>NC_080033.1:14305046-15505046 GCF_030020395.1 Manis pentadactyla
ATGTAGGAGGCAGAACCTAAAGAGCTTTGGTCTAACACTCTGGAACTTAGCATTAAGCCCTTCCCTGACTTAAAGACTTAGGTTTATGGTTAGGTATTGCCTTGTCCCAGAGGCCCACCTCCTGTATTTCGTACTCTTCTTCGGGACAACTGGGAGTGTCTTGGTATAACAGAACAAGTCCATCCACCCCTGAGGCTCTTCCTTACTCTCTCCATTGTCACTTTTTGATTTGATTCAAGACTGGAATCCCTTAAACCCCTGCGGTTTGGAACCTGGGGGCCCTCCCAGATAGCAGTAGATTTCGTTAGTGTCAATTATGTTGTTCAGTGCTCCAAATAGCCCTCATTCCTGTATTTCCCATCCCACTACATACCTGTTAAGGCGTTCTTTTTACCTCATGCTGAACGCAGTCCCATCCAAAGACGCAATCTTTGTTAGTTCACATACTTTCTGGAAACTCTGTTATGCCCCAGTCTGGATTTTCCTGTGTCAGCCATAACTGAGTTTGTTTCTGATGGACAGTGACTGTAGTGGGGTATGTGGTGGGGACTTGATAATGGGGGGAGTCTAGTAACCATGATGTTGCTCATATAATTGCGCGTTAGTGACACTCAAAAAAAAAACTGTGGCAGAGCTAGCTCCTAACTCTGTCCAGTCCCCTTTCCATCGCATAGCACCTCCTGAGAAAGACACGTGCCAGATAATTGCAATTGCTTAAGAAAAAACAAAAACAAATTTAGATTCGTTTAAGCCGTGCCCTTCTCTCTTGGCCACACGTTGGTTTCACAGGTGGGGAAACTGAGGCCCAAGAGAGGCTGTGCCCTGCCCCCAAGGCCACCCAGAGCAAAATTTGGTGCCCGCTTGCCAGATGTCCCGGCAATATGTGTTCTTAAATTTTTCAAATGTTTTGATGAGCATTTTCAGATTCGTCATTGAGTTTCAACACAGGAAAATGTAACAGAGAAAGTAAAAGGAACCCGAACTGCACCCAGGGTTAACAAGAGAAATACAAAATTTAAAACAAGTTAAGGGTGAATACTGAAGGGCCCCCACCCCATAAGATGGCGAAATTGCTGCTTCTCTTCCGGGTCCTCGGTTCCCGCCGGTGCCACCTGAACCCCAATCACCCCTCGCCCCCCTAATCCCAGTACCTAGCCAATAGCCACCAGCCCCGTAGAAGTGACACCACAATCACCCCATGCCCCTTCCTATATAACCCAGCGCCTTTCCCTAATAAAGCGGAATTCTCCGGTGAATTGCTGCTGTGTGTCGCTCCTTTCCTTTCAGTTTCCACTTGAAGCTTTATCTTTTAGCAAAGTGGAAGTGCAGGATCAATACAGTTTTTCTAGTTTCTGATAGATTCATGCCACAGTTTGTATATAGTCATGTGTGTAGATATTTGTACCATTTGTTCTTTTGGGCTCTACATGCCTATTGGTTATCTTGTTCATGAATTCTAATATTTTATGATTTTATTCTAAAAGGGTATTTTTTTCATGAATTCTAAAAGAATATCTATCACTAAATTTGAGTTACCTAATTGTAACTTGGCAAGCTATGCCAGGCTAATTTATGTCTTTTCTTTTTCCAAGTAGCAATTTACTAACATTGACCCCCTCTTAATTATCATAATTCAAATTGTAAATGCTTGTGGATTTAAACTTGGTCAGAATATGACTGTCCCAGCAATGTTAAAGCTAGTGGTCTTTTTACCCATTCGTTCGTTCGTTCATTCATTCATTCAGTAACCCTGACCTCTCTGTTTTCCCATCTCTAGATGGTTGCAAAGAACAGGAACAGTGTACGTAAGGTACTTCCGGAAATTAGAAAATAAATTCAGCATTATAATTTTCTACAGTTTAACCTGTCATTTAGTACTGTACTCTGCCTTCAGACGTACTGTGGGACATGCTGTCTTCGCTGTCCCGCTGTGGCAGAATTCAGAGTTTTTCTAACAAGTACAGTTCCTTATGCCTGGTACTGTGTGCAAATTTCAGACTCAAGCTTCATTCTCACCTCTCTGTTATTTCTTGATACTTTCTAAAATGTAAATACGTACTTGTCCACCTCTAGCGTGACACCTGGCACATGACAGGAACCCACAAGAAGTTTCACTAAGAGTGGGAAGGTAGGTTGATACAATATTTTTGGAGAGTAGTTAGGCAGTGTCTCGCAAAATTTTCAGTTTGCATATCCTTCATTCCAAGAATTCTACTAGGAATTTAGATATAGTTGTATACATGTATAGGGATGTTCACATTGCAGCCTGTCTTTAAGGAGGACAGAAAATTGAAAGCAACTGAAAGTTAATCAGTATTGGGCAGATTATGTAAATGGTGGTACTTATGATCAGTGGAGTACTTTGCAGCCATTAGAAAGAATAGAAAGGCTGTTTGCATAAATTGACCAGGAAAATCAGCATCTAAGATAGGTTGCAGAATATATATATGTAGTGTGGTGCTTTTATATAAAATAGAGGACACCCATATATGTGCAAGTAGGTACTGATATATTTAAATACATATACAGTTAATGATAGAAAAAAAAAGCCAAAAAAAACATGGGTTCACAAGCTTAAAAAAAGAAAAAACATATACAGCAAAAGGGAATATAGTATGCCCTTGAAAAATGTTCGAAGAACCGCACAAAGAAACGGAGGGGTGGGATTTCACTTTGATTCTGTCCGTGACCTGTGTGCTCTTTGGATCCCGAGGGGTTTGCAGGCCCATCGACGTGCGCTACCCACCGCCGGCTGAGGAGGGCGCTGTGGCCCCCAGAATCCCGTCGGCCGGCGCGGGGAATGAGAGCACCGCGGGCGGTGCCGCATGCGCAGCAGCAGGAGCCGAGGCGCTGCGGCGTGAAGTGTTCCCGTCGGAAATCCAGTTGTCGCCGAGGGCGCCGGCCCGGCGGCTCTGTCGCTCTTGGCGTTGCGTGGGCACGGGCGGCATCTTGGGGCGCAGAGGAGCCAATGGCATCGTGCCCGCCACCGCTGGGGCCAGAGACGCGTCTTTTCCGGACGGCCCTGTGGCAAGAGGAAGGGTGCAGGCCACGCCCCCGAAAGGTAAGCAGCCTCGGCCCGGTGCGGGCCCGTCCCGCCCGCAACTCCTGGGCCTCGGTAGCTGCCTGAGCGTTGCCGCCGCGCGTGGCCCGCCCGCCTCTTCCCGGGAGGCTGTGACGCTTTCGCTGCTCCGCTCGCAGGAGGTGACGTGGACAGAGAACAGCCTGGTTTTTTGATTTCTCCCCATCCTTCTAAACACGAGGCACGGGCCATGGTTCCCCGGGTGAAATAGAGAGACGGACTGCTCTTGAAGATGGGCCTGTGAGTGCTGGGGACACCCCTTACTTACCGAAATGGGGGTCCGCCGCATTCCTCAAGCTGTGCTATCTTGGCACAGAAAATAGGAGTAAGAAGAGCCAAGGTTGAAAGGAAAACCCACCAGTACAACCAAACTTTTCACCGGAAAAATGTGTGTGTTGTTCCCAGGAATCGCCAAGGGCATCCTGTTGCTTTCTAAGAGGTCTCATTTGAGAAATCGGCTTCCGTGTATTCCAACGATTAATTTTGAGGCTTTGCTTTTATGTTCAGTGAACCCGTCTTCCTTGAGACCTTGCTTTCCTCCATCTCATACCTCATTAAATCCCCTTCCTCCGATTTATGCCCTGAATATCTTTTGAGTCTGTCCTCTCTCCTCCACCAGCATCCTAATATAGAACTTGCCTGATCTGTCTGTCCTGATGAGTGTATATATTTATCGGTTCTTGTTTCCTTCCAGTCCATTCTTCACATAAGACATTTTCTTAATAGGCAACTTGGAAAGTTCTCATAAATATCGCACAAAAACATTGCTTTAAGAATAAAAACAAACTCTTTTCCATGACCTTTAAGACTCTGCGTGGTCTAGAATCCCCTCTCTTTGCCCAGCGCCATCTTGTGTCACTTTTGCCCTCGCTTTCTATACTGAAGGAATGCTGAATTAACCTTAGTTGATTCTATATAAATCCTACCGAAGGCAGCTCAAATACTACCTTTTTACTATCACTCCTAGCCTTATTAAATGAAGTTCACGGCCCCTTTTTTAATCAGGTTTTTCCTTTAAAACATGGACTTGAGGTTCACTACTGGTTGCATTTGATGGCATCCGTTGTGTTAGGACCAAAAATAAAGTGTAAAGTGAAAGAGTTGGAGTTAAAAGGGTTTCAGTCAACATGTGTGTATTTAAGGACGCCTTAGTGCTCACGATTGGGCTAGATTTCATTGGGGACGCAGGAGTTCTGGCCACCTGTGGTCTTAGATGTGTCTTATTTGTTGAGCCCTTTGCACTGTTCTGTTGCCTTGTCTGTTTTCAAGACGGGGAAGCAGGCACATCACGTAAGACACCTCCAGTTTCCTTCTTCATTTCCGGTGACTGATGCCTCACTCATTCTGCTCCTGTGCTCCTTTATTCTGCTCAGAATTGCTGAAACTGGAGAACTTGACACCATCGTTAGTATTGATCATTGTTACTGGCAGCTCCTATGTACTGGCTATCCTTGACATTCAAACACATGAGTACCACAGAAGCATTATTTTCATGACTCAATAACTTCGTGAGTAAGAGACCTAGCTCTTTGGCCTGTGTCCACGTGGCCCAGCTGTTAGGCAAGAGAGTTGGTGGTTAAATTATACAGGTTTTGTTTTGTTTGAATAATGTTTTTCTGTGTTAAGGCAGCCCATCATAGGATTATTATTAAGATTAGCAGAGCCAAGATTCCTCATCTCTGCTTATTTTATAGCAAATTGAGTGATTCAGGAAAATTTTTTTCTTCTTAACCTTTATCGTAATCATGCAAATCATCAAATAAGTATTGAGCACCTACAGGTTGTGTGGCTTGTCATAAGACCTTCCCCTGAGTTACTTAGATCTTAGGTAGGCAGCATAAGTAGAAGATTTCAGTGCAGTTGATAGGCAACAACTCCTAAAGCCGCAGTGATAATGAAATGACGTGTAATTTAGGAAGGGAATAATGTTAAAGTGTCTCATTTACATTTTTAGCCTTAATCTTTCATAATAGTAGGTCCTTCTTAAGAAAAATAATAGTGTTTTGTACAGTTTTTAATAGTTCATAGAGTATTTCACCTCCTTTACTTCATTTGGTCTTCACAGTTCGGTGTGCTCTGAGTTGGGCGCATTATCCTCATTCTGTAAGTAAGGAACCATTCTCTGGGTCTAGTGACATGCTGTGTTCCACAATTTGGAGTAACAAAACCTGGATTTTCTAGCTCTTCTTTCAGGATTCACTCGACATTATAGGCCACATTCTTTTCGTTTTACTTTTGGTAATTCTCAGTGAGCTGAAGGTTGTCTATTGAGATTATAGTCTAGAGCCACACGGACCACTTTTTGGTTATTTTTAAATTATTTTTTTGAATAGATGACATGTACATATACAAAATTCAGAAAGCACAAACCGGTGTGTGTGTGTGTGTGTGTGTGTGTGTGTGTGTGTGTGTGTGTGTGTGTGTGTGTGTGTGTGTACTTAAAATCAAAGTCTCCCTACCGCTCCTCTTTCCCCCCAAACCCTCACTTCCCCTGCCCTGAGACAGTCACTCTTACTAGTTTCTTATATGTCCTAGAGATGATATATGCATAGCAATTATATCACATTAGATTTTTGATCACATACTACT
This sequence comes from Manis pentadactyla, assembly GCF_030020395.1. Classification (NCBI taxonomy): domain Eukaryota; kingdom Metazoa; phylum Chordata; class Mammalia; order Pholidota; family Manidae; genus Manis; species Manis pentadactyla. Next base: position 14,310,715 of record NC_080033.1, read on the forward strand.
GGAAGGGTTTGTCAGTGGTATTGACACTTGGGGTGGAATAATTCTTTGCTGTGGGGACGGTCCTGTGTGCTATGGGGTTTTCAGCAGTGTCCCTGGTCTGAACCCACTAGATGTCAGTAGCACCCCCACTGTGACAACCAAAAATGTTGCCAGACATGACCTCATGGATTCTGAGGGGCAAAACTGCCCTGGTTGAGAACCAGTGCCCTAAAGAACAGGAGGCGGGAGAAAGGGACTACTGTTGTCTTTTATTTTTATTTTATTTTATTGTCATTATATTTTGAATAAAAAATTTTAGAGTTGTTTATTAGGACTGTCATTAAAAAGTGAAAGAGTCTACATTCTCCAGAGGGAATGATGTTATTTATGTATTTATTTTATTAAGGTATCATCGATATGCAATCACATGAGCAACATTGTGGTACCAGATTCCCCCCATTATCAAGTCCACACCACATACCCCGTTACAGTCACTGTCCATCAGCATAGTAAGATGGTATAGAGTCACTACTTGTCTTCTCTGTGCTATACCTCCTTCCCTGTGGCCCCCCTACATTATGTATGCTAATCATAATACCCGTTAATCCCCTTATCCCTCCTTTCCCACCCACCCTCCCCAGTCTCTTTCACTTTGGTAACTGTTAGTCCCGTTCCTGGGTTCTGTGATTCTGCTGCTGTTTTGTTCCTTCACTTCTTGCTTTGTTGGATATGCCACAGATGAGTGAAATCATTTGGTACTTGTCTTTCTCTGGGAGTCTTATGTCACTGAGCATAATACCCTCTAGCTCCATCCATGTTGTTGTAAATGGTAGCGTTTGTTTCCTTCTTACGGTTGAATGATACTCCATTGTGTATACGTACCACATCTTCTTTATCCATTCATCTACTGATGAACACTTAGGTTGCTTCCGTTTCTTGGCTATTGTAAATAGTGCTGCAATAAACGTAGGTGTGCATGTGTCTTTTTGAAATTGGGCTCCTGCTTTCTTAGGGTGGAATTTCCTAGGAGTGGAATTGCTGGGTCAAATGGTATTTCCAGTTTTAGTTTTTTGAGGAACGTCCAAACTGCTTTCCGCAGTGGTTGAACTAATTGATAATTTACATTCTCACCAGCACCGTAAGAGGGTTCATCTTTCTCCACATCCTCACCAACATTTGTTGTTGTTTGTGTTTTGGATGGTGGCCATCCTAACTGGTGTGTTCTGGTATATCATTGTGGTTTTACTTATTTATTAATTTTTTTATTTTGGTATCATTAATATATACACTTACATGAACAACATTGTGGTTACTAGATTCCCGCCATTATCAAGCCCCCCCACATACCTCATTACAGTCACTGTCCATCAGTGTAGTAAGATGGTACAGAATCACTACTTGCCTTCTCTGTGCTATACTGCCTTCCCTGTGCACCCCCACCCCCGTACATTATGTGTGCGAATCGTGCTGCGTCTTCTTCCCCTCATCCCTCCCTTCCGACCGGTCCTCCCTAGTGCCTTTTCCTTTGTTAACTGTCAGTCCATTCTTGGATTCTGCGAGTGTGCTCCTGTTTTGTTCCTCCAGGTTTTGCTTTGTTTTTATAATCCAGAGATGAATGAAATCCTATGATACTTGTCTTTCTCTGCCTGGCTCATTTCACTGAGCATAATACCCTCTCGCTCCATCCATGTTGTTGCAAATGGTAGGATTTGTTTTCTTTTTATGGCTGAATAAGATTCCATTGTGTATATGCACCACATCTTCTTTATCCATTCATCTACTGATGGACAATTAGGTTGCTTCCATTTCATGGCTACTGTAAATAGTGCTGTGATAAACATAGGGGTGCATCCGTCTTTTTCAAACTGGGCTCCTGCATTCTTAGGGTAAATTCCTAGGAGTGGAAATCCTGGGCGAAATGGTATTTCTATTTTGAGCTTTTTGAGGACCCTCCATAGTGCTTTCCACAATGGTTGAACTAATTTACCTTCCCACCAGCAGTGTAGGAGGGTTCCCCTTTCTCCACATCCTCGCCAACATTTGTTGTTGTTTGTCTTTTGGATGTTGGCCATCCTACGTGGTGTGAGGTGATCTCTCGTTGTGGTTTTAATTTGCGTTTCTCCGATGATTAGCAACGTGGAGCATCTTTTCATGTGCCTGTTGGCCATCTGAATTTCTTCTTCGGAGAAGTGTCTTTTCAGCTCCTCTGCCCATTTTTTAATTGGTTTATTTACTTTTTTGTTGTTGGTGTGTAAGCTGTTTATATAATTTGGATGTCAAACCCTTATCGGATATATCACTTATAAATATATTCTCCCGTAGTGTAGGATGCTTTTTTGTTCTACTGATGATGTGCTTTGATGTACAGAAGCGTTTTACTTTGATATAATCCCACTTGTTTATTTTTGCTTTTGTTTCCCTTGCCCAGGTAGATATATTCAGGAAGAAGTTGGTCATGTTTATGTCCAAGAGATTTTTGCCTATGTGTTTCTCTAAGAGTTTTATGGTTTTATGACTTACATTCAGGTCTTTGATGGTAGAGCCACACAATGGAGTATTATAAAGTCATAAAAAGGAATGAAAATATACTGACATATGGTGTAACATAGATGTATTCTGAGAACATTAGGCTAAGTGAAAGCAGCCAGACACAAAAGCCACGTACTGTATCATTTCATATATATGAAATGTTCATACAAGCAAATCCACACACAGAGAAAACAGAGTAGAGGCTGCCAGGGTGTGCAGAGAGGAGGGAATGAGGAGTGCCTGCTAATGTGTAAGGGGCGGTTCTTTGGGGAATGATGAAAATGCTGTGGGTTAGATAATGATGACGGTTGCACAAGCTTGTGAATGTGCTGAATGCCACTGATTTTACTAAAGTTTCTAGAGGTGAATTTTATGGTTCGTGAATTATATCTCAATAACTGTCATAATGCAAATCACCAGTTTTCCCAAGGTGATTATCCGCTGTTCTCCTCTCCCCCTGTCCCCACTCCATTCCCTTTCCCGTCTAGTCCCGTGCCCTCCCCGTGGCTGCCCCAAGGGGCCTTCTCCTAAGTAGCGCCTCTGGACCATCCTGAGCCTTGGGCCTCCAGTTGGTGGCAGGGCAACCCAGCACGCGCACACTCCCGTCGCTCACACCTGGAAGAAGTGGGTGCTTCCAGGGAGATACTTCTTGTGGGCTTAGGTGGTTAGTGATGTTTAGAGCAGGCTGCGCGGGCCAGGGTTGATGGAGGAGGACTGTTCCGGTCAAGTTAACATTTAGGCCCGTCCGAAGTTTCGTCTGGTCCGCCATGGGGCTCCGGGTGCCGTGCTCTGAAAGCCAGGTTGGCCACCTAAGGGCGCCTGAAATACCAAGGACTTTGGAGGCATATAGGCCTCAAATTGAGGCCTTGCCCCTCCCCATGCAGTGTGACCTCAGTCCACGGCTGAACCTCACTTAGTGAAGTGGCACAGTGATACAGACAGTAGGGTGCTCTCGGGCCTGCTGCGCAGGTGTTGAGTGAACGGTGATTTAAATCCCAGGCCCTGCTCTGGCTGGGGCTCCTGCCGCAGCAGTTGGCTGGGCTCAGCCCCTGTTATCGGCTGCCCCCAGGATAGCTCTGAGCCCCTGCCATTCCTCTGGCAGATCCTTCTCTGATTTGTACTCGCCTCTCCTGGATTGGGCAGCCCAAAGTTTTGGAGTTGTGTCCTGAATCCCTTGTTTTCCAAAATACTTACCTGGTGGTCATGAGACATGATGTCAGCCCTCATGAGAGACTCTCTACGTTTCTCCTGGTCAACCTAGACGCATCTCCTGCCATCTTCAACTATTCAAAGGTTAACCCTGACCCTTAGCCCTGATGCGCTTCTTACTTCTGCCATTTCCCGCACGCCGGCTCCCTTTTTATAAACCTGTAACCTCTCCCCCCCCCCTTCGGCCTTCCTGACCCTGGGCCGAGTTCCTTCCTCTGTCCCCAGTTCTCACCCCTTTTCCCTGACGTGCCGTCCACCTTCCAGGTCTTTCTTTCTCATACAGGCTCTCATCCCCACTCCCACCAAAGAGAAACCACAGTTGAAAGCATATCAAAACTCCAAAGGCTTCTTATTATTCATCTCTTAATTCTATTAACATTTATTGTTTTATTGTTTTAAAATCTACGAGAATAAATAGAGGAACTTATATCTATCTGTCTACGTGTGGAAACTTAACATCTATCTATCTACGTGTGGAAACTTTTATCTATCTATCTATCTATGGGTGGAAACTTTTATCTATCTATCTATCTATGGGAGGAAACTTATCTGTCTGTCTACAGCTGTTGGTACCAAAGTGGCACCAACAGTCCTGTCAGCTCTTACTTTATGTAGCTGTAGTAGTCAGCAATTCCCATTTCCTTTTCCCTCCCGATGAAAAACTGTAGTTTCCCCGCACAGGTGTATTTGGCAGCATCCTCCCGCTCTCGTTGAGCCCGCCTCTTCATAGCCTCCCGCTCTGGCCTCTGCTCCTCTGTGATGGGCTTGGATATTACTGGCCCAGAAATATCAGGTTTCCTCCATGGAGTGGGTTGGAAGCGGGGTTCTTGGGGTGGAAGCTGGGTTTGAGGCTTGGGTGGAGGCTCGTGCTGGGGCCCAGCAGTGGGAAGGGGCTCCTGCTGGAGGGAAGTGCGAGATGATGTTCTGTAGGGTGCAGGTCTAGAGGCAGCGGTCTGGGTGACCCTGGGCCGGGTGGAGTCGGTCCGGTGTGGCTGGGTTGAGTTGGTCTGGACTGGACCCAGAGATGAGCAGGCAGGACCCGTCACAGATGCACGTGCTTGCCGGGACGAACCGACTGCAGTAGGTTGAGCGGCGTCAGTAGGTCCAGGCCGGGTAGAGGAAGGCAGAGCTGGCCGGCGTGAGGCCAGAGACTGTGGCCTCCGACTCCGAGGAACTCGGCGAGCTTGAGGCCTGTCCTCAGTCAGAAAAGGCAGAGGCACCAACTTGACCTTCCCAGGAGGTGGCCGTTCATCCTGGGATGGAGATGGACACTCTCTTTTGACACTGCCATCTGGTTTGTGGGCTCTGGCATGAGTTTTCCCAAGGCCTTTACCCTCACGTGGAGTATTCAGCCACGGTTTGGTGGCCGGGGGTGGCTGGGGGTCTTTGGGGTTCCTTGAATTTCCCAAGGCCTGGGAATTAGAGAGTCCAGTTTCCTTATCAGCCGCCTTCCCCAGTGCGTGAAGAACCTGCACAGGCTCCAGCGTGTGCATGCCCAGCGTGCTTCGATGTTTTTTAAGGTTCTCTTGGCTGAGCTCAGGTTGGTTTTTCTTGCGCTTCATCCTGGGCATGGTTGGCTTTTCCTCTGCCCGGGCTTTGCTCCTGGACGGCTTACCCTCCTCAGCTTGCTTGGAGTTGCCTTTTCTCTGTCCTCTCCCCGTACTTCTCTTTTCACCTGGTTTAGATAGAACACTTCAAAATGTGTGGATATTACTTTTTAAATATCATTAAATTAAAACATAGAAAATCTCTGAAACACTAGTGGAGGGAGGCCGCTACAGATGATACATCTCAGTGTATGCTGCCAGTTTTCTACACCACCTTGTTTTCTCTTGTTTCTGTGGAAAGAGTTTCAAGATGCCTCTGATTTCATTTTCTACATGGGTGCCCTTTAAGACTCAGTGTTGGAAAAGAAAGGGACCAGAGAGAAGCAGTCTGCCATCCTCATGTAACAGATGAGCAAAAACCAGATTTTCTTGGAGAGTCAGTGACTTGTCCAAAGTCACACAGCTAGTAAATGTCAAAGTCAGAAGTGAAACGAGGTCTCCAGAGTTCTAGTTCAACACTTTCTCCCATTATTTCATGCTATTTTAAACCTGCTACTAAATTTAGGGGCAAAAAAAATCTAATGAAAATCTTTTAAGAGTTTCTTTCCTTACCTGACATGGTCAGAGAAGAGCAGGAAACACCAACTGTAGATCCCAGAGATGAGGAGAAGATGCTAGAGGATGTCTGAGTGGCTGAAGCCAAAGAGTACGTGTGTCCAGCACGAAGATTACCGGTCACTGGTCACTTGCCGTGCTCCAAGTCTGTTTACAGACAACTCCGTGGAAACCCCAAGATTCTACAGGTGGTGATAGGTCGGTGGGAGAATGATGTCGCAAGCAGGCAGTTTAAAGGTACGAGGTAGCCAATAGGGAGGTCAGCTTCCCACCAAGGAGACAGGATTGGGTGGAGGCAGTAGTAGGTGAGCTAAAACAACACCTAAATGGCTGCGCTCTGTGAAGGGGGAATCCTACAGGACAGGTGTGATAGCCCCCATTCCCCCCAGGATCTTATGTTAGGGAAATCATCTCAACATTCCTTACAGATATTCGTTAATCTAAGAAGCTAGTAATTATTTGTAATACATTTTGTGACATAACACTACCCATTATATGTACTGTTAACTAATATAATATCCTTAGGAAGGAGCAGCATTTAGGTGGAACAGTTGGTTACATTTGTTCTGACATCGTATCAGTTGATCTACTTAATGAACTTGCCCTTTTTGAGGAGCACAAGAAGGGATTGAGGAGCTCTTTTTGTCACTTGGTCCAAGAATTGGATGACTTTGTTGAGTGCACCTTGCGAGGAAAGATGTGGTCCAAGGATCTTTCCGTGTGGTTTCCTCCCCTTGACTCCTGTCTTCCTTGGGCTGTTGTGGGTGAAGCCATGTTGCACTTGCGTCTCTCTCTCTCTCTCTCTCTCTCTCTCTCTCTCTCTCTCTTCTGCTTTCCTTATTCTCTTCATTATAGGCGTTGTTTCTGGGACAAGCCTTGATCTGGCTGGCGTTCTTCCGCTCATGAGTGTTACTTTCTGTCAACTTCCAGCAGCAGGGGTGCTCTTTCTCAGTGCCTGATGCTTCGCAAAATGAACTCTGCCCATTAGATGCAAACGCCAGACAGCTAGAAGACATCGCTGATTGCAGACCTTTCCTCTTCCAGCCTTTGGTTGCAGTTCTTTTGCCCATAATTTGTTACCTCTGGCTCCTTGGGCTGCCCAGGCACCCTGCCGTCCCACTCTTTTGTACACGAGAGGCATTGCTTTATCTTCCCTTTTCCTTCTCACACAGTGTACCCAGTGTGGCAGAGTAGCCTCCTCCCGCTTTGCAAACAGCCACTGTAGCATCTTGGATCCCTAGGATTCTCTGCCTGCCATGCTTGGGTGCAAGGCAGGCAACCTGAAGAGGAGAAGAGTTAGAGAAAGAGGAGGCCCTTCCTGGAGAACAGGGAACAGGCAAGATGAACAGATAGAGGAAAAGAGAGATTCGTGTGGATTTTTCAGTTTCTGTAAGAATTAAGTTGACACATTTTTGGCCTCTTATTAACAGAAGAGACAGTTCAGTATATATTACATATATTTTATGTAGCGCGATAGTGCAGCAATTGCCATGAATTCTGTACCCTAAAGAGAATAATCTTAAGTATATTTTCCCTCTTTGTTTGATGTCAGGGCACCTCATTTACTCACTCACTGGCAGGTGTGTACACTATGGGTGGTTTTTAAATGCTGTGGTTTTGTCTACATGGTTTCTCCTTGTCCCATTTTTAAGGAACCCAACATTGTACGACATAGTGCATGCTTTCCTCCTGATGGTTGTTATTTTGAAGCATCGTGAACTAACCTGACTTGATGGATTTAGTGGAGAGATTTAAAAGGAGTCTGTGAAAGGGTCGTTTTGGTGAGTCCCAATGTGCACGCAAACATAAGGACAGATGCCTGCAGCCAGTGGCTGGATTGCTTCTGTTTTTGCTCCCTTGTTTAGTGGAACTCATTAAAGGCTCTGTGACTGTGACCAAGTGAGGTAGGGCTGAGTTGCTAGCGATCTGTATATGTGGTGTAAGCTGGTTTGGTGGAGGAAATGTATGCATCTATTCCTTGTGGCACGCTTTTAGAGGTGCCTAGATTGGCCTGGGGACGTTTCCAGTGTGATGAGCACGAGGTATGTGATTATGAGGTGCCAAGAATCCACCTGAGGATAGAGCATAGATGGAACTTCTTTTTTCATTTATAGGTCACATATTCACTTGTAGACACATATTTCACTTGTAGACTTACTTTTCCTATTAGGAGATATGAGATTTTTCAGTGATGGGGGTTGATGCTTATCTGAGAGGAGATCGTGAAGGGTACTGAAGTGTAGAGAGATAGACCTTCAGCTTAGAAATGTTTCTTAAACCCTAAGAATGCAGCACTCCAGTTTGGAAAAGACAGATGCACCCCTATGTTTATCGCTGCACTATTTACGATAGCCAAGATATGGAAGCAACCTAAATGTCCATCACTAGATGAATGGATAAAGAAGATGTGGTACATATACACAATGGAATATTACTCAGCTAAAAGGAAAAAACAGATCCTACCATTTGCAACGACGTGGATGGAGCCAGGGGGTATTATGCTCAGTGAAATAAGCCAGGCGGAGAAAGACAAGTACCAAATGATTTCACTCATATGGGGAGTATAAGAAAAAAGGAAAACTGAAGGAACAAAACAGCAGCAGAATCACAGAACCCAAGAATGGACTTAACAGTTACCAAAGGGAAAGGGACTGGGGAGGATGGGTGGGAAGGGAGGGATAAGGGCAGGGAAAAAGAAAGGGGGCATTATGATTAGCATGTATATAGTGTGTGTGGGGGCACGGGGAGGGCTGTGCAATACAGAGAAGAGGAGTAGTTGATTTTATAGCATCTTACTGTACTGATGGACAGTGACTGTGAAGGGGTATGTGGGGGGGGGGGGACTTGGTGAAGGGGCGAGCCTAGGAAACATAAGGTCTTTCATGTAATTGTAGATTAATGATACCAAAATAAAGAAAAAAATGTTAGAAAAACAAAAAAGGAAAATGTTTCTTAAGATTTTTCTCCCTAGGCTTCATATCTGAGATAGCCTTCTTCCGTGATATTAGCATGTAATGTGAGGCTACTGATATATGGTAAATGTCTGCAAGCCACACCAGTCTCTCTCTTCTCCGCTTCCATGGGAATCAAGGGCATCGATAGGTAATGCAGGTTAATTTGGTCATGTAAGAGTGTGGTGATTGTGGTCAGACAAATTCTGGTAGCAGTGAAATGTTTACATACTAAAATACTCAGTTCCAACATTCAATTCTTTTAGGCAAATCCTTAATTAGGCCTTTCCTGGTTCCCAACCTTTGTAACTATTTTCTTTCCATAGATCCAGCCTTTTGATGTTACCTGCAGGCTGAGCACACATTAAGCTCTACCAGAATCTTAAATGTAGGAGGCAGAACCTAAAGAGCTTTGGTCTAACACTCTGGAACTTAGCATTAAGCCCTTCCCTGACTTAAAGACTTAGGTTTATGGTTAGGTATTGCCTTGTCCCAGAGGCCCACCTCCTGTATTTCGTACTCTTCTTCGGGACAACTGGGAGTGTCTTGGTATAACAGAACAAGTCCATCCACCCCTGAGGCTCTTCCTTACTCTCTCCATTGTCACTTTTTGATTTGATTCAAGACTGGAATCCCTTAAACCCCTGCGGTTTGGAACCTGGGGGCCCTCCCAGATAGCAGTAGATTTCGTTAGTGTCAATTATGTTGTTCAGTGCTCCAAATAGCCCTCATTCCTGTATTTCCCATCCCACTACATACCTGTTAAGGCGTTCTTTTTACCTCATGCTGAACGCAGTCCCATCCAAAGACGCAATCTTTGTTAGTTCACATACTTTCTGGAAACTCTGTTATGCCCCAGTCTGGATTTTCCTGTGTCAGCCATAACTGAGTTTGTTTCTGATGGACAGTGACTGTAGTGGGGTATGTGGTGGGGACTTGATAATGGGGGGAGTCTAGTAACCATGATGTTGCTCATATAATTGCGCGTTAGTGACACTCAAAAAAAAAACTGTGGCAGAGCTAGCTCCTAACTCTGTCCAGTCCCCTTTCCATCGCATAGCACCTCCTGAGAAAGACACGTGCCAGATAATTGCAATTGCTTAAGAAAAAACAAAAACAAATTTAGATTCGTTTAAGCCGTGCCCTTCTCTCTTGGCCACACGTTGGTTTCACAGGTGGGGAAACTGAGGCCCAAGAGAGGCTGTGCCCTGCCCCCAAGGCCACCCAGAGCAAAATTTGGTGCCCGCTTGCCAGATGTCCCGGCAATATGTGTTCTTAAATTTTTCAAATGTTTTGATGAGCATTTTCAGATTCGTCATTGAGTTTCAACACAGGAAAATGTAACAGAGAAAGTAAAAGGAACCCGAACTGCACCCAGGGTTAACAAGAGAAATACAAAATTTAAAACAAGTTAAGGGTGAATACTGAAGGGCCCCCACCCCATAAGATGGCGAAATTGCTGCTTCTCTTCCGGGTCCTCGGTTCCCGCCGGTGCCACCTGAACCCCAATCACCCCTCGCCCCCCTAATCCCAGTACCTAGCCAATAGCCACCAGCCCCGTAGAAGTGACACCACAATCACCCCATGCCCCTTCCTATATAACCCAGCGCCTTTCCCTAATAAAGCGGAATTCTCCGGTGAATTGCTGCTGTGTGTCGCTCCTTTCCTTTCAGTTTCCACTTGAAGCTTTATCTTTTAGCAAAGTGGAAGTGCAGGATCAATACAGTTTTTCTAGTTTCTGATAGATTCATGCCACAGTTTGTATATAGTCATGTGTGTAGATATTTGTACCATTTGTTCTTTTGGGCTCTACATGCCTATTGGTTATCTTGTTCATGAATTCTAATATTTTATGATTTTATTCTAAAAGGGTATTTTTTTCATGAATTCTAAAAGAATATCTATCACTAAATTTGAGTTACCTAATTGTAACTTGGCAAGCTATGCCAGGCTAATTTATGTCTTTTCTTTTTCCAAGTAGCAATTTACTAACATTGACCCCCTCTTAATTATCATAATTCAAATTGTAAATGCTTGTGGATTTAAACTTGGTCAGAATATGACTGTCCCAGCAATGTTAAAGCTAGTGGTCTTTTTACCCATTCGTTCGTTCGTTCATTCATTCATTCAGTAACCCTGACCTCTCTGTTTTCCCATCTCTAGATGGTTGCAAAGAACAGGAACAGTGTACGTAAGGTACTTCCGGAAATTAGAAAATAAATTCAGCATTATAATTTTCTACAGTTTAACCTGTCATTTAGTACTGTACTCTGCCTTCAGACGTACTGTGGGACATGCTGTCTTCGCTGTCCCGCTGTGGCAGAATTCAGAGTTTTTCTAACAAGTACAGTTCCTTATGCCTGGTACTGTGTGCAAATTTCAGACTCAAGCTTCATTCTCACCTCTCTGTTATTTCTTGATACTTTCTAAAATGTAAATACGTACTTGTCCACCTCTAGCGTGACACCTGGCACATGACAGGAACCCACAAGAAGTTTCACTAAGAGTGGGAAGGTAGGTTGATACAATATTTTTGGAGAGTAGTTAGGCAGTGTCTCGCAAAATTTTCAGTTTGCATATCCTTCATTCCAAGAATTCTACTAGGAATTTAGATATAGTTGTATACATGTATAGGGATGTTCACATTGCAGCCTGTCTTTAAGGAGGACAGAAAATTGAAAGCAACTGAAAGTTAATCAGTATTGGGCAGATTATGTAAATGGTGGTACTTATGATCAGTGGAGTACTTTGCAGCCATTAGAAAGAATAGAAAGGCTGTTTGCATAAATTGACCAGGAAAATCAGCATCTAAGATAGGTTGCAGAATATATATATGTAGTGTGGTGCTTTTATATAAAATAGAGGACACCCATATATGTGCAAGTAGGTACTGATATATTTAAATACATATACAGTTAATGATAGAAAAAAAAAGCCAAAAAAAACATGGGTTCACAAGCTTAAAAAAAGAAAAAACATATACAGCAAAAGGGAATATAGTATGCCCTTGAAAAATGTTCGAAGAACCGCACAAAGAAACGGAGGGGTGGGATTTCACTTTGATTCTGTCCGTGACCTGTGTGCTCTTTGGATCCCGAGGGGTTTGCAGGCCCATCGACGTGCGCTACCCACCGCCGGCTGAGGAGGGCGCTGTGGCCCCCAGAATCCCGTCGGCCGGCGCGGGGAATGAGAGCACCGCGGGCGGTGCCGCATGCGCAGCAGCAGGAGCCGAGGCGCTGCGGCGTGAAGTGTTCCCGTCGGAAATCCAGTTGTCGCCGAGGGCGCCGGCCCGGCGGCTCTGTCGCTCTTGGCGTTGCGTGGGCACGGGCGGCATCTTGGGGAGCAGAGGAGCCAATGGCATCGTGCCCGCCACCGCTGGGGCCAGAGACGCGTCTTTTCCGGACGGCCCTGTGGCAAGAGGAAGGGTGCAGGCCACGCCCCCGAAAGGTAAGCAGCCTCGGCCCGGTGCGGGCCCGTCCCGCCCGCAACTCCTGGGCCTCGGTAGCTGCCTGAGCGTTGCCGCCGCGCGTGGCCCGCCCGCCTCTTCCCGGGAGGCTGTGACGCTTTCGCTGCTCCGCTCGCAGGAGGTGACGTGGACAGAGAACAGCCTGGTTTTTTGATTTCTCCCCATCCTTCTAAACACGAGGCACGGGCCATGGTTCCCCGGGTGAAATAGAGAGACGGACTGCTCTTGAAGATGGGCCTGTGAGTGCTGGGGACACCCCTTACTTACCGAAATGGGGGTCCGCCGCATTCCTCAAGCTGTGCTATCTTGGCACAGAAAATAGGAGTAAGAAGAGCCAAGGTTGAAAGGAAAACCCACCAGTACAACCAAACTTTTCACCGGAAAAATGTGTGTGTTGTTCCCAGGAATCGCCAAGGGCATCCTGTTGCTTTCTAAGAGGTCTCATTTGAGAAATCGGCTTCCGTGTATTCCAACGATTAATTTTGAGGCTTTGCTTTTATGTTCAGTGAACCCGTCTTCCTTGAGACCTTGCTTTCCTCCATCTCATACCTCATTAAATCCCCTTCCTCCGATTTATGCCCTGAATATCTTTTGAGTCTGTCCTCTCTCCTCCACCAGCATCCTAATATAGAACTTGCCTGATCTGTCTGTCCTGATGAGTGTATATATTTATCGGTTCTTGTTTCCTTCCAGTCCATTCTTCACATAAGACATTTTCTTAATAGGCAACTTGGAAAGTTCTCATAAATATCGCACAAAAACATTGCTTTAAGAATAAAAACAAACTCTTTTCCATGACCTTTAAGACTCTGCGTGGTCTAGAATCCCCTCTCTTTGCCCAGCGCCATCTTGTGTCACTTTTGCCCTCGCTTTCTATACTGAAGGAATGCTGAATTAACCTTAGTTGATTCTATATAAATCCTACCGAAGGCAGCTCAAATACTACCTTTTTACTATCACTCCTAGCCTTATTAAATGAAGTTCACGGCCCCTTTTTTAATCAGGTTTTTCCTTTAAAACATGGACTTGAGGTTCACTACTGGTTGCATTTGATGGCATCCGTTGTGTTAGGACCAAAAATAAAGTGTAAAGTGAAAGAGTTGGAGTTAAAAGGGTTTCAGTCAACATGTGTGTATTTAAGGACGCCTTAGTGCTCACGATTGGGCTAGATTTCATTGGGGACGCAGGAGTTCTGGCCACCTGTGGTCTTAGATGTGTCTTATTTGTTGAGCCCTTTGCACTGTTCTGTTGCCTTGTCTGTTTTCAAGACGGGGAAGCAGGCACATCACGTAAGACACCTCCAGTTTCCTTCTTCATTTCCGGTGACTGATGCCTCACTCATTCTGCTCCTGTGCTCCTTTATTCTGCTCAGAATTGCTGAAACTGGAGAACTTGACACCATCGTTAGTATTGATCATTGTTACTGGCAGCTCCTATGTACTGGCTATCCTTGACATTCAAACACATGAGTACCACAGAAGCATTATTTTCATGACTCAATAACTTCGTGAGTAAGAGACCTAGCTCTTTGGCCTGTGTCCACGTGGCCCAGCTGTTAGGCAAGAGAGTTGGTGGTTAAATTATACAGGTTTTGTTTTGTTTGAATAATGTTTTTCTGTGTTAAGGCAGCCCATCATAGGATTATTATTAAGATTAGCAGAGCCAAGATTCCTCATCTCTGCTTATTTTATAGCAAATTGAGTGATTCAGGAAAATTTTTTTCTTCTTAACCTTTATCGTAATCATGCAAATCATCAAATAAGTATTGAGCACCTACAGGTTGTGTGGCTTGTCATAAGACCTTCCCCTGAGTTACTTAGATCTTAGGTAGGCAGCATAAGTAGAAGATTTCAGTGCAGTTGATAGGCAACAACTCCTAAAGCCGCAGTGATAATGAAATGACGTGTAATTTAGGAAGGGAATAATGTTAAAGTGTCTCATTTACATTTTTAGCCTTAATCTTTCATAATAGTAGGTCCTTCTTAAGAAAAATAATAGTGTTTTGTACAGTTTTTAATAGTTCATAGAGTATTTCACCTCCTTTACTTCATTTGGTCTTCACAGTTCGGTGTGCTCTGAGTTGGGCGCATTATCCTCATTCTGTAAGTAAGGAACCATTCTCTGGGTCTAGTGACATGCTGTGTTCCACAATTTGGAGTAACAAAACCTGGATTTTCTAGCTCTTCTTTCAGGATTCACTCGACATTATAGGCCACATTCTTTTCGTTTTACTTTTGGTAATTCTCAGTGAGCTGAAGGTTGTCTATTGAGATTATAGTCTAGAGCCACACGGACCACTTTTTGGTTATTTTTAAATTATTTTTTTGAATAGATGACATGTACATATACAAAATTCAGAAAGCACAAACCGGTGTGTGTGTGTGTGGTGTGTGTGTGTGTGTGTGTGTGTGTGTGTGTGTGTGTGTGTGTGTACTTAAAATCAAAGTCTCCCTACCGCTCCTCTTTCCCCCCAAACCCTCACTTCCCCTGCCCTGAGACAGTCACTCTTACTAGTTTCTTATATGTCCTAGAGATGATATATGCATAGCAATTATATCACATTAGATTTTTGATCACATACTACTGGAAGGGTTTGTCAGTGGTATTGACACTTGGGGTGGAATAATTCTTTGCTGTGGGGACGGTCCTGTGTGCTATGGGGTTTTCAGCAGTGTCCCTGGTCTGAACCCACTAGATGTCAGTAGCACCCCCACTGTGACAACCAAAAATGTTGCCAGACATGACCTCATGGATTCTGAGGGGCAAAACTGCCCTGGTTGAGAACCAGTGCCCTAAAGAACAGGAGGCGGGAGAAAGGGACTACTGTTGTCTTTTATTTTTATTTTATTTTATTGTCATTATATTTTGAATAAAAAATTTTAGAGTTGTTTATTAGGACTGTCATTAAAAAGTGAAAGAGTCTACATTCTCCAGAGGGAATGATGTTATTTATGTATTTATTTTATTAAGGTATCATCGATATGCAATCACATGAGCAACATTGTGGTACCAGATTCCCCCCATTATCAAGTCCACACCACATACCCCGTTACAGTCACTGTCCATCAGCATAGTAAGATGGTATAGAGTCACTACTTGTCTTCTCTGTGCTATACCTCCTTCCCTGTGGCCCCCCTACATTATGTATGCTAATCATAATACCCGTTAATCCCCTTATCCCTCCTTTCCCACCCACCCTCCCCAGTCTCTTTCACTTTGGTAACTGTTAGTCCCGTTCCTGGGTTCTGTGATTCTGCTGCTGTTTTGTTCCTTCACTTCTTGCTTTGTTGGATATGCCACAGATGAGTGAAATCATTTGGTACTTGTCTTTCTCTGGGAGTCTTATGTCACTGAGCATAATACCCTCTAGCTCCATCCATGTTGTTGTAAATGGTAGCGTTTGTTTCCTTCTTACGGTTGAATGATACTCCATTGTGTATACGTACCACATCTTCTTTATCCATTCATCTACTGATGAACACTTAGGTTGCTTCCGTTTCTTGGCTATTGTAAATAGTGCTGCAATAAACGTAGGTGTGCATGTGTCTTTTTGAAATTGGGCTCCTGCTTTCTTAGGGTGGAATTTCCTAGGAGTGGAATTGCTGGGTCAAATGGTATTTCCAGTTTTAGTTTTTTGAGGAACGTCCAAACTGCTTTCCGCAGTGGTTGAACTAATTGATAATTTACATTCTCACCAGCACCGTAAGAGGGTTCATCTTTCTCCACATCCTCACCAACATTTGTTGTTGTTTGTGTTTTGGATGGTGGCCATCCTAACTGGTGTGTTCTGGTATATCATTGTGGTTTTACTTATTTATTAATTTTTTTATTTTGGTATCATTAATATATACACTTACATGAACAACATTGTGGTTACTAGATTCCCGCCATTATCAAGCCCCCCCACATACCTCATTACAGTCACTGTCCATCAGTGTAGTAAGATGGTACAGAATCACTACTTGCCTTCTCTGTGCTATACTGCCTTCCCTGTGCACCCCCACCCCCGTACATTATGTGTGCGAATCGTGCTGCGTCTTCTTCCCCTCATCCCTCCCTTCCGACCGGTCCTCCCTAGTGCCTTTTCCTTTGTTAACTGTCAGTCCATTCTTGGATTCTGCGAGTGTGCTCCTGTTTTGTTCCTCCAGGTTTTGCTTTGTTTTTATAATCCAGAGATGAATGAAATCCTATGATACTTGTCTTTCTCTGCCTGGCTCATTTCACTGAGCATAATACCCTCTCGCTCCATCCATGTTGTTGCAAATGGTAGGATTTGTTTTCTTTTTATGGCTGAATAAGATTCCATTGTGTATATGCACCACATCTTCTTTATCCATTCATCTACTGATGGACAATTAGGTTGCTTCCATTTCATGGCTACTGTAAATAGTGCTGTGATAAACATAGGGGTGCATCCGTCTTTTTCAAACTGGGCTCCTGCATTCTTAGGGTAAATTCCTAGGAGTGGAAATCCTGGGCGAAATGGTATTTCTATTTTGAGCTTTTTGAGGACCCTCCATAGTGCTTTCCACAATGGTTGAACTAATTTACCTTCCCACCAGCAGTGTAGGAGGGTTCCCCTTTCTCCACATCCTCGCCAACATTTGTTGTTGTTTGTCTTTTGGATGTTGGCCATCCTACGTGGTGTGAGGTGATCTCTCGTTGTGGTTTTAATTTGCGTTTCTCCGATGATTAGCAACGTGGAGCATCTTTTCATGTGCCTGTTGGCCATCTGAATTTCTTCTTCGGAGAAGTGTCTTTTCAGCTCCTCTGCCCATTTTTTAATTGGTTTATTTACTTTTTTGTTGTTGGTGTGTAAGCTGTTTATATAATTTGGATGTCAAACCCTTATCGGATATATCACTTATAAATATATTCTCCCGTAGTGTAGGATGCTTTTTTGTTCTACTGATGATGTGCTTTGATGTACAGAAGCGTTTTACTTTGATATAATCCCACTTGTTTATTTTTGCTTTTGTTTCCCTTGCCCAGGTAGATATATTCAGGAAGAAGTTGGTCATGTTTATGTCCAAGAGATTTTTGCCTATGTGTTTCTCTAAGAGTTTTATGGTTTTATGACTTACATTCAGGTCTTTGATGGTAGAGCCACACAATGGAGTATTATAAAGTCATAAAAAGGAATGAAAATATACTGACATATGGTGTAACATAGATGTATTCTGAGAACATTAGGCTAAGTGAAAGCAGCCAGACACAAAAGCCACGTACTGTATCATTTCATATATATGAAATGTTCATACAAGCAAATCCACACACAGAGAAAACAGAGTAGAGGCTGCCAGGGTGTGCAGAGAGGAGGGAATGAGGAGTGCCTGCTAATGTGTAAGGGGCGGTTCTTTGGGGAATGATGAAAATGCTGTGGGTTAGATAATGATGACGGTTGCACAAGCTTGTGAATGTGCTGAATGCCACTGATTTTACTAAAGTTTCTAGAGGTGAATTTTATGGTTCGTGAATTATATCTCAATAACTGTCATAATGCAAATCACCAGTTTTCCCAAGGTGATTATCCGCTGTTCTCCTCTCCCCCTGTCCCCACTCCATTCCCTTTCCCGTCTAGTCCCGTGCCCTCCCCGTGGCTGCCCCAAGGGGCCTTCTCCTAAGTAGCGCCTCTGGACCATCCTGAGCCTTGGGCCTCCAGTTGGTGGCAGGGCAACCCAGCACGCGCACACTCCCGTCGCTCACACCTGGAAGAAGTGGGTGCTTCCAGGGAGATACTTCTTGTGGGCTTAGGTGGTTAGTGATGTTTAGAGCAGGCTGCGCGGGCCAGGGTTGATGGAGGAGGACTGTTCCGGTCAAGTTAACATTTAGGCCCGTCCGAAGTTTCGTCTGGTCCGCCATGGGGCTCCGGGTGCCGTGCTCTGAAAGCCAGGTTGGCCACCTAAGGGCGCCTGAAATACCAAGGACTTTGGAGGCATATAGGCCTCAAATTGAGGCCTTGCCCCTCCCCATGCAGTGTGACCTCAGTCCACGGCTGAACCTCACTTAGTGAAGTGGCACAGTGATACAGACAGTAGGGTGCTCTCGGGCCTGCTGCGCAGGTGTTGAGTGAACGGTGATTTAAATCCCAGGCCCTGCTCTGGCTGGGGCTCCTGCCGCAGCAGTTGGCTGGGCTCAGCCCCTGTTATCGGCTGCCCCCAGGATAGCTCTGAGCCCCTGCCATTCCTCTGGCAGATCCTTCTCTGATTTGTACTCGCCTCTCCTGGATTGGGCAGCCCAAAGTTTTGGAGTTGTGTCCTGAATCCCTTGTTTTCCAAAATACTTACCTGGTGGTCATGAGACATGATGTCAGCCCTCATGAGAGACTCTCTACGTTTCTCCTGGTCAACCTAGACGCATCTCCTGCCATCTTCAACTATTCAAAGGTTAACCCTGACCCTTAGCCCTGATGCGCTTCTTACTTCTGCCATTTCCCGCACGCCGGCTCCCTTTTTATAAACCTGTAACCTCTCCCCCCCCCCTTCGGCCTTCCTGACCCTGGGCCGAGTTCCTTCCTCTGTCCCCAGTTCTCACCCCTTTTCCCTGACGTGCCGTCCACCTTCCAGGTCTTTCTTTCTCATACAGGCTCTCATCCCCACTCCCACCAAAGAGAAACCACAGTTGAAAGCATATCAAAACTCCAAAGGCTTCTTATTATTCATCTCTTAATTCTATTAACATTTATTGTTTTATTGTTTTAAAATCTACGAGAATAAATAGAGGAACTTATATCTATCTGTCTACGTGTGGAAACTTAACATCTATCTATCTACGTGTGGAAACTTTTATCTATCTATCTATCTATGGGTGGAAACTTTTATCTATCTATCTATCTATGGGAGGAAACTTATCTGTCTGTCTACAGCTGTTGGTACCAAAGTGGCACCAACAGTCCTGTCAGCTCTTACTTTATGTAGCTGTAGTAGTCAGCAATTCCCATTTCCTTTTCCCTCCCGATGAAAAACTGTAGTTTCCCCGCACAGGTGTATTTGGCAGCATCCTCCCGCTCTCGTTGAGCCCGCCTCTTCATAGCCTCCCGCTCTGGCCTCTGCTCCTCTGTGATGGGCTTGGATATTACTGGCCCAGAAATATCAGGTTTCCTCCATGGAGTGGGTTGGAAGCGGGGTTCTTGGGGTGGAAGCTGGGTTTGAGGCTTGGGTGGAGGCTCGTGCTGGGGCCCAGCAGTGGGAAGGGGCTCCTGCTGGAGGGAAGTGCGAGATGATGTTCTGTAGGGTGCAGGTCTAGAGGCAGCGGTCTGGGTGACCCTGGGCCGGGTGGAGTCGGTCCGGTGTGGCTGGGTTGAGTTGGTCTGGACTGGACCCAGAGATGAGCAGGCAGGACCCGTCACAGATGCACGTGCTTGCCGGGACGAACCGACTGCAGTAGGTTGAGCGGCGTCAGTAGGTCCAGGCCGGGTAGAGGAAGGCAGAGCTGGCCGGCGTGAGGCCAGAGACTGTGGCCTCCGACTCCGAGGAACTCGGCGAGCTTGAGGCCTGTCCTCAGTCAGAAAAGGCAGAGGCACCAACTTGACCTTCCCAGGAGGTGGCCGTTCATCCTGGGATGGAGATGGACACTCTCTTTTGACACTGCCATCTGGTTTGTGGGCTCTGGCATGAGTTTTCCCAAGGCCTTTACCCTCACGTGGAGTATTCAGCCACGGTTTGGTGGCCGGGGGTGGCTGGGGGTCTTTGGGGTTCCTTGAATTTCCCAAGGCCTGGGAATTAGAGAGTCCAGTTTCCTTATCAGCCGCCTTCCCCAGTGCGTGAAGAACCTGCACAGGCTCCAGCGTGTGCATGCCCAGCGTGCTTCGATGTTTTTTAAGGTTCTCTTGGCTGAGCTCAGGTTGGTTTTTCTTGCGCTTCATCCTGGGCATGGTTGGCTTTTCCTCTGCCCGGGCTTTGCTCCTGGACGGCTTACCCTCCTCAGCTTGCTTGGAGTTGCCTTTTCTCTGTCCTCTCCCCGTACTTCTCTTTTCACCTGGTTTAGATAGAACACTTCAAAATGTGTGGATATTACTTTTTAAATATCATTAAATTAAAACATAGAAAATCTCTGAAACACTAGTGGAGGGAGGCCGCTACAGATGATACATCTCAGTGTATGCTGCCAGTTTTCTACACCACCTTGTTTTCTCTTGTTTCTGTGGAAAGAGTTTCAAGATGCCTCTGATTTCATTTTCTACATGGGTGCCCTTTAAGACTCAGTGTTGGAAAAGAAAGGGACCAGAGAGAAGCAGTCTGCCATCCTCATGTAACAGATGAGCAAAAACCAGATTTTCTTGGAGAGTCAGTGACTTGTCCAAAGTCACACAGCTAGTAAATGTCAAAGTCAGAAGTGAAACGAGGTCTCCAGAGTTCTAGTTCAACACTTTCTCCCATTATTTCATGCTATTTTAAACCTGCTACTAAATTTAGGGGCAAAAAAAATCTAATGAAAATCTTTTAAGAGTTTCTTTCCTTACCTGACATGGTCAGAGAAGAGCAGGAAACACCAACTGTAGATCCCAGAGATGAGGAGAAGATGCTAGAGGATGTCTGAGTGGCTGAAGCCAAAGAGTACGTGTGTCCAGCACGAAGATTACCGGTCACTGGTCACTTGCCGTGCTCCAAGTCTGTTTACAGACAACTCCGTGGAAACCCCAAGATTCTACAGGTGGTGATAGGTCGGTGGGAGAATGATGTCGCAAGCAGGCAGTTTAAAGGTACGAGGTAGCCAATAGGGAGGTCAGCTTCCCACCAAGGAGACAGGATTGGGTGGAGGCAGTAGTAGGTGAGCTAAAACAACACCTAAATGGCTGCGCTCTGTGAAGGGGGAATCCTACAGGACAGGTGTGATAGCCCCCATTCCCCCCAGGATCTTATGTTAGGGAAATCATCTCAACATTCCTTACAGATATTCGTTAATCTAAGAAGCTAGTAATTATTTGTAATACATTTTGTGACATAACACTACCCATTATATGTACTGTTAACTAATATAATATCCTTAGGAAGGAGCAGCATTTAGGTGGAACAGTTGGTTACATTTGTTCTGACATCGTATCAGTTGATCTACTTAATGAACTTGCCCTTTTTGAGGAGCACAAGAAGGGATTGAGGAGCTCTTTTTGTCACTTGGTCCAAGAATTGGATGACTTTGTTGAGTGCACCTTGCGAGGAAAGATGTGGTCCAAGGATCTTTCCGTGTGGTTTCCTCCCCTTGACTCCTGTCTTCCTTGGGCTGTTGTGGGTGAAGCCATGTTGCACTTGCGTCTCTCTCTCTCTCTCTCTCTCTCTCTCTCTCTCTCTCTCTTCTGCTTTCCTTATTCTCTTCATTATAGGCGTTGTTTCTGGGACAAGCCTTGATCTGGCTGGCGTTCTTCCGCTCATGAGTGTTACTTTCTGTCAACTTCCAGCAGCAGGGGTGCTCTTTCTCAGTGCCTGATGCTTCGCAAAATGAACTCTGCCCATTAGATGCAAACGCCAGACAGCTAGAAGACATCGCTGATTGCAGACCTTTCCTCTTCCAGCCTTTGGTTGCAGTTCTTTTGCCCATAATTTGTTACCTCTGGCTCCTTGGGCTGCCCAGGCACCCTGCCGTCCCACTCTTTTGTACACGAGAGGCATTGCTTTATCTTCCCTTTTCCTTCTCACACAGTGTACCCAGTGTGGCAGAGTAGCCTCCTCCCGCTTTGCAAACAGCCACTGTAGCATCTTGGATCCCTAGGATTCTCTGCCTGCCATGCTTGGGTGCAAGGCAGGCAACCTGAAGAGGAGAAGAGTTAGAGAAAGAGGAGGCCCTTCCTGGAGAACAGGGAACAGGCAAGATGAACAGATAGAGGAAAAGAGAGATTCGTGTGGATTTTTCAGTTTCTGTAAGAATTAAGTTGACACATTTTTGGCCTCTTATTAACAGAAGAGACAGTTCAGTATATATTACATATATTTTATGTAGCGCGATAGTGCAGCAATTGCCATGAATTCTGTACCCTAAAGAGAATAATCTTAAGTATATTTTCCCTCTTTGTTTGATGTCAGGGCACCTCATTTACTCACTCACTGGCAGGTGTGTACACTATGGGTGGTTTTTAAATGCTGTGGTTTTGTCTACATGGTTTCTCCTTGTCCCATTTTTAAGGAACCCAACATTGTACGACATAGTGCATGCTTTCCTCCTGATGGTTGTTATTTTGAAGCATCGTGAACTAACCTGACTTGATGGATTTAGTGGAGAGATTTAAAAGGAGTCTGTGAAAGGGTCGTTTTGGTGAGTCCCAATGTGCACGCAAACATAAGGACAGATGCCTGCAGCCAGTGGCTGGATTGCTTCTGTTTTTGCTCCCTTGTTTAGTGGAACTCATTAAAGGCTCTGTGACTGTGACCAAGTGAGGTAGGGCTGAGTTGCTAGCGATCTGTATATGTGGTGTAAGCTGGTTTGGTGGAGGAAATGTATGCATCTATTCCTTGTGGCACGCTTTTAGAGGTGCCTAGATTGGCCTGGGGACGTTTCCAGTGTGATGAGCACGAGGTATGTGATTATGAGGTGCCAAGAATCCACCTGAGGATAGAGCATAGATGGAACTTCTTTTTTCATTTATAGGTCACATATTCACTTGTAGACACATATTTCACTTGTAGACTTACTTTTCCTATTAGGAGATATGAGATTTTTCAGTGATGGGGGTTGATGCTTATCTGAGAGGAGATCGTGAAGGGTACTGAAGTGTAGAGAGATAGACCTTCAGCTTAGAAATGTTTCTTAAACCCTAAGAATGCAGCACTCCAGTTTGGAAAAGACAGATGCACCCCTATGTTTATCGCTGCACTATTTACGATAGCCAAGATATGGAAGCAACCTAAATGTCCATCACTAGATGAATGGATAAAGAAGATGTGGTACATATACACAATGGAATATTACTCAGCTAAAAGGAAAAAACAGATCCTACCATTTGCAACGACGTGGATGGAGCCAGGGGGTATTATGCTCAGTGAAATAAGCCAGGCGGAGAAAGACAAGTACCAAATGATTTCACTCATATGGGGAGTATAAGAAAAAAGGAAAACTGAAGGAACAAAACAGCAGCAGAATCACAGAACCCAAGAATGGACTTAACAGTTACCAAAGGGAAAGGGACTGGGGAGGATGGGTGGGAAGGGAGGGATAAGGGCAGGGAAAAAGAAAGGGGGCATTATGATTAGCATGTATATAGTGTGTGTGGGGGCACGGGGAGGGCTGTGCAATACAGAGAAGAGGAGTAGTTGATTTTATAGCATCTTACTGTACTGATGGACAGTGACTGTGAAGGGGTATGTGGGGGGGGGGGGACTTGGTGAAGGGGCGAGCCTAGGAAACATAAGGTCTTTCATGTAATTGTAGATTAATGATACCAAAATAAAGAAAAAAATGTTAGAAAAACAAAAAAGGAAAATGTTTCTTAAGATTTTTCTCCCTAGGCTTCATATCTGAGATAGCCTTCTTCCGTGATATTAGCATGTAATGTGAGGCTACTGATATATGGTAAATGTCTGCAAGCCACACCAGTCTCTCTCTTCTCCGCTTCCATGGGAATCAAGGGCATCGATAGGTAATGCAGGTTAATTTGGTCATGTAAGAGTGTGGTGATTGTGGTCAGACAAATTCTGGTAGCAGTGAAATGTTTACATACTAAAATACTCAGTTCCAACATTCAATTCTTTTAGGCAAATCCTTAATTAGGCCTTTCCTGGTTCCCAACCTTTGTAACTATTTTCTTTCCATAGATCCAGCCTTTTGATGTTACCTGCAGGCTGAGCACACATTAAGCTCTACCAGAATCTTAAATGTAGGAGGCAGAACCTAAAGAGCTTTGGTCTAACACTCTGGAACTTAGCATTAAGCCCTTCCCTGACTTAAAGACTTAGGTTTATGGTTAGGTATTGCCTTGTCCCAGAGGCCCACCTCCTGTATTTCGTACTCTTCTTCGGGACAACTGGGAGTGTCTTGGTATAACAGAACAAGTCCATCCACCCCTGAGGCTCTTCCTTACTCTCTCCATTGTCACTTTTTGATTTGATTCAAGACTGGAATCCCTTAAACCCCTGCGGTTTGGAACCTGGGGGCCCTCCCAGATAGCAGTAGATTTCGTTAGTGTCAATTATGTTGTTCAGTGCTCCAAATAGCCCTCATTCCTGTATTTCCCATCCCACTACATACCTGTTAAGGCGTTCTTTTTACCTCATGCTGAACGCAGTCCCATCCAAAGACGCAATCTTTGTTAGTTCACATACTTTCTGGAAACTCTGTTATGCCCCAGTCTGGATTTTCCTGTGTCAGCCATAACTGAGTTTGTTTCTGATGGACAGTGACTGTAGTGGGGTATGTGGTGGGGACTTGATAATGGGGGGAGTCTAGTAACCATGATGTTGCTCATATAATTGCGCGTTAGTGACACTCAAAAAAAAAACTGTGGCAGAGCTAGCTCCTAACTCTGTCCAGTCCCCTTTCCATCGCATAGCACCTCCTGAGAAAGACACGTGCCAGATAATTGCAATTGCTTAAGAAAAAACAAAAACAAATTTAGATTCGTTTAAGCCGTGCCCTTCTCTCTTGGCCACACGTTGGTTTCACAGGTGGGGAAACTGAGGCCCAAGAGAGGCTGTGCCCTGCCCCCAAGGCCACCCAGAGCAAAATTTGGTGCCCGCTTGCCAGATGTCCCGGCAATATGTGTTCTTAAATTTTTCAAATGTTTTGATGAGCATTTTCAGATTCGTCATTGAGTTTCAACACAGGAAAATGTAACAGAGAAAGTAAAAGGAACCCGAACTGCACCCAGGGTTAACAAGAGAAATACAAAATTTAAAACAAGTTAAGGGTGAATACTGAAGGGCCCCCACCCCATAAGATGGCGAAATTGCTGCTTCTCTTCCGGGTCCTCGGTTCCCGCCGGTGCCACCTGAACCCCAATCACCCCTCGCCCCCCTAATCCCAGTACCTAGCCAATAGCCACCAGCCCCGTAGAAGTGACACCACAATCACCCCATGCCCCTTCCTATATAACCCAGCGCCTTTCCCTAATAAAGCGGAATTCTCCGGTGAATTGCTGCTGTGTGTCGCTCCTTTCCTTTCAGTTTCCACTTGAAGCTTTATCTTTTAGCAAAGTGGAAGTGCAGGATCAATACAGTTTTTCTAGTTTCTGATAGATTCATGCCACAGTTTGTATATAGTCATGTGTGTAGATATTTGTACCATTTGTTCTTTTGGGCTCTACATGCCTATTGGTTATCTTGTTCATGAATTCTAATATTTTATGATTTTATTCTAAAAGGGTATTTTTTTCATGAATTCTAAAAGAATATCTATCACTAAATTTGAGTTACCTAATTGTAACTTGGCAAGCTATGCCAGGCTAATTTATGTCTTTTCTTTTTCCAAGTAGCAATTTACTAACATTGACCCCCTCTTAATTATCATAATTCAAATTGTAAATGCTTGTGGATTTAAACTTGGTCAGAATATGACTGTCCCAGCAATGTTAAAGCTAGTGGTCTTTTTACCCATTCGTTCGTTCGTTCATTCATTCATTCAGTAACCCTGACCTCTCTGTTTTCCCATCTCTAGATGGTTGCAAAGAACAGGAACAGTGTACGTAAGGTACTTCCGGAAATTAGAAAATAAATTCAGCATTATAATTTTCTACAGTTTAACCTGTCATTTAGTACTGTACTCTGCCTTCAGACGTACTGTGGGACATGCTGTCTTCGCTGTCCCGCTGTGGCAGAATTCAGAGTTTTTCTAACAAGTACAGTTCCTTATGCCTGGTACTGTGTGCAAATTTCAGACTCAAGCTTCATTCTCACCTCTCTGTTATTTCTTGATACTTTCTAAAATGTAAATACGTACTTGTCCACCTCTAGCGTGACACCTGGCACATGACAGGAACCCACAAGAAGTTTCACTAAGAGTGGGAAGGTAGGTTGATACAATATTTTTGGAGAGTAGTTAGGCAGTGTCTCGCAAAATTTTCAGTTTGCATATCCTTCATTCCAAGAATTCTACTAGGAATTTAGATATAGTTGTATACATGTATAGGGATGTTCACATTGCAGCCTGTCTTTAAGGAGGACAGAAAATTGAAAGCAACTGAAAGTTAATCAGTATTGGGCAGATTATGTAAATGGTGGTACTTATGATCAGTGGAGTACTTTGCAGCCATTAGAAAGAATAGAAAGGCTGTTTGCATAAATTGACCAGGAAAATCAGCATCTAAGATAGGTTGCAGAATATATATATGTAGTGTGGTGCTTTTATATAAAATAGAGGACACCCATATATGTGCAAGTAGGTACTGATATATTTAAATACATATACAGTTAATGATAGAAAAAAAAAGCCAAAAAAAACATGGGTTCACAAGCTTAAAAAAAGAAAAAACATATACAGCAAAAGGGAATATAGTATGCCCTTGAAAAATGTTCGAAGAACCGCACAAAGAAACGGAGGGGTGGGATTTCACTTTGATTCTGTCCGTGACCTGTGTGCTCTTTGGATCCCGAGGGGTTTGCAGGCCCATCGACGTGCGCTACCCACCGCCGGCTGAGGAGGGCGCTGTGGCCCCCAGAATCCCGTCGGCCGGCGCGGGGAATGAGAGCACCGCGGGCGGTGCCGCATGCGCAGCAGCAGGAGCCGAGGCGCTGCGGCGTGAAGTGTTCCCGTCGGAAATCCAGTTGTCGCCGAGGGCGCCGGCCCGGCGGCTCTGTCGCTCTTGGCGTTGCGTGGGCACGGGCGGCATCTTGGGGAGCAGAGGAGCCAATGGCATCGTGCCCGCCACCGCTGGGGCCAGAGACGCGTCTTTTCCGGACGGCCCTGTGGCAAGAGGAAGGGTGCAGGCCACGCCCCCGAAAGGTAAGCAGCCTCGGCCCGGTGCGGGCCCGTCCCGCCCGCAACTCCTGGGCCTCGGTAGCTGCCTGAGCGTTGCCGCCGCGCGTGGCCCGCCCGCCTCTTCCCGGGAGGCTGTGACGCTTTCGCTGCTCCGCTCGCAGGAGGTGACGTGGACAGAGAACAGCCTGGTTTTTTGATTTCTCCCCATCCTTCTAAACACGAGGCACGGGCCATGGTTCCCCGGGTGAAATAGAGAGACGGACTGCTCTTGAAGATGGGCCTGTGAGTGCTGGGGACACCCCTTACTTACCGAAATGGGGGTCCGCCGCATTCCTCAAGCTGTGCTATCTTGGCACAGAAAATAGGAGTAAGAAGAGCCAAGGTTGAAAGGAAAACCCACCAGTACAACCAAACTTTTCACCGGAAAAATGTGTGTGTTGTTCCCAGGAATCGCCAAGGGCATCCTGTTGCTTTCTAAGAGGTCTCATTTGAGAAATCGGCTTCCGTGTATTCCAACGATTAATTTTGAGGCTTTGCTTTTATGTTCAGTGAACCCGTCTTCCTTGAGACCTTGCTTTCCTCCATCTCATACCTCATTAAATCCCCTTCCTCCGATTTATGCCCTGAATATCTTTTGAGTCTGTCCTCTCTCCTCCACCAGCATCCTAATATAGAACTTGCCTGATCTGTCTGTCCTGATGAGTGTATATATTTATCGGTTCTTGTTTCCTTCCAGTCCATTCTTCACATAAGACATTTTCTTAATAGGCAACTTGGAAAGTTCTCATAAATATCGCACAAAAACATTGCTTTAAGAATAAAAACAAACTCTTTTCCATGACCTTTAAGACTCTGCGTGGTCTAGAATCCCCTCTCTTTGCCCAGCGCCATCTTGTGTCACTTTTGCCCTCGCTTTCTATACTGAAGGAATGCTGAATTAACCTTAGTTGATTCTATATAAATCCTACCGAAGGCAGCTCAAATACTACCTTTTTACTATCACTCCTAGCCTTATTAAATGAAGTTCACGGCCCCTTTTTTAATCAGGTTTTTCCTTTAAAACATGGACTTGAGGTTCACTACTGGTTGCATTTGATGGCATCCGTTGTGTTAGGACCAAAAATAAAGTGTAAAGTGAAAGAGTTGGAGTTAAAAGGGTTTCAGTCAACATGTGTGTATTTAAGGACGCCTTAGTGCTCACGATTGGGCTAGATTTCATTGGGGACGCAGGAGTTCTGGCCACCTGTGGTCTTAGATGTGTCTTATTTGTTGAGCCCTTTGCACTGTTCTGTTGCCTTGTCTGTTTTCAAGACGGGGAAGCAGGCACATCACGTAAGACACCTCCAGTTTCCTTCTTCATTTCCGGTGACTGATGCCTCACTCATTCTGCTCCTGTGCTCCTTTATTCTGCTCAGAATTGCTGAAACTGGAGAACTTGACACCATCGTTAGTATTGATCATTGTTACTGGCAGCTCCTATGTACTGGCTATCCTTGACATTCAAACACATGAGTACCACAGAAGCATTATTTTCATGACTCAATAACTTCGTGAGTAAGAGACCTAGCTCTTTGGCCTGTGTCCACGTGGCCCAGCTGTTAGGCAAGAGAGTTGGTGGTTAAATTATACAGGTTTTGTTTTGTTTGAATAATGTTTTTCTGTGTTAAGGCAGCCCATCATAGGATTATTATTAAGATTAGCAGAGCCAAGATTCCTCATCTCTGCTTATTTTATAGCAAATTGAGTGATTCAGGAAAATTTTTTTCTTCTTAACCTTTATCGTAATCATGCAAATCATCAAATAAGTATTGAGCACCTACAGGTTGTGTGGCTTGTCATAAGACCTTCCCCTGAGTTACTTAGATCTTAGGTAGGCAGCATAAGTAGAAGATTTCAGTGCAGTTGATAGGCAACAACTCCTAAAGCCGCAGTGATAATGAAATGACGTGTAATTTAGGAAGGGAATAATGTTAAAGTGTCTCATTTACATTTTTAGCCTTAATCTTTCATAATAGTAGGTCCTTCTTAAGAAAAATAATAGTGTTTTGTACAGTTTTTAATAGTTCATAGAGTATTTCACCTCCTTTACTTCATTTGGTCTTCACAGTTCGGTGTGCTCTGAGTTGGGCGCATTATCCTCATTCTGTAAGTAAGGAACCATTCTCTGGGTCTAGTGACATGCTGTGTTCCACAATTTGGAGTAACAAAACCTGGATTTTCTAGCTCTTCTTTCAGGATTCACTCGACATTATAGGCCACATTCTTTTCGTTTTACTTTTGGTAATTCTCAGTGAGCTGAAGGTTGTCTATTGAGATTATAGTCTAGAGCCACACGGACCACTTTTTGGTTATTTTTAAATTATTTTTTTGAATAGATGACATGTACATATACAAAATTCAGAAAGCACAAACCGGTGTGTGTGTGTGTGGTGTGTGTGTGTGTGTGTGTGTGTGTGTGTGTGTGTGTGTGTGTGTACTTAAAATCAAAGTCTCCCTACCGCTCCTCTTTCCCCCCAAACCCTCACTTCCCCTGCCCTGAGACAGTCACTCTTACTAGTTTCTTATATGTCCTAGAGATGATATATGCATAGCAATTATATCACATTAGATTTTTGATCACATACTACTGGAAGGGTTTGTCAGTGGTATTGACACTTGGGGTGGAATAATTCTTTGCTGTGGGGACGGTCCTGTGTGCTATGGGGTTTTCAGCAGTGTCCCTGGTCTGAACCCACTAGATGTCAGTAGCACCCCCACTGTGACAACCAAAAATGTTGCCAGACATGACCTCATGGATTCTGAGGGGCAAAACTGCCCTGGTTGAGAACCAGTGCCCTAAAGAACAGGAGGCGGGAGAAAGGGACTACTGTTGTCTTTTATTTTTATTTTATTTTATTGTCATTATATTTTGAATAAAAAATTTTAGAGTTGTTTATTAGGACTGTCATTAAAAAGTGAAAGAGTCTACATTCTCCAGAGGGAATGATGTTATTTATGTATTTATTTTATTAAGGTATCATCGATATGCAATCACATGAGCAACATTGTGGTACCAGATTCCCCCCATTATCAAGTCCACACCACATACCCCGTTACAGTCACTGTCCATCAGCATAGTAAGATGGTATAGAGTCACTACTTGTCTTCTCTGTGCTATACCTCCTTCCCTGTGGCCCCCCTACATTATGTATGCTAATCATAATACCCGTTAATCCCCTTATCCCTCCTTTCCCACCCACCCTCCCCAGTCTCTTTCACTTTGGTAACTGTTAGTCCCGTTCCTGGGTTCTGTGATTCTGCTGCTGTTTTGTTCCTTCACTTCTTGCTTTGTTGGATATGCCACAGATGAGTGAAATCATTTGGTACTTGTCTTTCTCTGGGAGTCTTATGTCACTGAGCATAATACCCTCTAGCTCCATCCATGTTGTTGTAAATGGTAGCGTTTGTTTCCTTCTTACGGTTGAATGATACTCCATTGTGTATACGTACCACATCTTCTTTATCCATTCATCTACTGATGAACACTTAGGTTGCTTCCGTTTCTTGGCTATTGTAAATAGTGCTGCAATAAACGTAGGTGTGCATGTGTCTTTTTGAAATTGGGCTCCTGCTTTCTTAGGGTGGAATTTCCTAGGAGTGGAATTGCTGGGTCAAATGGTATTTCCAGTTTTAGTTTTTTGAGGAACGTCCAAACTGCTTTCCGCAGTGGTTGAACTAATTGATAATTTACATTCTCACCAGCACCGTAAGAGGGTTCATCTTTCTCCACATCCTCACCAACATTTGTTGTTGTTTGTGTTTTGGATGGTGGCCATCCTAACTGGTGTGTTCTGGTATATCATTGTGGTTTTACTTATTTATTAATTTTTTTATTTTGGTATCATTAATATATACACTTACATGAACAACATTGTGGTTACTAGATTCCCGCCATTATCAAGCCCCCCCACATACCTCATTACAGTCACTGTCCATCAGTGTAGTAAGATGGTACAGAATCACTACTTGCCTTCTCTGTGCTATACTGCCTTCCCTGTGCACCCCCACCCCCGTACATTATGTGTGCGAATCGTGCTGCGTCTTCTTCCCCTCATCCCTCCCTTCCGACCGGTCCTCCCTAGTGCCTTTTCCTTTGTTAACTGTCAGTCCATTCTTGGATTCTGCGAGTGTGCTCCTGTTTTGTTCCTCCAGGTTTTGCTTTGTTTTTATAATCCAGAGATGAATGAAATCCTATGATACTTGTCTTTCTCTGCCTGGCTCATTTCACTGAGCATAATACCCTCTCGCTCCATCCATGTTGTTGCAAATGGTAGGATTTGTTTTCTTTTTATGGCTGAATAAGATTCCATTGTGTATATGCACCACATCTTCTTTATCCATTCATCTACTGATGGACAATTAGGTTGCTTCCATTTCATGGCTACTGTAAATAGTGCTGTGATAAACATAGGGGTGCATCCGTCTTTTTCAAACTGGGCTCCTGCATTCTTAGGGTAAATTCCTAGGAGTGGAAATCCTGGGCGAAATGGTATTTCTATTTTGAGCTTTTTGAGGACCCTCCATAGTGCTTTCCACAATGGTTGAACTAATTTACCTTCCCACCAGCAGTGTAGGAGGGTTCCCCTTTCTCCACATCCTCGCCAACATTTGTTGTTGTTTGTCTTTTGGATGTTGGCCATCCTACGTGGTGTGAGGTGATCTCTCGTTGTGGTTTTAATTTGCGTTTCTCCGATGATTAGCAACGTGGAGCATCTTTTCATGTGCCTGTTGGCCATCTGAATTTCTTCTTCGGAGAAGTGTCTTTTCAGCTCCTCTGCCCATTTTTTAATTGGTTTATTTACTTTTTTGTTGTTGGTGTGTAAGCTGTTTATATAATTTGGATGTCAAACCCTTATCGGATATATCACTTATAAATATATTCTCCCGTAGTGTAGGATGCTTTTTTGTTCTACTGATGATGTGCTTTGATGTACAGAAGCGTTTTACTTTGATATAATCCCACTTGTTTATTTTTGCTTTTGTTTCCCTTGCCCAGGTAGATATATTCAGGAAGAAGTTGGTCATGTTTATGTCCAAGAGATTTTTGCCTATGTGTTTCTCTAAGAGTTTTATGGTTTTATGACTTACATTCAGGTCTTTGATGGTAGAGCCACACAATGGAGTATTATAAAGTCATAAAAAGGAATGAAAATATACTGACATATGGTGTAACATAGATGTATTCTGAGAACATTAGGCTAAGTGAAAGCAGCCAGACACAAAAGCCACGTACTGTATCATTTCATATATATGAAATGTTCATACAAGCAAATCCACACACAGAGAAAACAGAGTAGAGGCTGCCAGGGTGTGCAGAGAGGAGGGAATGAGGAGTGCCTGCTAATGTGTAAGGGGCGGTTCTTTGGGGAATGATGAAAATGCTGTGGGTTAGATAATGATGACGGTTGCACAAGCTTGTGAATGTGCTGAATGCCACTGATTTTACTAAAGTTTCTAGAGGTGAATTTTATGGTTCGTGAATTATATCTCAATAACTGTCATAATGCAAATCACCAGTTTTCCCAAGGTGATTATCCGCTGTTCTCCTCTCCCCCTGTCCCCACTCCATTCCCTTTCCCGTCTAGTCCCGTGCCCTCCCCGTGGCTGCCCCAAGGGGCCTTCTCCTAAGTAGCGCCTCTGGACCATCCTGAGCCTTGGGCCTCCAGTTGGTGGCAGGGCAACCCAGCACGCGCACACTCCCGTCGCTCACACCTGGAAGAAGTGGGTGCTTCCAGGGAGATACTTCTTGTGGGCTTAGGTGGTTAGTGATGTTTAGAGCAGGCTGCGCGGGCCAGGGTTGATGGAGGAGGACTGTTCCGGTCAAGTTAACATTTAGGCCCGTCCGAAGTTTCGTCTGGTCCGCCATGGGGCTCCGGGTGCCGTGCTCTGAAAGCCAGGTTGGCCACCTAAGGGCGCCTGAAATACCAAGGACTTTGGAGGCATATAGGCCTCAAATTGAGGCCTTGCCCCTCCCCATGCAGTGTGACCTCAGTCCACGGCTGAACCTCACTTAGTGAAGTGGCACAGTGATACAGACAGTAGGGTGCTCTCGGGCCTGCTGCGCAGGTGTTGAGTGAACGGTGATTTAAATCCCAGGCCCTGCTCTGGCTGGGGCTCCTGCCGCAGCAGTTGGCTGGGCTCAGCCCCTGTTATCGGCTGCCCCCAGGATAGCTCTGAGCCCCTGCCATTCCTCTGGCAGATCCTTCTCTGATTTGTACTCGCCTCTCCTGGATTGGGCAGCCCAAAGTTTTGGAGTTGTGTCCTGAATCCCTTGTTTTCCAAAATACTTACCTGGTGGTCATGAGACATGATGTCAGCCCTCATGAGAGACTCTCTACGTTTCTCCTGGTCAACCTAGACGCATCTCCTGCCATCTTCAACTATTCAAAGGTTAACCCTGACCCTTAGCCCTGATGCGCTTCTTACTTCTGCCATTTCCCGCACGCCGGCTCCCTTTTTATAAACCTGTAACCTCTCCCCCCCCCCTTCGGCCTTCCTGACCCTGGGCCGAGTTCCTTCCTCTGTCCCCAGTTCTCACCCCTTTTCCCTGACGTGCCGTCCACCTTCCAGGTCTTTCTTTCTCATACAGGCTCTCATCCCCACTCCCACCAAAGAGAAACCACAGTTGAAAGCATATCAAAACTCCAAAGGCTTCTTATTATTCATCTCTTAATTCTATTAACATTTATTGTTTTATTGTTTTAAAATCTACGAGAATAAATAGAGGAACTTATATCTATCTGTCTACGTGTGGAAACTTAACATCTATCTATCTACGTGTGGAAACTTTTATCTATCTATCTATCTATGGGTGGAAACTTTTATCTATCTATCTATCTATGGGAGGAAACTTATCTGTCTGTCTACAGCTGTTGGTACCAAAGTGGCACCAACAGTCCTGTCAGCTCTTACTTTATGTAGCTGTAGTAGTCAGCAATTCCCATTTCCTTTTCCCTCCCGATGAAAAACTGTAGTTTCCCCGCACAGGTGTATTTGGCAGCATCCTCCCGCTCTCGTTGAGCCCGCCTCTTCATAGCCTCCCGCTCTGGCCTCTGCTCCTCTGTGATGGGCTTGGATATTACTGGCCCAGAAATATCAGGTTTCCTCCATGGAGTGGGTTGGAAGCGGGGTTCTTGGGGTGGAAGCTGGGTTTGAGGCTTGGGTGGAGGCTCGTGCTGGGGCCCAGCAGTGGGAAGGGGCTCCTGCTGGAGGGAAGTGCGAGATGATGTTCTGTAGGGTGCAGGTCTAGAGGCAGCGGTCTGGGTGACCCTGGGCCGGGTGGAGTCGGTCCGGTGTGGCTGGGTTGAGTTGGTCTGGACTGGACCCAGAGATGAGCAGGCAGGACCCGTCACAGATGCACGTGCTTGCCGGGACGAACCGACTGCAGTAGGTTGAGCGGCGTCAGTAGGTCCAGGCCGGGTAGAGGAAGGCAGAGCTGGCCGGCGTGAGGCCAGAGACTGTGGCCTCCGACTCCGAGGAACTCGGCGAGCTTGAGGCCTGTCCTCAGTCAGAAAAGGCAGAGGCACCAACTTGACCTTCCCAGGAGGTGGCCGTTCATCCTGGGATGGAGATGGACACTCTCTTTTGACACTGCCATCTGGTTTGTGGGCTCTGGCATGAGTTTTCCCAAGGCCTTTACCCTCACGTGGAGTATTCAGCCACGGTTTGGTGGCCGGGGGTGGCTGGGGGTCTTTGGGGTTCCTTGAATTTCCCAAGGCCTGGGAATTAGAGAGTCCAGTTTCCTTATCAGCCGCCTTCCCCAGTGCGTGAAGAACCTGCACAGGCTCCAGCGTGTGCATGCCCAGCGTGCTTCGATGTTTTTTAAGGTTCTCTTGGCTGAGCTCAGGTTGGTTTTTCTTGCGCTTCATCCTGGGCATGGTTGGCTTTTCCTCTGCCCGGGCTTTGCTCCTGGACGGCTTACCCTCCTCAGCTTGCTTGGAGTTGCCTTTTCTCTGTCCTCTCCCCGTACTTCTCTTTTCACCTGGTTTAGATAGAACACTTCAAAATGTGTGGATATTACTTTTTAAATATCATTAAATTAAAACATAGAAAATCTCTGAAACACTAGTGGAGGGAGGCCGCTACAGATGATACATCTCAGTGTATGCTGCCAGTTTTCTACACCACCTTGTTTTCTCTTGTTTCTGTGGAAAGAGTTTCAAGATGCCTCTGATTTCATTTTCTACATGGGTGCCCTTTAAGACTCAGTGTTGGAAAAGAAAGGGACCAGAGAGAAGCAGTCTGCCATCCTCATGTAACAGATGAGCAAAAACCAGATTTTCTTGGAGAGTCAGTGACTTGTCCAAAGTCACACAGCTAGTAAATGTCAAAGTCAGAAGTGAAACGAGGTCTCCAGAGTTCTAGTTCAACACTTTCTCCCATTATTTCATGCTATTTTAAACCTGCTACTAAATTTAGGGGCAAAAAAAATCTAATGAAAATCTTTTAAGAGTTTCTTTCCTTACCTGACATGGTCAGAGAAGAGCAGGAAACACCAACTGTAGATCCCAGAGATGAGGAGAAGATGCTAGAGGATGTCTGAGTGGCTGAAGCCAAAGAGTACGTGTGTCCAGCACGAAGATTACCGGTCACTGGTCACTTGCCGTGCTCCAAGTCTGTTTACAGACAACTCCGTGGAAACCCCAAGATTCTACAGGTGGTGATAGGTCGGTGGGAGAATGATGTCGCAAGCAGGCAGTTTAAAGGTACGAGGTAGCCAATAGGGAGGTCAGCTTCCCACCAAGGAGACAGGATTGGGTGGAGGCAGTAGTAGGTGAGCTAAAACAACACCTAAATGGCTGCGCTCTGTGAAGGGGGAATCCTACAGGACAGGTGTGATAGCCCCCATTCCCCCCAGGATCTTATGTTAGGGAAATCATCTCAACATTCCTTACAGATATTCGTTAATCTAAGAAGCTAGTAATTATTTGTAATACATTTTGTGACATAACACTACCCATTATATGTACTGTTAACTAATATAATATCCTTAGGAAGGAGCAGCATTTAGGTGGAACAGTTGGTTACATTTGTTCTGACATCGTATCAGTTGATCTACTTAATGAACTTGCCCTTTTTGAGGAGCACAAGAAGGGATTGAGGAGCTCTTTTTGTCACTTGGTCCAAGAATTGGATGACTTTGTTGAGTGCACCTTGCGAGGAAAGATGTGGTCCAAGGATCTTTCCGTGTGGTTTCCTCCCCTTGACTCCTGTCTTCCTTGGGCTGTTGTGGGTGAAGCCATGTTGCACTTGCGTCTCTCTCTCTCTCTCTCTCTCTCTCTCTCTCTCTCTCTCTTCTGCTTTCCTTATTCTCTTCATTATAGGCGTTGTTTCTGGGACAAGCCTTGATCTGGCTGGCGTTCTTCCGCTCATGAGTGTTACTTTCTGTCAACTTCCAGCAGCAGGGGTGCTCTTTCTCAGTGCCTGATGCTTCGCAAAATGAACTCTGCCCATTAGATGCAAACGCCAGACAGCTAGAAGACATCGCTGATTGCAGACCTTTCCTCTTCCAGCCTTTGGTTGCAGTTCTTTTGCCCATAATTTGTTACCTCTGGCTCCTTGGGCTGCCCAGGCACCCTGCCGTCCCACTCTTTTGTACACGAGGGGCATTGCTTTATCTTCCCTTTTCCTTCTCACACAGTGTACCCAGTGTGGCAGAGTAGCCTCCTCCCGCTTTGCAAACAGCCACTGTAGCATCTTGGATCCCTAGGATTCTCTGCCTGCCATGCTTGGGTGCAAGGCAGGCAACCTGAAGAGGAGAAGAGTTAGAGAAAGAGGAGGCCCTTCCTGGAGAACAGGGAACAGGCAAGATGAACAGATAGAGGAAAAGAGAGATTCGTGTGGATTTTTCAGTTTCTGTAAGAATTAAGTTGACACATTTTTGGCCTCTTATTAACAGAAGAGACAGTTCAGTATATATTACATATATTTTATGTAGCGCGATAGTGCAGCAATTGCCATGAATTCTGTACCCTAAAGAGAATAATCTTAAGTATATTTTCCCTCTTTGTTTGATGTCAGGGCACCTCATTTACTCACTCACTGGCAGGTGTGTACACTATGGGTGGTTTTTAAATGCTGTGGTTTTGTCTACATGGTTTCTCCTTGTCCCATTTTTAAGGAACCCAACATTGTACGACATAGTGCATGCTTTCCTCCTGATGGTTGTTATTTTGAAGCATCGTGAACTAACCTGACTTGATGGATTTAGTGGAGAGATTTAAAAGGAGTCTGTGAAAGGGTCGTTTTGGTGAGTCCCAATGTGCACGCAAACATAAGGACAGATGCCTGCAGCCAGTGGCTGGATTGCTTCTGTTTTTGCTCCCTTGTTTAGTGGAACTCATTAAAGGCTCTGTGACTGTGACCAAGTGAGGTAGGGCTGAGTTGCTAGCGATCTGTATATGTGGTGTAAGCTGGTTTGGTGGAGGAAATGTATGCATCTATTCCTTGTGGCACGCTTTTAGAGGTGCCTAGATTGGCCTGGGGACGTTTCCAGTGTGATGAGCACGAGGTATGTGATTATGAGGTGCCAAGAATCCACCTGAGGATAGAGCATAGATGGAACTTCTTTTTTCATTTATAGGTCACATATTCACTTGTAGACACATATTTCACTTGTAGACTTACTTTTCCTATTAGGAGATATGAGATTTTTCAGTGATGGGGGTTGATGCTTATCTGAGAGGAGATCGTGAAGGGTACTGAAGTGTAGAGAGATAGACCTTCAGCTTAGAAATGTTTCTTAAACCCTAAGAATGCAGCACTCCAGTTTGGAAAAGACAGATGCACCCCTATGTTTATCGCTGCACTATTTACGATAGCCAAGATATGGAAGCAACCTAAATGTCCATCACTAGATGAATGGATAAAGAAGATGTGGTACATATACACAATGGAATATTACTCAGCTAAAAGGAAAAAACAGATCCTACCATTTGCAACGACGTGGATGGAGCCAGGGGGTATTATGCTCAGTGAAATAAGCCAGGCGGAGAAAGACAAGTACCAAATGATTTCACTCATATGGGGAGTATAAGAAAAAAGGAAAACTGAAGGAACAAAACAGCAGCAGAATCACAGAACCCAAGAATGGACTTAACAGTTACCAAAGGGAAAGGGACTGGGGAGGATGGGTGGGAAGGGAGGGATAAGGGCAGGGAAAAAGAAAGGGGGCATTATGATTAGCATGTATATAGTGTGTGTGGGGGCACGGGGAGGGCTGTGCAATACAGAGAAGAGGAGTAGTTGATTTTATAGCATCTTACTGTACTGATGGACAGTGACTGTGAAGGGGTATGTGGGGGGGGGGGGGGACTTGGTGAAGGGGCGAGCCTAGGAAACATAAGGTCTTTCATGTAATTGTAGATTAATGATACCAAAATAAAGAAAAAAATGTTAGAAAAACAAAAAAGGAAAATGTTTCTTAAGATTTTTCTCCCTAGGCTTCATATCTGAGATAGCCTTCTTCCGTGATATTAGCATGTAATGTGAGGCTACTGATATATGGTAAATGTCTGCAAGCCACACCAGTCTCTCTCTTCTCCGCTTCCATGGGAATCAAGGGCATCGATAGGTAATGCAGGTTAATTTGGTCATGTAAGAGTGTGGTGATTGTGGTCAGACAAATTCTGGTAGCAGTGAAATGTTTACATACTAAAATACTCAGTTCCAACATTCAATTCTTTTAGGCAAATCCTTAATTAGGCCTTTCCTGGTTCCCAACCTTTGTAACTATTTTCTTTCCATAGATCCAGCCTTTTGATGTTACCTGCAGGCTGAGCACACATTAAGCTCTACCAGAATCTTAAATGTAGGAGGCAGAACCTAAAGAGCTTTGGTCTAACACTCTGGAACTTAGCATTAAGCCCTTCCCTGACTTAAAGACTTAGGTTTATGGTTAGGTATTGCCTTGTCCCAGAGGCCCACCTCCTGTATTTCGTACTCTTCTTCGGGACAACTGGGAGTGTCTTGGTATAACAGAACAAGTCCATCCACCCCTGAGGCTCTTCCTTACTCTCTCCATTGTCACTTTTTGATTTGATTCAAGACTGGAATCCCTTAAACCCCTGCGGTTTGGAACCTGGGGGCCCTCCCAGATAGCAGTAGATTTC
Source organism: Manis pentadactyla (assembly GCF_030020395.1). Taxonomy (NCBI): domain Eukaryota; kingdom Metazoa; phylum Chordata; class Mammalia; order Pholidota; family Manidae; genus Manis; species Manis pentadactyla. The sequence goes on from NC_080033.1 coordinate 14,349,998, forward strand.
GTTAGTGTCAATTATGTTGTTCAGTGCTCCAAATAGCCCTCATTCCTGTATTTCCCATCCCACTACATACCTGTTAAGGCGTTCTTTTTACCTCATGCTGAACGCAGTCCCATCCAAAGACGCAATCTTTGTTAGTTCACATACTTTCTGGAAACTCTGTTATGCCCCAGTCTGGATTTTCCTGTGTCAGCCATAACTGAGTTTGTTTCTGATGGACAGTGACTGTAGTGGGGTATGTGGTGGGGACTTGATAATGGGGGGAGTCTAGTAACCATGATGTTGCTCATATAATTGCGCGTTAGTGACACTCAAAAAAAAAACTGTGGCAGAGCTAGCTCCTAACTCTGTCCAGTCCCCTTTCCATCGCATAGCACCTCCTGAGAAAGACACGTGCCAGATAATTGCAATTGCTTAAGAAAAAACAAAAACAAATTTAGATTCGTTTAAGCCGTGCCCTTCTCTCTTGGCCACACGTTGGTTTCACAGGTGGGGAAACTGAGGCCCAAGAGAGGCTGTGCCCTGCCCCCAAGGCCACCCAGAGCAAAATTTGGTGCCCGCTTGCCAGATGTCCCGGCAATATGTGTTCTTAAATTTTTCAAATGTTTTGATGAGCATTTTCAGATTCGTCATTGAGTTTCAACACAGGAAAATGTAACAGAGAAAGTAAAAGGAACCCGAACTGCACCCAGGGTTAACAAGAGAAATACAAAATTTAAAACAAGTTAAGGGTGAATACTGAAGGGCCCCCACCCCATAAGATGGCGAAATTGCTGCTTCTCTTCCGGGTCCTCGGTTCCCGCCGGTGCCACCTGAACCCCAATCACCCCTCGCCCCCCTAATCCCAGTACCTAGCCAATAGCCACCAGCCCCGTAGAAGTGACACCACAATCACCCCATGCCCCTTCCTATATAACCCAGCGCCTTTCCCTAATAAAGCGGAATTCTCCGGTGAATTGCTGCTGTGTGTCGCTCCTTTCCTTTCAGTTTCCACTTGAAGCTTTATCTTTTAGCAAAGTGGAAGTGCAGGATCAATACAGTTTTTCTAGTTTCTGATAGATTCATGCCACAGTTTGTATATAGTCATGTGTGTAGATATTTGTACCATTTGTTCTTTTGGGCTCTACATGCCTATTGGTTATCTTGTTCATGAATTCTAATATTTTATGATTTTATTCTAAAAGGGTATTTTTTTCATGAATTCTAAAAGAATATCTATCACTAAATTTGAGTTACCTAATTGTAACTTGGCAAGCTATGCCAGGCTAATTTATGTCTTTTCTTTTTCCAAGTAGCAATTTACTAACATTGACCCCCTCTTAATTATCATAATTCAAATTGTAAATGCTTGTGGATTTAAACTTGGTCAGAATATGACTGTCCCAGCAATGTTAAAGCTAGTGGTCTTTTTACCCATTCGTTCGTTCGTTCATTCATTCATTCAGTAACCCTGACCTCTCTGTTTTCCCATCTCTAGATGGTTGCAAAGAACAGGAACAGTGTACGTAAGGTACTTCCGGAAATTAGAAAATAAATTCAGCATTATAATTTTCTACAGTTTAACCTGTCATTTAGTACTGTACTCTGCCTTCAGACGTACTGTGGGACATGCTGTCTTCGCTGTCCCGCTGTGGCAGAATTCAGAGTTTTTCTAACAAGTACAGTTCCTTATGCCTGGTACTGTGTGCAAATTTCAGACTCAAGCTTCATTCTCACCTCTCTGTTATTTCTTGATACTTTCTAAAATGTAAATACGTACTTGTCCACCTCTAGCGTGACACCTGGCACATGACAGGAACCCACAAGAAGTTTCACTAAGAGTGGGAAGGTAGGTTGATACAATATTTTTGGAGAGTAGTTAGGCAGTGTCTCGCAAAATTTTCAGTTTGCATATCCTTCATTCCAAGAATTCTACTAGGAATTTAGATATAGTTGTATACATGTATAGGGATGTTCACATTGCAGCCTGTCTTTAAGGAGGACAGAAAATTGAAAGCAACTGAAAGTTAATCAGTATTGGGCAGATTATGTAAATGGTGGTACTTATGATCAGTGGAGTACTTTGCAGCCATTAGAAAGAATAGAAAGGCTGTTTGCATAAATTGACCAGGAAAATCAGCATCTAAGATAGGTTGCAGAATATATATATGTAGTGTGGTGCTTTTATATAAAATAGAGGACACCCATATATGTGCAAGTAGGTACTGATATATTTAAATACATATACAGTTAATGATAGAAAAAAAAAGCCAAAAAAAACATGGGTTCACAAGCTTAAAAAAAGAAAAAACATATACAGCAAAAGGGAATATAGTATGCCCTTGAAAAATGTTCGAAGAACCGCACAAAGAAACGGAGGGGTGGGATTTCACTTTGATTCTGTCCGTGACCTGTGTGCTCTTTGGATCCCGAGGGGTTTGCAGGCCCATCGACGTGCGCTACCCACCGCCGGCTGAGGAGGGCGCTGTGGCCCCCAGAATCCCGTCGGCCGGCGCGGGGAATGAGAGCACCGCGGGCGGTGCCGCATGCGCAGCAGCAGGAGCCGAGGCGCTGCGGCGTGAAGTGTTCCCGTCGGAAATCCAGTTGTCGCCGAGGGCGCCGGCCCGGCGGCTCTGTCGCTCTTGGCGTTGCGTGGGCACGGGCGGCATCTTGGGGAGCAGAGGAGCCAATGGCATCGTGCCCGCCACCGCTGGGGCCAGAGACGCGTCTTTTCCGGACGGCCCTGTGGCAAGAGGAAGGGTGCAGGCCACGCCCCCGAAAGGTAAGCAGCCTCGGCCCGGTGCGGGCCCGTCCCGCCCGCAACTCCTGGGCCTCGGTAGCTGCCTGAGCGTTGCCGCCGCGCGTGGCCCGCCCGCCTCTTCCCGGGAGGCTGTGACGCTTTCGCTGCTCCGCTCGCAGGAGGTGACGTGGACAGAGAACAGCCTGGTTTTTTGATTTCTCCCCATCCTTCTAAACACGAGGCACGGGCCATGGTTCCCCGGGTGAAATAGAGAGACGGACTGCTCTTGAAGATGGGCCTGTGAGTGCTGGGGACACCCCTTACTTACCGAAATGGGGGTCCGCCGCATTCCTCAAGCTGTGCTATCTTGGCACAGAAAATAGGAGTAAGAAGAGCCAAGGTTGAAAGGAAAACCCACCAGTACAACCAAACTTTTCACCGGAAAAATGTGTGTGTTGTTCCCAGGAATCGCCAAGGGCATCCTGTTGCTTTCTAAGAGGTCTCATTTGAGAAATCGGCTTCCGTGTATTCCAACGATTAATTTTGAGGCTTTGCTTTTATGTTCAGTGAACCCGTCTTCCTTGAGACCTTGCTTTCCTCCATCTCATACCTCATTAAATCCCCTTCCTCCGATTTATGCCCTGAATATCTTTTGAGTCTGTCCTCTCTCCTCCACCAGCATCCTAATATAGAACTTGCCTGATCTGTCTGTCCTGATGAGTGTATATATTTATCGGTTCTTGTTTCCTTCCAGTCCATTCTTCACATAAGACATTTTCTTAATAGGCAACTTGGAAAGTTCTCATAAATATCGCACAAAAACATTGCTTTAAGAATAAAAACAAACTCTTTTCCATGACCTTTAAGACTCTGCGTGGTCTAGAATCCCCTCTCTTTGCCCAGCGCCATCTTGTGTCACTTTTGCCCTCGCTTTCTATACTGAAGGAATGCTGAATTAACCTTAGTTGATTCTATATAAATCCTACCGAAGGCAGCTCAAATACTACCTTTTTACTATCACTCCTAGCCTTATTAAATGAAGTTCACGGCCCCTTTTTTAATCAGGTTTTTCCTTTAAAACATGGACTTGAGGTTCACTACTGGTTGCATTTGATGGCATCCGTTGTGTTAGGACCAAAAATAAAGTGTAAAGTGAAAGAGTTGGAGTTAAAAGGGTTTCAGTCAACATGTGTGTATTTAAGGACGCCTTAGTGCTCACGATTGGGCTAGATTTCATTGGGGACGCAGGAGTTCTGGCCACCTGTGGTCTTAGATGTGTCTTATTTGTTGAGCCCTTTGCACTGTTCTGTTGCCTTGTCTGTTTTCAAGACGGGGAAGCAGGCACATCACGTAAGACACCTCCAGTTTCCTTCTTCATTTCCGGTGACTGATGCCTCACTCATTCTGCTCCTGTGCTCCTTTATTCTGCTCAGAATTGCTGAAACTGGAGAACTTGACACCATCGTTAGTATTGATCATTGTTACTGGCAGCTCCTATGTACTGGCTATCCTTGACATTCAAACACATGAGTACCACAGAAGCATTATTTTCATGACTCAATAACTTCGTGAGTAAGAGACCTAGCTCTTTGGCCTGTGTCCACGTGGCCCAGCTGTTAGGCAAGAGAGTTGGTGGTTAAATTATACAGGTTTTGTTTTGTTTGAATAATGTTTTTCTGTGTTAAGGCAGCCCATCATAGGATTATTATTAAGATTAGCAGAGCCAAGATTCCTCATCTCTGCTTATTTTATAGCAAATTGAGTGATTCAGGAAAATTTTTTTCTTCTTAACCTTTATCGTAATCATGCAAATCATCAAATAAGTATTGAGCACCTACAGGTTGTGTGGCTTGTCATAAGACCTTCCCCTGAGTTACTTAGATCTTAGGTAGGCAGCATAAGTAGAAGATTTCAGTGCAGTTGATAGGCAACAACTCCTAAAGCCGCAGTGATAATGAAATGACGTGTAATTTAGGAAGGGAATAATGTTAAAGTGTCTCATTTACATTTTTAGCCTTAATCTTTCATAATAGTAGGTCCTTCTTAAGAAAAATAATAGTGTTTTGTACAGTTTTTAATAGTTCATAGAGTATTTCACCTCCTTTACTTCATTTGGTCTTCACAGTTCGGTGTGCTCTGAGTTGGGCGCATTATCCTCATTCTGTAAGTAAGGAACCATTCTCTGGGTCTAGTGACATGCTGTGTTCCACAATTTGGAGTAACAAAACCTGGATTTTCTAGCTCTTCTTTCAGGATTCACTCGACATTATAGGCCACATTCTTTTCGTTTTACTTTTGGTAATTCTCAGTGAGCTGAAGGTTGTCTATTGAGATTATAGTCTAGAGCCACACGGACCACTTTTTGGTTATTTTTAAATTATTTTTTTGAATAGATGACATGTACATATACAAAATTCAGAAAGCACAAACCGGTGTGTGTGTGTGTGTGTGTGTGTGTGTGTGTGTGTGTGTGTGTGTGTGTGTGTGTGTGTGTACTTAAAATCAAAGTCTCCCTACCGCTCCTCTTTCCCCCCAAACCCTCACTTCCCCTGCCCTGAGACAGTCACTCTTACTAGTTTCTTATATGTCCTAGAGATGATATATGCATAGCAATTATATCACATTAGATTTTTGATCACATACTACTGGAAGGGTTTGTCAGTGGTATTGACACTTGGGGTGGAATAATTCTTTGCTGTGGGGACGGTCCTGTGTGCTATGGGGTTTTCAGCAGTGTCCCTGGTCTGAACCCACTAGATGTCAGTAGCACCCCCACTGTGACAACCAAAAATGTTGCCAGACATGACCTCATGGATTCTGAGGGGCAAAACTGCCCTGGTTGAGAACCAGTGCCCTAAAGAACAGGAGGCGGGAGAAAGGGACTACTGTTGTCTTTTATTTTTATTTTATTTTATTGTCATTATATTTTGAATAAAAAATTTTAGAGTTGTTTATTAGGACTGTCATTAAAAAGTGAAAGAGTCTACATTCTCCAGAGGGAATGATGTTATTTATGTATTTATTTTATTAAGGTATCATCGATATGCAATCACATGAGCAACATTGTGGTACCAGATTCCCCCCATTATCAAGTCCACACCACATACCCCGTTACAGTCACTGTCCATCAGCATAGTAAGATGGTATAGAGTCACTACTTGTCTTCTCTGTGCTATACCTCCTTCCCTGTGGCCCCCCTACATTATGTATGCTAATCATAATACCCGTTAATCCCCTTATCCCTCCTTTCCCACCCACCCTCCCCAGTCTCTTTCACTTTGGTAACTGTTAGTCCCGTTCCTGGGTTCTGTGATTCTGCTGCTGTTTTGTTCCTTCACTTCTTGCTTTGTTGGATATGCCACAGATGAGTGAAATCATTTGGTACTTGTCTTTCTCTGGGAGTCTTATGTCACTGAGCATAATACCCTCTAGCTCCATCCATGTTGTTGTAAATGGTAGCGTTTGTTTCCTTCTTACGGTTGAATGATACTCCATTGTGTATACGTACCACATCTTCTTTATCCATTCATCTACTGATGAACACTTAGGTTGCTTCCGTTTCTTGGCTATTGTAAATAGTGCTGCAATAAACGTAGGTGTGCATGTGTCTTTTTGAAATTGGGCTCCTGCTTTCTTAGGGTGGAATTTCCTAGGAGTGGAATTGCTGGGTCAAATGGTATTTCCAGTTTTAGTTTTTTGAGGAACGTCCAAACTGCTTTCCGCAGTGGTTGAACTAATTGATAATTTACATTCTCACCAGCACCGTAAGAGGGTTCATCTTTCTCCACATCCTCACCAACATTTGTTGTTGTTTGTGTTTTGGATGGTGGCCATCCTAACTGGTGTGTTCTGGTATATCATTGTGGTTTTACTTATTTATTAATTTTTTTATTTTGGTATCATTAATATATACACTTACATGAACAACATTGTGGTTACTAGATTCCCGCCATTATCAAGCCCCCCCACATACCTCATTACAGTCACTGTCCATCAGTGTAGTAAGATGGTACAGAATCACTACTTGCCTTCTCTGTGCTATACTGCCTTCCCTGTGCACCCCCACCCCCGTACATTATGTGTGCGAATCGTGCTGCGTCTTCTTCCCCTCATCCCTCCCTTCCGACCGGTCCTCCCTAGTGCCTTTTCCTTTGTTAACTGTCAGTCCATTCTTGGATTCTGCGAGTGTGCTCCTGTTTTGTTCCTCCAGGTTTTGCTTTGTTTTTATAATCCAGAGATGAATGAAATCCTATGATACTTGTCTTTCTCTGCCTGGCTCATTTCACTGAGCATAATACCCTCTCGCTCCATCCATGTTGTTGCAAATGGTAGGATTTGTTTTCTTTTTATGGCTGAATAAGATTCCATTGTGTATATGCACCACATCTTCTTTATCCATTCATCTACTGATGGACAATTAGGTTGCTTCCATTTCATGGCTACTGTAAATAGTGCTGTGATAAACATAGGGGTGCATCCGTCTTTTTCAAACTGGGCTCCTGCATTCTTAGGGTAAATTCCTAGGAGTGGAAATCCTGGGCGAAATGGTATTTCTATTTTGAGCTTTTTGAGGACCCTCCATAGTGCTTTCCACAATGGTTGAACTAATTTACCTTCCCACCAGCAGTGTAGGAGGGTTCCCCTTTCTCCACATCCTCGCCAACATTTGTTGTTGTTTGTCTTTTGGATGTTGGCCATCCTACGTGGTGTGAGGTGATCTCTCGTTGTGGTTTTAATTTGCGTTTCTCCGATGATTAGCAACGTGGAGCATCTTTTCATGTGCCTGTTGGCCATCTGAATTTCTTCTTCGGAGAAGTGTCTTTTCAGCTCCTCTGCCCATTTTTTAATTGGTTTATTTACTTTTTTGTTGTTGGTGTGTAAGCTGTTTATATAATTTGGATGTCAAACCCTTATCGGATATATCACTTATAAATATATTCTCCCGTAGTGTAGGATGCTTTTTTGTTCTACTGATGATGTGCTTTGATGTACAGAAGCGTTTTACTTTGATATAATCCCACTTGTTTATTTTTGCTTTTGTTTCCCTTGCCCAGGTAGATATATTCAGGAAGAAGTTGGTCATGTTTATGTCCAAGAGATTTTTGCCTATGTGTTTCTCTAAGAGTTTTATGGTTTTATGACTTACATTCAGGTCTTTGATGGTAGAGCCACACAATGGAGTATTATAAAGTCATAAAAAGGAATGAAAATATACTGACATATGGTGTAACATAGATGTATTCTGAGAACATTAGGCTAAGTGAAAGCAGCCAGACACAAAAGCCACGTACTGTATCATTTCATATATATGAAATGTTCATACAAGCAAATCCACACACAGAGAAAACAGAGTAGAGGCTGCCAGGGTGTGCAGAGAGGAGGGAATGAGGAGTGCCTGCTAATGTGTAAGGGGCGGTTCTTTGGGGAATGATGAAAATGCTGTGGGTTAGATAATGATGACGGTTGCACAAGCTTGTGAATGTGCTGAATGCCACTGATTTTACTAAAGTTTCTAGAGGTGAATTTTATGGTTCGTGAATTATATCTCAATAACTGTCATAATGCAAATCACCAGTTTTCCCAAGGTGATTATCCGCTGTTCTCCTCTCCCCCTGTCCCCACTCCATTCCCTTTCCCGTCTAGTCCCGTGCCCTCCCCGTGGCTGCCCCAAGGGGCCTTCTCCTAAGTAGCGCCTCTGGACCATCCTGAGCCTTGGGCCTCCAGTTGGTGGCAGGGCAACCCAGCACGCGCACACTCCCGTCGCTCACACCTGGAAGAAGTGGGTGCTTCCAGGGAGATACTTCTTGTGGGCTTAGGTGGTTAGTGATGTTTAGAGCAGGCTGCGCGGGCCAGGGTTGATGGAGGAGGACTGTTCCGGTCAAGTTAACATTTAGGCCCGTCCGAAGTTTCGTCTGGTCCGCCATGGGGCTCCGGGTGCCGTGCTCTGAAAGCCAGGTTGGCCACCTAAGGGCGCCTGAAATACCAAGGACTTTGGAGGCATATAGGCCTCAAATTGAGGCCTTGCCCCTCCCCATGCAGTGTGACCTCAGTCCACGGCTGAACCTCACTTAGTGAAGTGGCACAGTGATACAGACAGTAGGGTGCTCTCGGGCCTGCTGCGCAGGTGTTGAGTGAACGGTGATTTAAATCCCAGGCCCTGCTCTGGCTGGGGCTCCTGCCGCAGCAGTTGGCTGGGCTCAGCCCCTGTTATCGGCTGCCCCCAGGATAGCTCTGAGCCCCTGCCATTCCTCTGGCAGATCCTTCTCTGATTTGTACTCGCCTCTCCTGGATTGGGCAGCCCAAAGTTTTGGAGTTGTGTCCTGAATCCCTTGTTTTCCAAAATACTTACCTGGTGGTCATGAGACATGATGTCAGCCCTCATGAGAGACTCTCTACGTTTCTCCTGGTCAACCTAGACGCATCTCCTGCCATCTTCAACTATTCAAAGGTTAACCCTGACCCTTAGCCCTGATGCGCTTCTTACTTCTGCCATTTCCCGCACGCCGGCTCCCTTTTTATAAACCTGTAACCTCTCCCCCCCCCCTTCGGCCTTCCTGACCCTGGGCCGAGTTCCTTCCTCTGTCCCCAGTTCTCACCCCTTTTCCCTGACGTGCCGTCCACCTTCCAGGTCTTTCTTTCTCATACAGGCTCTCATCCCCACTCCCACCAAAGAGAAACCACAGTTGAAAGCATATCAAAACTCCAAAGGCTTCTTATTATTCATCTCTTAATTCTATTAACATTTATTGTTTTATTGTTTTAAAATCTACGAGAATAAATAGAGGAACTTATATCTATCTGTCTACGTGTGGAAACTTAACATCTATCTATCTACGTGTGGAAACTTTTATCTATCTATCTATCTATGGGTGGAAACTTTTATCTATCTATCTATCTATGGGAGGAAACTTATCTGTCTGTCTACAGCTGTTGGTACCAAAGTGGCACCAACAGTCCTGTCAGCTCTTACTTTATGTAGCTGTAGTAGTCAGCAATTCCCATTTCCTTTTCCCTCCCGATGAAAAACTGTAGTTTCCCCGCACAGGTGTATTTGGCAGCATCCTCCCGCTCTCGTTGAGCCCGCCTCTTCATAGCCTCCCGCTCTGGCCTCTGCTCCTCTGTGATGGGCTTGGATATTACTGGCCCAGAAATATCAGGTTTCCTCCATGGAGTGGGTTGGAAGCGGGGTTCTTGGGGTGGAAGCTGGGTTTGAGGCTTGGGTGGAGGCTCGTGCTGGGGCCCAGCAGTGGGAAGGGGCTCCTGCTGGAGGGAAGTGCGAGATGATGTTCTGTAGGGTGCAGGTCTAGAGGCAGCGGTCTGGGTGACCCTGGGCCGGGTGGAGTCGGTCCGGTGTGGCTGGGTTGAGTTGGTCTGGACTGGACCCAGAGATGAGCAGGCAGGACCCGTCACAGATGCACGTGCTTGCCGGGACGAACCGACTGCAGTAGGTTGAGCGGCGTCAGTAGGTCCAGGCCGGGTAGAGGAAGGCAGAGCTGGCCGGCGTGAGGCCAGAGACTGTGGCCTCCGACTCCGAGGAACTCGGCGAGCTTGAGGCCTGTCCTCAGTCAGAAAAGGCAGAGGCACCAACTTGACCTTCCCAGGAGGTGGCCGTTCATCCTGGGATGGAGATGGACACTCTCTTTTGACACTGCCATCTGGTTTGTGGGCTCTGGCATGAGTTTTCCCAAGGCCTTTACCCTCACGTGGAGTATTCAGCCACGGTTTGGTGGCCGGGGGTGGCTGGGGGTCTTTGGGGTTCCTTGAATTTCCCAAGGCCTGGGAATTAGAGAGTCCAGTTTCCTTATCAGCCGCCTTCCCCAGTGCGTGAAGAACCTGCACAGGCTCCAGCGTGTGCATGCCCAGCGTGCTTCGATGTTTTTTAAGGTTCTCTTGGCTGAGCTCAGGTTGGTTTTTCTTGCGCTTCATCCTGGGCATGGTTGGCTTTTCCTCTGCCCGGGCTTTGCTCCTGGACGGCTTACCCTCCTCAGCTTGCTTGGAGTTGCCTTTTCTCTGTCCTCTCCCCGTACTTCTCTTTTCACCTGGTTTAGATAGAACACTTCAAAATGTGTGGATATTACTTTTTAAATATCATTAAATTAAAACATAGAAAATCTCTGAAACACTAGTGGAGGGAGGCCGCTACAGATGATACATCTCAGTGTATGCTGCCAGTTTTCTACACCACCTTGTTTTCTCTTGTTTCTGTGGAAAGAGTTTCAAGATGCCTCTGATTTCATTTTCTACATGGGTGCCCTTTAAGACTCAGTGTTGGAAAAGAAAGGGACCAGAGAGAAGCAGTCTGCCATCCTCATGTAACAGATGAGCAAAAACCAGATTTTCTTGGAGAGTCAGTGACTTGTCCAAAGTCACACAGCTAGTAAATGTCAAAGTCAGAAGTGAAACGAGGTCTCCAGAGTTCTAGTTCAACACTTTCTCCCATTATTTCATGCTATTTTAAACCTGCTACTAAATTTAGGGGCAAAAAAAATCTAATGAAAATCTTTTAAGAGTTTCTTTCCTTACCTGACATGGTCAGAGAAGAGCAGGAAACACCAACTGTAGATCCCAGAGATGAGGAGAAGATGCTAGAGGATGTCTGAGTGGCTGAAGCCAAAGAGTACGTGTGTCCAGCACGAAGATTACCGGTCACTGGTCACTTGCCGTGCTCCAAGTCTGTTTACAGACAACTCCGTGGAAACCCCAAGATTCTACAGGTGGTGATAGGTCGGTGGGAGAATGATGTCGCAAGCAGGCAGTTTAAAGGTACGAGGTAGCCAATAGGGAGGTCAGCTTCCCACCAAGGAGACAGGATTGGGTGGAGGCAGTAGTAGGTGAGCTAAAACAACACCTAAATGGCTGCGCTCTGTGAAGGGGGAATCCTACAGGACAGGTGTGATAGCCCCCATTCCCCCCAGGATCTTATGTTAGGGAAATCATCTCAACATTCCTTACAGATATTCGTTAATCTAAGAAGCTAGTAATTATTTGTAATACATTTTGTGACATAACACTACCCATTATATGTACTGTTAACTAATATAATATCCTTAGGAAGGAGCAGCATTTAGGTGGAACAGTTGGTTACATTTGTTCTGACATCGTATCAGTTGATCTACTTAATGAACTTGCCCTTTTTGAGGAGCACAAGAAGGGATTGAGGAGCTCTTTTTGTCACTTGGTCCAAGAATTGGATGACTTTGTTGAGTGCACCTTGCGAGGAAAGATGTGGTCCAAGGATCTTTCCGTGTGGTTTCCTCCCCTTGACTCCTGTCTTCCTTGGGCTGTTGTGGGTGAAGCCATGTTGCACTTGCGTCTCTCTCTCTCTCTCTCTCTCTCTCTCTCTCTCTCTCTCTCTTCTGCTTTCCTTATTCTCTTCATTATAGGCGTTGTTTCTGGGACAAGCCTTGATCTGGCTGGCGTTCTTCCGCTCATGAGTGTTACTTTCTGTCAACTTCCAGCAGCAGGGGTGCTCTTTCTCAGTGCCTGATGCTTCGCAAAATGAACTCTGCCCATTAGATGCAAACGCCAGACAGCTAGAAGACATCGCTGATTGCAGACCTTTCCTCTTCCAGCCTTTGGTTGCAGTTCTTTTGCCCATAATTTGTTACCTCTGGCTCCTTGGGCTGCCCAGGCACCCTGCCGTCCCACTCTTTTGTACACGAGAGGCATTGCTTTATCTTCCCTTTTCCTTCTCACACAGTGTACCCAGTGTGGCAGAGTAGCCTCCTCCCGCTTTGCAAACAGCCACTGTAGCATCTTGGATCCCTAGGATTCTCTGCCTGCCATGCTTGGGTGCAAGGCAGGCAACCTGAAGAGGAGAAGAGTTAGAGAAAGAGGAGGCCCTTCCTGGAGAACAGGGAACAGGCAAGATGAACAGATAGAGGAAAAGAGAGATTCGTGTGGATTTTTCAGTTTCTGTAAGAATTAAGTTGACACATTTTTGGCCTCTTATTAACAGAAGAGACAGTTCAGTATATATTACATATATTTTATGTAGCGCGATAGTGCAGCAATTGCCATGAATTCTGTACCCTAAAGAGAATAATCTTAAGTATATTTTCCCTCTTTGTTTGATGTCAGGGCACCTCATTTACTCACTCACTGGCAGGTGTGTACACTATGGGTGGTTTTTAAATGCTGTGGTTTTGTCTACATGGTTTCTCCTTGTCCCATTTTTAAGGAACCCAACATTGTACGACATAGTGCATGCTTTCCTCCTGATGGTTGTTATTTTGAAGCATCGTGAACTAACCTGACTTGATGGATTTAGTGGAGAGATTTAAAAGGAGTCTGTGAAAGGGTCGTTTTGGTGAGTCCCAATGTGCACGCAAACATAAGGACAGATGCCTGCAGCCAGTGGCTGGATTGCTTCTGTTTTTGCTCCCTTGTTTAGTGGAACTCATTAAAGGCTCTGTGACTGTGACCAAGTGAGGTAGGGCTGAGTTGCTAGCGATCTGTATATGTGGTGTAAGCTGGTTTGGTGGAGGAAATGTATGCATCTATTCCTTGTGGCACGCTTTTAGAGGTGCCTAGATTGGCCTGGGGACGTTTCCAGTGTGATGAGCACGAGGTATGTGATTATGAGGTGCCAAGAATCCACCTGAGGATAGAGCATAGATGGAACTTCTTTTTTCATTTATAGGTCACATATTCACTTGTAGACACATATTTCACTTGTAGACTTACTTTTCCTATTAGGAGATATGAGATTTTTCAGTGATGGGGGTTGATGCTTATCTGAGAGGAGATCGTGAAGGGTACTGAAGTGTAGAGAGATAGACCTTCAGCTTAGAAATGTTTCTTAAACCCTAAGAATGCAGCACTCCAGTTTGGAAAAGACAGATGCACCCCTATGTTTATCGCTGCACTATTTACGATAGCCAAGATATGGAAGCAACCTAAATGTCCATCACTAGATGAATGGATAAAGAAGATGTGGTACATATACACAATGGAATATTACTCAGCTAAAAGGAAAAAACAGATCCTACCATTTGCAACGACATGGATGGAGCCAGGGGGTATTATGCTCAGTGAAATAAGCCAGGCGGAGAAAGACAAGTACCAAATGATTTCACTCATATGGGGAGTATAAGAAAAAAGGAAAACTGAAGGAACAAAACAGCAGCAGAATCACAGAACCCAAGAATGGACTTAACAGTTACCAAAGGGAAAGGGACTGGGGAGGATGGGTGGGAAGGGAGGGATAAGGGCAGGGAAAAAGAAAGGGGGCATTATGATTAGCATGTATATAGTGTGTGTGGGGGCACGGGGAGGGCTGTGCAATACAGAGAAGAGGAGTAGTTGATTTTATAGCATCTTACTGTACTGATGGACAGTGACTGTGAAGGGGTATGTGGGGGGGGGGGGACTTGGTGAAGGGGCGAGCCTAGGAAACATAAGGTCTTTCATGTAATTGTAGATTAATGATACCAAAATAAAGAAAAAAATGTTAGAAAAACAAAAAAGGAAAATGTTTCTTAAGATTTTTCTCCCTAGGCTTCATATCTGAGATAGCCTTCTTCCGTGATATTAGCATGTAATGTGAGGCTACTGATATATGGTAAATGTCTGCAAGCCACACCAGTCTCTCTCTTCTCCGCTTCCATGGGAATCAAGGGCATCGATAGGTAATGCAGGTTAATTTGGTCATGTAAGAGTGTGGTGATTGTGGTCAGACAAATTCTGGTAGCAGTGAAATGTTTACATACTAAAATACTCAGTTCCAACATTCAATTCTTTTAGGCAAATCCTTAATTAGGCCTTTCCTGGTTCCCAACCTTTGTAACTATTTTCTTTCCATAGATCCAGCCTTTTGATGTTACCTGCAGGCTGAGCACACATTAAGCTCTACCAGAATCTTAAATGTAGGAGGCAGAACCTAAAGAGCTTTGGTCTAACACTCTGGAACTTAGCATTAAGCCCTTCCCTGACTTAAAGACTTAGGTTTATGGTTAGGTATTGCCTTGTCCCAGAGGCCCACCTCCTGTATTTCGTACTCTTCTTCGGGACAACTGGGAGTGTCTTGGTATAACAGAACAAGTCCATCCACCCCTGAGGCTCTTCCTTACTCTCTCCATTGTCACTTTTTGATTTGATTCAAGACTGGAATCCCTTAAACCCCTGCGGTTTGGAACCTGGGGGCCCTCCCAGATAGTAGTAGATTTCGTTAGTGTCAATTATGTTGTTCAGTGCTCCAAATAGCCCTCATTCCTGTATTTCCCATCCCACTACATACCTGTTAAGGCGTTCTTTTTACCTCATGCTGAACGCAGTCCCATCCAAAGACGCAATCTTTGTTAGTTCACATACTTTCTGGAAACTCTGTTATGCCCCAGTCTGGATTTTCCTGTGTCAGCCATAACTGAGTTTGTTTCTGATGGACAGTGACTGTAGTGGGGTATGTGGTGGGGACTTGATAATGGGGGGAGTCTAGTAACCATGATGTTGCTCATATAATTGCGCGTTAGTGACACTCAAAAAAAAAACTGTGGCAGAGCTAGCTCCTAACTCTGTCCAGTCCCCTTTCCATCGCATAGCACCTCCTGAGAAAGACACGTGCCAGATAATTGCAATTGCTTAAGAAAAAACAAAAACAAATTTAGATTCGTTTAAGCCGTGCCCTTCTCTCTTGGCCACACGTTGGTTTCACAGGTGGGGAAACTGAGGCCCAAGAGAGGCTGTGCCCTGCCCCCAAGGCCACCCAGAGCAAAATTTGGTGCCCGCTTGCCAGATGTCCCGGCAATATGTGTTCTTAAATTTTTCAAATGTTTTGATGAGCATTTTCAGATTCGTCATTGAGTTTCAACACAGGAAAATGTAACAGAGAAAGTAAAAGGAACCCGAACTGCACCCAGGGTTAACAAGAGAAATACAAAATTTAAAACAAGTTAAGGGTGAATACTGAAGGGCCCCCACCCCATAAGATGGCGAAATTGCTGCTTCTCTTCCGGGTCCTCGGTTCCCGCCGGTGCCACCTGAACCCCAATCACCCCTCGCCCCCCTAATCCCAGTACCTAGCCAATAGCCACCAGCCCCGTAGAAGTGACACCACAATCACCCCATGCCCCTTCCTATATAACCCAGCGCCTTTCCCTAATAAAGCGGAATTCTCCGGTGAATTGCTGCTGTGTGTCGCTCCTTTCCTTTCAGTTTCCACTTGAAGCTTTATCTTTTAGCAAAGTGGAAGTGCAGGATCAATACAGTTTTTCTAGTTTCTGATAGATTCATGCCACAGTTTGTATATAGTCATGTGTGTAGATATTTGTACCATTTGTTCTTTTGGGCTCTACATGCCTATTGGTTATCTTGTTCATGAATTCTAATATTTTATGATTTTATTCTAAAAGGGTATTTTTTTCATGAATTCTAAAAGAATATCTATCACTAAATTTGAGTTACCTAATTGTAACTTGGCAAGCTATGCCAGGCTAATTTATGTCTTTTCTTTTTCCAAGTAGCAATTTACTAACATTGACCCCCTCTTAATTATCATAATTCAAATTGTAAATGCTTGTGGATTTAAACTTGGTCAGAATATGACTGTCCCAGCAATGTTAAAGCTAGTGGTCTTTTTACCCATTCGTTCGTTCGTTCATTCATTCATTCAGTAACCCTGACCTCTCTGTTTTCCCATCTCTAGATGGTTGCAAAGAACAGGAACAGTGTACGTAAGGTACTTCCGGAAATTAGAAAATAAATTCAGCATTATAATTTTCTACAGTTTAACCTGTCATTTAGTACTGTACTCTGCCTTCAGACGTACTGTGGGACATGCTGTCTTCGCTGT
Organism: Manis pentadactyla; assembly: GCF_030020395.1. Lineage (NCBI taxonomy): Eukaryota > Metazoa > Chordata > Mammalia > Pholidota > Manidae > Manis > Manis pentadactyla. Next base: position 14,366,503 of record NC_080033.1, read on the forward strand.
CCCGCTGTGGCAGAATTCAGAGTTTTTCTAACAAGTACAGTTCCTTATGCCTGGTACTGTGTGCAAATTTCAGACTCAAGCTTCATTCTCACCTCTCTGTTATTTCTTGATACTTTCTAAAATGTAAATACGTACTTGTCCACCTCTAGCGTGACACCTGGCACATGACAGGAACCCACAAGAAGTTTCACTAAGAGTGGGAAGGTAGGTTGATACAATATTTTTGGAGAGTAGTTAGGCAGTGTCTCGCAAAATTTTCAGTTTGCATATCCTTCATTCCAAGAATTCTACTAGGAATTTAGATATAGTTGTATACATGTATAGGGATGTTCACATTGCAGCCTGTCTTTAAGGAGGACAGAAAATTGAAAGCAACTGAAAGTTAATCAGTATTGGGCAGATTATGTAAATGGTGGTACTTATGATCAGTGGAGTACTTTGCAGCCATTAGAAAGAATAGAAAGGCTGTTTGCATAAATTGACCAGGAAAATCAGCATCTAAGATAGGTTGCAGAATATATATATGTAGTGTGGTGCTTTTATATAAAATAGAGGACACCCATATATGTGCAAGTAGGTACTGATATATTTAAATACATATACAGTTAATGATAGAAAAAAAAAGCCAAAAAAAACATGGGTTCACAAGCTTAAAAAAAGAAAAAACATATACAGCAAAAGGGAATATAGTATGCCCTTGAAAAATGTTCGAAGAACCGCACAAAGAAACGGAGGGGTGGGATTTCACTTTGATTCTGTCCGTGACCTGTGTGCTCTTTGGATCCCGAGGGGTTTGCAGGCCCATCGACGTGCGCTACCCACCGCCGGCTGAGGAGGGCGCTGTGGCCCCCAGAATCCCGTCGGCCGGCGCGGGGAATGAGAGCACCGCGGGCGGTGCCGCATGCGCAGCAGCAGGAGCCGAGGCGCTGCGGCGTGAAGTGTTCCCGTCGGAAATCCAGTTGTCGCCGAGGGCGCCGGCCCGGCGGCTCTGTCGCTCTTGGCGTTGCGTGGGCACGGGCGGCATCTTGGGGCGCAGAGGAGCCAATGGCATCGTGCCCGCCACCGCTGGGGCCAGAGACGCGTCTTTTCCGGACGGCCCTGTGGCAAGAGGAAGGGTGCAGGCCACGCCCCCGAAAGGTAAGCAGCCTCGGCCCGGTGCGGGCCCGTCCCGCCCGCAACTCCTGGGCCTCGGTAGCTGCCTGAGCGTTGCCGCCGCGCGTGGCCCGCCCGCCTCTTCCCGGGAGGCTGTGACGCTTTCGCTGCTCCGCTCGCAGGAGGTGACGTGGACAGAGAACAGCCTGGTTTTTTGATTTCTCCCCATCCTTCTAAACACGAGGCACGGGCCATGGTTCCCCGGGTGAAATAGAGAGACGGACTGCTCTTGAAGATGGGCCTGTGAGTGCTGGGGACACCCCTTACTTACCGAAATGGGGGTCCGCCGCATTCCTCAAGCTGTGCTATCTTGGCACAGAAAATAGGAGTAAGAAGAGCCAAGGTTGAAAGGAAAACCCACCAGTACAACCAAACTTTTCACCGGAAAAATGTGTGTGTTGTTCCCAGGAATCGCCAAGGGCATCCTGTTGCTTTCTAAGAGGTCTCATTTGAGAAATCGGCTTCCGTGTATTCCAACGATTAATTTTGAGGCTTTGCTTTTATGTTCAGTGAACCCGTCTTCCTTGAGACCTTGCTTTCCTCCATCTCATACCTCATTAAATCCCCTTCCTCCGATTTATGCCCTGAATATCTTTTGAGTCTGTCCTCTCTCCTCCACCAGCATCCTAATATAGAACTTGCCTGATCTGTCTGTCCTGATGAGTGTATATATTTATCGGTTCTTGTTTCCTTCCAGTCCATTCTTCACATAAGACATTTTCTTAATAGGCAACTTGGAAAGTTCTCATAAATATCGCACAAAAACATTGCTTTAAGAATAAAAACAAACTCTTTTCCATGACCTTTAAGACTCTGCGTGGTCTAGAATCCCCTCTCTTTGCCCAGCGCCATCTTGTGTCACTTTTGCCCTCGCTTTCTATACTGAAGGAATGCTGAATTAACCTTAGTTGATTCTATATAAATCCTACCGAAGGCAGCTCAAATACTACCTTTTTACTATCACTCCTAGCCTTATTAAATGAAGTTCACGGCCCCTTTTTTAATCAGGTTTTTCCTTTAAAACATGGACTTGAGGTTCACTACTGGTTGCATTTGATGGCATCCGTTGTGTTAGGACCAAAAATAAAGTGTAAAGTGAAAGAGTTGGAGTTAAAAGGGTTTCAGTCAACATGTGTGTATTTAAGGACGCCTTAGTGCTCACGATTGGGCTAGATTTCATTGGGGACGCAGGAGTTCTGGCCACCTGTGGTCTTAGATGTGTCTTATTTGTTGAGCCCTTTGCACTGTTCTGTTGCCTTGTCTGTTTTCAAGACGGGGAAGCAGGCACATCACGTAAGACACCTCCAGTTTCCTTCTTCATTTCCGGTGACTGATGCCTCACTCATTCTGCTCCTGTGCTCCTTTATTCTGCTCAGAATTGCTGAAACTGGAGAACTTGACACCATCGTTAGTATTGATCATTGTTACTGGCAGCTCCTATGTACTGGCTATCCTTGACATTCAAACACATGAGTACCACAGAAGCATTATTTTCATGACTCAATAACTTCGTGAGTAAGAGACCTAGCTCTTTGGCCTGTGTCCACGTGGCCCAGCTGTTAGGCAAGAGAGTTGGTGGTTAAATTATACAGGTTTTGTTTTGTTTGAATAATGTTTTTCTGTGTTAAGGCAGCCCATCATAGGATTATTATTAAGATTAGCAGAGCCAAGATTCCTCATCTCTGCTTATTTTATAGCAAATTGAGTGATTCAGGAAAATTTTTTTCTTCTTAACCTTTATCGTAATCATGCAAATCATCAAATAAGTATTGAGCACCTACAGGTTGTGTGGCTTGTCATAAGACCTTCCCCTGAGTTACTTAGATCTTAGGTAGGCAGCATAAGTAGAAGATTTCAGTGCAGTTGATAGGCAACAACTCCTAAAGCCGCAGTGATAATGAAATGACGTGTAATTTAGGAAGGGAATAATGTTAAAGTGTCTCATTTACATTTTTAGCCTTAATCTTTCATAATAGTAGGTCCTTCTTAAGAAAAATAATAGTGTTTTGTACAGTTTTTAATAGTTCATAGAGTATTTCACCTCCTTTACTTCATTTGGTCTTCACAGTTCGGTGTGCTCTGAGTTGGGCGCATTATCCTCATTCTGTAAGTAAGGAACCATTCTCTGGGTCTAGTGACATGCTGTGTTCCACAATTTGGAGTAACAAAACCTGGATTTTCTAGCTCTTCTTTCAGGATTCACTCGACATTATAGGCCACATTCTTTTCGTTTTACTTTTGGTAATTCTCAGTGAGCTGAAGGTTGTCTATTGAGATTATAGTCTAGAGCCACACGGACCACTTTTTGGTTATTTTTAAATTATTTTTTTGAATAGATGACATGTACATATACAAAATTCAGAAAGCACAAACCGGTGTGTGTGTGTGTGGTGTGTGTGTGTGTGTGTGTGTGTGTGTGTGTGTGTGTGTGTGTGTGTACTTAAAATCAAAGTCTCCCTACCGCTCCTCTTTCCCCCCAAACCCTCACTTCCCCTGCCCTGAGACAGTCACTCTTACTAGTTTCTTATATGTCCTAGAGATGATATATGCATAGCAATTATATCACATTAGATTTTTGATCACATACTACTGGAAGGGTTTGTCAGTGGTATTGACACTTGGGGTGGAATAATTCTTTGCTGTGGGGACGGTCCTGTGTGCTATGGGGTTTTCAGCAGTGTCCCTGGTCTGAACCCACTAGATGTCAGTAGCACCCCCACTGTGACAACCAAAAATGTTGCCAGACATGACCTCATGGATTCTGAGGGGCAAAACTGCCCTGGTTGAGAACCAGTGCCCTAAAGAACAGGAGGCGGGAGAAAGGGACTACTGTTGTCTTTTATTTTTATTTTATTTTATTGTCATTATATTTTGAATAAAAAATTTTAGAGTTGTTTATTAGGACTGTCATTAAAAAGTGAAAGAGTCTACATTCTCCAGAGGGAATGATGTTATTTATGTATTTATTTTATTAAGGTATCATCGATATGCAATCACATGAGCAACATTGTGGTACCAGATTCCCCCCATTATCAAGTCCACACCACATACCCCGTTACAGTCACTGTCCATCAGCATAGTAAGATGGTATAGAGTCACTACTTGTCTTCTCTGTGCTATGCCTCCTTCCCTGTGGCCCCCCTACATTATGTATGCTAATCATAATACCCGTTAATCCCCTTATCCCTCCTTTCCCACCCACCCTCCCCAGTCTCTTTCACTTTGGTAACTGTTAGTCCCGTTCCTGGGTTCTGTGATTCTGCTGCTGTTTTGTTCCTTCACTTCTTGCTTTGTTGGATATGCCACAGATGAGTGAAATCATTTGGTACTTGTCTTTCTCTGGGAGTCTTATGTCACTGAGCATAATACCCTCTAGCTCCATCCATGTTGTTGTAAATGGTAGCGTTTGTTTCCTTCTTACGGTTGAATGATACTCCATTGTGTATACGTACCACATCTTCTTTATCCATTCATCTACTGATGAACACTTAGGTTGCTTCCGTTTCTTGGCTATTGTAAATAGTGCTGCAATAAACGTAGGTGTGCATGTGTCTTTTTGAAATTGGGCTCCTGCTTTCTTAGGGTGGAATTTCCTAGGAGTGGAATTGCTGGGTCAAATGGTATTTCCAGTTTTAGTTTTTTGAGGAACGTCCAAACTGCTTTCCGCAGTGGTTGAACTAATTGATAATTTACATTCTCACCAGCACCGTAAGAGGGTTCATCTTTCTCCACATCCTCACCAACATTTGTTGTTGTTTGTGTTTTGGATGGTGGCCATCCTAACTGGTGTGTTCTGGTATATCATTGTGGTTTTACTTATTTATTAATTTTTTTATTTTGGTATCATTAATATATACACTTACATGAACAACATTGTGGTTACTAGATTCCCGCCATTATCAAGCCCCCCCACATACCTCATTACAGTCACTGTCCATCAGTGTAGTAAGATGGTACAGAATCACTACTTGCCTTCTCTGTGCTATACTGCCTTCCCTGTGCACCCCCACCCCCGTACATTATGTGTGCGAATCGTGCTGCGTCTTCTTCCCCTCATCCCTCCCTTCCGACCGGTCCTCCCTAGTGCCTTTTCCTTTGTTAACTGTCAGTCCATTCTTGGATTCTGCGAGTGTGCTCCTGTTTTGTTCCTCCAGGTTTTGCTTTGTTTTTATAATCCAGAGATGAATGAAATCCTATGATACTTGTCTTTCTCTGCCTGGCTCATTTCACTGAGCATAATACCCTCTCGCTCCATCCATGTTGTTGCAAATGGTAGGATTTGTTTTCTTTTTATGGCTGAATAAGATTCCATTGTGTATATGCACCACATCTTCTTTATCCATTCATCTACTGATGGACAATTAGGTTGCTTCCATTTCATGGCTACTGTAAATAGTGCTGTGATAAACATAGGGGTGCATCCGTCTTTTTCAAACTGGGCTCCTGCATTCTTAGGGTAAATTCCTAGGAGTGGAAATCCTGGGCGAAATGGTATTTCTATTTTGAGCTTTTTGAGGACCCTCCATAGTGCTTTCCACAATGGTTGAACTAATTTACCTTCCCACCAGCAGTGTAGGAGGGTTCCCCTTTCTCCACATCCTCGCCAACATTTGTTGTTGTTTGTCTTTTGGATGTTGGCCATCCTACGTGGTGTGAGGTGATCTCTCGTTGTGGTTTTAATTTGCGTTTCTCCGATGATTAGCAACGTGGAGCATCTTTTCATGTGCCTGTTGGCCATCTGAATTTCTTCTTCGGAGAAGTGTCTTTTCAGCTCCTCTGCCCATTTTTTAATTGGTTTATTTACTTTTTTGTTGTTGGTGTGTAAGCTGTTTATATAATTTGGATGTCAAACCCTTATCGGATATATCACTTATAAATATATTCTCCCGTAGTGTAGGATGCTTTTTTGTTCTACTGATGATGTGCTTTGATGTACAGAAGCGTTTTACTTTGATATAATCCCACTTGTTTATTTTTGCTTTTGTTTCCCTTGCCCAGGTAGATATATTCAGGAAGAAGTTGGTCATGTTTATGTCCAAGAGATTTTTGCCTATGTGTTTCTCTAAGAGTTTTATGGTTTTATGACTTACATTCAGGTCTTTGATGGTAGAGCCACACAATGGAGTATTATAAAGTCATAAAAAGGAATGAAAATATACTGACATATGGTGTAACATAGATGTATTCTGAGAACATTAGGCTAAGTGAAAGCAGCCAGACACAAAAGTCACGTACTGTATCATTTCATATATATGAAATGTTCATACAAGCAAATCCACACACAGAGAAAACAGAGTAGAGGCTGCCAGGGTGTGCAGAGAGGAGGGAATGAGGAGTGCCTGCTAATGTGTAAGGGGCGGTTCTTTGGGGAATGATGAAAATGCTGTGGGTTAGATAATGATGACGGTTGCACAAGCTTGTGAATGTGCTGAATGCCACTGATTTTACTAAAGTTTCTAGAGGTGAATTTTATGGTTCGTGAATTATATCTCAATAACTGTCATAATGCAAATCACCAGTTTTCCCAAGGTGATTATCCGCTGTTCTCCTCTCCCCCTGTCCCCACTCCATTCCCTTTCCCGTCTAGTCCCGTGCCCTCCCCGTGGCTGCCCCAAGGGGCCTTCTCCTAAGTAGCGCCTCTGGACCATCCTGAGCCTTGGGCCTCCAGTTGGTGGCAGGGCAACCCAGCACGCGCACACTCCCGTCGCTCACACCTGGAAGAAGTGGGTGCTTCCAGGGAGATACTTCTTGTGGGCTTAGGTGGTTAGTGATGTTTAGAGCAGGCTGCGCGGGCCAGGGTTGATGGAGGAGGACTGTTCCGGTCAAGTTAACATTTAGGCCCGTCCGAAGTTTCGTCTGGTCCGCCATGGGGCTCCGGGTGCCGTGCTCTGAAAGCCAGGTTGGCCACCTAAGGGCGCCTGAAATACCAAGGACTTCGGAGGCATATAGGCCTCAAATTGAGGCCTTGCCCCTCCCCATGCAGTGTGACCTCAGTCCACGGCTGAACCTCACTTAGTGAAGTGGCACAGTGATACAGACAGTAGGGTGCTCTCGGGCCTGCTGCGCAGGTGTTGAGTGAACGGTGATTTAAATCCCAGGCCCTGCCCTGGCTGGGGCTCCTGCCGCAGCAGTTGGCTGGGCTCAGCCCCTGTTATCGGCTGCCCCCAGGATAGCTCTGAGCCCCTGCCATTCCTCTGGCAGATCCTTCTCTGATTTGTACTCGCCTCTCCTGGATTGGGCAGCCCAAAGTTTTGGAGTTGTGTCCTGAATCCCTTGTTTTCCAAAATACTTACCTGGTGGTCATGAGACATGATGTCAGCCCTCATGAGAGACTCTCTACGTTTCTCCTGGTCAACCTAGACGCATCTCCTGCCATCTTCAACTATTCAAAGGTTAACCCTGACCCTTAGCCCTGATGCGCTTCTTACTTCTGCCATTTCCCGCACGCCGGCTCCCTTTTTATAAACCTGTAACCTCTCCCCCCCCCCTTCGGCCTTCCTGACCCTGGGCCGAGTTCCTTCCTCTGTCCCCAGTTCTCACCCCTTTTCCCTGACGTGCCGTCCACCTTCCAGGTCTTTCTTTCTCATACAGGCTCTCATCCCCACTCCCACCAAAGAGAAACCACAGTTGAAAGCATATCAAAACTCCAAAGGCTTCTTATTATTCATCTCTTAATTCTATTAACATTTATTGTTTTATTGTTTTAAAATCTACGAGAATAAATAGAGGAACTTATATCTATCTGTCTACGTGTGGAAACTTAACATCTATCTATCTACGTGTGGAAACTTTTATCTATCTATCTATCTATGGGTGGAAACTTTTATCTATCTATCTATCTATGGGAGGAAACTTATCTGTCTGTCTACAGCTGTTGGTACCAAAGTGGCACCAACAGTCCTGTCAGCTCTTACTTTATGTAGCTGTAGTAGTCAGCAATTCCCATTTCCTTTTCCCTCCCGATGAAAAACTGTAGTTTCCCCGCACAGGTGTATTTGGCAGCATCCTCCCGCTCTCGTTGAGCCCGCCTCTTCATAGCCTCCCGCTCTGGCCTCTGCTCCTCTGTGATGGGCTTGGATATTACTGGCCCAGAAATATCAGGTTTCCTCCATGGAGTGGGTTGGAAGCGGGGTTCTTGGGGTGGAAGCTGGGTTTGAGGCTTGGGTGGAGGCTCGTGCTGGGGCCCAGCAGTGGGAAGGGGCTCCTGCTGGAGGGAAGTGCGAGATGATGTTCTGTAGGGTGCAGGTCTAGAGGCAGCGGTCTGGGTGACCCTGGGCCGGGTGGAGTCGGTCCGGTGTGGCTGGGTTGAGTTGGTCTGGACTGGACCCAGAGATGAGCAGGCAGGACCCGTCACAGATGCACGTGCTTGCCGGGACGAACCGACTGCAGTAGGTTGAGCGGCGTCAGTAGGTCCAGGCCGGGTAGAGGAAGGCAGAGCTGGCCGGCGTGAGGCCAGAGACTGTGGCCTCCGACTCCGAGGAACTCGGCGAGCTTGAGGCCTGTCCTCAGTCAGAAAAGGCAGAGGCACCAACTTGACCTTCCCAGGAGGTGGCCGTTCATCCTGGGATGGAGATGGACACTCTCTTTTGACACTGCCATCTGGTTTGTGGGCTCTGGCATGAGTTTTCCCAAGGCCTTTACCCTCACGTGGAGTATTCAGCCACGGTTTGGTGGCCGGGGGTGGCTGGGGGTCTTTGGGGTTCCTTGAATTTCCCAAGGCCTGGGAATTAGAGAGTCCAGTTTCCTTATCAGCCGCCTTCCCCAGTGCGTGAAGAACCTGCACAGGCTCCAGCGTGTGCATGCCCAGCGTGCTTCGATGTTTTTTAAGGTTCTCTTGGCTGAGCTCAGGTTGGTTTTTCTTGCGCTTCATCCTGGGCATGGTTGGCTTTTCCTCTGCCCGGGCTTTGCTCCTGGACGGCTTACCCTCCTCAGCTTGCTTGGAGTTGCCTTTTCTCTGTCCTCTCCCCGTACTTCTCTTTTCACCTGGTTTAGATAGAACACTTCAAAATGTGTGGATATTACTTTTTAAATATCATTAAATTAAAACATAGAAAATCTCTGAAACACTAGTGGAGGGAGGCCGCTACAGATGATACATCTCAGTGTATGCTGCCAGTTTTCTACACCACCTTGTTTTCTCTTGTTTCTGTGGAAAGAGTTTCAAGATGCCTCTGATTTCATTTTCTACATGGGTGCCCTTTAAGACTCAGTGTTGGAAAAGAAAGGGACCAGAGAGAAGCAGTCTGCCATCCTCATGTAACAGATGAGCAAAAACCAGATTTTCTTGGAGAGTCAGTGACTTGTCCAAAGTCACACAGCTAGTAAATGTCAAAGTCAGAAGTGAAACGAGGTCTCCAGAGTTCTAGTTCAACACTTTCTCCCATTATTTCATGCTATTTTAAACCTGCTACTAAATTTAGGGGCAAAAAAAATCTAATGAAAATCTTTTAAGAGTTTCTTTCCTTACCTGACATGGTCAGAGAAGAGCAGGAAACACCAACTGTAGATCCCAGAGATGAGGAGAAGATGCTAGAGGATGTCTGAGTGGCTGAAGCCAAAGAGTACGTGTGTCCAGCACGAAGATTACCGGTCACTGGTCACTTGCCGTGCTCCAAGTCTGTTTACAGACAACTCCGTGGAAACCCCAAGATTCTACAGGTGGTGATAGGTCGGTGGGAGAATGATGTCGCAAGCAGGCAGTTTAAAGGTACGAGGTAGCCAATAGGGAGGTCAGCTTCCCACCAAGGAGACAGGATTGGGTGGAGGCAGTAGTAGGTGAGCTAAAACAACACCTAAATGGCTGCGCTCTGTGAAGGGGGAATCCTACAGGACAGGTGTGATAGCCCCCATTCCCCCCAGGATCTTATGTTAGGGAAATCATCTCAACATTCCTTACAGATATTCGTTAATCTAAGAAGCTAGTAATTATTTGTAATACATTTTGTGACATAACACTACCCATTATATGTACTGTTAACTAATATAATATCCTTAGGAAGGAGCAGCATTTAGGTGGAACAGTTGGTTACATTTGTTCTGACATCGTATCAGTTGATCTACTTAATGAACTTGCCCTTTTTGAGGAGCACAAGAAGGGATTGAGGAGCTCTTTTTGTCACTTGGTCCAAGAATTGGATGACTTTGTTGAGTGCACCTTGCGAGGAAAGATGTGGTCCAAGGATCTTTCCGTGTGGTTTCCTCCCCTTGACTCCTGTCTTCCTTGGGCTGTTGTGTGAAGCCATGTTGCACTTGCGTCTCTCTCTCTCTCTCTCTCTCTCTCTCTCTCTCTCTCTCTCTTCTGCTTTCCTTATTCTCTTCATTATAGGCGTTGTTTCTGGGACAAGCCTTGATCTGGCTGGCGTTCTTCCGCTCATGAGTGTTACTTTCTGTCAACTTCCAGCAGCAGGGGTGCTCTTTCTCAGTGCCTGATGCTTCGCAAAATGAACTCTGCCCATTAGATGCAAACGCCAGACAGCTAGAAGACATCGCTGATTGCAGACCTTTCCTCTTCCAGCCTTTGGTTGCAGTTCTTTTGCCCATAATTTGTTACCTCTGGCTCCTTGGGCTGCCCAGGCACCCTGCCGTCCCACTCTTTTGTACACGAGAGGCATTGCTTTATCTTCCCTTTTCCTTCTCACACAGTGTACCCAGTGTGGCAGAGTAGCCTCCTCCCGCTTTGCAAACAGCCACTGTAGCATCTTGGATCCCTAGGATTCTCTGCCTGCCATGCTTGGGTGCAAGGCAGGCAACCTGAAGAGGAGAAGAGTTAGAGAAAGAGGAGGCCCTTCCTGGAGAACAGGGAACAGGCAAGATGAACAGATAGAGGAAAAGAGAGATTCGTGTGGATTTTTCAGTTTCTGTAAGAATTAAGTTGACACATTTTTGGCCTCTTATTAACAGAAGAGACAGTTCAGTATATATTACATATATTTTATGTAGCGCGATAGTGCAGCAATTGCCATGAATTCTGTACCCTAAAGAGAATAATCTTAAGTATATTTTCCCTCTTTGTTTGATGTCAGGGCACCTCATTTACTCACTCACTGGCAGGTGTGTACACTATGGGTGGTTTTTAAATGCTGTGGTTTTGTCTACATGGTTTCTCCTTGTCCCATTTTTAAGGAACCCAACATTGTACGACATAGTGCATGCTTTCCTCCTGATGGTTGTTATTTTGAAGCATCGTGAACTAACCTGACTTGATGGATTTAGTGGAGAGATTTAAAAGGAGTCTGTGAAAGGGTCGTTTTGGTGAGTCCCAATGTGCACGCAAACATAAGGACAGATGCCTGCAGCCAGTGGCTGGATTGCTTCTGTTTTTGCTCCCTTGTTTAGTGGAACTCATTAAAGGCTCTGTGACTGTGACCAAGTGAGGTAGGGCTGAGTTGCTAGCGATCTGTATATGTGGTGTAAGCTGGTTTGGTGGAGGAAATGTATGCATCTATTCCTTGTGGCACGCTTTTAGAGGTGCCTAGATTGGCCTGGGGACGTTTCCAGTGTGATGAGCACGAGGTATGTGATTATGAGGTGCCAAGAATCCACCTGAGGATAGAGCATAGATGGAACTTCTTTTTTCATTTATAGGTCACATATTCACTTGTAGACACATATTTCACTTGTAGACTTACTTTTCCTATTAGGAGATATGAGATTTTTCAGTGATGGGGGTTGATGCTTATCTGAGAGGAGATCGTGAAGGGTACTGAAGTGTAGAGAGATAGACCTTCAGCTTAGAAATGTTTCTTAAACCCTAAGAATGCAGCACTCCAGTTTGGAAAAGACAGATGCACCCCTATGTTTATCGCTGCACTATTTACGATAGCCAAGATATGGAAGCAACCTAAATGTCCATCACTAGATGAATGGATAAAGAAGATGTGGTACATATACACAATGGAATATTACTCAGCTAAAAGGAAAAAACAGATCCTACCATTTGCAACGACGTGGATGGAGCCAGGGGGTATTATGCTCAGTGAAATAAGCCAGGCGGAGAAAGACAAGTACCAAATGATTTCACTCATATGGGGAGTATAAGAAAAAAGGAAAACTGAAGGAACAAAACAGCAGCAGAATCACAGAACCCAAGAATGGACTTAACAGTTACCAAAGGGAAAGGGACTGGGGAGGATGGGTGGGAAGGGAGGGATAAGGGCAGGGAAAAAGAAAGGGGGCATTATGATTAGCATGTATATAGTGTGTGTGGGGGCACGGGGAGGGCTGTGCAATACAGAGAAGAGGAGTAGTTGATTTTATAGCATCTTACTGTACTGATGGACAGTGACTGTGAAGGGGTATGTGGGGGGGGGGGGACTTGGTGAAGGGGCGAGCCTAGGAAACATAAGGTCTTTCATGTAATTGTAGATTAATGATACCAAAATAAAGAAAAAAATGTTAGAAAAACAAAAAAGGAAAATGTTTCTTAAGATTTTTCTCCCTAGGCTTCATATCTGAGATAGCCTTCTTCCGTGATATTAGCATGTAATGTGAGGCTACTGATATATGGTAAATGTCTGCAAGCCACACCAGTCTCTCTCTTCTCCGCTTCCATGGGAATCAAGGGCATCGATAGGTAATGCAGGTTAATTTGGTCATGTAAGAGTGTGGTGATTGTGGTCAGACAAATTCTGGTAGCAGTGAAATGTTTACATACTAAAATACTCAGTTCCAACATTCAATTCTTTTAGGCAAATCCTTAATTAGGCCTTTCCTGGTTCCCAACCTTTGTAACTATTTTCTTTCCATAGATCCAGCCTTTTGATGTTACCTGCAGGCTGAGCACACATTAAGCTCTACCAGAATCTTAAATGTAGGAGGCAGAACCTAAAGAGCTTTGGTCTAACACTCTGGAACTTAGCATTAAGCCCTTCCCTGACTTAAAGACTTAGGTTTATGGTTAGGTATTGCCTTGTCCCAGAGGCCCACCTCCTGTATTTCGTACTCTTCTTCGGGACAACTGGGAGTGTCTTGGTATAACAGAACAAGTCCATCCACCCCTGAGGCTCTTCCTTACTCTCTCCATTGTCACTTTTTGATTTGATTCAAGACTGGAATCCCTTAAACCCCTGCGGTTTGGAACCTGGGGGCCCTCCCAGATAGCAGTAGATTTCGTTAGTGTCAATTATGTTGTTCAGTGCTCCAAATAGCCCTCATTCCTGTATTTCCCATCCCACTACATACCTGTTAAGGCGTTCTTTTTACCTCATGCTGAACGCAGTCCCATCCAAAGACGCAATCTTTGTTAGTTCACATACTTTCTGGAAACTCTGTTATGCCCCAGTCTGGATTTTCCTGTGTCAGCCATAACTGAGTTTGTTTCTGATGGACAGTGACTGTAGTGGGGTATGTGGTGGGGACTTGATAATGGGGGGAGTCTAGTAACCATGATGTTGCTCATATAATTGCGCGTTAGTGACACTCAAAAAAAAAACTGTGGCAGAGCTAGCTCCTAACTCTGTCCAGTCCCCTTTCCATCGCATAGCACCTCCTGAGAAAGACACGTGCCAGATAATTGCAATTGCTTAAGAAAAAACAAAAACAAATTTAGATTCGTTTAAGCCGTGCCCTTCTCTCTTGGCCACACGTTGGTTTCACAGGTGGGGAAACTGAGGCCCAAGAGAGGCTGTGCCCTGCCCCCAAGGCCACCCAGAGCAAAATTTGGTGCCCGCTTGCCAGATGTCCCGGCAATATGTGTTCTTAAATTTTTCAAATGTTTTGATGAGCATTTTCAGATTCGTCATTGAGTTTCAACACAGGAAAATGTAACAGAGAAAGTAAAAGGAACCCGAACTGCACCCAGGGTTAACAAGAGAAATACAAAATTTAAAACAAGTTAAGGGTGAATACTGAAGGGCCCCCACCCCATAAGATGGCGAAATTGCTGCTTCTCTTCCGGGTCCTCGGTTCCCGCCGGTGCCACCTGAACCCCAATCACCCCTCGCCCCCCTAATCCCAGTACCTAGCCAATAGCCACCAGCCCCGTAGAAGTGACACCACAATCACCCCATGCCCCTTCCTATATAACCCAGCGCCTTTCCCTAATAAAGCGGAATTCTCCGGTGAATTGCTGCTGTGTGTCGCTCCTTTCCTTTCAGTTTCCACTTGAAGCTTTATCTTTTAGCAAAGTGGAAGTGCAGGATCAATACAGTTTTTCTAGTTTCTGATAGATTCATGCCACAGTTTGTATATAGTCATGTGTGTAGATATTTGTACCATTTGTTCTTTTGGGCTCTACATGCCTATTGGTTATCTTGTTCATGAATTCTAATATTTTATGATTTTATTCTAAAAGGGTATTTTTTTCATGAATTCTAAAAGAATATCTATCACTAAATTTGAGTTACCTAATTGTAACTTGGCAAGCTATGCCAGGCTAATTTATGTCTTTTCTTTTTCCAAGTAGCAATTTACTAACATTGACCCCCTCTTAATTATCATAATTCAAATTGTAAATGCTTGTGGATTTAAACTTGGTCAGAATATGACTGTCCCAGCAATGTTAAAGCTAGTGGTCTTTTTACCCATTCGTTCGTTCGTTCATTCATTCATTCAGTAACCCTGACCTCTCTGTTTTCCCATCTCTAGATGGTTGCAAAGAACAGGAACAGTGTACGTAAGGTACTTCCGGAAATTAGAAAATAAATTCAGCATTATAATTTTCTACAGTTTAACCTGTCATTTAGTACTGTACTCTGCCTTCAGACGTACTGTGGGACATGCTGTCTTCGCTGTCCCGCTGTGGCAGAATTCAGAGTTTTTCTAACAAGTACAGTTCCTTATGCCTGGTACTGTGTGCAAATTTCAGACTCAAGCTTCATTCTCACCTCTCTGTTATTTCTTGATACTTTCTAAAATGTAAATACGTACTTGTCCACCTCTAGCGTGACACCTGGCACATGACAGGAACCCACAAGAAGTTTCACTAAGAGTGGGAAGGTAGGTTGATACAATATTTTTGGAGAGTAGTTAGGCAGTGTCTCGCAAAATTTTCAGTTTGCATATCCTTCATTCCAAGAATTCTACTAGGAATTTAGATATAGTTGTATACATGTATAGGGATGTTCACATTGCAGCCTGTCTTTAAGGAGGACAGAAAATTGAAAGCAACTGAAAGTTAATCAGTATTGGGCAGATTATGTAAATGGTGGTACTTATGATCAGTGGAGTACTTTGCAGCCATTAGAAAGAATAGAAAGGCTGTTTGCATAAATTGACCAGGAAAATCAGCATCTAAGATAGGTTGCAGAATATATATATGTAGTGTGGTGCTTTTATATAAAATAGAGGACACCCATATATGTGCAAGTAGGTACTGATATATTTAAATACATATACAGTTAATGATAGAAAAAAAAAGCCAAAAAAAACATGGGTTCACAAGCTTAAAAAAAGAAAAAACATATACAGCAAAAGGGAATATAGTATGCCCTTGAAAAATGTTCGAAGAACCGCACAAAGAAACGGAGGGGTGGGATTTCACTTTGATTCTGTCCGTGACCTGTGTGCTCTTTGGATCCCGAGGGGTTTGCAGGCCCATCGACGTGCGCTACCCACCGCCGGCTGAGGAGGGCGCTGTGGCCCCCAGAATCCCGTCGGCCGGCGCGGGGAATGAGAGCACCGCGGGCGGTGCCGCATGCGCAGCAGCAGGAGCCGAGGCGCTGCGGCGTGAAGTGTTCCCGTCGGAAATCCAGTTGTCGCCGAGGGCGCCGGCCCGGCGGCTCTGTCGCTCTTGGCGTTGCGTGGGCACGGGCGGCATCTTGGGGCGCAGAGGAGCCAATGGCATCGTGCCCGCCACCGCTGGGGCCAGAGACGCGTCTTTTCCGGACGGCCCTGTGGCAAGAGGAAGGGTGCAGGCCACGCCCCCGAAAGGTAAGCAGCCTCGGCCCGGTGCGGGCCCGTCCCGCCCGCAACTCCTGGGCCTCGGTAGCTGCCTGAGCGTTGCCGCCGCGCGTGGCCCGCCCGCCTCTTCCCGGGAGGCTGTGACGCTTTCGCTGCTCCGCTCGCAGGAGGTGACGTGGACAGAGAACAGCCTGGTTTTTTGATTTCTCCCCATCCTTCTAAACACGAGGCACGGGCCATGGTTCCCCGGGTGAAATAGAGAGACGGACTGCTCTTGAAGATGGGCCTGTGAGTGCTGGGGACACCCCTTACTTACCGAAATGGGGGTCCGCCGCATTCCTCAAGCTGTGCTATCTTGGCACAGAAAATAGGAGTAAGAAGAGCCAAGGTTGAAAGGAAAACCCACCAGTACAACCAAACTTTTCACCGGAAAAATGTGTGTGTTGTTCCCAGGAATCGCCAAGGGCATCCTGTTGCTTTCTAAGAGGTCTCATTTGAGAAATCGGCTTCCGTGTATTCCAACGATTAATTTTGAGGCTTTGCTTTTATGTTCAGTGAACCCGTCTTCCTTGAGACCTTGCTTTCCTCCATCTCATACCTCATTAAATCCCCTTCCTCCGATTTATGCCCTGAATATCTTTTGAGTCTGTCCTCTCTCCTCCACCAGCATCCTAATATAGAACTTGCCTGATCTGTCTGTCCTGATGAGTGTATATATTTATCGGTTCTTGTTTCCTTCCAGTCCATTCTTCACATAAGACATTTTCTTAATAGGCAACTTGGAAAGTTCTCATAAATATCGCACAAAAACATTGCTTTAAGAATAAAAACAAACTCTTTTCCATGACCTTTAAGACTCTGCGTGGTCTAGAATCCCCTCTCTTTGCCCAGCGCCATCTTGTGTCACTTTTGCCCTCGCTTTCTATACTGAAGGAATGCTGAATTAACCTTAGTTGATTCTATATAAATCCTACCGAAGGCAGCTCAAATACTACCTTTTTACTATCACTCCTAGCCTTATTAAATGAAGTTCACGGCCCCTTTTTTAATCAGGTTTTTCCTTTAAAACATGGACTTGAGGTTCACTACTGGTTGCATTTGATGGCATCCGTTGTGTTAGGACCAAAAATAAAGTGTAAAGTGAAAGAGTTGGAGTTAAAAGGGTTTCAGTCAACATGTGTGTATTTAAGGACGCCTTAGTGCTCACGATTGGGCTAGATTTCATTGGGGACGCAGGAGTTCTGGCCACCTGTGGTCTTAGATGTGTCTTATTTGTTGAGCCCTTTGCACTGTTCTGTTGCCTTGTCTGTTTTCAAGACGGGGAAGCAGGCACATCACGTAAGACACCTCCAGTTTCCTTCTTCATTTCCGGTGACTGATGCCTCACTCATTCTGCTCCTGTGCTCCTTTATTCTGCTCAGAATTGCTGAAACTGGAGAACTTGACACCATCGTTAGTATTGATCATTGTTACTGGCAGCTCCTATGTACTGGCTATCCTTGACATTCAAACACATGAGTACCACAGAAGCATTATTTTCATGACTCAATAACTTCGTGAGTAAGAGACCTAGCTCTTTGGCCTGTGTCCACGTGGCCCAGCTGTTAGGCAAGAGAGTTGGTGGTTAAATTATACAGGTTTTGTTTTGTTTGAATAATGTTTTTCTGTGTTAAGGCAGCCCATCATAGGATTATTATTAAGATTAGCAGAGCCAAGATTCCTCATCTCTGCTTATTTTATAGCAAATTGAGTGATTCAGGAAAATTTTTTTCTTCTTAACCTTTATCGTAATCATGCAAATCATCAAATAAGTATTGAGCACCTACAGGTTGTGTGGCTTGTCATAAGACCTTCCCCTGAGTTACTTAGATCTTAGGTAGGCAGCATAAGTAGAAGATTTCAGTGCAGTTGATAGGCAACAACTCCTAAAGCCGCAGTGATAATGAAATGACGTGTAATTTAGGAAGGGAATAATGTTAAAGTGTCTCATTTACATTTTTAGCCTTAATCTTTCATAATAGTAGGTCCTTCTTAAGAAAAATAATAGTGTTTTGTACAGTTTTTAATAGTTCATAGAGTATTTCACCTCCTTTACTTCATTTGGTCTTCACAGTTCGGTGTGCTCTGAGTTGGGCGCATTATCCTCATTCTGTAAGTAAGGAACCATTCTCTGGGTCTAGTGACATGCTGTGTTCCACAATTTGGAGTAACAAAACCTGGATTTTCTAGCTCTTCTTTCAGGATTCACTCGACATTATAGGCCACATTCTTTTCGTTTTACTTTTGGTAATTCTCAGTGAGCTGAAGGTTGTCTATTGAGATTATAGTCTAGAGCCACACGGACCACTTTTTGGTTATTTTTAAATTATTTTTTTGAATAGATGACATGTACATATACAAAATTCAGAAAGCACAAACCGGTGTGTGTGTGTGTGGTGTGTGTGTGTGTGTGTGTGTGTGTGTGTGTGTGTGTGTGTGTGTGTACTTAAAATCAAAGTCTCCCTACCGCTCCTCTTTCCCCCCAAACCCTCACTTCCCCTGCCCTGAGACAGTCACTCTTACTAGTTTCTTATATGTCCTAGAGATGATATATGCATAGCAATTATATCACATTAGATTTTTGATCACATACTACTGGAAGGGTTTGTCAGTGGTATTGACACTTGGGGTGGAATAATTCTTTGCTGTGGGGACGGTCCTGTGTGCTATGGGGTTTTCAGCAGTGTCCCTGGTCTGAACCCACTAGATGTCAGTAGCACCCCCACTGTGACAACCAAAAATGTTGCCAGACATGACCTCATGGATTCTGAGGGGCAAAACTGCCCTGGTTGAGAACCAGTGCCCTAAAGAACAGGAGGCGGGAGAAAGGGACTACTGTTGTCTTTTATTTTTATTTTATTTTATTGTCATTATATTTTGAATAAAAAATTTTAGAGTTGTTTATTAGGACTGTCATTAAAAAGTGAAAGAGTCTACATTCTCCAGAGGGAATGATGTTATTTATGTATTTATTTTATTAAGGTATCATCGATATGCAATCACATGAGCAACATTGTGGTACCAGATTCCCCCCATTATCAAGTCCACACCACATACCCCGTTACAGTCACTGTCCATCAGCATAGTAAGATGGTATAGAGTCACTACTTGTCTTCTCTGTGCTATGCCTCCTTCCCTGTGGCCCCCCTACATTATGTATGCTAATCATAATACCCGTTAATCCCCTTATCCCTCCTTTCCCACCCACCCTCCCCAGTCTCTTTCACTTTGGTAACTGTTAGTCCCGTTCCTGGGTTCTGTGATTCTGCTGCTGTTTTGTTCCTTCACTTCTTGCTTTGTTGGATATGCCACAGATGAGTGAAATCATTTGGTACTTGTCTTTCTCTGGGAGTCTTATGTCACTGAGCATAATACCCTCTAGCTCCATCCATGTTGTTGTAAATGGTAGCGTTTGTTTCCTTCTTACGGTTGAATGATACTCCATTGTGTATACGTACCACATCTTCTTTATCCATTCATCTACTGATGAACACTTAGGTTGCTTCCGTTTCTTGGCTATTGTAAATAGTGCTGCAATAAACGTAGGTGTGCATGTGTCTTTTTGAAATTGGGCTCCTGCTTTCTTAGGGTGGAATTTCCTAGGAGTGGAATTGCTGGGTCAAATGGTATTTCCAGTTTTAGTTTTTTGAGGAACGTCCAAACTGCTTTCCGCAGTGGTTGAACTAATTGATAATTTACATTCTCACCAGCACCGTAAGAGGGTTCATCTTTCTCCACATCCTCACCAACATTTGTTGTTGTTTGTGTTTTGGATGGTGGCCATCCTAACTGGTGTGTTCTGGTATATCATTGTGGTTTTACTTATTTATTAATTTTTTTATTTTGGTATCATTAATATATACACTTACATGAACAACATTGTGGTTACTAGATTCCCGCCATTATCAAGCCCCCCCACATACCTCATTACAGTCACTGTCCATCAGTGTAGTAAGATGGTACAGAATCACTACTTGCCTTCTCTGTGCTATACTGCCTTCCCTGTGCACCCCCACCCCCGTACATTATGTGTGCGAATCGTGCTGCGTCTTCTTCCCCTCATCCCTCCCTTCCGACCGGTCCTCCCTAGTGCCTTTTCCTTTGTTAACTGTCAGTCCATTCTTGGATTCTGCGAGTGTGCTCCTGTTTTGTTCCTCCAGGTTTTGCTTTGTTTTTATAATCCAGAGATGAATGAAATCCTATGATACTTGTCTTTCTCTGCCTGGCTCATTTCACTGAGCATAATACCCTCTCGCTCCATCCATGTTGTTGCAAATGGTAGGATTTGTTTTCTTTTTATGGCTGAATAAGATTCCATTGTGTATATGCACCACATCTTCTTTATCCATTCATCTACTGATGGACAATTAGGTTGCTTCCATTTCATGGCTACTGTAAATAGTGCTGTGATAAACATAGGGGTGCATCCGTCTTTTTCAAACTGGGCTCCTGCATTCTTAGGGTAAATTCCTAGGAGTGGAAATCCTGGGCGAAATGGTATTTCTATTTTGAGCTTTTTGAGGACCCTCCATAGTGCTTTCCACAATGGTTGAACTAATTTACCTTCCCACCAGCAGTGTAGGAGGGTTCCCCTTTCTCCACATCCTCGCCAACATTTGTTGTTGTTTGTCTTTTGGATGTTGGCCATCCTACGTGGTGTGAGGTGATCTCTCGTTGTGGTTTTAATTTGCGTTTCTCCGATGATTAGCAACGTGGAGCATCTTTTCATGTGCCTGTTGGCCATCTGAATTTCTTCTTCGGAGAAGTGTCTTTTCAGCTCCTCTGCCCATTTTTTAATTGGTTTATTTACTTTTTTGTTGTTGGTGTGTAAGCTGTTTATATAATTTGGATGTCAAACCCTTATCGGATATATCACTTATAAATATATTCTCCCGTAGTGTAGGATGCTTTTTTGTTCTACTGATGATGTGCTTTGATGTACAGAAGCGTTTTACTTTGATATAATCCCACTTGTTTATTTTTGCTTTTGTTTCCCTTGCCCAGGTAGATATATTCAGGAAGAAGTTGGTCATGTTTATGTCCAAGAGATTTTTGCCTATGTGTTTCTCTAAGAGTTTTATGGTTTTATGACTTACATTCAGGTCTTTGATGGTAGAGCCACACAATGGAGTATTATAAAGTCATAAAAAGGAATGAAAATATACTGACATATGGTGTAACATAGATGTATTCTGAGAACATTAGGCTAAGTGAAAGCAGCCAGACACAAAAGTCACGTACTGTATCATTTCATATATATGAAATGTTCATACAAGCAAATCCACACACAGAGAAAACAGAGTAGAGGCTGCCAGGGTGTGCAGAGAGGAGGGAATGAGGAGTGCCTGCTAATGTGTAAGGGGCGGTTCTTTGGGGAATGATGAAAATGCTGTGGGTTAGATAATGATGACGGTTGCACAAGCTTGTGAATGTGCTGAATGCCACTGATTTTACTAAAGTTTCTAGAGGTGAATTTTATGGTTCGTGAATTATATCTCAATAACTGTCATAATGCAAATCACCAGTTTTCCCAAGGTGATTATCCGCTGTTCTCCTCTCCCCCTGTCCCCACTCCATTCCCTTTCCCGTCTAGTCCCGTGCCCTCCCCGTGGCTGCCCCAAGGGGCCTTCTCCTAAGTAGCGCCTCTGGACCATCCTGAGCCTTGGGCCTCCAGTTGGTGGCAGGGCAACCCAGCACGCGCACACTCCCGTCGCTCACACCTGGAAGAAGTGGGTGCTTCCAGGGAGATACTTCTTGTGGGCTTAGGTGGTTAGTGATGTTTAGAGCAGGCTGCGCGGGCCAGGGTTGATGGAGGAGGACTGTTCCGGTCAAGTTAACATTTAGGCCCGTCCGAAGTTTCGTCTGGTCCGCCATGGGGCTCCGGGTGCCGTGCTCTGAAAGCCAGGTTGGCCACCTAAGGGCGCCTGAAATACCAAGGACTTCGGAGGCATATAGGCCTCAAATTGAGGCCTTGCCCCTCCCCATGCAGTGTGACCTCAGTCCACGGCTGAACCTCACTTAGTGAAGTGGCACAGTGATACAGACAGTAGGGTGCTCTCGGGCCTGCTGCGCAGGTGTTGAGTGAACGGTGATTTAAATCCCAGGCCCTGCCCTGGCTGGGGCTCCTGCCGCAGCAGTTGGCTGGGCTCAGCCCCTGTTATCGGCTGCCCCCAGGATAGCTCTGAGCCCCTGCCATTCCTCTGGCAGATCCTTCTCTGATTTGTACTCGCCTCTCCTGGATTGGGCAGCCCAAAGTTTTGGAGTTGTGTCCTGAATCCCTTGTTTTCCAAAATACTTACCTGGTGGTCATGAGACATGATGTCAGCCCTCATGAGAGACTCTCTACGTTTCTCCTGGTCAACCTAGACGCATCTCCTGCCATCTTCAACTATTCAAAGGTTAACCCTGACCCTTAGCCCTGATGCGCTTCTTACTTCTGCCATTTCCCGCACGCCGGCTCCCTTTTTATAAACCTGTAACCTCTCCCCCCCCCCTTCGGCCTTCCTGACCCTGGGCCGAGTTCCTTCCTCTGTCCCCAGTTCTCACCCCTTTTCCCTGACGTGCCGTCCACCTTCCAGGTCTTTCTTTCTCATACAGGCTCTCATCCCCACTCCCACCAAAGAGAAACCACAGTTGAAAGCATATCAAAACTCCAAAGGCTTCTTATTATTCATCTCTTAATTCTATTAACATTTATTGTTTTATTGTTTTAAAATCTACGAGAATAAATAGAGGAACTTATATCTATCTGTCTACGTGTGGAAACTTAACATCTATCTATCTACGTGTGGAAACTTTTATCTATCTATCTATCTATGGGTGGAAACTTTTATCTATCTATCTATCTATGGGAGGAAACTTATCTGTCTGTCTACAGCTGTTGGTACCAAAGTGGCACCAACAGTCCTGTCAGCTCTTACTTTATGTAGCTGTAGTAGTCAGCAATTCCCATTTCCTTTTCCCTCCCGATGAAAAACTGTAGTTTCCCCGCACAGGTGTATTTGGCAGCATCCTCCCGCTCTCGTTGAGCCCGCCTCTTCATAGCCTCCCGCTCTGGCCTCTGCTCCTCTGTGATGGGCTTGGATATTACTGGCCCAGAAATATCAGGTTTCCTCCATGGAGTGGGTTGGAAGCGGGGTTCTTGGGGTGGAAGCTGGGTTTGAGGCTTGGGTGGAGGCTCGTGCTGGGGCCCAGCAGTGGGAAGGGGCTCCTGCTGGAGGGAAGTGCGAGATGATGTTCTGTAGGGTGCAGGTCTAGAGGCAGCGGTCTGGGTGACCCTGGGCCGGGTGGAGTCGGTCCGGTGTGGCTGGGTTGAGTTGGTCTGGACTGGACCCAGAGATGAGCAGGCAGGACCCGTCACAGATGCACGTGCTTGCCGGGACGAACCGACTGCAGTAGGTTGAGCGGCGTCAGTAGGTCCAGGCCGGGTAGAGGAAGGCAGAGCTGGCCGGCGTGAGGCCAGAGACTGTGGCCTCCGACTCCGAGGAACTCGGCGAGCTTGAGGCCTGTCCTCAGTCAGAAAAGGCAGAGGCACCAACTTGACCTTCCCAGGAGGTGGCCGTTCATCCTGGGATGGAGATGGACACTCTCTTTTGACACTGCCATCTGGTTTGTGGGCTCTGGCATGAGTTTTCCCAAGGCCTTTACCCTCACGTGGAGTATTCAGCCACGGTTTGGTGGCCGGGGGTGGCTGGGGGTCTTTGGGGTTCCTTGAATTTCCCAAGGCCTGGGAATTAGAGAGTCCAGTTTCCTTATCAGCCGCCTTCCCCAGTGCGTGAAGAACCTGCACAGGCTCCAGCGTGTGCATGCCCAGCGTGCTTCGATGTTTTTTAAGGTTCTCTTGGCTGAGCTCAGGTTGGTTTTTCTTGCGCTTCATCCTGGGCATGGTTGGCTTTTCCTCTGCCCGGGCTTTGCTCCTGGACGGCTTACCCTCCTCAGCTTGCTTGGAGTTGCCTTTTCTCTGTCCTCTCCCCGTACTTCTCTTTTCACCTGGTTTAGATAGAACACTTCAAAATGTGTGGATATTACTTTTTAAATATCATTAAATTAAAACATAGAAAATCTCTGAAACACTAGTGGAGGGAGGCCGCTACAGATGATACATCTCAGTGTATGCTGCCAGTTTTCTACACCACCTTGTTTTCTCTTGTTTCTGTGGAAAGAGTTTCAAGATGCCTCTGATTTCATTTTCTACATGGGTGCCCTTTAAGACTCAGTGTTGGAAAAGAAAGGGACCAGAGAGAAGCAGTCTGCCATCCTCATGTAACAGATGAGCAAAAACCAGATTTTCTTGGAGAGTCAGTGACTTGTCCAAAGTCACACAGCTAGTAAATGTCAAAGTCAGAAGTGAAACGAGGTCTCCAGAGTTCTAGTTCAACACTTTCTCCCATTATTTCATGCTATTTTAAACCTGCTACTAAATTTAGGGGCAAAAAAAATCTAATGAAAATCTTTTAAGAGTTTCTTTCCTTACCTGACATGGTCAGAGAAGAGCAGGAAACACCAACTGTAGATCCCAGAGATGAGGAGAAGATGCTAGAGGATGTCTGAGTGGCTGAAGCCAAAGAGTACGTGTGTCCAGCACGAAGATTACCGGTCACTGGTCACTTGCCGTGCTCCAAGTCTGTTTACAGACAACTCCGTGGAAACCCCAAGATTCTACAGGTGGTGATAGGTCGGTGGGAGAATGATGTCGCAAGCAGGCAGTTTAAAGGTACGAGGTAGCCAATAGGGAGGTCAGCTTCCCACCAAGGAGACAGGATTGGGTGGAGGCAGTAGTAGGTGAGCTAAAACAACACCTAAATGGCTGCGCTCTGTGAAGGGGGAATCCTACAGGACAGGTGTGATAGCCCCCATTCCCCCCAGGATCTTATGTTAGGGAAATCATCTCAACATTCCTTACAGATATTCGTTAATCTAAGAAGCTAGTAATTATTTGTAATACATTTTGTGACATAACACTACCCATTATATGTACTGTTAACTAATATAATATCCTTAGGAAGGAGCAGCATTTAGGTGGAACAGTTGGTTACATTTGTTCTGACATCGTATCAGTTGATCTACTTAATGAACTTGCCCTTTTTGAGGAGCACAAGAAGGGATTGAGGAGCTCTTTTTGTCACTTGGTCCAAGAATTGGATGACTTTGTTGAGTGCACCTTGCGAGGAAAGATGTGGTCCAAGGATCTTTCCGTGTGGTTTCCTCCCCTTGACTCCTGTCTTCCTTGGGCTGTTGTGGGTGAAGCCATGTTGCACTTGCGTCTCTCTCTCTCTCTCTCTCTCTCTCTCTCTCTCTCTCTCTCTCTTCTGCTTTCCTTATTCTCTTCATTATAGGCGTTGTTTCTGGGACAAGCCTTGATCTGGCTGGCGTTCTTCCGCTCATGAGTGTTACTTTCTGTCAACTTCCAGCAGCAGGGGTGCTCTTTCTCAGTGCCTGATGCTTCGCAAAATGAACTCTGCCCATTAGATGCAAACGCCAGACAGCTAGAAGACATCGCTGATTGCAGACCTTTCCTCTTCCAGCCTTTGGTTGCAGTTCTTTTGCCCATAATTTGTTACCTCTGGCTCCTTGGGCTGCCCAGGCACCCTGCCGTCCCACTCTTTTGTACACGAGAGGCATTGCTTTATCTTCCCTTTTCCTTCTCACACAGTGTACCCAGTGTGGCAGAGTAGCCTCCTCCCGCTTTGCAAACAGCCACTGTAGCATCTTGGATCCCTAGGATTCTCTGCCTGCCATGCTTGGGTGCAAGGCAGGCAACCTGAAGAGGAGAAGAGTTAGAGAAAGAGGAGGCCCTTCCTGGAGAACAGGGAACAGGCAAGATGAACAGATAGAGGAAAAGAGAGATTCGTGTGGATTTTTCAGTTTCTGTAAGAATTAAGTTGACACATTTTTGGCCTCTTATTAACAGAAGAGACAGTTCAGTATATATTACATATATTTTATGTAGCGCGATAGTGCAGCAATTGCCATGAATTCTGTACCCTAAAGAGAATAATCTTAAGTATATTTTCCCTCTTTGTTTGATGTCAGGGCACCTCATTTACTCACTCACTGGCAGGTGTGTACACTATGGGTGGTTTTTAAATGCTGTGGTTTTGTCTACATGGTTTCTCCTTGTCCCATTTTTAAGGAACCCAACATTGTACGACATAGTGCATGCTTTCCTCCTGATGGTTGTTATTTTGAAGCATCGTGAACTAACCTGACTTGATGGATTTAGTGGAGAGATTTAAAAGGAGTCTGTGAAAGGGTCGTTTTGGTGAGTCCCAATGTGCACGCAAACATAAGGACAGATGCCTGCAGCCAGTGGCTGGATTGCTTCTGTTTTTGCTCCCTTGTTTAGTGGAACTCATTAAAGGCTCTGTGACTGTGACCAAGTGAGGTAGGGCTGAGTTGCTAGCGATCTGTATATGTGGTGTAAGCTGGTTTGGTGGAGGAAATGTATGCATCTATTCCTTGTGGCACGCTTTTAGAGGTGCCTAGATTGGCCTGGGGACGTTTCCAGTGTGATGAGCACGAGGTATGTGATTATGAGGTGCCAAGAATCCACCTGAGGATAGAGCATAGATGGAACTTCTTTTTTCATTTATAGGTCACATATTCACTTGTAGACACATATTTCACTTGTAGACTTACTTTTCCTATTAGGAGATATGAGATTTTTCAGTGATGGGGGTTGATGCTTATCTGAGAGGAGATCGTGAAGGGTACTGAAGTGTAGAGAGATAGACCTTCAGCTTAGAAATGTTTCTTAAACCCTAAGAATGCAGCACTCCAGTTTGGAAAAGACAGATGCACCCCTATGTTTATCGCTGCACTATTTACGATAGCCAAGATATGGAAGCAACCTAAATGTCCATCACTAGATGAATGGATAAAGAAGATGTGGTACATATACACAATGGAATATTACTCAGCTAAAAGGAAAAAACAGATCCTACCATTTGCAACGACGTGGATGGAGCCAGGGGGTATTATGCTCAGTGAAATAAGCCAGGCGGAGAAAGACAAGTACCAAATGATTTCACTCATATGGGGAGTATAAGAAAAAAGGAAAACTGAAGGAACAAAACAGCAGCAGAATCACAGAACCCAAGAATGGACTTAACAGTTACCAAAGGGAAAGGGACTGGGGAGGATGGGTGGGAAGGGAGGGATAAGGGCAGGGAAAAAGAAAGGGGGCATTATGATTAGCATGTATATAGTGTGTGTGGGGGCACGGGGAGGGCTGTGCAATACAGAGAAGAGGAGTAGTTGATTTTATAGCATCTTACTGTACTGATGGACAGTGACTGTGAAGGGGTATGTGGGGGGGGGGGGACTTGGTGAAGGGGCGAGCCTAGGAAACATAAGGTCTTTCATGTAATTGTAGATTAATGATACCAAAATAAAGAAAAAAATGTTAGAAAAACAAAAAAGGAAAATGTTTCTTAAGATTTTTCTCCCTAGGCTTCATATCTGAGATAGCCTTCTTCCGTGATATTAGCATGTAATGTGAGGCTACTGATATATGGTAAATGTCTGCAAGCCACACCAGTCTCTCTCTTCTCCGCTTCCATGGGAATCAAGGGCATCGATAGGTAATGCAGGTTAATTTGGTCATGTAAGAGTGTGGTGATTGTGGTCAGACAAATTCTGGTAGCAGTGAAATGTTTACATACTAAAATACTCAGTTCCAACATTCAATTCTTTTAGGCAAATCCTTAATTAGGCCTTTCCTGGTTCCCAACCTTTGTAACTATTTTCTTTCCATAGATCCAGCCTTTTGATGTTACCTGCAGGCTGAGCACACATTAAGCTCTACCAGAATCTTAAATGTAGGAGGCAGAACCTAAAGAGCTTTGGTCTAACACTCTGGAACTTAGCATTAAGCCCTTCCCTGACTTAAAGACTTAGGTTTATGGTTAGGTATTGCCTTGTCCCAGAGGCCCACCTCCTGTATTTCGTACTCTTCTTCGGGACAACTGGGAGTGTCTTGGTATAACAGAACAAGTCCATCCACCCCTGAGGCTCTTCCTTACTCTCTCCATTGTCACTTTTTGATTTGATTCAAGACTGGAATCCCTTAAACCCCTGCGGTTTGGAACCTGGGGGCCCTCCCAGATAGCAGTAGATTTCGTTAGTGTCAATTATGTTGTTCAGTGCTCCAAATAGCCCTCATTCCTGTATTTCCCATCCCACTACATACCTGTTAAGGCGTTCTTTTTACCTCATGCTGAACGCAGTCCCATCCAAAGACGCAATCTTTGTTAGTTCACATACTTTCTGGAAACTCTGTTATGCCCCAGTCTGGATTTTCCTGTGTCAGCCATAACTGAGTTTGTTTTTGATGGACAGTGACTGTAGTGGGGTATGTGGTGGGGACTTGATAATGGGGGGAGTCTAGTAACCATGATGTTGCTCATATAATTGCGCGTTAGTGACACTCAAAAAAAAAACTGTGGCAGAGCTAGCTCCTAACTCTGTCCAGTCCCCTTTCCATCGCATAGCACCTCCTGAGAAAGACACGTGCCAGATAATTGCAATTGCTTAAGAAAAAACAAAAACAAATTTAGATTCGTTTAAGCCGTGCCCTTCTCTCTTGGCCACACGTTGGTTTCACAGGTGGGGAAACTGAGGCCCAAGAGAGGCTGTGCCCTGCCCCCAAGGCCACCCAGAGCAAAATTTGGTGCCCGCTTGCCAGATGTCCCGGCAATATGTGTTCTTAAATTTTTCAAATGTTTTGATGAGCATTTTCAGATTCGTCATTGAGTTTCAACACAGGAAAATGTAACAGAGAAAGTAAAAGGAACCCGAACTGCACCCAGGGTTAACAAGAGAAATACAAAATTTAAAACAAGTTAAGGGTGAATACTGAAGGGCCCCCACCCCATAAGATGGCGAAATTGCTGCTTCTCTTCCGGGTCCTCGGTTCCCGCCGGTGCCACCTGAACCCCAATCACCCCTCGCCCCCCTAATCCCAGTACCTAGCCAATAGCCACCAGCCCCGTAGAAGTGACACCACAATCACCCCATGCCCCTTCCTATATAACCCAGCGCCTTTCCCTAATAAAGCGGAATTCTCCGGTGAATTGCTGCTGTGTGTCGCTCCTTTCCTTTCAGTTTCCACTTGAAGCTTTATCTTTTAGCAAAGTGGAAGTGCAGGATCAATACAGTTTTTCTAGTTTCTGATAGATTCATGCCACAGTTTGTATATAGTCATGTGTGTAGATATTTGTACCATTTGTTCTTTTGGGCTCTACATGCCTATTGGTTATCTTGTTCATGAATTCTAATATTTTATGATTTTATTCTAAAAGGGTATTTTTTTCATGAATTCTAAAAGAATATCTATCACTAAATTTGAGTTACCTAATTGTAACTTGGCAAGCTATGCCAGGCTAATTTATGTCTTTTCTTTTTCCAAGTAGCAATTTACTAACATTGACCCCCTCTTAATTATCATAATTCAAATTGTAAATGCTTGTGGATTTAAACTTGGTCAGAATATGACTGTCCCAGCAATGTTAAAGCTAGTGGTCTTTTTACCCATTCGTTCGTTCGTTCATTCATTCATTCAGTAACCCTGACCTCTCTGTTTTCCCATCTCTAGATGGTTGCAAAGAACAGGAACAGTGTACGTAAGGTACTTCCGGAAATTAGAAAATAAATTCAGCATTATAATTTTCTACAGTTTAACCTGTCATTTAGTACTGTACTCTGCCTTCAGACGTACTGTGGGACATGCTGTCTTCGCTGTCCCGCTGTGGCAGAATTCAGAGTTTTTCTAACAAGTACAGTTCCTTATGCCTGGTACTGTGTGCAAATTTCAGACTCAAGCTTCATTCTCACCTCTCTGTTATTTCTTGATACTTTCTAAAATGTAAATACGTACTTGTCCACCTCTAGCGTGACACCTGGCACATGACAGGAACCCACAAGAAGTTTCACTAAGAGTGGGAAGGTAGGTTGATACAATATTTTTGGAGAGTAGTTAGGCAGTGTCTCGCAAAATTTTCAGTTTGCATATCCTTCATTCCAAGAATTCTACTAGGAATTTAGATATAGTTGTATACATGTATAGGGATGTTCACATTGCAGCCTGTCTTTAAGGAGGACAGAAAATTGAAAGCAACTGAAAGTTAATCAGTATTGGGCAGATTATGTAAATGGTGGTACTTATGATCAGTGGAGTACTTTGCAGCCATTAGAAAGAATAGAAAGGCTGTTTGCATAAATTGACCAGGAAAATCAGCATCTAAGATAGGTTGCAGAATATATATATGTAGTGTGGTGCTTTTATATAAAATAGAGGACACCCATATATGTGCAAGTAGGTACTGATATATTTAAATACATATACAGTTAATGATAGAAAAAAAAAGCCAAAAAAAACATGGGTTCACAAGCTTAAAAAAAGAAAAAACATATACAGCAAAAGGGAATATAGTATGCCCTTGAAAAATGTTCGAAGAACCGCACAAAGAAACGGAGGGGTGGGATTTCACTTTGATTCTGTCCGTGACCTGTGTGCTCTTTGGATCCCGAGGGGTTTGCAGGCCCATCGACGTGCGCTACCCACCGCCGGCTGAGGAGGGCGCTGTGGCCCCCAGAATCCCGTCGGCCGGCGCGGGGAATGAGAGCACCGCGGGCGGTGCCGCATGCGCAGCAGCAGGAGCCGAGGCGCTGCGGCGTGAAGTGTTCCCGTCGGAAATCCAGTTGTCGCCGAGGGCGCCGGCCCGGCGGCTCTGTCGCTCTTGGCGTTGCGTGGGCACGGGCGGCATCTTGGGGAGCAGAGGAGCCAATGGCATCGTGCCCGCCACCGCTGGGGCCAGAGACGCGTCTTTTCCGGACGGCCCTGTGGCAAGAGGAAGGGTGCAGGCCACGCCCCCGAAAGGTAAGCAGCCTCGGCCCGGTGCGGGCCCGTCCCGCCCGCAACTCCTGGGCCTCGGTAGCTGCCTGAGCGTTGCCGCCGCGCGTGGCCCGCCCGCCTCTTCCCGGGAGGCTGTGACGCTTTCGCTGCTCCGCTCGCAGGAGGTGACGTGGACAGAGAACAGCCTGGTTTTTTGATTTCTCCCCATCCTTCTAAACACGAGGCACGGGCCATGGTTCCCCGGGTGAAATAGAGAGACGGACTGCTCTTGAAGATGGGCCTGTGAGTGCTGGGGACACCCCTTACTTACCGAAATGGGGGTCCGCCGCATTCCTCAAGCTGTGCTATCTTGGCACAGAAAATAGGAGTAAGAAGAGCCAAGGTTGAAAGGAAAACCCACCAGTACAACCAAACTTTTCACCGGAAAAATGTGTGTGTTGTTCCCAGGAATCGCCAAGGGCATCCTGTTGCTTTCTAAGAGGTCTCATTTGAGAAATCGGCTTCCGTGTATTCCAACGATTAATTTTGAGGCTTTGCTTTTATGTTCAGTGAACCCGTCTTCCTTGAGACCTTGCTTTCCTCCATCTCATACCTCATTAAATCCCCTTCCTCCGATTTATGCCCTGAATATCTTTTGAGTCTGTCCTCTCTCCTCCACCAGCATCCTAATATAGAACTTGCCTGATCTGTCTGTCCTGATGAGTGTATATATTTATCGGTTCTTGTTTCCTTCCAGTCCATTCTTCACATAAGACATTTTCTTAATAGGCAACTTGGAAAGTTCTCATAAATATCGCACAAAAACATTGCTTTAAGAATAAAAACAAACTCTTTTCCATGACCTTTAAGACTCTGCGTGGTCTAGAATCCCCTCTCTTTGCCCAGCGCCATCTTGTGTCACTTTTGCCCTCGCTTTCTATACTGAAGGAATGCTGAATTAACCTTAGTTGATTCTATATAAATCCTACCGAAGGCAGCTCAAATACTACCTTTTTACTATCACTCCTAGCCTTATTAAATGAAGTTCACGGCCCCTTTTTTAATCAGGTTTTTCCTTTAAAACATGGACTTGAGGTTCACTACTGGTTGCATTTGATGGCATCCGTTGTGTTAGGACCAAAAATAAAGTGTAAAGTGAAAGAGTTGGAGTTAAAAGGGTTTCAGTCAACATGTGTGTATTTAAGGACGCCTTAGTGCTCACGATTGGGCTAGATTTCATTGGGGACGCAGGAGTTCTGGCCACCTGTGGTCTTAGATGTGTCTTATTTGTTGAGCCCTTTGCACTGTTCTGTTGCCTTGTCTGTTTTCAAGACGGGGAAGCAGGCACATCACGTAAGACACCTCCAGTTTCCTTCTTCATTTCCGGTGACTGATGCCTCACTCATTCTGCTCCTGTGCTCCTTTATTCTGCTCAGAATTGCTGAAACTGGAGAACTTGACACCATCGTTAGTATTGATCATTGTTACTGGCAGCTCCTATGTACTGGCTATCCTTGACATTCAAACACATGAGTACCACAGAAGCATTATTTTCATGACTCAATAACTTCGTGAGTAAGAGACCTAGCTCTTTGGCCTGTGTCCACGTGGCCCAGCTGTTAGGCAAGAGAGTTGGTGGTTAAATTATACAGGTTTTGTTTTGTTTGAATAATGTTTTTCTGTGTTAAGGCAGCCCATCATAGGATTATTATTAAGATTAGCAGAGCCAAGATTCCTCATCTCTGCTTATTTTATAGCAAATTGAGTGATTCAGGAAAATTTTTTTCTTCTTAACCTTTATCGTAATCATGCAAATCATCAAATAAGTATTGAGCACCTACAGGTTGTGTGGCTTGTCATAAGACCTTCCCCTGAGTTACTTAGATCTTAGGTAGGCAGCATAAGTAGAAGATTTCAGTGCAGTTGATAGGCAACAACTCCTAAAGCCGCAGTGATAATGAAATGACGTGTAATTTAGGAAGGGAATAATGTTAAAGTGTCTCATTTACATTTTTAGCCTTAATCTTTCATAATAGTAGGTCCTTCTTAAGAAAAATAATAGTGTTTTGTACAGTTTTTAATAGTTCATAGAGTATTTCACCTCCTTTACTTCATTTGGTCTTCACAGTTCGGTGTGCTCTGAGTTGGGCGCATTATCCTCATTCTGTAAGTAAGGAACCATTCTCTGGGTCTAGTGACATGCTGTGTTCCACAATTTGGAGTAACAAAACCTGGATTTTCTAGCTCTTCTTTCAGGATTCACTCGACATTATAGGCCACATTCTTTTCGTTTTACTTTTGGTAATTCTCAGTGAGCTGAAGGTTGTCTATTGAGATTATAGTCTAGAGCCACACGGACCACTTTTTGGTTATTTTTAAATTATTTTTTTGAATAGATGACATGTACATATACAAAATTCAGAAAGCACAAACCGGTGTGTGTGTGTGTGGTGTGTGTGTGTGTGTGTGTGTGTGTGTGTGTGTGTGTGTGTGTGTGTACTTAAAATCAAAGTCTCCCTACCGCTCCTCTTTCCCCCCAAACCCTCACTTCCCCTGCCCTGAGACAGTCACTCTTACTAGTTTCTTATATGTCCTAGAGATGATATATGCATAGCAATTATATCACATTAGATTTTTGATCACATACTACTGGAAGGGTTTGTCAGTGGTATTGACACTTGGGGTGGAATAATTCTTTGCTGTGGGGACGGTCCTGTGTGCTATGGGGTTTTCAGCAGTGTCCCTGGTCTGAACCCACTAGATGTCAGTAGCACCCCCACTGTGACAACCAAAAATGTTGCCAGACATGACCTCATGGATTCTGAGGGGCAAAACTGCCCTGGTTGAGAACCAGTGCCCTAAAGAACAGGAGGCGGGAGAAAGGGACTACTGTTGTCTTTTATTTTTATTTTATTTTATTGTCATTATATTTTGAATAAAAAATTTTAGAGTTGTTTATTAGGACTGTCATTAAAAAGTGAAAGAGTCTACATTCTCCAGAGGGAATGATGTTATTTATGTATTTATTTTATTAAGGTATCATCGATATGCAATCACATGAGCAACATTGTGGTACCAGATTCCCCCCATTATCAAGTCCACACCACATACCCCGTTACAGTCACTGTCCATCAGCATAGTAAGATGGTATAGAGTCACTACTTGTCTTCTCTGTGCTATGCCTCCTTCCCTGTGGCCCCCCTACATTATGTATGCTAATCATAATACCCGTTAATCCCCTTATCCCTCCTTTCCCACCCACCCTCCCCAGTCTCTTTCACTTTGGTAACTGTTAGTCCCGTTCCTGGGTTCTGTGATTCTGCTGCTGTTTTGTTCCTTCACTTCTTGCTTTGTTGGATATGCCACAGATGAGTGAAATCATTTGGTACTTGTCTTTCTCTGGGAGTCTTATGTCACTGAGCATAATACCCTCTAGCTCCATCCATGTTGTTGTAAATGGTAGCGTTTGTTTCCTTCTTACGGTTGAATGATACTCCATTGTGTATACGTACCACATCTTCTTTATCCATTCATCTACTGATGAACACTTAGGTTGCTTCCGTTTCTTGGCTATTGTAAATAGTGCTGCAATAAACGTAGGTGTGCATGTGTCTTTTTGAAATTGGGCTCCTGCTTTCTTAGGGTGGAATTTCCTAGGAGTGGAATTGCTGGGTCAAATGGTATTTCCAGTTTTAGTTTTTTGAGGAACGTCCAAACTGCTTTCCGCAGTGGTTGAACTAATTGATAATTTACATTCTCACCAGCACCGTAAGAGGGTTCATCTTTCTCCACATCCTCACCAACATTTGTTGTTGTTTGTGTTTTGGATGGTGGCCATCCTAACTGGTGTGTTCTGGTATATCATTGTGGTTTTACTTATTTATTAATTTTTTTATTTTGGTATCATTAATATATACACTTACATGAACAACATTGTGGTTACTAGATTCCCGCCATTATCAAGCCCCCCCACATACCTCATTACAGTCACTGTCCATCAGTGTAGTAAGATGGTACAGAATCACTACTTGCCTTCTCTGTGCTATACTGCCTTCCCTGTGCACCCCCACCCCCGTACATTATGTGTGCGAATCGTGCTGCGTCTTCTTCCCCTCATCCCTCCCTTCCGACCGGTCCTCCCTAGTGCCTTTTCCTTTGTTAACTGTCAGTCCATTCTTGGATTCTGCGAGTGTGCTCCTGTTTTGTTCCTCCAGGTTTTGCTTTGTTTTTATAATCCAGAGATGAATGAAATCCTATGATACTTGTCTTTCTCTGCCTGGCTCATTTCACTGAGCATAATACCCTCTCGCTCCATCCATGTTGTTGCAAATGGTAGGATTTGTTTTCTTTTTATGGCTGAATAAGATTCCATTGTGTATATGCACCACATCTTCTTTATCCATTCATCTACTGATGGACAATTAGGTTGCTTCCATTTCATGGCTACTGTAAATAGTGCTGTGATAAACATAGGGGTGCATCCGTCTTTTTCAAACTGGGCTCCTGCATTCTTAGGGTAAATTCCTAGGAGTGGAAATCCTGGGCGAAATGGTATTTCTATTTTGAGCTTTTTGAGGACCCTCCATAGTGCTTTCCACAATGGTTGAACTAATTTACCTTCCCACCAGCAGTGTAGGAGGGTTCCCCTTTCTCCACATCCTCGCCAACATTTGTTGTTGTTTGTCTTTTGGATGTTGGCCATCCTACGTGGTGTGAGGTGATCTCTCGTTGTGGTTTTAATTTGCGTTTCTCCGATGATTAGCAACGTGGAGCATCTTTTCATGTGCCTGTTGGCCATCTGAATTTCTTCTTCGGAGAAGTGTCTTTTCAGCTCCTCTGCCCATTTTTTAATTGGTTTATTTACTTTTTTGTTGTTGGTGTGTAAGCTGTTTATATAATTTGGATGTCAAACCCTTATCGGATATATCACTTATAAATATATTCTCCCGTAGTGTAGGATGCTTTTTTGTTCTACTGATGATGTGCTTTGATGTACAGAAGCGTTTTACTTTGATATAATCCCACTTGTTTATTTTTGCTTTTGTTTCCCTTGCCCAGGTAGATATATTCAGGAAGAAGTTGGTCATGTTTATGTCCAAGAGATTTTTGCCTATGTGTTTCTCTAAGAGTTTTATGGTTTTATGACTTACATTCAGGTCTTTGATGGTAGAGCCACACAATGGAGTATTATAAAGTCATAAAAAGGAATGAAAATATACTGACATATGGTGTAACATAGATGTATTCTGAGAACATTAGGCTAAGTGAAAGCAGCCAGACACAAAAGTCACGTACTGTATCATTTCATATATATGAAATGTTCATACAAGCAAATCCACACACAGAGAAAACAGAGTAGAGGCTGCCAGGGTGTGCAGAGAGGAGGGAATGAGGAGTGCCTGCTAATGTGTAAGGGGCGGTTCTTTGGGGAATGATGAAAATGCTGTGGGTTAGATAATGATGACGGTTGCACAAGCTTGTGAATGTGCTGAATGCCACTGATTTTACTAAAGTTTCTAGAGGTGAATTTTATGGTTCGTGAATTATATCTCAATAACTGTCATAATGCAAATCACCAGTTTTCCCAAGGTGATTATCCGCTGTTCTCCTCTCCCCCTGTCCCCACTCCATTCCCTTTCCCGTCTAGTCCCGTGCCCTCCCCGTGGCTGCCCCAAGGGGCCTTCTCCTAAGTAGCGCCTCTGGACCATCCTGAGCCTTGGGCCTCCAGTTGGTGGCAGGGCAACCCAGCACGCGCACACTCCCGTCGCTCACACCTGGAAGAAGTGGGTGCTTCCAGGGAGATACTTCTTGTGGGCTTAGGTGGTTAGTGATGTTTAGAGCAGGCTGCGCGGGCCAGGGTTGATGGAGGAGGACTGTTCCGGTCAAGTTAACATTTAGGCCCGTCCGAAGTTTCGTCTGGTCCGCCATGGGGCTCCGGGTGCCGTGCTCTGAAAGCCAGGTTGGCCACCTAAGGGCGCCTGAAATACCAAGGACTTTGGAGGCATATAGGCCTCAAATTGAGGCCTTGCCCCTCCCCATGCAGTGTGACCTCAGTCCACGGCTGAACCTCACTTAGTGAAGTGGCACAGTGATACAGACAGTAGGGTGCTCTCGGGCCTGCTGCGCAGGTGTTGAGTGAACGGTGATTTAAATCCCAGGCCCTGCCCTGGCTGGGGCTCCTGCCGCAGCAGTTGGCTGGGCTCAGCCCCTGTTATCGGCTGCCCCCAGGATAGCTCTGAGCCCCTGCCATTCCTCTGGCAGATCCTTCTCTGATTTGTACTCGCCTCTCCTGGATTGGGCAGCCCAAAGTTTTGGAGTTGTGTCCTGAATCCCTTGTTTTCCAAAATACTTACCTGGTGGTCATGAGACATGATGTCAGCCCTCATGAGAGACTCTCTACGTTTCTCCTGGTCAACCTAGACGCATCTCCTGCCATCTTCAACTATTCAAAGGTTAACCCTGACCCTTAGCCCTGATGCGCTTCTTACTTCTGCCATTTCCCGCACGCCGGCTCCCTTTTTATAAACCTGTAACCTCTCCCCCCCCCCTTCGGCCTTCCTGACCCTGGGCCGAGTTCCTTCCTCTGTCCCCAGTTCTCACCCCTTTTCCCTGACGTGCCGTCCACCTTCCAGGTCTTTCTTTCTCATACAGGCTCTCATCCCCACTCCCACCAAAGAGAAACCACAGTTGAAAGCATATCAAAACTCCAAAGGCTTCTTATTATTCATCTCTTAATTCTATTAACATTTATTGTTTTATTGTTTTAAAATCTACGAGAATAAATAGAGGAACTTATATCTATCTGTCTACGTGTGGAAACTTAACATCTATCTATCTACGTGTGGAAACTTTTATCTATCTATCTATCTATGGGTGGAAACTTTTATCTATCTATCTATCTATGGGAGGAAACTTATCTGTCTGTCTACAGCTGTTGGTACCAAAGTGGCACCAACAGTCCTGTCAGCTCTTACTTTATGTAGCTGTAGTAGTCAGCAATTCCCATTTCCTTTTCCCTCCCGATGAAAAACTGTAGTTTCCCCGCACAGGTGTATTTGGCAGCATCCTCCCGCTCTCGTTGAGCCCGCCTCTTCATAGCCTCCCGCTCTGGCCTCTGCTCCTCTGTGATGGGCTTGGATATTACTGGCCCAGAAATATCAGGTTTCCTCCATGGAGTGGGTTGGAAGCGGGGTTCTTGGGGTGGAAGCTGGGTTTGAGGCTTGGGTGGAGGCTCGTGCTGGGGCCCAGCAGTGGGAAGGGGCTCCTGCTGGAGGGAAGTGCGAGATGATGTTCTGTAGGGTGCAGGTCTAGAGGCAGCGGTCTGGGTGACCCTGGGCCGGGTGGAGTCGGTCCGGTGTGGCTGGGTTGAGTTGGTCTGGACTGGACCCAGAGATGAGCAGGCAGGACCCGTCACAGATGCACGTGCTTGCCGGGACGAACCGACTGCAGTAGGTTGAGCGGCGTCAGTAGGTCCAGGCCGGGTAGAGGAAGGCAGAGCTGGCCGGCGTGAGGCCAGAGACTGTGGCCTCCGACTCCGAGGAACTTGGCGAGCTTGAGGCCTGTCCTCAGTCAGAAAAGGCAGAGGCACCAACTTGACCTTCCCAGGAGGTGGCCGTTCATCCTGGGATGGAGATGGACACTCTCTTTTGACACTGCCATCTGGTTTGTGGGCTCTGGCATGAGTTTTCCCAAGGCCTTTACCCTCACGTGGAGTATTCAGCCACGGTTTGGTGGCCGGGGGTGGCTGGGGGTCTTTGGGGTTCCTTGAATTTCCCAAGGCCTGGGAATTAGAGAGTCCAGTTTCCTTATCAGCCGCCTTCCCCAGTGCGTGAAGAACCTGCACAGGCTCCAGCGTGTGCATGCCCAGCGTGCTTCGATGTTTTTTAAGGTTCTCTTGGCTGAGCTCAGGTTGGTTTTTCTTGCGCTTCATCCTGGGCATGGTTGGCTTTTCCTCTGCCCGGGCTTTGCTCCTGGACGGCTTACCCTCCTCAGCTTGCTTGGAGTTGCCTTTTCTCTGTCCTCTCCCCGTACTTCTCTTTTCACCTGGTTTAGATAGAACACTTCAAAATGTGTGGATATTACTTTTTAAATATCATTAAATTAAAACATAGAAAATCTCTGAAACACTAGTGGAGGGAGGCCGCTACAGATGATACATCTCAGTGTATGCTGCCAGTTTTCTACACCACCTTGTTTTCTCTTGTTTCTGTGGAAAGAGTTTCAAGATGCCTCTGATTTCATTTTCTACATGGGTGCCCTTTAAGACTCAGTGTTGGAAAAGAAAGGGACCAGAGAGAAGCAGTCTGCCATCCTCATGTAACAGATGAGCAAAAACCAGATTTTCTTGGAGAGTCAGTGACTTGTCCAAAGTCACACAGCTAGTAAATGTCAAAGTCAGAAGTGAAACGAGGTCTCCAGAGTTCTAGTTCAACACTTTCTCCCATTATTTCATGCTATTTTAAACCTGCTACTAAATTTAGGGGCAAAAAAAATCTAATGAAAATCTTTTAAGAGTTTCTTTCCTTACCTGACATGGTCAGAGAAGAGCAGGAAACACCAACTGTAGATCCCAGAGATGAGGAGAAGATGCTAGAGGATGTCTGAGTGGCTGAAGCCAAAGAGTACGTGTGTCCAGCACGAAGATTACCGGTCACTGGTCACTTGCCGTGCTCCAAGTCTGTTTACAGACAACTCCGTGGAAACCCCAAGATTCTACAGGTGGTGATAGGTCGGTGGGAGAATGATGTCGCAAGCAGGCAGTTTAAAGGTACGAGGTAGCCAATAGGGAGGTCAGCTTCCCACCAAGGAGACAGGATTGGGTGGAGGCAGTAGTAGGTGAGCTAAAACAACACCTAAATGGCTGCGCTCTGTGAAGGGGGAATCCTACAGGACAGGTGTGATAGCCCCCATTCCCCCCAGGATCTTATGTTAGGGAAATCATCTCAACATTCCTTACAGATATTCGTTAATCTAAGAAGCTAGTAATTATTTGTAATACATTTTGTGACATAACACTACCCATTATATGTACTGTTAACTAATATAATATCCTTAGGAAGGAGCAGCATTTAGGTGGAACAGTTGGTTACATTTGTTCTGACATCGTATCAGTTGATCTACTTAATGAACTTGCCCTTTTTGAGGAGCACAAGAAGGGATTGAGGAGCTCTTTTTGTCACTTGGTCCAAGAATTGGATGACTTTGTTGAGTGCACCTTGCGAGGAAAGATGTGGTCCAAGGATCTTTCCGTGTGGTTTCCTCCCCTTGACTCCTGTCTTCCTTGGGCTGTTGTGGGTGAAGCCATGTTGCACTTGCGTCTCTCTCTCTCTCTCTCTCTCTCTCTCTCTCTCTCTCTCTCTTCTGCTTTCCTTATTCTCTTCATTATAGGCGTTGTTTCTGGGACAAGCCTTGATCTGGCTGGCGTTCTTCCGCTCATGAGTGTTACTTTCTGTCAACTTCCAGCAGCAGGGGTGCTCTTTCTCAGTGCCTGATGCTTCGCAAAATGAACTCTGCCCATTAGATGCAAACGCCAGACAGCTAGAAGACATCGCTGATTGCAGACCTTTCCTCTTCCAGCCTTTGGTTGCAGTTCTTTTGCCCATAATTTGTTACCTCTGGCTCCTTGGGCTGCCCAGGCACCCTGCCGTCCCACTCTTTTGTACACGAGAGGCATTGCTTTATCTTCCCTTTTCCTTCTCACACAGTGTACCCAGTGTGGCAGAGTAGCCTCCTCCCGCTTTGCAAACAGCCACTGTAGCATCTTGGATCCCTAGGATTCTCTGCCTGCCATGCTTGGGTGCAAGGCAGGCAACCTGAAGAGGAGAAGAGTTAGAGAAAGAGGAGGCCCTTCCTGGAGAACAGGGAACAGGCAAGATGAACAGATAGAGGAAAAGAGAGATTCGTGTGGATTTTTCAGTTTCTGTAAGAATTAAGTTGACACATTTTTGGCCTCTTATTAACAGAAGAGACAGTTCAGTATATATTACATATATTTTATGTAGCGCGATAGTGCAGCAATTGCCATGAATTCTGTACCCTAAAGAGAATAATCTTAAGTATATTTTCCCTCTTTGTTTGATGTCAGGGCACCTCATTTACTCACTCACTGGCAGGTGTGTACACTATGGGTGGTTTTTAAATGCTGTGGTTTTGTCTACATGGTTTCTCCTTGTCCCATTTTTAAGGAACCCAACATTGTACGACATAGTGCATGCTTTCCTCCTGATGGTTGTTATTTTGAAGCATCGTGAACTAACCTGACTTGATGGATTTAGTGGAGAGATTTAAAAGGAGTCTGTGAAAGGGTCGTTTTGGTGAGTCCCAATGTGCACGCAAACATAAGGACAGATGCCTGCAGCCAGTGGCTGGATTGCTTCTGTTTTTGCTCCCTTGTTTAGTGGAACTCATTAAAGGCTCTGTGACTGTGACCAAGTGAGGTAGGGCTGAGTTGCTAGCGATCTGTATATGTGGTGTAAGCTGGTTTGGTGGAGGAAATGTATGCATCTATTCCTTGTGGCACGCTTTTAGAGGTGCCTAGATTGGCCTGGGGACGTTTCCAGTGTGATGAGCACGAGGTATGTGATTATGAGGTGCCAAGAATCCACCTGAGGATAGAGCATAGATGGAACTTCTTTTTTCATTTATAGGTCACATATTCACTTGTAGACACATATTTCACTTGTAGACTTACTTTTCCTATTAGGAGATATGAGATTTTTCAGTGATGGGGGTTGATGCTTATCTGAGAGGAGATCGTGAAGGGTACTGAAGTGTAGAGAGATAGACCTTCAGCTTAGAAATGTTTCTTAAACCCTAAGAATGCAGCACTCCAGTTTGGAAAAGACAGATGCACCCCTATGTTTATCGCTGCACTATTTACGATAGCCAAGATATGGAAGCAACCTAAATGTCCATCACTAGATGAATGGATAAAGAAGATGTGGTACATATACACAATGGAATATTACTCAGCTAAAAGGAAAAAACAGATCCTACCATTTGCAACGACGTGGATGGAGCCAGGGGGTATTATGCTCAGTGAAATAAGCCAGGCGGAGAAAGACAAGTACCAAATGATTTCACTCATATGGGGAGTATAAGAAAAAAGGAAAACTGAAGGAACAAAACAGCAGCAGAATCACAGAACCCAAGAATGGACTTAACAGTTACCAAAGGGAAAGGGACTGGGGAGGATGGGTGGGAAGGGAGGGATAAGGGCAGGGAAAAAGAAAGGGGGCATTATGATTAGCATGTATATAGTGTGTGTGGGGGCACGGGGAGGGCTGTGCAATACAGAGAAGAGGAGTAGTTGATTTTATAGCATCTTACTGTACTGATGGACAGTGACTGTGAAGGGGTATGTGGGGGGGGGGGGACTTGGTGAAGGGGCGAGCCTAGGAAACATAAGGTCTTTCATGTAATTGTAGATTAATGATACCAAAATAAAGAAAAAAATGTTAGAAAAACAAAAAAGGAAAATGTTTCTTAAGATTTTTCTCCCTAGGCTTCATATCTGAGATAGCCTTCTTCCGTGATATTAGCATGTAATGTGAGGCTACTGATATATGGTAAATGTCTGCAAGCCACACCAGTCTCTCTCTTCTCCGCTTCCATGGGAATCAAGGGCATCGATAGGTAATGCAGGTTAATTTGGTCATGTAAGAGTGTGGTGATTGTGGTCAGACAAATTCTGGTAGCAGTGAAATGTTTACATACTAAAATACTCAGTTCCAACATTCAATTCTTTTAGGCAAATCCTTAATTAGGCCTTTCCTGGTTCCCAACCTTTGTAACTATTTTCTTTCCATAGATCCAGCCTTTTGATGTTACCTGCAGGCTGAGCACACATTAAGCTCTACCAGAATCTTAAATGTAGGAGGCAGAACCTAAAGAGCTTTGGTCTAACACTCTGGAACTTAGCATTAAGCCCTTCCCTGACTTAAAGACTTAGGTTTATGGTTAGGTATTGCCTTGTCCCAGAGGCCCACCTCCTGTATTTCGTACTCTTCTTCGGGACAACTGGGAGTGTCTTGGTATAACAGAACAAGTCCATCCACCCCTGAGGCTCTTCCTTACTCTCTCCATTGTCACTTTTTGATTTGATTCAAGACTGGAATCCCTTAAACCCCTGCGGTTTGGAACCTGGGGGCCCTCCCAGATAGCAGTAGATTTCGTTAGTGTCAATTATGTTGTTCAGTGCTCCAAATAGCCCTCATTCCTGTATTTCCCATCCCACTACATACCTGTTAAGGCGTTCTTTTTACCTCATGCTGAACGCAGTCCCATCCAAAGACGCAATCTTTGTTAGTTCACATACTTTCTGGAAACTCTGTTATGCCCCAGTCTGGATTTTCCTGTGTCAGCCATAACTGAGTTTGTTTCTGATGGACAGTGACTGTAGTGGGGTATGTGGTGGGGACTTGATAATGGGGGGAGTCTAGTAACCATGATGTTGCTCATATAATTGCGCGTTAGTGACACTCAAAAAAAAAACTGTGGCAGAGCTAGCTCCTAACTCTGTCCAGTCCCCTTTCCATCGCATAGCACCTCCTGAGAAAGACACGTGCCAGATAATTGCAATTGCTTAAGAAAAAACAAAAACAAATTTAGATTCGTTTAAGCCGTGCCCTTCTCTCTTGGCCACACGTTGGTTTCACAGGTGGGGAAACTGAGGCCCAAGAGAGGCTGTGCCCTGCCCCCAAGGCCACCCAGAGCAAAATTTGGTGCCCGCTTGCCAGATGTCCCGGCAATATGTGTTCTTAAATTTTTCAAATGTTTTGATGAGCATTTTCAGATTCGTCATTGAGTTTCAACACAGGAAAATGTAACAGAGAAAGTAAAAGGAACCCGAACTGCACCCAGGGTTAACAAGAGAAATACAAAATTTAAAACAAGTTAAGGGTGAATACTGAAGGGCCCCCACCCCATAAGATGGCGAAATTGCTGCTTCTCTTCCGGGTCCTCGGTTCCCGCCGGTGCCACCTGAACCCCAATCACCCCTCGCCCCCCTAATCCCAGTACCTAGCCAATAGCCACCAGCCCCGTAGAAGTGACACCACAATCACCCCATGCCCCTTCCTATATAACCCAGCGCCTTTCCCTAATAAAGCGGAATTCTCCGGTGAATTGCTGCTGTGTGTCGCTCCTTTCCTTTCAGTTTCCACTTGAAGCTTTATCTTTTAGCAAAGTGGAAGTGCAGGATCAATACAGTTTTTCTAGTTTCTGATAGATTCATGCCACAGTTTGTATATAGTCATGTGTGTAGATATTTGTACCATTTGTTCTTTTGGGCTCTACATGCCTATTGGTTATCTTGTTCATGAATTCTAATATTTTATGATTTTATTCTAAAAGGGTATTTTTTTCATGAATTCTAAAAGAATATCTATCACTAAATTTGAGTTACCTAATTGTAACTTGGCAAGCTATGCCAGGCTAATTTATGTCTTTTCTTTTTCCAAGTAGCAATTTACTAACATTGACCCCCTCTTAATTATCATAATTCAAATTGTAAATGCTTGTGGATTTAAACTTGGTCAGAATATGACTGTCCCAGCAATGTTAAAGCTAGTGGTCTTTTTACCCATTCGTTCGTTCGTTCATTCATTCATTCAGTAACCCTGACCTCTCTGTTTTCCCATCTCTAGATGGTTGCAAAGAACAGGAACAGTGTACGTAAGGTACTTCCGGAAATTAGAAAATAAATTCA
Organism: Manis pentadactyla; assembly: GCF_030020395.1. Taxonomy (NCBI): domain Eukaryota; kingdom Metazoa; phylum Chordata; class Mammalia; order Pholidota; family Manidae; genus Manis; species Manis pentadactyla. The sequence continues at coordinate 14,411,073 of NC_080033.1, forward strand.
GCATTATAATTTTCTACAGTTTAACCTGTCATTTAGTACTGTACTCTGCCTTCAGACGTACTGTGGGACATGCTGTCTTCGCTGTCCCGCTGTGGCAGAATTCAGAGTTTTTCTAACAAGTACAGTTCCTTATGCCTGGTACTGTGTGCAAATTTCAGACTCAAGCTTCATTCTCACCTCTCTGTTATTTCTTGATACTTTCTAAAATGTAAATACGTACTTGTCCACCTCTAGCGTGACACCTGGCACATGACAGGAACCCACAAGAAGTTTCACTAAGAGTGGGAAGGTAGGTTGATACAATATTTTTGGAGAGTAGTTAGGCAGTGTCTCGCAAAATTTTCAGTTTGCATATCCTTCATTCCAAGAATTCTACTAGGAATTTAGATATAGTTGTATACATGTATAGGGATGTTCACATTGCAGCCTGTCTTTAAGGAGGACAGAAAATTGAAAGCAACTGAAAGTTAATCAGTATTGGGCAGATTATGTAAATGGTGGTACTTATGATCAGTGGAGTACTTTGCAGCCATTAGAAAGAATAGAAAGGCTGTTTGCATAAATTGACCAGGAAAATCAGCATCTAAGATAGGTTGCAGAATATATATATGTAGTGTGGTGCTTTTATATAAAATAGAGGACACCCATATATGTGCAAGTAGGTACTGATATATTTAAATACATATACAGTTAATGATAGAAAAAAAAAGCCAAAAAAAACATGGGTTCACAAGCTTAAAAAAAGAAAAAACATATACAGCAAAAGGGAATATAGTATGCCCTTGAAAAATGTTCGAAGAACCGCACAAAGAAACGGAGGGGTGGGATTTCACTTTGATTCTGTCCGTGACCTGTGTGCTCTTTGGATCCCGAGGGGTTTGCAGGCCCATCGACGTGCGCTACCCACCGCCGGCTGAGGAGGGCGCTGTGGCCCCCAGAATCCCGTCGGCCGGCGCGGGGAATGAGAGCACCGCGGGCGGTGCCGCATGCGCAGCAGCAGGAGCCGAGGCGCTGCGGCGTGAAGTGTTCCCGTCGGAAATCCAGTTGTCGCCGAGGGCGCCGGCCCGGCGGCTCTGTCGCTCTTGGCGTTGCGTGGGCACGGGCGGCATCTTGGGGCGCAGAGGAGCCAATGGCATCGTGCCCGCCACCGCTGGGGCCAGAGACGCGTCTTTTCCGGACGGCCCTGTGGCAAGAGGAAGGGTGCAGGCCACGCCCCCGAAAGGTAAGCAGCCTCGGCCCGGTGCGGGCCCGTCCCGCCCGCAACTCCTGGGCCTCGGTAGCTGCCTGAGCGTTGCCGCCGCGCGTGGCCCGCCCGCCTCTTCCCGGGAGGCTGTGACGCTTTCGCTGCTCCGCTCGCAGGAGGTGACGTGGACAGAGAACAGCCTGGTTTTTTGATTTCTCCCCATCCTTCTAAACACGAGGCACGGGCCATGGTTCCCCGGGTGAAATAGAGAGACGGACTGCTCTTGAAGATGGGCCTGTGAGTGCTGGGGACACCCCTTACTTACCGAAATGGGGGTCCGCCGCATTCCTCAAGCTGTGCTATCTTGGCACAGAAAATAGGAGTAAGAAGAGCCAAGGTTGAAAGGAAAACCCACCAGTACAACCAAACTTTTCACCGGAAAAATGTGTGTGTTGTTCCCAGGAATCGCCAAGGGCATCCTGTTGCTTTCTAAGAGGTCTCATTTGAGAAATCGGCTTCCGTGTATTCCAACGATTAATTTTGAGGCTTTGCTTTTATGTTCAGTGAACCCGTCTTCCTTGAGACCTTGCTTTCCTCCATCTCATACCTCATTAAATCCCCTTCCTCCGATTTATGCCCTGAATATCTTTTGAGTCTGTCCTCTCTCCTCCACCAGCATCCTAATATAGAACTTGCCTGATCTGTCTGTCCTGATGAGTGTATATATTTATCGGTTCTTGTTTCCTTCCAGTCCATTCTTCACATAAGACATTTTCTTAATAGGCAACTTGGAAAGTTCTCATAAATATCGCACAAAAACATTGCTTTAAGAATAAAAACAAACTCTTTTCCATGACCTTTAAGACTCTGCGTGGTCTAGAATCCCCTCTCTTTGCCCAGCGCCATCTTGTGTCACTTTTGCCCTCGCTTTCTATACTGAAGGAATGCTGAATTAACCTTAGTTGATTCTATATAAATCCTACCGAAGGCAGCTCAAATACTACCTTTTTACTATCACTCCTAGCCTTATTAAATGAAGTTCACGGCCCCTTTTTTAATCAGGTTTTTCCTTTAAAACATGGACTTGAGGTTCACTACTGGTTGCATTTGATGGCATCCGTTGTGTTAGGACCAAAAATAAAGTGTAAAGTGAAAGAGTTGGAGTTAAAAGGGTTTCAGTCAACATGTGTGTATTTAAGGACGCCTTAGTGCTCACGATTGGGCTAGATTTCATTGGGGACGCAGGAGTTCTGGCCACCTGTGGTCTTAGATGTGTCTTATTTGTTGAGCCCTTTGCACTGTTCTGTTGCCTTGTCTGTTTTCAAGACGGGGAAGCAGGCACATCACGTAAGACACCTCCAGTTTCCTTCTTCATTTCCGGTGACTGATGCCTCACTCATTCTGCTCCTGTGCTCCTTTATTCTGCTCAGAATTGCTGAAACTGGAGAACTTGACACCATCGTTAGTATTGATCATTGTTACTGGCAGCTCCTATGTACTGGCTATCCTTGACATTCAAACACATGAGTACCACAGAAGCATTATTTTCATGACTCAATAACTTCGTGAGTAAGAGACCTAGCTCTTTGGCCTGTGTCCACGTGGCCCAGCTGTTAGGCAAGAGAGTTGGTGGTTAAATTATACAGGTTTTGTTTTGTTTGAATAATGTTTTTCTGTGTTAAGGCAGCCCATCATAGGATTATTATTAAGATTAGCAGAGCCAAGATTCCTCATCTCTGCTTATTTTATAGCAAATTGAGTGATTCAGGAAAATTTTTTTCTTCTTAACCTTTATCGTAATCATGCAAATCATCAAATAAGTATTGAGCACCTACAGGTTGTGTGGCTTGTCATAAGACCTTCCCCTGAGTTACTTAGATCTTAGGTAGGCAGCATAAGTAGAAGATTTCAGTGCAGTTGATAGGCAACAACTCCTAAAGCCGCAGTGATAATGAAATGACGTGTAATTTAGGAAGGGAATAATGTTAAAGTGTCTCATTTACATTTTTAGCCTTAATCTTTCATAATAGTAGGTCCTTCTTAAGAAAAATAATAGTGTTTTGTACAGTTTTTAATAGTTCATAGAGTATTTCACCTCCTTTACTTCATTTGGTCTTCACAGTTCGGTGTGCTCTGAGTTGGGCGCATTATCCTCATTCTGTAAGTAAGGAACCATTCTCTGGGTCTAGTGACATGCTGTGTTCCACAATTTGGAGTAACAAAACCTGGATTTTCTAGCTCTTCTTTCAGGATTCACTCGACATTATAGGCCACATTCTTTTCGTTTTACTTTTGGTAATTCTCAGTGAGCTGAAGGTTGTCTATTGAGATTATAGTCTAGAGCCACACGGACCACTTTTTGGTTATTTTTAAATTATTTTTTTGAATAGATGACATGTACATATACAAAATTCAGAAAGCACAAACCGGTGTGTGTGTGTGTGGTGTGTGTGTGTGTGTGTGTGTGTGTGTGTGTGTGTGTGTGTGTGTGTGTACTTAAAATCAAAGTCTCCCTACCGCTCCTCTTTCCCCCCAAACCCTCACTTCCCCTGCCCTGAGACAGTCACTCTTACTAGTTTCTTATATGTCCTAGAGATGATATATGCATAGCAATTATATCACATTAGATTTTTGATCACATACTACTGGAAGGGTTTGTCAGTGGTATTGACACTTGGGGTGGAATAATTCTTTGCTGTGGGGACGGTCCTGTGTGCTATGGGGTTTTCAGCAGTGTCCCTGGTCTGAACCCACTAGATGTCAGTAGCACCCCCACTGTGACAACCAAAAATGTTGCCAGACATGACCTCATGGATTCTGAGGGGCAAAACTGCCCTGGTTGAGAACCAGTGCCCTAAAGAACAGGAGGCGGGAGAAAGGGACTACTGTTGTCTTTTATTTTTATTTTATTTTATTGTCATTATATTTTGAATAAAAAATTTTAGAGTTGTTTATTAGGACTGTCATTAAAAAGTGAAAGAGTCTACATTCTCCAGAGGGAATGATGTTATTTATGTATTTATTTTATTAAGGTATCATCGATATGCAATCACATGAGCAACATTGTGGTACCAGATTCCCCCCATTATCAAGTCCACACCACATACCCCGTTACAGTCACTGTCCATCAGCATAGTAAGATGGTATAGAGTCACTACTTGTCTTCTCTGTGCTATACCTCCTTCCCTGTGGCCCCCCTACATTATGTATGCTAATCATAATACCCGTTAATCCCCTTATCCCTCCTTTCCCACCCACCCTCCCCAGTCTCTTTCACTTTGGTAACTGTTAGTCCCGTTCCTGGGTTCTGTGATTCTGCTGCTGTTTTGTTCCTTCACTTCTTGCTTTGTTGGATATGCCACAGATGAGTGAAATCATTTGGTACTTGTCTTTCTCTGGGAGTCTTATGTCACTGAGCATAATACCCTCTAGCTCCATCCATGTTGTTGTAAATGGTAGCGTTTGTTTCCTTCTTACGGTTGAATGATACTCCATTGTGTATACGTACCACATCTTCTTTATCCATTCATCTACTGATGAACACTTAGGTTGCTTCCGTTTCTTGGCTATTGTAAATAGTGCTGCAATAAACGTAGGTGTGCATGTGTCTTTTTGAAATTGGGCTCCTGCTTTCTTAGGGTGGAATTTCCTAGGAGTGGAATTGCTGGGTCAAATGGTATTTCCAGTTTTAGTTTTTTGAGGAACGTCCAAACTGCTTTCCGCAGTGGTTGAACTAATTGATAATTTACATTCTCACCAGCACCGTAAGAGGGTTCATCTTTCTCCACATCCTCACCAACATTTGTTGTTGTTTGTGTTTTGGATGGTGGCCATCCTAACTGGTGTGTTCTGGTATATCATTGTGGTTTTACTTATTTATTAATTTTTTTATTTTGGTATCATTAATATATACACTTACATGAACAACATTGTGGTTACTAGATTCCCGCCATTATCAAGCCCCCCCACATACCTCATTACAGTCACTGTCCATCAGTGTAGTAAGATGGTACAGAATCACTACTTGCCTTCTCTGTGCTATACTGCCTTCCCTGTGCACCCCCACCCCCGTACATTATGTGTGCGAATCGTGCTGCGTCTTCTTCCCCTCATCCCTCCCTTCCGACCGGTCCTCCCTAGTGCCTTTTCCTTTGTTAACTGTCAGTCCATTCTTGGATTCTGCGAGTGTGCTCCTGTTTTGTTCCTCCAGGTTTTGCTTTGTTTTTATAATCCAGAGATGAATGAAATCCTATGATACTTGTCTTTCTCTGCCTGGCTCATTTCACTGAGCATAATACCCTCTCGCTCCATCCATGTTGTTGCAAATGGTAGGATTTGTTTTCTTTTTATGGCTGAATAAGATTCCATTGTGTATATGCACCACATCTTCTTTATCCATTCATCTACTGATGGACAATTAGGTTGCTTCCATTTCATGGCTACTGTAAATAGTGCTGTGATAAACATAGGGGTGCATCCGTCTTTTTCAAACTGGGCTCCTGCATTCTTAGGGTAAATTCCTAGGAGTGGAAATCCTGGGCGAAATGGTATTTCTATTTTGAGCTTTTTGAGGACCCTCCATAGTGCTTTCCACAATGGTTGAACTAATTTACCTTCCCACCAGCAGTGTAGGAGGGTTCCCCTTTCTCCACATCCTCGCCAACATTTGTTGTTGTTTGTCTTTTGGATGTTGGCCATCCTACGTGGTGTGAGGTGATCTCTCGTTGTGGTTTTAATTTGCGTTTCTCCGATGATTAGCAACGTGGAGCATCTTTTCATGTGCCTGTTGGCCATCTGAATTTCTTCTTCGGAGAAGTGTCTTTTCAGCTCCTCTGCCCATTTTTTAATTGGTTTATTTACTTTTTTGTTGTTGGTGTGTAAGCTGTTTATATAATTTGGATGTCAAACCCTTATCGGATATATCACTTATAAATATATTCTCCCGTAGTGTAGGATGCTTTTTTGTTCTACTGATGATGTGCTTTGATGTACAGAAGCGTTTTACTTTGATATAATCCCACTTGTTTATTTTTGCTTTTGTTTCCCTTGCCCAGGTAGATATATTCAGGAAGAAGTTGGTCATGTTTATGTCCAAGAGATTTTTGCCTATGTGTTTCTCTAAGAGTTTTATGGTTTTATGACTTACATTCAGGTCTTTGATGGTAGAGCCACACAATGGAGTATTATAAAGTCATAAAAAGGAATGAAAATATACTGACATATGGTGTAACATAGATGTATTCTGAGAACATTAGGCTAAGTGAAAGCAGCCAGACACAAAAGTCACGTACTGTATCATTTCATATATATGAAATGTTCATACAAGCAAATCCACACACAGAGAAAACAGAGTAGAGGCTGCCAGGGTGTGCAGAGAGGAGGGAATGAGGAGTGCCTGCTAATGTGTAAGGGGCGGTTCTTTGGGGAATGATGAAAATGCTGTGGGTTAGATAATGATGACGGTTGCACAAGCTTGTGAATGTGCTGAATGCCACTGATTTTACTAAAGTTTCTAGAGGTGAATTTTATGGTTCGTGAATTATATCTCAATAACTGTCATAATGCAAATCACCAGTTTTCCCAAGGTGATTATCCGCTGTTCTCCTCTCCCCCTGTCCCCACTCCATTCCCTTTCCCGTCTAGTCCCGTGCCCTCCCCGTGGCTGCCCCAAGGGGCCTTCTCCTAAGTAGCGCCTCTGGACCATCCTGAGCCTTGGGCCTCCAGTTGGTGGCAGGGCAACCCAGCACGCGCACACTCCCGTCGCTCACACCTGGAAGAAGTGGGTGCTTCCAGGGAGATACTTCTTGTGGGCTTAGGTGGTTAGTGATGTTTAGAGCAGGCTGCGCGGGCCAGGGTTGATGGAGGAGGACTGTTCCGGTCAAGTTAACATTTAGGCCCGTCCGAAGTTTCGTCTGGTCCGCCATGGGGCTCCGGGTGCCGTGCTCTGAAAGCCAGGTTGGCCACCTAAGGGCGCCTGAAATACCAAGGACTTCGGAGGCATATAGGCCTCAAATTGAGGCCTTGCCCCTCCCCATGCAGTGTGACCTCAGTCCACGGCTGAACCTCACTTAGTGAAGTGGCACAGTGATACAGACAGTAGGGTGCTCTCGGGCCTGCTGCGCAGGTGTTGAGTGAACGGTGATTTAAATCCCAGGCCCTGCCCTGGCTGGGGCTCCTGCCGCAGCAGTTGGCTGGGCTCAGCCCCTGTTATCGGCTGCCCCCAGGATAGCTCTGAGCCCCTGCCATTCCTCTGGCAGATCCTTCTCTGATTTGTACTCGCCTCTCCTGGATTGGGCAGCCCAAAGTTTTGGAGTTGTGTCCTGAATCCCTTGTTTTCCAAAATACTTACCTGGTGGTCATGAGACATGATGTCAGCCCTCATGAGAGACTCTCTACGTTTCTCCTGGTCAACCTAGACGCATCTCCTGCCATCTTCAACTATTCAAAGGTTAACCCTGACCCTTAGCCCTGATGCGCTTCTTACTTCTGCCATTTCCCGCACGCCGGCTCCCTTTTTATAAACCTGTAACCTCTCCCCCCCCCCTTCGGCCTTCCTGACCCTGGGCCGAGTTCCTTCCTCTGTCCCCAGTTCTCACCCCTTTTCCCTGACGTGCCGTCCACCTTCCAGGTCTTTCTTTCTCATACAGGCTCTCATCCCCACTCCCACCAAAGAGAAACCACAGTTGAAAGCATATCAAAACTCCAAAGGCTTCTTATTATTCATCTCTTAATTCTATTAACATTTATTGTTTTATTGTTTTAAAATCTACGAGAATAAATAGAGGAACTTATATCTATCTGTCTACGTGTGGAAACTTAACATCTATCTATCTACGTGTGGAAACTTTTATCTATCTATCTATCTATGGGTGGAAACTTTTATCTATCTATCTATCTATGGGAGGAAACTTATCTGTCTGTCTACAGCTGTTGGTACCAAAGTGGCACCAACAGTCCTGTCAGCTCTTACTTTATGTAGCTGTAGTAGTCAGCAATTCCCATTTCCTTTTCCCTCCCGATGAAAAACTGTAGTTTCCCCGCACAGGTGTATTTGGCAGCATCCTCCCGCTCTCGTTGAGCCCGCCTCTTCATAGCCTCCCGCTCTGGCCTCTGCTCCTCTGTGATGGGCTTGGATATTACTGGCCCAGAAATATCAGGTTTCCTCCATGGAGTGGGTTGGAAGCGGGGTTCTTGGGGTGGAAGCTGGGTTTGAGGCTTGGGTGGAGGCTCGTGCTGGGGCCCAGCAGTGGGAAGGGGCTCCTGCTGGAGGGAAGTGCGAGATGATGTTCTGTAGGGTGCAGGTCTAGAGGCAGCGGTCTGGGTGACCCTGGGCCGGGTGGAGTCGGTCCGGTGTGGCTGGGTTGAGTTGGTCTGGACTGGACCCAGAGATGAGCAGGCAGGACCCGTCACAGATGCACGTGCTTGCCGGGACGAACCGACTGCAGTAGGTTGAGCGGCGTCAGTAGGTCCAGGCCGGGTAGAGGAAGGCAGAGCTGGCCGGCGTGAGGCCAGAGACTGTGGCCTCCGACTCCGAGGAACTCGGCGAGCTTGAGGCCTGTCCTCAGTCAGAAAAGGCAGAGGCACCAACTTGACCTTCCCAGGAGGTGGCCGTTCATCCTGGGATGGAGATGGACACTCTCTTTTGACACTGCCATCTGGTTTGTGGGCTCTGGCATGAGTTTTCCCAAGGCCTTTACCCTCACGTGGAGTATTCAGCCACGGTTTGGTGGCCGGGGGTGGCTGGGGGTCTTTGGGGTTCCTTGAATTTCCCAAGGCCTGGGAATTAGAGAGTCCAGTTTCCTTATCAGCCGCCTTCCCCAGTGCGTGAAGAACCTGCACAGGCTCCAGCGTGTGCATGCCCAGCGTGCTTCGATGTTTTTTAAGGTTCTCTTGGCTGAGCTCAGGTTGGTTTTTCTTGCGCTTCATCCTGGGCATGGTTGGCTTTTCCTCTGCCCGGGCTTTGCTCCTGGACGGCTTACCCTCCTCAGCTTGCTTGGAGTTGCCTTTTCTCTGTCCTCTCCCCGTACTTCTCTTTTCACCTGGTTTAGATAGAACACTTCAAAATGTGTGGATATTACTTTTTAAATATCATTAAATTAAAACATAGAAAATCTCTGAAACACTAGTGGAGGGAGGCCGCTACAGATGATACATCTCAGTGTATGCTGCCAGTTTTCTACACCACCTTGTTTTCTCTTGTTTCTGTGGAAAGAGTTTCAAGATGCCTCTGATTTCATTTTCTACATGGGTGCCCTTTAAGACTCAGTGTTGGAAAAGAAAGGGACCAGAGAGAAGCAGTCTGCCATCAGAAAGGGACCAGAGAGAAGCAGTCTGCCATCCTCATGTAACAGATGAGCAAAAACCAGATTTTCTTGGAGAGTCAGTGACTTGTCCAAAGTCACACAGCTAGTAAATGTCAAAGTCAGAAGTGAAACGAGGTCTCCAGAGTTCTAGTTCAACACTTTCTCCCATTATTTCATGCTATTTTAAACCTGCTACTAAATTTAGGGGCAAAAAAAATCTAATGAAAATCTTTTAAGAGTTTCTTTCCTTACCTGACATGGTCAGAGAAGAGCAGGAAACACCAACTGTAGATCCCAGAGATGAGGAGAAGATGCTAGAGGATGTCTGAGTGGCTGAAGCCAAAGAGTACGTGTGTCCAGCACGAAGATTACCGGTCACTGGTCACTTGCCGTGCTCCAAGTCTGTTTACAGACAACTCCGTGGAAACCCCAAGATTCTACAGGTGGTGATAGGTCGGTGGGAGAATGATGTCGCAAGCAGGCAGTTTAAAGGTACGAGGTAGCCAATAGGGAGGTCAGCTTCCCACCAAGGAGACAGGATTGGGTGGAGGCAGTAGTAGGTGAGCTAAAACAACACCTAAATGGCTGCGCTCTGTGAAGGGGGAATCCTACAGGACAGGTGTGATAGCCCCCATTCCCCCCAGGATCTTATGTTAGGGAAATCATCTCAACATTCCTTACAGATATTCGTTAATCTAAGAAGCTAGTAATTATTTGTAATACATTTTGTGACATAACACTACCCATTATATGTACTGTTAACTAATATAATATCCTTAGGAAGGAGCAGCATTTAGGTGGAACAGTTGGTTACATTTGTTCTGACATCGTATCAGTTGATCTACTTAATGAACTTGCCCTTTTTGAGGAGCACAAGAAGGGATTGAGGAGCTCTTTTTGTCACTTGGTCCAAGAATTGGATGACTTTGTTGAGTGCACCTTGCGAGGAAAGATGTGGTCCAAGGATCTTTCCGTGTGGTTTCCTCCCCTTGACTCCTGTCTTCCTTGGGCTGTTGTGGGTGAAGCCATGTTGCACTTGCGTCTCTCTCTCTCTCTCTCTCTCTCTCTCTCTCTCTCTCTCTCTTCTGCTTTCCTTATTCTCTTCATTATAGGCGTTGTTTCTGGGACAAGCCTTGATCTGGCTGGCGTTCTTCCGCTCATGAGTGTTACTTTCTGTCAACTTCCAGCAGCAGGGGTGCTCTTTCTCAGTGCCTGATGCTTCGCAAAATGAACTCTGCCCATTAGATGCAAACGCCAGACAGCTAGAAGACATCGCTGATTGCAGACCTTTCCTCTTCCAGCCTTTGGTTGCAGTTCTTTTGCCCATAATTTGTTACCTCTGGCTCCTTGGGCTGCCCAGGCACCCTGCCGTCCCACTCTTTTGTACACGAGAGGCATTGCTTTATCTTCCCTTTTCCTTCTCACACAGTGTACCCAGTGTGGCAGAGTAGCCTCCTCCCGCTTTGCAAACAGCCACTGTAGCATCTTGGATCCCTAGGATTCTCTGCCTGCCATGCTTGGGTGCAAGGCAGGCAACCTGAAGAGGAGAAGAGTTAGAGAAAGAGGAGGCCCTTCCTGGAGAACAGGGAACAGGCAAGATGAACAGATAGAGGAAAAGAGAGATTCGTGTGGATTTTTCAGTTTCTGTAAGAATTAAGTTGACACATTTTTGGCCTCTTATTAACAGAAGAGACAGTTCAGTATATATTACATATATTTTATGTAGCGCGATAGTGCAGCAATTGCCATGAATTCTGTACCCTAAAGAGAATAATCTTAAGTATATTTTCCCTCTTTGTTTGATGTCAGGGCACCTCATTTACTCACTCACTGGCAGGTGTGTACACTATGGGTGGTTTTTAAATGCTGTGGTTTTGTCTACATGGTTTCTCCTTGTCCCATTTTTAAGGAACCCAACATTGTACGACATAGTGCATGCTTTCCTCCTGATGGTTGTTATTTTGAAGCATCGTGAACTAACCTGACTTGATGGATTTAGTGGAGAGATTTAAAAGGAGTCTGTGAAAGGGTCGTTTTGGTGAGTCCCAATGTGCACGCAAACATAAGGACAGATGCCTGCAGCCAGTGGCTGGATTGCTTCTGTTTTTGCTCCCTTGTTTAGTGGAACTCATTAAAGGCTCTGTGACTGTGACCAAGTGAGGTAGGGCTGAGTTGCTAGCGATCTGTATATGTGGTGTAAGCTGGTTTGGTGGAGGAAATGTATGCATCTATTCCTTGTGGCACGCTTTTAGAGGTGCCTAGATTGGCCTGGGGACGTTTCCAGTGTGATGAGCACGAGGTATGTGATTATGAGGTGCCAAGAATCCACCTGAGGATAGAGCATAGATGGAACTTCTTTTTTCATTTATAGGTCACATATTCACTTGTAGACACATATTTCACTTGTAGACTTACTTTTCCTATTAGGAGATATGAGATTTTTCAGTGATGGGGGTTGATGCTTATCTGAGAGGAGATCGTGAAGGGTACTGAAGTGTAGAGAGATAGACCTTCAGCTTAGAAATGTTTCTTAAACCCTAAGAATGCAGCACTCCAGTTTGGAAAAGACAGATGCACCCCTATGTTTATCGCTGCACTATTTACGATAGCCAAGATATGGAAGCAACCTAAATGTCCATCACTAGATGAATGGATAAAGAAGATGTGGTACATATACACAATGGAATATTACTCAGCTAAAAGGAAAAAACAGATCCTACCATTTGCAACGACGTGGATGGAGCCAGGGGGTATTATGCTCAGTGAAATAAGCCAGGCGGAGAAAGACAAGTACCAAATGATTTCACTCATATGGGGAGTATAAGAAAAAAGGAAAACTGAAGGAACAAAACAGCAGCAGAATCACAGAACCCAAGAATGGACTTAACAGTTACCAAAGGGAAAGGGACTGGGGAGGATGGGTGGGAAGGGAGGGATAAGGGCAGGGAAAAAGAAAGGGGGCATTATGATTAGCATGTATATAGTGTGTGTGGGGGCACGGGGAGGGCTGTGCAATACAGAGAAGAGGAGTAGTTGATTTTATAGCATCTTACTGTACTGATGGACAGTGACTGTGAAGGGGTATGTGGGGGGGGGGGGACTTGGTGAAGGGGCGAGCCTAGGAAACATAAGGTCTTTCATGTAATTGTAGATTAATGATACCAAAATAAAGAAAAAAATGTTAGAAAAACAAAAAAGGAAAATGTTTCTTAAGATTTTTCTCCCTAGGCTTCATATCTGAGATAGCCTTCTTCCGTGATATTAGCATGTAATGTGAGGCTACTGATATATGGTAAATGTCTGCAAGCCACACCAGTCTCTCTCTTCTCCGCTTCCATGGGAATCAAGGGCATCGATAGGTAATGCAGGTTAATTTGGTCATGTAAGAGTGTGGTGATTGTGGTCAGACAAATTCTGGTAGCAGTGAAATGTTTACATACTAAAATACTCAGTTCCAACATTCAATTCTTTTAGGCAAATCCTTAATTAGGCCTTTCCTGGTTCCCAACCTTTGTAACTATTTTCTTTCCATAGATCCAGCCTTTTGATGTTACCTGCAGGCTGAGCACACATTAAGCTCTACCAGAATCTTAAATGTAGGAGGCAGAACCTAAAGAGCTTTGGTCTAACACTCTGGAACTTAGCATTAAGCCCTTCCCTGACTTAAAGACTTAGGTTTATGGTTAGGTATTGCCTTGTCCCAGAGGCCCACCTCCTGTATTTCGTACTCTTCTTCGGGACAACTGGGAGTGTCTTGGTATAACAGAACAAGTCCATCCACCCCTGAGGCTCTTCCTTACTCTCTCCATTGTCACTTTTTGATTTGATTCAAGACTGGAATCCCTTAAACCCCTGCGGTTTGGAACCTGGGGGCCCTCCCAGATAGCAGTAGATTTCGTTAGTGTCAATTATGTTGTTCAGTGCTCCAAATAGCCCTCATTCCTGTATTTCCCATCCCACTACATACCTGTTAAGGCGTTCTTTTTACCTCATGCTGAACGCAGTCCCATCCAAAGACGCAATCTTTGTTAGTTCACATACTTTCTGGAAACTCTGTTATGCCCCAGTCTGGATTTTCCTGTGTCAGCCATAACTGAGTTTGTTTCTGATGGACAGTGACTGTAGTGGGGTATGTGGTGGGGACTTGATAATGGGGGGAGTCTAGTAACCATGATGTTGCTCATATAATTGCGCGTTAGTGACACTCAAAAAAAAAACTGTGGCAGAGCTAGCTCCTAACTCTGTCCAGTCCCCTTTCCATCGCATAGCACCTCCTGAGAAAGACACGTGCCAGATAATTGCAATTGCTTAAGAAAAAACAAAAACAAATTTAGATTCGTTTAAGCCGTGCCCTTCTCTCTTGGCCACACGTTGGTTTCACAGGTGGGGAAACTGAGGCCCAAGAGAGGCTGTGCCCTGCCCCCAAGGCCACCCAGAGCAAAATTTGGTGCCCGCTTGCCAGATGTCCCGGCAATATGTGTTCTTAAATTTTTCAAATGTTTTGATGAGCATTTTCAGATTCGTCATTGAGTTTCAACACAGGAAAATGTAACAGAGAAAGTAAAAGGAACCCGAACTGCACCCAGGGTTAACAAGAGAAATACAAAATTTAAAACAAGTTAAGGGTGAATACTGAAGGGCCCCCACCCCATAAGATGGCGAAATTGCTGCTTCTCTTCCGGGTCCTCGGTTCCCGCCGGTGCCACCTGAACCCCAATCACCCCTCGCCCCCCTAATCCCAGTACCTAGCCAATAGCCACCAGCCCCGTAGAAGTGACACCACAATCACCCCATGCCCCTTCCTATATAACCCAGCGCCTTTCCCTAATAAAGCGGAATTCTCCGGTGAATTGCTGCTGTGTGTCGCTCCTTTCCTTTCAGTTTCCACTTGAAGCTTTATCTTTTAGCAAAGTGGAAGTGCAGGATCAATACAGTTTTTCTAGTTTCTGATAGATTCATGCCACAGTTTGTATATAGTCATGTGTGTAGATATTTGTACCATTTGTTCTTTTGGGCTCTACATGCCTATTGGTTATCTTGTTCATGAATTCTAATATTTTATGATTTTATTCTAAAAGGGTATTTTTTTCATGAATTCTAAAAGAATATCTATCACTAAATTTGAGTTACCTAATTGTAACTTGGCAAGCTATGCCAGGCTAATTTATGTCTTTTCTTTTTCCAAGTAGCAATTTACTAACATTGACCCCCTCTTAATTATCATAATTCAAATTGTAAATGCTTGTGGATTTAAACTTGGTCAGAATATGACTGTCCCAGCAATGTTAAAGCTAGTGGTCTTTTTACCCATTCGTTCGTTCGTTCATTCATTCATTCAGTAACCCTGACCTCTCTGTTTTCCCATCTCTAGATGGTTGCAAAGAACAGGAACAGTGTACGTAAGGTACTTCCGGAAATTAGAAAATAAATTCAGCATTATAATTTTCTACAGTTTAACCTGTCATTTAGTACTGTACTCTGCCTTCAGACGTACTGTGGGACATGCTGTCTTCGCTGTCCCGCTGTGGCAGAATTCAGAGTTTTTCTAACAAGTACAGTTCCTTATGCCTGGTACTGTGTGCAAATTTCAGACTCAAGCTTCATTCTCACCTCTCTGTTATTTCTTGATACTTTCTAAAATGTAAATACGTACTTGTCCACCTCTAGCGTGACACCTGGCACATGACAGGAACCCACAAGAAGTTTCACTAAGAGTGGGAAGGTAGGTTGATACAATATTTTTGGAGAGTAGTTAGGCAGTGTCTCGCAAAATTTTCAGTTTGCATATCCTTCATTCCAAGAATTCTACTAGGAATTTAGATATAGTTGTATACATGTATAGGGATGTTCACATTGCAGCCTGTCTTTAAGGAGGACAGAAAATTGAAAGCAACTGAAAGTTAATCAGTATTGGGCAGATTATGTAAATGGTGGTACTTATGATCAGTGGAGTACTTTGCAGCCATTAGAAAGAATAGAAAGGCTGTTTGCATAAATTGACCAGGAAAATCAGCATCTAAGATAGGTTGCAGAATATATATATGTAGTGTGGTGCTTTTATATAAAATAGAGGACACCCATATATGTGCAAGTAGGTACTGATATATTTAAATACATATACAGTTAATGATAGAAAAAAAAAGCCAAAAAAAACATGGGTTCACAAGCTTAAAAAAAGAAAAAACATATACAGCAAAAGGGAATATAGTATGCCCTTGAAAAATGTTCGAAGAACCGCACAAAGAAACGGAGGGGTGGGATTTCACTTTGATTCTGTCCGTGACCTGTGTGCTCTTTGGATCCCGAGGGGTTTGCAGGCCCATCGACGTGCGCTACCCACCGCCGGCTGAGGAGGGCGCTGTGGCCCCCAGAATCCCGTCGGCCGGCGCGGGGAATGAGAGCACCGCGGGCGGTGCCGCATGCGCAGCAGCAGGAGCCGAGGCGCTGCGGCGTGAAGTGTTCCCGTCGGAAATCCAGTTGTCGCCGAGGGCGCCGGCCCGGCGGCTCTGTCGCTCTTGGCGTTGCGTGGGCACGGGCGGCATCTTGGGGCGCAGAGGAGCCAATGGCATCGTGCCCGCCACCGCTGGGGCCAGAGACGCGTCTTTTCCGGACGGCCCTGTGGCAAGAGGAAGGGTGCAGGCCACGCCCCCGAAAGGTAAGCAGCCTCGGCCCGGTGCGGGCCCGTCCCGCCCGCAACTCCTGGGCCTCGGTAGCTGCCTGAGCGTTGCCGCCGCGCGTGGCCCGCCCGCCTCTTCCCGGGAGGCTGTGACGCTTTCGCTGCTCCGCTCGCAGGAGGTGACGTGGACAGAGAACAGCCTGGTTTTTTGATTTCTCCCCATCCTTCTAAACACGAGGCACGGGCCATGGTTCCCCGGGTGAAATAGAGAGACGGACTGCTCTTGAAGATGGGCCTGTGAGTGCTGGGGACACCCCTTACTTACCGAAATGGGGGTCCGCCGCATTCCTCAAGCTGTGCTATCTTGGCACAGAAAATAGGAGTAAGAAGAGCCAAGGTTGAAAGGAAAACCCACCAGTACAACCAAACTTTTCACCGGAAAAATGTGTGTGTTGTTCCCAGGAATCGCCAAGGGCATCCTGTTGCTTTCTAAGAGGTCTCATTTGAGAAATCGGCTTCCGTGTATTCCAACGATTAATTTTGAGGCTTTGCTTTTATGTTCAGTGAACCCGTCTTCCTTGAGACCTTGCTTTCCTCCATCTCATACCTCATTAAATCCCCTTCCTCCGATTTATGCCCTGAATATCTTTTGAGTCTGTCCTCTCTCCTCCACCAGCATCCTAATATAGAACTTGCCTGATCTGTCTGTCCTGATGAGTGTATATATTTATCGGTTCTTGTTTCCTTCCAGTCCATTCTTCACATAAGACATTTTCTTAATAGGCAACTTGGAAAGTTCTCATAAATATCGCACAAAAACATTGCTTTAAGAATAAAAACAAACTCTTTTCCATGACCTTTAAGACTCTGCGTGGTCTAGAATCCCCTCTCTTTGCCCAGCGCCATCTTGTGTCACTTTTGCCCTCGCTTTCTATACTGAAGGAATGCTGAATTAACCTTAGTTGATTCTATATAAATCCTACCGAAGGCAGCTCAAATACTACCTTTTTACTATCACTCCTAGCCTTATTAAATGAAGTTCACGGCCCCTTTTTTAATCAGGTTTTTCCTTTAAAACATGGACTTGAGGTTCACTACTGGTTGCATTTGATGGCATCCGTTGTGTTAGGACCAAAAATAAAGTGTAAAGTGAAAGAGTTGGAGTTAAAAGGGTTTCAGTCAACATGTGTGTATTTAAGGACGCCTTAGTGCTCACGATTGGGCTAGATTTCATTGGGGACGCAGGAGTTCTGGCCACCTGTGGTCTTAGATGTGTCTTATTTGTTGAGCCCTTTGCACTGTTCTGTTGCCTTGTCTGTTTTCAAGACGGGGAAGCAGGCACATCACGTAAGACACCTCCAGTTTCCTTCTTCATTTCCGGTGACTGATGCCTCACTCATTCTGCTCCTGTGCTCCTTTATTCTGCTCAGAATTGCTGAAACTGGAGAACTTGACACCATCGTTAGTATTGATCATTGTTACTGGCAGCTCCTATGTACTGGCTATCCTTGACATTCAAACACATGAGTACCACAGAAGCATTATTTTCATGACTCAATAACTTCGTGAGTAAGAGACCTAGCTCTTTGGCCTGTGTCCACGTGGCCCAGCTGTTAGGCAAGAGAGTTGGTGGTTAAATTATACAGGTTTTGTTTTGTTTGAATAATGTTTTTCTGTGTTAAGGCAGCCCATCATAGGATTATTATTAAGATTAGCAGAGCCAAGATTCCTCATCTCTGCTTATTTTATAGCAAATTGAGTGATTCAGGAAAATTTTTTTCTTCTTAACCTTTATCGTAATCATGCAAATCATCAAATAAGTATTGAGCACCTACAGGTTGTGTGGCTTGTCATAAGACCTTCCCCTGAGTTACTTAGATCTTAGGTAGGCAGCATAAGTAGAAGATTTCAGTGCAGTTGATAGGCAACAACTCCTAAAGCCGCAGTGATAATGAAATGACGTGTAATTTAGGAAGGGAATAATGTTAAAGTGTCTCATTTACATTTTTAGCCTTAATCTTTCATAATAGTAGGTCCTTCTTAAGAAAAATAATAGTGTTTTGTACAGTTTTTAATAGTTCATAGAGTATTTCACCTCCTTTACTTCATTTGGTCTTCACAGTTCGGTGTGCTCTGAGTTGGGCGCATTATCCTCATTCTGTAAGTAAGGAACCATTCTCTGGGTCTAGTGACATGCTGTGTTCCACAATTTGGAGTAACAAAACCTGGATTTTCTAGCTCTTCTTTCAGGATTCACTCGACATTATAGGCCACATTCTTTTCGTTTTACTTTTGGTAATTCTCAGTGAGCTGAAGGTTGTCTATTGAGATTATAGTCTAGAGCCACACGGACCACTTTTTGGTTATTTTTAAATTATTTTTTTGAATAGATGACATGTACATATACAAAATTCAGAAAGCACAAACCGGTGTGTGTGTGTGTGGTGTGTGTGTGTGTGTGTGTGTGTGTGTGTGTGTGTGTGTGTGTGTGTGTACTTAAAATCAAAGTCTCCCTACCGCTCCTCTTTCCCCCCAAACCCTCACTTCCCCTGCCCTGAGACAGTCACTCTTACTAGTTTCTTATATGTCCTAGAGATGATATATGCATAGCAATTATATCACATTAGATTTTTGATCACATACTACTGGAAGGGTTTGTCAGTGGTATTGACACTTGGGGTGGAATAATTCTTTGCTGTGGGGACGGTCCTGTGTGCTATGGGGTTTTCAGCAGTGTCCCTGGTCTGAACCCACTAGATGTCAGTAGCACCCCCACTGTGACAACCAAAAATGTTGCCAGACATGACCTCATGGATTCTGAGGGGCAAAACTGCCCTGGTTGAGAACCAGTGCCCTAAAGAACAGGAGGCGGGAGAAAGGGACTACTGTTGTCTTTTATTTTTATTTTATTTTATTGTCATTATATTTTGAATAAAAAATTTTAGAGTTGTTTATTAGGACTGTCATTAAAAAGTGAAAGAGTCTACATTCTCCAGAGGGAATGATGTTATTTATGTATTTATTTTATTAAGGTATCATCGATATGCAATCACATGAGCAACATTGTGGTACCAGATTCCCCCCATTATCAAGTCCACACCACATACCCCGTTACAGTCACTGTCCATCAGCATAGTAAGATGGTATAGAGTCACTACTTGTCTTCTCTGTGCTATACCTCCTTCCCTGTGGCCCCCCTACATTATGTATGCTAATCATAATACCCGTTAATCCCCTTATCCCTCCTTTCCCACCCACCCTCCCCAGTCTCTTTCACTTTGGTAACTGTTAGTCCCGTTCCTGGGTTCTGTGATTCTGCTGCTGTTTTGTTCCTTCACTTCTTGCTTTGTTGGATATGCCACAGATGAGTGAAATCATTTGGTACTTGTCTTTCTCTGGGAGTCTTATGTCACTGAGCATAATACCCTCTAGCTCCATCCATGTTGTTGTAAATGGTAGCGTTTGTTTCCTTCTTACGGTTGAATGATACTCCATTGTGTATACGTACCACATCTTCTTTATCCATTCATCTACTGATGAACACTTAGGTTGCTTCCGTTTCTTGGCTATTGTAAATAGTGCTGCAATAAACGTAGGTGTGCATGTGTCTTTTTGAAATTGGGCTCCTGCTTTCTTAGGGTGGAATTTCCTAGGAGTGGAATTGCTGGGTCAAATGGTATTTCCAGTTTTAGTTTTTTGAGGAACGTCCAAACTGCTTTCCGCAGTGGTTGAACTAATTGATAATTTACATTCTCACCAGCACCGTAAGAGGGTTCATCTTTCTCCACATCCTCACCAACATTTGTTGTTGTTTGTGTTTTGGATGGTGGCCATCCTAACTGGTGTGTTCTGGTATATCATTGTGGTTTTACTTATTTATTAATTTTTTTATTTTGGTATCATTAATATATACACTTACATGAACAACATTGTGGTTACTAGATTCCCGCCATTATCAAGCCCCCCCACATACCTCATTACAGTCACTGTCCATCAGTGTAGTAAGATGGTACAGAATCACTACTTGCCTTCTCTGTGCTATACTGCCTTCCCTGTGCACCCCCACCCCCGTACATTATGTGTGCGAATCGTGCTGCGTCTTCTTCCCCTCATCCCTCCCTTCCGACCGGTCCTCCCTAGTGCCTTTTCCTTTGTTAACTGTCAGTCCATTCTTGGATTCTGCGAGTGTGCTCCTGTTTTGTTCCTCCAGGTTTTGCTTTGTTTTTATAATCCAGAGATGAATGAAATCCTATGATACTTGTCTTTCTCTGCCTGGCTCATTTCACTGAGCATAATACCCTCTCGCTCCATCCATGTTGTTGCAAATGGTAGGATTTGTTTTCTTTTTATGGCTGAATAAGATTCCATTGTGTATATGCACCACATCTTCTTTATCCATTCATCTACTGATGGACAATTAGGTTGCTTCCATTTCATGGCTACTGTAAATAGTGCTGTGATAAACATAGGGGTGCATCCGTCTTTTTCAAACTGGGCTCCTGCATTCTTAGGGTAAATTCCTAGGAGTGGAAATCCTGGGCGAAATGGTATTTCTATTTTGAGCTTTTTGAGGACCCTCCATAGTGCTTTCCACAATGGTTGAACTAATTTACCTTCCCACCAGCAGTGTAGGAGGGTTCCCCTTTCTCCACATCCTCGCCAACATTTGTTGTTGTTTGTCTTTTGGATGTTGGCCATCCTACGTGGTGTGAGGTGATCTCTCGTTGTGGTTTTAATTTGCGTTTCTCCGATGATTAGCAACGTGGAGCATCTTTTCATGTGCCTGTTGGCCATCTGAATTTCTTCTTCGGAGAAGTGTCTTTTCAGCTCCTCTGCCCATTTTTTAATTGGTTTATTTACTTTTTTGTTGTTGGTGTGTAAGCTGTTTATATAATTTGGATGTCAAACCCTTATCGGATATATCACTTATAAATATATTCTCCCGTAGTGTAGGATGCTTTTTTGTTCTACTGATGATGTGCTTTGATGTACAGAAGCGTTTTACTTTGATATAATCCCACTTGTTTATTTTTGCTTTTGTTTCCCTTGCCCAGGTAGATATATTCAGGAAGAAGTTGGTCATGTTTATGTCCAAGAGATTTTTGCCTATGTGTTTCTCTAAGAGTTTTATGGTTTTATGACTTACATTCAGGTCTTTGATGGTAGAGCCACACAATGGAGTATTATAAAGTCATAAAAAGGAATGAAAATATACTGACATATGGTGTAACATAGATGTATTCTGAGAACATTAGGCTAAGTGAAAGCAGCCAGACACAAAAGTCACGTACTGTATCATTTCATATATATGAAATGTTCATACAAGCAAATCCACACACAGAGAAAACAGAGTAGAGGCTGCCAGGGTGTGCAGAGAGGAGGGAATGAGGAGTGCCTGCTAATGTGTAAGGGGCGGTTCTTTGGGGAATGATGAAAATGCTGTGGGTTAGATAATGATGACGGTTGCACAAGCTTGTGAATGTGCTGAATGCCACTGATTTTACTAAAGTTTCTAGAGGTGAATTTTATGGTTCGTGAATTATATCTCAATAACTGTCATAATGCAAATCACCAGTTTTCCCAAGGTGATTATCCGCTGTTCTCCTCTCCCCCTGTCCCCACTCCATTCCCTTTCCCGTCTAGTCCCGTGCCCTCCCCGTGGCTGCCCCAAGGGGCCTTCTCCTAAGTAGCGCCTCTGGACCATCCTGAGCCTTGGGCCTCCAGTTGGTGGCAGGGCAACCCAGCACGCGCACACTCCCGTCGCTCACACCTGGAAGAAGTGGGTGCTTCCAGGGAGATACTTCTTGTGGGCTTAGGTGGTTAGTGATGTTTAGAGCAGGCTGCGCGGGCCAGGGTTGATGGAGGAGGACTGTTCCGGTCAAGTTAACATTTAGGCCCGTCCGAAGTTTCGTCTGGTCCGCCATGGGGCTCCGGGTGCCGTGCTCTGAAAGCCAGGTTGGCCACCTAAGGGCGCCTGAAATACCAAGGACTTCGGAGGCATATAGGCCTCAAATTGAGGCCTTGCCCCTCCCCATGCAGTGTGACCTCAGTCCACGGCTGAACCTCACTTAGTGAAGTGGCACAGTGATACAGACAGTAGGGTGCTCTCGGGCCTGCTGCGCAGGTGTTGAGTGAACGGTGATTTAAATCCCAGGCCCTGCCCTGGCTGGGGCTCCTGCCGCAGCAGTTGGCTGGGCTCAGCCCCTGTTATCGGCTGCCCCCAGGATAGCTCTGAGCCCCTGCCATTCCTCTGGCAGATCCTTCTCTGATTTGTACTCGCCTCTCCTGGATTGGGCAGCCCAAAGTTTTGGAGTTGTGTCCTGAATCCCTTGTTTTCCAAAATACTTACCTGGTGGTCATGAGACATGATGTCAGCCCTCATGAGAGACTCTCTACGTTTCTCCTGGTCAACCTAGACGCATCTCCTGCCATCTTCAACTATTCAAAGGTTAACCCTGACCCTTAGCCCTGATGCGCTTCTTACTTCTGCCATTTCCCGCACGCCGGCTCCCTTTTTATAAACCTGTAACCTCTCCCCCCCCCCTTCGGCCTTCCTGACCCTGGGCCGAGTTCCTTCCTCTGTCCCCAGTTCTCACCCCTTTTCCCTGACGTGCCGTCCACCTTCCAGGTCTTTCTTTCTCATACAGGCTCTCATCCCCACTCCCACCAAAGAGAAACCACAGTTGAAAGCATATCAAAACTCCAAAGGCTTCTTATTATTCATCTCTTAATTCTATTAACATTTATTGTTTTATTGTTTTAAAATCTACGAGAATAAATAGAGGAACTTATATCTATCTGTCTACGTGTGGAAACTTAACATCTATCTATCTACGTGTGGAAACTTTTATCTATCTATCTATCTATGGGTGGAAACTTTTATCTATCTATCTATCTATGGGAGGAAACTTATCTGTCTGTCTACAGCTGTTGGTACCAAAGTGGCACCAACAGTCCTGTCAGCTCTTACTTTATGTAGCTGTAGTAGTCAGCAATTCCCATTTCCTTTTCCCTCCCGATGAAAAACTGTAGTTTCCCCGCACAGGTGTATTTGGCAGCATCCTCCCGCTCTCGTTGAGCCCGCCTCTTCATAGCCTCCCGCTCTGGCCTCTGCTCCTCTGTGATGGGCTTGGATATTACTGGCCCAGAAATATCAGGTTTCCTCCATGGAGTGGGTTGGAAGCGGGGTTCTTGGGGTGGAAGCTGGGTTTGAGGCTTGGGTGGAGGCTCGTGCTGGGGCCCAGCAGTGGGAAGGGGCTCCTGCTGGAGGGAAGTGCGAGATGATGTTCTGTAGGGTGCAGGTCTAGAGGCAGCGGTCTGGGTGACCCTGGGCCGGGTGGAGTCGGTCCGGTGTGGCTGGGTTGAGTTGGTCTGGACTGGACCCAGAGATGAGCAGGCAGGACCCGTCACAGATGCACGTGCTTGCCGGGACGAACCGACTGCAGTAGGTTGAGCGGCGTCAGTAGGTCCAGGCCGGGTAGAGGAAGGCAGAGCTGGCCGGCGTGAGGCCAGAGACTGTGGCCTCCGACTCCGAGGAACTCGGCGAGCTTGAGGCCTGTCCTCAGTCAGAAAAGGCAGAGGCACCAACTTGACCTTCCCAGGAGGTGGCCGTTCATCCTGGGATGGAGATGGACACTCTCTTTTGACACTGCCATCTGGTTTGTGGGCTCTGGCATGAGTTTTCCCAAGGCCTTTACCCTCACGTGGAGTATTCAGCCACGGTTTGGTGGCCGGGGGTGGCTGGGGGTCTTTGGGGTTCCTTGAATTTCCCAAGGCCTGGGAATTAGAGAGTCCAGTTTCCTTATCAGCCGCCTTCCCCAGTGCGTGAAGAACCTGCACAGGCTCCAGCGTGTGCATGCCCAGCGTGCTTCGATGTTTTTTAAGGTTCTCTTGGCTGAGCTCAGGTTGGTTTTTCTTGCGCTTCATCCTGGGCATGGTTGGCTTTTCCTCTGCCCGGGCTTTGCTCCTGGACGGCTTACCCTCCTCAGCTTGCTTGGAGTTGCCTTTTCTCTGTCCTCTCCCCGTACTTCTCTTTTCACCTGGTTTAGATAGAACACTTCAAAATGTGTGGATATTACTTTTTAAATATCATTAAATTAAAACATAGAAAATCTCTGAAACACTAGTGGAGGGAGGCCGCTACAGATGATACATCTCAGTGTATGCTGCCAGTTTTCTACACCACCTTGTTTTCTCTTGTTTCTGTGGAAAGAGTTTCAAGATGCCTCTGATTTCATTTTCTACATGGGTGCCCTTTAAGACTCAGTGTTGGAAAAGAAAGGGACCAGAGAGAAGCAGTCTGCCATCCTCATGTAACAGATGAGCAAAAACCAGATTTTCTTGGAGAGTCAGTGACTTGTCCAAAGTCACACAGCTAGTAAATGTCAAAGTCAGAAGTGAAACGAGGTCTCCAGAGTTCTAGTTCAACACTTTCTCCCATTATTTCATGCTATTTTAAACCTGCTACTAAATTTAGGGGCAAAAAAAATCTAATGAAAATCTTTTAAGAGTTTCTTTCCTTACCTGACATGGTCAGAGAAGAGCAGGAAACACCAACTGTAGATCCCAGAGATGAGGAGAAGATGCTAGAGGATGTCTGAGTGGCTGAAGCCAAAGAGTACGTGTGTCCAGCACGAAGATTACCGGTCACTGGTCACTTGCCGTGCTCCAAGTCTGTTTACAGACAACTCCGTGGAAACCCCAAGATTCTACAGGTGGTGATAGGTCGGTGGGAGAATGATGTCGCAAGCAGGCAGTTTAAAGGTACGAGGTAGCCAATAGGGAGGTCAGCTTCCCACCAAGGAGACAGGATTGGGTGGAGGCAGTAGTAGGTGAGCTAAAACAACACCTAAATGGCTGCGCTCTGTGAAGGGGGAATCCTACAGGACAGGTGTGATAGCCCCCATTCCCCCCAGGATCTTATGTTAGGGAAATCATCTCAACATTCCTTACAGATATTCGTTAATCTAAGAAGCTAGTAATTATTTGTAATACATTTTGTGACATAACACTACCCATTATATGTACTGTTAACTAATATAATATCCTTAGGAAGGAGCAGCATTTAGGTGGAACAGTTGGTTACATTTGTTCTGACATCGTATCAGTTGATCTACTTAATGAACTTGCCCTTTTTGAGGAGCACAAGAAGGGATTGAGGAGCTCTTTTTGTCACTTGGTCCAAGAATTGGATGACTTTGTTGAGTGCACCTTGCGAGGAAAGATGTGGTCCAAGGATCTTTCCGTGTGGTTTCCTCCCCTTGACTCCTGTCTTCCTTGGGCTGTTGTGGGTGAAGCCATGTTGCACTTGCGTCTCTCTCTCTCTCTCTCTCTCTCTCTCTCTCTCTCTCTCTTCTGCTTTCCTTATTCTCTTCATTATAGG
This sequence comes from Manis pentadactyla, assembly GCF_030020395.1. NCBI lineage: Eukaryota > Metazoa > Chordata > Mammalia > Pholidota > Manidae > Manis > Manis pentadactyla. The sequence goes on from NC_080033.1 coordinate 14,436,557, forward strand.
CGTTGTTTCTGGGACAAGCCTTGATCTGGCTGGCGTTCTTCCGCTCATGAGTGTTACTTTCTGTCAACTTCCAGCAGCAGGGGTGCTCTTTCTCAGTGCCTGATGCTTCGCAAAATGAACTCTGCCCATTAGATGCAAACGCCAGACAGCTAGAAGACATCGCTGATTGCAGACCTTTCCTCTTCCAGCCTTTGGTTGCAGTTCTTTTGCCCATAATTTGTTACCTCTGGCTCCTTGGGCTGCCCAGGCACCCTGCCGTCCCACTCTTTTGTACACGAGAGGCATTGCTTTATCTTCCCTTTTCCTTCTCACACAGTGTACCCAGTGTGGCAGAGTAGCCTCCTCCCGCTTTGCAAACAGCCACTGTAGCATCTTGGATCCCTAGGATTCTCTGCCTGCCATGCTTGGGTGCAAGGCAGGCAACCTGAAGAGGAGAAGAGTTAGAGAAAGAGGAGGCCCTTCCTGGAGAACAGGGAACAGGCAAGATGAACAGATAGAGGAAAAGAGAGATTCGTGTGGATTTTTCAGTTTCTGTAAGAATTAAGTTGACACATTTTTGGCCTCTTATTAACAGAAGAGACAGTTCAGTATATATTACATATATTTTATGTAGCGCGATAGTGCAGCAATTGCCATGAATTCTGTACCCTAAAGAGAATAATCTTAAGTATATTTTCCCTCTTTGTTTGATGTCAGGGCACCTCATTTACTCACTCACTGGCAGGTGTGTACACTATGGGTGGTTTTTAAATGCTGTGGTTTTGTCTACATGGTTTCTCCTTGTCCCATTTTTAAGGAACCCAACATTGTACGACATAGTGCATGCTTTCCTCCTGATGGTTGTTATTTTGAAGCATCGTGAACTAACCTGACTTGATGGATTTAGTGGAGAGATTTAAAAGGAGTCTGTGAAAGGGTCGTTTTGGTGAGTCCCAATGTGCACGCAAACATAAGGACAGATGCCTGCAGCCAGTGGCTGGATTGCTTCTGTTTTTGCTCCCTTGTTTAGTGGAACTCATTAAAGGCTCTGTGACTGTGACCAAGTGAGGTAGGGCTGAGTTGCTAGCGATCTGTATATGTGGTGTAAGCTGGTTTGGTGGAGGAAATGTATGCATCTATTCCTTGTGGCACGCTTTTAGAGGTGCCTAGATTGGCCTGGGGACGTTTCCAGTGTGATGAGCACGAGGTATGTGATTATGAGGTGCCAAGAATCCACCTGAGGATAGAGCATAGATGGAACTTCTTTTTTCATTTATAGGTCACATATTCACTTGTAGACACATATTTCACTTGTAGACTTACTTTTCCTATTAGGAGATATGAGATTTTTCAGTGATGGGGGTTGATGCTTATCTGAGAGGAGATCGTGAAGGGTACTGAAGTGTAGAGAGATAGACCTTCAGCTTAGAAATGTTTCTTAAACCCTAAGAATGCAGCACTCCAGTTTGGAAAAGACAGATGCACCCCTATGTTTATCGCTGCACTATTTACGATAGCCAAGATATGGAAGCAACCTAAATGTCCATCACTAGATGAATGGATAAAGAAGATGTGGTACATATACACAATGGAATATTACTCAGCTAAAAGGAAAAAACAGATCCTACCATTTGCAACGACGTGGATGGAGCCAGGGGGTATTATGCTCAGTGAAATAAGCCAGGCGGAGAAAGACAAGTACCAAATGATTTCACTCATATGGGGAGTATAAGAAAAAAGGAAAACTGAAGGAACAAAACAGCAGCAGAATCACAGAACCCAAGAATGGACTTAACAGTTACCAAAGGGAAAGGGACTGGGGAGGATGGGTGGGAAGGGAGGGATAAGGGCAGGGAAAAAGAAAGGGGGCATTATGATTAGCATGTATATAGTGTGTGTGGGGGCACGGGGAGGGCTGTGCAATACAGAGAAGAGGAGTAGTTGATTTTATAGCATCTTACTGTACTGATGGACAGTGACTGTGAAGGGGTATGTGGGGGGGGGGGGGACTTGGTGAAGGGGCGAGCCTAGGAAACATAAGGTCTTTCATGTAATTGTAGATTAATGATACCAAAATAAAGAAAAAAATGTTAGAAAAACAAAAAAGGAAAATGTTTCTTAAGATTTTTCTCCCTAGGCTTCATATCTGAGATAGCCTTCTTCCGTGATATTAGCATGTAATGTGAGGCTACTGATATATGGTAAATGTCTGCAAGCCACACCAGTCTCTCTCTTCTCCGCTTCCATGGGAATCAAGGGCATCGATAGGTAATGCAGGTTAATTTGGTCATGTAAGAGTGTGGTGATTGTGGTCAGACAAATTCTGGTAGCAGTGAAATGTTTACATACTAAAATACTCAGTTCCAACATTCAATTCTTTTAGGCAAATCCTTAATTAGGCCTTTCCTGGTTCCCAACCTTTGTAACTATTTTCTTTCCATAGATCCAGCCTTTTGATGTTACCTGCAGGCTGAGCACACATTAAGCTCTACCAGAATCTTAAATGTAGGAGGCAGAACCTAAAGAGCTTTGGTCTAACACTCTGGAACTTAGCATTAAGCCCTTCCCTGACTTAAAGACTTAGGTTTAGGGTTAGGTATTGCCTTGTCCCAGAGGCCCACCTCCTGTATTTCGTACTCTTCTTCGGGACAACTGGGAGTGTCTTGGTATAACAGAACAAGTCCATCCACCCCTGAGGCTCTTCCTTACTCTCTCCATTGTCACTTTTTGATTTGATTCAAGACTGGAATCCCTTAAACCCCTGCGGTTTGGAACCTGGGGGCCCTCCCAGATAGCAGTAGATTTCGTTAGTGTCAATTATGTTGTTCAGTGCTCCAAATAGCCCTCATTCCTGTATTTCCCATCCCACTACATACCTGTTAAGGCGTTCTTTTTACCTCATGCTGAACGCAGTCCCATCCAAAGACGCAATCTTTGTTAGTTCACATACTTTCTGGAAACTCTGTTATGCCCCAGTCTGGATTTTCCTGTGTCAGCCATAACTGAGTTTGTTTCTGATGGACAGTGACTGTAGTGGGGTATGTGGTGGGGACTTGATAATGGGGGGAGTCTAGTAACCATGATGTTGCTCATATAATTGCGCGTTAGTGACACTCAAAAAAAAAACTGTGGCAGAGCTAGCTCCTAACTCTGTCCAGTCCCCTTTCCATCGCATAGCACCTCCTGAGAAAGACACGTGCCAGATAATTGCAATTGCTTAAGAAAAAACAAAAACAAATTTAGATTCGTTTAAGCCGTGCCCTTCTCTCTTGGCCACACGTTGGTTTCACAGGTGGGGAAACTGAGGCCCAAGAGAGGCTGTGCCCTGCCCCCAAGGCCACCCAGAGCAAAATTTGGTGCCCGCTTGCCAGATGTCCCGGCAATATGTGTTCTTAAATTTTTCAAATGTTTTGATGAGCATTTTCAGATTCGTCATTGAGTTTCAACACAGGAAAATGTAACAGAGAAAGTAAAAGGAACCCGAACTGCACCCAGGGTTAACAAGAGAAATACAAAATTTAAAACAAGTTAAGGGTGAATACTGAAGGGCCCCCACCCCATAAGATGGCGAAATTGCTGCTTCTCTTCCGGGTCCTCGGTTCCCGCCGGTGCCACCTGAACCCCAATCACCCCTCGCCCCCCTAATCCCAGTACCTAGCCAATAGCCACCAGCCCCGTAGAAGTGACACCACAATCACCCCATGCCCCTTCCTATATAACCCAGCGCCTTTCCCTAATAAAGCGGAATTCTCCGGTGAATTGCTGCTGTGTGTCGCTCCTTTCCTTTCAGTTTCCACTTGAAGCTTTATCTTTTAGCAAAGTGGAAGTGCAGGATCAATACAGTTTTTCTAGTTTCTGATAGATTCATGCCACAGTTTGTATATAGTCATGTGTGTAGATATTTGTACCATTTGTTCTTTTGGGCTCTACATGCCTATTGGTTATCTTGTTCATGAATTCTAATATTTTATGATTTTATTCTAAAAGGGTATTTTTTTCATGAATTCTAAAAGAATATCTATCACTAAATTTGAGTTACCTAATTGTAACTTGGCAAGCTATGCCAGGCTAATTTATGTCTTTTCTTTTTCCAAGTAGCAATTTACTAACATTGACCCCCTCTTAATTATCATAATTCAAATTGTAAATGCTTGTGGATTTAAACTTGGTCAGAATATGACTGTCCCAGCAATGTTAAAGCTAGTGGTCTTTTTACCCATTCGTTCGTTCGTTCATTCATTCATTCAGTAACCCTGACCTCTCTGTTTTCCCATCTCTAGATGGTTGCAAAGAACAGGAACAGTGTACGTAAGGTACTTCCGGAAATTAGAAAATAAATTCAGCATTATAATTTTCTACAGTTTAACCTGTCATTTAGTACTGTACTCTGCCTTCAGACGTACTGTGGGACATGCTGTCTTCGCTGTCCCGCTGTGGCAGAATTCAGAGTTTTTCTAACAAGTACAGTTCCTTATGCCTGGTACTGTGTGCAAATTTCAGACTCAAGCTTCATTCTCACCTCTCTGTTATTTCTTGATACTTTCTAAAATGTAAATACGTACTTGTCCACCTCTAGCGTGACACCTGGCACATGACAGGAACCCACAAGAAGTTTCACTAAGAGTGGGAAGGTAGGTTGATACAATATTTTTGGAGAGTAGTTAGGCAGTGTCTCGCAAAATTTTCAGTTTGCATATCCTTCATTCCAAGAATTCTACTAGGAATTTAGATATAGTTGTATACATGTATAGGGATGTTCACATTGCAGCCTGTCTTTAAGGAGGACAGAAAATTGAAAGCAACTGAAAGTTAATCAGTATTGGGCAGATTATGTAAATGGTGGTACTTATGATCAGTGGAGTACTTTGCAGCCATTAGAAAGAATAGAAAGGCTGTTTGCATAAATTGACCAGGAAAATCAGCATCTAAGATAGGTTGCAGAATATATATATGTAGTGTGGTGCTTTTATATAAAATAGAGGACACCCATATATGTGCAAGTAGGTACTGATATATTTAAATACATATACAGTTAATGATAGAAAAAAAAAGCCAAAAAAAACATGGGTTCACAAGCTTAAAAAAAGAAAAAACATATACAGCAAAAGGGAATATAGTATGCCCTTGAAAAATGTTCGAAGAACCGCACAAAGAAACGGAGGGGTGGGATTTCACTTTGATTCTGTCCGTGACCTGTGTGCTCTTTGGATCCCGAGGGGTTTGCAGGCCCATCGACGTGCGCTACCCACCGCCGGCTGAGGAGGGCGCTGTGGCCCCCAGAATCCCGTCGGCCGGCGCGGGGAATGAGAGCACCGCGGGCGGTGCCGCATGCGCAGCAGCAGGAGCCGAGGCGCTGCGGCGTGAAGTGTTCCCGTCGGAAATCCAGTTGTCGCCGAGGGCGCCGGCCCGGCGGCTCTGTCGCTCTTGGCGTTGCGTGGGCACGGGCGGCATCTTGGGGCGCAGAGGAGCCAATGGCATCGTGCCCGCCACCGCTGGGGCCAGAGACGCGTCTTTTCCGGACGGCCCTGTGGCAAGAGGAAGGGTGCAGGCCACGCCCCCGAAAGGTAAGCAGCCTCGGCCCGGTGCGGGCCCGTCCCGCCCGCAACTCCTGGGCCTCGGTAGCTGCCTGAGCGTTGCCGCCGCGCGTGGCCCGCCCGCCTCTTCCCGGGAGGCTGTGACGCTTTCGCTGCTCCGCTCGCAGGAGGTGACGTGGACAGAGAACAGCCTGGTTTTTTGATTTCTCCCCATCCTTCTAAACACGAGGCACGGGCCATGGTTCCCCGGGTGAAATAGAGAGACGGACTGCTCTTGAAGATGGGCCTGTGAGTGCTGGGGACACCCCTTACTTACCGAAATGGGGGTCCGCCGCATTCCTCAAGCTGTGCTATCTTGGCACAGAAAATAGGAGTAAGAAGAGCCAAGGTTGAAAGGAAAACCCACCAGTACAACCAAACTTTTCACCGGAAAAATGTGTGTGTTGTTCCCAGGAATCGCCAAGGGCATCCTGTTGCTTTCTAAGAGGTCTCATTTGAGAAATCGGCTTCCGTGTATTCCAACGATTAATTTTGAGGCTTTGCTTTTATGTTCAGTGAACCCGTCTTCCTTGAGACCTTGCTTTCCTCCATCTCATACCTCATTAAATCCCCTTCCTCCGATTTATGCCCTGAATATCTTTTGAGTCTGTCCTCTCTCCTCCACCAGCATCCTAATATAGAACTTGCCTGATCTGTCTGTCCTGATGAGTGTATATATTTATCGGTTCTTGTTTCCTTCCAGTCCATTCTTCACATAAGACATTTTCTTAATAGGCAACTTGGAAAGTTCTCATAAATATCGCACAAAAACATTGCTTTAAGAATAAAAACAAACTCTTTTCCATGACCTTTAAGACTCTGCGTGGTCTAGAATCCCCTCTCTTTGCCCAGCGCCATCTTGTGTCACTTTTGCCCTCGCTTTCTATACTGAAGGAATGCTGAATTAACCTTAGTTGATTCTATATAAATCCTACCGAAGGCAGCTCAAATACTACCTTTTTACTATCACTCCTAGCCTTATTAAATGAAGTTCACGGCCCCTTTTTTAATCAGGTTTTTCCTTTAAAACATGGACTTGAGGTTCACTACTGGTTGCATTTGATGGCATCCGTTGTGTTAGGACCAAAAATAAAGTGTAAAGTGAAAGAGTTGGAGTTAAAAGGGTTTCAGTCAACATGTGTGTATTTAAGGACGCCTTAGTGCTCACGATTGGGCTAGATTTCATTGGGGACGCAGGAGTTCTGGCCACCTGTGGTCTTAGATGTGTCTTATTTGTTGAGCCCTTTGCACTGTTCTGTTGCCTTGTCTGTTTTCAAGACGGGGAAGCAGGCACATCACGTAAGACACCTCCAGTTTCCTTCTTCATTTCCGGTGACTGATGCCTCACTCATTCTGCTCCTGTGCTCCTTTATTCTGCTCAGAATTGCTGAAACTGGAGAACTTGACACCATCGTTAGTATTGATCATTGTTACTGGCAGCTCCTATGTACTGGCTATCCTTGACATTCAAACACATGAGTACCACAGAAGCATTATTTTCATGACTCAATAACTTCGTGAGTAAGAGACCTAGCTCTTTGGCCTGTGTCCACGTGGCCCAGCTGTTAGGCAAGAGAGTTGGTGGTTAAATTATACAGGTTTTGTTTTGTTTGAATAATGTTTTTCTGTGTTAAGGCAGCCCATCATAGGATTATTATTAAGATTAGCAGAGCCAAGATTCCTCATCTCTGCTTATTTTATAGCAAATTGAGTGATTCAGGAAAATTTTTTTCTTCTTAACCTTTATCGTAATCATGCAAATCATCAAATAAGTATTGAGCACCTACAGGTTGTGTGGCTTGTCATAAGACCTTCCCCTGAGTTACTTAGATCTTAGGTAGGCAGCATAAGTAGAAGATTTCAGTGCAGTTGATAGGCAACAACTCCTAAAGCCGCAGTGATAATGAAATGACGTGTAATTTAGGAAGGGAATAATGTTAAAGTGTCTCATTTACATTTTTAGCCTTAATCTTTCATAATAGTAGGTCCTTCTTAAGAAAAATAATAGTGTTTTGTACAGTTTTTAATAGTTCATAGAGTATTTCACCTCCTTTACTTCATTTGGTCTTCACAGTTCGGTGTGCTCTGAGTTGGGCGCATTATCCTCATTCTGTAAGTAAGGAACCATTCTCTGGGTCTAGTGACATGCTGTGTTCCACAATTTGGAGTAACAAAACCTGGATTTTCTAGCTCTTCTTTCAGGATTCACTCGACATTATAGGCCACATTCTTTTCGTTTTACTTTTGGTAATTCTCAGTGAGCTGAAGGTTGTCTATTGAGATTATAGTCTAGAGCCACACGGACCACTTTTTGGTTATTTTTAAATTATTTTTTTGAATAGATGACATGTACATATACAAAATTCAGAAAGCACAAACCGGTGTGTGTGTGTGTGGTGTGTGTGTGTGTGTGTGTGTGTGTGTGTGTGTGTGTGTGTGTGTGTGTACTTAAAATCAAAGTCTCCCTACCGCTCCTCTTTCCCCCCAAACCCTCACTTCCCCTGCCCTGAGACAGTCACTCTTACTAGTTTCTTATATGTCCTAGAGATGATATATGCATAGCAATTATATCACATTAGATTTTTGATCACATACTACTGGAAGGGTTTGTCAGTGGTATTGACACTTGGGGTGGAATAATTCTTTGCTGTGGGGACGGTCCTGTGTGCTATGGGGTTTTCAGCAGTGTCCCTGGTCTGAACCCACTAGATGTCAGTAGCACCCCCACTGTGACAACCAAAAATGTTGCCAGACATGACCTCATGGATTCTGAGGGGCAAAACTGCCCTGGTTGAGAACCAGTGCCCTAAAGAACAGGAGGCGGGAGAAAGGGACTACTGTTGTCTTTTATTTTTATTTTATTTTATTGTCATTATATTTTGAATAAAAAATTTTAGAGTTGTTTATTAGGACTGTCATTAAAAAGTGAAAGAGTCTACATTCTCCAGAGGGAATGATGTTATTTATGTATTTATTTTATTAAGGTATCATCGATATGCAATCACATGAGCAACATTGTGGTACCAGATTCCCCCCATTATCAAGTCCACACCACATACCCCGTTACAGTCACTGTCCATCAGCATAGTAAGATGGTATAGAGTCACTACTTGTCTTCTCTGTGCTATACCTCCTTCCCTGTGGCCCCCCTACATTATGTATGCTAATCATAATACCCGTTAATCCCCTTATCCCTCCTTTCCCACCCACCCTCCCCAGTCTCTTTCACTTTGGTAACTGTTAGTCCCGTTCCTGGGTTCTGTGATTCTGCTGCTGTTTTGTTCCTTCACTTCTTGCTTTGTTGGATATGCCACAGATGAGTGAAATCATTTGGTACTTGTCTTTCTCTGGGAGTCTTATGTCACTGAGCATAATACCCTCTAGCTCCATCCATGTTGTTGTAAATGGTAGCGTTTGTTTCCTTCTTACGGTTGAATGATACTCCATTGTGTATACGTACCACATCTTCTTTATCCATTCATCTACTGATGAACACTTAGGTTGCTTCCGTTTCTTGGCTATTGTAAATAGTGCTGCAATAAACGTAGGTGTGCATGTGTCTTTTTGAAATTGGGCTCCTGCTTTCTTAGGGTGGAATTTCCTAGGAGTGGAATTGCTGGGTCAAATGGTATTTCCAGTTTTAGTTTTTTGAGGAACGTCCAAACTGCTTTCCGCAGTGGTTGAACTAATTGATAATTTACATTCTCACCAGCACCGTAAGAGGGTTCATCTTTCTCCACATCCTCACCAACATTTGTTGTTGTTTGTGTTTTGGATGGTGGCCATCCTAACTGGTGTGTTCTGGTATATCATTGTGGTTTTACTTATTTATTAATTTTTTTATTTTGGTATCATTAATATATACACTTACATGAACAACATTGTGGTTACTAGATTCCCGCCATTATCAAGCCCCCCCACATACCTCATTACAGTCACTGTCCATCAGTGTAGTAAGATGGTACAGAATCACTACTTGCCTTCTCTGTGCTATACTGCCTTCCCTGTGCACCCCCACCCCCGTACATTATGTGTGCGAATCGTGCTGCGTCTTCTTCCCCTCATCCCTCCCTTCCGACCGGTCCTCCCTAGTGCCTTTTCCTTTGTTAACTGTCAGTCCATTCTTGGATTCTGCGAGTGTGCTCCTGTTTTGTTCCTCCAGGTTTTGCTTTGTTTTTATAATCCAGAGATGAATGAAATCCTATGATACTTGTCTTTCTCTGCCTGGCTCATTTCACTGAGCATAATACCCTCTCGCTCCATCCATGTTGTTGCAAATGGTAGGATTTGTTTTCTTTTTATGGCTGAATAAGATTCCATTGTGTATATGCACCACATCTTCTTTATCCATTCATCTACTGATGGACAATTAGGTTGCTTCCATTTCATGGCTACTGTAAATAGTGCTGTGATAAACATAGGGGTGCATCCGTCTTTTTCAAACTGGGCTCCTGCATTCTTAGGGTAAATTCCTAGGAGTGGAAATCCTGGGCGAAATGGTATTTCTATTTTGAGCTTTTTGAGGACCCTCCATAGTGCTTTCCACAATGGTTGAACTAATTTACCTTCCCACCAGCAGTGTAGGAGGGTTCCCCTTTCTCCACATCCTCGCCAACATTTGTTGTTGTTTGTCTTTTGGATGTTGGCCATCCTACGTGGTGTGAGGTGATCTCTCGTTGTGGTTTTAATTTGCGTTTCTCCGATGATTAGCAACGTGGAGCATCTTTTCATGTGCCTGTTGGCCATCTGAATTTCTTCTTCGGAGAAGTGTCTTTTCAGCTCCTCTGCCCATTTTTTAATTGGTTTATTTACTTTTTTGTTGTTGGTGTGTAAGCTGTTTATATAATTTGGATGTCAAACCCTTATCGGATATATCACTTATAAATATATTCTCCCGTAGTGTAGGATGCTTTTTTGTTCTACTGATGATGTGCTTTGATGTACAGAAGCGTTTTACTTTGATATAATCCCACTTGTTTATTTTTGCTTTTGTTTCCCTTGCCCAGGTAGATATATTCAGGAAGAAGTTGGTCATGTTTATGTCCAAGAGATTTTTGCCTATGTGTTTCTCTAAGAGTTTTATGGTTTTATGACTTACATTCAGGTCTTTGATGGTAGAGCCACACAATGGAGTATTATAAAGTCATAAAAAGGAATGAAAATATACTGACATATGGTGTAACATAGATGTATTCTGAGAACATTAGGCTAAGTGAAAGCAGCCAGACACAAAAGTCACGTACTGTATCATTTCATATATATGAAATGTTCATACAAGCAAATCCACACACAGAGAAAACAGAGTAGAGGCTGCCAGGGTGTGCAGAGAGGAGGGAATGAGGAGTGCCTGCTAATGTGTAAGGGGCGGTTCTTTGGGGAATGATGAAAATGCTGTGGGTTAGATAATGATGACGGTTGCACAAGCTTGTGAATGTGCTGAATGCCACTGATTTTACTAAAGTTTCTAGAGGTGAATTTTATGGTTCGTGAATTATATCTCAATAACTGTCATAATGCAAATCACCAGTTTTCCCAAGGTGATTATCCGCTGTTCTCCTCTCCCCCTGTCCCCACTCCATTCCCTTTCCCGTCTAGTCCCGTGCCCTCCCCGTGGCTGCCCCAAGGGGCCTTCTCCTAAGTAGCGCCTCTGGACCATCCTGAGCCTTGGGCCTCCAGTTGGTGGCAGGGCAACCCAGCACGCGCACACTCCCGTCGCTCACACCTGGAAGAAGTGGGTGCTTCCAGGGAGATACTTCTTGTGGGCTTAGGTGGTTAGTGATGTTTAGAGCAGGCTGCGCGGGCCAGGGTTGATGGAGGAGGACTGTTCCGGTCAAGTTAACATTTAGGCCCGTCCGAAGTTTCGTCTGGTCCGCCATGGGGCTCCGGGTGCCGTGCTCTGAAAGCCAGGTTGGCCACCTAAGGGCGCCTGAAATACCAAGGACTTCGGAGGCATATAGGCCTCAAATTGAGGCCTTGCCCCTCCCCATGCAGTGTGACCTCAGTCCACGGCTGAACCTCACTTAGTGAAGTGGCACAGTGATACAGACAGTAGGGTGCTCTCGGGCCTGCTGCGCAGGTGTTGAGTGAACGGTGATTTAAATCCCAGGCCCTGCCCTGGCTGGGGCTCCTGCCGCAGCAGTTGGCTGGGCTCAGCCCCTGTTATCGGCTGCCCCCAGGATAGCTCTGAGCCCCTGCCATTCCTCTGGCAGATCCTTCTCTGATTTGTACTCGCCTCTCCTGGATTGGGCAGCCCAAAGTTTTGGAGTTGTGTCCTGAATCCCTTGTTTTCCAAAATACTTACCTGGTGGTCATGAGACATGATGTCAGCCCTCATGAGAGACTCTCTACGTTTCTCCTGGTCAACCTAGACGCATCTCCTGCCATCTTCAACTATTCAAAGGTTAACCCTGACCCTTAGCCCTGATGCGCTTCTTACTTCTGCCATTTCCCGCACGCCGGCTCCCTTTTTATAAACCTGTAACCTCTCCCCCCCCCCTTCGGCCTTCCTGACCCTGGGCCGAGTTCCTTCCTCTGTCCCCAGTTCTCACCCCTTTTCCCTGACGTGCCGTCCACCTTCCAGGTCTTTCTTTCTCATACAGGCTCTCATCCCCACTCCCACCAAAGAGAAACCACAGTTGAAAGCATATCAAAACTCCAAAGGCTTCTTATTATTCATCTCTTAATTCTATTAACATTTATTGTTTTATTGTTTTAAAATCTACGAGAATAAATAGAGGAACTTATATCTATCTGTCTACGTGTGGAAACTTAACATCTATCTATCTACGTGTGGAAACTTTTATCTATCTATCTATCTATGGGTGGAAACTTTTATCTATCTATCTATCTATGGGAGGAAACTTATCTGTCTGTCTACAGCTGTTGGTACCAAAGTGGCACCAACAGTCCTGTCAGCTCTTACTTTATGTAGCTGTAGTAGTCAGCAATTCCCATTTCCTTTTCCCTCCCGATGAAAAACTGTAGTTTCCCCGCACAGGTGTATTTGGCAGCATCCTCCCGCTCTCGTTGAGCCCGCCTCTTCATAGCCTCCCGCTCTGGCCTCTGCTCCTCTGTGATGGGCTTGGATATTACTGGCCCAGAAATATCAGGTTTCCTCCATGGAGTGGGTTGGAAGCGGGGTTCTTGGGGTGGAAGCTGGGTTTGAGGCTTGGGTGGAGGCTCGTGCTGGGGCCCAGCAGTGGGAAGGGGCTCCTGCTGGAGGGAAGTGCGAGATGATGTTCTGTAGGGTGCAGGTCTAGAGGCAGCGGTCTGGGTGACCCTGGGCCGGGTGGAGTCGGTCCGGTGTGGCTGGGTTGAGTTGGTCTGGACTGGACCCAGAGATGAGCAGGCAGGACCCGTCACAGATGCACGTGCTTGCCGGGACGAACCGACTGCAGTAGGTTGAGCGGCGTCAGTAGGTCCAGGCCGGGTAGAGGAAGGCAGAGCTGGCCGGCGTGAGGCCAGAGACTGTGGCCTCCGACTCCGAGGAACTCGGCGAGCTTGAGGCCTGTCCTCAGTCAGAAAAGGCAGAGGCACCAACTTGACCTTCCCAGGAGGTGGCCGTTCATCCTGGGATGGAGATGGACACTCTCTTTTGACACTGCCATCTGGTTTGTGGGCTCTGGCATGAGTTTTCCCAAGGCCTTTACCCTCACGTGGAGTATTCAGCCACGGTTTGGTGGCCGGGGGTGGCTGGGGGTCTTTGGGGTTCCTTGAATTTCCCAAGGCCTGGGAATTAGAGAGTCCAGTTTCCTTATCAGCCGCCTTCCCCAGTGCGTGAAGAACCTGCACAGGCTCCAGCGTGTGCATGCCCAGCGTGCTTCGATGTTTTTTAAGGTTCTCTTGGCTGAGCTCAGGTTGGTTTTTCTTGCGCTTCATCCTGGGCATGGTTGGCTTTTCCTCTGCCCGGGCTTTGCTCCTGGACGGCTTACCCTCCTCAGCTTGCTTGGAGTTGCCTTTTCTCTGTCCTCTCCCCGTACTTCTCTTTTCACCTGGTTTAGATAGAACACTTCAAAATGTGTGGATATTACTTTTTAAATATCATTAAATTAAAACATAGAAAATCTCTGAAACACTAGTGGAGGGAGGCCGCTACAGATGATACATCTCAGTGTATGCTGCCAGTTTTCTACACCACCTTGTTTTCTCTTGTTTCTGTGGAAAGAGTTTCAAGATGCCTCTGATTTCATTTTCTACATGGGTGCCCTTTAAGACTCAGTGTTGGAAAAGAAAGGGACCAGAGAGAAGCAGTCTGCCATCCTCATGTAACAGATGAGCAAAAACCAGATTTTCTTGGAGAGTCAGTGACTTGTCCAAAGTCACACAGCTAGTAAATGTCAAAGTCAGAAGTGAAACGAGGTCTCCAGAGTTCTAGTTCAACACTTTCTCCCATTATTTCATGCTATTTTAAACCTGCTACTAAATTTAGGGGCAAAAAAAATCTAATGAAAATCTTTTAAGAGTTTCTTTCCTTACCTGACATGGTCAGAGAAGAGCAGGAAACACCAACTGTAGATCCCAGAGATGAGGAGAAGATGCTAGAGGATGTCTGAGTGGCTGAAGCCAAAGAGTACGTGTGTCCAGCACGAAGATTACCGGTCACTGGTCACTTGCCGTGCTCCAAGTCTGTTTACAGACAACTCCGTGGAAACCCCAAGATTCTACAGGTGGTGATAGGTCGGTGGGAGAATGATGTCGCAAGCAGGCAGTTTAAAGGTACGAGGTAGCCAATAGGGAGGTCAGCTTCCCACCAAGGAGACAGGATTGGGTGGAGGCAGTAGTAGGTGAGCTAAAACAACACCTAAATGGCTGCGCTCTGTGAAGGGGGAATCCTACAGGACAGGTGTGATAGCCCCCATTCCCCCCAGGATCTTATGTTAGGGAAATCATCTCAACATTCCTTACAGATATTCGTTAATCTAAGAAGCTAGTAATTATTTGTAATACATTTTGTGACATAACACTACCCATTATATGTACTGTTAACTAATATAATATCCTTAGGAAGGAGCAGCATTTAGGTGGAACAGTTGGTTACATTTGTTCTGACATCGTATCAGTTGATCTACTTAATGAACTTGCCCTTTTTGAGGAGCACAAGAAGGGATTGAGGAGCTCTTTTTGTCACTTGGTCCAAGAATTGGATGACTTTGTTGAGTGCACCTTGCGAGGAAAGATGTGGTCCAAGGATCTTTCCGTGTGGTTTCCTCCCCTTGACTCCTGTCTTCCTTGGGCTGTTGTGGGTGAAGCCATGTTGCACTTGCGTCTCTCTCTCTCTCTCTCTCTCTCTCTCTCTCTCTCTCTCTCTGCTTTCCTTATTCTCTTCATTATAGGCGTTGTTTCTGGGACAAGCCTTGATCTGGCTGGCGTTCTTCCGCTCATGAGTGTTACTTTCTGTCAACTTCCAGCAGCAGGGGTGCTCTTTCTCAGTGCCTGATGCTTCGCAAAATGAACTCTGCCCATTAGATGCAAACGCCAGACAGCTAGAAGACATCGCTGATTGCAGACCTTTCCTCTTCCAGCCTTTGGTTGCAGTTCTTTTGCCCATAATTTGTTACCTCTGGCTCCTTGGGCTGCCCAGGCACCCTGCCGTCCCACTCTTTTGTACACGAGAGGCATTGCTTTATCTTCCCTTTTCCTTCTCACACAGTGTACCCAGTGTGGCAGAGTAGCCTCCTCCCGCTTTGCAAACAGCCACTGTAGCATCTTGGATCCCTAGGATTCTCTGCCTGCCATGCTTGGGTGCAAGGCAGGCAACCTGAAGAGGAGAAGAGTTAGAGAAAGAGGAGGCCCTTCCTGGAGAACAGGGAACAGGCAAGATGAACAGATAGAGGAAAAGAGAGATTCGTGTGGATTTTTCAGTTTCTGTAAGAATTAAGTTGACACATTTTTGGCCTCTTATTAACAGAAGAGACAGTTCAGTATATATTACATATATTTTATGTAGCGCGATAGTGCAGCAATTGCCATGAATTCTGTACCCTAAAGAGAATAATCTTAAGTATATTTTCCCTCTTTGTTTGATGTCAGGGCACCTCATTTACTCACTCACTGGCAGGTGTGTACACTATGGGTGGTTTTTAAATGCTGTGGTTTTGTCTACATGGTTTCTCCTTGTCCCATTTTTAAGGAACCCAACATTGTACGACATAGTGCATGCTTTCCTCCTGATGGTTGTTATTTTGAAGCATCGTGAACTAACCTGACTTGATGGATTTAGTGGAGAGATTTAAAAGGAGTCTGTGAAAGGGTCGTTTTGGTGAGTCCCAATGTGCACGCAAACATAAGGACAGATGCCTGCAGCCAGTGGCTGGATTGCTTCTGTTTTTGCTCCCTTGTTTAGTGGAACTCATTAAAGGCTCTGTGACTGTGACCAAGTGAGGTAGGGCTGAGTTGCTAGCGATCTGTATATGTGGTGTAAGCTGGTTTGGTGGAGGAAATGTATGCATCTATTCCTTGTGGCACGCTTTTAGAGGTGCCTAGATTGGCCTGGGGACGTTTCCAGTGTGATGAGCACGAGGTATGTGATTATGAGGTGCCAAGAATCCACCTGAGGATAGAGCATAGATGGAACTTCTTTTTTCATTTATAGGTCACATATTCACTTGTAGACACATATTTCACTTGTAGACTTACTTTTCCTATTAGGAGATATGAGATTTTTCAGTGATGGGGGTTGATGCTTATCTGAGAGGAGATCGTGAAGGGTACTGAAGTGTAGAGAGATAGACCTTCAGCTTAGAAATGTTTCTTAAACCCTAAGAATGCAGCACTCCAGTTTGGAAAAGACAGATGCACCCCTATGTTTATCGCTGCACTATTTACGATAGCCAAGATATGGAAGCAACCTAAATGTCCATCACTAGATGAATGGATAAAGAAGATGTGGTACATATACACAATGGAATATTACTCAGCTAAAAGGAAAAAACAGATCCTACCATTTGCAACGACGTGGATGGAGCCAGGGGGTATTATGCTCAGTGAAATAAGCCAGGCGGAGAAAGACAAGTACCAAATGATTTCACTCATATGGGGAGTATAAGAAAAAAGGAAAACTGAAGGAACAAAACAGCAGCAGAATCACAGAACCCAAGAATGGACTTAACAGTTACCAAAGGGAAAGGGACTGGGGAGGATGGGTGGGAAGGGAGGGATAAGGGCAGGGAAAAAGAAAGGGGGCATTATGATTAGCATGTATATAGTGTGTGTGGGGGCACGGGGAGGGCTGTGCAATACAGAGAAGAGGAGTAGTTGATTTTATAGCATCTTACTGTACTGATGGACAGTGACTGTGAAGGGGTATGTGGGGGGGGGGGGACTTGGTGAAGGGGCGAGCCTAGGAAACATAAGGTCTTTCATGTAATTGTAGATTAATGATACCAAAATAAAGAAAAAAATGTTAGAAAAACAAAAAAGGAAAATGTTTCTTAAGATTTTTCTCCCTAGGCTTCATATCTGAGATAGCCTTCTTCCGTGATATTAGCATGTAATGTGAGGCTACTGATATATGGTAAATGTCTGCAAGCCACACCAGTCTCTCTCTTCTCCGCTTCCATGGGAATCAAGGGCATCGATAGGTAATGCAGGTTAATTTGGTCATGTAAGAGTGTGGTGATTGTGGTCAGACAAATTCTGGTAGCAGTGAAATGTTTACATACTAAAATACTCAGTTCCAACATTCAATTCTTTTAGGCAAATCCTTAATTAGGCCTTTCCTGGTTCCCAACCTTTGTAACTATTTTCTTTCCATAGATCCAGCCTTTTGATGTTACCTGCAGGCTGAGCACACATTAAGCTCTACCAGAATCTTAAATGTAGGAGGCAGAACCTAAAGAGCTTTGGTCTAACACTCTGGAACTTAGCATTAAGCCCTTCCCTGACTTAAAGACTTAGGTTTATGGTTAGGTATTGCCTTGTCCCAGAGGCCCACCTCCTGTATTTCGTACTCTTCTTCGGGACAACTGGGAGTGTCTTGGTATAACAGAACAAGTCCATCCACCCCTGAGGCTCTTCCTTACTCTCTCCATTGTCACTTTTTGATTTGATTCAAGACTGGAATCCCTTAAACCCCTGCGGTTTGGAACCTGGGGGCCCTCCCAGATAGCAGTAGATTTCGTTAGTGTCAATTATGTTGTTCAGTGCTCCAAATAGCCCTCATTCCTGTATTTCCCATCCCACTACATACCTGTTAAGGCGTTCTTTTTACCTCATGCTGAACGCAGTCCCATCCAAAGACGCAATCTTTGTTAGTTCACATACTTTCTGGAAACTCTGTTATGCCCCAGTCTGGATTTTCCTGTGTCAGCCATAACTGAGTTTGTTTCTGATGGACAGTGACTGTAGTGGGGTATGTGGTGGGGACTTGATAATGGGGGGAGTCTAGTAACCATGATGTTGCTCATATAATTGCGCGTTAGTGACACTCAAAAAAAAAACTGTGGCAGAGCTAGCTCCTAACTCTGTCCAGTCCCCTTTCCATCGCATAGCACCTCCTGAGAAAGACACGTGCCAGATAATTGCAATTGCTTAAGAAAAAACAAAAACAAATTTAGATTCGTTTAAGCCGTGCCCTTCTCTCTTGGCCACACGTTGGTTTCACAGGTGGGGAAACTGAGGCCCAAGAGAGGCTGTGCCCTGCCCCCAAGGCCACCCAGAGCAAAATTTGGTGCCCGCTTGCCAGATGTCCCGGCAATATGTGTTCTTAAATTTTTCAAATGTTTTGATGAGCATTTTCAGATTCGTCATTGAGTTTCAACACAGGAAAATGTAACAGAGAAAGTAAAAGGAACCCGAACTGCACCCAGGGTTAACAAGAGAAATACAAAATTTAAAACAAGTTAAGGGTGAATACTGAAGGGCCCCCACCCCATAAGATGGCGAAATTGCTGCTTCTCTTCCGGGTCCTCGGTTCCCGCCGGTGCCACCTGAACCCCAATCACCCCTCGCCCCCCTAATCCCAGTACCTAGCCAATAGCCACCAGCCCCGTAGAAGTGACACCACAATCACCCCATGCCCCTTCCTATATAACCCAGCGCCTTTCCCTAATAAAGCGGAATTCTCCGGTGAATTGCTGCTGTGTGTCGCTCCTTTCCTTTCAGTTTCCACTTGAAGCTTTATCTTTTAGCAAAGTGGAAGTGCAGGATCAATACAGTTTTTCTAGTTTCTGATAGATTCATGCCACAGTTTGTATATAGTCATGTGTGTAGATATTTGTACCATTTGTTCTTTTGGGCTCTACATGCCTATTGGTTATCTTGTTCATGAATTCTAATATTTTATGATTTTATTCTAAAAGGGTATTTTTTTCATGAATTCTAAAAGAATATCTATCACTAAATTTGAGTTACCTAATTGTAACTTGGCAAGCTATGCCAGGCTAATTTATGTCTTTTCTTTTTCCAAGTAGCAATTTACTAACATTGACCCCCTCTTAATTATCATAATTCAAATTGTAAATGCTTGTGGATTTAAACTTGGTCAGAATATGACTGTCCCAGCAATGTTAAAGCTAGTGGTCTTTTTACCCATTCGTTCGTTCGTTCATTCATTCATTCAGTAACCCTGACCTCTCTGTTTTCCCATCTCTAGATGGTTGCAAAGAACAGGAACAGTGTACGTAAGGTACTTCCGGAAATTAGAAAATAAATTCAGCATTATAATTTTCTACAGTTTAACCTGTCATTTAGTACTGTACTCTGCCTTCAGACGTACTGTGGGACATGCTGTCTTCGCTGTCCCGCTGTGGCAGAATTCAGAGTTTTTCTAACAAGTACAGTTCCTTATGCCTGGTACTGTGTGCAAATTTCAGACTCAAGCTTCATTCTCACCTCTCTGTTATTTCTTGATACTTTCTAAAATGTAAATACGTACTTGTCCACCTCTAGCGTGACACCTGGCACATGACAGGAACCCACAAGAAGTTTCACTAAGAGTGGGAAGGTAGGTTGATACAATATTTTTGGAGAGTAGTTAGGCAGTGTCTCGCAAAATTTTCAGTTTGCATATCCTTCATTCCAAGAATTCTACTAGGAATTTAGATATAGTTGTATACATGTATAGGGATGTTCACATTGCAGCCTGTCTTTAAGGAGGACAGAAAATTGAAAGCAACTGAAAGTTAATCAGTATTGGGCAGATTATGTAAATGGTGGTACTTATGATCAGTGGAGTACTTTGCAGCCATTAGAAAGAATAGAAAGGCTGTTTGCATAAATTGACCAGGAAAATCAGCATCTAAGATAGGTTGCAGAATATATATATGTAGTGTGGTGCTTTTATATAAAATAGAGGACACCCATATATGTGCAAGTAGGTACTGATATATTTAAATACATATACAGTTAATGATAGAAAAAAAAAGCCAAAAAAAACATGGGTTCACAAGCTTAAAAAAAGAAAAAACATATACAGCAAAAGGGAATATAGTATGCCCTTGAAAAATGTTCGAAGAACCGCACAAAGAAACGGAGGGGTGGGATTTCACTTTGATTCTGTCCGTGACCTGTGTGCTCTTTGGATCCCGAGGGGTTTGCAGGCCCATCGACGTGCGCTACCCACCGCCGGCTGAGGAGGGCGCTGTGGCCCCCAGAATCCCGTCGGCCGGCGCGGGGAATGAGAGCACCGCGGGCGGTGCCGCATGCGCAGCAGCAGGAGCCGAGGCGCTGCGGCGTGAAGTGTTCCCGTCGGAAATCCAGTTGTCGCCGAGGGCGCCGGCCCGGCGGCTCTGTCGCTCTTGGCGTTGCGTGGGCACGGGCGGCATCTTGGGGCGCAGAGGAGCCAATGGCATCGTGCCCGCCACCGCTGGGGCCAGAGACGCGTCTTTTCCGGACGGCCCTGTGGCAAGAGGAAGGGTGCAGGCCACGCCCCCGAAAGGTAAGCAGCCTCGGCCCGGTGCGGGCCCGTCCCGCCCGCAACTCCTGGGCCTCGGTAGCTGCCTGAGCGTTGCCGCCGCGCGTGGCCCGCCCGCCTCTTCCCGGGAGGCTGTGACGCTTTCGCTGCTCCGCTCGCAGGAGGTGACGTGGACAGAGAACAGCCTGGTTTTTTGATTTCTCCCCATCCTTCTAAACACGAGGCACGGGCCATGGTTCCCCGGGTGAAATAGAGAGACGGACTGCTCTTGAAGATGGGCCTGTGAGTGCTGGGGACACCCCTTACTTACCGAAATGGGGGTCCGCCGCATTCCTCAAGCTGTGCTATCTTGGCACAGAAAATAGGAGTAAGAAGAGCCAAGGTTGAAAGGAAAACCCACCAGTACAACCAAACTTTTCACCGGAAAAATGTGTGTGTTGTTCCCAGGAATCGCCAAGGGCATCCTGTTGCTTTCTAAGAGGTCTCATTTGAGAAATCGGCTTCCGTGTATTCCAACGATTAATTTTGAGGCTTTGCTTTTATGTTCAGTGAACCCGTCTTCCTTGAGACCTTGCTTTCCTCCATCTCATACCTCATTAAATCCCCTTCCTCCGATTTATGCCCTGAATATCTTTTGAGTCTGTCCTCTCTCCTCCACCAGCATCCTAATATAGAACTTGCCTGATCTGTCTGTCCTGATGAGTGTATATATTTATCGGTTCTTGTTTCCTTCCAGTCCATTCTTCACATAAGACATTTTCTTAATAGGCAACTTGGAAAGTTCTCATAAATATCGCACAAAAACATTGCTTTAAGAATAAAAACAAACTCTTTTCCATGACCTTTAAGACTCTGCGTGGTCTAGAATCCCCTCTCTTTGCCCAGCGCCATCTTGTGTCACTTTTGCCCTCGCTTTCTATACTGAAGGAATGCTGAATTAACCTTAGTTGATTCTATATAAATCCTACCGAAGGCAGCTCAAATACTACCTTTTTACTATCACTCCTAGCCTTATTAAATGAAGTTCACGGCCCCTTTTTTAATCAGGTTTTTCCTTTAAAACATGGACTTGAGGTTCACTACTGGTTGCATTTGATGGCATCCGTTGTGTTAGGACCAAAAATAAAGTGTAAAGTGAAAGAGTTGGAGTTAAAAGGGTTTCAGTCAACATGTGTGTATTTAAGGACGCCTTAGTGCTCACGATTGGGCTAGATTTCATTGGGGACGCAGGAGTTCTGGCCACCTGTGGTCTTAGATGTGTCTTATTTGTTGAGCCCTTTGCACTGTTCTGTTGCCTTGTCTGTTTTCAAGACGGGGAAGCAGGCACATCACGTAAGACACCTCCAGTTTCCTTCTTCATTTCCGGTGACTGATGCCTCACTCATTCTGCTCCTGTGCTCCTTTATTCTGCTCAGAATTGCTGAAACTGGAGAACTTGACACCATCGTTAGTATTGATCATTGTTACTGGCAGCTCCTATGTACTGGCTATCCTTGACATTCAAACACATGAGTACCACAGAAGCATTATTTTCATGACTCAATAACTTCGTGAGTAAGAGACCTAGCTCTTTGGCCTGTGTCCACGTGGCCCAGCTGTTAGGCAAGAGAGTTGGTGGTTAAATTATACAGGTTTTGTTTTGTTTGAATAATGTTTTTCTGTGTTAAGGCAGCCCATCATAGGATTATTATTAAGATTAGCAGAGCCAAGATTCCTCATCTCTGCTTATTTTATAGCAAATTGAGTGATTCAGGAAAATTTTTTTCTTCTTAACCTTTATCGTAATCATGCAAATCATCAAATAAGTATTGAGCACCTACAGGTTGTGTGGCTTGTCATAAGACCTTCCCCTGAGTTACTTAGATCTTAGGTAGGCAGCATAAGTAGAAGATTTCAGTGCAGTTGATAGGCAACAACTCCTAAAGCCGCAGTGATAATGAAATGACGTGTAATTTAGGAAGGGAATAATGTTAAAGTGTCTCATTTACATTTTTAGCCTTAATCTTTCATAATAGTAGGTCCTTCTTAAGAAAAATAATAGTGTTTTGTACAGTTTTTAATAGTTCATAGAGTATTTCACCTCCTTTACTTCATTTGGTCTTCACAGTTCGGTGTGCTCTGAGTTGGGCGCATTATCCTCATTCTGTAAGTAAGGAACCATTCTCTGGGTCTAGTGACATGCTGTGTTCCACAATTTGGAGTAACAAAACCTGGATTTTCTAGCTCTTCTTTCAGGATTCACTCGACATTATAGGCCACATTCTTTTCGTTTTACTTTTGGTAATTCTCAGTGAGCTGAAGGTTGTCTATTGAGATTATAGTCTAGAGCCACACGGACCACTTTTTGGTTATTTTTAAATTATTTTTTTGAATAGATGACATGTACATATACAAAATTCAGAAAGCACAAACCGGTGTGTGTGTGTGTGGTGTGTGTGTGTGTGTGTGTGTGTGTGTGTGTGTGTGTGTGTGTGTGTACTTAAAATCAAAGTCTCCCTACCGCTCCTCTTTCCCCCCAAACCCTCACTTCCCCTGCCCTGAGACAGTCACTCTTACTAGTTTCTTATATGTCCTAGAGATGATATATGCATAGCAATTATATCACATTAGATTTTTGATCACATACTACTGGAAGGGTTTGTCAGTGGTATTGACACTTGGGGTGGAATAATTCTTTGCTGTGGGGACGGTCCTGTGTGCTATGGGGTTTTCAGCAGTGTCCCTGGTCTGAACCCACTAGATGTCAGTAGCACCCCCACTGTGACAACCAAAAATGTTGCCAGACATGACCTCATGGATTCTGAGGGGCAAAACTGCCCTGGTTGAGAACCAGTGCCCTAAAGAACAGGAGGCGGGAGAAAGGGACTACTGTTGTCTTTTATTTTTATTTTATTTTATTGTCATTATATTTTGAATAAAAAATTTTAGAGTTGTTTATTAGGACTGTCATTAAAAAGTGAAAGAGTCTACATTCTCCAGAGGGAATGATGTTATTTATGTATTTATTTTATTAAGGTATCATCGATATGCAATCACATGAGCAACATTGTGGTACCAGATTCCCCCCATTATCAAGTCCACACCACATACCCCGTTACAGTCACTGTCCATCAGCATAGTAAGATGGTATAGAGTCACTACTTGTCTTCTCTGTGCTATACCTCCTTCCCTGTGGCCCCCCTACATTATGTATGCTAATCATAATACCCGTTAATCCCCTTATCCCTCCTTTCCCACCCACCCTCCCCAGTCTCTTTCACTTTGGTAACTGTTAGTCCCGTTCCTGGGTTCTGTGATTCTGCTGCTGTTTTGTTCCTTCACTTCTTGCTTTGTTGGATATGCCACAGATGAGTGAAATCATTTGGTACTTGTCTTTCTCTGGGAGTCTTATGTCACTGAGCATAATACCCTCTAGCTCCATCCATGTTGTTGTAAATGGTAGCGTTTGTTTCCTTCTTACGGTTGAATGATACTCCATTGTGTATACGTACCACATCTTCTTTATCCATTCATCTACTGATGAACACTTAGGTTGCTTCCGTTTCTTGGCTATTGTAAATAGTGCTGCAATAAACGTAGGTGTGCATGTGTCTTTTTGAAATTGGGCTCCTGCTTTCTTAGGGTGGAATTTCCTAGGAGTGGAATTGCTGGGTCAAATGGTATTTCCAGTTTTAGTTTTTTGAGGAACGTCCAAACTGCTTTCCGCAGTGGTTGAACTAATTGATAATTTACATTCTCACCAGCACCGTAAGAGGGTTCATCTTTCTCCACATCCTCACCAACATTTGTTGTTGTTTGTGTTTTGGATGGTGGCCATCCTAACTGGTGTGTTCTGGTATATCATTGTGGTTTTACTTATTTATTAATTTTTTTATTTTGGTATCATTAATATATACACTTACATGAACAACATTGTGGTTACTAGATTCCCGCCATTATCAAGCCCCCCCACATACCTCATTACAGTCACTGTCCATCAGTGTAGTAAGATGGTACAGAATCACTACTTGCCTTCTCTGTGCTATACTGCCTTCCCTGTGCACCCCCACCCCCGTACATTATGTGTGCGAATCGTGCTGCGTCTTCTTCCCCTCATCCCTCCCTTCCGACCGGTCCTCCCTAGTGCCTTTTCCTTTGTTAACTGTCAGTCCATTCTTGGATTCTGCGAGTGTGCTCCTGTTTTGTTCCTCCAGGTTTTGCTTTGTTTTTATAATCCAGAGATGAATGAAATCCTATGATACTTGTCTTTCTCTGCCTGGCTCATTTCACTGAGCATAATACCCTCTCGCTCCATCCATGTTGTTGCAAATGGTAGGATTTGTTTTCTTTTTATGGCTGAATAAGATTCCATTGTGTATATGCACCACATCTTCTTTATCCATTCATCTACTGATGGACAATTAGGTTGCTTCCATTTCATGGCTACTGTAAATAGTGCTGTGATAAACATAGGGGTGCATCCGTCTTTTTCAAACTGGGCTCCTGCATTCTTAGGGTAAATTCCTAGGAGTGGAAATCCTGGGCGAAATGGTATTTCTATTTTGAGCTTTTTGAGGACCCTCCATAGTGCTTTCCACAATGGTTGAACTAATTTACCTTCCCACCAGCAGTGTAGGAGGGTTCCCCTTTCTCCACATCCTCGCCAACATTTGTTGTTGTTTGTCTTTTGGATGTTGGCCATCCTACGTGGTGTGAGGTGATCTCTCGTTGTGGTTTTAATTTGCGTTTCTCCGATGATTAGCAACGTGGAGCATCTTTTCATGTGCCTGTTGGCCATCTGAATTTCTTCTTCGGAGAAGTGTCTTTTCAGCTCCTCTGCCCATTTTTTAATTGGTTTATTTACTTTTTTGTTGTTGGTGTGTAAGCTGTTTATATAATTTGGATGTCAAACCCTTATCGGATATATCACTTATAAATATATTCTCCCGTAGTGTAGGATGCTTTTTTGTTCTACTGATGATGTGCTTTGATGTACAGAAGCGTTTTACTTTGATATAATCCCACTTGTTTATTTTTGCTTTTGTTTCCCTTGCCCAGGTAGATATATTCAGGAAGAAGTTGGTCATGTTTATGTCCAAGAGATTTTTGCCTATGTGTTTCTCTAAGAGTTTTATGGTTTTATGACTTACATTCAGGTCTTTGATGGTAGAGCCACACAATGGAGTATTATAAAGTCATAAAAAGGAATGAAAATATACTGACATATGGTGTAACATAGATGTATTCTGAGAACATTAGGCTAAGTGAAAGCAGCCAGACACAAAAGCCACGTACTGTATCATTTCATATATATGAAATGTTCATACAAGCAAATCCACACACAGAGAAAACAGAGTAGAGGCTGCCAGGGTGTGCAGAGAGGAGGGAATGAGGAGTGCCTGCTAATGTGTAAGGGGCGGTTCTTTGGGGAATGATGAAAATGCTGTGGGTTAGATAATGATGACGGTTGCACAAGCTTGTGAATGTGCTGAATGCCACTGATTTTACTAAAGTTTCTAGAGGTGAATTTTATGGTTCGTGAATTATATCTCAATAACTGTCATAATGCAAATCACCAGTTTTCCCAAGGTGATTATCCGCTGTTCTCCTCTCCCCCTGTCCCCACTCCATTCCCTTTCCCGTCTAGTCCCGTGCCCTCCCCGTGGCTGCCCCAAGGGGCCTTCTCCTAAGTAGCGCCTCTGGACCATCCTGAGCCTTGGGCCTCCAGTTGGTGGCAGGGCAACCCAGCACGCGCACACTCCCGTCGCTCACACCTGGAAGAAGTGGGTGCTTCCAGGGAGATACTTCTTGTGGGCTTAGGTGGTTAGTGATGTTTAGAGCAGGCTGCGCGGGCCAGGGTTGATGGAGGAGGACTGTTCCGGTCAAGTTAACATTTAGGCCCGTCCGAAGTTTCGTCTGGTCCGCCATGGGGCTCCGGGTGCCGTGCTCTGAAAGCCAGGTTGGCCACCTAAGGGCGCCTGAAATACCAAGGACTTTGGAGGCATATAGGCCTCAAATTGAGGCCTTGCCCCTCCCCATGCAGTGTGACCTCAGTCCACGGCTGAACCTCACTTAGTGAAGTGGCACAGTGATACAGACAGTAGGGTGCTCTCGGGCCTGCTGCGCAGGTGTTGAGTGAACGGTGATTTAAATCCCAGGCCCTGCTCTGGCTGGGGCTCCTGCCGCAGCAGTTGGCTGGGCTCAGCCCCTGTTATCGGCTGCCCCCAGGATAGCTCTGAGCCCCTGCCATTCCTCTGGCAGATCCTTCTCTGATTTGTACTCGCCTCTCCTGGATTGGGCAGCCCAAAGTTTTGGAGTTGTGTCCTGAATCCCTTGTTTTCCAAAATACTTACCTGGTGGTCATGAGACATGATGTCAGCCCTCATGAGAGACTCTCTACGTTTCTCCTGGTCAACCTAGACGCATCTCCTGCCATCTTCAACTATTCAAAGGTTAACCCTGACCCTTAGCCCTGATGCGCTTCTTACTTCTGCCATTTCCCGCACGCCGGCTCCCTTTTTATAAACCTGTAACCTCTCCCCCCCCCCTTCGGCCTTCCTGACCCTGGGCCGAGTTCCTTCCTCTGTCCCCAGTTCTCACCCCTTTTCCCTGACGTGCCGTCCACCTTCCAGGTCTTTCTTTCTCATACAGGCTCTCATCCCCACTCCCACCAAAGAGAAACCACAGTTGAAAGCATATCAAAACTCCAAAGGCTTCTTATTATTCATCTCTTAATTCTATTAACATTTATTGTTTTATTGTTTTAAAATCTACGAGAATAAATAGAGGAACTTATATCTATCTGTCTACGTGTGGAAACTTAACATCTATCTATCTACGTGTGGAAACTTTTATCTATCTATCTATCTATGGGTGGAAACTTTTATCTATCTATCTATCTATGGGAGGAAACTTATCTGTCTGTCTACAGCTGTTGGTACCAAAGTGGCACCAACAGTCCTGTCAGCTCTTACTTTATGTAGCTGTAGTAGTCAGCAATTCCCATTTCCTTTTCCCTCCCGATGAAAAACTGTAGTTTCCCCGCACAGGTGTATTTGGCAGCATCCTCCCGCTCTCGTTGAGCCCGCCTCTTCATAGCCTCCCGCTCTGGCCTCTGCTCCTCTGTGATGGGCTTGGATATTACTGGCCCAGAAATATCAGGTTTCCTCCATGGAGTGGGTTGGAAGCGGGGTTCTTGGGGTGGAAGCTGGGTTTGAGGCTTGGGTGGAGGCTCGTGCTGGGGCCCAGCAGTGGGAAGGGGCTCCTGCTGGAGGGAAGTGCGAGATGATGTTCTGTAGGGTGCAGGTCTAGAGGCAGCGGTCTGGGTGACCCTGGGCCGGGTGGAGTCGGTCCGGTGTGGCTGGGTTGAGTTGGTCTGGACTGGACCCAGAGATGAGCAGGCAGGACCCGTCACAGATGCACGTGCTTGCCGGGACGAACCGACTGCAGTAGGTTGAGCGGCGTCAGTAGGTCCAGGCCGGGTAGAGGAAGGCAGAGCTGGCCGGCGTGAGGCCAGAGACTGTGGCCTCCGACTCCGAGGAACTCGGCGAGCTTGAGGCCTGTCCTCAGTCAGAAAAGGCAGAGGCACCAACTTGACCTTCCCAGGAGGTGGCCGTTCATCCTGGGATGGAGATGGACACTCTCTTTTGACACTGCCATCTGGTTTGTGGGCTCTGGCATGAGTTTTCCCAAGGCCTTTACCCTCACGTGGAGTATTCAGCCACGGTTTGGTGGCCGGGGGTGGCTGGGGGTCTTTGGGGTTCCTTGAATTTCCCAAGGCCTGGGAATTAGAGAGTCCAGTTTCCTTATCAGCCGCCTTCCCCAGTGCGTGAAGAACCTGCACAGGCTCCAGCGTGTGCATGCCCAGCGTGCTTCGATGTTTTTTAAGGTTCTCTTGGCTGAGCTCAGGTTGGTTTTTCTTGCGCTTCATCCTGGGCATGGTTGGCTTTTCCTCTGCCCGGGCTTTGCTCCTGGACGGCTTACCCTCCTCAGCTTGCTTGGAGTTGCCTTTTCTCTGTCCTCTCCCCGTACTTCTCTTTTCACCTGGTTTAGATAGAACACTTCAAAATGTGTGGATATTACTTTTTAAATATCATTAAATTAAAACATAGAAAATCTCTGAAACACTAGTGGAGGGAGGCCGCTACAGATGATACATCTCAGTGTATGCTGCCAGTTTTCTACACCACCTTGTTTTCTCTTGTTTCTGTGGAAAGAGTTTCAAGATGCCTCTGATTTCATTTTCTACATGGGTGCCCTTTAAGACTCAGTGTTGGAAAAGAAAGGGACCAGAGAGAAGCAGTCTGCCATCCTCATGTAACAGATGAGCAAAAACCAGATTTTCTTGGAGAGTCAGTGACTTGTCCAAAGTCACACAGCTAGTAAATGTCAAAGTCAGAAGTGAAACGAGGTCTCCAGAGTTCTAGTTCAACACTTTCTCCCATTATTTCATGCTATTTTAAACCTGCTACTAAATTTAGGGGCAAAAAAAATCTAATGAAAATCTTTTAAGAGTTTCTTTCCTTACCTGACATGGTCAGAGAAGAGCAGGAAACACCAACTGTAGATCCCAGAGATGAGGAGAAGATGCTAGAGGATGTCTGAGTGGCTGAAGCCAAAGAGTACGTGTGTCCAGCACGAAGATTACCGGTCACTGGTCACTTGCCGTGCTCCAAGTCTGTTTACAGACAACTCCGTGGAAACCCCAAGATTCTACAGGTGGTGATAGGTCGGTGGGAGAATGATGTCGCAAGCAGGCAGTTTAAAGGTACGAGGTAGCCAATAGGGAGGTCAGCTTCCCACCAAGGAGACAGGATTGGGTGGAGGCAGTAGTAGGTGAGCTAAAACAACACCTAAATGGCTGCGCTCTGTGAAGGGGGAATCCTACAGGACAGGTGTGATAGCCCCCATTCCCCCCAGGATCTTATGTTAGGGAAATCATCTCAACATTCCTTACAGATATTCGTTAATCTAAGAAGCTAGTAATTATTTGTAATACATTTTGTGACATAACACTACCCATTATATGTACTGTTAACTAATATAATATCCTTAGGAAGGAGCAGCATTTAGGTGGAACAGTTGGTTACATTTGTTCTGACATCGTATCAGTTGATCTACTTAATGAACTTGCCCTTTTTGAGGAGCACAAGAAGGGATTGAGGAGCTCTTTTTGTCACTTGGTCCAAGAATTGGATGACTTTGTTGAGTGCACCTTGCGAGGAAAGATGTGGTCCAAGGATCTTTCCGTGTGGTTTCCTCCCCTTGACTCCTGTCTTCCTTGGGCTGTTGTGGGTGAAGCCATGTTGCACTTGCGTCTCTCTCTCTCTCTCTCTCTCTCTCTCTCTCTCTCTCTCTTCTGCTTTCCTTATTCTCTTCATTATAGGCGTTGTTTCTGGGACAAGCCTTGATCTGGCTGGCGTTCTTCCGCTCATGAGTGTTACTTTCTGTCAACTTCCAGCAGCAGGGGTGCTCTTTCTCAGTGCCTGATGCTTCGCAAAATGAACTCTGCCCATTAGATGCAAACGCCAGACAGCTAGAAGACATCGCTGATTGCAGACCTTTCCTCTTCCAGCCTTTGGTTGCAGTTCTTTTGCCCATAATTTGTTACCTCTGGCTCCTTGGGCTGCCCAGGCACCCTGCCGTCCCACTCTTTTGTACACGAGAGGCATTGCTTTATCTTCCCTTTTCCTTCTCACACAGTGTACCCAGTGTGGCAGAGTAGCCTCCTCCCGCTTTGCAAACAGCCACTGTAGCATCTTGGATCCCTAGGATTCTCTGCCTGCCATGCTTGGGTGCAAGGCAGGCAACCTGAAGAGGAGAAGAGTTAGAGAAAGAGGAGGCCCTTCCTGGAGAACAGGGAACAGGCAAGATGAACAGATAGAGGAAAAGAGAGATTCGTGTGGATTTTTCAGTTTCTGTAAGAATTAAGTTGACACATTTTTGGCCTCTTATTAACAGAAGAGACAGTTCAGTATATATTACATATATTTTATGTAGCGCGATAGTGCAGCAATTGCCATGAATTCTGTACCCTAAAGAGAATAATCTTAAGTATATTTTCCCTCTTTGTTTGATGTCAGGGCACCTCATTTACTCACTCACTGGCAGGTGTGTACACTATGGGTGGTTTTTAAATGCTGTGGTTTTGTCTACATGGTTTCTCCTTGTCCCATTTTTAAGGAACCCAACATTGTACGACATAGTGCATGCTTTCCTCCTGATGGTTGTTATTTTGAAGCATCGTGAACTAACCTGACTTGATGGATTTAGTGGAGAGATTTAAAAGGAGTCTGTGAAAGGGTCGTTTTGGTGAGTCCCAATGTGCACGCAAACATAAGGACAGATGCCTGCAGCCAGTGGCTGGATTGCTTCTGTTTTTGCTCCCTTGTTTAGTGGAACTCATTAAAGGCTCTGTGACTGTGACCAAGTGAGGTAGGGCTGAGTTGCTAGCGATCTGTATATGTGGTGTAAGCTGGTTTGGTGGAGGAAATGTATGCATCTATTCCTTGTGGCACGCTTTTAGAGGTGCCTAGATTGGCCTGGGGACGTTTCCAGTGTGATGAGCACGAGGTATGTGATTATGAGGTGCCAAGAATCCACCTGAGGATAGAGCATAGATGGAACTTCTTTTTTCATTTATAGGTCACATATTCACTTGTAGACACATATTTCACTTGTAGACTTACTTTTCCTATTAGGAGATATGAGATTTTTCAGTGATGGGGGTTGATGCTTATCTGAGAGGAGATCGTGAAGGGTACTGAAGTGTAGAGAGATAGACCTTCAGCTTAGAAATGTTTCTTAAACCCTAAGAATGCAGCACTCCAGTTTGGAAAAGACAGATGCACCCCTATGTTTATCGCTGCACTATTTACGATAGCCAAGATATGGAAGCAACCTAAATGTCCATCACTAGATGAATGGATAAAGAAGATGTGGTACATATACACAATGGAATATTACTCAGCTAAAAGGAAAAAACAGATCCTACCATTTGCAACGACGTGGATGGAGCCAGGGGGTATTATGCTCAGTGAAATAAGCCAGGCGGAGAAAGACAAGTACCAAATGATTTCACTCATATGGGGAGTATAAGAAAAAAGGAAAACTGAAGGAACAAAACAGCAGCAGAATCACAGAACCCAAGAATGGACTTAACAGTTACCAAAGGGAAAGGGACTGGGGAGGATGGGTGGGAAGGGAGGGATAAGGGCAGGGAAAAAGAAAGGGGGCATTATGATTAGCATGTATATAGTGTGTGTGGGGGCACGGGGAGGGCTGTGCAATACAGAGAAGAGGAGTAGTTGATTTTATAGCATCTTACTGTACTGATGGACAGTGACTGTGAAGGGGTATGTGGGGGGGGGGGGACTTGGTGAAGGGGCGAGCCTAGGAAACATAAGGTCTTTCATGTAATTGTAGATTAATGATACCAAAATAAAGAAAAAAATGTTAGAAAAACAAAAAAGGAAAATGTTTCTTAAGATTTTTCTCCCTAGGCTTCATATCTGAGATAGCCTTCTTCCGTGATATTAGCATGTAATGTGAGGCTACTGATATATGGTAAATGTCTGCAAGCCACACCAGTCTCTCTCTTCTCCGCTTCCATGGGAATCAAGGGCATCGATAGGTAATGCAGGTTAATTTGGTCATGTAAGAGTGTGGTGATTGTGGTCAGACAAATTCTGGTAGCAGTGAAATGTTTACATACTAAAATACTCAGTTCCAACATTCAATTCTTTTAGGCAAATCCTTAATTAGGCCTTTCCTGGTTCCCAACCTTTGTAACTATTTTCTTTCCATAGATCCAGCCTTTTGATGTTACCTGCAGGCTGAGCACACATTAAGCTCTACCAGAATCTTAAATGTAGGAGGCAGAACCTAAAGAGCTTTGGTCTAACACTCTGGAACTTAGCATTAAGCCCTTCCCTGACTTAAAGACTTAGGTTTAGGGTTAGGTATTGCCTTGTCCCAGAGGCCCACCTCCTGTATTTCGTACTCTTCTTCGGGACAACTGGGAGTGTCTTGGTATAACAGAACAAGTCCATCCACCCCTGAGGCTCTTCCTTACTCTCTCCATTGTCACTTTTTGATTTGATTCAAGACTGGAATCCCTTAAACCCCTGCGGTTTGGAACCTGGGGGCCCTCCCAGATAGCAGTAGATTTCGTTAGTGTCAATTATGTTGTTCAGTGCTCCAAATAGCCCTCATTCCTGTATTTCCCATCCCACTACATACCTGTTAAGGCGTTCTTTTTACCTCATGCTGAACGCAGTCCCATCCAAAGACGCAATCTTTGTTAGTTCACATACTTTCTGGAAACTCTGTTATGCCCCAGTCTGGATTTTCCTGTGTCAGCCATAACTGAGTTTGTTTCTGATGGACAGTGACTGTAGTGGGGTATGTGGTGGGGACTTGATAATGGGGGGAGTCTAGTAACCATGATGTTGCTCATATAATTGCGCGTTAGTGACACTCAAAAAAAAAACTGTGGCAGAGCTAGCTCCTAACTCTGTCCAGTCCCCTTTCCATCGCATAGCACCTCCTGAGAAAGACACGTGCCAGATAATTGCAATTGCTTAAGAAAAAACAAAAACAAATTTAGATTCGTTTAAGCCGTGCCCTTCTCTCTTGGCCACACGTTGGTTTCACAGGTGGGGAAACTGAGGCCCAAGAGAGGCTGTGCCCTGCCCCCAAGGCCACCCAGAGCAAAATTTGGTGCCCGCTTGCCAGATGTCCCGGCAATATGTGTTCTTAAATTTTTCAAATGTTTTGATGAGCATTTTCAGATTCGTCATTGAGTTTCAACACAGGAAAATGTAACAGAGAAAGTAAAAGGAACCCGAACTGCACCCAGGGTTAACAAGAGAAATACAAAATTTAAAACAAGTTAAGGGTGAATACTGAAGGGCCCCCACCCCATAAGATGGCGAAATTGCTGCTTCTCTTCCGGGTCCTCGGTTCCCGCCGGTGCCACCTGAACCCCAATCACCCCTCGCCCCCCTAATCCCAGTACCTAGCCAATAGCCACCAGCCCCGTAGAAGTGACACCACAATCACCCCATGCCCCTTCCTATATAACCCAGCGCCTTTCCCTAATAAAGCGGAATTCTCCGGTGAATTGCTGCTGTGTGTCGCTCCTTTCCTTTCAGTTTCCACTTGAAGCTTTATCTTTTAGCAAAGTGGAAGTGCAGGATCAATACAGTTTTTCTAGTTTCTGATAGATTCATGCCACAGTTTGTATATAGTCATGTGTGTAGATATTTGTACCATTTGTTCTTTTGGGCTCTACATGCCTATTGGTTATCTTGTTCATGAATTCTAATATTTTATGATTTTATTCTAAAAGGGTATTTTTTTCATGAATTCTAAAAGAATATCTATCACTAAATTTGAGTTACCTAATTGTAACTTGGCAAGCTATGCCAGGCTAATTTATGTCTTTTCTTTTTCCAAGTAGCAATTTACTAACATTGACCCCCTCTTAATTATCATAATTCAAATTGTAAATGCTTGTGGATTTAAACTTGGTCAGAATATGACTGTCCCAGCAATGTTAAAGCTAGTGGTCTTTTTACCCATTCGTTCGTTCGTTCATTCATTCATTCAGTAACCCTGACCTCTCTGTTTTCCCATCTCTAGATGGTTGCAAAGAACAGGAACAGTGTACGTAAGGTACTTCCGGAAATTAGAAAATAAATTCAGCATTATAATTTTCTACAGTTTAACCTGTCATTTAGTACTGTACTCTGCCTTCAGACGTACTGTGGGACATGCTGTCTTCGCTGTCCCGCTGTGGCAGAATTCAGAGTTTTTCTAACAAGTACAGTTCCTTATGCCTGGTACTGTGTGCAAATTTCAGACTCAAGCTTCATTCTCACCTCTCTGTTATTTCTTGATACTTTCTAAAATGTAAATACGTACTTGTCCACCTCTAGCGTGACACCTGGCACATGACAGGAACCCACAAGAAGTTTCACTAAGAGTGGGAAGGTAGGTTGATACAATATTTTTGGAGAGTAGTTAGGCAGTGTCTCGCAAAATTTTCAGTTTGCATATCCTTCATTCCAAGAATTCTACTAGGAATTTAGATATAGTTGTATACATGTATAGGGATGTTCACATTGCAGCCTGTCTTTAAGGAGGACAGAAAATTGAAAGCAACTGAAAGTTAATCAGTATTGGGCAGATTATGTAAATGGTGGTACTTATGATCAGTGGAGTACTTTGCAGCCATTAGAAAGAATAGAAAGGCTGTTTGCATAAATTGACCAGGAAAATCAGCATCTAAGATAGGTTGCAGAATATATATATGTAGTGTGGTGCTTTTATATAAAATAGAGGACACCCATATATGTGCAAGTAGGTACTGATATATTTAAATACATATACAGTTAATGATAGAAAAAAAAAGCCAAAAAAAACATGGGTTCACAAGCTTAAAAAAAGAAAAAACATATACAGCAAAAGGGAATATAGTATGCCCTTGAAAAATGTTCGAAGAACCGCACAAAGAAACGGAGGGGTGGGATTTCACTTTGATTCTGTCCGTGACCTGTGTGCTCTTTGGATCCCGAGGGGTTTGCAGGCCCATCGACGTGCGCTACCCACCGCCGGCTGAGGAGGGCGCTGTGGCCCCCAGAATCCCGTCGGCCGGCGCGGGGAATGAGAGCACCGCGGGCGGTGCCGCATGCGCAGCAGCAGGAGCCGAGGCGCTGCGGCGTGAAGTGTTCCCGTCGGAAATCCAGTTGTCGCCGAGGGCGCCGGCCCGGCGGCTCTGTCGCTCTTGGCGTTGCGTGGGCACGGGCGGCATCTTGGGGCGCAGAGGAGCCAATGGCATCGTGCCCGCCACCGCTGGGGCCAGAGACGCGTCTTTTCCGGACGGCCCTGTGGCAAGAGGAAGGGTGCAGGCCACGCCCCCGAAAGGTAAGCAGCCTCGGCCCGGTGCGGGCCCGTCCCGCCCGCAACTCCTGGGCCTCGGTAGCTGCCTGAGCGTTGCCGCCGCGCGTGGCCCGCCCGCCTCTTCCCGGGAGGCTGTGACGCTTTCGCTGCTCCGCTCGCAGGAGGTGACGTGGACAGAGAACAGCCTGGTTTTTTGATTTCTCCCCATCCTTCTAAACACGAGGCACGGGCCATGGTTCCCCGGGTGAAATAGAGAGACGGACTGCTCTTGAAGATGGGCCTGTGAGTGCTGGGGACACCCCTTACTTACCGAAATGGGGGTCCGCCGCATTCCTCAAGCTGTGCTATCTTGGCACAGAAAATAGGAGTAAGAAGAGCCAAGGTTGAAAGGAAAACCCACCAGTACAACCAAACTTTTCACCGGAAAAATGTGTGTGTTGTTCCCAGGAATCGCCAAGGGCATCCTGTTGCTTTCTAAGAGGTCTCATTTGAGAAATCGGCTTCCGTGTATTCCAACGATTAATTTTGAGGCTTTGCTTTTATGTTCAGTGAACCCGTCTTCCTTGAGACCTTGCTTTCCTCCATCTCATACCTCATTAAATCCCCTTCCTCCGATTTATGCCCTGAATATCTTTTGAGTCTGTCCTCTCTCCTCCACCAGCATCCTAATATAGAACTTGCCTGATCTGTCTGTCCTGATGAGTGTATATATTTATCGGTTCTTGTTTCCTTCCAGTCCATTCTTCACATAAGACATTTTCTTAATAGGCAACTTGGAAAGTTCTCATAAATATCGCACAAAAACATTGCTTTAAGAATAAAAACAAACTCTTTTCCATGACCTTTAAGACTCTGCGTGGTCTAGAATCCCCTCTCTTTGCCCAGCGCCATCTTGTGTCACTTTTGCCCTCGCTTTCTATACTGAAGGAATGCTGAATTAACCTTAGTTGATTCTATATAAATCCTACCGAAGGCAGCTCAAATACTACCTTTTTACTATCACTCCTAGCCTTATTAAATGAAGTTCACGGCCCCTTTTTTAATCAGGTTTTTCCTTTAAAACATGGACTTGAGGTTCACTACTGGTTGCATTTGATGGCATCCGTTGTGTTAGGACCAAAAATAAAGTGTAAAGTGAAAGAGTTGGAGTTAAAAGGGTTTCAGTCAACATGTGTGTATTTAAGGACGCCTTAGTGCTCACGATTGGGCTAGATTTCATTGGGGACGCAGGAGTTCTGGCCACCTGTGGTCTTAGATGTGTCTTATTTGTTGAGCCCTTTGCACTGTTCTGTTGCCTTGTCTGTTTTCAAGACGGGGAAGCAGGCACATCACGTAAGACACCTCCAGTTTCCTTCTTCATTTCCGGTGACTGATGCCTCACTCATTCTGCTCCTGTGCTCCTTTATTCTGCTCAGAATTGCTGAAACTGGAGAACTTGACACCATCGTTAGTATTGATCATTGTTACTGGCAGCTCCTATGTACTGGCTATCCTTGACATTCAAACACATGAGTACCACAGAAGCATTATTTTCATGACTCAATAACTTCGTGAGTAAGAGACCTAGCTCTTTGGCCTGTGTCCACGTGGCCCAGCTGTTAGGCAAGAGAGTTGGTGGTTAAATTATACAGGTTTTGTTTTGTTTGAATAATGTTTTTCTGTGTTAAGGCAGCCCATCATAGGATTATTATTAAGATTAGCAGAGCCAAGATTCCTCATCTCTGCTTATTTTATAGCAAATTGAGTGATTCAGGAAAATTTTTTTCTTCTTAACCTTTATCGTAATCATGCAAATCATCAAATAAGTATTGAGCACCTACAGGTTGTGTGGCTTGTCATAAGACCTTCCCCTGAGTTACTTAGATCTTAGGTAGGCAGCATAAGTAGAAGATTTCAGTGCAGTTGATAGGCAACAACTCCTAAAGCCGCAGTGATAATGAAATGACGTGTAATTTAGGAAGGGAATAATGTTAAAGTGTCTCATTTACATTTTTAGCCTTAATCTTTCATAATAGTAGGTCCTTCTTAAGAAAAATAATAGTGTTTTGTACAGTTTTTAATAGTTCATAGAGTATTTCACCTCCTTTACTTCATTTGGTCTTCACAGTTCGGTGTGCTCTGAGTTGGGCGCATTATCCTCATTCTGTAAGTAAGGAACCATTCTCTGGGTCTAGTGACATGCTGTGTTCCACAATTTGGAGTAACAAAACCTGGATTTTCTAGCTCTTCTTTCAGGATTCACTCGACATTATAGGCCACATTCTTTTCGTTTTACTTTTGGTAATTCTCAGTGAGCTGAAGGTTGTCTATTGAGATTATAGTCTAGAGCCACACGGACCACTTTTTGGTTATTTTTAAATTATTTTTTTGAATAGATGACATGTACATATACAAAATTCAGAAAGCACAAACCGGTGTGTGTGTGTGTGGTGTGTGTGTGTGTGTGTGTGTGTGTGTGTGTGTGTGTGTGTGTGTGTACTTAAAATCAAAGTCTCCCTACCGCTCCTCTTTCCCCCCAAACCCTCACTTCCCCTGCCCTGAGACAGTCACTCTTACTAGTTTCTTATATGTCCTAGAGATGATATATGCATAGCAATTATATCACATTAGATTTTTGATCACATACTACTGGAAGGGTTTGTCAGTGGTATTGACACTTGGGGTGGAATAATTCTTTGCTGTGGGGACGGTCCTGTGTGCTATGGGGTTTTCAGCAGTGTCCCTGGTCTGAACCCACTAGATGTCAGTAGCACCCCCACTGTGACAACCAAAAATGTTGCCAGACATGACCTCATGGATT
The DNA here is from genome assembly GCF_030020395.1 of Manis pentadactyla. NCBI lineage: Eukaryota > Metazoa > Chordata > Mammalia > Pholidota > Manidae > Manis > Manis pentadactyla. The sequence continues at coordinate 14,474,643 of NC_080033.1, forward strand.
CTGAGGGGCAAAACTGCCCTGGTTGAGAACCAGTGCCCTAAAGAACAGGAGGCGGGAGAAAGGGACTACTGTTGTCTTTTATTTTTATTTTATTTTATTGTCATTATATTTTGAATAAAAAATTTTAGAGTTGTTTATTAGGACTGTCATTAAAAAGTGAAAGAGTCTACATTCTCCAGAGGGAATGATGTTATTTATGTATTTATTTTATTAAGGTATCATCGATATGCAATCACATGAGCAACATTGTGGTACCAGATTCCCCCCATTATCAAGTCCACACCACATACCCCGTTACAGTCACTGTCCATCAGCATAGTAAGATGGTATAGAGTCACTACTTGTCTTCTCTGTGCTATACCTCCTTCCCTGTGGCCCCCCTACATTATGTATGCTAATCATAATACCCGTTAATCCCCTTATCCCTCCTTTCCCACCCACCCTCCCCAGTCTCTTTCACTTTGGTAACTGTTAGTCCCGTTCCTGGGTTCTGTGATTCTGCTGCTGTTTTGTTCCTTCACTTCTTGCTTTGTTGGATATGCCACAGATGAGTGAAATCATTTGGTACTTGTCTTTCTCTGGGAGTCTTATGTCACTGAGCATAATACCCTCTAGCTCCATCCATGTTGTTGTAAATGGTAGCGTTTGTTTCCTTCTTACGGTTGAATGATACTCCATTGTGTATACGTACCACATCTTCTTTATCCATTCATCTACTGATGAACACTTAGGTTGCTTCCGTTTCTTGGCTATTGTAAATAGTGCTGCAATAAACGTAGGTGTGCATGTGTCTTTTTGAAATTGGGCTCCTGCTTTCTTAGGGTGGAATTTCCTAGGAGTGGAATTGCTGGGTCAAATGGTATTTCCAGTTTTAGTTTTTTGAGGAACGTCCAAACTGCTTTCCGCAGTGGTTGAACTAATTGATAATTTACATTCTCACCAGCACCGTAAGAGGGTTCATCTTTCTCCACATCCTCACCAACATTTGTTGTTGTTTGTGTTTTGGATGGTGGCCATCCTAACTGGTGTGTTCTGGTATATCATTGTGGTTTTACTTATTTATTAATTTTTTTATTTTGGTATCATTAATATATACACTTACATGAACAACATTGTGGTTACTAGATTCCCGCCATTATCAAGCCCCCCCACATACCTCATTACAGTCACTGTCCATCAGTGTAGTAAGATGGTACAGAATCACTACTTGCCTTCTCTGTGCTATACTGCCTTCCCTGTGCACCCCCACCCCCGTACATTATGTGTGCGAATCGTGCTGCGTCTTCTTCCCCTCATCCCTCCCTTCCGACCGGTCCTCCCTAGTGCCTTTTCCTTTGTTAACTGTCAGTCCATTCTTGGATTCTGCGAGTGTGCTCCTGTTTTGTTCCTCCAGGTTTTGCTTTGTTTTTATAATCCAGAGATGAATGAAATCCTATGATACTTGTCTTTCTCTGCCTGGCTCATTTCACTGAGCATAATACCCTCTCGCTCCATCCATGTTGTTGCAAATGGTAGGATTTGTTTTCTTTTTATGGCTGAATAAGATTCCATTGTGTATATGCACCACATCTTCTTTATCCATTCATCTACTGATGGACAATTAGGTTGCTTCCATTTCATGGCTACTGTAAATAGTGCTGTGATAAACATAGGGGTGCATCCGTCTTTTTCAAACTGGGCTCCTGCATTCTTAGGGTAAATTCCTAGGAGTGGAAATCCTGGGCGAAATGGTATTTCTATTTTGAGCTTTTTGAGGACCCTCCATAGTGCTTTCCACAATGGTTGAACTAATTTACCTTCCCACCAGCAGTGTAGGAGGGTTCCCCTTTCTCCACATCCTCGCCAACATTTGTTGTTGTTTGTCTTTTGGATGTTGGCCATCCTACGTGGTGTGAGGTGATCTCTCGTTGTGGTTTTAATTTGCGTTTCTCCGATGATTAGCAACGTGGAGCATCTTTTCATGTGCCTGTTGGCCATCTGAATTTCTTCTTCGGAGAAGTGTCTTTTCAGCTCCTCTGCCCATTTTTTAATTGGTTTATTTACTTTTTTGTTGTTGGTGTGTAAGCTGTTTATATAATTTGGATGTCAAACCCTTATCGGATATATCACTTATAAATATATTCTCCCGTAGTGTAGGATGCTTTTTTGTTCTACTGATGATGTGCTTTGATGTACAGAAGCGTTTTACTTTGATATAATCCCACTTGTTTATTTTTGCTTTTGTTTCCCTTGCCCAGGTAGATATATTCAGGAAGAAGTTGGTCATGTTTATGTCCAAGAGATTTTTGCCTATGTGTTTCTCTAAGAGTTTTATGGTTTTATGACTTACATTCAGGTCTTTGATGGTAGAGCCACACAATGGAGTATTATAAAGTCATAAAAAGGAATGAAAATATACTGACATATGGTGTAACATAGATGTATTCTGAGAACATTAGGCTAAGTGAAAGCAGCCAGACACAAAAGCCACGTACTGTATCATTTCATATATATGAAATGTTCATACAAGCAAATCCACACACAGAGAAAACAGAGTAGAGGCTGCCAGGGTGTGCAGAGAGGAGGGAATGAGGAGTGCCTGCTAATGTGTAAGGGGCGGTTCTTTGGGGAATGATGAAAATGCTGTGGGTTAGATAATGATGACGGTTGCACAAGCTTGTGAATGTGCTGAATGCCACTGATTTTACTAAAGTTTCTAGAGGTGAATTTTATGGTTCGTGAATTATATCTCAATAACTGTCATAATGCAAATCACCAGTTTTCCCAAGGTGATTATCCGCTGTTCTCCTCTCCCCCTGTCCCCACTCCATTCCCTTTCCCGTCTAGTCCCGTGCCCTCCCCGTGGCTGCCCCAAGGGGCCTTCTCCTAAGTAGCGCCTCTGGACCATCCTGAGCCTTGGGCCTCCAGTTGGTGGCAGGGCAACCCAGCACGCGCACACTCCCGTCGCTCACACCTGGAAGAAGTGGGTGCTTCCAGGGAGATACTTCTTGTGGGCTTAGGTGGTTAGTGATGTTTAGAGCAGGCTGCGCGGGCCAGGGTTGATGGAGGAGGACTGTTCCGGTCAAGTTAACATTTAGGCCCGTCCGAAGTTTCGTCTGGTCCGCCATGGGGCTCCGGGTGCCGTGCTCTGAAAGCCAGGTTGGCCACCTAAGGGCGCCTGAAATACCAAGGACTTCGGAGGCATATAGGCCTCAAATTGAGGCCTTGCCCCTCCCCATGCAGTGTGACCTCAGTCCACGGCTGAACCTCACTTAGTGAAGTGGCACAGTGATACAGACAGTAGGGTGCTCTCGGGCCTGCTGCGCAGGTGTTGAGTGAACGGTGATTTAAATCCCAGGCCCTGCTCTGGCTGGGGCTCCTGCCGCAGCAGTTGGCTGGGCTCAGCCCCTGTTATCGGCTGCCCCCAGGATAGCTCTGAGCCCCTGCCATTCCTCTGGCAGATCCTTCTCTGATTTGTACTCGCCTCTCCTGGATTGGGCAGCCCAAAGTTTTGGAGTTGTGTCCTGAATCCCTTGTTTTCCAAAATACTTACCTGGTGGTCATGAGACATGATGTCAGCCCTCATGAGAGACTCTCTACGTTTCTCCTGGTCAACCTAGACGCATCTCCTGCCATCTTCAACTATTCAAAGGTTAACCCTGACCCTTAGCCCTGATGCGCTTCTTACTTCTGCCATTTCCCGCACGCCGGCTCCCTTTTTATAAACCTGTAACCTCTCCCCCCCCCCTTCGGCCTTCCTGACCCTGGGCCGAGTTCCTTCCTCTGTCCCCAGTTCTCACCCCTTTTCCCTGACGTGCCGTCCACCTTCCAGGTCTTTCTTTCTCATACAGGCTCTCATCCCCACTCCCACCAAAGAGAAACCACAGTTGAAAGCATATCAAAACTCCAAAGGCTTCTTATTATTCATCTCTTAATTCTATTAACATTTATTGTTTTATTGTTTTAAAATCTACGAGAATAAATAGAGGAACTTATATCTATCTGTCTACGTGTGGAAACTTAACATCTATCTATCTACGTGTGGAAACTTTTATCTATCTATCTATCTATGGGTGGAAACTTTTATCTATCTATCTATCTATGGGAGGAAACTTATCTGTCTGTCTACAGCTGTTGGTACCAAAGTGGCACCAACAGTCCTGTCAGCTCTTACTTTATGTAGCTGTAGTAGTCAGCAATTCCCATTTCCTTTTCCCTCCCGATGAAAAACTGTAGTTTCCCCGCACAGGTGTATTTGGCAGCATCCTCCCGCTCTCGTTGAGCCCGCCTCTTCATAGCCTCCCGCTCTGGCCTCTGCTCCTCTGTGATGGGCTTGGATATTACTGGCCCAGAAATATCAGGTTTCCTCCATGGAGTGGGTTGGAAGCGGGGTTCTTGGGGTGGAAGCTGGGTTTGAGGCTTGGGTGGAGGCTCGTGCTGGGGCCCAGCAGTGGGAAGGGGCTCCTGCTGGAGGGAAGTGCGAGATGATGTTCTGTAGGGTGCAGGTCTAGAGGCAGCGGTCTGGGTGACCCTGGGCCGGGTGGAGTCGGTCCGGTGTGGCTGGGTTGAGTTGGTCTGGACTGGACCCAGAGATGAGCAGGCAGGACCCGTCACAGATGCACGTGCTTGCCGGGACGAACCGACTGCAGTAGGTTGAGCGGCGTCAGTAGGTCCAGGCCGGGTAGAGGAAGGCAGAGCTGGCCGGCGTGAGGCCAGAGACTGTGGCCTCTGACTCCGAGGAACTCGGCGAGCTTGAGGCCTGTCCTCAGTCAGAAAAGGCAGAGGCACCAACTTGACCTTCCCAGGAGGTGGCCGTTCATCCTGGGATGGAGATGGACACTCTCTTTTGACACTGCCATCTGGTTTGTGGGCTCTGGCATGAGTTTTCCCAAGGCCTTTACCCTCACGTGGAGTATTCAGCCACGGTTTGGTGGCCGGGGGTGGCTGGGGGTCTTTGGGGTTCCTTGAATTTCCCAAGGCCTGGGAATTAGAGAGTCCAGTTTCCTTATCAGCCGCCTTCCCCAGTGCGTGAAGAACCTGCACAGGCTCCAGCGTGTGCATGCCCAGCGTGCTTCGATGTTTTTTAAGGTTCTCTTGGCTGAGCTCAGGTTGGTTTTTCTTGCGCTTCATCCTGGGCATGGTTGGCTTTTCCTCTGCCCGGGCTTTGCTCCTGGACGGCTTACCCTCCTCAGCTTGCTTGGAGTTGCCTTTTCTCTGTCCTCTCCCCGTACTTCTCTTTTCACCTGGTTTAGATAGAACACTTCAAAATGTGTGGATATTACTTTTTAAATATCATTAAATTAAAACATAGAAAATCTCTGAAACACTAGTGGAGGGAGGCCGCTACAGATGATACATCTCAGTGTATGCTGCCAGTTTTCTACACCACCTTGTTTTCTCTTGTTTCTGTGGAAAGAGTTTCAAGATGCCTCTGATTTCATTTTCTACATGGGTGCCCTTTAAGACTCAGTGTTGGAAAAGAAAGGGACCAGAGAGAAGCAGTCTGCCATCCTCATGTAACAGATGAGCAAAAACCAGATTTTCTTGGAGAGTCAGTGACTTGTCCAAAGTCACACAGCTAGTAAATGTCAAAGTCAGAAGTGAAACGAGGTCTCCAGAGTTCTAGTTCAACACTTTCTCCCATTATTTCATGCTATTTTAAACCTGCTACTAAATTTAGGGGCAAAAAAAATCTAATGAAAATCTTTTAAGAGTTTCTTTCCTTACCTGACATGGTCAGAGAAGAGCAGGAAACACCAACTGTAGATCCCAGAGATGAGGAGAAGATGCTAGAGGATGTCTGAGTGGCTGAAGCCAAAGAGTACGTGTGTCCAGCACGAAGATTACCGGTCACTGGTCACTTGCCGTGCTCCAAGTCTGTTTACAGACAACTCCGTGGAAACCCCAAGATTCTACAGGTGGTGATAGGTCGGTGGGAGAATGATGTCGCAAGCAGGCAGTTTAAAGGTACGAGGTAGCCAATAGGGAGGTCAGCTTCCCACCAAGGAGACAGGATTGGGTGGAGGCAGTAGTAGGTGAGCTAAAACAACACCTAAATGGCTGCGCTCTGTGAAGGGGGAATCCTACAGGACAGGTGTGATAGCCCCCATTCCCCCCAGGATCTTATGTTAGGGAAATCATCTCAACATTCCTTACAGATATTCGTTAATCTAAGAAGCTAGTAATTATTTGTAATACATTTTGTGACATAACACTACCCATTATATGTACTGTTAACTAATATAATATCCTTAGGAAGGAGCAGCATTTAGGTGGAACAGTTGGTTACATTTGTTCTGACATCGTATCAGTTGATCTACTTAATGAACTTGCCCTTTTTGAGGAGCACAAGAAGGGATTGAGGAGCTCTTTTTGTCACTTGGTCCAAGAATTGGATGACTTTGTTGAGTGCACCTTGCGAGGAAAGATGTGGTCCAAGGATCTTTCCGTGTGGTTTCCTCCCCTTGACTCCTGTCTTCCTTGGGCTGTTGTGGGTGAAGCCATGTTGCACTTGCGTCTCTCTCTCTCTCTCTCTCTCTCTCTCTCTCTCTCTCTCTTCTGCTTTCCTTATTCTCTTCATTATAGGCGTTGTTTCTGGGACAAGCCTTGATCTGGCTGGCGTTCTTCCGCTCATGAGTGTTACTTTCTGTCAACTTCCAGCAGCAGGGGTGCTCTTTCTCAGTGCCTGATGCTTCGCAAAATGAACTCTGCCCATTAGATGCAAACGCCAGACAGCTAGAAGACATCGCTGATTGCAGACCTTTCCTCTTCCAGCCTTTGGTTGCAGTTCTTTTGCCCATAATTTGTTACCTCTGGCTCCTTGGGCTGCCCAGGCACCCTGCCGTCCCACTCTTTTGTACACGAGAGGCATTGCTTTATCTTCCCTTTTCCTTCTCACACAGTGTACCCAGTGTGGCAGAGTAGCCTCCTCCCGCTTTGCAAACAGCCACTGTAGCATCTTGGATCCCTAGGATTCTCTGCCTGCCATGCTTGGGTGCAAGGCAGGCAACCTGAAGAGGAGAAGAGTTAGAGAAAGAGGAGGCCCTTCCTGGAGAACAGGGAACAGGCAAGATGAACAGATAGAGGAAAAGAGAGATTCGTGTGGATTTTTCAGTTTCTGTAAGAATTAAGTTGACACATTTTTGGCCTCTTATTAACAGAAGAGACAGTTCAGTATATATTACATATATTTTATGTAGCGCGATAGTGCAGCAATTGCCATGAATTCTGTACCCTAAAGAGAATAATCTTAAGTATATTTTCCCTCTTTGTTTGATGTCAGGGCACCTCATTTACTCACTCACTGGCAGGTGTGTACACTATGGGTGGTTTTTAAATGCTGTGGTTTTGTCTACATGGTTTCTCCTTGTCCCATTTTTAAGGAACCCAACATTGTACGACATAGTGCATGCTTTCCTCCTGATGGTTGTTATTTTGAAGCATCGTGAACTAACCTGACTTGATGGATTTAGTGGAGAGATTTAAAAGGAGTCTGTGAAAGGGTCGTTTTGGTGAGTCCCAATGTGCACGCAAACATAAGGACAGATGCCTGCAGCCAGTGGCTGGATTGCTTCTGTTTTTGCTCCCTTGTTTAGTGGAACTCATTAAAGGCTCTGTGACTGTGACCAAGTGAGGTAGGGCTGAGTTGCTAGCGATCTGTATATGTGGTGTAAGCTGGTTTGGTGGAGGAAATGTATGCATCTATTCCTTGTGGCACGCTTTTAGAGGTGCCTAGATTGGCCTGGGGACGTTTCCAGTGTGATGAGCACGAGGTATGTGATTATGAGGTGCCAAGAATCCACCTGAGGATAGAGCATAGATGGAACTTCTTTTTTCATTTATAGGTCACATATTCACTTGTAGACACATATTTCACTTGTAGACTTACTTTTCCTATTAGGAGATATGAGATTTTTCAGTGATGGGGGTTGATGCTTATCTGAGAGGAGATCGTGAAGGGTACTGAAGTGTAGAGAGATAGACCTTCAGCTTAGAAATGTTTCTTAAACCCTAAGAATGCAGCACTCCAGTTTGGAAAAGACAGATGCACCCCTATGTTTATCGCTGCACTATTTACGATAGCCAAGATATGGAAGCAACCTAAATGTCCATCACTAGATGAATGGATAAAGAAGATGTGGTACATATACACAATGGAATATTACTCAGCTAAAAGGAAAAAACAGATCCTACCATTTGCAACGACGTGGATGGAGCCAGGGGGTATTATGCTCAGTGAAATAAGCCAGGCGGAGAAAGACAAGTACCAAATGATTTCACTCATATGGGGAGTATAAGAAAAAAGGAAAACTGAAGGAACAAAACAGCAGCAGAATCACAGAACCCAAGAATGGACTTAACAGTTACCAAAGGGAAAGGGACTGGGGAGGATGGGTGGGAAGGGAGGGATAAGGGCAGGGAAAAAGAAAGGGGGCATTATGATTAGCATGTATATAGTGTGTGTGGGGGCACGGGGAGGGCTGTGCAATACAGAGAAGAGGAGTAGTTGATTTTATAGCATCTTACTGTACTGATGGACAGTGACTGTGAAGGGGTATGTGGGGGGGGGGGGACTTGGTGAAGGGGCGAGCCTAGGAAACATAAGGTCTTTCATGTAATTGTAGATTAATGATACCAAAATAAAGAAAAAAATGTTAGAAAAACAAAAAAGGAAAATGTTTCTTAAGATTTTTCTCCCTAGGCTTCATATCTGAGATAGCCTTCTTCCGTGATATTAGCATGTAATGTGAGGCTACTGATATATGGTAAATGTCTGCAAGCCACACCAGTCTCTCTCTTCTCCGCTTCCATGGGAATCAAGGGCATCGATAGGTAATGCAGGTTAATTTGGTCATGTAAGAGTGTGGTGATTGTGGTCAGACAAATTCTGGTAGCAGTGAAATGTTTACATACTAAAATACTCAGTTCCAACATTCAATTCTTTTAGGCAAATCCTTAATTAGGCCTTTCCTGGTTCCCAACCTTTGTAACTATTTTCTTTCCATAGATCCAGCCTTTTGATGTTACCTGCAGGCTGAGCACACATTAAGCTCTACCAGAATCTTAAATGTAGGAGGCAGAACCTAAAGAGCTTTGGTCTAACACTCTGGAACTTAGCATTAAGCCCTTCCCTGACTTAAAGACTTAGGTTTATGGTTAGGTATTGCCTTGTCCCAGAGGCCCACCTCCTGTATTTCGTACTCTTCTTCGGGACAACTGGGAGTGTCTTGGTATAACAGAACAAGTCCATCCACCCCTGAGGCTCTTCCTTACTCTCTCCATTGTCACTTTTTGATTTGATTCAAGACTGGAATCCCTTAAACCCCTGCGGTTTGGAACCTGGGGGCCCTCCCAGATAGCAGTAGATTTCGTTAGTGTCAATTATGTTGTTCAGTGCTCCAAATAGCCCTCATTCCTGTATTTCCCATCCCACTACATACCTGTTAAGGCGTTCTTTTTACCTCATGCTGAACGCAGTCCCATCCAAAGACGCAATCTTTGTTAGTTCACATACTTTCTGGAAACTCTGTTATGCCCCAGTCTGGATTTTCCTGTGTCAGCCATAACTGAGTTTGTTTCTGATGGACAGTGACTGTAGTGGGGTATGTGGTGGGGACTTGATAATGGGGGGAGTCTAGTAACCATGATGTTGCTCATATAATTGCGCGTTAGTGACACTCAAAAAAAAAACTGTGGCAGAGCTAGCTCCTAACTCTGTCCAGTCCCCTTTCCATCGCATAGCACCTCCTGAGAAAGACACGTGCCAGATAATTGCAATTGCTTAAGAAAAAACAAAAACAAATTTAGATTCGTTTAAGCCGTGCCCTTCTCTCTTGGCCACACGTTGGTTTCACAGGTGGGGAAACTGAGGCCCAAGAGAGGCTGTGCCCTGCCCCCAAGGCCACCCAGAGCAAAATTTGGTGCCCGCTTGCCAGATGTCCCGGCAATATGTGTTCTTAAATTTTTCAAATGTTTTGATGAGCATTTTCAGATTCGTCATTGAGTTTCAACACAGGAAAATGTAACAGAGAAAGTAAAAGGAACCCGAACTGCACCCAGGGTTAACAAGAGAAATACAAAATTTAAAACAAGTTAAGGGTGAATACTGAAGGGCCCCCACCCCATAAGATGGCGAAATTGCTGCTTCTCTTCCGGGTCCTCGGTTCCCGCCGGTGCCACCTGAACCCCAATCACCCCTCGCCCCCCTAATCCCAGTACCTAGCCAATAGCCACCAGCCCCGTAGAAGTGACACCACAATCACCCCATGCCCCTTCCTATATAACCCAGCGCCTTTCCCTAATAAAGCGGAATTCTCCGGTGAATTGCTGCTGTGTGTCGCTCCTTTCCTTTCAGTTTCCACTTGAAGCTTTATCTTTTAGCAAAGTGGAAGTGCAGGATCAATACAGTTTTTCTAGTTTCTGATAGATTCATGCCACAGTTTGTATATAGTCATGTGTGTAGATATTTGTACCATTTGTTCTTTTGGGCTCTACATGCCTATTGGTTATCTTGTTCATGAATTCTAATATTTTATGATTTTATTCTAAAAGGGTATTTTTTTCATGAATTCTAAAAGAATATCTATCACTAAATTTGAGTTACCTAATTGTAACTTGGCAAGCTATGCCAGGCTAATTTATGTCTTTTCTTTTTCCAAGTAGCAATTTACTAACATTGACCCCCTCTTAATTATCATAATTCAAATTGTAAATGCTTGTGGATTTAAACTTGGTCAGAATATGACTGTCCCAGCAATGTTAAAGCTAGTGGTCTTTTTACCCATTCGTTCGTTCGTTCATTCATTCATTCAGTAACCCTGACCTCTCTGTTTTCCCATCTCTAGATGGTTGCAAAGAACAGGAACAGTGTACGTAAGGTACTTCCGGAAATTAGAAAATAAATTCAGCATTATAATTTTCTACAGTTTAACCTGTCATTTAGTACTGTACTCTGCCTTCAGACGTACTGTGGGACATGCTGTCTTCGCTGTCCCGCTGTGGCAGAATTCAGAGTTTTTCTAACAAGTACAGTTCCTTATGCCTGGTACTGTGTGCAAATTTCAGACTCAAGCTTCATTCTCACCTCTCTGTTATTTCTTGATACTTTCTAAAATGTAAATACGTACTTGTCCACCTCTAGCGTGACACCTGGCACATGACAGGAACCCACAAGAAGTTTCACTAAGAGTGGGAAGGTAGGTTGATACAATATTTTTGGAGAGTAGTTAGGCAGTGTCTCGCAAAATTTTCAGTTTGCATATCCTTCATTCCAAGAATTCTACTAGGAATTTAGATATAGTTGTATACATGTATAGGGATGTTCACATTGCAGCCTGTCTTTAAGGAGGACAGAAAATTGAAAGCAACTGAAAGTTAATCAGTATTGGGCAGATTATGTAAATGGTGGTACTTATGATCAGTGGAGTACTTTGCAGCCATTAGAAAGAATAGAAAGGCTGTTTGCATAAATTGACCAGGAAAATCAGCATCTAAGATAGGTTGCAGAATATATATATGTAGTGTGGTGCTTTTATATAAAATAGAGGACACCCATATATGTGCAAGTAGGTACTGATATATTTAAATACATATACAGTTAATGATAGAAAAAAAAAGCCAAAAAAAACATGGGTTCACAAGCTTAAAAAAAGAAAAAACATATACAGCAAAAGGGAATATAGTATGCCCTTGAAAAATGTTCGAAGAACCGCACAAAGAAACGGAGGGGTGGGATTTCACTTTGATTCTGTCCGTGACCTGTGTGCTCTTTGGATCCCGAGGGGTTTGCAGGCCCATCGACGTGCGCTACCCACCGCCGGCTGAGGAGGGCGCTGTGGCCCCCAGAATCCCGTCGGCCGGCGCGGGGAATGAGAGCACCGCGGGCGGTGCCGCATGCGCAGCAGCAGGAGCCGAGGCGCTGCGGCGTGAAGTGTTCCCGTCGGAAATCCAGTTGTCGCCGAGGGCGCCGGCCCGGCGGCTCTGTCGCTCTTGGCGTTGCGTGGGCACGGGCGGCATCTTGGGGCGCAGAGGAGCCAATGGCATCGTGCCCGCCACCGCTGGGGCCAGAGACGCGTCTTTTCCGGACGGCCCTGTGGCAAGAGGAAGGGTGCAGGCCACGCCCCCGAAAGGTAAGCAGCCTCGGCCCGGTGCGGGCCCGTCCCGCCCGCAACTCCTGGGCCTCGGTAGCTGCCTGAGCGTTGCCGCCGCGCGTGGCCCGCCCGCCTCTTCCCGGGAGGCTGTGACGCTTTCGCTGCTCCGCTCGCAGGAGGTGACGTGGACAGAGAACAGCCTGGTTTTTTGATTTCTCCCCATCCTTCTAAACACGAGGCACGGGCCATGGTTCCCCGGGTGAAATAGAGAGACGGACTGCTCTTGAAGATGGGCCTGTGAGTGCTGGGGACACCCCTTACTTACCGAAATGGGGGTCCGCCGCATTCCTCAAGCTGTGCTATCTTGGCACAGAAAATAGGAGTAAGAAGAGCCAAGGTTGAAAGGAAAACCCACCAGTACAACCAAACTTTTCACCGGAAAAATGTGTGTGTTGTTCCCAGGAATCGCCAAGGGCATCCTGTTGCTTTCTAAGAGGTCTCATTTGAGAAATCGGCTTCCGTGTATTCCAACGATTAATTTTGAGGCTTTGCTTTTATGTTCAGTGAACCCGTCTTCCTTGAGACCTTGCTTTCCTCCATCTCATACCTCATTAAATCCCCTTCCTCCGATTTATGCCCTGAATATCTTTTGAGTCTGTCCTCTCTCCTCCACCAGCATCCTAATATAGAACTTGCCTGATCTGTCTGTCCTGATGAGTGTATATATTTATCGGTTCTTGTTTCCTTCCAGTCCATTCTTCACATAAGACATTTTCTTAATAGGCAACTTGGAAAGTTCTCATAAATATCGCACAAAAACATTGCTTTAAGAATAAAAACAAACTCTTTTCCATGACCTTTAAGACTCTGCGTGGTCTAGAATCCCCTCTCTTTGCCCAGCGCCATCTTGTGTCACTTTTGCCCTCGCTTTCTATACTGAAGGAATGCTGAATTAACCTTAGTTGATTCTATATAAATCCTACCGAAGGCAGCTCAAATACTACCTTTTTACTATCACTCCTAGCCTTATTAAATGAAGTTCACGGCCCCTTTTTTAATCAGGTTTTTCCTTTAAAACATGGACTTGAGGTTCACTACTGGTTGCATTTGATGGCATCCGTTGTGTTAGGACCAAAAATAAAGTGTAAAGTGAAAGAGTTGGAGTTAAAAGGGTTTCAGTCAACATGTGTGTATTTAAGGACGCCTTAGTGCTCACGATTGGGCTAGATTTCATTGGGGACGCAGGAGTTCTGGCCACCTGTGGTCTTAGATGTGTCTTATTTGTTGAGCCCTTTGCACTGTTCTGTTGCCTTGTCTGTTTTCAAGACGGGGAAGCAGGCACATCACGTAAGACACCTCCAGTTTCCTTCTTCATTTCCGGTGACTGATGCCTCACTCATTCTGCTCCTGTGCTCCTTTATTCTGCTCAGAATTGCTGAAACTGGAGAACTTGACACCATCGTTAGTATTGATCATTGTTACTGGCAGCTCCTATGTACTGGCTATCCTTGACATTCAAACACATGAGTACCACAGAAGCATTATTTTCATGACTCAATAACTTCGTGAGTAAGAGACCTAGCTCTTTGGCCTGTGTCCACGTGGCCCAGCTGTTAGGCAAGAGAGTTGGTGGTTAAATTATACAGGTTTTGTTTTGTTTGAATAATGTTTTTCTGTGTTAAGGCAGCCCATCATAGGATTATTATTAAGATTAGCAGAGCCAAGATTCCTCATCTCTGCTTATTTTATAGCAAATTGAGTGATTCAGGAAAATTTTTTTCTTCTTAACCTTTATCGTAATCATGCAAATCATCAAATAAGTATTGAGCACCTACAGGTTGTGTGGCTTGTCATAAGACCTTCCCCTGAGTTACTTAGATCTTAGGTAGGCAGCATAAGTAGAAGATTTCAGTGCAGTTGATAGGCAACAACTCCTAAAGCCGCAGTGATAATGAAATGACGTGTAATTTAGGAAGGGAATAATGTTAAAGTGTCTCATTTACATTTTTAGCCTTAATCTTTCATAATAGTAGGTCCTTCTTAAGAAAAATAATAGTGTTTTGTACAGTTTTTAATAGTTCATAGAGTATTTCACCTCCTTTACTTCATTTGGTCTTCACAGTTCGGTGTGCTCTGAGTTGGGCGCATTATCCTCATTCTGTAAGTAAGGAACCATTCTCTGGGTCTAGTGACATGCTGTGTTCCACAATTTGGAGTAACAAAACCTGGATTTTCTAGCTCTTCTTTCAGGATTCACTCGACATTATAGGCCACATTCTTTTCGTTTTACTTTTGGTAATTCTCAGTGAGCTGAAGGTTGTCTATTGAGATTATAGTCTAGAGCCACACGGACCACTTTTTGGTTATTTTTAAATTATTTTTTTGAATAGATGACATGTACATATACAAAATTCAGAAAGCACAAACCGGTGTGTGTGTGTGTGGTGTGTGTGTGTGTGTGTGTGTGTGTGTGTGTGTGTGTGTGTGTGTGTGTACTTAAAATCAAAGTCTCCCTACCGCTCCTCTTTCCCCCCAAACCCTCACTTCCCCTGCCCTGAGACAGTCACTCTTACTAGTTTCTTATATGTCCTAGAGATGATATATGCATAGCAATTATATCACATTAGATTTTTGATCACATACTACTGGAAGGGTTTGTCAGTGGTATTGACACTTGGGGTGGAATAATTCTTTGCTGTGGGGACGGTCCTGTGTGCTATGGGGTTTTCAGCAGTGTCCCTGGTCTGAACCCACTAGATGTCAGTAGCACCCCCACTGTGACAACCAAAAATGTTGCCAGACATGACCTCATGGATTCTGAGGGGCAAAACTGCCCTGGTTGAGAACCAGTGCCCTAAAGAACAGGAGGCGGGAGAAAGGGACTACTGTTGTCTTTTATTTTTATTTTATTTTATTGTCATTATATTTTGAATAAAAAATTTTAGAGTTGTTTATTAGGACTGTCATTAAAAAGTGAAAGAGTCTACATTCTCCAGAGGGAATGATGTTATTTATGTATTTATTTTATTAAGGTATCATCGATATGCAATCACATGAGCAACATTGTGGTACCAGATTCCCCCCATTATCAAGTCCACACCACATACCCCGTTACAGTCACTGTCCATCAGCATAGTAAGATGGTATAGAGTCACTACTTGTCTTCTCTGTGCTATACCTCCTTCCCTGTGGCCCCCCTACATTATGTATGCTAATCATAATACCCGTTAATCCCCTTATCCCTCCTTTCCCACCCACCCTCCCCAGTCTCTTTCACTTTGGTAACTGTTAGTCCCGTTCCTGGGTTCTGTGATTCTGCTGCTGTTTTGTTCCTTCACTTCTTGCTTTGTTGGATATGCCACAGATGAGTGAAATCATTTGGTACTTGTCTTTCTCTGGGAGTCTTATGTCACTGAGCATAATACCCTCTAGCTCCATCCATGTTGTTGTAAATGGTAGCGTTTGTTTCCTTCTTACGGTTGAATGATACTCCATTGTGTATACGTACCACATCTTCTTTATCCATTCATCTACTGATGAACACTTAGGTTGCTTCCGTTTCTTGGCTATTGTAAATAGTGCTGCAATAAACGTAGGTGTGCATGTGTCTTTTTGAAATTGGGCTCCTGCTTTCTTAGGGTGGAATTTCCTAGGAGTGGAATTGCTGGGTCAAATGGTATTTCCAGTTTTAGTTTTTTGAGGAACGTCCAAACTGCTTTCCGCAGTGGTTGAACTAATTGATAATTTACATTCTCACCAGCACCGTAAGAGGGTTCATCTTTCTCCACATCCTCACCAACATTTGTTGTTGTTTGTGTTTTGGATGGTGGCCATCCTAACTGGTGTGTTCTGGTATATCATTGTGGTTTTACTTATTTATTAATTTTTTTATTTTGGTATCATTAATATATACACTTACATGAACAACATTGTGGTTACTAGATTCCCGCCATTATCAAGCCCCCCCACATACCTCATTACAGTCACTGTCCATCAGTGTAGTAAGATGGTACAGAATCACTACTTGCCTTCTCTGTGCTATACTGCCTTCCCTGTGCACCCCCACCCCCGTACATTATGTGTGCGAATCGTGCTGCGTCTTCTTCCCCTCATCCCTCCCTTCCGACCGGTCCTCCCTAGTGCCTTTTCCTTTGTTAACTGTCAGTCCATTCTTGGATTCTGCGAGTGTGCTCCTGTTTTGTTCCTCCAGGTTTTGCTTTGTTTTTATAATCCAGAGATGAATGAAATCCTATGATACTTGTCTTTCTCTGCCTGGCTCATTTCACTGAGCATAATACCCTCTCGCTCCATCCATGTTGTTGCAAATGGTAGGATTTGTTTTCTTTTTATGGCTGAATAAGATTCCATTGTGTATATGCACCACATCTTCTTTATCCATTCATCTACTGATGGACAATTAGGTTGCTTCCATTTCATGGCTACTGTAAATAGTGCTGTGATAAACATAGGGGTGCATCCGTCTTTTTCAAACTGGGCTCCTGCATTCTTAGGGTAAATTCCTAGGAGTGGAAATCCTGGGCGAAATGGTATTTCTATTTTGAGCTTTTTGAGGACCCTCCATAGTGCTTTCCACAATGGTTGAACTAATTTACCTTCCCACCAGCAGTGTAGGAGGGTTCCCCTTTCTCCACATCCTCGCCAACATTTGTTGTTGTTTGTCTTTTGGATGTTGGCCATCCTACGTGGTGTGAGGTGATCTCTCGTTGTGGTTTTAATTTGCGTTTCTCCGATGATTAGCAACGTGGAGCATCTTTTCATGTGCCTGTTGGCCATCTGAATTTCTTCTTCGGAGAAGTGTCTTTTCAGCTCCTCTGCCCATTTTTTAATTGGTTTATTTACTTTTTTGTTGTTGGTGTGTAAGCTGTTTATATAATTTGGATGTCAAACCCTTATCGGATATATCACTTATAAATATATTCTCCCGTAGTGTAGGATGCTTTTTTGTTCTACTGATGATGTGCTTTGATGTACAGAAGCGTTTTACTTTGATATAATCCCACTTGTTTATTTTTGCTTTTGTTTCCCTTGCCCAGGTAGATATATTCAGGAAGAAGTTGGTCATGTTTATGTCCAAGAGATTTTTGCCTATGTGTTTCTCTAAGAGTTTTATGGTTTTATGACTTACATTCAGGTCTTTGATGGTAGAGCCACACAATGGAGTATTATAAAGTCATAAAAAGGAATGAAAATATACTGACATATGGTGTAACATAGATGTATTCTGAGAACATTAGGCTAAGTGAAAGCAGCCAGACACAAAAGTCACGTACTGTATCATTTCATATATATGAAATGTTCATACAAGCAAATCCACACACAGAGAAAACAGAGTAGAGGCTGCCAGGGTGTGCAGAGAGGAGGGAATGAGGAGTGCCTGCTAATGTGTAAGGGGCGGTTCTTTGGGGAATGATGAAAATGCTGTGGGTTAGATAATGATGACGGTTGCACAAGCTTGTGAATGTGCTGAATGCCACTGATTTTACTAAAGTTTCTAGAGGTGAATTTTATGGTTCGTGAATTATATCTCAATAACTGTCATAATGCAAATCACCAGTTTTCCCAAGGTGATTATCCGCTGTTCTCCTCTCCCCCTGTCCCCACTCCATTCCCTTTCCCGTCTAGTCCCGTGCCCTCCCCGTGGCTGCCCCAAGGGGCCTTCTCCTAAGTAGCGCCTCTGGACCATCCTGAGCCTTGGGCCTCCAGTTGGTGGCAGGGCAACCCAGCACGCGCACACTCCCGTCGCTCACACCTGGAAGAAGTGGGTGCTTCCAGGGAGATACTTCTTGTGGGCTTAGGTGGTTAGTGATGTTTAGAGCAGGCTGCGCGGGCCAGGGTTGATGGAGGAGGACTGTTCCGGTCAAGTTAACATTTAGGCCCGTCCGAAGTTTCGTCTGGTCCGCCATGGGGCTCCGGGTGCCGTGCTCTGAAAGCCAGGTTGGCCACCTAAGGGCGCCTGAAATACCAAGGACTTTGGAGGCATATAGGCCTCAAATTGAGGCCTTGCCCCTCCCCATGCAGTGTGACCTCAGTCCACGGCTGAACCTCACTTAGTGAAGTGGCACAGTGATACAGACAGTAGGGTGCTCTCGGGCCTGCTGCGCAGGTGTTGAGTGAACGGTGATTTAAATCCCAGGCCCTGCCCTGGCTGGGGCTCCTGCCGCAGCAGTTGGCTGGGCTCAGCCCCTGTTATCGGCTGCCCCCAGGATAGCTCTGAGCCCCTGCCATTCCTCTGGCAGATCCTTCTCTGATTTGTACTCGCCTCTCCTGGATTGGGCAGCCCAAAGTTTTGGAGTTGTGTCCTGAATCCCTTGTTTTCCAAAATACTTACCTGGTGGTCATGAGACATGATGTCAGCCCTCATGAGAGACTCTCTACGTTTCTCCTGGTCAACCTAGACGCATCTCCTGCCATCTTCAACTATTCAAAGGTTAACCCTGACCCTTAGCCCTGATGCGCTTCTTACTTCTGCCATTTCCCGCACGCCGGCTCCCTTTTTATAAACCTGTAACCTCTCCCCCCCCCCTTCGGCCTTCCTGACCCTGGGCCGAGTTCCTTCCTCTGTCCCCAGTTCTCACCCCTTTTCCCTGACGTGCCGTCCACCTTCCAGGTCTTTCTTTCTCATACAGGCTCTCATCCCCACTCCCACCAAAGAGAAACCACAGTTGAAAGCATATCAAAACTCCAAAGGCTTCTTATTATTCATCTCTTAATTCTATTAACATTTATTGTTTTATTGTTTTAAAATCTACGAGAATAAATAGAGGAACTTATATCTATCTGTCTACGTGTGGAAACTTAACATCTATCTATCTACGTGTGGAAACTTTTATCTATCTATCTATCTATGGGTGGAAACTTTTATCTATCTGTCTATCTATGGGAGGAAACTTATCTGTCTGTCTACAGCTGTTGGTACCAAAGTGGCACCAACAGTCCTGTCAGCTCTTACTTTATGTAGCTGTAGTAGTCAGCAATTCCCATTTCCTTTTCCCTCCCGATGAAAAACTGTAGTTTCCCCGCACAGGTGTATTTGGCAGCATCCTCCCGCTCTCGTTGAGCCCGCCTCTTCATAGCCTCCCGCTCTGGCCTCTGCTCCTCTGTGATGGGCTTGGATATTACTGGCCCAGAAATATCAGGTTTCCTCCATGGAGTGGGTTGGAAGCGGGGTTCTTGGGGTGGAAGCTGGGTTTGAGGCTTGGGTGGAGGCTCGTGCTGGGGCCCAGCAGTGGGAAGGGGCTCCTGCTGGAGGGAAGTGCGAGATGATGTTCTGTAGGGTGCAGGTCTAGAGGCAGCGGTCTGGGTGACCCTGGGCCGGGTGGAGTCGGTCCGGTGTGGCTGGGTTGAGTTGGTCTGGACTGGACCCAGAGATGAGCAGGCAGGACCCGTCACAGATGCACGTGCTTGCCGGGACGAACCGACTGCAGTAGGTTGAGCGGCGTCAGTAGGTCCAGGCCGGGTAGAGGAAGGCAGAGCTGGCCGGCGTGAGGCCAGAGACTGTGGCCTCCGACTCCGAGGAACTCGGCGAGCTTGAGGCCTGTCCTCAGTCAGAAAAGGCAGAGGCACCAACTTGACCTTCCCAGGAGGTGGCCGTTCATCCTGGGATGGAGATGGACACTCTCTTTTGACACTGCCATCTGGTTTGTGGGCTCTGGCATGAGTTTTCCCAAGGCCTTTACCCTCACGTGGAGTATTCAGCCACGGTTTGGTGGCCGGGGGTGGCTGGGGGTCTTTGGGGTTCCTTGAATTTCCCAAGGCCTGGGAATTAGAGAGTCCAGTTTCCTTATCAGCCGCCTTCCCCAGTGCGTGAAGAACCTGCACAGGCTCCAGCGTGTGCATGCCCAGCGTGCTTCGATGTTTTTTAAGGTTCTCTTGGCTGAGCTCAGGTTGGTTTTTCTTGCGCTTCATCCTGGGCATGGTTGGCTTTTCCTCTGCCCGGGCTTTGCTCCTGGACGGCTTACCCTCCTCAGCTTGCTTGGAGTTGCCTTTTCTCTGTCCTCTCCCCGTACTTCTCTTTTCACCTGGTTTAGATAGAACACTTCAAAATGTGTGGATATTACTTTTTAAATATCATTAAATTAAAACATAGAAAATCTCTGAAACACTAGTGGAGGGAGGCCGCTACAGATGATACATCTCAGTGTATGCTGCCAGTTTTCTACACCACCTTGTTTTCTCTTGTTTCTGTGGAAAGAGTTTCAAGATGCCTCTGATTTCATTTTCTACATGGGTGCCCTTTAAGACTCAGTGTTGGAAAAGAAAGGGACCAGAGAGAAGCAGTCTGCCATCCTCATGTAACAGATGAGCAAAAACCAGATTTTCTTGGAGAGTCAGTGACTTGTCCAAAGTCACACAGCTAGTAAATGTCAAAGTCAGAAGTGAAACGAGGTCTCCAGAGTTCTAGTTCAACACTTTCTCCCATTATTTCATGCTATTTTAAACCTGCTACTAAATTTAGGGGCAAAAAAAATCTAATGAAAATCTTTTAAGAGTTTCTTTCCTTACCTGACATGGTCAGAGAAGAGCAGGAAACACCAACTGTAGATCCCAGAGATGAGGAGAAGATGCTAGAGGATGTCTGAGTGGCTGAAGCCAAAGAGTACGTGTGTCCGGCACGAAGATTACCGGTCACTGGTCACTTGCCGTGCTCCAAGTCTGTTTACAGACAACTCCGTGGAAACCCCAAGATTCTACGGGTGGTGATAGGTCGGTGGGAGAATGATGTCGCAAGCAGGCAGTTTAAAGGTACGAGGTAGCCAATAGGGAGGTCAGCTTCCCACCAAGGAGACAGGATTGGGTGGAGGCAGTAGTAGGTGAGCTAAAACAACACCTAAATGGCTGCGCTCTGTGAAGGGGGAATCCTACAGGACAGGTGTGATAGCCCCCATTCCCCCCAGGATCTTATGTTAGGGAAATCATCTCAACATTCCTTACAGATATTCGTTAATCTAAGAAGCTAGTAATTATTTGTAATACATTTTGTGACATAACACTACCCATTATTTGTACTGTTAACTAATATAATATCCTTAGGAAGGAGCAGCATTTAGGTGGAACAGTTGGTTACATTTGTTCTGACATCGTATCAGTTGATCTGCTTAATGAACTTGCCCTTTTTGAGGAGCACAAGAAGGGATTGAGGAGCTCTTTTTGTCACTTGGTCCAAGAATTGGATGACTTTGTTGAGTGCACCTTGCGAGGAAAGATGTGGTCCAAGGATCTTTCCGTGTGGTTTCCTCCCCTTGACTCCTGTCTTCCTTGGGCTGTTGTGGGTGAAGCCATGTTGCACTTGCGTCTCTCTCTCTCTCTCTCTCTCTTCTGCTTTCCTTATTCTCTTCATTATAGGCGTTGTTTCTGGGACAAGCCTTGATCTGGCTGGCGTTCTTCCGCTCATGAGTGTTACTTTCTGTCAACTTCCAGCAGCAGGGGTGCTCTTTCTCAGTGCCTGATGCTTCGCAAAATGAACTCTGCCCATTAGATGCAAACGCCAGACAGCTAGAAGACATCGCTGATTGCAGACCTTTCCTCTTCCAGCCTTTGGTTGCAGTTCTTTTGCCCATAATTTGTTACCTCTGGCTCCTTGGGCTGCCCAGGCACCCTGCCGTCCCACTCTTTTGTACACGAGAGGCATTGCTTTATCTTCCCTTTTCCTTCTCACACAGTGTACCCAGTGTGGCAGAGTAGCCTCCTCCCGCTTTGCAAACAGCCACTGTAGCATCTTGGATCCCTAGGATTCTCTGCCTGCCATGCTTGGGTGCAAGGCAGGCAACCTGAAGAGGAGAAGAGTTAGAGAAAGAGGAGGCCCTTCCTGGAGAACAGGGAACAGGCAAGATGAACAGATAGAGGAAAAGAGAGATTCGTGTGGATTTTTCAGTTTCTGTAAGAATTAAGTTGACACATTTTTGGCCTCTTATTAACAGAAGAGACAGTTCAATATATATTACATATATTTTATGTAGCGCGATAGTGCAGCAATTGCCATGAATTCTGTACCCTAAAGAGAATAATCTTAAGTATATTTTCCCTCTTTGTTTGATGTCAGGGCACCTCATTTACTCACTCACTGGCAGGTGTGTACACTATGGGTGGTTTTTAAATGCTGTGGTTTTGTCTACATGGTTTCTCCTTGTCCCATTTTTAAGGAACCCAACATTGTACGACATAGTGCATGCTTTCCTCCTGATGGTTGTTATTTTGAAGCATCGTGCACTAACCTGACTTGATGGATTTAGTGGAGAGATTTAAAAGGAGTCTGTGAAAGGGTCGTTTTGGTGAGTCCCAATGTGCACGCAAACATAAGGACAGATGCCTGCAGCCAGTGGCTGGATTGCTTCTGTTTTTGCTCCCTTGTTTAGTGGAACTCATTAAAGGCTCTGTGACTGTGACCAAGTGAGGTAGGGCTGAGTTGCTAGCGATCTGTATATGTGGTGTAAGCTGGTTTGGTGGAGGAAATGTATGCATCTATTCCTTGTGGCACGCTTTTAGAGGTGCCTAGATTGGCCTGGGGACGTTTCCAGTGTGATGAGCACGAGGTATGTGATTATGAGGTGCCAAGAATCCACCTGAGGATAGAGCATAGATGGAACTTCTTTTTTCATTTATAGGTCACATATTCACTTGTAGACACATATTTCACTTGTAGACTTACTTTTCCTATTAGGAGATATGAGATTTTTCAGTGATGGGGGTTGATGCTTATCTGAGAGGAGATCGTGAAGGGTACTGAAGTGTAGAGAGATAGACCTTCAGCTTAGAAATGTTTCTTAAACCCTAAGAATGCAGCACTCCAGTTTGGAAAAGACAGATGCACCCCTATGTTTATCGCTGCACTATTTACGATAGCCAAGATATGGAAGCAACCTAAATGTCCATCACTAGATGAATGGATAAAGAAGATGTGGTACATATACACAATGGAATATTACTCAGCTAAAAGGAAAAAACAGATCCTACCATTTGCAACGACGTGGATGGAGCCAGGGGGTATTATGCTCAGTGAAATAAGCCAGGCGGAGAAAGACAAGTACCAAATGATTTCACTCATATGGGGAGTATAAGAAAAAAGGAAAACTGAAGGAACAAAACAGCAGCAGAATCACAGAACCCAAGAATGGACTTAACAGTTACCAAAGGGAAAGGGACTGGGGAGGATGGGTGGGAAGGGAGGGATAAGGGCAGGGAAAAAGAAAGGGGGCATTATGATTAGCATGTATATAGTGTGTGTGGGGGCACGGGGAGGGCTGTGCAATACAGAGAAGAGGAGTAGTTGATTTTATAGCATCTTACTGTACTGATGGACAGTGACTGTGAAGGGGTATGTGGGGGGGGGGGGACTTGGTGAAGGGGCGAGCCTAGGAAACATAAGGTCTTTCATGTAATTGTAGATTAATGATACCAAAATAAAGAAAAAAATGTTAGAAAAACAAAAAAGGAAAATGTTTCTTAAGATTTTTCTCCCTAGGCTTCATATCTGAGATAGCCTTCTTCCGTGATATTAGCATGTAATGTGAGGCTACTGATATATGGTAAATGTCTGCAAGCCACACCAGTCTCTCTCTTCTCCGCTTCCATGGGAATCAAGGGCATCGATAGGTAATGCAGGTTAATTTGGTCATGTAAGAGTGTGGTGATTGTGGTCAGACAAATTCTGGTAGCAGTGAAATGTTTACATACTAAAATACTCAGTTCCAACATTCAATTCTTTTAGGCAAATCCTTAATTAGGCCTTTCCTGGTTCCCAACCTTTGTAACTATTTTCTTTCCATAGATCCAGCCTTTTGATGTTACCTGCAGGCTGAGCACACATTAAGCTCTACCAGAATCTTAAATGTAGGAGGCAGAACCTAAAGAGCTTTGGTCTAACACTCTGGAACTTAGCATTAAGCCCTTCCCTGACTTAAAGACTTAGGTTTATGGTTAGGTATTGCCTTGTCCCAGAGGCCCACCTCCTGTATTTCGTACTCTTCTTCGGGACAACTGGGAGTGTCTTGGTATAACAGAACAAGTCCATCCACCCCTGAGGCTCTTCCTTACTCTCTCCATTGTCACTTTTTGATTTGATTCAAGACTGGAATCCCTTAAACCCCTGCGGTTTGGAACCTGGGGGCCCTCCCAGATAGCAGTAGATTTCGTTAGTGTCAATTATGTTGTTCAGTGCTCCAAATAGCCCTCATTCCTGTATTTCCCATCCCACTACATACCTGTTAAGGCGTTCTTTTTACCTCATGCTGAACGCAGTCCCATCCAAAGACGCAATCTTTGTTAGTTCACATACTTTCTGGAAACTCTGTTATGCCCCAGTCTGGATTTTCCTGTGTCAGCCATAACTGAGTTTGTTTCTGATGGACAGTGACTGTAGTGGGGTATGTGGTGGGGACTTGATAATGGGGGGAGTCTAGTAACCATGATGTTGCTCATATAATTGCGCGTTAGTGACACTCAAAAAAAAAACTGTGGCAGAGCTAGCTCCTAACTCTGTCCAGTCCCCTTTCCATCGCATAGCACCTCCTGAGAAAGACACGTGCCAGATAATTGCAATTGCTTAAGAAAAAACAAAAACAAATTTAGATTCGTTTAAGCCGTGCCCTTCTCTCTTGGCCACACGTTGGTTTCACAGGTGGGGAAACTGAGGCCCAAGAGAGGCTGTGCCCTGCCCCCAAGGCCACCCAGAGCAAAATTTGGTGCCCGCTTGCCAGATGTCCCGGCAATATGTGTTCTTAAATTTTTCAAATGTTTTGATGAGCATTTTCAGATTCGTCATTGAGTTTCAACACAGGAAAATGTAACAGAGAAAGTAAAAGGAACCCGAACTGCACCCAGGGTTAACAAGAGAAATACAAAATTTAAAACAAGTTAAGGGTGAATACTGAAGGGCCCCCACCCCATAAGATGGCGAAATTGCTGCTTCTCTTCCGGGTCCTCGGTTCCCGCCGGTGCCACCTGAACCCCAATCACCCCTCGCCCCCCTAATCCCAGTACCTAGCCAATAGCCACCAGCCCCGTAGAAGTGACACCACAATCACCCCATGCCCCTTCCTATATAACCCAGCGCCTTTCCCTAATAAAGCGGAATTCTCCGGTGAATTGCTGCTGTGTGTCGCTCCTTTCCTTTCAGTTTCCACTTGAAGCTTTATCTTTTAGCAAAGTGGAAGTGCAGGATCAATACAGTTTTTCTAGTTTCTGATAGATTCATGCCACAGTTTGTATATAGTCATGTGTGTAGATATTTGTACCATTTGTTCTTTTGGGCTCTACATGCCTATTGGTTATCTTGTTCATGAATTCTAATATTTTATGATTTTATTCTAAAAGGGTATTTTTTTCATGAATTCTAAAAGAATATCTATCACTAAATTTGAGTTACCTAATTGTAACTTGGCAAGCTATGCCAGGCTAATTTATGTCTTTTCTTTTTCCAAGTAGCAATTTACTAACATTGACCCCCTCTTAATTATCATAATTCAAATTGTAAATGCTTGTGGATTTAAACTTGGTCAGAATATGACTGTCCCAGCAATGTTAAAGCTAGTGGTCTTTTTACCCATTCGTTCGTTCGTTCATTCATTCATTCAGTAACCCTGACCTCTCTGTTTTCCCATCTCTAGATGGTTGCAAAGAACAGGAACAGTGTACGTAAGGTACTTCCGGAAATTAGAAAATAAATTCAGCATTATAATTTTCTACAGTTTAACCTGTCATTTAGTACTGTACTCTGCCTTCAGACGTACTGTGGGACATGCTGTCTTCGCTGTCCCGCTGTGGCAGAATTCAGAGTTTTTCTAACAAGTACAGTTCCTTATGCCTGGTACTGTGTGCAAATTTCAGACTCAAGCTTCATTCTCACCTCTCTGTTATTTCTTGATACTTTCTAAAATGTAAATACGTACTTGTCCACCTCTAGCGTGACACCTGGCACATGACAGGAACCCACAAGAAGTTTCACTAAGAGTGGGAAGGTAGGTTGATACAATATTTTTGGAGAGTAGTTAGGCAGTGTCTCGCAAAATTTTCAGTTTGCATATCCTTCATTCCAAGAATTCTACTAGGAATTTAGATATAGTTGTATACATGTATAGGGATGTTCACATTGCAGCCTGTCTTTAAGGAGGACAGAAAATTGAAAGCAACTGAAAGTTAATCAGTATTGGGCAGATTATGTAAATGGTGGTACTTATGATCAGTGGAGTACTTTGCAGCCATTAGAAAGAATAGAAAGGCTGTTTGCATAAATTGACCAGGAAAATCAGCATCTAAGATAGGTTGCAGAATATATATATGTAGTGTGGTGCTTTTATATAAAATAGAGGACACCCATATATGTGCAAGTAGGTACTGATATATTTAAATACATATACAGTTAATGATAGAAAAAAAAAGCCAAAAAAAACATGGGTTCACAAGCTTAAAAAAAGAAAAAACATATACAGCAAAAGGGAATATAGTATGCCCTTGAAAAATGTTCGAAGAACCGCACAAAGAAACGGAGGGGTGGGATTTCACTTTGATTCTGTCCGTGACCTGTGTGCTCTTTGGATCCCGAGGGGTTTGCAGGCCCATCGACGTGCGCTACCCACCGCCGGCTGAGGAGGGCGCTGTGGCCCCCAGAATCCCGTCGGCCGGCGCGGGGAATGAGAGCACCGCGGGCGGTGCCGCATGCGCAGCAGCAGGAGCCGAGGCGCTGCGGCGTGAAGTGTTCCCGTCGGAAATCCAGTTGTCGCCGAGGGCGCCGGCCCGGCGGCTCTGTCGCTCTTGGCGTTGCGTGGGCACGGGCGGCATCTTGGGGCGCAGAGGAGCCAATGGCATCGTGCCCGCCACCGCTGGGGCCAGAGACGCGTCTTTTCCGGACGGCCCTGTGGCAAGAGGAAGGGTGCAGGCCACGCCCCCGAAAGGTAAGCAGCCTCGGCCCGGTGCGGGCCCGTCCCGCCCGCAACTCCTGGGCCTCGGTAGCTGCCTGAGCGTTGCCGCCGCGCGTGGCCCGCCCGCCTCTTCCCGGGAGGCTGTGACGCTTTCGCTGCTCCGCTCGCAGGAGGTGACGTGGACAGAGAACAGCCTGGTTTTTTGATTTCTCCCCATCCTTCTAAACACGAGGCACGGGCCATGGTTCCCCGGGTGAAATAGAGAGACGGACTGCTCTTGAAGATGGGCCTGTGAGTGCTGGGGACACCCCTTACTTACCGAAATGGGGGTCCGCCGCATTCCTCAAGCTGTGCTATCTTGGCACAGAAAATAGGAGTAAGAAGAGCCAAGGTTGAAAGGAAAACCCACCAGTACAACCAAACTTTTCACCGGAAAAATGTGTGTGTTGTTCCCAGGAATCGCCAAGGGCATCCTGTTGCTTTCTAAGAGGTCTCATTTGAGAAATCGGCTTCCGTGTATTCCAACGATTAATTTTGAGGCTTTGCTTTTATGTTCAGTGAACCCGTCTTCCTTGAGACCTTGCTTTCCTCCATCTCATACCTCATTAAATCCCCTTCCTCCGATTTATGCCCTGAATATCTTTTGAGTCTGTCCTCTCTCCTCCACCAGCATCCTAATATAGAACTTGCCTGATCTGTCTGTCCTGATGAGTGTATATATTTATCGGTTCTTGTTTCCTTCCAGTCCATTCTTCACATAAGACATTTTCTTAATAGGCAACTTGGAAAGTTCTCATAAATATCGCACAAAAACATTGCTTTAAGAATAAAAACAAACTCTTTTCCATGACCTTTAAGACTCTGCGTGGTCTAGAATCCCCTCTCTTTGCCCAGCGCCATCTTGTGTCACTTTTGCCCTCGCTTTCTATACTGAAGGAATGCTGAATTAACCTTAGTTGATTCTATATAAATCCTACCGAAGGCAGCTCAAATACTACCTTTTTACTATCACTCCTAGCCTTATTAAATGAAGTTCACGGCCCCTTTTTTAATCAGGTTTTTCCTTTAAAACATGGACTTGAGGTTCACTACTGGTTGCATTTGATGGCATCCGTTGTGTTAGGAC
This sequence comes from Manis pentadactyla, assembly GCF_030020395.1. Lineage (NCBI taxonomy): Eukaryota > Metazoa > Chordata > Mammalia > Pholidota > Manidae > Manis > Manis pentadactyla. Next base: position 14,502,710 of record NC_080033.1, read on the forward strand.
CAAAAATAAAGTGTAAAGTGAAAGAGTTGGAGTTAAAAGGGTTTCAGTCAACATGTGTGTATTTAAGGACGCCTTAGTGCTCACGATTGGGCTAGATTTCATTGGGGACGCAGGAGTTCTGGCCACCTGTGGTCTTAGATGTGTCTTATTTGTTGAGCCCTTTGCACTGTTCTGTTGCCTTGTCTGTTTTCAAGACGGGGAAGCAGGCACATCACGTAAGACACCTCCAGTTTCCTTCTTCATTTCCGGTGACTGATGCCTCACTCATTCTGCTCCTGTGCTCCTTTATTCTGCTCAGAATTGCTGAAACTGGAGAACTTGACACCATCGTTAGTATTGATCATTGTTACTGGCAGCTCCTATGTACTGGCTATCCTTGACATTCAAACACATGAGTACCACAGAAGCATTATTTTCATGACTCAATAACTTCGTGAGTAAGAGACCTAGCTCTTTGGCCTGTGTCCACGTGGCCCAGCTGTTAGGCAAGAGAGTTGGTGGTTAAATTATACAGGTTTTGTTTTGTTTGAATAATGTTTTTCTGTGTTAAGGCAGCCCATCATAGGATTATTATTAAGATTAGCAGAGCCAAGATTCCTCATCTCTGCTTATTTTATAGCAAATTGAGTGATTCAGGAAAATTTTTTTCTTCTTAACCTTTATCGTAATCATGCAAATCATCAAATAAGTATTGAGCACCTACAGGTTGTGTGGCTTGTCATAAGACCTTCCCCTGAGTTACTTAGATCTTAGGTAGGCAGCATAAGTAGAAGATTTCAGTGCAGTTGATAGGCAACAACTCCTAAAGCCGCAGTGATAATGAAATGACGTGTAATTTAGGAAGGGAATAATGTTAAAGTGTCTCATTTACATTTTTAGCCTTAATCTTTCATAATAGTAGGTCCTTCTTAAGAAAAATAATAGTGTTTTGTACAGTTTTTAATAGTTCATAGAGTATTTCACCTCCTTTACTTCATTTGGTCTTCACAGTTCGGTGTGCTCTGAGTTGGGCGCATTATCCTCATTCTGTAAGTAAGGAACCATTCTCTGGGTCTAGTGACATGCTGTGTTCCACAATTTGGAGTAACAAAACCTGGATTTTCTAGCTCTTCTTTCAGGATTCACTCGACATTATAGGCCACATTCTTTTCGTTTTACTTTTGGTAATTCTCAGTGAGCTGAAGGTTGTCTATTGAGATTATAGTCTAGAGCCACACGGACCACTTTTTGGTTATTTTTAAATTATTTTTTTGAATAGATGACATGTACATATACAAAATTCAGAAAGCACAAACCGGTGTGTGTGTGTGTGGTGTGTGTGTGTGTGTGTGTGTGTGTGTGTGTGTGTGTGTGTGTGTGTACTTAAAATCAAAGTCTCCCTACCGCTCCTCTTTCCCCCCAAACCCTCACTTCCCCTGCCCTGAGACAGTCACTCTTACTAGTTTCTTATATGTCCTAGAGATGATATATGCATAGCAATTATATCACATTAGATTTTTGATCACATACTACTGGAAGGGTTTGTCAGTGGTATTGACACTTGGGGTGGAATAATTCTTTGCTGTGGGGACGGTCCTGTGTGCTATGGGGTTTTCAGCAGTGTCCCTGGTCTGAACCCACTAGATGTCAGTAGCACCCCCACTGTGACAACCAAAAATGTTGCCAGACATGACCTCATGGATTCTGAGGGGCAAAACTGCCCTGGTTGAGAACCAGTGCCCTAAAGAACAGGAGGCGGGAGAAAGGGACTACTGTTGTCTTTTATTTTTATTTTATTTTATTGTCATTATATTTTGAATAAAAAATTTTAGAGTTGTTTATTAGGACTGTCATTAAAAAGTGAAAGAGTCTACATTCTCCAGAGGGAATGATGTTATTTATGTATTTATTTTATTAAGGTATCATCGATATGCAATCACATGAGCAACATTGTGGTACCAGATTCCCCCCATTATCAAGTCCACACCACATACCCCGTTACAGTCACTGTCCATCAGCATAGTAAGATGGTATAGAGTCACTACTTGTCTTCTCTGTGCTATACCTCCTTCCCTGTGGCCCCCCTACATTATGTATGCTAATCATAATACCCGTTAATCCCCTTATCCCTCCTTTCCCACCCACCCTCCCCAGTCTCTTTCACTTTGGTAACTGTTAGTCCCGTTCCTGGGTTCTGTGATTCTGCTGCTGTTTTGTTCCTTCACTTCTTGCTTTGTTGGATATGCCACAGATGAGTGAAATCATTTGGTACTTGTCTTTCTCTGGGAGTCTTATGTCACTGAGCATAATACCCTCTAGCTCCATCCATGTTGTTGTAAATGGTAGCGTTTGTTTCCTTCTTACGGTTGAATGATACTCCATTGTGTATACGTACCACATCTTCTTTATCCATTCATCTACTGATGAACACTTAGGTTGCTTCCGTTTCTTGGCTATTGTAAATAGTGCTGCAATAAACGTAGGTGTGCATGTGTCTTTTTGAAATTGGGCTCCTGCTTTCTTAGGGTGGAATTTCCTAGGAGTGGAATTGCTGGGTCAAATGGTATTTCCAGTTTTAGTTTTTTGAGGAACGTCCAAACTGCTTTCCGCAGTGGTTGAACTAATTGATAATTTACATTCTCACCAGCACCGTAAGAGGGTTCATCTTTCTCCACATCCTCACCAACATTTGTTGTTGTTTGTGTTTTGGATGGTGGCCATCCTAACTGGTGTGTTCTGGTATATCATTGTGGTTTTACTTATTTATTAATTTTTTTATTTTGGTATCATTAATATATACACTTACATGAACAACATTGTGGTTACTAGATTCCCGCCATTATCAAGCCCCCCCACATACCTCATTACAGTCACTGTCCATCAGTGTAGTAAGATGGTACAGAATCACTACTTGCCTTCTCTGTGCTATACTGCCTTCCCTGTGCACCCCCACCCCCGTACATTATGTGTGCGAATCGTGCTGCGTCTTCTTCCCCTCATCCCTCCCTTCCGACCGGTCCTCCCTAGTGCCTTTTCCTTTGTTAACTGTCAGTCCATTCTTGGATTCTGCGAGTGTGCTCCTGTTTTGTTCCTCCAGGTTTTGCTTTGTTTTTATAATCCAGAGATGAATGAAATCCTATGATACTTGTCTTTCTCTGCCTGGCTCATTTCACTGAGCATAATACCCTCTCGCTCCATCCATGTTGTTGCAAATGGTAGGATTTGTTTTCTTTTTATGGCTGAATAAGATTCCATTGTGTATATGCACCACATCTTCTTTATCCATTCATCTACTGATGGACAATTAGGTTGCTTCCATTTCATGGCTACTGTAAATAGTGCTGTGATAAACATAGGGGTGCATCCGTCTTTTTCAAACTGGGCTCCTGCATTCTTAGGGTAAATTCCTAGGAGTGGAAATCCTGGGCGAAATGGTATTTCTATTTTGAGCTTTTTGAGGACCCTCCATAGTGCTTTCCACAATGGTTGAACTAATTTACCTTCCCACCAGCAGTGTAGGAGGGTTCCCCTTTCTCCACATCCTCGCCAACATTTGTTGTTGTTTGTCTTTTGGATGTTGGCCATCCTACGTGGTGTGAGGTGATCTCTCGTTGTGGTTTTAATTTGCGTTTCTCCGATGATTAGCAACGTGGAGCATCTTTTCATGTGCCTGTTGGCCATCTGAATTTCTTCTTCGGAGAAGTGTCTTTTCAGCTCCTCTGCCCATTTTTTAATTGGTTTATTTACTTTTTTGTTGTTGGTGTGTAAGCTGTTTATATAATTTGGATGTCAAACCCTTATCGGATATATCACTTATAAATATATTCTCCCGTAGTGTAGGATGCTTTTTTGTTCTACTGATGATGTGCTTTGATGTACAGAAGCGTTTTACTTTGATATAATCCCACTTGTTTATTTTTGCTTTTGTTTCCCTTGCCCAGGTAGATATATTCAGGAAGAAGTTGGTCATGTTTATGTCCAAGAGATTTTTGCCTATGTGTTTCTCTAAGAGTTTTATGGTTTTATGACTTACATTCAGGTCTTTGATGGTAGAGCCACACAATGGAGTATTATAAAGTCATAAAAAGGAATGAAAATATACTGACATATGGTGTAACATAGATGTATTCTGAGAACATTAGGCTAAGTGAAAGCAGCCAGACACAAAAGCCACGTACTGTATCATTTCATATATATGAAATGTTCATACAAGCAAATCCACACACAGAGAAAACAGAGTAGAGGCTGCCAGGGTGTGCAGAGAGGAGGGAATGAGGAGTGCCTGCTAATGTGTAAGGGGCGGTTCTTTGGGGAATGATGAAAATGCTGTGGGTTAGATAATGATGACGGTTGCACAAGCTTGTGAATGTGCTGAATGCCACTGATTTTACTAAAGTTTCTAGAGGTGAATTTTATGGTTCGTGAATTATATCTCAATAACTGTCATAATGCAAATCACCAGTTTTCCCAAGGTGATTATCCGCTGTTCTCCTCTCCCCCTGTCCCCACTCCATTCCCTTTCCCGTCTAGTCCCGTGCCCTCCCCGTGGCTGCCCCAAGGGGCCTTCTCCTAAGTAGCGCCTCTGGACCATCCTGAGCCTTGGGCCTCCAGTTGGTGGCAGGGCAACCCAGCACGCGCACACTCCCGTCGCTCACACCTGGAAGAAGTGGGTGCTTCCAGGGAGATACTTCTTGTGGGCTTAGGTGGTTAGTGATGTTTAGAGCAGGCTGCGCGGGCCAGGGTTGATGGAGGAGGACTGTTCCGGTCAAGTTAACATTTAGGCCCGTCCGAAGTTTCGTCTGGTCCGCCATGGGGCTCCGGGTGCCGTGCTCTGAAAGCCAGGTTGGCCACCTAAGGGCGCCTGAAATACCAAGGACTTTGGAGGCATATAGGCCTCAAATTGAGGCCTTGCCCCTCCCCATGCAGTGTGACCTCAGTCCACGGCTGAACCTCACTTAGTGAAGTGGCACAGTGATACAGACAGTAGGGTGCTCTCGGGCCTGCTGCGCAGGTGTTGAGTGAACGGTGATTTAAATCCCAGGCCCTGCTCTGGCTGGGGCTCCTGCCGCAGCAGTTGGCTGGGCTCAGCCCCTGTTATCGGCTGCCCCCAGGATAGCTCTGAGCCCCTGCCATTCCTCTGGCAGATCCTTCTCTGATTTGTACTCGCCTCTCCTGGATTGGGCAGCCCAAAGTTTTGGAGTTGTGTCCTGAATCCCTTGTTTTCCAAAATACTTACCTGGTGGTCATGAGACATGATGTCAGCCCTCATGAGAGACTCTCTACGTTTCTCCTGGTCAACCTAGACGCATCTCCTGCCATCTTCAACTATTCAAAGGTTAACCCTGACCCTTAGCCCTGATGCGCTTCTTACTTCTGCCATTTCCCGCACGCCGGCTCCCTTTTTATAAACCTGTAACCTCTCCCCCCCCCCTTCGGCCTTCCTGACCCTGGGCCGAGTTCCTTCCTCTGTCCCCAGTTCTCACCCCTTTTCCCTGACGTGCCGTCCACCTTCCAGGTCTTTCTTTCTCATACAGGCTCTCATCCCCACTCCCACCAAAGAGAAACCACAGTTGAAAGCATATCAAAACTCCAAAGGCTTCTTATTATTCATCTCTTAATTCTATTAACATTTATTGTTTTATTGTTTTAAAATCTACGAGAATAAATAGAGGAACTTATATCTATCTGTCTACGTGTGGAAACTTAACATCTATCTATCTACGTGTGGAAACTTTTATCTATCTATCTATCTATGGGTGGAAACTTTTATCTATCTATCTATCTATGGGAGGAAACTTATCTGTCTGTCTACAGCTGTTGGTACCAAAGTGGCACCAACAGTCCTGTCAGCTCTTACTTTATGTAGCTGTAGTAGTCAGCAATTCCCATTTCCTTTTCCCTCCCGATGAAAAACTGTAGTTTCCCCGCACAGGTGTATTTGGCAGCATCCTCCCGCTCTCGTTGAGCCCGCCTCTTCATAGCCTCCCGCTCTGGCCTCTGCTCCTCTGTGATGGGCTTGGATATTACTGGCCCAGAAATATCAGGTTTCCTCCATGGAGTGGGTTGGAAGCGGGGTTCTTGGGGTGGAAGCTGGGTTTGAGGCTTGGGTGGAGGCTCGTGCTGGGGCCCAGCAGTGGGAAGGGGCTCCTGCTGGAGGGAAGTGCGAGATGATGTTCTGTAGGGTGCAGGTCTAGAGGCAGCGGTCTGGGTGACCCTGGGCCGGGTGGAGTCGGTCCGGTGTGGCTGGGTTGAGTTGGTCTGGACTGGACCCAGAGATGAGCAGGCAGGACCCGTCACAGATGCACGTGCTTGCCGGGACGAACCGACTGCAGTAGGTTGAGCGGCGTCAGTAGGTCCAGGCCGGGTAGAGGAAGGCAGAGCTGGCCGGCGTGAGGCCAGAGACTGTGGCCTCCGACTCCGAGGAACTCGGCGAGCTTGAGGCCTGTCCTCAGTCAGAAAAGGCAGAGGCACCAACTTGACCTTCCCAGGAGGTGGCCGTTCATCCTGGGATGGAGATGGACACTCTCTTTTGACACTGCCATCTGGTTTGTGGGCTCTGGCATGAGTTTTCCCAAGGCCTTTACCCTCACGTGGAGTATTCAGCCACGGTTTGGTGGCCGGGGGTGGCTGGGGGTCTTTGGGGTTCCTTGAATTTCCCAAGGCCTGGGAATTAGAGAGTCCAGTTTCCTTATCAGCCGCCTTCCCCAGTGCGTGAAGAACCTGCACAGGCTCCAGCGTGTGCATGCCCAGCGTGCTTCGATGTTTTTTAAGGTTCTCTTGGCTGAGCTCAGGTTGGTTTTTCTTGCGCTTCATCCTGGGCATGGTTGGCTTTTCCTCTGCCCGGGCTTTGCTCCTGGACGGCTTACCCTCCTCAGCTTGCTTGGAGTTGCCTTTTCTCTGTCCTCTCCCCGTACTTCTCTTTTCACCTGGTTTAGATAGAACACTTCAAAATGTGTGGATATTACTTTTTAAATATCATTAAATTAAAACATAGAAAATCTCTGAAACACTAGTGGAGGGAGGCCGCTACAGATGATACATCTCAGTGTATGCTGCCAGTTTTCTACACCACCTTGTTTTCTCTTGTTTCTGTGGAAAGAGTTTCAAGATGCCTCTGATTTCATTTTCTACATGGGTGCCCTTTAAGACTCAGTGTTGGAAAAGAAAGGGACCAGAGAGAAGCAGTCTGCCATCCTCATGTAACAGATGAGCAAAAACCAGATTTTCTTGGAGAGTCAGTGACTTGTCCAAAGTCACACAGCTAGTAAATGTCAAAGTCAGAAGTGAAACGAGGTCTCCAGAGTTCTAGTTCAACACTTTCTCCCATTATTTCATGCTATTTTAAACCTGCTACTAAATTTAGGGGCAAAAAAAATCTAATGAAAATCTTTTAAGAGTTTCTTTCCTTACCTGACATGGTCAGAGAAGAGCAGGAAACACCAACTGTAGATCCCAGAGATGAGGAGAAGATGCTAGAGGATGTCTGAGTGGCTGAAGCCAAAGAGTACGTGTGTCCGGCACGAAGATTACCGGTCACTGGTCACTTGCCGTGCTCCAAGTCTGTTTACAGACAACTCCGTGGAAACCCCAAGATTCTACGGGTGGTGATAGGTCGGTGGGAGAATGATGTCGCAAGCAGGCAGTTTAAAGGTACGAGGTAGCCAATAGGGAGGTCAGCTTCCCACCAAGGAGACAGGATTGGGTGGAGGCAGTAGTAGGTGAGCTAAAACAACACCTAAATGGCTGCGCTCTGTGAAGGGGGAATCCTACAGGACAGGTGTGATAGCCCCCATTCCCCCCAGGATCTTATGTTAGGGAAATCATCTCAACATTCCTTACAGATATTCGTTAATCTAAGAAGCTAGTAATTATTTGTAATACATTTTGTGACATAACACTACCCATTATTTGTACTGTTAACTAATATAATATCCTTAGGAAGGAGCAGCATTTAGGTGGAACAGTTGGTTACATTTGTTCTGACATCGTATCAGTTGATCTGCTTAATGAACTTGCCCTTTTTGAGGAGCACAAGAAGGGATTGAGGAGCTCTTTTTGTCACTTGGTCCAAGAATTGGATGACTTTGTTGAGTGCACCTTGCGAGGAAAGATGTGGTCCAAGGATCTTTCCGTGTGGTTTCCTCCCCTTGACTCCTGTCTTCCTTGGGCTGTTGTGGGTGAAGCCATGTTGCACTTGCGTCTCTCTCTCTCTCTCTCTCTCTTCTGCTTTCCTTATTCTCTTCATTATAGGCGTTGTTTCTGGGACAAGCCTTGATCTGGCTGGCGTTCTTCCGCTCATGAGTGTTACTTTCTGTCAACTTCCAGCAGCAGGGGTGCTCTTTCTCAGTGCCTGATGCTTCGCAAAATGAACTCTGCCCATTAGATGCAAACGCCAGACAGCTAGAAGACATCGCTGATTGCAGACCTTTCCTCTTCCAGCCTTTGGTTGCAGTTCTTTTGCCCATAATTTGTTACCTCTGGCTCCTTGGGCTGCCCAGGCACCCTGCCGTCCCACTCTTTTGTACACGAGAGGCATTGCTTTATCTTCCCTTTTCCTTCTCACACAGTGTACCCAGTGTGGCAGAGTAGCCTCCTCCCGCTTTGCAAACAGCCACTGTAGCATCTTGGATCCCTAGGATTCTCTGCCTGCCATGCTTGGGTGCAAGGCAGGCAACCTGAAGAGGAGAAGAGTTAGAGAAAGAGGAGGCCCTTCCTGGAGAACAGGGAACAGGCAAGATGAACAGATAGAGGAAAAGAGAGATTCGTGTGGATTTTTCAGTTTCTGTAAGAATTAAGTTGACACATTTTTGGCCTCTTATTAACAGAAGAGACAGTTCAATATATATTACATATATTTTATGTAGCGCGATAGTGCAGCAATTGCCATGAATTCTGTACCCTAAAGAGAATAATCTTAAGTATATTTTCCCTCTTTGTTTGATGTCAGGGCACCTCATTTACTCACTCACTGGCAGGTGTGTACACTATGGGTGGTTTTTAAATGCTGTGGTTTTGTCTACATGGTTTCTCCTTGTCCCATTTTTAAGGAACCCAACATTGTACGACATAGTGCATGCTTTCCTCCTGATGGTTGTTATTTTGAAGCATCGTGCACTAACCTGACTTGATGGATTTAGTGGAGAGATTTAAAAGGAGTCTGTGAAAGGGTCGTTTTGGTGAGTCCCAATGTGCACGCAAACATAAGGACAGATGCCTGCAGCCAGTGGCTGGATTGCTTCTGTTTTTGCTCCCTTGTTTAGTGGAACTCATTAAAGGCTCTGTGACTGTGACCAAGTGAGGTAGGGCTGAGTTGCTAGCGATCTGTATATGTGGTGTAAGCTGGTTTGGTGGAGGAAATGTATGCATCTATTCCTTGTGGCACGCTTTTAGAGGTGCCTAGATTGGCCTGGGGACGTTTCCAGTGTGATGAGCACGAGGTATGTGATTATGAGGTGCCAAGAATCCACCTGAGGATAGAGCATAGATGGAACTTCTTTTTTCATTTATAGGTCACATATTCACTTGTAGACACATATTTCACTTGTAGACTTACTTTTCCTATTAGGAGATATGAGATTTTTCAGTGATGGGGGTTGATGCTTATCTGAGAGGAGATCGTGAAGGGTACTGAAGTGTAGAGAGATAGACCTTCAGCTTAGAAATGTTTCTTAAACCCTAAGAATGCAGCACTCCAGTTTGGAAAAGACAGATGCACCCCTATGTTTATCGCTGCACTATTTACGATAGCCAAGATATGGAAGCAACCTAAATGTCCATCACTAGATGAATGGATAAAGAAGATGTGGTACATATACACAATGGAATATTACTCAGCTAAAAGGAAAAAACAGATCCTACCATTTGCAACGACGTGGATGGAGCCAGGGGGTATTATGCTCAGTGAAATAAGCCAGGCGGAGAAAGACAAGTACCAAATGATTTCACTCATATGGGGAGTATAAGAAAAAAGGAAAACTGAAGGAACAAAACAGCAGCAGAATCACAGAACCCAAGAATGGACTTAACAGTTACCAAAGGGAAAGGGACTGGGGAGGATGGGTGGGAAGGGAGGGATAAGGGCAGGGAAAAAGAAAGGGGGCATTATGATTAGCATGTATATAGTGTGTGTGGGGGCACGGGGAGGGCTGTGCAATACAGAGAAGAGGAGTAGTTGATTTTATAGCATCTTACTGTACTGATGGACAGTGACTGTGAAGGGGTATGTGGGGGGGGGGGGACTTGGTGAAGGGGCGAGCCTAGGAAACATAAGGTCTTTCATGTAATTGTAGATTAATGATACCAAAATAAAGAAAAAAATGTTAGAAAAACAAAAAAGGAAAATGTTTCTTAAGATTTTTCTCCCTAGGCTTCATAGCTGAGATAGCCTTCTTCCGTGATATTAGCATGTAATGTGAGGCTACTGATATATGGTAAATGTCTGCAAGCCACACCAGTCTCTCTCTTCTCCGCTTCCATGGGAATCAAGGGCATCGATAGGTAATGCAGGTTAATTTGGTCATGTAAGAGTGTGGTGATTGTGGTCAGACAAATTCTGGTAGCAGTGAAATGTTTACATACTAAAATACTCAGTTCCAACATTCAATTCTTTTAGGCAAATCCTTAATTAGGCCTTTCCTGGTTCCCAACCTTTGTAACTATTTTCTTTCCATAGATCCAGCCTTTTGATGTTACCTGCAGGCTGAGCACACATTAAGCTCTACCAGAATCTTAAATGTAGGAGGCAGAACCTAAAGAGCTTTGGTCTAACACTCTGGAACTTAGCATTAAGCCCTTCCCTGACTTAAAGACTTAGGTTTATGGTTAGGTATTGCCTTGTCCCAGAGGCCCACCTCCTGTATTTCGTACTCTTCTTCGGGACAACTGGGAGTGTCTTGGTATAACAGAACAAGTCCATCCACCCCTGAGGCTCTTCCTTACTCTCTCCATTGTCACTTTTTGATTTGATTCAAGACTGGAATCCCTTAAACCCCTGCGGTTTGGAACCTGGGGGCCCTCCCAGATAGCAGTAGATTTCGTTAGTGTCAATTATGTTGTTCAGTGCTCCAAATAGCCCTCATTCCTGTATTTCCCATCCCACTACATACCTGTTAAGGCGTTCTTTTTACCTCATGCTGAACGCAGTCCCATCCAAAGACGCAATCTTTGTTAGTTCACATACTTTCTGGAAACTCTGTTATGCCCCAGTCTGGATTTTCCTGTGTCAGCCATAACTGAGTTTGTTTCTGATGGACAGTGACTGTAGTGGGGTATGTGGTGGGGACTTGATAATGGGGGGAGTCTAGTAACCATGATGTTGCTCATATAATTGCGCGTTAGTGACACTCAAAAAAAAAACTGTGGCAGAGCTAGCTCCTAACTCTGTCCAGTCCCCTTTCCATCGCATAGCACCTCCTGAGAAAGACACGTGCCAGATAATTGCAATTGCTTAAGAAAAAACAAAAACAAATTTAGATTCGTTTAAGCCGTGCCCTTCTCTCTTGGCCACACGTTGGTTTCACAGGTGGGGAAACTGAGGCCCAAGAGAGGCTGTGCCCTGCCCCCAAGGCCACCCAGAGCAAAATTTGGTGCCCGCTTGCCAGATGTCCCGGCAATATGTGTTCTTAAATTTTTCAAATGTTTTGATGAGCATTTTCAGATTCGTCATTGAGTTTCAACACAGGAAAATGTAACAGAGAAAGTAAAAGGAACCCGAACTGCACCCAGGGTTAACAAGAGAAATACAAAATTTAAAACAAGTTAAGGGTGAATACTGAAGGGCCCCCACCCCATAAGATGGCGAAATTGCTGCTTCTCTTCCGGGTCCTCGGTTCCCGCCGGTGCCACCTGAACCCCAATCACCCCTCGCCCCCCTAATCCCAGTACCTAGCCAATAGCCACCAGCCCCGTAGAAGTGACACCACAATCACCCCATGCCCCTTCCTATATAACCCAGCGCCTTTCCCTAATAAAGCGGAATTCTCCGGTGAATTGCTGCTGTGTGTCGCTCCTTTCCTTTCAGTTTCCACTTGAAGCTTTATCTTTTAGCAAAGTGGAAGTGCAGGATCAATACAGTTTTTCTAGTTTCTGATAGATTCATGCCACAGTTTGTATATAGTCATGTGTGTAGATATTTGTACCATTTGTTCTTTTGGGCTCTACATGCCTATTGGTTATCTTGTTCATGAATTCTAATATTTTATGATTTTATTCTAAAAGGGTATTTTTTTCATGAATTCTAAAAGAATATCTATCACTAAATTTGAGTTACCTAATTGTAACTTGGCAAGCTATGCCAGGCTAATTTATGTCTTTTCTTTTTCCAAGTAGCAATTTACTAACATTGACCCCCTCTTAATTATCATAATTCAAATTGTAAATGCTTGTGGATTTAAACTTGGTCAGAATATGACTGTCCCAGCAATGTTAAAGCTAGTGGTCTTTTTACCCATTCGTTCGTTCGTTCATTCATTCATTCAGTAACCCTGACCTCTCTGTTTTCCCATCTCTAGATGGTTGCAAAGAACAGGAACAGTGTACGTAAGGTACTTCCGGAAATTAGAAAATAAATTCAGCATTATAATTTTCTACAGTTTAACCTGTCATTTAGTACTGTACTCTGCCTTCAGACGTACTGTGGGACATGCTGTCTTCGCTGTCCCGCTGTGGCAGAATTCAGAGTTTTTCTAACAAGTACAGTTCCTTATGCCTGGTACTGTGTGCAAATTTCAGACTCAAGCTTCATTCTCACCTCTCTGTTATTTCTTGATACTTTCTAAAATGTAAATACGTACTTGTCCACCTCTAGCGTGACACCTGGCACATGACAGGAACCCACAAGAAGTTTCACTAAGAGTGGGAAGGTAGGTTGATACAATATTTTTGGAGAGTAGTTAGGCAGTGTCTCGCAAAATTTTCAGTTTGCATATCCTTCATTCCAAGAATTCTACTAGGAATTTAGATATAGTTGTATACATGTATAGGGATGTTCACATTGCAGCCTGTCTTTAAGGAGGACAGAAAATTGAAAGCAACTGAAAGTTAATCAGTATTGGGCAGATTATGTAAATGGTGGTACTTATGATCAGTGGAGTACTTTGCAGCCATTAGAAAGAATAGAAAGGCTGTTTGCATAAATTGACCAGGAAAATCAGCATCTAAGATAGGTTGCAGAATATATATATGTAGTGTGGTGCTTTTATATAAAATAGAGGACACCCATATATGTGCAAGTAGGTACTGATATATTTAAATACATATACAGTTAATGATAGAAAAAAAAAGCCAAAAAAAACATGGGTTCACAAGCTTAAAAAAAGAAAAAACATATACAGCAAAAGGGAATATAGTATGCCCTTGAAAAATGTTCGAAGAACCGCACAAAGAAACGGAGGGGTGGGATTTCACTTTGATTCTGTCCGTGACCTGTGTGCTCTTTGGATCCCGAGGGGTTTGCAGGCCCATCGACGTGCGCTACCCACCGCCGGCTGAGGAGGGCGCTGTGGCCCCCAGAATCCCGTCGGCCGGCGCGGGGAATGAGAGCACCGCGGGCGGTGCCGCATGCGCAGCAGCAGGAGCCGAGGCGCTGCGGCGTGAAGTGTTCCCGTCGGAAATCCAGTTGTCGCCGAGGGCGCCGGCCCGGCGGCTCTGTCGCTCTTGGCGTTGCGTGGGCACGGGCGGCATCTTGGGGCGCAGAGGAGCCAATGGCATCGTGCCCGCCACCGCTGGGGCCAGAGACGCGTCTTTTCCGGACGGCCCTGTGGCAAGAGGAAGGGTGCAGGCCACGCCCCCGAAAGGTAAGCAGCCTCGGCCCGGTGCGGGCCCGTCCCGCCCGCAACTCCTGGGCCTCGGTAGCTGCCTGAGCGTTGCCGCCGCGCGTGGCCCGCCCGCCTCTTCCCGGGAGGCTGTGACGCTTTCGCTGCTCCGCTCGCAGGAGGTGACGTGGACAGAGAACAGCCTGGTTTTTTGATTTCTCCCCATCCTTCTAAACACGAGGCACGGGCCATGGTTCCCCGGGTGAAATAGAGAGACGGACTGCTCTTGAAGATGGGCCTGTGAGTGCTGGGGACACCCCTTACTTACCGAAATGGGGGTCCGCCGCATTCCTCAAGCTGTGCTATCTTGGCACAGAAAATAGGAGTAAGAAGAGCCAAGGTTGAAAGGAAAACCCACCAGTACAACCAAACTTTTCACCGGAAAAATGTGTGTGTTGTTCCCAGGAATCGCCAAGGGCATCCTGTTGCTTTCTAAGAGGTCTCATTTGAGAAATCGGCTTCCGTGTATTCCAACGATTAATTTTGAGGCTTTGCTTTTATGTTCAGTGAACCCGTCTTCCTTGAGACCTTGCTTTCCTCCATCTCATACCTCATTAAATCCCCTTCCTCCGATTTATGCCCTGAATATCTTTTGAGTCTGTCCTCTCTCCTCCACCAGCATCCTAATATAGAACTTGCCTGATCTGTCTGTCCTGATGAGTGTATATATTTATCGGTTCTTGTTTCCTTCCAGTCCATTCTTCACATAAGACATTTTCTTAATAGGCAACTTGGAAAGTTCTCATAAATATCGCACAAAAACATTGCTTTAAGAATAAAAACAAACTCTTTTCCATGACCTTTAAGACTCTGCGTGGTCTAGAATCCCCTCTCTTTGCCCAGCGCCATCTTGTGTCACTTTTGCCCTCGCTTTCTATACTGAAGGAATGCTGAATTAACCTTAGTTGATTCTATATAAATCCTACCGAAGGCAGCTCAAATACTACCTTTTTACTATCACTCCTAGCCTTATTAAATGAAGTTCACGGCCCCTTTTTTAATCAGGTTTTTCCTTTAAAACATGGACTTGAGGTTCACTACTGGTTGCATTTGATGGCATCCGTTGTGTTAGGACCAAAAATAAAGTGTAAAGTGAAAGAGTTGGAGTTAAAAGGGTTTCAGTCAACATGTGTGTATTTAAGGACGCCTTAGTGCTCACGATTGGGCTAGATTTCATTGGGGACGCAGGAGTTCTGGCCACCTGTGGTCTTAGATGTGTCTTATTTGTTGAGCCCTTTGCACTGTTCTGTTGCCTTGTCTGTTTTCAAGACGGGGAAGCAGGCACATCACGTAAGACACCTCCAGTTTCCTTCTTCATTTCCGGTGACTGATGCCTCACTCATTCTGCTCCTGTGCTCCTTTATTCTGCTCAGAATTGCTGAAACTGGAGAACTTGACACCATCGTTAGTATTGATCATTGTTACTGGCAGCTCCTATGTACTGGCTATCCTTGACATTCAAACACATGAGTACCACAGAAGCATTATTTTCATGACTCAATAACTTCGTGAGTAAGAGACCTAGCTCTTTGGCCTGTGTCCACGTGGCCCAGCTGTTAGGCAAGAGAGTTGGTGGTTAAATTATACAGGTTTTGTTTTGTTTGAATAATGTTTTTCTGTGTTAAGGCAGCCCATCATAGGATTATTATTAAGATTAGCAGAGCCAAGATTCCTCATCTCTGCTTATTTTATAGCAAATTGAGTGATTCAGGAAAATTTTTTTCTTCTTAACCTTTATCGTAATCATGCAAATCATCAAATAAGTATTGAGCACCTACAGGTTGTGTGGCTTGTCATAAGACCTTCCCCTGAGTTACTTAGATCTTAGGTAGGCAGCATAAGTAGAAGATTTCAGTGCAGTTGATAGGCAACAACTCCTAAAGCCGCAGTGATAATGAAATGACGTGTAATTTAGGAAGGGAATAATGTTAAAGTGTCTCATTTACATTTTTAGCCTTAATCTTTCATAATAGTAGGTCCTTCTTAAGAAAAATAATAGTGTTTTGTACAGTTTTTAATAGTTCATAGAGTATTTCACCTCCTTTACTTCATTTGGTCTTCACAGTTCGGTGTGCTCTGAGTTGGGCGCATTATCCTCATTCTGTAAGTAAGGAACCATTCTCTGGGTCTAGTGACATGCTGTGTTCCACAATTTGGAGTAACAAAACCTGGATTTTCTAGCTCTTCTTTCAGGATTCACTCGACATTATAGGCCACATTCTTTTCGTTTTACTTTTGGTAATTCTCAGTGAGCTGAAGGTTGTCTATTGAGATTATAGTCTAGAGCCACACGGACCACTTTTTGGTTATTTTTAAATTATTTTTTTGAATAGATGACATGTACATATACAAAATTCAGAAAGCACAAACCGGTGTGTGTGTGTGTGGTGTGTGTGTGTGTGTGTGTGTGTGTGTGTGTGTGTGTGTGTGTACTTAAAATCAAAGTCTCCCTACCGCTCCTCTTTCCCCCCAAACCCTCACTTCCCCTGCCCTGAGACAGTCACTCTTACTAGTTTCTTATATGTCCTAGAGATGATATATGCATAGCAATTATATCACATTAGATTTTTGATCACATACTACTGGAAGGGTTTGTCAGTGGTATTGACACTTGGGGTGGAATAATTCTTTGCTGTGGGGACGGTCCTGTGTGCTATGGGGTTTTCAGCAGTGTCCCTGGTCTGAACCCACTAGATGTCAGTAGCACCCCCACTGTGACAACCAAAAATGTTGCCAGACATGACCTCATGGATTCTGAGGGGCAAAACTGCCCTGGTTGAGAACCAGTGCCCTAAAGAACAGGAGGCGGGAGAAAGGGACTACTGTTGTCTTTTATTTTTATTTTATTTTATTGTCATTATATTTTGAATAAAAAATTTTAGAGTTGTTTATTAGGACTGTCATTAAAAAGTGAAAGAGTCTACATTCTCCAGAGGGAATGATGTTATTTATGTATTTATTTTATTAAGGTATCATCGATATGCAATCACATGAGCAACATTGTGGTACCAGATTCCCCCCATTATCAAGTCCACACCACATACCCCGTTACAGTCACTGTCCATCAGCATAGTAAGATGGTATAGAGTCACTACTTGTCTTCTCTGTGCTATACCTCCTTCCCTGTGGCCCCCCTACATTATGTATGCTAATCATAATACCCGTTAATCCCCTTATCCCTCCTTTCCCACCCACCCTCCCCAGTCTCTTTCACTTTGGTAACTGTTAGTCCCGTTCCTGGGTTCTGTGATTCTGCTGCTGTTTTGTTCCTTCACTTCTTGCTTTGTTGGATATGCCACAGATGAGTGAAATCATTTGGTACTTGTCTTTCTCTGGGAGTCTTATGTCACTGAGCATAATACCCTCTAGCTCCATCCATGTTGTTGTAAATGGTAGCGTTTGTTTCCTTCTTACGGTTGAATGATACTCCATTGTGTATACGTACCACATCTTCTTTATCCATTCATCTACTGATGAACACTTAGGTTGCTTCCGTTTCTTGGCTATTGTAAATAGTGCTGCAATAAACGTAGGTGTGCATGTGTCTTTTTGAAATTGGGCTCCTGCTTTCTTAGGGTGGAATTTCCTAGGAGTGGAATTGCTGGGTCAAATGGTATTTCCAGTTTTAGTTTTTTGAGGAACGTCCAAACTGCTTTCCGCAGTGGTTGAACTAATTGATAATTTACATTCTCACCAGCACCGTAAGAGGGTTCATCTTTCTCCACATCCTCACCAACATTTGTTGTTGTTTGTGTTTTGGATGGTGGCCATCCTAACTGGTGTGTTCTGGTATATCATTGTGGTTTTACTTATTTATTAATTTTTTTATTTTGGTATCATTAATATATACACTTACATGAACAACATTGTGGTTACTAGATTCCCGCCATTATCAAGCCCCCCCACATACCTCATTACAGTCACTGTCCATCAGTGTAGTAAGATGGTACAGAATCACTACTTGCCTTCTCTGTGCTATACTGCCTTCCCTGTGCACCCCCACCCCCGTACATTATGTGTGCGAATCGTGCTGCGTCTTCTTCCCCTCATCCCTCCCTTCCGACCGGTCCTCCCTAGTGCCTTTTCCTTTGTTAACTGTCAGTCCATTCTTGGATTCTGCGAGTGTGCTCCTGTTTTGTTCCTCCAGGTTTTGCTTTGTTTTTATAATCCAGAGATGAATGAAATCCTATGATACTTGTCTTTCTCTGCCTGGCTCATTTCACTGAGCATAATACCCTCTCGCTCCATCCATGTTGTTGCAAATGGTAGGATTTGTTTTCTTTTTATGGCTGAATAAGATTCCATTGTGTATATGCACCACATCTTCTTTATCCATTCATCTACTGATGGACAATTAGGTTGCTTCCATTTCATGGCTACTGTAAATAGTGCTGTGATAAACATAGGGGTGCATCCGTCTTTTTCAAACTGGGCTCCTGCATTCTTAGGGTAAATTCCTAGGAGTGGAAATCCTGGGCGAAATGGTATTTCTATTTTGAGCTTTTTGAGGACCCTCCATAGTGCTTTCCACAATGGTTGAACTAATTTACCTTCCCACCAGCAGTGTAGGAGGGTTCCCCTTTCTCCACATCCTCGCCAACATTTGTTGTTGTTTGTCTTTTGGATGTTGGCCATCCTACGTGGTGTGAGGTGATCTCTCGTTGTGGTTTTAATTTGCGTTTCTCCGATGATTAGCAACGTGGAGCATCTTTTCATGTGCCTGTTGGCCATCTGAATTTCTTCTTCGGAGAAGTGTCTTTTCAGCTCCTCTGCCCATTTTTTAATTGGTTTATTTACTTTTTTGTTGTTGGTGTGTAAGCTGTTTATATAATTTGGATGTCAAACCCTTATCGGATATATCACTTATAAATATATTCTCCCGTAGTGTAGGATGCTTTTTTGTTCTACTGATGATGTGCTTTGATGTACAGAAGCGTTTTACTTTGATATAATCCCACTTGTTTATTTTTGCTTTTGTTTCCCTTGCCCAGGTAGATATATTCAGGAAGAAGTTGGTCATGTTTATGTCCAAGAGATTTTTGCCTATGTGTTTCTCTAAGAGTTTTATGGTTTTATGACTTACATTCAGGTCTTTGATGGTAGAGCCACACAATGGAGTATTATAAAGTCATAAAAAGGAATGAAAATATACTGACATATGGTGTAACATAGATGTATTCTGAGAACATTAGGCTAAGTGAAAGCAGCCAGACACAAAAGCCACGTACTGTATCATTTCATATATATGAAATGTTCATACAAGCAAATCCACACACAGAGAAAACAGAGTAGAGGCTGCCAGGGTGTGCAGAGAGGAGGGAATGAGGAGTGCCTGCTAATGTGTAAGGGGCGGTTCTTTGGGGAATGATGAAAATGCTGTGGGTTAGATAATGATGACGGTTGCACAAGCTTGTGAATGTGCTGAATGCCACTGATTTTACTAAAGTTTCTAGAGGTGAATTTTATGGTTCGTGAATTATATCTCAATAACTGTCATAATGCAAATCACCAGTTTTCCCAAGGTGATTATCCGCTGTTCTCCTCTCCCCCTGTCCCCACTCCATTCCCTTTCCCGTCTAGTCCCGTGCCCTCCCCGTGGCTGCCCCAAGGGGCCTTCTCCTAAGTAGCGCCTCTGGACCATCCTGAGCCTTGGGCCTCCAGTTGGTGGCAGGGCAACCCAGCACGCGCACACTCCCGTCGCTCACACCTGGAAGAAGTGGGTGCTTCCAGGGAGATACTTCTTGTGGGCTTAGGTGGTTAGTGATGTTTAGAGCAGGCTGCGCGGGCCAGGGTTGATGGAGGAGGACTGTTCCGGTCAAGTTAACATTTAGGCCCGTCCGAAGTTTCGTCTGGTCCGCCATGGGGCTCCGGGTGCCGTGCTCTGAAAGCCAGGTTGGCCACCTAAGGGCGCCTGAAATACCAAGGACTTTGGAGGCATATAGGCCTCAAATTGAGGCCTTGCCCCTCCCCATGCAGTGTGACCTCAGTCCACGGCTGAACCTCACTTAGTGAAGTGGCACAGTGATACAGACAGTAGGGTGCTCTCGGGCCTGCTGCGCAGGTGTTGAGTGAACGGTGATTTAAATCCCAGGCCCTGCTCTGGCTGGGGCTCCTGCCGCAGCAGTTGGCTGGGCTCAGCCCCTGTTATCGGCTGCCCCCAGGATAGCTCTGAGCCCCTGCCATTCCTCTGGCAGATCCTTCTCTGATTTGTACTCGCCTCTCCTGGATTGGGCAGCCCAAAGTTTTGGAGTTGTGTCCTGAATCCCTTGTTTTCCAAAATACTTACCTGGTGGTCATGAGACATGATGTCAGCCCTCATGAGAGACTCTCTACGTTTCTCCTGGTCAACCTAGACGCATCTCCTGCCATCTTCAACTATTCAAAGGTTAACCCTGACCCTTAGCCCTGATGCGCTTCTTACTTCTGCCATTTCCCGCACGCCGGCTCCCTTTTTATAAACCTGTAACCTCTCCCCCCCCCCTTCGGCCTTCCTGACCCTGGGCCGAGTTCCTTCCTCTGTCCCCAGTTCTCACCCCTTTTCCCTGACGTGCCGTCCACCTTCCAGGTCTTTCTTTCTCATACAGGCTCTCATCCCCACTCCCACCAAAGAGAAACCACAGTTGAAAGCATATCAAAACTCCAAAGGCTTCTTATTATTCATCTCTTAATTCTATTAACATTTATTGTTTTATTGTTTTAAAATCTACGAGAATAAATAGAGGAACTTATATCTATCTGTCTACGTGTGGAAACTTAACATCTATCTATCTACGTGTGGAAACTTTTATCTATCTATCTATCTATGGGTGGAAACTTTTATCTATCTATCTATCTATGGGAGGAAACTTATCTGTCTGTCTACAGCTGTTGGTACCAAAGTGGCACCAACAGTCCTGTCAGCTCTTACTTTATGTAGCTGTAGTAGTCAGCAATTCCCATTTCCTTTTCCCTCCCGATGAAAAACTGTAGTTTCCCCGCACAGGTGTATTTGGCAGCATCCTCCCGCTCTCGTTGAGCCCGCCTCTTCATAGCCTCCCGCTCTGGCCTCTGCTCCTCTGTGATGGGCTTGGATATTACTGGCCCAGAAATATCAGGTTTCCTCCATGGAGTGGGTTGGAAGCGGGGTTCTTGGGGTGGAAGCTGGGTTTGAGGCTTGGGTGGAGGCTCGTGCTGGGGCCCAGCAGTGGGAAGGGGCTCCTGCTGGAGGGAAGTGCGAGATGATGTTCTGTAGGGTGCAGGTCTAGAGGCAGCGGTCTGGGTGACCCTGGGCCGGGTGGAGTCGGTCCGGTGTGGCTGGGTTGAGTTGGTCTGGACTGGACCCAGAGATGAGCAGGCAGGACCCGTCACAGATGCACGTGCTTGCCGGGACGAACCGACTGCAGTAGGTTGAGCGGCGTCAGTAGGTCCAGGCCGGGTAGAGGAAGGCAGAGCTGGCCGGCGTGAGGCCAGAGACTGTGGCCTCCGACTCCGAGGAACTCGGCGAGCTTGAGGCCTGTCCTCAGTCAGAAAAGGCAGAGGCACCAACTTGACCTTCCCAGGAGGTGGCCGTTCATCCTGGGATGGAGATGGACACTCTCTTTTGACACTGCCATCTGGTTTGTGGGCTCTGGCATGAGTTTTCCCAAGGCCTTTACCCTCACGTGGAGTATTCAGCCACGGTTTGGTGGCCGGGGGTGGCTGGGGGTCTTTGGGGTTCCTTGAATTTCCCAAGGCCTGGGAATTAGAGAGTCCAGTTTCCTTATCAGCCGCCTTCCCCAGTGCGTGAAGAACCTGCACAGGCTCCAGCGTGTGCATGCCCAGCGTGCTTCGATGTTTTTTAAGGTTCTCTTGGCTGAGCTCAGGTTGGTTTTTCTTGCGCTTCATCCTGGGCATGGTTGGCTTTTCCTCTGCCCGGGCTTTGCTCCTGGACGGCTTACCCTCCTCAGCTTGCTTGGAGTTGCCTTTTCTCTGTCCTCTCCCCGTACTTCTCTTTTCACCTGGTTTAGATAGAACACTTCAAAATGTGTGGATATTACTTTTTAAATATCATTAAATTAAAACATAGAAAATCTCTGAAACACTAGTGGAGGGAGGCCGCTACAGATGATACATCTCAGTGTATGCTGCCAGTTTTCTACACCACCTTGTTTTCTCTTGTTTCTGTGGAAAGAGTTTCAAGATGCCTCTGATTTCATTTTCTACATGGGTGCCCTTTAAGACTCAGTGTTGGAAAAGAAAGGGACCAGAGAGAAGCAGTCTGCCATCCTCATGTAACAGATGAGCAAAAACCAGATTTTCTTGGAGAGTCAGTGACTTGTCCAAAGTCACACAGCTAGTAAATGTCAAAGTCAGAAGTGAAACGAGGTCTCCAGAGTTCTAGTTCAACACTTTCTCCCATTATTTCATGCTATTTTAAACCTGCTACTAAATTTAGGGGCAAAAAAAATCTAATGAAAATCTTTTAAGAGTTTCTTTCCTTACCTGACATGGTCAGAGAAGAGCAGGAAACACCAACTGTAGATCCCAGAGATGAGGAGAAGATGCTAGAGGATGTCTGAGTGGCTGAAGCCAAAGAGTACGTGTGTCCGGCACGAAGATTACCGGTCACTGGTCACTTGCCGTGCTCCAAGTCTGTTTACAGACAACTCCGTGGAAACCCCAAGATTCTACGGGTGGTGATAGGTCGGTGGGAGAATGATGTCGCAAGCAGGCAGTTTAAAGGTACGAGGTAGCCAATAGGGAGGTCAGCTTCCCACCAAGGAGACAGGATTGGGTGGAGGCAGTAGTAGGTGAGCTAAAACAACACCTAAATGGCTGCGCTCTGTGAAGGGGGAATCCTACAGGACAGGTGTGATAGCCCCCATTCCCCCCAGGATCTTATGTTAGGGAAATCATCTCAACATTCCTTACAGATATTCGTTAATCTAAGAAGCTAGTAATTATTTGTAATACATTTTGTGACATAACACTACCCATTATATGTACTGTTAACTAATATAATATCCTTAGGAAGGAGCAGCATTTAGGTGGAACAGTTGGTTACATTTGTTCTGACATCGTATCAGTTGATCTGCTTAATGAACTTGCCCTTTTTGAGGAGCACAAGAAGGGATTGAGGAGCTCTTTTTGTCACTTGGTCCAAGAATTGGATGACTTTGTTGAGTGCACCTTGCGAGGAAAGATGTGGTCCAAGGATCTTTCCGTGTGGTTTCCTCCCCTTGACTCCTGTCTTCCTTGGGCTGTTGTGGGTGAAGCCATGTTGCACTTGCGTCTCTCTCTCTCTCTCTCTCTCTCTCTCTCTCTCTCTCTCTCTTCTGCTTTCCTTATTCTCTTCATTATAGGCGTTGTTTCTGGGACAAGCCTTGATCTGGCTGGCGTTCTTCCGCTCATGAGTGTTACTTTCTGTCAACTTCCAGCAGCAGGGGTGCTCTTTCTCAGTGCCTGATGCTTCGCAAAATGAACTCTGCCCATTAGATGCAAACGCCAGACAGCTAGAAGACATCGCTGATTGCAGACCTTTCCTCTTCCAGCCTTTGGTTGCAGTTCTTTTGCCCATAATTTGTTACCTCTGGCTCCTTGGGCTGCCCAGGCACCCTGCCGTCCCACTCTTTTGTACACGAGAGGCATTGCTTTATCTTCCCTTTTCCTTCTCACACAGTGTACCCAGTGTGGCAGAGTAGCCTCCTCCCGCTTTGCAAACAGCCACTGTAGCATCTTGGATCCCTAGGATTCTCTGCCTGCCATGCTTGGGTGCAAGGCAGGCAACCTGAAGAGGAGAAGAGTTAGAGAAAGAGGAGGCCCTTCCTGGAGAACAGGGAACAGGCAAGATGAACAGATAGAGGAAAAGAGAGATTCGTGTGGATTTTTCAGTTTCTGTAAGAATTAAGTTGACACATTTTTGGCCTCTTATTAACAGAAGAGACAGTTCAATATATATTACATATATTTTATGTAGCGCGATAGTGCAGCAATTGCCATGAATTCTGTACCCTAAAGAGAATAATCTTAAGTATATTTTCCCTCTTTGTTTGATGTCAGGGCACCTCATTTACTCACTCACTGGCAGGTGTGTACACTATGGGTGGTTTTTAAATGCTGTGGTTTTGTCTACATGGTTTCTCCTTGTCCCATTTTTAAGGAACCCAACATTGTACGACATAGTGCATGCTTTCCTCCTGATGGTTGTTATTTTGAAGCATCGTGCACTAACCTGACTTGATGGATTTAGTGGAGAGATTTAAAAGGAGTCTGTGAAAGGGTCGTTTTGGTGAGTCCCAATGTGCACGCAAACATAAGGACAGATGCCTGCAGCCAGTGGCTGGATTGCTTCTGTTTTTGCTCCCTTGTTTAGTGGAACTCATTAAAGGCTCTGTGACTGTGACCAAGTGAGGTAGGGCTGAGTTGCTAGCGATCTGTATATGTGGTGTAAGCTGGTTTGGTGGAGGAAATGTATGCATCTATTCCTTGTGGCACGCTTTTAGAGGTGCCTAGATTGGCCTGGGGACGTTTCCAGTGTGATGAGCACGAGGTATGTGATTATGAGGTGCCAAGAATCCACCTGAGGATAGAGCATAGATGGAACTTCTTTTTTCATTTATAGGTCACATATTCACTTGTAGACACATATTTCACTTGTAGACTTACTTTTCCTATTAGGAGATATGAGATTTTTCAGTGATGGGGGTTGATGCTTATCTGAGAGGAGATCGTGAAGGGTACTGAAGTGTAGAGAGATAGACCTTCAGCTTAGAAATGTTTCTTAAACCCTAAGAATGCAGCACTCCAGTTTGGAAAAGACAGATGCACCCCTATGTTTATCGCTGCACTATTTACGATAGCCAAGATATGGAAGCAACCTAAATGTCCATCACTAGATGAATGGATAAAGAAGATGTGGTACATATACACAATGGAATATTACTCAGCTAAAAGGAAAAAACAGATCCTACCATTTGCAACGACGTGGATGGAGCCAGGGGGTATTATGCTCAGTGAAATAAGCCAGGCGGAGAAAGACAAGTACCAAATGATTTCACTCATATGGGGAGTATAAGAAAAAAGGAAAACTGAAGGAACAAAACAGCAGCAGAATCACAGAACCCAAGAATGGACTTAACAGTTACCAAAGGGAAAGGGACTGGGGAGGATGGGTGGGAAGGGAGGGATAAGGGCAGGGAAAAAGAAAGGGGGCATTATGATTAGCATGTATATAGTGTGTGTGGGGGCACGGGGAGGGCTGTGCAATACAGAGAAGAGGAGTAGTTGATTTTATAGCATCTTACTGTACTGATGGACAGTGACTGTGAAGGGGTATGTGGGGGGGGGGGACTTGGTGAAGGGGCGAGCCTAGGAAACATAAGGTCTTTCATGTAATTGTAGATTAATGATACCAAAATAAAGAAAAAAATGTTAGAAAAACAAAAAAGGAAAATGTTTCTTAAGATTTTTCTCCCTAGGCTTCATATCTGAGATAGCCTTCTTCCGTGATATTAGCATGTAATGTGAGGCTACTGATATATGGTAAATGTCTGCAAGCCACACCAGTCTCTCTCTTCTCCGCTTCCATGGGAATCAAGGGCATCGATAGGTAATGCAGGTTAATTTGGTCATGTAAGAGTGTGGTGATTGTGGTCAGACAAATTCTGGTAGCAGTGAAATGTTTACATACTAAAATACTCAGTTCCAACATTCAATTCTTTTAGGCAAATCCTTAATTAGGCCTTTCCTGGTTCCCAACCTTTGTAACTATTTTCTTTCCATAGATCCAGCCTTTTGATGTTACCTGCAGGCTGAGCACACATTAAGCTCTACCAGAATCTTAAATGTAGGAGGCAGAACCTAAAGAGCTTTGGTCTAACACTCTGGAACTTAGCATTAAGCCCTTCCCTGACTTAAAGACTTAGGTTTAGGGTTAGGTATTGCCTTGTCCCAGAGGCCCACCTCCTGTATTTCGTACTCTTCTTCGGGACAACTGGGAGTGTCTTGGTATAACAGAACAAGTCCATCCACCCCTGAGGCTCTTCCTTACTCTCTCCATTGTCACTTTTTGATTTGATTCAAGACTGGAATCCCTTAAACCCCTGCGGTTTGGAACCTGGGGGCCCTCCCAGATAGCAGTAGATTTCGTTAGTGTCAATTATGTTGTTCAGTGCTCCAAATAGCCCTCATTCCTGTATTTCCCATCCCACTACATACCTGTTAAGGCGTTCTTTTTACCTCATGCTGAACGCAGTCCCATCCAAAGACGCAATCTTTGTTAGTTCACATACTTTCTGGAAACTCTGTTATGCCCCAGTCTGGATTTTCCTGTGTCAGCCATAACTGAGTTTGTTTCTGATGGACAGTGACTGTAGTGGGGTATGTGGTGGGGACTTGATAATGGGGGGAGTCTAGTAACCATGATGTTGCTCATATAATTGCGCGTTAGTGACACTCAAAAAAAAAACTGTGGCAGAGCTAGCTCCTAACTCTGTCCAGTCCCCTTTCCATCGCATAGCACCTCCTGAGAAAGACACGTGCCAGATAATTGCAATTGCTTAAGAAAAAACAAAAACAAATTTAGATTCGTTTAAGCCGTGCCCTTCTCTCTTGGCCACACGTTGGTTTCACAGGTGGGGAAACTGAGGCCCAAGAGAGGCTGTGCCCTGCCCCCAAGGCCACCCAGAGCAAAATTTGGTGCCCGCTTGCCAGATGTCCCGGCAATATGTGTTCTTAAATTTTTCAAATGTTTTGATGAGCATTTTCAGATTCGTCATTGAGTTTCAACACAGGAAAATGTAACAGAGAAAGTAAAAGGAACCCGAACTGCACCCAGGGTTAACAAGAGAAATACAAAATTTAAAACAAGTTAAGGGTGAATACTGAAGGGCCCCCACCCCATAAGATGGCGAAATTGCTGCTTCTCTTCCGGGTCCTCGGTTCCCACCGGTGCCACCTGAACCCCAATCACCCCTCGCCCCCCTAATCCCAGTACCTAGCCAATAGCCACCAGCCCCGTAGAAGTGACACCACAATCACCCCATGCCCCTTCCTATATAACCCAGCGCCTTTCCCTAATAAAGCGGAATTCTCCGGTGAATTGCTGCTGTGTGTCGCTCCTTTCCTTTCAGTTTCCACTTGAAGCTTTATCTTTTAGCAAAGTGGAAGTGCAGGATCAATACAGTTTTTCTAGTTTCTGATAGATTCATGCCACAGTTTGTATATAGTCATGTGTGTAGATATTTGTACCATTTGTTCTTTTGGGCTCTACATGCCTATTGGTTATCTTGTTCATGAATTCTAATATTTTATGATTTTATTCTAAAAGGGTATTTTTTTCATGAATTCTAAAAGAATATCTATCACTAAATTTGAGTTACCTAATTGTAACTTGGCAAGCTATGCCAGGCTAATTTATGTCTTTTCTTTTTCCAAGTAGCAATTTACTAACATTGACCCCCTCTTAATTATCATAATTCAAATTGTAAATGCTTGTGGATTTAAACTTGGTCAGAATATGACTGTCCCAGCAATGTTAAAGCTAGTGGTCTTTTTACCCATTCGTTCGTTCGTTCATTCATTCATTCAGTAACCCTGACCTCTCTGTTTTCCCATCTCTAGATGGTTGCAAAGAACAGGAACAGTGTACGTAAGGTACTTCCGGAAATTAGAAAATAAATTCAGCATTATAATTTTCTACAGTTTAACCTGTCATTTAGTACTGTACTCTGCCTTCAGACGTACTGTGGGACATGCTGTCTTCGCTGTCCCGCTGTGGCAGAATTCAGAGTTTTTCTAACAAGTACAGTTCCTTATGCCTGGTACTGTGTGCAAATTTCAGACTCAAGCTTCATTCTCACCTCTCTGTTATTTCTTGATACTTTCTAAAATGTAAATACGTACTTGTCCACCTCTAGCGTGACACCTGGCACATGACAGGAACCCACAAGAAGTTTCACTAAGAGTGGGAAGGTAGGTTGATACAATATTTTTGGAGAGTAGTTAGGCAGTGTCTCGCAAAATTTTCAGTTTGCATATCCTTCATTCCAAGAATTCTACTAGGAATTTAGATATAGTTGTATACATGTATAGGGATGTTCACATTGCAGCCTGTCTTTAAGGAGGACAGAAAATTGAAAGCAACTGAAAGTTAATCAGTATTGGGCAGATTATGTAAATGGTGGTACTTATGATCAGTGGAGTACTTTGCAGCCATTAGAAAGAATAGAAAGGCTGTTTGCATAAATTGACCAGGAAAATCAGCATCTAAGATAGGTTGCAGAATATATATATGTAGTGTGGTGCTTTTATATAAAATAGAGGACACCCATATATGTGCAAGTAGGTACTGATATATTTAAATACATATACAGTTAATGATAGAAAAAAAAAGCCAAAAAAAACATGGGTTCACAAGCTTAAAAAAAGAAAAAACATATACAGCAAAAGGGAATATAGTATGCCCTTGAAAAATGTTCGAAGAACCGCACAAAGAAACGGAGGGGTGGGATTTCACTTTGATTCTGTCCGTGACCTGTGTGCTCTTTGGATCCCGAGGGGTTTGCAGGCCCATCGACGTGCGCTACCCACCGCCGGCTGAGGAGGGCGCTGTGGCCCCCAGAATCCCGTCGGCCGGCGCGGGGAATGAGAGCACCGCGGGCGGTGCCGCATGCGCAGCAGCAGGAGCCGAGGCGCTGCGGCGTGAAGTGTTCCCGTCGGAAATCCAGTTGTCGCCGAGGGCGCCGGCCCGGCGGCTCTGTCGCTCTTGGCGTTGCGTGGGCACGGGCGGCATCTTGGGGCGCAGAGGAGCCAATGGCATCGTGCCCGCCACCGCTGGGGCCAGAGACGCGTCTTTTCCGGACGGCCCTGTGGCAAGAGGAAGGGTGCAGGCCACGCCCCCGAAAGGTAAGCAGCCTCGGCCCGGTGCGGGCCCGTCCCGCCCGCAACTCCTGGGCCTCGGTAGCTGCCTGAGCGTTGCCGCCGCGCGTGGCCCGCCCGCCTCTTCCCGGGAGGCTGTGACGCTTTCGCTGCTCCGCTCGCAGGAGGTGACGTGGACAGAGAACAGCCTGGTTTTTTGATTTCTCCCCATCCTTCTAAACACGAGGCACGGGCCATGGTTCCCCGGGTGAAATAGAGAGACGGACTGCTCTTGAAGATGGGCCTGTGAGTGCTGGGGACACCCCTTACTTACCGAAATGGGGGTCCGCCGCATTCCTCAAGCTGTGCTATCTTGGCACAGAAAATAGGAGTAAGAAGAGCCAAGGTTGAAAGGAAAACCCACCAGTACAACCAAACTTTTCACCGGAAAAATGTGTGTGTTGTTCCCAGGAATCGCCAAGGGCATCCTGTTGCTTTCTAAGAGGTCTCATTTGAGAAATCGGCTTCCGTGTATTCCAACGATTAATTTTGAGGCTTTGCTTTTATGTTCAGTGAACCCGTCTTCCTTGAGACCTTGCTTTCCTCCATCTCATACCTCATTAAATCCCCTTCCTCCGATTTATGCCCTGAATATCTTTTGAGTCTGTCCTCTCTCCTCCACCAGCATCCTAATATAGAACTTGCCTGATCTGTCTGTCCTGATGAGTGTATATATTTATCGGTTCTTGTTTCCTTCCAGTCCATTCTTCACATAAGACATTTTCTTAATAGGCAACTTGGAAAGTTCTCATAAATATCGCACAAAAACATTGCTTTAAGAATAAAAACAAACTCTTTTCCATGACCTTTAAGACTCTGCGTGGTCTAGAATCCCCTCTCTTTGCCCAGCGCCATCTTGTGTCACTTTTGCCCTCGCTTTCTATACTGAAGGAATGCTGAATTAACCTTAGTTGATTCTATATAAATCCTACCGAAGGCAGCTCAAATACTACCTTTTTACTATCACTCCTAGCCTTATTAAATGAAGTTCACGGCCCCTTTTTTAATCAGGTTTTTCCTTTAAAACATGGACTTGAGGTTCACTACTGGTTGCATTTGATGGCATCCGTTGTGTTAGGACCAAAAATAAAGTGTAAAGTGAAAGAGTTGGAGTTAAAAGGGTTTCAGTCAACATGTGTGTATTTAAGGACGCCTTAGTGCTCACGATTGGGCTAGATTTCATTGGGGACGCAGGAGTTCTGGCCACCTGTGGTCTTAGATGTGTCTTATTTGTTGAGCCCTTTGCACTGTTCTGTTGCCTTGTCTGTTTTCAAGACGGGGAAGCAGGCACATCACGTAAGACACCTCCAGTTTCCTTCTTCATTTCCGGTGACTGATGCCTCACTCATTCTGCTCCTGTGCTCCTTTATTCTGCTCAGAATTGCTGAAACTGGAGAACTTGACACCATCGTTAGTATTGATCATTGTTACTGGCAGCTCCTATGTACTGGCTATCCTTGACATTCAAACACATGAGTACCACAGAAGCATTATTTTCATGACTCAATAACTTCGTGAGTAAGAGACCTAGCTCTTTGGCCTGTGTCCACGTGGCCCAGCTGTTAGGCAAGAGAGTTGGTGGTTAAATTATACAGGTTTTGTTTTGTTTGAATAATGTTTTTCTGTGTTAAGGCAGCCCATCATAGGATTATTATTAAGATTAGCAGAGCCAAGATTCCTCATCTCTGCTTATTTTATAGCAAATTGAGTGATTCAGGAAAATTTTTTTCTTCTTAACCTTTATCGTAATCATGCAAATCATCAAATAAGTATTGAGCACCTACAGGTTGTGTGGCTTGTCATAAGACCTTCCCCTGAGTTACTTAGATCTTAGGTAGGCAGCATAAGTAGAAGATTTCAGTGCAGTTGATAGGCAACAACTCCTAAAGCCGCAGTGATAATGAAATGACGTGTAATTTAGGAAGGGAATAATGTTAAAGTGTCTCATTTACATTTTTAGCCTTAATCTTTCATAATAGTAGGTCCTTCTTAAGAAAAATAATAGTGTTTTGTACAGTTTTTAATAGTTCATAGAATATTTCACCTCCTTTACTTCATTTGGTCTTCACAGTTCGGTGTGCTCTGAGTTGGGCGCATTATCCTCATTCTGTAAGTAAGGAACCATTCTCTGGGTCTAGTGACATGCTGTGTTCCACAATTTGGAGTAACAAAACCTGGATTTTCTAGCTCTTCTTTCAGGATTCACTCGACATTATAGGCCACATTCTTTTCGTTTTACTTTTGGTAATTCTCAGTGAGCTGAAGGTTGTCTATTGAGATTATAGTCTAGAGCCACACGGACCACTTTTTGGTTATTTTTAAATTATTTTTTTGAATAGATGACATGTACATATACAAAATTCAGAAAGCACAAACCGGTGTGTGTGTGTGTGTGGTGTGTGTGTGTGTGTGTGTGTGTGTGTGTGTGTGTGTGTGTGTACTTAAAATCAAAGTCTCCCTACCGCTCCTCTTTCCCCCCAAACCCTCACTTCCCCTGCCCTGAGACAGTCACTCTTACTAGTTTCTTATATGTCCTAGAGATGATATATGCATAGCAATTATATCACATTAGATTTTTGATCACATACTACTGGAAGGGTTTGTCAGTGGTATTGACACTTGGGGTGGAATAATTCTTTGCTGTGGGGACGGTCCTGTGTGCTATGGGGTTTTCAGCAGTGTCCCTGGTCTGAACCCACTAGATGTCAGTAGCACCCCCACTGTGACAACCAAAAATGTTGCCAGACATGACCTCATGGATTCTGAGGGGCAAAACTGCCCTGGTTGAGAACCAGTGCCCTAAAGAACAGGAGGCGGGAGAAAGGGACTACTGTTGTCTTTTATTTTTATTTTATTTTATTGTCATTATATTTTGAATAAAAAATTTTAGAGTTGTTTATTAGGACTGTCATTAAAAAGTGAAAGAGTCTACATTCTCCAGAGGGAATGATGTTATTTATGTATTTATTTTATTAAGGTATCATCGATATGCAATCACATGAGCAACATTGTGGTACCAGATTCCCCCCATTATCAAGTCCACACCACATACCCCGTTACAGTCACTGTCCATCAGCATAGTAAGATGGTATAGAGTCACTACTTGTCTTCTCTGTGCTATACCTCCTTCCCTGTGGCCCCCCTACATTATGTATGCTAATCATAATACCCGTTAATCCCCTTATCCCTCCTTTCCCACCCACCCTCCCCAGTCTCTTTCACTTTGGTAACTGTTAGTCCCGTTCCTGGGTTCTGTGATTCTGCTGCTGTTTTGTTCCTTCACTTCTTGCTTTGTTGGATATGCCACAGATGAGTGAAATCATTTGGTACTTGTCTTTCTCTGGGAGTCTTATGTCACTGAGCATAATACCCTCTAGCTCCATCCATGTTGTTGTAAATGGTAGCGTTTGTTTCCTTCTTACGGTTGAATGATACTCCATTGTGTATACGTACCACATCTTCTTTATCCATTCATCTACTGATGAACACTTAGGTTGCTTCCGTTTCTTGGCTATTGTAAATAGTGCTGCAATAAACGTAGGTGTGCATGTGTCTTTTTGAAATTGGGCTCCTGCTTTCTTAGGGTGGAATTTCCTAGGAGTGGAATTGCTGGGTCAAATGGTATTTCCAGTTTTAGTTTTTTGAGGAACGTCCAAACTGCTTTCCGCAGTGGTTGAACTAATTGATAATTTACATTCTCACCAGCACCGTAAGAGGGTTCATCTTTCTCCACATCCTCACCAACATTTGTTGTTGTTTGTGTTTTGGATGGTGGCCATCCTAACTGGTGTGTTCTGGTATATCATTGTGGTTTTACTTATTTATTAATTTTTTTATTTTGGTATCATTAATATATACACTTACATGAACAACATTGTGGTTACTAGATTCCCGCCATTATCAAGCCCCCCCACATACCTCATTACAGTCACTGTCCATCAGTGTAGTAAGATGGTACAGAATCACTACTTGCCTTCTCTGTGCTATACTGCCTTCCCTGTGCACCCCCACCCCCGTACATTATGTGTGCGAATCGTGCTGCGTCTTCTTCCCCTCATCCCTCCCTTCCGACCGGTCCTCCCTAGTGCCTTTTCCTTTGTTAACTGTCAGTCCATTCTTGGATTCTGCGAGTGTGCTCCTGTTTTGTTCCTCCAGGTTTTGCTTTGTTTTTATAATCCAGAGATGAAGGAAATCCTATGATACTTGTCTTTCTCTGCCTGGCTCATTTCACTGAGCATAATACCCTCTCGCTCCATCCATGTTGTTGCAAATGGTAGGATTTGTTTTCTTTTTATGGCTGAATAAGATTCCATTGTGTATATGCACCACATCTTCTTTATCCATTCATCTACTGATGGACAATTAGGTTGCTTCCATTTCATGGCTACTGTAAATAGTGCTGTGATAAACATAGGGGTGCATCCGTCTTTTTCAAACTGGGCTCCTGCATTCTTAGGGTAAATTCCTAGGAGTGGAAATCCTGGGCGAAATGGTATTTCTATTTTGAGCTTTTTGAGGACCCTCCATAGTGCTTTCCACAATGGTTGAACTAATTTACCTTCCCACCAGCAGTGTAGGAGGGTTCCCCTTTCTCCACATCCTCGCCAACATTTGTTGTTGTTTGTCTTTTGGATGTTGGCCATCCTACGTGGTGTGAGGTGATCTCTCGTTGTGGTTTTAATTTGCGTTTCTCCGATGATTAGCAACGTGGAGCATCTTTTCATGTGCCTGTTGGCCATCTGAATTTCTTCTTCGGAGAAGTGTCTTTTCAGCTCCTCTGCCCATTTTTTAATTGGTTTATTTACTTTTTTGTTGTTGGTGTGTAAGCTGTTTATATAATTTGGATGTCAAACCCTTATCGGATATATCACTTATAAATATATTCTCCCGTAGTGTAGGATGCTTTTTTGTTCTACTGATGATGTGCTTTGATGTACAGAAGCGTTTTACTTTGATATAATCCCACTTGTTTATTTTTGCTTTTGTTTCCCTTGCCCAGGTAGATATATTCAGGAAGAAGTTGGTCATGTTTATGTCCAAGAGATTTTTGCCTATGTGTTTCTCTAAGAGTTTTATGGTTTTATGACTTACATTCAGGTCTTTGATGGTAGAGCCACACAATGGAGTATTATAAAGTCATAAAAAGGAATGAAAATATACTGACATATGGTGTAACATAGATGTATTCTGAGAACATTAGGCTAAGTGAAAGCAGCCAGACACAAAAGTCACATACTGTATCATTTCATATATATGAAATGTTCATACAAGCAAATCCACACACAGAGAAAACAGAGTAGAGGCTGCCAGGGTGTGCAGAGAGGAGGGAATGAGGAGTGCCTGCTAATGTGTAAGGGGCGGTTCTTTGGGGAATGATGAAAATGCTGTGGGTTAGATAATGATGACGGTTGCACAAGCTTGTGAATGTGCTGAATGCCACTGATTTTACTAAAGTTTCTAGAGGTGAATTTTATGGTTCGTGAATTATATCTCAATAACTGTCATAATGCAAATCACCAGTTTTCCCAAGGTGATTATCCGCTGTTCTCCTCTCCCCCTGTCCCCACTCCATTCCCTTTCCCGTCTAGTCCCGTGCCCTCCCCGTGGCTGCCCCAAGGGGCCTTCTCCTAAGTAGCGCCTCTGGACCATCCTGAGCCTTGGGCCTCCAGTTGGTGGCAGGGCAACCCAGCACGCGCACACTCCCGTCGCTCACACCTGGAAGAAGTGGGTGCTTCCAGGGAGATACTTCTTGTGGGCTTAGGTGGTTAGTGATGTTTAGAGCAGGCTGCGCGGGCCAGGGTTGATGGAGGAGGACTGTTCCGGTCAAGTTAACATTTAGGCCCGTCCGAAGTTTCGTCTGGTCCGCCATGGGGCTCCGGGTGCCGTGCTCTGAAAGCCAGGTTGGCCACCTAAGGGCGCCTGAAATACCAAGGACTTCGGAGGCATATAGGCCTCAAATTGAGGCCTTGCCCCTCCCCATGCAGTGTGACCTCAGTCCACGGCTGAACCTCACTTAGTGAAGTGGCACAGTGATACAGACAGTAGGGTGCTCTCGGGCCTGCTGCGCAGGTGTTGAGTGAACGGTGATTTAAATCCCAGGCCCTGCTCTGGCTGGGGCTCCTGCCGCAGCAGTTGGCTGGGCTCAGCCCCTGTTATCGGCTGCCCCCAGGATAGCTCTGAGCCCCTGCCATTCCTCTGGCAGATCCTTCTCTGATTTGTACTCGCCTCTCCTGGATTGGG
Organism: Manis pentadactyla; assembly: GCF_030020395.1. Lineage (NCBI taxonomy): Eukaryota > Metazoa > Chordata > Mammalia > Pholidota > Manidae > Manis > Manis pentadactyla. The sequence goes on from NC_080033.1 coordinate 14,537,614, forward strand.
CAGCCCAAAGTTTTGGAGTTGTGTCCTGAATCCCTTGTTTTCCAAAATACTTACCTGGTGGTCATGAGACATGATGTCAGCCCTCATGAGAGACTCTCTACGTTTCTCCTGGTCAACCTAGACGCATCTCCTGCCATCTTCAACTATTCAAAGGTTAACCCTGACCCTTAGCCCTGATGCGCTTCTTACTTCTGCCATTTCCCACACGCTGGCTCCCTTTTTATAAACCTGTAACCTCTCCCCCCCCCCTTCGGCCTTCCTGACCCTGGGCCGAGTTCCTTCCTCTGTCCCCAGTTCTCACCCCTTTTCCCTGACGTGCCGTCCACCTTCCAGGTCTTTCTTTCTCATACAGGCTCTCATCCCCACTCCCACCAAAGAGAAACCACAGTTGAAAGCATATCAAAACTCCAAAGGCTTCTTATTATTCATCTCTTAATTCTATTAACATTTATTGTTTTATTGTTTTAAAATCTACGAGAATAAATAGAGGAACTTATATCTATCTGTCTACGTGTGGAAACTTAACATCTATCTATCTACGTGTGGAAACTTTTATCTATCTATCTATCTATGGGTGGAAACTTTTATCTATCTATCTATCTATGGGAGGAAACTTATCTGTCTGTCTACAGCTGTTGGTACCAAAGTGGCACCAACAGTCCTGTCAGCTCTTACTTTATGTAGCTGTAGTAGTCAGCAATTCCCATTTCCTTTTCCCTCCCGATGAAAAACTGTAGTTTCCCCGCACAGGTGTATTTGGCAGCATCCTCCCGCTCTCGTTGAGCCCGCCTCTTCATAGCCTCCCGCTCTGGCCTCTGCTCCTCTGTGATGGGCTTGGATATTACTGGCCCAGAAATATCAGGTTTCCTCCATGGAGTGGGTTGGAAGCGGGGTTCTTGGGGTGGAAGCTGGGTTTGAGGCTTGGGTGGAGGCTCGTGCTGGGGCCCAGCAGTGGGAAGGGGCTCCTGCTGGAGGGAAGTGCGAGATGATGTTCTGTAGGGTGCAGGTCTAGAGGCAGCGGTCTGGGTGACCCTGGGCCGGGTGGAGTCGGTCCGGTGTGGCTGGGTTGAGTTGGTCTGGACTGGACCCAGAGATGAGCAGGCAGGACCCGTCACAGATGCACGTGCTTGCCGGGACGAACCGACTGCAGTAGGTTGAGCGGCGTCAGTAGGTCCAGGCCGGGTAGAGGAAGGCAGAGCTGGCCGGCGTGAGGCCAGAGACTGTGGCCTCCGACTCCGAGGAACTCGGCGAGCTTGAGGCCTGTCCTCAGTCAGAAAAGGCAGAGGCACCAACTTGACCTTCCCAGGAGGTGGCCGTTCATCCTGGGATGGAGATGGACACTCTCTTTTGACACTGCCATCTGGTTTGTGGGCTCTGGCATGAGTTTTCCCAAGGCCTTTACCCTCACGTGGAGTATTCAGCCACGGTTTGGTGGCCGGGGGTGGCTGGGGGTCTTTGGGGTTCCTTGAATTTCCCAAGGCCTGGGAATTAGAGAGTCCAGTTTCCTTATCAGCCGCCTTCCCCAGTGCGTGAAGAACCTGCACAGGCTCCAGCGTGTGCATGCCCAGCGTGCTTCGATGTTTTTTAAGGTTCTCTTGGCTGAGCTCAGGTTGGTTTTTCTTGCGCTTCATCCTGGGCATGGTTGGCTTTTCCTCTGCCCGGGCTTTGCTCCTGGACGGCTTACCCTCCTCAGCTTGCTTGGAGTTGCCTTTTCTCTGTCCTCTCCCCGTACTTCTCTTTTCACCTGGTTTAGATAGAACACTTCAAAATGTGTGGATATTACTTTTTAAATATCATTAAATTAAAACATAGAAAATCTCTGAAACACTAGTGGAGGGAGGCCGCTACAGATGATACATCTCAGTGTATGCTGCCAGTTTTCTACACCACCTTGTTTTCTCTTGTTTCTGTGGAAAGAGTTTCAAGATGCCTCTGATTTCATTTTCTACATGGGTGCCCTTTAAGACTCAGTGTTGGAAAAGAAAGGGACCAGAGAGAAGCAGTCTGCCATCCTCATGTAACAGATGAGCAAAAACCAGATTTTCTTGGAGAGTCAGTGACTTGTCCAAAGTCACACAGCTAGTAAATGTCAAAGTCAGAAGTGAAACGAGGTCTCCAGAGTTCTAGTTCAACACTTTCTCCCATTATTTCATGCTATTTTAAACCTGCTACTAAATTTAGGGGCAAAAAAAATCTAATGAAAATCTTTTAAGAGTTTCTTTCCTTACCTGACATGGTCAGAGAAGAGCAGGAAACACCAACTGTAGATCCCAGAGATGAGGAGAAGATGCTAGAGGATGTCTGAGTGGCTGAAGCCAAAGAGTACGTGTGTCCGGCACGAAGATTACCGGTCACTGGTCACTTGCCGTGCTCCAAGTCTGTTTACAGACAACTCCGTGGAAACCCCAAGATTCTACGGGTGGTGATAGGTCGGTGGGAGAATGATGTCGCAAGCAGGCAGTTTAAAGGTACGAGGTAGCCAATAGGGAGGTCAGCTTCCCACCAAGGAGACAGGATTGGGTGGAGGCAGTAGTAGGTGAGCTAAAACAACACCTAAATGGCTGCGCTCTGTGAAGGGGGAATCCTACAGGACAGGTGTGATAGCCCCCATTCCCCCCAGGATCTTATGTTAGGGAAATCATCTCAACATTCCTTACAGATATTCGTTAATCTAAGAAGCTAGTAATTATTTGTAATACATTTTGTGACATAACACTACCCATTATTTGTACTGTTAACTAATATAATATCCTTAGGAAGGAGCAGCATTTAGGTGGAACAGTTGGTTACATTTGTTCTGACATCGTATCAGTTGATCTGCTTAATGAACTTGCCCTTTTTGAGGAGCACAAGAAGGGATTGAGGAGCTCTTTTTGTCACTTGGTCCAAGAATTGGATGACTTTGTTGAGTGCACCTTGCGAGGAAAGATGTGGTCCAAGGATCTTTCCGTGTGGTTTCCTCCCCTTGACTCCTGTCTTCCTTGGGCTGTTGTGGGTGAAGCCATGTTGCACTTGCGTCTCTCTCTCTCTCTCTCTCTCTTCTGCTTTCCTTATTCTCTTCATTATAGGCGTTGTTTCTGGGACAAGCCTTGATCTGGCTGGCGTTCTTCCGCTCATGAGTGTTACTTTCTGTCAACTTCCAGCAGCAGGGGTGCTCTTTCTCAGTGCCTGATGCTTCGCAAAATGAACTCTGCCCATTAGATGCAAACGCCAGACAGCTAGAAGACATCGCTGATTGCAGACCTTTCCTCTTCCAGCCTTTGGTTGCAGTTCTTTTGCCCATAATTTGTTACCTCTGGCTCCTTGGGCTGCCCAGGCACCCTGCCGTCCCACTCTTTTGTACACGAGAGGCATTGCTTTATCTTCCCTTTTCCTTCTCACACAGTGTACCCAGTGTGGCAGAGTAGCCTCCTCCCGCTTTGCAAACAGCCACTGTAGCATCTTGGATCCCTAGGATTCTCTGCCTGCCATGCTTGGGTGCAAGGCAGGCAACCTGAAGAGGAGAAGAGTTAGAGAAAGAGGAGGCCCTTCCTGGAGAACAGGGAACAGGCAAGATGAACAGATAGAGGAAAAGAGAGATTCGTGTGGATTTTTCAGTTTCTGTAAGAATTAAGTTGACACATTTTTGGCCTCTTATTAACAGAAGAGACAGTTCAATATATATTACATATATTTTATGTAGCGCGATAGTGCAGCAATTGCCATGAATTCTGTACCCTAAAGAGAATAATCTTAAGTATATTTTCCCTCTTTGTTTGATGTCAGGGCACCTCATTTACTCACTCACTGGCAGGTGTGTACACTATGGGTGGTTTTTAAATGCTGTGGTTTTGTCTACATGGTTTCTCCTTGTCCCATTTTTAAGGAACCCAACATTGTACGACATAGTGCATGCTTTCCTCCTGATGGTTGTTATTTTGAAGCATCGTGCACTAACCTGACTTGATGGATTTAGTGGAGAGATTTAAAAGGAGTCTGTGAAAGGGTCGTTTTGGTGAGTCCCAATGTGCACGCAAACATAAGGACAGATGCCTGCAGCCAGTGGCTGGATTGCTTCTGTTTTTGCTCCCTTGTTTAGTGGAACTCATTAAAGGCTCTGTGACTGTGACCAAGTGAGGTAGGGCTGAGTTGCTAGCGATCTGTATATGTGGTGTAAGCTGGTTTGGTGGAGGAAATGTATGCATCTATTCCTTGTGGCACGCTTTTAGAGGTGCCTAGATTGGCCTGGGGACGTTTCCAGTGTGATGAGCACGAGGTATGTGATTATGAGGTGCCAAGAATCCACCTGAGGATAGAGCATAGATGGAACTTCTTTTTTCATTTATAGGTCACATATTCACTTGTAGACACATATTTCACTTGTAGACTTACTTTTCCTATTAGGAGATATGAGATTTTTCAGTGATGGGGGTTGATGCTTATCTGAGAGGAGATCGTGAAGGGTACTGAAGTGTAGAGAGATAGACCTTCAGCTTAGAAATGTTTCTTAAACCCTAAGAATGCAGCACTCCAGTTTGGAAAAGACAGATGCACCCCTATGTTTATCGCTGCACTATTTACGATAGCCAAGATATGGAAGCAACCTAAATGTCCATCACTAGATGAATGGATAAAGAAGATGTGGTACATATACACAATGGAATATTACTCAGCTAAAAGGAAAAAACAGATCCTACCATTTGCAACGACGTGGATGGAGCCAGGGGGTATTATGCTCAGTGAAATAAGCCAGGCGGAGAAAGACAAGTACCAAATGATTTCACTCATATGGGGAGTATAAGAAAAAAGGAAAACTGAAGGAACAAAACAGCAGCAGAATCACAGAACCCAAGAATGGACTTAACAGTTACCAAAGGGAAAGGGACTGGGGAGGATGGGTGGGAAGGGAGGGATAAGGGCAGGGAAAAAGAAAGGGGGCATTATGATTAGCATGTATATAGTGTGTGTGGGGGCACGGGGAGGGCTGTGCAATACAGAGAAGAGGAGTAGTTGATTTTATAGCATCTTACTGTACTGATGGACAGTGACTGTGAAGGGGTATGTGGGGGGGGGGGGACTTGGTGAAGGGGCGAGCCTAGGAAACATAAGGTCTTTCATGTAATTGTAGATTAATGATACCAAAATAAAGAAAAAAATGTTAGAAAAACAAAAAAGGAAAATGTTTCTTAAGATTTTTCTCCCTAGGCTTCATATCTGAGATAGCCTTCTTCCGTGATATTAGCATGTAATGTGAGGCTACTGATATATGGTAAATGTCTGCAAGCCACACCAGTCTCTCTCTTCTCCGCTTCCATGGGAATCAAGGGCATCGATAGGTAATGCAGGTTAATTTGGTCATGTAAGAGTGTGGTGATTGTGGTCAGACAAATTCTGGTAGCAGTGAAATGTTTACATACTAAAATACTCAGTTCCAACATTCAATTCTTTTAGGCAAATCCTTAATTAGGCCTTTCCTGGTTCCCAACCTTTGTAACTATTTTCTTTCCATAGATCCAGCCTTTTGATGTTACCTGCAGGCTGAGCACACATTAAGCTCTACCAGAATCTTAAATGTAGGAGGCAGAACCTAAAGAGCTTTGGTCTAACACTCTGGAACTTAGCATTAAGCCCTTCCCTGACTTAAAGACTTAGGTTTATGGTTAGGTATTGCCTTGTCCCAGAGGCCCACCTCCTGTATTTCGTACTCTTCTTCGGGACAACTGGGAGTGTCTTGGTATAACAGAACAAGTCCATCCACCCCTGAGGCTCTTCCTTACTCTCTCCATTGTCACTTTTTGATTTGATTCAAGACTGGAATCCCTTAAACCCCTGCGGTTTGGAACCTGGGGGCCCTCCCAGATAGCAGTAGATTTCGTTAGTGTCAATTATGTTGTTCAGTGCTCCAAATAGCCCTCATTCCTGTATTTCCCATCCCACTACATACCTGTTAAGGCGTTCTTTTTACCTCATGCTGAACGCAGTCCCATCCAAAGACGCAATCTTTGTTAGTTCACATACTTTCTGGAAACTCTGTTATGCCCCAGTCTGGATTTTCCTGTGTCAGCCATAACTGAGTTTGTTTCTGATGGACAGTGACTGTAGTGGGGTATGTGGTGGGGACTTGATAATGGGGGGAGTCTAGTAACCATGATGTTGCTCATATAATTGCGCGTTAGTGACACTCAAAAAAAAAACTGTGGCAGAGCTAGCTCCTAACTCTGTCCAGTCCCCTTTCCATCGCATAGCACCTCCTGAGAAAGACACGTGCCAGATAATTGCAATTGCTTAAGAAAAAACAAAAACAAATTTAGATTCGTTTAAGCCGTGCCCTTCTCTCTTGGCCACACGTTGGTTTCACAGGTGGGGAAACTGAGGCCCAAGAGAGGCTGTGCCCTGCCCCCAAGGCCACCCAGAGCAAAATTTGGTGCCCGCTTGCCAGATGTCCCGGCAATATGTGTTCTTAAATTTTTCAAATGTTTTGATGAGCATTTTCAGATTCGTCATTGAGTTTCAACACAGGAAAATGTAACAGAGAAAGTAAAAGGAACCCGAACTGCACCCAGGGTTAACAAGAGAAATACAAAATTTAAAACAAGTTAAGGGTGAATACTGAAGGGCCCCCACCCCATAAGATGGCGAAATTGCTGCTTCTCTTCCGGGTCCTCGGTTCCCGCCGGTGCCACCTGAACCCCAATCACCCCTCGCCCCCCTAATCCCAGTACCTAGCCAATAGCCACCAGCCCCGTAGAAGTGACACCACAATCACCCCATGCCCCTTCCTATATAACCCAGCGCCTTTCCCTAATAAAGCGGAATTCTCCGGTGAATTGCTGCTGTGTGTCGCTCCTTTCCTTTCAGTTTCCACTTGAAGCTTTATCTTTTAGCAAAGTGGAAGTGCAGGATCAATACAGTTTTTCTAGTTTCTGATAGATTCATGCCACAGTTTGTATATAGTCATGTGTGTAGATATTTGTACCATTTGTTCTTTTGGGCTCTACATGCCTATTGGTTATCTTGTTCATGAATTCTAATATTTTATGATTTTATTCTAAAAGGGTATTTTTTTCATGAATTCTAAAAGAATATCTATCACTAAATTTGAGTTACCTAATTGTAACTTGGCAAGCTATGCCAGGCTAATTTATGTCTTTTCTTTTTCCAAGTAGCAATTTACTAACATTGACCCCCTCTTAATTATCATAATTCAAATTGTAAATGCTTGTGGATTTAAACTTGGTCAGAATATGACTGTCCCAGCAATGTTAAAGCTAGTGGTCTTTTTACCCATTCGTTCGTTCGTTCATTCATTCATTCAGTAACCCTGACCTCTCTGTTTTCCCATCTCTAGATGGTTGCAAAGAACAGGAACAGTGTACGTAAGGTACTTCCGGAAATTAGAAAATAAATTCAGCATTATAATTTTCTACAGTTTAACCTGTCATTTAGTACTGTACTCTGCCTTCAGACGTACTGTGGGACATGCTGTCTTCGCTGTCCCGCTGTGGCAGAATTCAGAGTTTTTCTAACAAGTACAGTTCCTTATGCCTGGTACTGTGTGCAAATTTCAGACTCAAGCTTCATTCTCACCTCTCTGTTATTTCTTGATACTTTCTAAAATGTAAATACGTACTTGTCCACCTCTAGCGTGACACCTGGCACATGACAGGAACCCACAAGAAGTTTCACTAAGAGTGGGAAGGTAGGTTGATACAATATTTTTGGAGAGTAGTTAGGCAGTGTCTCGCAAAATTTTCAGTTTGCATATCCTTCATTCCAAGAATTCTACTAGGAATTTAGATATAGTTGTATACATGTATAGGGATGTTCACATTGCAGCCTGTCTTTAAGGAGGACAGAAAATTGAAAGCAACTGAAAGTTAATCAGTATTGGGCAGATTATGTAAATGGTGGTACTTATGATCAGTGGAGTACTTTGCAGCCATTAGAAAGAATAGAAAGGCTGTTTGCATAAATTGACCAGGAAAATCAGCATCTAAGATAGGTTGCAGAATATATATATGTAGTGTGGTGCTTTTATATAAAATAGAGGACACCCATATATGTGCAAGTAGGTACTGATATATTTAAATACATATACAGTTAATGATAGAAAAAAAAAGCCAAAAAAAACATGGGTTCACAAGCTTAAAAAAAGAAAAAACATATACAGCAAAAGGGAATATAGTATGCCCTTGAAAAATGTTCGAAGAACCGCACAAAGAAACGGAGGGGTGGGATTTCACTTTGATTCTGTCCGTGACCTGTGTGCTCTTTGGATCCCGAGGGGTTTGCAGGCCCATCGACGTGCGCTACCCACCGCCGGCTGAGGAGGGCGCTGTGGCCCCCAGAATCCCGTCGGCCGGCGCGGGGAATGAGAGCACCGCGGGCGGTGCCGCATGCGCAGCAGCAGGAGCCGAGGCGCTGCGGCGTGAAGTGTTCCCGTCGGAAATCCAGTTGTCGCCGAGGGCGCCGGCCCGGCGGCTCTGTCGCTCTTGGCGTTGCGTGGGCACGGGCGGCATCTTGGGGCGCAGAGGAGCCAATGGCATCGTGCCCGCCACCGCTGGGGCCAGAGACGCGTCTTTTCCGGACGGCCCTGTGGCAAGAGGAAGGGTGCAGGCCACGCCCCCGAAAGGTAAGCAGCCTCGGCCCGGTGCGGGCCCGTCCCGCCCGCAACTCCTGGGCCTCGGTAGCTGCCTGAGCGTTGCCGCCGCGCGTGGCCCGCCCGCCTCTTCCCGGGAGGCTGTGACGCTTTCGCTGCTCCGCTCGCAGGAGGTGACGTGGACAGAGAACAGCCTGGTTTTTTGATTTCTCCCCATCCTTCTAAACACGAGGCACGGGCCATGGTTCCCCGGGTGAAATAGAGAGACGGACTGCTCTTGAAGATGGGCCTGTGAGTGCTGGGGACACCCCTTACTTACCGAAATGGGGGTCCGCCGCATTCCTCAAGCTGTGCTATCTTGGCACAGAAAATAGGAGTAAGAAGAGCCAAGGTTGAAAGGAAAACCCACCAGTACAACCAAACTTTTCACCGGAAAAATGTGTGTGTTGTTCCCAGGAATCGCCAAGGGCATCCTGTTGCTTTCTAAGAGGTCTCATTTGAGAAATCGGCTTCCGTGTATTCCAACGATTAATTTTGAGGCTTTGCTTTTATGTTCAGTGAACCCGTCTTCCTTGAGACCTTGCTTTCCTCCATCTCATACCTCATTAAATCCCCTTCCTCCGATTTATGCCCTGAATATCTTTTGAGTCTGTCCTCTCTCCTCCACCAGCATCCTAATATAGAACTTGCCTGATCTGTCTGTCCTGATGAGTGTATATATTTATCGGTTCTTGTTTCCTTCCAGTCCATTCTTCACATAAGACATTTTCTTAATAGGCAACTTGGAAAGTTCTCATAAATATCGCACAAAAACATTGCTTTAAGAATAAAAACAAACTCTTTTCCATGACCTTTAAGACTCTGCGTGGTCTAGAATCCCCTCTCTTTGCCCAGCGCCATCTTGTGTCACTTTTGCCCTCGCTTTCTATACTGAAGGAATGCTGAATTAACCTTAGTTGATTCTATATAAATCCTACCGAAGGCAGCTCAAATACTACCTTTTTACTATCACTCCTAGCCTTATTAAATGAAGTTCACGGCCCCTTTTTTAATCAGGTTTTTCCTTTAAAACATGGACTTGAGGTTCACTACTGGTTGCATTTGATGGCATCCGTTGTGTTAGGACCAAAAATAAAGTGTAAAGTGAAAGAGTTGGAGTTAAAAGGGTTTCAGTCAACATGTGTGTATTTAAGGACGCCTTAGTGCTCACGATTGGGCTAGATTTCATTGGGGACGCAGGAGTTCTGGCCACCTGTGGTCTTAGATGTGTCTTATTTGTTGAGCCCTTTGCACTGTTCTGTTGCCTTGTCTGTTTTCAAGACGGGGAAGCAGGCACATCACGTAAGACACCTCCAGTTTCCTTCTTCATTTCCGGTGACTGATGCCTCACTCATTCTGCTCCTGTGCTCCTTTATTCTGCTCAGAATTGCTGAAACTGGAGAACTTGACACCATCGTTAGTATTGATCATTGTTACTGGCAGCTCCTATGTACTGGCTATCCTTGACATTCAAACACATGAGTACCACAGAAGCATTATTTTCATGACTCAATAACTTCGTGAGTAAGAGACCTAGCTCTTTGGCCTGTGTCCACGTGGCCCAGCTGTTAGGCAAGAGAGTTGGTGGTTAAATTATACAGGTTTTGTTTTGTTTGAATAATGTTTTTCTGTGTTAAGGCAGCCCATCATAGGATTATTATTAAGATTAGCAGAGCCAAGATTCCTCATCTCTGCTTATTTTATAGCAAATTGAGTGATTCAGGAAAATTTTTTTCTTCTTAACCTTTATCGTAATCATGCAAATCATCAAATAAGTATTGAGCACCTACAGGTTGTGTGGCTTGTCATAAGACCTTCCCCTGAGTTACTTAGATCTTAGGTAGGCAGCATAAGTAGAAGATTTCAGTGCAGTTGATAGGCAACAACTCCTAAAGCCGCAGTGATAATGAAATGACGTGTAATTTAGGAAGGGAATAATGTTAAAGTGTCTCATTTACATTTTTAGCCTTAATCTTTCATAATAGTAGGTCCTTCTTAAGAAAAATAATAGTGTTTTGTACAGTTTTTAATAGTTCATAGAGTATTTCACCTCCTTTACTTCATTTGGTCTTCACAGTTCGGTGTGCTCTGAGTTGGGCGCATTATCCTCATTCTGTAAGTAAGGAACCATTCTCTGGGTCTAGTGACATGCTGTGTTCCACAATTTGGAGTAACAAAACCTGGATTTTCTAGCTCTTCTTTCAGGATTCACTCGACATTATAGGCCACATTCTTTTCGTTTTACTTTTGGTAATTCTCAGTGAGCTGAAGGTTGTCTATTGAGATTATAGTCTAGAGCCACACGGACCACTTTTTGGTTATTTTTAAATTATTTTTTTGAATAGATGACATGTACATATACAAAATTCAGAAAGCACAAACCGGTGTGTGTGTGTGTGGTGTGTGTGTGTGTGTGTGTGTGTGTGTGTGTGTGTGTGTGTGTACTTAAAATCAAAGTCTCCCTACCGCTCCTCTTTCCCCCCAAACCCTCACTTCCCCTGCCCTGAGACAGTCACTCTTACTAGTTTCTTATATGTCCTAGAGATGATATATGCATAGCAATTATATCACATTAGATTTTTGATCACATACTACTGGAAGGGTTTGTCAGTGGTATTGACACTTGGGGTGGAATAATTCTTTGCTGTGGGGACGGTCCTGTGTGCTATGGGGTTTTCAGCAGTGTCCCTGGTCTGAACCCACTAGATGTCAGTAGCACCCCCACTGTGACAACCAAAAATGTTGCCAGACATGACCTCATGGATTCTGAGGGGCAAAACTGCCCTGGTTGAGAACCAGTGCCCTAAAGAACAGGAGGCGGGAGAAAGGGACTACTGTTGTCTTTTATTTTTATTTTATTTTATTGTCATTATATTTTGAATAAAAAATTTTAGAGTTGTTTATTAGGACTGTCATTAAAAAGTGAAAGAGTCTACATTCTCCAGAGGGAATGATGTTATTTATGTATTTATTTTATTAAGGTATCATCGATATGCAATCACATGAGCAACATTGTGGTACCAGATTCCCCCCATTATCAAGTCCACACCACATACCCCGTTACAGTCACTGTCCATCAGCATAGTAAGATGGTATAGAGTCACTACTTGTCTTCTCTGTGCTATACCTCCTTCCCTGTGGCCCCCCTACATTATGTATGCTAATCATAATACCCGTTAATCCCCTTATCCCTCCTTTCCCACCCACCCTCCCCAGTCTCTTTCACTTTGGTAACTGTTAGTCCCGTTCCTGGGTTCTGTGATTCTGCTGCTGTTTTGTTCCTTCACTTCTTGCTTTGTTGGATATGCCACAGATGAGTGAAATCATTTGGTACTTGTCTTTCTCTGGGAGTCTTATGTCACTGAGCATAATACCCTCTAGCTCCATCCATGTTGTTGTAAATGGTAGCGTTTGTTTCCTTCTTACGGTTGAATGATACTCCATTGTGTATACGTACCACATCTTCTTTATCCATTCATCTACTGATGAACACTTAGGTTGCTTCCGTTTCTTGGCTATTGTAAATAGTGCTGCAATAAACGTAGGTGTGCATGTGTCTTTTTGAAATTGGGCTCCTGCTTTCTTAGGGTGGAATTTCCTAGGAGTGGAATTGCTGGGTCAAATGGTATTTCCAGTTTTAGTTTTTTGAGGAACGTCCAAACTGCTTTCCGCAGTGGTTGAACTAATTGATAATTTACATTCTCACCAGCACCGTAAGAGGGTTCATCTTTCTCCACATCCTCACCAACATTTGTTGTTGTTTGTGTTTTGGATGGTGGCCATCCTAACTGGTGTGTTCTGGTATATCATTGTGGTTTTACTTATTTATTAATTTTTTTATTTTGGTATCATTAATATATACACTTACATGAACAACATTGTGGTTACTAGATTCCCGCCATTATCAAGCCCCCCCACATACCTCATTACAGTCACTGTCCATCAGTGTAGTAAGATGGTACAGAATCACTACTTGCCTTCTCTGTGCTATACTGCCTTCCCTGTGCACCCCCACCCCCGTACATTATGTGTGCGAATCGTGCTGCGTCTTCTTCCCCTCATCCCTCCCTTCCGACCGGTCCTCCCTAGTGCCTTTTCCTTTGTTAACTGTCAGTCCATTCTTGGATTCTGCGAGTGTGCTCCTGTTTTGTTCCTCCAGGTTTTGCTTTGTTTTTATAATCCAGAGATGAAGGAAATCCTATGATACTTGTCTTTCTCTGCCTGGCTCATTTCACTGAGCATAATACCCTCTCGCTCCATCCATGTTGTTGCAAATGGTAGGATTTGTTTTCTTTTTATGGCTGAATAAGATTCCATTGTGTATATGCACCACATCTTCTTTATCCATTCATCTACTGATGGACAATTAGGTTGCTTCCATTTCATGGCTACTGTAAATAGTGCTGTGATAAACATAGGGGTGCATCCGTCTTTTTCAAACTGGGCTCCTGCATTCTTAGGGTAAATTCCTAGGAGTGGAAATCCTGGGCGAAATGGTATTTCTATTTTGAGCTTTTTGAGGACCCTCCATAGTGCTTTCCACAATGGTTGAACTAATTTACCTTCCCACCAGCAGTGTAGGAGGGTTCCCCTTTCTCCACATCCTCGCCAACATTTGTTGTTGTTTGTCTTTTGGATGTTGGCCATCCTACGTGGTGTGAGGTGATCTCTCGTTGTGGTTTTAATTTGCGTTTCTCCGATGATTAGCAACGTGGAGCATCTTTTCATGTGCCTGTTGGCCATCTGAATTTCTTCTTCGGAGAAGTGTCTTTTCAGCTCCTCTGCCCATTTTTTAATTGGTTTATTTACTTTTTTGTTGTTGGTGTGTAAGCTGTTTATATAATTTGGATGTCAAACCCTTATCGGATATATCACTTATAAATATATTCTCCCGTAGTGTAGGATGCTTTTTTGTTCTACTGATGATGTGCTTTGATGTACAGAAGCGTTTTACTTTGATATAATCCCACTTGTTTATTTTTGCTTTTGTTTCCCTTGCCCAGGTAGATATATTCAGGAAGAAGTTGGTCATGTTTATGTCCAAGAGATTTTTGCCTATGTGTTTCTCTAAGAGTTTTATGGTTTTATGACTTACATTCAGGTCTTTGATGGTAGAGCCACACAATGGAGTATTATAAAGTCATAAAAAGGAATGAAAATATACTGACATATGGTGTAACATAGATGTATTCTGAGAACATTAGGCTAAGTGAAAGCAGCCAGACACAAAAGCCACGTACTGTATCATTTCATATATATGAAATGTTCATACAAGCAAATCCACACACAGAGAAAACAGAGTAGAGGCTGCCAGGGTGTGCAGAGAGGAGGGAATGAGGAGTGCCTGCTAATGTGTAAGGGGCGGTTCTTTGGGGAATGATGAAAATGCTGTGGGTTAGATAATGATGACGGTTGCACAAGCTTGTGAATGTGCTGAATGCCACTGATTTTACTAAAGTTTCTAGAGGTGAATTTTATGGTTCGTGAATTATATCTCAATAACTGTCATAATGCAAATCACCAGTTTTCCCAAGGTGATTATCCGCTGTTCTCCTCTCCCCCTGTCCCCACTCCATTCCCTTTCCCGTCTAGTCCCGTGCCCTCCCCGTGGCTGCCCCAAGGGGCCTTCTCCTAAGTAGCGCCTCTGGACCATCCTGAGCCTTGGGCCTCCAGTTGGTGGCAGGGCAACCCAGCACGCGCACACTCCCGTCGCTCACACCTGGAAGAAGTGGGTGCTTCCAGGGAGATACTTCTTGTGGGCTTAGGTGGTTAGTGATGTTTAGAGCAGGCTGCGCGGGCCAGGGTTGATGGAGGAGGACTGTTCCGGTCAAGTTAACATTTAGGCCCGTCCGAAGTTTCGTCTGGTCCGCCATGGGGCTCCGGGTGCCGTGCTCTGAAAGCCAGGTTGGCCACCTAAGGGCGCCTGAAATACCAAGGACTTCGGAGGCATATAGGCCTCAAATTGAGGCCTTGCCCCTCCCCATGCAGTGTGACCTCAGTCCACGGCTGAACCTCACTTAGTGAAGTGGCACAGTGATACAGACAGTAGGGTGCTCTCGGGCCTGCTGCGCAGGTGTTGAGTGAACGGTGATTTAAATCCCAGGCCCTGCTCTGGCTGGGGCTCCTGCCGCAGCAGTTGGCTGGGCTCAGCCCCTGTTATCGGCTGCCCCCAGGATAGCTCTGAGCCCCTGCCATTCCTCTGGCAGATCCTTCTCTGATTTGTACTCGCCTCTCCTGGATTGGGCAGCCCAAAGTTTTGGAGTTGTGTCCTGAATCCCTTGTTTTCCAAAATACTTACCTGGTGGTCATGAGACATGATGTCAGCCCTCATGAGAGACTCTCTACGTTTCTCCTGGTCAACCTAGACGCATCTCCTGCCATCTTCAACTATTCAAAGGTTAACCCTGACCCTTAGCCCTGATGCGCTTCTTACTTCTGCCATTTCCCGCACGCCGGCTCCCTTTTTATAAACCTGTAACCTCTCCCCCCCCCCTTCGGCCTTCCTGACCCTGGGCCGAGTTCCTTCCTCTGTCCCCAGTTCTCACCCCTTTTCCCTGACGTGCCGTCCACCTTCCAGGTCTTTCTTTCTCATACAGGCTCTCATCCCCACTCCCACCAAAGAGAAACCACAGTTGAAAGCATATCAAAACTCCAAAGGCTTCTTATTATTCATCTCTTAATTCTATTAACATTTATTGTTTTATTGTTTTAAAATCTACGAGAATAAATAGAGGAACTTATATCTATCTGTCTACGTGTGGAAACTTAACATCTATCTATCTACGTGTGGAAACTTTTATCTATCTATCTATCTATGGGTGGAAACTTTTATCTATCTATCTATCTATGGGAGGAAACTTATCTGTCTGTCTACAGCTGTTGGTACCAAAGTGGCACCAACAGTCCTGTCAGCTCTTACTTTATGTAGCTGTAGTAGTCAGCAATTCCCATTTCCTTTTCCCTCCCGATGAAAAACTGTAGTTTCCCCGCACAGGTGTATTTGGCAGCATCCTCCCGCTCTCGTTGAGCCCGCCTCTTCATAGCCTCCCGCTCTGGCCTCTGCTCCTCTGTGATGGGCTTGGATATTACTGGCCCAGAAATATCAGGTTTCCTCCATGGAGTGGGTTGGAAGCGGGGTTCTTGGGGTGGAAGCTGGGTTTGAGGCTTGGGTGGAGGCTCGTGCTGGGGCCCAGCAGTGGGAAGGGGCTCCTGCTGGAGGGAAGTGCGAGATGATGTTCTGTAGGGTGCAGGTCTAGAGGCAGCGGTCTGGGTGACCCTGGGCCGGGTGGAGTCGGTCCGGTGTGGCTGGGTTGAGTTGGTCTGGACTGGACCCAGAGATGAGCAGGCAGGACCCGTCACAGATGCACGTGCTTGCCGGGACGAACCGACTGCAGTAGGTTGAGCGGCGTCAGTAGGTCCAGGCCGGGTAGAGGAAGGCAGAGCTGGCCGGCGTGAGGCCAGAGACTGTGGCCTCCGACTCCGAGGAACTCGGCGAGCTTGAGGCCTGTCCTCAGTCAGAAAAGGCAGAGGCACCAACTTGACCTTCCCAGGAGGTGGCCGTTCATCCTGGGATGGAGATGGACACTCTCTTTTGACACTGCCATCTGGTTTGTGGGCTCTGGCATGAGTTTTCCCAAGGCCTTTACCCTCACGTGGAGTATTCAGCCACGGTTTGGTGGCCGGGGGTGGCTGGGGGTCTTTGGGGTTCCTTGAATTTCCCAAGGCCTGGGAATTAGAGAGTCCAGTTTCCTTATCAGCCGCCTTCCCCAGTGCGTGAAGAACCTGCACAGGCTCCAGCGTGTGCATGCCCAGCGTGCTTCGATGTTTTTTAAGGTTCTCTTGGCTGAGCTCAGGTTGGTTTTTCTTGCGCTTCATCCTGGGCATGGTTGGCTTTTCCTCTGCCCGGGCTTTGCTCCTGGACGGCTTACCCTCCTCAGCTTGCTTGGAGTTGCCTTTTCTCTGTCCTCTCCCCGTACTTCTCTTTTCACCTGGTTTAGATAGAACACTTCAAAATGTGTGGATATTACTTTTTAAATATCATTAAATTAAAACATAGAAAATCTCTGAAACACTAGTGGAGGGAGGCCGCTACAGATGATACATCTCAGTGTATGCTGCCAGTTTTCTACACCACCTTGTTTTCTCTTGTTTCTGTGGAAAGAGTTTCAAGATGCCTCTGATTTCATTTTCTACATGGGTGCCCTTTAAGACTCAGTGTTGGAAAAGAAAGGGACCAGAGAGAAGCAGTCTGCCATCCTCATGTAACAGATGAGCAAAAACCAGATTTTCTTGGAGAGTCAGTGACTTGTCCAAAGTCACACAGCTAGTAAATGTCAAAGTCAGAAGTGAAACGAGGTCTCCAGAGTTCTAGTTCAACACTTTCTCCCATTATTTCATGCTATTTTAAACCTGCTACTAAATTTAGGGGCAAAAAAAATCTAATGAAAATCTTTTAAGAGTTTCTTTCCTTACCTGACATGGTCAGAGAAGAGCAGGAAACACCAACTGTAGATCCCAGAGATGAGGAGAAGATGCTAGAGGATGTCTGAGTGGCTGAAGCCAAAGAGTACGTGTGTCCGGCACGAAGATTACCGGTCACTGGTCACTTGCCGTGCTCCAAGTCTGTTTACAGACAACTCCGTGGAAACCCCAAGATTCTACGGGTGGTGATAGGTCGGTGGGAGAATGATGTCGCAAGCAGGCAGTTTAAAGGTACGAGGTAGCCAATAGGGAGGTCAGCTTCCCACCAAGGAGACAGGATTGGGTGGAGGCAGTAGTAGGTGAGCTAAAACAACACCTAAATGGCTGCGCTCTGTGAAGGGGGAATCCTACAGGACAGGTGTGATAGCCCCCATTCCCCCCAGGATCTTATGTTAGGGAAATCATCTCAACATTCCTTACAGATATTCGTTAATCTAAGAAGCTAGTAATTATTTGTAATACATTTTGTGACATAACACTACCCATTATATGTACTGTTAACTAATATAATATCCTTAGGAAGGAGCAGCATTTAGGTGGAACAGTTGGTTACATTTGTTCTGACATCGTATCAGTTGATCTGCTTAATGAACTTGCCCTTTTTGAGGAGCACAAGAAGGGATTGAGGAGCTCTTTTTGTCACTTGGTCCAAGAATTGGATGACTTTGTTGAGTGCACCTTGCGAGGAAAGATGTGGTCCAAGGATCTTTCCGTGTGGTTTCCTCCCCTTGACTCCTGTCTTCCTTGGGCTGTTGTGGGTGAAGCCATGTTGCACTTGCGTCTCTCTCTCTCTCTCTCTCTCTCTCTCTCTCTCTCTCTCTCTTCTGCTTTCCTTATTCTCTTCATTATAGGCGTTGTTTCTGGGACAAGCCTTGATCTGGCTGGCGTTCTTCCGCTCATGAGTGTTACTTTCTGTCAACTTCCAGCAGCAGGGGTGCTCTTTCTCAGTGCCTGATGCTTCGCAAAATGAACTCTGCCCATTAGATGCAAACGCCAGACAGCTAGAAGACATCGCTGATTGCAGACCTTTCCTCTTCCAGCCTTTGGTTGCAGTTCTTTTGCCCATAATTTGTTACCTCTGGCTCCTTGGGCTGCCCAGGCACCCTGCCGTCCCACTCTTTTGTACACGAGAGGCATTGCTTTATCTTCCCTTTTCCTTCTCACACAGTGTACCCAGTGTGGCAGAGTAGCCTCCTCCCGCTTTGCAAACAGCCACTGTAGCATCTTGGATCCCTAGGATTCTCTGCCTGCCATGCTTGGGTGCAAGGCAGGCAACCTGAAGAGGAGAAGAGTTAGAGAAAGAGGAGGCCCTTCCTGGAGAACAGGGAACAGGCAAGATGAACAGATAGAGGAAAAGAGAGATTCGTGTGGATTTTTCAGTTTCTGTAAGAATTAAGTTGACACATTTTTGGCCTCTTATTAACAGAAGAGACAGTTCAGTATATATTACATATATTTTATGTAGCGCGATAGTGCAGCAATTGCCATGAATTCTGTACCCTAAAGAGAATAATCTTAAGTATATTTTCCCTCTTTGTTTGATGTCAGGGCACCTCATTTACTCACTCACTGGCAGGTGTGTACACTATGGGTGGTTTTTAAATGCTGTGGTTTTGTCTACATGGTTTCTCCTTGTCCCATTTTTAAGGAACCCAACATTGTACGACATAGTGCATGCTTTCCTCCTGATGGTTGTTATTTTGAAGCATCGTGAACTAACCTGACTTGATGGATTTAGTGGAGAGATTTAAAAGGAGTCTGTGAAAGGGTCGTTTTGGTGAGTCCCAATGTGCACGCAAACATAAGGACAGATGCCTGCAGCCAGTGGCTGGATTGCTTCTGTTTTTGCTCCCTTGTTTAGTGGAACTCATTAAAGGCTCTGTGACTGTGACCAAGTGAGGTAGGGCTGAGTTGCTAGCGATCTGTATATGTGGTGTAAGCTGGTTTGGTGGAGGAAATGTATGCATCTATTCCTTGTGGCACGCTTTTAGAGGTGCCTAGATTGGCCTGGGGACGTTTCCAGTGTGATGAGCACGAGGTATGTGATTATGAGGTGCCAAGAATCCACCTGAGGATAGAGCATAGATGGAACTTCTTTTTTCATTTATAGGTCACATATTCACTTGTAGACACATATTTCACTTGTAGACTTACTTTTCCTATTAGGAGATATGAGATTTTTCAGTGATGGGGGTTGATGCTTATCTGAGAGGAGATCGTGAAGGGTACTGAAGTGTAGAGAGATAGACCTTCAGCTTAGAAATGTTTCTTAAACCCTAAGAATGCAGCACTCCAGTTTGGAAAAGACAGATGCACCCCTATGTTTATCGCTGCACTATTTACGATAGCCAAGATATGGAAGCAACCTAAATGTCCATCACTAGATGAATGGATAAAGAAGATGTGGTACATATACACAATGGAATATTACTCAGCTAAAAGGAAAAAACAGATCCTACCATTTGCAACGACGTGGATGGAGCCAGGGGGTATTATGCTCAGTGAAATAAGCCAGGCGGAGAAAGACAAGTACCAAATGATTTCACTCATATGGGGAGTATAAGAAAAAAGGAAAACTGAAGGAACAAAACAGCAGCAGAATCACAGAACCCAAGAATGGACTTAACAGTTACCAAAGGGAAAGGGACTGGGGAGGATGGGTGGGAAGGGAGGGATAAGGGCAGGGAAAAAGAAAGGGGGCATTATGATTAGCATGTATATAGTGTGTGTGGGGGCACGGGGAGGGCTGTGCAATACAGAGAAGAGGAGTAGTTGATTTTATAGCATCTTACTGTACTGATGGACAGTGACTGTGAAGGGGTATGTGGGGGGGGGGGGACTTGGTGAAGGGGCGAGCCTAGGAAACATAAGGTCTTTCATGTAATTGTAGATTAATGATACCAAAATAAAGAAAAAAATGTTAGAAAAACAAAAAAGGAAAATGTTTCTTAAGATTTTTCTCCCTAGGCTTCATAGCTGAGATAGCCTTCTTCCGTGATATTAGCATGTAATGTGAGGCTACTGATATATGGTAAATGTCTGCAAGCCACACCAGTCTCTCTCTTCTCCGCTTCCATGGGAATCAAGGGCATCGATAGGTAATGCAGGTTAATTTGGTCATGTAAGAGTGTGGTGATTGTGGTCAGACAAATTCTGGTAGCAGTGAAATGTTTACATACTAAAATACTCAGTTCCAACATTCAATTCTTTTAGGCAAATCCTTAATTAGGCCTTTCCTGGTTCCCAACCTTTGTAACTATTTTCTTTCCATAGATCCAGCCTTTTGATGTTACCTGCAGGCTGAGCACACATTAAGCTCTACCAGAATCTTAAATGTAGGAGGCAGAACCTAAAGAGCTTTGGTCTAACACTCTGGAACTTAGCATTAAGCCCTTCCCTGACTTAAAGACTTAGGTTTAGGGTTAGGTATTGCCTTGTCCCAGAGGCCCACCTCCTGTATTTCGTACTCTTCTTCGGGACAACTGGGAGTGTCTTGGTATAACAGAACAAGTCCATCCACCCCTGAGGCTCTTCCTTACTCTCTCCATTGTCACTTTTTGATTTGATTCAAGACTGGAATCCCTTAAACCCCTGCGGTTTGGAACCTGGGGGCCCTCCCAGATAGCAGTAGATTTCGTTAGTGTCAATTATGTTGTTCAGTGCTCCAAATAGCCCTCATTCCTGTATTTCCCATCCCACTACATACCTGTTAAGGCGTTCTTTTTACCTCATGCTGAACGCAGTCCCATCCAAAGACGCAATCTTTGTTAGTTCACATACTTTCTGGAAACTCTGTTATGCCCCAGTCTGGATTTTCCTGTGTCAGCCATAACTGAGTTTGTTTCTGATGGACAGTGACTGTAGTGGGGTATGTGGTGGGGACTTGATAATGGGGGGAGTCTAGTAACCATGATGTTGCTCATATAATTGCGCGTTAGTGACACTCAAAAAAAAAACTGTGGCAGAGCTAGCTCCTAACTCTGTCCAGTCCCCTTTCCATCGCATAGCACCTCCTGAGAAAGACACGTGCCAGATAATTGCAATTGCTTAAGAAAAAACAAAAACAAATTTAGATTCGTTTAAGCCGTGCCCTTCTCTCTTGGCCACACGTTGGTTTCACAGGTGGGGAAACTGAGGCCCAAGAGAGGCTGTGCCCTGCCCCCAAGGCCACCCAGAGCAAAATTTGGTGCCCGCTTGCCAGATGTCCCGGCAATATGTGTTCTTAAATTTTTCAAATGTTTTGATGAGCATTTTCAGATTCGTCATTGAGTTTCAACACAGGAAAATGTAACAGAGAAAGTAAAAGGAACCCGAACTGCACCCAGGGTTAACAAGAGAAATACAAAATTTAAAACAAGTTAAGGGTGAATACTGAAGGGCCCCCACCCCATAAGATGGCGAAATTGCTGCTTCTCTTCCGGGTCCTCGGTTCCCGCCGGTGCCACCTGAACCCCAATCACCCCTCGCCCCCCTAATCCCAGTACCTAGCCAATAGCCACCAGCCCCGTAGAAGTGACACCACAATCACCCCATGCCCCTTCCTATATAACCCAGCGCCTTTCCCTAATAAAGCGGAATTCTCCGGTGAATTGCTGCTGTGTGTCGCTCCTTTCCTTTCAGTTTCCACTTGAAGCTTTATCTTTTAGCAAAGTGGAAGTGCAGGATCAATACAGTTTTTCTAGTTTCTGATAGATTTCATGCCACAGTTTGTATATAGTCATGTGTGTAGATATTTGTACCATTTGTTCTTTTGGGCTCTACATGCCTATTGGTTATCTTGTTCATGAATTCTAATATTTTATGATTTTATTCTAAAAGGGTATTTTTTTCATGAATTCTAAAAGAATATCTATCACTAAATTTGAGTTACCTAATTGTAACTTGGCAAGCTATGCCAGGCTAATTTATGTCTTTTCTTTTTCCAAGTAGCAATTTACTAACATTGACCCCCTCTTAATTATCATAATTCAAATTGTAAATGCTTGTGGATTTAAACTTGGTCAGAATATGACTGTCCCAGCAATGTTAAAGCTAGTGGTCTTTTTACCCATTCGTTCGTTCGTTCATTCATTCATTCAGTAACCCTGACCTCTCTGTTTTCCCATCTCTAGATGGTTGCAAAGAACAGGAACAGTGTACGTAAGGTACTTCCGGAAATTAGAAAATAAATTCAGCATTATAATTTTCTACAGTTTAACCTGTCATTTAGTACTGTACTCTGCCTTCAGACGTACTGTGGGACATGCTGTCTTCGCTGTCCCGCTGTGGCAGAATTCAGAGTTTTTCTAACAAGTACAGTTCCTTATGCCTGGTACTGTGTGCAAATTTCAGACTCAAGCTTCATTCTCACCTCTCTGTTATTTCTTGATACTTTCTAAAATGTAAATACGTACTTGTCCACCTCTAGCGTGACACCTGGCACATGACAGGAACCCACAAGAAGTTTCACTAAGAGTGGGAAGGTAGGTTGATACAATATTTTTGGAGAGTAGTTAGGCAGTGTCTCGCAAAATTTTCAGTTTGCATATCCTTCATTCCAAGAATTCTACTAGGAATTTAGATATAGTTGTATACATGTATAGGGATGTTCACATTGCAGCCTGTCTTTAAGGAGGACAGAAAATTGAAAGCAACTGAAAGTTAATCAGTATTGGGCAGATTATGTAAATGGTGGTACTTATGATCAGTGGAGTACTTTGCAGCCATTAGAAAGAATAGAAAGGCTGTTTGCATAAATTGACCAGGAAAATCAGCATCTAAGATAGGTTGCAGAATATATATATGTAGTGTGGTGCTTTTATATAAAATAGAGGACACCCATATATGTGCAAGTAGGTACTGATATATTTAAATACATATACAGTTAATGATAGAAAAAAAAAGCCAAAAAAAACATGGGTTCACAAGCTTAAAAAAAGAAAAAACATATACAGCAAAAGGGAATATAGTATGCCCTTGAAAAATGTTCGAAGAACCGCACAAAGAAACGGAGGGGTGGGATTTCACTTTGATTCTGTCCGTGACCTGTGTGCTCTTTGGATCCCGAGGGGTTTGCAGGCCCATCGACGTGCGCTACCCACCGCCGGCTGAGGAGGGCGCTGTGGCCCCCAGAATCCCGTCGGCCGGCGCGGGGAATGAGAGCACCGCGGGCGGTGCCGCATGCGCAGCAGCAGGAGCCGAGGCGCTGCGGCGTGAAGTGTTCCCGTCGGAAATCCAGTTGTCGCCGAGGGCGCCGGCCCGGCGGCTCTGTCGCTCTTGGCGTTGCGTGGGCACGGGCGGCATCTTGGGGCGCAGAGGAGCCAATGGCATCGTGCCCGCCACCGCTGGGGCCAGAGACGCGTCTTTTCCGGACGGCCCTGTGGCAAGAGGAAGGGTGCAGGCCACGCCCCCGAAAGGTAAGCAGCCTCGGCCCGGTGCGGGCCCGTCCCGCCCGCAACTCCTGGGCCTCGGTAGCTGCCTGAGCGTTGCCGCCGCGCGTGGCCCGCCCGCCTCTTCCCGGGAGGCTGTGACGCTTTCGCTGCTCCGCTCGCAGGAGGTGACGTGGACAGAGAACAGCCTGGTTTTTTGATTTCTCCCCATCCTTCTAAACACGAGGCACGGGCCATGGTTCCCCGGGTGAAATAGAGAGACGGACTGCTCTTGAAGATGGGCCTGTGAGTGCTGGGGACACCCCTTACTTACCGAAATGGGGGTCCGCCGCATTCCTCAAGCTGTGCTATCTTGGCACAGAAAATAGGAGTAAGAAGAGCCAAGGTTGAAAGGAAAACCCACCAGTACAACCAAACTTTTCACCGGAAAAATGTGTGTGTTGTTCCCAGGAATCGCCAAGGGCATCCTGTTGCTTTCTAAGAGGTCTCATTTGAGAAATCGGCTTCCGTGTATTCCAACGATTAATTTTGAGGCTTTGCTTTTATGTTCAGTGAACCCGTCTTCCTTGAGACCTTGCTTTCCTCCATCTCATACCTCATTAAATCCCCTTCCTCCGATTTATGCCCTGAATATCTTTTGAGTCTGTCCTCTCTCCTCCACCAGCATCCTAATATAGAACTTGCCTGATCTGTCTGTCCTGATGAGTGTATATATTTATCGGTTCTTGTTTCCTTCCAGTCCATTCTTCACATAAGACATTTTCTTAATAGGCAACTTGGAAAGTTCTCATAAATATCGCACAAAAACATTGCTTTAAGAATAAAAACAAACTCTTTTCCATGACCTTTAAGACTCTGCGTGGTCTAGAATCCCCTCTCTTTGCCCAGCGCCATCTTGTGTCACTTTTGCCCTCGCTTTCTATACTGAAGGAATGCTGAATTAACCTTAGTTGATTCTATATAAATCCTACCGAAGGCAGCTCAAATACTACCTTTTTACTATCACTCCTAGCCTTATTAAATGAAGTTCACGGCCCCTTTTTTAATCAGGTTTTTCCTTTAAAACATGGACTTGAGGTTCACTACTGGTTGCATTTGATGGCATCCGTTGTGTTAGGACCAAAAATAAAGTGTAAAGTGAAAGAGTTGGAGTTAAAAGGGTTTCAGTCAACATGTGTGTATTTAAGGACGCCTTAGTGCTCACGATTGGGCTAGATTTCATTGGGGACGCAGGAGTTCTGGCCACCTGTGGTCTTAGATGTGTCTTATTTGTTGAGCCCTTTGCACTGTTCTGTTGCCTTGTCTGTTTTCAAGACGGGGAAGCAGGCACATCACGTAAGACACCTCCAGTTTCCTTCTTCATTTCCGGTGACTGATGCCTCACTCATTCTGCTCCTGTGCTCCTTTATTCTGCTCAGAATTGCTGAAACTGGAGAACTTGACACCATCGTTAGTATTGATCATTGTTACTGGCAGCTCCTATGTACTGGCTATCCTTGACATTCAAACACATGAGTACCACAGAAGCATTATTTTCATGACTCAATAACTTCGTGAGTAAGAGACCTAGCTCTTTGGCCTGTGTCCACGTGGCCCAGCTGTTAGGCAAGAGAGTTGGTGGTTAAATTATACAGGTTTTGTTTTGTTTGAATAATGTTTTTCTGTGTTAAGGCAGCCCATCATAGGATTATTATTAAGATTAGCAGAGCCAAGATTCCTCATCTCTGCTTATTTTATAGCAAATTGAGTGATTCAGGAAAATTTTTTTCTTCTTAACCTTTATCGTAATCATGCAAATCATCAAATAAGTATTGAGCACCTACAGGTTGTGTGGCTTGTCATAAGACCTTCCCCTGAGTTACTTAGATCTTAGGTAGGCAGCATAAGTAGAAGATTTCAGTGCAGTTGATAGGCAACAACTCCTAAAGCCGCAGTGATAATGAAATGACGTGTAATTTAGGAAGGGAATAATGTTAAAGTGTCTCATTTACATTTTTAGCCTTAATCTTTCATAATAGTAGGTCCTTCTTAAGAAAAATAATAGTGTTTTGTACAGTTTTTAATAGTTCATAGAATATTTCACCTCCTTTACTTCATTTGGTCTTCACAGTTCGGTGTGCTCTGAGTTGGGCGCATTATCCTCATTCTGTAAGTAAGGAACCATTCTCTGGGTCTAGTGACATGCTGTGTTCCACAATTTGGAGTAACAAAACCTGGATTTTCTAGCTCTTCTTTCAGGATTCACTCGACATTATAGGCCACATTCTTTTCGTTTTACTTTTGGTAATTCTCAGTGAGCTGAAGGTTGTCTATTGAGATTATAGTCTAGAGCCACACGGACCACTTTTTGGTTATTTTTAAATTATTTTTTTGAATAGATGACATGTACATATACAAAATTCAGAAAGCACAAACCGGTGTGTGTGTGTGTGGTGTGTGTGTGTGTGTGTGTGTGTGTGTGTGTGTGTGTGTGTGTGTACTTAAAATCAAAGTCTCCCTACCGCTCCTCTTTCCCCCCAAACCCTCACTTCCCCTGCCCTGAGACAGTCACTCTTACTAGTTTCTTATATGTCCTAGAGATGATATATGCATAGCAATTATATCACATTAGATTTTTGATCACATACTACTGGAAGGGTTTGTCAGTGGTATTGACACTTGGGGTGGAATAATTCTTTGCTGTGGGGACGGTCCTGTGTGCTATGGGGTTTTCAGCAGTGTCCCTGGTCTGAACCCACTAGATGTCAGTAGCACCCCCACTGTGACAACCAAAAATGTTGCCAGACATGACCTCATGGATTCTGAGGGGCAAAACTGCCCTGGTTGAGAACCAGTGCCCTAAAGAACAGGAGGCGGGAGAAAGGGACTACTGTTGTCTTTTATTTTTATTTTATTTTATTGTCATTATATTTTGAATAAAAAATTTTAGAGTTGTTTATTAGGACTGTCATTAAAAAGTGAAAGAGTCTACATTCTCCAGAGGGAATGATGTTATTTATGTATTTATTTTATTAAGGTATCATCGATATGCAATCACATGAGCAACATTGTGGTACCAGATTCCCCCCATTATCAAGTCCACACCACATACCCCGTTACAGTCACTGTCCATCAGCATAGTAAGATGGTATAGAGTCACTACTTGTCTTCTCTGTGCTATACCTCCTTCCCTGTGGCCCCCCTACATTATGTATGCTAATCATAATACCCGTTAATCCCCTTATCCCTCCTTTCCCACCCACCCTCCCCAGTCTCTTTCACTTTGGTAACTGTTAGTCCCGTTCCTGGGTTCTGTGATTCTGCTGCTGTTTTGTTCCTTCACTTCTTGCTTTGTTGGATATGCCACAGATGAGTGAAATCATTTGGTACTTGTCTTTCTCTGGGAGTCTTATGTCACTGAGCATAATACCCTCTAGCTCCATCCATGTTGTTGTAAATGGTAGCGTTTGTTTCCTTCTTACGGTTGAATGATACTCCATTGTGTATACGTACCACATCTTCTTTATCCATTCATCTACTGATGAACACTTAGGTTGCTTCCGTTTCTTGGCTATTGTAAATAGTGCTGCAATAAACGTAGGTGTGCATGTGTCTTTTTGAAATTGGGCTCCTGCTTTCTTAGGGTGGAATTTCCTAGGAGTGGAATTGCTGGGTCAAATGGTATTTCCAGTTTTAGTTTTTTGAGGAACGTCCAAACTGCTTTCCGCAGTGGTTGAACTAATTGATAATTTACATTCTCACCAGCACCGTAAGAGGGTTCATCTTTCTCCACATCCTCACCAACATTTGTTGTTGTTTGTGTTTTGGATGGTGGCCATCCTAACTGGTGTGTTCTGGTATATCATTGTGGTTTTACTTATTTATTAATTTTTTTATTTTGGTATCATTAATATATACACTTACATGAACAACATTGTGGTTACTAGATTCCCGCCATTATCAAGCCCCCCCACATACCTCATTACAGTCACTGTCCATCAGTGTAGTAAGATGGTACAGAATCACTACTTGCCTTCTCTGTGCTATACTGCCTTCCCTGTGCACCCCCACCCCCGTACATTATGTGTGCGAATCGTGCTGCGTCTTCTTCCCCTCATCCCTCCCTTCCGACCGGTCCTCCCTAGTGCCTTTTCCTTTGTTAACTGTCAGTCCATTCTTGGATTCTGCGAGTGTGCTCCTGTTTTGTTCCTCCAGGTTTTGCTTTGTTTTTATAATCCAGAGATGAATGAAATCCTATGATACTTGTCTTTCTCTGCCTGGCTCATTTCACTGAGCATAATACCCTCTCGCTCCATCCATGTTGTTGCAAATGGTAGGATTTGTTTTCTTTTTATGGCTGAATAAGATTCCATTGTGTATATGCACCACATCTTCTTTATCCATTCATCTACTGATGGACAATTAGGTTGCTTCCATTTCATGGCTACTGTAAATAGTGCTGTGATAAACATAGGGGTGCATCCGTCTTTTTCAAACTGGGCTCCTGCATTCTTAGGGTAAATTCCTAGGAGTGGAAATCCTGGGCGAAATGGTATTTCTATTTTGAGCTTTTTGAGGACCCTCCATAGTGCTTTCCACAATGGTTGAACTAATTTACCTTCCCACCAGCAGTGTAGGAGGGTTCCCCTTTCTCCACATCCTCGCCAACATTTGTTGTTGTTTGTCTTTTGGATGTTGGCCATCCTACGTGGTGTGAGGTGATCTCTCGTTGTGGTTTTAATTTGCGTTTCTCCGATGATTAGCAACGTGGAGCATCTTTTCATGTGCCTGTTGGCCATCTGAATTTCTTCTTCGGAGAAGTGTCTTTTCAGCTCCTCTGCCCATTTTTTAATTGGTTTATTTACTTTTTTGTTGTTGGTGTGTAAGCTGTTTATATAATTTGGATGTCAAACCCTTATCGGATATATCACTTATAAATATATTCTCCCGTAGTGTAGGATGCTTTTTTGTTCTACTGATGATGTGCTTTGATGTACAGAAGCGTTTTACTTTGATATAATCCCACTTGTTTATTTTTGCTTTTGTTTCCCTTGCCCAGGTAGATATATTCAGGAAGAAGTTGGTCATGTTTATGTCCAAGAGATTTTTGCCTATGTGTTTCTCTAAGAGTTTTATGGTTTTATGACTTACATTCAGGTCTT
This sequence comes from Manis pentadactyla, assembly GCF_030020395.1. Taxonomy (NCBI): domain Eukaryota; kingdom Metazoa; phylum Chordata; class Mammalia; order Pholidota; family Manidae; genus Manis; species Manis pentadactyla. Next base: position 14,566,221 of record NC_080033.1, read on the forward strand.
TGATGGTAGAGCCACACAATGGAGTATTATAAAGTCATAAAAAGGAATGAAAATATACTGACATATGGTGTAACATAGATGTATTCTGAGAACATTAGGCTAAGTGAAAGCAGCCAGACACAAAAGCCACGTACTGTATCATTTCATATATATGAAATGTTCATACAAGCAAATCCACACACAGAGAAAACAGAGTAGAGGCTGCCAGGGTGTGCAGAGAGGAGGGAATGAGGAGTGCCTGCTAATGTGTAAGGGGCGGTTCTTTGGGGAATGATGAAAATGCTGTGGGTTAGATAATGATGACGGTTGCACAAGCTTGTGAATGTGCTGAATGCCACTGATTTTACTAAAGTTTCTAGAGGTGAATTTTATGGTTCGTGAATTATATCTCAATAACTGTCATAATGCAAATCACCAGTTTTCCCAAGGTGATTATCCGCTGTTCTCCTCTCCCCCTGTCCCCACTCCATTCCCTTTCCCGTCTAGTCCCGTGCCCTCCCCGTGGCTGCCCCAAGGGGCCTTCTCCTAAGTAGCGCCTCTGGACCATCCTGAGCCTTGGGCCTCCAGTTGGTGGCAGGGCAACCCAGCACGCGCACACTCCCGTCGCTCACACCTGGAAGAAGTGGGTGCTTCCAGGGAGATACTTCTTGTGGGCTTAGGTGGTTAGTGATGTTTAGAGCAGGCTGCGCGGGCCAGGGTTGATGGAGGAGGACTGTTCCGGTCAAGTTAACATTTAGGCCCGTCCGAAGTTTCGTCTGGTCCGCCATGGGGCTCCGGGTGCCGTGCTCTGAAAGCCAGGTTGGCCACCTAAGGGCGCCTGAAATACCAAGGACTTTGGAGGCATATAGGCCTCAAATTGAGGCCTTGCCCCTCCCCATGCAGTGTGACCTCAGTCCACGGCTGAACCTCACTTAGTGAAGTGGCACAGTGATACAGACAGTAGGGTGCTCTCGGGCCTGCTGCGCAGGTGTTGAGTGAACGGTGATTTAAATCCCAGGCCCTGCTCTGGCTGGGGCTCCTGCCGCAGCAGTTGGCTGGGCTCAGCCCCTGTTATCGGCTGCCCCCAGGATAGCTCTGAGCCCCTGCCATTCCTCTGGCAGATCCTTCTCTGATTTGTACTCGCCTCTCCTGGATTGGGCAGCCCAAAGTTTTGGAGTTGTGTCCTGAATCCCTTGTTTTCCAAAATACTTACCTGGTGGTCATGAGACATGATGTCAGCCCTCATGAGAGACTCTCTACGTTTCTCCTGGTCAACCTAGACGCATCTCCTGCCATCTTCAACTATTCAAAGGTTAACCCTGACCCTTAGCCCTGATGCGCTTCTTACTTCTGCCATTTCCCACACGCTGGCTCCCTTTTTATAAACCTGTAACCTCTCCCCCCCCCCTTCGGCCTTCCTGACCCTGGGCCGAGTTCCTTCCTCTGTCCCCAGTTCTCACCCCTTTTCCCTGACGTGCCGTCCACCTTCCAGGTCTTTCTTTCTCATACAGGCTCTCATCCCCACTCCCACCAAAGAGAAACCACAGTTGAAAGCATATCAAAACTCCAAAGGCTTCTTATTATTCATCTCTTAATTCTATTAACATTTATTGTTTTATTGTTTTAAAATCTACGAGAATAAATAGAGGAACTTATATCTATCTGTCTACGTGTGGAAACTTAACATCTATCTATCTACGTGTGGAAACTTTTATCTATCTATCTATCTATGGGTGGAAACTTTTATCTATCTATCTATCTATGGGAGGAAACTTATCTGTCTGTCTACAGCTGTTGGTACCAAAGTGGCACCAACAGTCCTGTCAGCTCTTACTTTATGTAGCTGTAGTAGTCAGCAATTCCCATTTCCTTTTCCCTCCCGATGAAAAACTGTAGTTTCCCCGCACAGGTGTATTTGGCAGCATCCTCCCGCTCTCGTTGAGCCCGCCTCTTCATAGCCTCCCGCTCTGGCCTCTGCTCCTCTGTGATGGGCTTGGATATTACTGGCCCAGAAATATCAGGTTTCCTCCATGGAGTGGGTTGGAAGCGGGGTTCTTGGGGTGGAAGCTGGGTTTGAGGCTTGGGTGGAGGCTCGTGCTGGGGCCCAGCAGTGGGAAGGGGCTCCTGCTGGAGGGAAGTGCGAGATGATGTTCTGTAGGGTGCAGGTCTAGAGGCAGCGGTCTGGGTGACCCTGGGCCGGGTGGAGTCGGTCCGGTGTGGCTGGGTTGAGTTGGTCTGGACTGGACCCAGAGATGAGCAGGCAGGACCCGTCACAGATGCACGTGCTTGCCGGGACGAACCGACTGCAGTAGGTTGAGCGGCGTCAGTAGGTCCAGGCCGGGTAGAGGAAGGCAGAGCTGGCCGGCGTGAGGCCAGAGACTGTGGCCTCCGACTCCGAGGAACTCGGCGAGCTTGAGGCCTGTCCTCAGTCAGAAAAGGCAGAGGCACCAACTTGACCTTCCCAGGAGGTGGCCGTTCATCCTGGGATGGAGATGGACACTCTCTTTTGACACTGCCATCTGGTTTGTGGGCTCTGGCATGAGTTTTCCCAAGGCCTTTACCCTCACGTGGAGTATTCAGCCACGGTTTGGTGGCCGGGGGTGGCTGGGGGTCTTTGGGGTTCCTTGAATTTCCCAAGGCCTGGGAATTAGAGAGTCCAGTTTCCTTATCAGCCGCCTTCCCCAGTGCGTGAAGAACCTGCACAGGCTCCAGCGTGTGCATGCCCAGCGTGCTTCGATGTTTTTTAAGGTTCTCTTGGCTGAGCTCAGGTTGGTTTTTCTTGCGCTTCATCCTGGGCATGGTTGGCTTTTCCTCTGCCCGGGCTTTGCTCCTGGACGGCTTACCCTCCTCAGCTTGCTTGGAGTTGCCTTTTCTCTGTCCTCTCCCCGTACTTCTCTTTTCACCTGGTTTAGATAGAACACTTCAAAATGTGTGGATATTACTTTTTAAATATCATTAAATTAAAACATAGAAAATCTCTGAAACACTAGTGGAGGGAGGCCGCTACAGATGATACATCTCAGTGTATGCTGCCAGTTTTCTACACCACCTTGTTTTCTCTTGTTTCTGTGGAAAGAGTTTCAAGATGCCTCTGATTTCATTTTCTACATGGGTGCCCTTTAAGACTCAGTGTTGGAAAAGAAAGGGACCAGAGAGAAGCAGTCTGCCATCCTCATGTAACAGATGAGCAAAAACCAGATTTTCTTGGAGAGTCAGTGACTTGTCCAAAGTCACACAGCTAGTAAATGTCAAAGTCAGAAGTGAAACGAGGTCTCCAGAGTTCTAGTTCAACACTTTCTCCCATTATTTCATGCTATTTTAAACCTGCTACTAAATTTAGGGGCAAAAAAAATCTAATGAAAATCTTTTAAGAGTTTCTTTCCTTACCTGACATGGTCAGAGAAGAGCAGGAAACACCAACTGTAGATCCCAGAGATGAGGAGAAGATGCTAGAGGATGTCTGAGTGGCTGAAGCCAAAGAGTACGTGTGTCCGGCACGAAGATTACCGGTCACTGGTCACTTGCCGTGCTCCAAGTCTGTTTACAGACAACTCCGTGGAAACCCCAAGATTCTACGGGTGGTGATAGGTCGGTGGGAGAATGATGTCGCAAGCAGGCAGTTTAAAGGTACGAGGTAGCCAATAGGGAGGTCAGCTTCCCACCAAGGAGACAGGATTGGGTGGAGGCAGTAGTAGGTGAGCTAAAACAACACCTAAATGGCTGCGCTCTGTGAAGGGGGAATCCTACAGGACAGGTGTGATAGCCCCCATTCCCCCCAGGATCTTATGTTAGGGAAATCATCTCAACATTCCTTACAGATATTCGTTAATCTAAGAAGCTAGTAATTATTTGTAATACATTTTGTGACATAACACTACCCATTATATGTACTGTTAACTAATATAATATCCTTAGGAAGGAGCAGCATTTAGGTGGAACAGTTGGTTACATTTGTTCTGACATCGTATCAGTTGATCTGCTTAATGAACTTGCCCTTTTTGAGGAGCACAAGAAGGGATTGAGGAGCTCTTTTTGTCACTTGGTCCAAGAATTGGATGACTTTGTTGAGTGCACCTTGCGAGGAAAGATGTGGTCCAAGGATCTTTCCGTGTGGTTTCCTCCCCTTGACTCCTGTCTTCCTTGGGCTGTTGTGGGTGAAGCCATGTTGCACTTGCGTCTCTCTCTCTCTCTCTCTCTCTCTCTCTCTTCTGCTTTCCTTATTCTCTTCATTATAGGCGTTGTTTCTGGGACAAGCCTTGATCTGGCTGGCGTTCTTCCGCTCATGAGTGTTACTTTCTGTCAACTTCCAGCAGCAGGGGTGCTCTTTCTCAGTGCCTGATGCTTCGCAAAATGAACTCTGCCCATTAGATGCAAACGCCAGACAGCTAGAAGACATCGCTGATTGCAGACCTTTCCTCTTCCAGCCTTTGGTTGCAGTTCTTTTGCCCATAATTTGTTACCTCTGGCTCCTTGGGCTGCCCAGGCACCCTGCCGTCCCACTCTTTTGTACACGAGAGGCATTGCTTTATCTTCCCTTTTCCTTCTCACACAGTGTACCCAGTGTGGCAGAGTAGCCTCCTCCCGCTTTGCAAACAGCCACTGTAGCATCTTGGATCCCTAGGATTCTCTGCCTGCCATGCTTGGGTGCAAGGCAGGCAACCTGAAGAGGAGAAGAGTTAGAGAAAGAGGAGGCCCTTCCTGGAGAACAGGGAACAGGCAAGATGAACAGATAGAGGAAAAGAGAGATTCGTGTGGATTTTTCAGTTTCTGTAAGAATTAAGTTGACACATTTTTGGCCTCTTATTAACAGAAGAGACAGTTCAGTATATATTACATATATTTTATGTAGCGCGATAGTGCAGCAATTGCCATGAATTCTGTACCCTAAAGAGAATAATCTTAAGTATATTTTCCCTCTTTGTTTGATGTCAGGGCACCTCATTTACTCACTCACTGGCAGGTGTGTACACTATGGGTGGTTTTTAAATGCTGTGGTTTTGTCTACATGGTTTCTCCTTGTCCCATTTTTAAGGAACCCAACATTGTACGACATAGTGCATGCTTTCCTCCTGATGGTTGTTATTTTGAAGCATCGTGCACTAACCTGACTTGATGGATTTAGTGGAGAGATTTAAAAGGAGTCTGTGAAAGGGTCGTTTTGGTGAGTCCCAATGTGCACGCAAACATAAGGACAGATGCCTGCAGCCAGTGGCTGGATTGCTTCTGTTTTTGCTCCCTTGTTTAGTGGAACTCATTAAAGGCTCTGTGACTGTGACCAAGTGAGGTAGGGCTGAGTTGCTAGCGATCTGTATATGTGGTGTAAGCTGGTTTGGTGGAGGAAATGTATGCATCTATTCCTTGTGGCACGCTTTTAGAGGTGCCTAGATTGGCCTGGGGACGTTTCCAGTGTGATGAGCACGAGGTATGTGATTATGAGGTGCCAAGAATCCACCTGAGGATAGAGCATAGATGGAACTTCTTTTTTCATTTATAGGTCACATATTCACTTGTAGACACATATTTCACTTGTAGACTTACTTTTCCTATTAGGAGATATGAGATTTTTCAGTGATGGGGGTTGATGCTTATCTGAGAGGAGATCGTGAAGGGTACTGAAGTGTAGAGAGATAGACCTTCAGCTTAGAAATGTTTCTTAAACCCTAAGAATGCAGCACTCCAGTTTGGAAAAGACAGATGCACCCCTATGTTTATCGCTGCACTATTTACGATAGCCAAGATATGGAAGCAACCTAAATGTCCATCACTAGATGAATGGATAAAGAAGATGTGGTACATATACACAATGGAATATTACTCAGCTAAAAGGAAAAAACAGATCCTACCATTTGCAACGACGTGGATGGAGCCAGGGGGTATTATGCTCAGTGAAATAAGCCAGGCGGAGAAAGACAAGTACCAAATGATTTCACTCATATGGGGAGTATAAGAAAAAAGGAAAACTGAAGGAACAAAACAGCAGCAGAATCACAGAACCCAAGAATGGACTTAACAGTTACCAAAGGGAAAGGGACTGGGGAGGATGGGTGGGAAGGGAGGGATAAGGGCAGGGAAAAAGAAAGGGGGCATTATGATTAGCATGTATATAGTGTGTGTGGGGGCACGGGGAGGGCTGTGCAATACAGAGAAGAGGAGTAGTTGATTTTATAGCATCTTACTGTACTGATGGACAGTGACTGTGAAGGGGTATGTGGGGGGGGGGGACTTGGTGAAGGGGCGAGCCTAGGAAACATAAGGTCTTTCATGTAATTGTAGATTAATGATACCAAAATAAAGAAAAAAATGTTAGAAAAACAAAAAAGGAAAATGTTTCTTAAGATTTTTCTCCCTAGGCTTCATAGCTGAGATAGCCTTCTTCCGTGATATTAGCATGTAATGTGAGGCTACTGATATATGGTAAATGTCTGCAAGCCACACCAGTCTCTCTCTTCTCCGCTTCCATGGGAATCAAGGGCATCGATAGGTAATGCAGGTTAATTTGGTCATGTAAGAGTGTGGTGATTGTGGTCAGACAAATTCTGGTAGCAGTGAAATGTTTACATACTAAAATACTCAGTTCCAACATTCAATTCTTTTAGGCAAATCCTTAATTAGGCCTTTCCTGGTTCCCAACCTTTGTAACTATTTTCTTTCCATAGATCCAGCCTTTTGATGTTACCTGCAGGCTGAGCACACATTAAGCTCTACCAGAATCTTAAATGTAGGAGGCAGAACCTAAAGAGCTTTGGTCTAACACTCTGGAACTTAGCATTAAGCCCTTCCCTGACTTAAAGACTTAGGTTTAGGGTTAGGTATTGCCTTGTCCCAGAGGCCCACCTCCTGTATTTCGTACTCTTCTTCGGGACAACTGGGAGTGTCTTGGTATAACAGAACAAGTCCATCCACCCCTGAGGCTCTTCCTTACTCTCTCCATTGTCACTTTTTGATTTGATTCAAGACTGGAATCCCTTAAACCCCTGCGGTTTGGAACCTGGGGGCCCTCCCAGATAGCAGTAGATTTCGTTAGTGTCAATTATGTTGTTCAGTGCTCCAAATAGCCCTCATTCCTGTATTTCCCATCCCACTACATACCTGTTAAGGCGTTCTTTTTACCTCATGCTGAACGCAGTCCCATCCAAAGACGCAATCTTTGTTAGTTCACATACTTTCTGGAAACTCTGTTATGCCCCAGTCTGGATTTTCCTGTGTCAGCCATAACTGAGTTTGTTTCTGATGGACAGTGACTGTAGTGGGGTATGTGGTGGGGACTTGATAATGGGGGGAGTCTAGTAACCATGATGTTGCTCATATAATTGCGCGTTAGTGACACTCAAAAAAAAAACTGTGGCAGAGCTAGCTCCTAACTCTGTCCAGTCCCCTTTCCATCGCATAGCACCTCCTGAGAAAGACACGTGCCAGATAATTGCAATTGCTTAAGAAAAAACAAAAACAAATTTAGATTCGTTTAAGCCGTGCCCTTCTCTCTTGGCCACACGTTGGTTTCACAGGTGGGGAAACTGAGGCCCAAGAGAGGCTGTGCCCTGCCCCCAAGGCCACCCAGAGCAAAATTTGGTGCCCGCTTGCCAGATGTCCCGGCAATATGTGTTCTTAAATTTTTCAAATGTTTTGATGAGCATTTTCAGATTCGTCATTGAGTTTCAACACAGGAAAATGTAACAGAGAAAGTAAAAGGAACCCGAACTGCACCCAGGGTTAACAAGAGAAATACAAAATTTAAAACAAGTTAAGGGTGAATACTGAAGGGCCCCCACCCCATAAGATGGCGAAATTGCTGCTTCTCTTCCGGGTCCTCGGTTCCCACCGGTGCCACCTGAACCCCAATCACCCCTCGCCCCCCTAATCCCAGTACCTAGCCAATAGCCACCAGCCCCGTAGAAGTGACACCACAATCACCCCATGCCCCTTCCTATATAACCCAGCGCCTTTCCCTAATAAAGCGGAATTCTCCGGTGAATTGCTGCTGTGTGTCGCTCCTTTCCTTTCAGTTTCCACTTGAAGCTTTATCTTTTAGCAAAGTGGAAGTGCAGGATCAATACAGTTTTTCTAGTTTCTGATAGATTCATGCCACAGTTTGTATATAGTCATGTGTGTAGATATTTGTACCATTTGTTCTTTTGGGCTCTACATGCCTATTGGTTATCTTGTTCATGAATTCTAATATTTTATGATTTTATTCTAAAAGGGTATTTTTTTCATGAATTCTAAAAGAATATCTATCACTAAATTTGAGTTACCTAATTGTAACTTGGCAAGCTATGCCAGGCTAATTTATGTCTTTTCTTTTTCCAAGTAGCAATTTACTAACATTGACCCCCTCTTAATTATCATAATTCAAATTGTAAATGCTTGTGGATTTAAACTTGGTCAGAATATGACTGTCCCAGCAATGTTAAAGCTAGTGGTCTTTTTACCCATTCGTTCGTTCGTTCATTCATTCATTCAGTAACCCTGACCTCTCTGTTTTCCCATCTCTAGATGGTTGCAAAGAACAGGAACAGTGTACGTAAGGTACTTCCGGAAATTAGAAAATAAATTCAGCATTATAATTTTCTACAGTTTAACCTGTCATTTAGTACTGTACTCTGCCTTCAGACGTACTGTGGGACATGCTGTCTTCGCTGTCCCGCTGTGGCAGAATTCAGAGTTTTTCTAACAAGTACAGTTCCTTATGCCTGGTACTGTGTGCAAATTTCAGACTCAAGCTTCATTCTCACCTCTCTGTTATTTCTTGATACTTTCTAAAATGTAAATACGTACTTGTCCACCTCTAGCGTGACACCTGGCACATGACAGGAACCCACAAGAAGTTTCACTAAGAGTGGGAAGGTAGGTTGATACAATATTTTTGGAGAGTAGTTAGGCAGTGTCTCGCAAAATTTTCAGTTTGCATATCCTTCATTCCAAGAATTCTACTAGGAATTTAGATATAGTTGTATACATGTATAGGGATGTTCACATTGCAGCCTGTCTTTAAGGAGGACAGAAAATTGAAAGCAACTGAAAGTTAATCAGTATTGGGCAGATTATGTAAATGGTGGTACTTATGATCAGTGGAGTACTTTGCAGCCATTAGAAAGAATAGAAAGGCTGTTTGCATAAATTGACCAGGAAAATCAGCATCTAAGATAGGTTGCAGAATATATATATGTAGTGTGGTGCTTTTATATAAAATAGAGGACACCCATATATGTGCAAGTAGGTACTGATATATTTAAATACATATACAGTTAATGATAGAAAAAAAAAGCCAAAAAAAACATGGGTTCACAAGCTTAAAAAAAGAAAAAACATATACAGCAAAAGGGAATATAGTATGCCCTTGAAAAATGTTCGAAGAACCGCACAAAGAAACGGAGGGGTGGGATTTCACTTTGATTCTGTCCGTGACCTGTGTGCTCTTTGGATCCCGAGGGGTTTGCAGGCCCATCGACGTGCGCTACCCACCGCCGGCTGAGGAGGGCGCTGTGGCCCCCAGAATCCCGTCGGCCGGCGCGGGGAATGAGAGCACCGCGGGCGGTGCCGCATGCGCAGCAGCAGGAGCCGAGGCGCTGCGGCGTGAAGTGTTCCCGTCGGAAATCCAGTTGTCGCCGAGGGCGCCGGCCCGGCGGCTCTGTCGCTCTTGGCGTTGCGTGGGCACGGGCGGCATCTTGGGGCGCAGAGGAGCCAATGGCATCGTGCCCGCCACCGCTGGGGCCAGAGACGCGTCTTTTCCGGACGGCCCTGTGGCAAGAGGAAGGGTGCAGGCCACGCCCCCGAAAGGTAAGCAGCCTCGGCCCGGTGCGGGCCCGTCCCGCCCGCAACTCCTGGGCCTCGGTAGCTGCCTGAGCGTTGCCGCCGCGCGTGGCCCGCCCGCCTCTTCCCGGGAGGCTGTGACGCTTTCGCTGCTCCGCTCGCAGGAGGTGACGTGGACAGAGAACAGCCTGGTTTTTTGATTTCTCCCCATCCTTCTAAACACGAGGCACGGGCCATGGTTCCCCGGGTGAAATAGAGAGACGGACTGCTCTTGAAGATGGGCCTGTGAGTGCTGGGGACACCCCTTACTTACCGAAATGGGGGTCCGCCGCATTCCTCAAGCTGTGCTATCTTGGCACAGAAAATAGGAGTAAGAAGAGCCAAGGTTGAAAGGAAAACCCACCAGTACAACCAAACTTTTCACCGGAAAAATGTGTGTGTTGTTCCCAGGAATCGCCAAGGGCATCCTGTTGCTTTCTAAGAGGTCTCATTTGAGAAATCGGCTTCCGTGTATTCCAACGATTAATTTTGAGGCTTTGCTTTTATGTTCAGTGAACCCGTCTTCCTTGAGACCTTGCTTTCCTCCATCTCATACCTCATTAAATCCCCTTCCTCCGATTTATGCCCTGAATATCTTTTGAGTCTGTCCTCTCTCCTCCACCAGCATCCTAATATAGAACTTGCCTGATCTGTCTGTCCTGATGAGTGTATATATTTATCGGTTCTTGTTTCCTTCCAGTCCATTCTTCACATAAGACATTTTCTTAATAGGCAACTTGGAAAGTTCTCATAAATATCGCACAAAAACATTGCTTTAAGAATAAAAACAAACTCTTTTCCATGACCTTTAAGACTCTGCGTGGTCTAGAATCCCCTCTCTTTGCCCAGCGCCATCTTGTGTCACTTTTGCCCTCGCTTTCTATACTGAAGGAATGCTGAATTAACCTTAGTTGATTCTATATAAATCCTACCGAAGGCAGCTCAAATACTACCTTTTTACTATCACTCCTAGCCTTATTAAATGAAGTTCACGGCCCCTTTTTTAATCAGGTTTTTCCTTTAAAACATGGACTTGAGGTTCACTACTGGTTGCATTTGATGGCATCCGTTGTGTTAGGACCAAAAATAAAGTGTAAAGTGAAAGAGTTGGAGTTAAAAGGGTTTCAGTCAACATGTGTGTATTTAAGGACGCCTTAGTGCTCACGATTGGGCTAGATTTCATTGGGGACGCAGGAGTTCTGGCCACCTGTGGTCTTAGATGTGTCTTATTTGTTGAGCCCTTTGCACTGTTCTGTTGCCTTGTCTGTTTTCAAGACGGGGAAGCAGGCACATCACGTAAGACACCTCCAGTTTCCTTCTTCATTTCCGGTGACTGATGCCTCACTCATTCTGCTCCTGTGCTCCTTTATTCTGCTCAGAATTGCTGAAACTGGAGAACTTGACACCATCGTTAGTATTGATCATTGTTACTGGCAGCTCCTATGTACTGGCTATCCTTGACATTCAAACACATGAGTACCACAGAAGCATTATTTTCATGACTCAATAACTTCGTGAGTAAGAGACCTAGCTCTTTGGCCTGTGTCCACGTGGCCCAGCTGTTAGGCAAGAGAGTTGGTGGTTAAATTATACAGGTTTTGTTTTGTTTGAATAATGTTTTTCTGTGTTAAGGCAGCCCATCATAGGATTATTATTAAGATTAGCAGAGCCAAGATTCCTCATCTCTGCTTATTTTATAGCAAATTGAGTGATTCAGGAAAATTTTTTTCTTCTTAACCTTTATCGTAATCATGCAAATCATCAAATAAGTATTGAGCACCTACAGGTTGTGTGGCTTGTCATAAGACCTTCCCCTGAGTTACTTAGATCTTAGGTAGGCAGCATAAGTAGAAGATTTCAGTGCAGTTGATAGGCAACAACTCCTAAAGCCGCAGTGATAATGAAATGACGTGTAATTTAGGAAGGGAATAATGTTAAAGTGTCTCATTTACATTTTTAGCCTTAATCTTTCATAATAGTAGGTCCTTCTTAAGAAAAATAATAGTGTTTTGTACAGTTTTTAATAGTTCATAGAATATTTCACCTCCTTTACTTCATTTGGTCTTCACAGTTCGGTGTGCTCTGAGTTGGGCGCATTATCCTCATTCTGTAAGTAAGGAACCATTCTCTGGGTCTAGTGACATGCTGTGTTCCACAATTTGGAGTAACAAAACCTGGATTTTCTAGCTCTTCTTTCAGGATTCACTCGACATTATAGGCCACATTCTTTTCGTTTTACTTTTGGTAATTCTCAGTGAGCTGAAGGTTGTCTATTGAGATTATAGTCTAGAGCCACACGGACCACTTTTTGGTTATTTTTAAATTATTTTTTTGAATAGATGACATGTACATATACAAAATTCAGAAAGCACAAACCGGTGTGTGTGTGTGTGTGGTGTGTGTGTGTGTGTGTGTGTGTGTGTGTGTGTGTGTGTGTGTGTACTTAAAATCAAAGTCTCCCTACCGCTCCTCTTTCCCCCCAAACCCTCACTTCCCCTGCCCTGAGACAGTCACTCTTACTAGTTTCTTATATGTCCTAGAGATGATATATGCATAGCAATTATATCACATTAGATTTTTGATCACATACTACTGGAAGGGTTTGTCAGTGGTATTGACACTTGGGGTGGAATAATTCTTTGCTGTGGGGACGGTCCTGTGTGCTATGGGGTTTTCAGCAGTGTCCCTGGTCTGAACCCACTAGATGTCAGTAGCACCCCCACTGTGACAACCAAAAATGTTGCCAGACATGACCTCATGGATTCTGAGGGGCAAAACTGCCCTGGTTGAGAACCAGTGCCCTAAAGAACAGGAGGCGGGAGAAAGGGACTACTGTTGTCTTTTATTTTTATTTTATTTTATTGTCATTATATTTTGAATAAAAAATTTTAGAGTTGTTTATTAGGACTGTCATTAAAAAGTGAAAGAGTCTACATTCTCCAGAGGGAATGATGTTATTTATGTATTTATTTTATTAAGGTATCATCGATATGCAATCACATGAGCAACATTGTGGTACCAGATTCCCCCCATTATCAAGTCCACACCACATACCCCGTTACAGTCACTGTCCATCAGCATAGTAAGATGGTATAGAGTCACTACTTGTCTTCTCTGTGCTATACCTCCTTCCCTGTGGCCCCCCTACATTATGTATGCTAATCATAATACCCGTTAATCCCCTTATCCCTCCTTTCCCACCCACCCTCCCCAGTCTCTTTCACTTTGGTAACTGTTAGTCCCGTTCCTGGGTTCTGTGATTCTGCTGCTGTTTTGTTCCTTCACTTCTTGCTTTGTTGGATATGCCACAGATGAGTGAAATCATTTGGTACTTGTCTTTCTCTGGGAGTCTTATGTCACTGAGCATAATACCCTCTAGCTCCATCCATGTTGTTGTAAATGGTAGCGTTTGTTTCCTTCTTACGGTTGAATGATACTCCATTGTGTATACGTACCACATCTTCTTTATCCATTCATCTACTGATGAACACTTAGGTTGCTTCCGTTTCTTGGCTATTGTAAATAGTGCTGCAATAAACGTAGGTGTGCATGTGTCTTTTTGAAATTGGGCTCCTGCTTTCTTAGGGTGGAATTTCCTAGGAGTGGAATTGCTGGGTCAAATGGTATTTCCAGTTTTAGTTTTTTGAGGAACGTCCAAACTGCTTTCCGCAGTGGTTGAACTAATTGATAATTTACATTCTCACCAGCACCGTAAGAGGGTTCATCTTTCTCCACATCCTCACCAACATTTGTTGTTGTTTGTGTTTTGGATGGTGGCCATCCTAACTGGTGTGTTCTGGTATATCATTGTGGTTTTACTTATTTATTAATTTTTTTATTTTGGTATCATTAATATATACACTTACATGAACAACATTGTGGTTACTAGATTCCCGCCATTATCAAGCCCCCCCACATACCTCATTACAGTCACTGTCCATCAGTGTAGTAAGATGGTACAGAATCACTACTTGCCTTCTCTGTGCTATACTGCCTTCCCTGTGCACCCCCACCCCCGTACATTATGTGTGCGAATCGTGCTGCGTCTTCTTCCCCTCATCCCTCCCTTCCGACCGGTCCTCCCTAGTGCCTTTTCCTTTGTTAACTGTCAGTCCATTCTTGGATTCTGCGAGTGTGCTCCTGTTTTGTTCCTCCAGGTTTTGCTTTGTTTTTATAATCCAGAGATGAAGGAAATCCTATGATACTTGTCTTTCTCTGCCTGGCTCATTTCACTGAGCATAATACCCTCTCGCTCCATCCATGTTGTTGCAAATGGTAGGATTTGTTTTCTTTTTATGGCTGAATAAGATTCCATTGTGTATATGCACCACATCTTCTTTATCCATTCATCTACTGATGGACAATTAGGTTGCTTCCATTTCATGGCTACTGTAAATAGTGCTGTGATAAACATAGGGGTGCATCCGTCTTTTTCAAACTGGGCTCCTGCATTCTTAGGGTAAATTCCTAGGAGTGGAAATCCTGGGCGAAATGGTATTTCTATTTTGAGCTTTTTGAGGACCCTCCATAGTGCTTTCCACAATGGTTGAACTAATTTACCTTCCCACCAGCAGTGTAGGAGGGTTCCCCTTTCTCCACATCCTCGCCAACATTTGTTGTTGTTTGTCTTTTGGATGTTGGCCATCCTACGTGGTGTGAGGTGATCTCTCGTTGTGGTTTTAATTTGCGTTTCTCCGATGATTAGCAACGTGGAGCATCTTTTCATGTGCCTGTTGGCCATCTGAATTTCTTCTTCGGAGAAGTGTCTTTTCAGCTCCTCTGCCCATTTTTTAATTGGTTTATTTACTTTTTTGTTGTTGGTGTGTAAGCTGTTTATATAATTTGGATGTCAAACCCTTATCGGATATATCACTTATAAATATATTCTCCCGTAGTGTAGGATGCTTTTTTGTTCTACTGATGATGTGCTTTGATGTACAGAAGCGTTTTACTTTGATATAATCCCACTTGTTTATTTTTGCTTTTGTTTCCCTTGCCCAGGTAGATATATTCAGGAAGAAGTTGGTCATGTTTATGTCCAAGAGATTTTTGCCTATGTGTTTCTCTAAGAGTTTTATGGTTTTATGACTTACATTCAGGTCTTTGATGGTAGAGCCACACAATGGAGTATTATAAAGTCATAAAAAGGAATGAAAATATACTGACATATGGTGTAACATAGATGTATTCTGAGAACATTAGGCTAAGTGAAAGCAGCCAGACACAAAAGTCACATACTGTATCATTTCATATATATGAAATGTTCATACAAGCAAATCCACACACAGAGAAAACAGAGTAGAGGCTGCCAGGGTGTGCAGAGAGGAGGGAATGAGGAGTGCCTGCTAATGTGTAAGGGGCGGTTCTTTGGGGAATGATGAAAATGCTGTGGGTTAGATAATGATGACGGTTGCACAAGCTTGTGAATGTGCTGAATGCCACTGATTTTACTAAAGTTTCTAGAGGTGAATTTTATGGTTCGTGAATTATATCTCAATAACTGTCATAATGCAAATCACCAGTTTTCCCAAGGTGATTATCCGCTGTTCTCCTCTCCCCCTGTCCCCACTCCATTCCCTTTCCCGTCTAGTCCCGTGCCCTCCCCGTGGCTGCCCCAAGGGGCCTTCTCCTAAGTAGCGCCTCTGGACCATCCTGAGCCTTGGGCCTCCAGTTGGTGGCAGGGCAACCCAGCACGCGCACACTCCCGTCGCTCACACCTGGAAGAAGTGGGTGCTTCCAGGGAGATACTTCTTGTGGGCTTAGGTGGTTAGTGATGTTTAGAGCAGGCTGCGCGGGCCAGGGTTGATGGAGGAGGACTGTTCCGGTCAAGTTAACATTTAGGCCCGTCCGAAGTTTCGTCTGGTCCGCCATGGGGCTCCGGGTGCCGTGCTCTGAAAGCCAGGTTGGCCACCTAAGGGCGCCTGAAATACCAAGGACTTCGGAGGCATATAGGCCTCAAATTGAGGCCTTGCCCCTCCCCATGCAGTGTGACCTCAGTCCACGGCTGAACCTCACTTAGTGAAGTGGCACAGTGATACAGACAGTAGGGTGCTCTCGGGCCTGCTGCGCAGGTGTTGAGTGAACGGTGATTTAAATCCCAGGCCCTGCTCTGGCTGGGGCTCCTGCCGCAGCAGTTGGCTGGGCTCAGCCCCTGTTATCGGCTGCCCCCAGGATAGCTCTGAGCCCCTGCCATTCCTCTGGCAGATCCTTCTCTGATTTGTACTCGCCTCTCCTGGATTGGGCAGCCCAAAGTTTTGGAGTTGTGTCCTGAATCCCTTGTTTTCCAAAATACTTACCTGGTGGTCATGAGACATGATGTCAGCCCTCATGAGAGACTCTCTACGTTTCTCCTGGTCAACCTAGACGCATCTCCTGCCATCTTCAACTATTCAAAGGTTAACCCTGACCCTTAGCCCTGATGCGCTTCTTACTTCTGCCATTTCCCGCACGCCGGCTCCCTTTTTATAAACCTGTAACCTCTCCCCCCCCCCTTCGGCCTTCCTGACCCTGGGCCGAGTTCCTTCCTCTGTCCCCAGTTCTCACCCCTTTTCCCTGACGTGCCGTCCACCTTCCAGGTCTTTCTTTCTCATACAGGCTCTCATCCCCACTCCCACCAAAGAGAAACCACAGTTGAAAGCATATCAAAACTCCAAAGGCTTCTTATTATTCATCTCTTAATTCTATTAACATTTATTGTTTTATTGTTTTAAAATCTACGAGAATAAATAGAGGAACTTATATCTATCTGTCTACGTGTGGAAACTTAACATCTATCTATCTACGTGTGGAAACTTTTATCTATCTATCTATCTATGGGTGGAAACTTTTATCTATCTATCTATCTATGGGAGGAAACTTATCTGTCTGTCTACAGCTGTTGGTACCAAAGTGGCACCAACAGTCCTGTCAGCTCTTACTTTATGTAGCTGTAGTAGTCAGCAATTCCCATTTCCTTTTCCCTCCCGATGAAAAACTGTAGTTTCCCCGCACAGGTGTATTTGGCAGCATCCTCCCGCTCTCGTTGAGCCCGCCTCTTCATAGCCTCCCGCTCTGGCCTCTGCTCCTCTGTGATGGGCTTGGATATTACTGGCCCAGAAATATCAGGTTTCCTCCATGGAGTGGGTTGGAAGCGGGGTTCTTGGGGTGGAAGCTGGGTTTGAGGCTTGGGTGGAGGCTCGTGCTGGGGCCCAGCAGTGGGAAGGGGCTCCTGCTGGAGGGAAGTGCGAGATGATGTTCTGTAGGGTGCAGGTCTAGAGGCAGCGGTCTGGGTGACCCTGGGCCGGGTGGAGTCGGTCCGGTGTGGCTGGGTTGAGTTGGTCTGGACTGGACCCAGAGATGAGCAGGCAGGACCCGTCACAGATGCACGTGCTTGCCGGGACGAACCGACTGCAGTAGGTTGAGCGGCGTCAGTAGACCCAGGCCGGGCAGAGGAAGGCAAAGCTGGCCGGCGTGAGGCCAGAGACTGTGGCCTCCGACTCCGAGGAACTCGGCGAGCTTGAGGCCTGTCCTCAGTCAGAAAAGGCAGAGGCACCAACTTGACCTTCCCAGGAGGTGGCCGTTCATCCTGGGATGGAGATGGACACTCTCTTTTGACACTGCCATCTGGTTTGTGGGCTCTGGCATGAGTTTTCCCAAGGCCTTTACCCTCACGTGGAGTATTCAGCCACGGTTTGGTGGCCGGGGGTGGCTGGGGGTCTTTGGGGTTCCTTGAATTTCCCAAGGCCTGGGAATTAGAGAGTCCAGTTTCCTTATCAGCCGCCTTCCCCAGTGCGTGAAGAACCTGCACAGGCTCCAGCGTGTGCATGCCCAGCGTGCTTCGATGTTTTTTAAGGTTCTCTTGGCTGAGCTCAGGTTGGTTTTTCTTGCGCTTCATCCTGGGCATGGTTGGCTTTTCCTCTGCCCGGGCTTTGCTCCTGGACGGCTTACCCTCCTCAGCTTGCTTGGAGTTGCCTTTTCTCTGTCCTCTCCCCGTACTTCTCTTTTCACCTGGTTTAGATAGAACACTTCAAAATGTGTGGATATTACTTTTTAAATATCATTAAATTAAAACATAGAAAATCTCTGAAACACTAGTGGAGGGAGGCCGCTACAGATGATACATCTCAGTGTATGCTGCCAGTTTTCTACACCACCTTGTTTTCTCTTGTTTCTGTGGAAAGAGTTTCAAGATGCCTCTGATTTCATTTTCTACATGGGTGCCCTTTAAGACTCAGTGTTGGAAAAGAAAGGGACCAGAGAGAAGCAGTCTGCCATCCTCATGTAACAGATGAGCAAAAACCAGATTTTCTTGGAGAGTCAGTGACTTGTCCAAAGTCACACAGCTAGTAAATGTCAAAGTCAGAAGTGAAACGAGGTCTCCAGAGTTCTAGTTCAACACTTTCTCCCATTATTTCATGCTATTTTAAACCTGCTACTAAATTTAGGGGCAAAAAAAATCTAATGAAAATCTTTTAAGAGTTTCTTTCCTTACCTGACATGGTCAGAGAAGAGCAGGAAACACCAACTGTAGATCCCAGAGATGAGGAGAAGATGCTAGAGGATGTCTGAGTGGCTGAAGCCAAAGAGTACGTGTGTCCAGCACGAAGATTACCGGTCACTGGTCACTTGCCGTGCTCCAAGTCTGTTTACAGACAACTCCGTGGAAACCCCAAGATTCTACAGGTGGTGATAGGTCGGTGGGAGAATGATGTCGCAAGCAGGCAGTTTAAAGGTACGAGGTAGCCAATAGGGAGGTCAGCTTCCCACCAAGGAGACAGGATTGGGTGGAGGCAGTAGTAGGTGAGCTAAAACAACACCTAAATGGCTGCGCTCTGTGAAGGGGGAATCCTACAGGACAGGTGTGATAGCCCCCATTCCCCCCAGGATCTTATGTTAGGGAAATCATCTCAACATTCCTTACAGATATTCGTTAATCTAAGAAGCTAGTAATTATTTGTAATACATTTTGTGACATAACACTACCCATTATATGTACTGTTAACTAATATAATATCCTTAGGAAGGAGCAGCATTTAGGTGGAACAGTTGGTTACATTTGTTCTGACATCGTATCAGTTGATCTACTTAATGAACTTGCCCTTTTTGAGGAGCACAAGAAGGGATTGAGGAGCTCTTTTTGTCACTTGGTCCAAGAATTGGATGACTTTGTTGAGTGCACCTTGCGAGGAAAGATGTGGTCCAAGGATCTTTCCGTGTGGTTTCCTCCCCTTGACTCCTGTCTTCCTTGGGCTGTTGTGGGTGAAGCCATGTTGCACTTGCGTCTCTCTCTCTCTCTCTCTCTCTCTCTCTCTCTCTCTCTCTTCTGCTTTCCTTATTCTCTTCATTATAGGCGTTGTTTCTGGGACAAGCCTTGATCTGGCTGGCGTTCTTCCGCTCATGAGTGTTACTTTCTGTCAACTTCCAGCAGCAGGGGTGCTCTTTCTCAGTGCCTGATGCTTCGCAAAATGAACTCTGCCCATTAGATGCAAACGCCAGACAGCTAGAAGACATCGCTGATTGCAGACCTTTCCTCTTCCAGCCTTTGGTTGCAGTTCTTTTGCCCATAATTTGTTACCTCTGGCTCCTTGGGCTGCCCAGGCACCCTGCCGTCCCACTCTTTTGTACACGAGAGGCATTGCTTTATCTTCCCTTTTCCTTCTCACACAGTGTACCCAGTGTGGCAGAGTAGCCTCCTCCCGCTTTGCAAACAGCCACTGTAGCATCTTGGATCCCTAGGATTCTCTGCCTGCCATGCTTGGGTGCAAGGCAGGCAACCTGAAGAGGAGAAGAGTTAGAGAAAGAGGAGGCCCTTCCTGGAGAACAGGGAACAGGCAAGATGAACAGATAGAGGAAAAGAGAGATTCGTGTGGATTTTTCAGTTTCTGTAAGAATTAAGTTGACACATTTTTGGCCTCTTATTAACAGAAGAGACAGTTCAGTATATATTACATATATTTTATGTAGCGCGATAGTGCAGCAATTGCCATGAATTCTGTACCCTAAAGAGAATAATCTTAAGTATATTTTCCCTCTTTGTTTGATGTCAGGGCACCTCATTTACTCACTCACTGGCAGGTGTGTACACTATGGGTGGTTTTTAAATGCTGTGGTTTTGTCTACATGGTTTCTCCTTGTCCCATTTTTAAGGAACCCAACATTGTACGACATAGTGCATGCTTTCCTCCTGATGGTTGTTATTTTGAAGCATCGTGAACTAACCTGACTTGATGGATTTAGTGGAGAGATTTAAAAGGAGTCTGTGAAAGGGTCGTTTTGGTGAGTCCCAATGTGCACGCAAACATAAGGACAGATGCCTGCAGCCAGTGGCTGGATTGCTTCTGTTTTTGCTCCCTTGTTTAGTGGAACTCATTAAAGGCTCTGTGACTGTGACCAAGTGAGGTAGGGCTGAGTTGCTAGCGATCTGTATATGTGGTGTAAGCTGGTTTGGTGGAGGAAATGTATGCATCTATTCCTTGTGGCACGCTTTTAGAGGTGCCTAGATTGGCCTGGGGACGTTTCCAGTGTGATGAGCACGAGGTATGTGATTATGAGGTGCCAAGAATCCACCTGAGGATAGAGCATAGATGGAACTTCTTTTTTCATTTATAGGTCACATATTCACTTGTAGACACATATTTCACTTGTAGACTTACTTTTCCTATTAGGAGATATGAGATTTTTCAGTGATGGGGGTTGATGCTTATCTGAGAGGAGATCGTGAAGGGTACTGAAGTGTAGAGAGATAGACCTTCAGCTTAGAAATGTTTCTTAAACCCTAAGAATGCAGCACTCCAGTTTGGAAAAGACAGATGCACCCCTATGTTTATCGCTGCACTATTTACGATAGCCAAGATATGGAAGCAACCTAAATGTCCATCACTAGATGAATGGATAAAGAAGATGTGGTACATATACACAATGGAATATTACTCAGCTAAAAGGAAAAAACAGATCCTACCATTTGCAACGACGTGGATGGAGCCAGGGGGTATTATGCTCAGTGAAATAAGCCAGGCGGAGAAAGACAAGTACCAAATGATTTCACTCATATGGGGAGTATAAGAAAAAAGGAAAACTGAAGGAACAAAACAGCAGCAGAATCACAGAACCCAAGAATGGACTTAACAGTTACCAAAGGGAAAGGGACTGGGGAGGATGGGTGGGAAGGGAGGGATAAGGGCAGGGAAAAAGAAAGGGGGCATTATGATTAGCATGTATATAGTGTGTGTGGGGGCACGGGGAGGGCTGTGCAATACAGAGAAGAGGAGTAGTTGATTTTATAGCATCTTACTGTACTGATGGACAGTGGCTGTGAAGGGGTATGTGGGGGGGGGGGACTTGGTGAAGGGGCGAGCCTAGGAAACATAAGGTCTTTCATGTAATTGTAGATTAATGATACCAAAATAAAGAAAAAAATGTTAGAAAAACAAAAAAGGAAAATGTTTCTTAAGATTTTTCTCCCTAGGCTTCATAGCTGAGATAGCCTTCTTCCGTGATATTAGCATGTAATGTGAGGCTACTGATATATGGTAAATGTCTGCAAGCCACACCAGTCTCTCTCTTCTCCGCTTCCATGGGAATCAAGGGCATCGATAGGTAATGCAGGTTAATTTGGTCATGTAAGAGTGTGGTGATTGTGGTCAGACAAATTCTGGTAGCAGTGAAATGTTTACATACTAAAATACTCAGTTCCAACATTCAATTCTTTTAGGCAAATCCTTAATTAGGCCTTTCCTGGTTCCCAACCTTTGTAACTATTTTCTTTCCATAGATCCAGCCTTTTGATGTTACCTGCAGGCTGAGCACACATTAAGCTCTACCAGAATCTTAAATGTAGGAGGCAGAACCTAAAGAGCTTTGGTCTAACACTCTGGAACTTAGCATTAAGCCCTTCCCTGACTTAAAGACTTAGGTTTAGGGTTAGGTATTGCCTTGTCCCAGAGGCCCACCTCCTGTATTTCGTACTCTTCTTCGGGACAACTGGGAGTGTCTTGGTATAACAGAACAAGTCCATCCACCCCTGAGGCTCTTCCTTACTCTCTCCATTGTCACTTTTTGATTTGATTCAAGACTGGAATCCCTTAAACCCCTGCGGTTTGGAACCTGGGGGCCCTCCCAGATAGCAGTAGATTTCGTTAGTGTCAATTATGTTGTTCAGTGCTCCAAATAGCCCTCATTCCTGTATTTCCCATCCCACTACATACCTGTTAAGGCGTTCTTTTTACCTCATGCTGAACGCAGTCCCATCCAAAGACGCAATCTTTGTTAGTTCACATACTTTCTGGAAACTCTGTTATGCCCCAGTCTGGATTTTCCTGTGTCAGCCATAACTGAGTTTGTTTCTGATGGACAGTGACTGTAGTGGGGTATGTGGTGGGGACTTGATAATGGGGGGAGTCTAGTAACCATGATGTTGCTCATATAATTGCGCGTTAGTGACACTCAAAAAAAAAACTGTGGCAGAGCTAGCTCCTAACTCTGTCCAGTCCCCTTTCCATCGCATAGCACCTCCTGAGAAAGACACGTGCCAGATAATTGCAATTGCTTAAGAAAAAACAAAAACAAATTTAGATTCGTTTAAGCCGTGCCCTTCTCTCTTGGCCACACGTTGGTTTCACAGGTGGGGAAACTGAGGCCCAAGAGAGGCTGTGCCCTGCCCCCAAGGCCACCCAGAGCAAAATTTGGTGCCCGCTTGCCAGATGTCCCGGCAATATGTGTTCTTAAATTTTTCAAATGTTTTGATGAGCATTTTCAGATTCGTCATTGAGTTTCAACACAGGAAAATGTAACAGAGAAAGTAAAAGGAACCCGAACTGCACCCAGGGTTAACAAGAGAAATACAAAATTTAAAACAAGTTAAGGGTGAATACTGAAGGGCCCCCACCCCATAAGATGGCGAAATTGCTGCTTCTCTTCCGGGTCCTCGGTTCCCGCCGGTGCCACCTGAACCCCAATCACCCCTCGCCCCCCTAATCCCAGTACCTAGCCAATAGCCACCAGCCCCGTAGAAGTGACACCACAATCACCCCATGCCCCTTCCTATATAACCCAGCGCCTTTCCCTAATAAAGCGGAATTCTCCGGTGAATTGCTGCTGTGTGTCGCTCCTTTCCTTTCAGTTTCCACTTGAAGCTTTATCTTTTAGCAAAGTGGAAGTGCAGGATCAATACAGTTTTTCTAGTTTCTGATAGATTCATGCCACAGTTTGTATATAGTCATGTGTGTAGATATTTGTACCATTTGTTCTTTTGGGCTCTACATGCCTATTGGTTATCTTGTTCATGAATTCTAATATTTTATGATTTTATTCTAAAAGGGTATTTTTTTCATGAATTCTAAAAGAATATCTATCACTAAATTTGAGTTACCTAATTGTAACTTGGCAAGCTATGCCAGGCTAATTTATGTCTTTTCTTTTTCCAAGTAGCAATTTACTAACATTGACCCCCTCTTAATTATCATAATTCAAATTGTAAATGCTTGTGGATTTAAACTTGGTCAGAATATGACTGTCCCAGCAATGTTAAAGCTAGTGGTCTTTTTACCCATTCGTTCGTTCGTTCATTCATTCATTCAGTAACCCTGACCTCTCTGTTTTCCCATCTCTAGATGGTTGCAAAGAACAGGAACAGTGTACGTAAGGTACTTCCGGAAATTAGAAAATAAATTCAGCATTATAATTTTCTACAGTTTAACCTGTCATTTAGTACTGTACTCTGCCTTCAGACGTACTGTGGGACATGCTGTCTTCGCTGTCCCGCTGTGGCAGAATTCAGAGTTTTTCTAACAAGTACAGTTCCTTATGCCTGGTACTGTGTGCAAATTTCAGACTCAAGCTTCATTCTCACCTCTCTGTTATTTCTTGATACTTTCTAAAATGTAAATACGTACTTGTCCACCTCTAGCGTGACACCTGGCACATGACAGGAACCCACAAGAAGTTTCACTAAGAGTGGGAAGGTAGGTTGATACAATATTTTTGGAGAGTAGTTAGGCAGTGTCTCGCAAAATTTTCAGTTTGCATATCCTTCATTCCAAGAATTCTACTAGGAATTTAGATATAGTTGTATACATGTATAGGGATGTTCACATTGCAGCCTGTCTTTAAGGAGGACAGAAAATTGAAAGCAACTGAAAGTTAATCAGTATTGGGCAGATTATGTAAATGGTGGTACTTATGATCAGTGGAGTACTTTGCAGCCATTAGAAAGAATAGAAAGGCTGTTTGCATAAATTGACCAGGAAAATCAGCATCTAAGATAGGTTGCAGAATATATATATGTAGTGTGGTGCTTTTATATAAAATAGAGGACACCCATATATGTGCAAGTAGGTACTGATATATTTAAATACATATACAGTTAATGATAGAAAAAAAAAGCCAAAAAAAACATGGGTTCACAAGCTTAAAAAAAGAAAAAACATATACAGCAAAAGGGAATATAGTATGCCCTTGAAAAATGTTCGAAGAACCGCACAAAGAAACGGAGGGGTGGGATTTCACTTTGATTCTGTCCGTGACCTGTGTGCTCTTTGGATCCCGAGGGGTTTGCAGGCCCATCGACGTGCGCTACCCACCGCCGGCTGAGGAGGGCGCTGTGGCCCCCAGAATCCCGTCGGCCGGCGCGGGGAATGAGAGCACCGCGGGCGGTGCCGCATGCGCAGCAGCAGGAGCCGAGGCGCTGCGGCGTGAAGTGTTCCCGTCGGAAATCCAGTTGTCGCCGAGGGCGCCGGCCCGGCGGCTCTGTCGCTCTTGGCGTTGCGTGGGCACGGGCGGCATCTTGGGGCGCAGAGGAGCCAATGGCATCGTGCCCGCCACCGCTGGGGCCAGAGACGCGTCTTTTCCGGACGGCCCTGTGGCAAGAGGAAGGGTGCAGGCCACGCCCCCGAAAGGTAAGCAGCCTCGGCCCGGTGCGGGCCCGTCCCGCCCGCAACTCCTGGGCCTCGGTAGCTGCCTGAGCGTTGCCGCCGCGCGTGGCCCGCCCGCCTCTTCCCGGGAGGCTGTGACGCTTTCGCTGCTCCGCTCGCAGGAGGTGACGTGGACAGAGAACAGCCTGGTTTTTTGATTTCTCCCCATCCTTCTAAACACGAGGCACGGGCCATGGTTCCCCGGGTGAAATAGAGAGACGGACTGCTCTTGAAGATGGGCCTGTGAGTGCTGGGGACACCCCTTACTTACCGAAATGGGGGTCCGCCGCATTCCTCAAGCTGTGCTATCTTGGCACAGAAAATAGGAGTAAGAAGAGCCAAGGTTGAAAGGAAAACCCACCAGTACAACCAAACTTTTCACCGGAAAAATGTGTGTGTTGTTCCCAGGAATCGCCAAGGGCATCCTGTTGCTTTCTAAGAGGTCTCATTTGAGAAATCGGCTTCCGTGTATTCCAACGATTAATTTTGAGGCTTTGCTTTTATGTTCAGTGAACCCGTCTTCCTTGAGACCTTGCTTTCCTCCATCTCATACCTCATTAAATCCCCTTCCTCCGATTTATGCCCTGAATATCTTTTGAGTCTGTCCTCTCTCCTCCACCAGCATCCTAATATAGAACTTGCCTGATCTGTCTGTCCTGATGAGTGTATATATTTATCGGTTCTTGTTTCCTTCCAGTCCATTCTTCACATAAGACATTTTCTTAATAGGCAACTTGGAAAGTTCTCATAAATATCGCACAAAAACATTGCTTTAAGAATAAAAACAAACTCTTTTCCATGACCTTTAAGACTCTGCGTGGTCTAGAATCCCCTCTCTTTGCCCAGCGCCATCTTGTGTCACTTTTGCCCTCGCTTTCTATACTGAAGGAATGCTGAATTAACCTTAGTTGATTCTATATAAATCCTACCGAAGGCAGCTCAAATACTACCTTTTTACTATCACTCCTAGCCTTATTAAATGAAGTTCACGGCCCCTTTTTTAATCAGGTTTTTCCTTTAAAACATGGACTTGAGGTTCACTACTGGTTGCATTTGATGGCATCCGTTGTGTTAGGACCAAAAATAAAGTGTAAAGTGAAAGAGTTGGAGTTAAAAGGGTTTCAGTCAACATGTGTGTATTTAAGGACGCCTTAGTGCTCACGATTGGGCTAGATTTCATTGGGGACGCAGGAGTTCTGGCCACCTGTGGTCTTAGATGTGTCTTATTTGTTGAGCCCTTTGCACTGTTCTGTTGCCTTGTCTGTTTTCAAGACGGGGAAGCAGGCACATCACGTAAGACACCTCCAGTTTCCTTCTTCATTTCCGGTGACTGATGCCTCACTCATTCTGCTCCTGTGCTCCTTTATTCTGCTCAGAATTGCTGAAACTGGAGAACTTGACACCATCGTTAGTATTGATCATTGTTACTGGCAGCTCCTATGTACTGGCTATCCTTGACATTCAAACACATGAGTACCACAGAAGCATTATTTTCATGACTCAATAACTTCGTGAGTAAGAGACCTAGCTCTTTGGCCTGTGTCCACGTGGCCCAGCTGTTAGGCAAGAGAGTTGGTGGTTAAATTATACAGGTTTTGTTTTGTTTGAATAATGTTTTTCTGTGTTAAGGCAGCCCATCATAGGATTATTATTAAGATTAGCAGAGCCAAGATTCCTCATCTCTGCTTATTTTATAGCAAATTGAGTGATTCAGGAAAATTTTTTTCTTCTTAACCTTTATCGTAATCATGCAAATCATCAAATAAGTATTGAGCACCTACAGGTTGTGTGGCTTGTCATAAGACCTTCCCCTGAGTTACTTAGATCTTAGGTAGGCAGCATAAGTAGAAGATTTCAGTGCAGTTGATAGGCAACAACTC
This sequence comes from Manis pentadactyla, assembly GCF_030020395.1. NCBI lineage: Eukaryota > Metazoa > Chordata > Mammalia > Pholidota > Manidae > Manis > Manis pentadactyla. The sequence goes on from NC_080033.1 coordinate 14,592,754, forward strand.
CTAAAGCCGCAGTGATAATGAAATGACGTGTAATTTAGGAAGGGAATAATGTTAAAGTGTCTCATTTACATTTTTAGCCTTAATCTTTCATAATAGTAGGTCCTTCTTAAGAAAAATAATAGTGTTTTGTACAGTTTTTAATAGTTCATAGAGTATTTCACCTCCTTTACTTCATTTGGTCTTCACAGTTCGGTGTGCTCTGAGTTGGGCGCATTATCCTCATTCTGTAAGTAAGGAACCATTCTCTGGGTCTAGTGACATGCTGTGTTCCACAATTTGGAGTAACAAAACCTGGATTTTCTAGCTCTTCTTTCAGGATTCACTCGACATTATAGGCCACATTCTTTTCGTTTTACTTTTGGTAATTCTCAGTGAGCTGAAGGTTGTCTATTGAGATTATAGTCTAGAGCCACACGGACCACTTTTTGGTTATTTTTAAATTATTTTTTTGAATAGATGACATGTACATATACAAAATTCAGAAAGCACAAACCGGTGTGTGTGTGTGTGTGGTGTGTGTGTGTGTGTGTGTGTGTGTGTGTGTGTGTGTGTGTGTGTACTTAAAATCAAAGTCTCCCTACCGCTCCTCTTTCCCCCCAAACCCTCACTTCCCCTGCCCTGAGACAGTCACTCTTACTAGTTTCTTATATGTCCTAGAGATGATATATGCATAGCAATTATATCACATTAGATTTTTGATCACATACTACTGGAAGGGTTTGTCAGTGGTATTGACACTTGGGGTGGAATAATTCTTTGCTGTGGGGACGGTCCTGTGTGCTATGGGGTTTTCAGCAGTGTCCCTGGTCTGAACCCACTAGATGTCAGTAGCACCCCCACTGTGACAACCAAAAATGTTGCCAGACATGACCTCATGGATTCTGAGGGGCAAAACTGCCCTGGTTGAGAACCAGTGCCCTAAAGAACAGGAGGCGGGAGAAAGGGACTACTGTTGTCTTTTATTTTTATTTTATTTTATTGTCATTATATTTTGAATAAAAAATTTTAGAGTTGTTTATTAGGACTGTCATTAAAAAGTGAAAGAGTCTACATTCTCCAGAGGGAATGATGTTATTTATGTATTTATTTTATTAAGGTATCATCGATATGCAATCACATGAGCAACATTGTGGTACCAGATTCCCCCCATTATCAAGTCCACACCACATACCCCGTTACAGTCACTGTCCATCAGCATAGTAAGATGGTATAGAGTCACTACTTGTCTTCTCTGTGCTATACCTCCTTCCCTGTGGCCCCCCTACATTATGTATGCTAATCATAATACCCGTTAATCCCCTTATCCCTCCTTTCCCACCCACCCTCCCCAGTCTCTTTCACTTTGGTAACTGTTAGTCCCGTTCCTGGGTTCTGTGATTCTGCTGCTGTTTTGTTCCTTCACTTCTTGCTTTGTTGGATATGCCACAGATGAGTGAAATCATTTGGTACTTGTCTTTCTCTGGGAGTCTTATGTCACTGAGCATAATACCCTCTAGCTCCATCCATGTTGTTGTAAATGGTAGCGTTTGTTTCCTTCTTACGGTTGAATGATACTCCATTGTGTATACGTACCACATCTTCTTTATCCATTCATCTACTGATGAACACTTAGGTTGCTTCCGTTTCTTGGCTATTGTAAATAGTGCTGCAATAAACGTAGGTGTGCATGTGTCTTTTTGAAATTGGGCTCCTGCTTTCTTAGGGTGGAATTTCCTAGGAGTGGAATTGCTGGGTCAAATGGTATTTCCAGTTTTAGTTTTTTGAGGAACGTCCAAACTGCTTTCCGCAGTGGTTGAACTAATTGATAATTTACATTCTCACCAGCACCGTAAGAGGGTTCATCTTTCTCCACATCCTCACCAACATTTGTTGTTGTTTGTGTTTTGGATGGTGGCCATCCTAACTGGTGTGTTCTGGTATATCATTGTGGTTTTACTTATTTATTAATTTTTTTATTTTGGTATCATTAATATATACACTTACATGAACAACATTGTGGTTACTAGATTCCCGCCATTATCAAGCCCCCCCACATACCTCATTACAGTCACTGTCCATCAGTGTAGTAAGATGGTACAGAATCACTACTTGCCTTCTCTGTGCTATACTGCCTTCCCTGTGCACCCCCACCCCCGTACATTATGTGTGCGAATCGTGCTGCGTCTTCTTCCCCTCATCCCTCCCTTCCGACCGGTCCTCCCTAGTGCCTTTTCCTTTGTTAACTGTCAGTCCATTCTTGGATTCTGCGAGTGTGCTCCTGTTTTGTTCCTCCAGGTTTTGCTTTGTTTTTATAATCCAGAGATGAAGGAAATCCTATGATACTTGTCTTTCTCTGCCTGGCTCATTTCACTGAGCATAATACCCTCTCGCTCCATCCATGTTGTTGCAAATGGTAGGATTTGTTTTCTTTTTATGGCTGAATAAGATTCCATTGTGTATATGCACCACATCTTCTTTATCCATTCATCTACTGATGGACAATTAGGTTGCTTCCATTTCATGGCTACTGTAAATAGTGCTGTGATAAACATAGGGGTGCATCCGTCTTTTTCAAACTGGGCTCCTGCATTCTTAGGGTAAATTCCTAGGAGTGGAAATCCTGGGCGAAATGGTATTTCTATTTTGAGCTTTTTGAGGACCCTCCATAGTGCTTTCCACAATGGTTGAACTAATTTACCTTCCCACCAGCAGTGTAGGAGGGTTCCCCTTTCTCCACATCCTCGCCAACATTTGTTGTTGTTTGTCTTTTGGATGTTGGCCATCCTACGTGGTGTGAGGTGATCTCTCGTTGTGGTTTTAATTTGCGTTTCTCCGATGATTAGCAACGTGGAGCATCTTTTCATGTGCCTGTTGGCCATCTGAATTTCTTCTTCGGAGAAGTGTCTTTTCAGCTCCTCTGCCCATTTTTTAATTGGTTTATTTACTTTTTTGTTGTTGGTGTGTAAGCTGTTTATATAATTTGGATGTCAAACCCTTATCGGATATATCACTTATAAATATATTCTCCCGTAGTGTAGGATGCTTTTTTGTTCTACTGATGATGTGCTTTGATGTACAGAAGCGTTTTACTTTGATATAATCCCACTTGTTTATTTTTGCTTTTGTTTCCCTTGCCCAGGTAGATATATTCAGGAAGAAGTTGGTCATGTTTATGTCCAAGAGATTTTTGCCTATGTGTTTCTCTAAGAGTTTTATGGTTTTATGACTTACATTCAGGTCTTTGATGGTAGAGCCACACAATGGAGTATTATAAAGTCATAAAAAGGAATGAAAATATACTGACATATGGTGTAACATAGATGTATTCTGAGAACATTAGGCTAAGTGAAAGCAGCCAGACACAAAAGTCACATACTGTATCATTTCATATATATGAAATGTTCATACAAGCAAATCCACACACAGAGAAAACAGAGTAGAGGCTGCCAGGGTGTGCAGAGAGGAGGGAATGAGGAGTGCCTGCTAATGTGTAAGGGGCGGTTCTTTGGGGAATGATGAAAATGCTGTGGGTTAGATAATGATGACGGTTGCACAAGCTTGTGAATGTGCTGAATGCCACTGATTTTACTAAAGTTTCTAGAGGTGAATTTTATGGTTCGTGAATTATATCTCAATAACTGTCATAATGCAAATCACCAGTTTTCCCAAGGTGATTATCCGCTGTTCTCCTCTCCCCCTGTCCCCACTCCATTCCCTTTCCCGTCTAGTCCCGTGCCCTCCCCGTGGCTGCCCCAAGGGGCCTTCTCCTAAGTAGCGCCTCTGGACCATCCTGAGCCTTGGGCCTCCAGTTGGTGGCAGGGCAACCCAGCACGCGCACACTCCCGTCGCTCACACCTGGAAGAAGTGGGTGCTTCCAGGGAGATACTTCTTGTGGGCTTAGGTGGTTAGTGATGTTTAGAGCAGGCTGCGCGGGCCAGGGTTGATGGAGGAGGACTGTTCCGGTCAAGTTAACATTTAGGCCCGTCCGAAGTTTCGTCTGGTCCGCCATGGGGCTCCGGGTGCCGTGCTCTGAAAGCCAGGTTGGCCACCTAAGGGCGCCTGAAATACCAAGGACTTCGGAGGCATATAGGCCTCAAATTGAGGCCTTGCCCCTCCCCATGCAGTGTGACCTCAGTCCACGGCTGAACCTCACTTAGTGAAGTGGCACAGTGATACAGACAGTAGGGTGCTCTCGGGCCTGCTGCGCAGGTGTTGAGTGAACGGTGATTTAAATCCCAGGCCCTGCTCTGGCTGGGGCTCCTGCCGCAGCAGTTGGCTGGGCTCAGCCCCTGTTATCGGCTGCCCCCAGGATAGCTCTGAGCCCCTGCCATTCCTCTGGCAGATCCTTCTCTGATTTGTACTCGCCTCTCCTGGATTGGGCAGCCCAAAGTTTTGGAGTTGTGTCCTGAATCCCTTGTTTTCCAAAATACTTACCTGGTGGTCATGAGACATGATGTCAGCCCTCATGAGAGACTCTCTACGTTTCTCCTGGTCAACCTAGACGCATCTCCTGCCATCTTCAACTATTCAAAGGTTAACCCTGACCCTTAGCCCTGATGCGCTTCTTACTTCTGCCATTTCCCACACGCTGGCTCCCTTTTTATAAACCTGTAACCTCTCCCCCCCCCCTTCGGCCTTCCTGACCCTGGGCCGAGTTCCTTCCTCTGTCCCCAGTTCTCACCCCTTTTCCCTGACGTGCCGTCCACCTTCCAGGTCTTTCTTTCTCATACAGGCTCTCATCCCCACTCCCACCAAAGAGAAACCACAGTTGAAAGCATATCAAAACTCCAAAGGCTTCTTATTATTCATCTCTTAATTCTATTAACATTTATTGTTTTATTGTTTTAAAATCTACGAGAATAAATAGAGGAACTTATATCTATCTGTCTACGTGTGGAAACTTAACATCTATCTATCTACGTGTGGAAACTTTTATCTATCTATCTATCTATGGGTGGAAACTTTTATCTATCTATCTATCTATGGGAGGAAACTTATCTGTCTGTCTACAGCTGTTGGTACCAAAGTGGCACCAACAGTCCTGTCAGCTCTTACTTTATGTAGCTGTAGTAGTCAGCAATTCCCATTTCCTTTTCCCTCCCGATGAAAAACTGTAGTTTCCCCGCACAGGTGTATTTGGCAGCATCCTCCCGCTCTCGTTGAGCCCGCCTCTTCATAGCCTCCCGCTCTGGCCTCTGCTCCTCTGTGATGGGCTTGGATATTACTGGCCCAGAAATATCAGGTTTCCTCCATGGAGTGGGTTGGAAGCGGGGTTCTTGGGGTGGAAGCTGGGTTTGAGGCTTGGGTGGAGGCTCGTGCTGGGGCCCAGCAGTGGGAAGGGGCTCCTGCTGGAGGGAAGTGCGAGATGATGTTCTGTAGGGTGCAGGTCTAGAGGCAGCGGTCTGGGTGACCCTGGGCCGGGTGGAGTCGGTCCGGTGTGGCTGGGTTGAGTTGGTCTGGACTGGACCCAGAGATGAGCAGGCAGGACCCGTCACAGATGCACGTGCTTGCCGGGACGAACCGACTGCAGTAGGTTGAGCGGCGTCAGTAGGTCCAGGCCGGGTAGAGGAAGGCAGAGCTGGCCGGCGTGAGGCCAGAGACTGTGGCCTCCGACTCCGAGGAACTCGGCGAGCTTGAGGCCTGTCCTCAGTCAGAAAAGGCAGAGGCACCAACTTGACCTTCCCAGGAGGTGGCCGTTCATCCTGGGATGGAGATGGACACTCTCTTTTGACACTGCCATCTGGTTTGTGGGCTCTGGCATGAGTTTTCCCAAGGCCTTTACCCTCACGTGGAGTATTCAGCCACGGTTTGGTGGCCGGGGGTGGCTGGGGGTCTTTGGGGTTCCTTGAATTTCCCAAGGCCTGGGAATTAGAGAGTCCAGTTTCCTTATCAGCCGCCTTCCCCAGTGCGTGAAGAACCTGCACAGGCTCCAGCGTGTGCATGCCCAGCGTGCTTCGATGTTTTTTAAGGTTCTCTTGGCTGAGCTCAGGTTGGTTTTTCTTGCGCTTCATCCTGGGCATGGTTGGCTTTTCCTCTGCCCGGGCTTTGCTCCTGGACGGCTTACCCTCCTCAGCTTGCTTGGAGTTGCCTTTTCTCTGTCCTCTCCCCGTACTTCTCTTTTCACCTGGTTTAGATAGAACACTTCAAAATGTGTGGATATTACTTTTTAAATATCATTAAATTAAAACATAGAAAATCTCTGAAACACTAGTGGAGGGAGGCCGCTACAGATGATACATCTCAGTGTATGCTGCCAGTTTTCTACACCACCTTGTTTTCTCTTGTTTCTGTGGAAAGAGTTTCAAGATGCCTCTGATTTCATTTTCTACATGGGTGCCCTTTAAGACTCAGTGTTGGAAAAGAAAGGGACCAGAGAGAAGCAGTCTGCCATCCTCATGTAACAGATGAGCAAAAACCAGATTTTCTTGGAGAGTCAGTGACTTGTCCAAAGTCACACAGCTAGTAAATGTCAAAGTCAGAAGTGAAACGAGGTCTCCAGAGTTCTAGTTCAACACTTTCTCCCATTATTTCATGCTATTTTAAACCTGCTACTAAATTTAGGGGCAAAAAAAATCTAATGAAAATCTTTTAAGAGTTTCTTTCCTTACCTGACATGGTCAGAGAAGAGCAGGAAACACCAACTGTAGATCCCAGAGATGAGGAGAAGATGCTAGAGGATGTCTGAGTGGCTGAAGCCAAAGAGTACGTGTGTCCGGCACGAAGATTACCGGTCACTGGTCACTTGCCGTGCTCCAAGTCTGTTTACAGACAACTCCGTGGAAACCCCAAGATTCTACGGGTGGTGATAGGTCGGTGGGAGAATGATGTCGCAAGCAGGCAGTTTAAAGGTACGAGGTAGCCAATAGGGAGGTCAGCTTCCCACCAAGGAGACAGGATTGGGTGGAGGCAGTAGTAGGTGAGCTAAAACAACACCTAAATGGCTGCGCTCTGTGAAGGGGGAATCCTACAGGACAGGTGTGATAGCCCCCATTCCCCCCAGGATCTTATGTTAGGGAAATCATCTCAACATTCCTTACAGATATTCGTTAATCTAAGAAGCTAGTAATTATTTGTAATACATTTTGTGACATAACACTACCCATTATTTGTACTGTTAACTAATATAATATCCTTAGGAAGGAGCAGCATTTAGGTGGAACAGTTGGTTACATTTGTTCTGACATCGTATCAGTTGATCTGCTTAATGAACTTGCCCTTTTTGAGGAGCACAAGAAGGGATTGAGGAGCTCTTTTTGTCACTTGGTCCAAGAATTGGATGACTTTGTTGAGTGCACCTTGCGAGGAAAGATGTGGTCCAAGGATCTTTCCGTGTGGTTTCCTCCCCTTGACTCCTGTCTTCCTTGGGCTGTTGTGGGTGAAGCCATGTTGCACTTGCGTCTCTCTCTCTCTCTCTCTCTCTCTTCTGCTTTCCTTATTCTCTTCATTATAGGCGTTGTTTCTGGGACAAGCCTTGATCTGGCTGGCGTTCTTCCGCTCATGAGTGTTACTTTCTGTCAACTTCCAGCAGCAGGGGTGCTCTTTCTCAGTGCCTGATGCTTCGCAAAATGAACTCTGCCCATTAGATGCAAACGCCAGACAGCTAGAAGACATCGCTGATTGCAGACCTTTCCTCTTCCAGCCTTTGGTTGCAGTTCTTTTGCCCATAATTTGTTACCTCTGGCTCCTTGGGCTGCCCAGGCACCCTGCCGTCCCACTCTTTTGTACACGAGAGGCATTGCTTTATCTTCCCTTTTCCTTCTCACACAGTGTACCCAGTGTGGCAGAGTAGCCTCCTCCCGCTTTGCAAACAGCCACTGTAGCATCTTGGATCCCTAGGATTCTCTGCCTGCCATGCTTGGGTGCAAGGCAGGCAACCTGAAGAGGAGAAGAGTTAGAGAAAGAGGAGGCCCTTCCTGGAGAACAGGGAACAGGCAAGATGAACAGATAGAGGAAAAGAGAGATTCGTGTGGATTTTTCAGTTTCTGTAAGAATTAAGTTGACACATTTTTGGCCTCTTATTAACAGAAGAGACAGTTCAATATATATTACATATATTTTATGTAGCGCGATAGTGCAGCAATTGCCATGAATTCTGTACCCTAAAGAGAATAATCTTAAGTATATTTTCCCTCTTTGTTTGATGTCAGGGCACCTCATTTACTCACTCACTGGCAGGTGTGTACACTATGGGTGGTTTTTAAATGCTGTGGTTTTGTCTACATGGTTTCTCCTTGTCCCATTTTTAAGGAACCCAACATTGTACGACATAGTGCATGCTTTCCTCCTGATGGTTGTTATTTTGAAGCATCGTGCACTAACCTGACTTGATGGATTTAGTGGAGAGATTTAAAAGGAGTCTGTGAAAGGGTCGTTTTGGTGAGTCCCAATGTGCACGCAAACATAAGGACAGATGCCTGCAGCCAGTGGCTGGATTGCTTCTGTTTTTGCTCCCTTGTTTAGTGGAACTCATTAAAGGCTCTGTGACTGTGACCAAGTGAGGTAGGGCTGAGTTGCTAGCGATCTGTATATGTGGTGTAAGCTGGTTTGGTGGAGGAAATGTATGCATCTATTCCTTGTGGCACGCTTTTAGAGGTGCCTAGATTGGCCTGGGGACGTTTCCAGTGTGATGAGCACGAGGTATGTGATTATGAGGTGCCAAGAATCCACCTGAGGATAGAGCATAGATGGAACTTCTTTTTTCATTTATAGGTCACATATTCACTTGTAGACACATATTTCACTTGTAGACTTACTTTTCCTATTAGGAGATATGAGATTTTTCAGTGATGGGGGTTGATGCTTATCTGAGAGGAGATCGTGAAGGGTACTGAAGTGTAGAGAGATAGACCTTCAGCTTAGAAATGTTTCTTAAACCCTAAGAATGCAGCACTCCAGTTTGGAAAAGACAGATGCACCCCTATGTTTATCGCTGCACTATTTACGATAGCCAAGATATGGAAGCAACCTAAATGTCCATCACTAGATGAATGGATAAAGAAGATGTGGTACATATACACAATGGAATATTACTCAGCTAAAAGGAAAAAACAGATCCTACCATTTGCAACGACGTGGATGGAGCCAGGGGGTATTATGCTCAGTGAAATAAGCCAGGCGGAGAAAGACAAGTACCAAATGATTTCACTCATATGGGGAGTATAAGAAAAAAGGAAAACTGAAGGAACAAAACAGCAGCAGAATCACAGAACCCAAGAATGGACTTAACAGTTACCAAAGGGAAAGGGACTGGGGAGGATGGGTGGGAAGGGAGGGATAAGGGCAGGGAAAAAGAAAGGGGGCATTATGATTAGCATGTATATAGTGTGTGTGGGGGCACGGGGAGGGCTGTGCAATACAGAGAAGAGGAGTAGTTGATTTTATAGCATCTTACTGTACTGATGGACAGTGACTGTGAAGGGGTATGTGGGGGGGGGGGACTTGGTGAAGGGGCGAGCCTAGGAAACATAAGGTCTTTCATGTAATTGTAGATTAATGATACCAAAATAAAGAAAAAAATGTTAGAAAAACAAAAAAGGAAAATGTTTCTTAAGATTTTTCTCCCTAGGCTTCATATCTGAGATAGCCTTCTTCCGTGATATTAGCATGTAATGTGAGGCTACTGATATATGGTAAATGTCTGCAAGCCACACCAGTCTCTCTCTTCTCCGCTTCCATGGGAATCAAGGGCATCGATAGGTAATGCAGGTTAATTTGGTCATGTAAGAGTGTGGTGATTGTGGTCAGACAAATTCTGGTAGCAGTGAAATGTTTACATACTAAAATACTCAGTTCCAACATTCAATTCTTTTAGGCAAATCCTTAATTAGGCCTTTCCTGGTTCCCAACCTTTGTAACTATTTTCTTTCCATAGATCCAGCCTTTTGATGTTACCTGCAGGCTGAGCACACATTAAGCTCTACCAGAATCTTAAATGTAGGAGGCAGAACCTAAAGAGCTTTGGTCTAACACTCTGGAACTTAGCATTAAGCCCTTCCCTGACTTAAAGACTTAGGTTTAGGGTTAGGTATTGCCTTGTCCCAGAGGCCCACCTCCTGTATTTCGTACTCTTCTTCGGGACAACTGGGAGTGTCTTGGTATAACAGAACAAGTCCATCCACCCCTGAGGCTCTTCCTTACTCTCTCCATTGTCACTTTTTGATTTGATTCAAGACTGGAATCCCTTAAACCCCTGCGGTTTGGAACCTGGGGGCCCTCCCAGATAGCAGTAGATTTCGTTAGTGTCAATTATGTTGTTCAGTGCTCCAAATAGCCCTCATTCCTGTATTTCCCATCCCACTACATACCTGTTAAGGCGTTCTTTTTACCTCATGCTGAACGCAGTCCCATCCAAAGACGCAATCTTTGTTAGTTCACATACTTTCTGGAAACTCTGTTATGCCCCAGTCTGGATTTTCCTGTGTCAGCCATAACTGAGTTTGTTTCTGATGGACAGTGACTGTAGTGGGGTATGTGGTGGGGACTTGATAATGGGGGGAGTCTAGTAACCATGATGTTGCTCATATAATTGCACGTTAGTGACACTCAAAAAAAAAACTGTGGCAGAGCTAGCTCCTAACTCTGTCCAGTCCCCTTTCCATCGCATAGCACCTCCTGAGAAAGACACGTGCCAGATAATTGCAATTGCTTAAGAAAAAACAAAAACAAATTTAGATTCGTTTAAGCCGTGCCCTTCTCTCTTGGCCACACGTTGGTTTCACAGGTGGGGAAACTGAGGCCCAAGAGAGGCTGTGCCCTGCCCCCAAGGCCACCCAGAGCAAAATTTGGTGCCCGCTTGCCAGATGTCCCGGCAATATGTGTTCTTAAATTTTTCAAATGTTTTGATGAGCATTTTCAGATTCGTCATTGAGTTTCAACACAGGAAAATGTAACAGAGAAAGTAAAAGGAACCCGAACTGCACCCAGGGTTAACAAGAGAAATACAAAATTTAAAACAAGTTAAGGGTGAATACTGAAGGGCCCCCACCCCATAAGATGGCGAAATTGCTGCTTCTCTTCCGGGTCCTCGGTTCCCGCCGGTGCCACCTGAACCCCAATCACCCCTCGCCCCCCTAATCCCAGTACCTAGCCAATAGCCACCAGCCCCGTAGAAGTGACACCACAATCACCCCATGCCCCTTCCTATATAACCCAGCGCCTTTCCCTAATAAAGCGGAATTCTCCGGTGAATTGCTGCTGTGTGTCGCTCCTTTCCTTTCAGTTTCCACTTGAAGCTTTATCTTTTAGCAAAGTGGAAGTGCAGGATCAATACAGTTTTTCTAGTTTCTGATAGATTCATGCCACAGTTTGTATATAGTCATGTGTGTAGATATTTGTACCATTTGTTCTTTTGGGCTCTACATGCCTATTGGTTATCTTGTTCATGAATTCTAATATTTTATGATTTTATTCTAAAAGGGTATTTTTTTCATGAATTCTAAAAGAATATCTATCACTAAATTTGAGTTACCTAATTGTAACTTGGCAAGCTATGCCAGGCTAATTTATGTCTTTTCTTTTTCCAAGTAGCAATTTACTAACATTGACCCCCTCTTAATTATCATAATTCAAATTGTAAATGCTTGTGGATTTAAACTTGGTCAGAATATGACTGTCCCAGCAATGTTAAAGCTAGTGGTCTTTTTACCCATTCGTTCGTTCGTTCATTCATTCATTCAGTAACCCTGACCTCTCTGTTTTCCCATCTCTAGATGGTTGCAAAGAACAGGAACAGTGTACGTAAGGTACTTCCGGAAATTAGAAAATAAATTCAGCATTATAATTTTCTACAGTTTAACCTGTCATTTAGTACTGTACTCTGCCTTCAGACGTACTGTGGGACATGCTGTCTTCGCTGTCCCGCTGTGGCAGAATTCAGAGTTTTTCTAACAAGTACAGTTCCTTATGCCTGGTACTGTGTGCAAATTTCAGACTCAAGCTTCATTCTCACCTCTCTGTTATTTCTTGATACTTTCTAAAATGTAAATACGTACTTGTCCACCTCTAGCGTGACACCTGGCACATGACAGGAACCCACAAGAAGTTTCACTAAGAGTGGGAAGGTAGGTTGATACAATATTTTTGGAGAGTAGTTAGGCAGTGTCTCGCAAAATTTTCAGTTTGCATATCCTTCATTCCAAGAATTCTACTAGGAATTTAGATATAGTTGTATACATGTATAGGGATGTTCACATTGCAGCCTGTCTTTAAGGAGGACAGAAAATTGAAAGCAACTGAAAGTTAATCAGTATTGGGCAGATTATGTAAATGGTGGTACTTATGATCAGTGGAGTACTTTGCAGCCATTAGAAAGAATAGAAAGGCTGTTTGCATAAATTGACCAGGAAAATCAGCATCTAAGATAGGTTGCAGAATATATATATGTAGTGTGGTGCTTTTATATAAAATAGAGGACACCCATATATGTGCAAGTAGGTACTGATATATTTAAATACATATACAGTTAATGATAGAAAAAAAAAGCCAAAAAAAACATGGGTTCACAAGCTTAAAAAAAGAAAAAACATATACAGCAAAAGGGAATATAGTATGCCCTTGAAAAATGTTCGAAGAACCGCACAAAGAAACGGAGGGGTGGGATTTCACTTTGATTCTGTCCGTGACCTGTGTGCTCTTTGGATCCCGAGGGGTTTGCAGGCCCATCGACGTGCGCTACCCACCGCCGGCTGAGGAGGGCGCTGTGGCCCCCAGAATCCCGTCGGCCGGCGCGGGGAATGAGAGCACCGCGGGCGGTGCCGCATGCGCAGCAGCAGGAGCCGAGGCGCTGCGGCGTGAAGTGTTCCCGTCGGAAATCCAGTTGTCGCCGAGGGCGCCGGCCCGGCGGCTCTGTCGCTCTTGGCGTTGCGTGGGCACGGGCGGCATCTTGGGGCGCAGAGGAGCCAATGGCATCGTGCCCGCCACCGCTGGGGCCAGAGACGCGTCTTTTCCGGACGGCCCTGTGGCAAGAGGAAGGGTGCAGGCCACGCCCCCGAAAGGTAAGCAGCCTCGGCCCGGTGCGGGCCCGTCCCGCCCGCAACTCCTGGGCCTCGGTAGCTGCCTGAGCGTTGCCGCCGCGCGTGGCCCGCCCGCCTCTTCCCGGGAGGCTGTGACGCTTTCGCTGCTCCGCTCGCAGGAGGTGACGTGGACAGAGAACAGCCTGGTTTTTTGATTTCTCCCCATCCTTCTAAACACGAGGCACGGGCCATGGTTCCCCGGGTGAAATAGAGAGACGGACTGCTCTTGAAGATGGGCCTGTGAGTGCTGGGGACACCCCTTACTTACCGAAATGGGGGTCCGCCGCATTCCTCAAGCTGTGCTATCTTGGCACAGAAAATAGGAGTAAGAAGAGCCAAGGTTGAAAGGAAAACCCACCAGTACAACCAAACTTTTCACCGGAAAAATGTGTGTGTTGTTCCCAGGAATCGCCAAGGGCATCCTGTTGCTTTCTAAGAGGTCTCATTTGAGAAATCGGCTTCCGTGTATTCCAACGATTAATTTTGAGGCTTTGCTTTTATGTTCAGTGAACCCGTCTTCCTTGAGACCTTGCTTTCCTCCATCTCATACCTCATTAAATCCCCTTCCTCCGATTTATGCCCTGAATATCTTTTGAGTCTGTCCTCTCTCCTCCACCAGCATCCTAATATAGAACTTGCCTGATCTGTCTGTCCTGATGAGTGTATATATTTATCGGTTCTTGTTTCCTTCCAGTCCATTCTTCACATAAGACATTTTCTTAATAGGCAACTTGGAAAGTTCTCATAAATATCGCACAAAAACATTGCTTTAAGAATAAAAACAAACTCTTTTCCATGACCTTTAAGACTCTGCGTGGTCTAGAATCCCCTCTCTTTGCCCAGCGCCATCTTGTGTCACTTTTGCCCTCGCTTTCTATACTGAAGGAATGCTGAATTAACCTTAGTTGATTCTATATAAATCCTACCGAAGGCAGCTCAAATACTACCTTTTTACTATCACTCCTAGCCTTATTAAATGAAGTTCACGGCCCCTTTTTTAATCAGGTTTTTCCTTTAAAACATGGACTTGAGGTTCACTACTGGTTGCATTTGATGGCATCCGTTGTGTTAGGACCAAAAATAAAGTGTAAAGTGAAAGAGTTGGAGTTAAAAGGGTTTCAGTCAACATGTGTGTATTTAAGGACGCCTTAGTGCTCACGATTGGGCTAGATTTCATTGGGGACGCAGGAGTTCTGGCCACCTGTGGTCTTAGATGTGTCTTATTTGTTGAGCCCTTTGCACTGTTCTGTTGCCTTGTCTGTTTTCAAGACGGGGAAGCAGGCACATCACGTAAGACACCTCCAGTTTCCTTCTTCATTTCCGGTGACTGATGCCTCACTCATTCTGCTCCTGTGCTCCTTTATTCTGCTCAGAATTGCTGAAACTGGAGAACTTGACACCATCGTTAGTATTGATCATTGTTACTGGCAGCTCCTATGTACTGGCTATCCTTGACATTCAAACACATGAGTACCACAGAAGCATTATTTTCATGACTCAATAACTTCGTGAGTAAGAGACCTAGCTCTTTGGCCTGTGTCCACGTGGCCCAGCTGTTAGGCAAGAGAGTTGGTGGTTAAATTATACAGGTTTTGTTTTGTTTGAATAATGTTTTTCTGTGTTAAGGCAGCCCATCATAGGATTATTATTAAGATTAGCAGAGCCAAGATTCCTCATCTCTGCTTATTTTATAGCAAATTGAGTGATTCAGGAAAATTTTTTTCTTCTTAACCTTTATCGTAATCATGCAAATCATCAAATAAGTATTGAGCACCTACAGGTTGTGTGGCTTGTCATAAGACCTTCCCCTGAGTTACTTAGATCTTAGGTAGGCAGCATAAGTAGAAGATTTCAGTGCAGTTGATAGGCAACAACTCCTAAAGCCGCAGTGATAATGAAATGACGTGTAATTTAGGAAGGGAATAATGTTAAAGTGTCTCATTTACATTTTTAGCCTTAATCTTTCATAATAGTAGGTCCTTCTTAAGAAAAATAATAGTGTTTTGTACAGTTTTTAATAGTTCATAGAGTATTTCACCTCCTTTACTTCATTTGGTCTTCACAGTTCGGTGTGCTCTGAGTTGGGCGCATTATCCTCATTCTGTAAGTAAGGAACCATTCTCTGGGTCTAGTGACATGCTGTGTTCCACAATTTGGAGTAACAAAACCTGGATTTTCTAGCTCTTCTTTCAGGATTCACTCGACATTATAGGCCACATTCTTTTCGTTTTACTTTTGGTAATTCTCAGTGAGCTGAAGGTTGTCTATTGAGATTATAGTCTAGAGCCACACGGACCACTTTTTGGTTATTTTTAAATTATTTTTTTGAATAGATGACATGTACATATACAAAATTCAGAAAGCACAAACCGGTGTGTGTGTGTGTGTGGTGTGTGTGTGTGTGTGTGTGTGTGTGTGTGTGTGTGTGTGTGTGTACTTAAAATCAAAGTCTCCCTACCGCTCCTCTTTCCCCCCAAACCCTCACTTCCCCTGCCCTGAGACAGTCACTCTTACTAGTTTCTTATATGTCCTAGAGATGATATATGCATAGCAATTATATCACATTAGATTTTTGATCACATACTACTGGAAGGGTTTGTCAGTGGTATTGACACTTGGGGTGGAATAATTCTTTGCTGTGGGGACGGTCCTGTGTGCTATGGGGTTTTCAGCAGTGTCCCTGGTCTGAACCCACTAGATGTCAGTAGCACCCCCACTGTGACAACCAAAAATGTTGCCAGACATGACCTCATGGATTCTGAGGGGCAAAACTGCCCTGGTTGAGAACCAGTGCCCTAAAGAACAGGAGGCGGGAGAAAGGGACTACTGTTGTCTTTTATTTTTATTTTATTTTATTGTCATTATATTTTGAATAAAAAATTTTAGAGTTGTTTATTAGGACTGTCATTAAAAAGTGAAAGAGTCTACATTCTCCAGAGGGAATGATGTTATTTATGTATTTATTTTATTAAGGTATCATCGATATGCAATCACATGAGCAACATTGTGGTACCAGATTCCCCCCATTATCAAGTCCACACCACATACCCCGTTACAGTCACTGTCCATCAGCATAGTAAGATGGTATAGAGTCACTACTTGTCTTCTCTGTGCTATACCTCCTTCCCTGTGGCCCCCCTACATTATGTATGCTAATCATAATACCCGTTAATCCCCTTATCCCTCCTTTCCCACCCACCCTCCCCAGTCTCTTTCACTTTGGTAACTGTTAGTCCCGTTCCTGGGTTCTGTGATTCTGCTGCTGTTTTGTTCCTTCACTTCTTGCTTTGTTGGATATGCCACAGATGAGTGAAATCATTTGGTACTTGTCTTTCTCTGGGAGTCTTATGTCACTGAGCATAATACCCTCTAGCTCCATCCATGTTGTTGTAAATGGTAGCGTTTGTTTCCTTCTTACGGTTGAATGATACTCCATTGTGTATACGTACCACATCTTCTTTATCCATTCATCTACTGATGAACACTTAGGTTGCTTCCGTTTCTTGGCTATTGTAAATAGTGCTGCAATAAACGTAGGTGTGCATGTGTCTTTTTGAAATTGGGCTCCTGCTTTCTTAGGGTGGAATTTCCTAGGAGTGGAATTGCTGGGTCAAATGGTATTTCCAGTTTTAGTTTTTTGAGGAACGTCCAAACTGCTTTCCGCAGTGGTTGAACTAATTGATAATTTACATTCTCACCAGCACCGTAAGAGGGTTCATCTTTCTCCACATCCTCACCAACATTTGTTGTTGTTTGTGTTTTGGATGGTGGCCATCCTAACTGGTGTGTTCTGGTATATCATTGTGGTTTTACTTATTTATTAATTTTTTTATTTTGGTATCATTAATATATACACTTACATGAACAACATTGTGGTTACTAGATTCCCGCCATTATCAAGCCCCCCCACATACCTCATTACAGTCACTGTCCATCAGTGTAGTAAGATGGTACAGAATCACTACTTGCCTTCTCTGTGCTATACTGCCTTCCCTGTGCACCCCCACCCCCGTACATTATGTGTGCGAATCGTGCTGCGTCTTCTTCCCCTCATCCCTCCCTTCCGACCGGTCCTCCCTAGTGCCTTTTCCTTTGTTAACTGTCAGTCCATTCTTGGATTCTGCGAGTGTGCTCCTGTTTTGTTCCTCCAGGTTTTGCTTTGTTTTTATAATCCAGAGATGAAGGAAATCCTATGATACTTGTCTTTCTCTGCCTGGCTCATTTCACTGAGCATAATACCCTCTCGCTCCATCCATGTTGTTGCAAATGGTAGGATTTGTTTTCTTTTTATGGCTGAATAAGATTCCATTGTGTATATGCACCACATCTTCTTTATCCATTCATCTACTGATGGACAATTAGGTTGCTTCCATTTCATGGCTACTGTAAATAGTGCTGTGATAAACATAGGGGTGCATCCGTCTTTTTCAAACTGGGCTCCTGCATTCTTAGGGTAAATTCCTAGGAGTGGAAATCCTGGGCGAAATGGTATTTCTATTTTGAGCTTTTTGAGGACCCTCCATAGTGCTTTCCACAATGGTTGAACTAATTTACCTTCCCACCAGCAGTGTAGGAGGGTTCCCCTTTCTCCACATCCTCGCCAACATTTGTTGTTGTTTGTCTTTTGGATGTTGGCCATCCTACGTGGTGTGAGGTGATCTCTCGTTGTGGTTTTAATTTGCGTTTCTCCGATGATTAGCAACGTGGAGCATCTTTTCATGTGCCTGTTGGCCATCTGAATTTCTTCTTCGGAGAAGTGTCTTTTCAGCTCCTCTGCCCATTTTTTAATTGGTTTATTTACTTTTTTGTTGTTGGTGTGTAAGCTGTTTATATAATTTGGATGTCAAACCCTTATCGGATATATCACTTATAAATATATTCTCCCGTAGTGTAGGATGCTTTTTTGTTCTACTGATGATGTGCTTTGATGTACAGAAGCGTTTTACTTTGATATAATCCCACTTGTTTATTTTTGCTTTTGTTTCCCTTGCCCAGGTAGATATATTCAGGAAGAAGTTGGTCATGTTTATGTCCAAGAGATTTTTGCCTATGTGTTTCTCTAAGAGTTTTATGGTTTTATGACTTACATTCAGGTCTTTGATGGTAGAGCCACACAATGGAGTATTATAAAGTCATAAAAAGGAATGAAAATATACTGACATATGGTGTAACATAGATGTATTCTGAGAACATTAGGCTAAGTGAAAGCAGCCAGACACAAAAGTCACATACTGTATCATTTCATATATATGAAATGTTCATACAAGCAAATCCACACACAGAGAAAACAGAGTAGAGGCTGCCAGGGTGTGCAGAGAGGAGGGAATGAGGAGTGCCTGCTAATGTGTAAGGGGCGGTTCTTTGGGGAATGATGAAAATGCTGTGGGTTAGATAATGATGACGGTTGCACAAGCTTGTGAATGTGCTGAATGCCACTGATTTTACTAAAGTTTCTAGAGGTGAATTTTATGGTTCGTGAATTATATCTCAATAACTGTCATAATGCAAATCACCAGTTTTCCCAAGGTGATTATCCGCTGTTCTCCTCTCCCCCTGTCCCCACTCCATTCCCTTTCCCGTCTAGTCCCGTGCCCTCCCCGTGGCTGCCCCAAGGGGCCTTCTCCTAAGTAGCGCCTCTGGACCATCCTGAGCCTTGGGCCTCCAGTTGGTGGCAGGGCAACCCAGCACGCGCACACTCCCGTCGCTCACACCTGGAAGAAGTGGGTGCTTCCAGGGAGATACTTCTTGTGGGCTTAGGTGGTTAGTGATGTTTAGAGCAGGCTGCGCGGGCCAGGGTTGATGGAGGAGGACTGTTCCGGTCAAGTTAACATTTAGGCCCGTCCGAAGTTTCGTCTGGTCCGCCATGGGGCTCCGGGTGCCGTGCTCTGAAAGCCAGGTTGGCCACCTAAGGGCGCCTGAAATACCAAGGACTTCGGAGGCATATAGGCCTCAAATTGAGGCCTTGCCCCTCCCCATGCAGTGTGACCTCAGTCCACGGCTGAACCTCACTTAGTGAAGTGGCACAGTGATACAGACAGTAGGGTGCTCTCGGGCCTGCTGCGCAGGTGTTGAGTGAACGGTGATTTAAATCCCAGGCCCTGCTCTGGCTGGGGCTCCTGCCGCAGCAGTTGGCTGGGCTCAGCCCCTGTTATCGGCTGCCCCCAGGATAGCTCTGAGCCCCTGCCATTCCTCTGGCAGATCCTTCTCTGATTTGTACTCGCCTCTCCTGGATTGGGCAGCCCAAAGTTTTGGAGTTGTGTCCTGAATCCCTTGTTTTCCAAAATACTTACCTGGTGGTCATGAGACATGATGTCAGCCCTCATGAGAGACTCTCTACGTTTCTCCTGGTCAACCTAGACGCATCTCCTGCCATCTTCAACTATTCAAAGGTTAACCCTGACCCTTAGCCCTGATGCGCTTCTTACTTCTGCCATTTCCCACACGCTGGCTCCCTTTTTATAAACCTGTAACCTCTCCCCCCCCCCTTCGGCCTTCCTGACCCTGGGCCGAGTTCCTTCCTCTGTCCCCAGTTCTCACCCCTTTTCCCTGACGTGCCGTCCACCTTCCAGGTCTTTCTTTCTCATACAGGCTCTCATCCCCACTCCCACCAAAGAGAAACCACAGTTGAAAGCATATCAAAACTCCAAAGGCTTCTTATTATTCATCTCTTAATTCTATTAACATTTATTGTTTTATTGTTTTAAAATCTACGAGAATAAATAGAGGAACTTATATCTATCTGTCTACGTGTGGAAACTTAACATCTATCTATCTACGTGTGGAAACTTTTATCTATCTATCTATCTATGGGTGGAAACTTTTATCTATCTATCTATCTATGGGAGGAAACTTATCTGTCTGTCTACAGCTGTTGGTACCAAAGTGGCACCAACAGTCCTGTCAGCTCTTACTTTATGTAGCTGTAGTAGTCAGCAATTCCCATTTCCTTTTCCCTCCCGATGAAAAACTGTAGTTTCCCCGCACAGGTGTATTTGGCAGCATCCTCCCGCTCTCGTTGAGCCCGCCTCTTCATAGCCTCCCGCTCTGGCCTCTGCTCCTCTGTGATGGGCTTGGATATTACTGGCCCAGAAATATCAGGTTTCCTCCATGGAGTGGGTTGGAAGCGGGGTTCTTGGGGTGGAAGCTGGGTTTGAGGCTTGGGTGGAGGCTCGTGCTGGGGCCCAGCAGTGGGAAGGGGCTCCTGCTGGAGGGAAGTGCGAGATGATGTTCTGTAGGGTGCAGGTCTAGAGGCAGCGGTCTGGGTGACCCTGGGCCGGGTGGAGTCGGTCCGGTGTGGCTGGGTTGAGTTGGTCTGGACTGGACCCAGAGATGAGCAGGCAGGACCCGTCACAGATGCACGTGCTTGCCGGGACGAACCGACTGCAGTAGGTTGAGCGGCGTCAGTAGGTCCAGGCCGGGTAGAGGAAGGCAGAGCTGGCCGGCGTGAGGCCAGAGACTGTGGCCTCCGACTCCGAGGAACTCGGCGAGCTTGAGGCCTGTCCTCAGTCAGAAAAGGCAGAGGCACCAACTTGACCTTCCCAGGAGGTGGCCGTTCATCCTGGGATGGAGATGGACACTCTCTTTTGACACTGCCATCTGGTTTGTGGGCTCTGGCATGAGTTTTCCCAAGGCCTTTACCCTCACGTGGAGTATTCAGCCACGGTTTGGTGGCCGGGGGTGGCTGGGGGTCTTTGGGGTTCCTTGAATTTCCCAAGGCCTGGGAATTAGAGAGTCCAGTTTCCTTATCAGCCGCCTTCCCCAGTGCGTGAAGAACCTGCACAGGCTCCAGCGTGTGCATGCCCAGCGTGCTTCGATGTTTTTTAAGGTTCTCTTGGCTGAGCTCAGGTTGGTTTTTCTTGCGCTTCATCCTGGGCATGGTTGGCTTTTCCTCTGCCCGGGCTTTGCTCCTGGACGGCTTACCCTCCTCAGCTTGCTTGGAGTTGCCTTTTCTCTGTCCTCTCCCCGTACTTCTCTTTTCACCTGGTTTAGATAGAACACTTCAAAATGTGTGGATATTACTTTTTAAATATCATTAAATTAAAACATAGAAAATCTCTGAAACACTAGTGGAGGGAGGCCGCTACAGATGATACATCTCAGTGTATGCTGCCAGTTTTCTACACCACCTTGTTTTCTCTTGTTTCTGTGGAAAGAGTTTCAAGATGCCTCTGATTTCATTTTCTACATGGGTGCCCTTTAAGACTCAGTGTTGGAAAAGAAAGGGACCAGAGAGAAGCAGTCTGCCATCCTCATGTAACAGATGAGCAAAAACCAGATTTTCTTGGAGAGTCAGTGACTTGTCCAAAGTCACACAGCTAGTAAATGTCAAAGTCAGAAGTGAAACGAGGTCTCCAGAGTTCTAGTTCAACACTTTCTCCCATTATTTCATGCTATTTTAAACCTGCTACTAAATTTAGGGGCAAAAAAAATCTAATGAAAATCTTTTAAGAGTTTCTTTCCTTACCTGACATGGTCAGAGAAGAGCAGGAAACACCAACTGTAGATCCCAGAGATGAGGAGAAGATGCTAGAGGATGTCTGAGTGGCTGAAGCCAAAGAGTACGTGTGTCCGGCACGAAGATTACCGGTCACTGGTCACTTGCCGTGCTCCAAGTCTGTTTACAGACAACTCCGTGGAAACCCCAAGATTCTACGGGTGGTGATAGGTCGGTGGGAGAATGATGTCGCAAGCAGGCAGTTTAAAGGTACGAGGTAGCCAATAGGGAGGTCAGCTTCCCACCAAGGAGACAGGATTGGGTGGAGGCAGTAGTAGGTGAGCTAAAACAACACCTAAATGGCTGCGCTCTGTGAAGGGGGAATCCTACAGGACAGGTGTGATAGCCCCCATTCCCCCCAGGATCTTATGTTAGGGAAATCATCTCAACATTCCTTACAGATATTCGTTAATCTAAGAAGCTAGTAATTATTTGTAATACATTTTGTGACATAACACTACCCATTATTTGTACTGTTAACTAATATAATATCCTTAGGAAGGAGCAGCATTTAGGTGGAACAGTTGGTTACATTTGTTCTGACATCGTATCAGTTGATCTGCTTAATGAACTTGCCCTTTTTGAGGAGCACAAGAAGGGATTGAGGAGCTCTTTTTGTCACTTGGTCCAAGAATTGGATGACTTTGTTGAGTGCACCTTGCGAGGAAAGATGTGGTCCAAGGATCTTTCCGTGTGGTTTCCTCCCCTTGACTCCTGTCTTCCTTGGGCTGTTGTGGGTGAAGCCATGTTGCACTTGCGTCTCTCTCTCTCTCTCTCTCTCTTCTGCTTTCCTTATTCTCTTCATTATAGGCGTTGTTTCTGGGACAAGCCTTGATCTGGCTGGCGTTCTTCCGCTCATGAGTGTTACTTTCTGTCAACTTCCAGCAGCAGGGGTGCTCTTTCTCAGTGCCTGATGCTTCGCAAAATGAACTCTGCCCATTAGATGCAAACGCCAGACAGCTAGAAGACATCGCTGATTGCAGACCTTTCCTCTTCCAGCCTTTGGTTGCAGTTCTTTTGCCCATAATTTGTTACCTCTGGCTCCTTGGGCTGCCCAGGCACCCTGCCGTCCCACTCTTTTGTACACGAGAGGCATTGCTTTATCTTCCCTTTTCCTTCTCACACAGTGTACCCAGTGTGGCAGAGTAGCCTCCTCCCGCTTTGCAAACAGCCACTGTAGCATCTTGGATCCCTAGGATTCTCTGCCTGCCATGCTTGGGTGCAAGGCAGGCAACCTGAAGAGGAGAAGAGTTAGAGAAAGAGGAGGCCCTTCCTGGAGAACAGGGAACAGGCAAGATGAACAGATAGAGGAAAAGAGAGATTCGTGTGGATTTTTCAGTTTCTGTAAGAATTAAGTTGACACATTTTTGGCCTCTTATTAACAGAAGAGACAGTTCAATATATATTACATATATTTTATGTAGCGCGATAGTGCAGCAATTGCCATGAATTCTGTACCCTAAAGAGAATAATCTTAAGTATATTTTCCCTCTTTGTTTGATGTCAGGGCACCTCATTTACTCACTCACTGGCAGGTGTGTACACTATGGGTGGTTTTTAAATGCTGTGGTTTTGTCTACATGGTTTCTCCTTGTCCCATTTTTAAGGAACCCAACATTGTACGACATAGTGCATGCTTTCCTCCTGATGGTTGTTATTTTGAAGCATCGTGCACTAACCTGACTTGATGGATTTAGTGGAGAGATTTAAAAGGAGTCTGTGAAAGGGTCGTTTTGGTGAGTCCCAATGTGCACGCAAACATAAGGACAGATGCCTGCAGCCAGTGGCTGGATTGCTTCTGTTTTTGCTCCCTTGTTTAGTGGAACTCATTAAAGGCTCTGTGACTGTGACCAAGTGAGGTAGGGCTGAGTTGCTAGCGATCTGTATATGTGGTGTAAGCTGGTTTGGTGGAGGAAATGTATGCATCTATTCCTTGTGGCACGCTTTTAGAGGTGCCTAGATTGGCCTGGGGACGTTTCCAGTGTGATGAGCACGAGGTATGTGATTATGAGGTGCCAAGAATCCACCTGAGGATAGAGCATAGATGGAACTTCTTTTTTCATTTATAGGTCACATATTCACTTGTAGACACATATTTCACTTGTAGACTTACTTTTCCTATTAGGAGATATGAGATTTTTCAGTGATGGGGGTTGATGCTTATCTGAGAGGAGATCGTGAAGGGTACTGAAGTGTAGAGAGATAGACCTTCAGCTTAGAAATGTTTCTTAAACCCTAAGAATGCAGCACTCCAGTTTGGAAAAGACAGATGCACCCCTATGTTTATCGCTGCACTATTTACGATAGCCAAGATATGGAAGCAACCTAAATGTCCATCACTAGATGAATGGATAAAGAAGATGTGGTACATATACACAATGGAATATTACTCAGCTAAAAGGAAAAAACAGATCCTACCATTTGCAACGACGTGGATGGAGCCAGGGGGTATTATGCTCAGTGAAATAAGCCAGGCGGAGAAAGACAAGTACCAAATGATTTCACTCATATGGGGAGTATAAGAAAAAAGGAAAACTGAAGGAACAAAACAGCAGCAGAATCACAGAACCCAAGAATGGACTTAACAGTTACCAAAGGGAAAGGGACTGGGGAGGATGGGTGGGAAGGGAGGGATAAGGGCAGGGAAAAAGAAAGGGGGCATTATGATTAGCATGTATATAGTGTGTGTGGGGGCACGGGGAGGGCTGTGCAATACAGAGAAGAGGAGTAGTTGATTTTATAGCATCTTACTGTACTGATGGACAGTGACTGTGAAGGGGTATGTGGGGGGGGGGGACTTGGTGAAGGGGCGAGCCTAGGAAACATAAGGTCTTTCATGTAATTGTAGATTAATGATACCAAAATAAAGAAAAAAATGTTAGAAAAACAAAAAAGGAAAATGTTTCTTAAGATTTTTCTCCCTAGGCTTCATATCTGAGATAGCCTTCTTCCGTGATATTAGCATGTAATGTGAGGCTACTGATATATGGTAAATGTCTGCAAGCCACACCAGTCTCTCTCTTCTCCGCTTCCATGGGAATCAAGGGCATCGATAGGTAATGCAGGTTAATTTGGTCATGTAAGAGTGTGGTGATTGTGGTCAGACAAATTCTGGTAGCAGTGAAATGTTTACATACTAAAATACTCAGTTCCAACATTCAATTCTTTTAGGCAAATCCTTAATTAGGCCTTTCCTGGTTCCCAACCTTTGTAACTATTTTCTTTCCATAGATCCAGCCTTTTGATGTTACCTGCAGGCTGAGCACACATTAAGCTCTACCAGAATCTTAAATGTAGGAGGCAGAACCTAAAGAGCTTTGGTCTAACACTCTGGAACTTAGCATTAAGCCCTTCCCTGACTTAAAGACTTAGGTTTAGGGTTAGGTATTGCCTTGTCCCAGAGGCCCACCTCCTGTATTTCGTACTCTTCTTCGGGACAACTGGGAGTGTCTTGGTATAACAGAACAAGTCCATCCACCCCTGAGGCTCTTCCTTACTCTCTCCATTGTCACTTTTTGATTTGATTCAAGACTGGAATCCCTTAAACCCCTGCGGTTTGGAACCTGGGGGCCCTCCCAGATAGCAGTAGATTTCGTTAGTGTCAATTATGTTGTTCAGTGCTCCAAATAGCCCTCATTCCTGTATTTCCCATCCCACTACATACCTGTTAAGGCGTTCTTTTTACCTCATGCTGAACGCAGTCCCATCCAAAGACGCAATCTTTGTTAGTTCACATACTTTCTGGAAACTCTGTTATGCCCCAGTCTGGATTTTCCTGTGTCAGCCATAACTGAGTTTGTTTCTGATGGACAGTGACTGTAGTGGGGTATGTGGTGGGGACTTGATAATGGGGGGAGTCTAGTAACCATGATGTTGCTCATATAATTGCGCGTTAGTGACACTCAAAAAAAAAACTGTGGCAGAGCTAGCTCCTAACTCTGTCCAGTCCCCTTTCCATCGCATAGCACCTCCTGAGAAAGACACGTGCCAGATAATTGCAATTGCTTAAGAAAAAACAAAAACAAATTTAGATTCGTTTAAGCCGTGCCCTTCTCTCTTGGCCACACGTTGGTTTCACAGGTGGGGAAACTGAGGCCCAAGAGAGGCTGTGCCCTGCCCCCAAGGCCACCCAGAGCAAAATTTGGTGCCCGCTTGCCAGATGTCCCGGCAATATGTGTTCTTAAATTTTTCAAATGTTTTGATGAGCATTTTCAGATTCGTCATTGAGTTTCAACACAGGAAAATGTAACAGAGAAAGTAAAAGGAACCCGAACTGCACCCAGGGTTAACAAGAGAAATACAAAATTTAAAACAAGTTAAGGGTGAATACTGAAGGGCCCCCACCCCATAAGATGGCGAAATTGCTGCTTCTCTTCCGGGTCCTCGGTTCCCGCCGGTGCCACCTGAACCCCAATCACCCCTCGCCCCCCTAATCCCAGTACCTAGCCAATAGCCACCAGCCCCGTAGAAGTGACACCACAATCACCCCATGCCCCTTCCTATATAACCCAGCGCCTTTCCCTAATAAAGCGGAATTCTCCGGTGAATTGCTGCTGTGTGTCGCTCCTTTCCTTTCAGTTTCCACTTGAAGCTTTATCTTTTAGCAAAGTGGAAGTGCAGGATCAATACAGTTTTTCTAGTTTCTGATAGATTCATGCCACAGTTTGTATATAGTCATGTGTGTAGATATTTGTACCATTTGTTCTTTTGGGCTCTACATGCCTATTGGTTATCTTGTTCATGAATTCTAATATTTTATGATTTTATTCTAAAAGGGTATTTTTTTCATGAATTCTAAAAGAATATCTATCACTAAATTTGAGTTACCTAATTGTAACTTGGCAAGCTATGCCAGGCTAATTTATGTCTTTTCTTTTTCCAAGTAGCAATTTACTAACATTGACCCCCTCTTAATTATCATAATTCAAATTGTAAATGCTTGTGGATTTAAACTTGGTCAGAATATGACTGTCCCAGCAATGTTAAAGCTAGTGGTCTTTTTACCCATTCGTTCGTTCGTTCATTCATTCATTCAGTAACCCTGACCTCTCTGTTTTCCCATCTCTAGATGGTTGCAAAGAACAGGAACAGTGTACGTAAGGTACTTCCGGAAATTAGAAAATAAATTCAGCATTATAATTTTCTACAGTTTAACCTGTCATTTAGTACTGTACTCTGCCTTCAGACGTACTGTGGGACATGCTGTCTTCGCTGTCCCGCTGTGGCAGAATTCAGAGTTTTTCTAACAAGTACAGTTCCTTATGCCTGGTACTGTGTGCAAATTTCAGACTCAAGCTTCATTCTCACCTCTCTGTTATTTCTTGATACTTTCTAAAATGTAAATACGTACTTGTCCACCTCTAGCGTGACACCTGGCACATGACAGGAACCCACAAGAAGTTTCACTAAGAGTGGGAAGGTAGGTTGATACAATATTTTTGGAGAGTAGTTAGGCAGTGTCTCGCAAAATTTTCAGTTTGCATATCCTTCATTCCAAGAATTCTACTAGGAATTTAGATATAGTTGTATACATGTATAGGGATGTTCACATTGCAGCCTGTCTTTAAGGAGGACAGAAAATTGAAAGCAACTGAAAGTTAATCAGTATTGGGCAGATTATGTAAATGGTGGTACTTATGATCAGTGGAGTACTTTGCAGCCATTAGAAAGAATAGAAAGGCTGTTTGCATAAATTGACCAGGAAAATCAGCATCTAAGATAGGTTGCAGAATATATATATGTAGTGTGGTGCTTTTATATAAAATAGAGGACACCCATATATGTGCAAGTAGGTACTGATATATTTAAATACATATACAGTTAATGATAGAAAAAAAAAGCCAAAAAAAACATGGGTTCACAAGCTTAAAAAAAGAAAAAACATATACAGCAAAAGGGAATATAGTATGCCCTTGAAAAATGTTCGAAGAACCGCACAAAGAAACGGAGGGGTGGGATTTCACTTTGATTCTGTCCGTGACCTGTGTGCTCTTTGGATCCCGAGGGGTTTGCAGGCCCATCGACGTGCGCTACCCACCGCCGGCTGAGGAGGGCGCTGTGGCCCCCAGAATCCCGTCGGCCGGCGCGGGGAATGAGAGCACCGCGGGCGGTGCCGCATGCGCAGCAGCAGGAGCCGAGGCGCTGCGGCGTGAAGTGTTCCCGTCGGAAATCCAGTTGTCGCCGAGGGCGCCGGCCCGGCGGCTCTGTCGCTCTTGGCGTTGCGTGGGCACGGGCGGCATCTTGGGGCGCAGAGGAGCCAATGGCATCGTGCCCGCCACCGCTGGGGCCAGAGACGCGTCTTTTCCGGACGGCCCTGTGGCAAGAGGAAGGGTGCAGGCCACGCCCCCGAAAGGTAAGCAGCCTCGGCCCGGTGCGGGCCCGTCCCGCCCGCAACTCCTGGGCCTCGGTAGCTGCCTGAGCGTTGCCGCCGCGCGTGGCCCGCCCGCCTCTTCCCGGGAGGCTGTGACGCTTTCGCTGCTCCGCTCGCAGGAGGTGACGTGGACAGAGAACAGCCTGGTTTTTTGATTTCTCCCCATCCTTCTAAACACGAGGCACGGGCCATGGTTCCCCGGGTGAAATAGAGAGACGGACTGCTCTTGAAGATGGGCCTGTGAGTGCTGGGGACACCCCTTACTTACCGAAATGGGGGTCCGCCGCATTCCTCAAGCTGTGCTATCTTGGCACAGAAAATAGGAGTAAGAAGAGCCAAGGTTGAAAGGAAAACCCACCAGTACAACCAAACTTTTCACCGGAAAAATGTGTGTGTTGTTCCCAGGAATCGCCAAGGGCATCCTGTTGCTTTCTAAGAGGTCTCATTTGAGAAATCGGCTTCCGTGTATTCCAACGATTAATTTTGAGGCTTTGCTTTTATGTTCAGTGAACCCGTCTTCCTTGAGACCTTGCTTTCCTCCATCTCATACCTCATTAAATCCCCTTCCTCCGATTTATGCCCTGAATATCTTTTGAGTCTGTCCTCTCTCCTCCACCAGCATCCTAATATAGAACTTGCCTGATCTGTCTGTCCTGATGAGTGTATATATTTATCGGTTCTTGTTTCCTTCCAGTCCATTCTTCACATAAGACATTTTCTTAATAGGCAACTTGGAAAGTTCTCATAAATATCGCACAAAAACATTGCTTTAAGAATAAAAACAAACTCTTTTCCATGACCTTTAAGACTCTGCGTGGTCTAGAATCCCCTCTCTTTGCCCAGCGCCATCTTGTGTCACTTTTGCCCTCGCTTTCTATACTGAAGGAATGCTGAATTAACCTTAGTTGATTCTATATAAATCCTACCGAAGGCAGCTCAAATACTACCTTTTTACTATCACTCCTAGCCTTATTAAATGAAGTTCACGGCCCCTTTTTTAATCAGGTTTTTCCTTTAAAACATGGACTTGAGGTTCACTACTGGTTGCATTTGATGGCATCCGTTGTGTTAGGACCAAAAATAAAGTGTAAAGTGAAAGAGTTGGAGTTAAAAGGGTTTCAGTCAACATGTGTGTATTTAAGGACGCCTTAGTGCTCACGATTGGGCTAGATTTCATTGGGGACGCAGGAGTTCTGGCCACCTGTGGTCTTAGATGTGTCTTATTTGTTGAGCCCTTTGCACTGTTCTGTTGCCTTGTCTGTTTTCAAGACGGGGAAGCAGGCACATCACGTAAGACACCTCCAGTTTCCTTCTTCATTTCCGGTGACTGATGCCTCACTCATTCTGCTCCTGTGCTCCTTTATTCTGCTCAGAATTGCTGAAACTGGAGAACTTGACACCATCGTTAGTATTGATCATTGTTACTGGCAGCTCCTATGTACTGGCTATCCTTGACATTCAAACACATGAGTACCACAGAAGCATTATTTTCATGACTCAATAACTTCGTGAGTAAGAGACCTAGCTCTTTGGCCTGTGTCCACGTGGCCCAGCTGTTAGGCAAGAGAGTTGGTGGTTAAATTATACAGGTTTTGTTTTGTTTGAATAATGTTTTTCTGTGTTAAGGCAGCCCATCATAGGATTATTATTAAGATTAGCAGAGCCAAGATTCCTCATCTCTGCTTATTTTATAGCAAATTGAGTGATTCAGGAAAATTTTTTTCTTCTTAACCTTTATCGTAATCATGCAAATCATCAAATAAGTATTGAGCACCTACAGGTTGTGTGGCTTGTCATAAGACCTTCCCCTGAGTTACTTAGATCTTAGGTAGGCAGCATAAGTAGAAGATTTCAGTGCAGTTGATAGGCAACAACTCCTAAAGCCGCAGTGATAATGAAATGACGTGTAATTTAGGAAGGGAATAATGTTAAAGTGTCTCATTTACATTTTTAGCCTTAATCTTTCATAATAGTAGGTCCTTCTTAAGAAAAATAATAGTGTTTTGTACAGTTTTTAATAGTTCATAGAGTATTTCACCTCCTTTACTTCATTTGGTCTTCACAGTTCGGTGTGCTCTGAGTTGGGCGCATTATCCTCATTCTGTAAGTAAGGAACCATTCTCTGGGTCTAGTGACATGCTGTGTTCCACAATTTGGAGTAACAAAACCTGGATTTTCTAGCTCTTCTTTCAGGATTCACTCGACATTATAGGCCACATTCTTTTCGTTTTACTTTTGGTAATTCTCAGTGAGCTGAAGGTTGTCTATTGAGATTATAGTCTAGAGCCACACGGACCACTTTTTGGTTATTTTTAAATTATTTTTTTGAATAGATGACATGTACATATACAAAATTCAGAAAGCACAAACCGGTGTGTGTGTGTGTGTGGTGTGTGTGTGTGTGTGTGTGTGTGTGTGTGTGTGTGTGTGTGTGTACTTAAAATCAAAGTCTCCCTACCGCTCCTCTTTCCCCCCAAACCCTCACTTCCCCTGCCCTGAGACAGTCACTCTTACTAGTTTCTTATATGTCCTAGAGATGATATATGCATAGCAATTATATCACATTAGATTTTTGATCACATACTACTGGAAGGGTTTGTCAGTGGTATTGACACTTGGGGTGGAATAATTCTTTGCTGTGGGGACGGTCCTGTGTGCTATGGGGTTTTCAGCAGTGTCCCTGGTCTGAACCCACTAGATGTCAGTAGCACCCCCACTGTGACAACCAAAAATGTTGCCAGACATGACCTCATGGATTCTGAGGGGCAAAACTGCCCTGGTTGAGAACCAGTGCCCTAAAGAACAGGAGGCGGGAGAAAGGGACTACTGTTGTCTTTTATTTTTATTTTATTTTATTGTCATTATATTTTGAATAAAAAATTTTAGAGTTGTTTATTAGGACTGTCATTAAAAAGTGAAAGAGTCTACATTCTCCAGAGGGAATGATGTTATTTATGTATTTATTTTATTAAGGTATCATCGATATGCAATCACATGAGCAACATTGTGGTACCAGATTCCCCCCATTATCAAGTCCACACCACATACCCCGTTACAGTCACTGTCCATCAGCATAGTAAGATGGTATAGAGTCACTACTTGTCTTCTCTGTGCTATACCTCCTTCCCTGTGGCCCCCCTACATTATGTATGCTAATCATAATACCCGTTAATCCCCTTATCCCTCCTTTCCCACCCACCCTCCCCAGTCTCTTTCACTTTGGTAACTGTTAGTCCCGTTCCTGGGTTCTGTGATTCTGCTGCTGTTTTGTTCCTTCACTTCTTGCTTTGTTGGATATGCCACAGATGAGTGAAATCATTTGGTACTTGTCTTTCTCTGGGAGTCTTATGTCACTGAGCATAATACCCTCTAGCTCCATCCATGTTGTTGTAAATGGTAGCGTTTGTTTCCTTCTTACGGTTGAATGATACTCCATTGTGTATACGTACCACATCTTCTTTATCCATTCATCTACTGATGAACACTTAGGTTGCTTCCGTTTCTTGGCTATTGTAAATAGTGCTGCAATAAACGTAGGTGTGCATGTGTCTTTTTGAAATTGGGCTCCTGCTTTCTTAGGGTGGAATTTCCTAGGAGTGGAATTGCTGGGTCAAATGGTATTTCCAGTTTTAGTTTTTTGAGGAACGTCCAAACTGCTTTCCGCAGTGGTTGAACTAATTGATAATTTACATTCTCACCAGCACCGTAAGAGGGTTCATCTTTCTCCACATCCTCACCAACATTTGTTGTTGTTTGTGTTTTGGATGGTGGCCATCCTAACTGGTGTGTTCTGGTATATCATTGTGGTTTTACTTATTTATTAATTTTTTTATTTTGGTATCATTAATATATACACTTACATGAACAACATTGTGGTTACTAGATTCCCGCCATTATCAAGCCCCCCCACATACCTCATTACAGTCACTGTCCATCAGTGTAGTAAGATGGTACAGAATCACTACTTGCCTTCTCTGTGCTATACTGCCTTCCCTGTGCACCCCCACCCCCGTACATTATGTGTGCGAATCGTGCTGCGTCTTCTTCCCCTCATCCCTCCCTTCCGACCGGTCCTCCCTAGTGCCTTTTCCTTTGTTAACTGTCAGTCCATTCTTGGATTCTGCGAGTGTGCTCCTGTTTTGTTCCTCCAGGTTTTGCTTTGTTTTTATAATCCAGAGATGAAGGAAATCCTATGATACTTGTCTTTCTCTGCCTGGCTCATTTCACTGAGCATAATACCCTCTCGCTCCATCCATGTTGTTGCAAATGGTAGGATTTGTTTTCTTTTTATGGCTGAATAAGATTCCATTGTGTATATGCACCACATCTTCTTTATCCATTCATCTACTGATGGACAATTAGGTTGCTTCCATTTCATGGCTACTGTAAATAGTGCTGTGATAAACATAGGGGTGCATCCGTCTTTTTCAAACTGGGCTCCTGCATTCTTAGGGTAAATTCCTAGGAGTGGAAATCCTGGGCGAAATGGTATTTCTATTTTGAGCTTTTTGAGGACCCTCCATAGTGCTTTCCACAATGGTTGAACTAATTTACCTTCCCACCAGCAGTGTAGGAGGGTTCCCCTTTCTCCACATCCTCGCCAACATTTGTTGTTGTTTGTCTTTTGGATGTTGGCCATCCTACGTGGTGTGAGGTGATCTCTCGTTGTGGTTTTAATTTGCGTTTCTCCGATGATTAGCAACGTGGAGCATCTTTTCATGTGCCTGTTGGCCATCTGAATTTCTTCTTCGGAGAAGTGTCTTTTCAGCTCCTCTGCCCATTTTTTAATTGGTTTATTTACTTTTTTGTTGTTGGTGTGTAAGCTGTTTATATAATTTGGATGTCAAACCCTTATCGGATATATCACTTATAAATATATTCTCCCGTAGTGTAGGATGCTTTTTTGTTCTACTGATGATGTGCTTTGATGTACAGAAGCGTTTTACTTTGATATAATCCCACTTGTTTATTTTTGCTTTTGTTTCCCTTGCCCAGGTAGATATATTCAGGAAGAAGTTGGTCATGTTTATGTCCAAGAGATTTTTGCCTATGTGTTTCTCTAAGAGTTTTATGGTTTTATGACTTACATTCAGGTCTTTGATGGTAGAGCCACACAATGGAGTATTATAAAGTCATAAAAAGGAATGAAAATATACTGACATATGGTGTAACATAGATGTATTCTGAGAACATTAGGCTAAGTGAAAGCAGCCAGACACAAAAGTCACATACTGTATCATTTCATATATATGAAATGTTCATACAAGCAAATCCACACACAGAGAAAACAGAGTAGAGGCTGCCAGGGTGTGCAGAGAGGAGGGAATGAGGAGTGCCTGCTAATGTGTAAGGGGCGGTTCTTTGGGGAATGATGAAAATGCTGTGGGTTAGATAATGATGACGGTTGCACAAGCTTGTGAATGTGCTGAATGCCACTGATTTTACTAAAGTTTCTAGAGGTGAATTTTATGGTTCGTGAATTATATCTCAATAACTGTCATAATGCAAATCACCAGTTTTCCCAAGGTGATTATCCGCTGTTCTCCTCTCCCCCTGTCCCCACTCCATTCCCTTTCCCGTCTAGTCCCGTGCCCTCCCCGTGGCTGCCCCAAGGGGCCTTCTCCTAAGTAGCGCCTCTGGACCATCCTGAGCCTTGGGCCTCCAGTTGGTGGCAGGGCAACCCAGCACGCGCACACTCCCGTCGCTCACACCTGGAAGAAGTGGGTGCTTCCAGGGAGATACTTCTTGTGGGCTTAGGTGGTTAGTGATGTTTAGAGCAGGCTGCGCGGGCCAGGGTTGATGGAGGAGGACTGTTCCGGTCAAGTTAACATTTAGGCCCGTCCGAAGTTTCGTCTGGTCCGCCATGGGGCTCCGGGTGCCGTGCTCTGAAAGCCAGGTTGGCCACCTAAGGGCGCCTGAAATACCAAGGACTTCGGAGGCATATAGGCCTCAAATTGAGGCCTTGCCCCTCCCCATGCAGTGTGACCTCAGTCCACGGCTGAACCTCACTTAGTGAAGTGGCACAGTGATACAGACAGTAGGGTGCTCTCGGGCCTGCTGCGCAGGTGTTGAGTGAACGGTGATTTAAATCCCAGGCCCTGCTCTGGCTGGGGCTCCTGCCGCAGCAGTTGGCTGGGCTCAGCCCCTGTTATCGGCTGCCCCCAGGATAGCTCTGAGCCCCTGCCATTCCTCTGGCAGATCCTTCTCTGATTTGTACTCGCCTCTCCTGGATTGGGCAGCCCAAAGTTTTGGAGTTGTGTCCTGAATCCCTTGTTTTCCAAAATACTTACCTGGTGGTCATGAGACATGATGTCAGCCCTCATGAGAGACTCTCTACGTTTCTCCTGGTCAACCTAGACGCATCTCCTGCCATCTTCAACTATTCAAAGGTTAACCCTGACCCTTAGCCCTGATGCGCTTCTTACTTCTGCCATTTCCCGCACGCCGGCTCCCTTTTTATAAACCTGTAACCTCTCCCCCCCCCCTTCGGCCTTCCTGACCCTGGGCCGAGTTCCTTCCTCTGTCCCCAGTTCTCACCCCTTTTCCCTGACGTGCCGTCCACCTTCCAGGTCTTTCTTTCTCATACAGGCTCTCATCCCCACTCCCACCAAAGAGAAACCACAGTTGAAAGCATATCAAAACTCCAAAGGCTTCTTATTATTCATCTCTTAATTCTATTAACATTTATTGTTTTATTGTTTTAAAATCTACGAGAATAAATAGAGGAACTTATATCTATCTGTCTACGTGTGGAAACTTAACATCTATCTATCTACGTGTGGAAACTTTTATCTATCTATCTATCTATGGGTGGAAACTTTTATCTATCTATCTATCTATGGGAGGAAACTTATCTGTCTGTCTACAGCTGTTGGTACCAAAGTGGCACCAACAGTCCTGTCAGCTCTTACTTTATGTAGCTGTAGTAGTCAGCAATTCCCATTTCCTTTTCCCTCCCGATGAAAAACTGTAGTTTCCCCGCACAGGTGTATTTGGCAGCATCCTCCCGCTCTCGTTGAGCCCGCCTCTTCATAGCCTCCCGCTCTGGCCTCTGCTCCTCTGTGATGGGCTTGGATATTACTGGCCCAGAAATATCAGGTTTCCTCCATGGAGTGGGTTGGAAGCGGGGTTCTTGGGGTGGAAGCTGGGTTTGAGGCTTGGGTGGAGGCTCGTGCTGGGGCCCAGCAGTGGGAAGGGGCTCCTGCTGGAGGGAAGTGCGAGATGATGTTCTGTAGGGTGCAGGTCTAGAGGCAGCGGTCTGGGTGACCCTGGGCCGGGTGGAGTCGGTCCGGTGTGGCTGGGTTGAGTTGGTCTGGACTGGACCCAGAGATGAGCAGGCAGGACCCGTCACAGATGCACGTGCTTGCCGGGACGAACCGACTGCAGTAGGTTGAGCGGCGTCAGTAGGTCCAGGCCGGGTAGAGGAAGGCAGAGCTGGCCGGCGTGAGGCCAGAGACTGTGGCCTCCGACTCCGAGGAACTCGGCGAGCTTGAGGCCTGTCCTCAGTCAGAAAAGGCAGAGGCACCAACTTGACCTTCCCAGGAGGTGGCCGTTCATCCTGGGATGGAGATGGACACTCTCTTTTGACACTGCCATCTGGTTTGTGGGCTCTGGCATGAGTTTTCCCAAGGCCTTTACCCTCACGTGGAGTATTCAGCCACGGTTTGGTGGCCGGGGGTGGCTGGGGGTCTTTGGGGTTCCTTGAATTTCCCAAGGCCTGGGAATTAGAGAGTCCAGTTTCCTTATCAGCCGCCTTCCCCAGTGCGTGAAGAACCTGCACAGGCTCCAGCGTGTGCATGCCCAGCGTGCTTCGATGTTTTTTAAGGTTCTCTTGGCTGAGCTCAGGTTGGTTTTTCTTGCGCTTCATCCTGGGCATGGTTGGCTTTTCCTCTGCCCGGGCTTTGCTCCTGGACGGCTTACCCTCCTCAGCTTGCTTGGAGTTGCCTTTTCTCTGTCCTCTCCCCGTACTTCTCTTTTCACCTGGTTTAGATAGAACACTTCAAAATGTGTGGATATTACTTTTTAAATATCATTAAATTAAAACATAGAAAATCTCTGAAACACTAGTGGAGGGAGGCCGCTACAGATGATACATCTCAGTGTATGCTGCCAGTTTTCTACACCACCTTGTTTTCTCTTGTTTCTGTGGAAAGAGTTTCAAGATGCCTCTGATTTCATTTTCTACATGGGTGCCCTTTAAGACTCAGTGTTGGAAAAGAAAGGGACCAGAGAGAAGCAGTCTGCCATCCTCATGTAACAGATGAGCAAAAACCAGATTTTCTTGGAGAGTCAGTGACTTGTCCAAAGTCACACAGCTAGTAAATGTCAAAGTCAGAAGTGAAACGAGGTCTCCAGAGTTCTAGTTCAACACTTTCTCCCATTATTTCATGCTATTTTAAACCTGCTACTAAATTTAGGGGCAAAAAAAATCTAATGAAAATCTTTTAAGAGTTTCTTTCCTTACCTGACATGGTCAGAGAAGAGCAGGAAACACCAACTGTAGATCCCAGAGATGAGGAGAAGATGCTAGAGGATGTCTGAGTGGCTGAAGCCAAAGAGTACGTGTGTCCGGCACGAAGATTACCGGTCACTGGTCACTTGCCGTGCTCCAAGTCTGTTTACAGACAACTCCGTGGAAACCCCAAGATTCTACGGGTGGTGATAGGTCGGTGGGAGAATGATGTCGCAAGCAGGCAGTTTAAAGGTACGAGGTAGCCAATAGGGAGGTCAGCTTCCCACCAAGGAGACAGGATTGGGTGGAGGCAGTAGTAGGTGAGCTAAAACAACACCTAAATGGCTGCGCTCTGTGAAGGGGGAATCCTACAGGACAGGTGTGATAGCCCCCATTCCCCCCAGGATCTTATGTTAGGGAAATCATCTCAACATTCCTTACAGATATTCGTTAATCTAAGAAGCTAGTAATTATTTGTAATACATTTTGTGACATAACACTACCCATTATTTGTACTGTTAACTAATATAATATCCTTAGGAAGGAGCAGCATTTAGGTGGAACAGTTGGTTACATTTGTTCTGACATCGTATCAGTTGATCTGCTTAATGAACTTGCCCTTTTTGAGGAGCACAAGAAGGGATTGAGGAGCTCTTTTTGTCACTTGGTCCAAGAATTGGATGACTTTGTTGAGTGCACCTTGCGAGGAAAGATGTGGTCCAAGGATCTTTCCGTGTGGTTTCCTCCCCTTGACTCCTGTCTTCCTTGGGCTGTTGTGGGTGAAGCCATGTTGCACTTGCGTCTCTCTCTCTCTCTCTCTCTCTCTCTCTCTCTTCTGCTTTCCTTATTCTCTTCATTATAGGCGTTGTTTCTGGGACAAGCCTTGATCTGGCTGGCGTTCTTCCGCTCATGAGTGTTACTTTCTGTCAACTTCCAGCAGCAGGGGTGCTCTTTCTCAGTGCCTGATGCTTCGCAAAATGAACTCTGCCCATTAGATGCAAACGCCAGACAGCTAGAAGACATCGCTGATTGCAGACCTTTCCTCTTCCAGCCTTTGGTTGCAGTTCTTTTGCCCATAATTTGTTACCTCTGGCTCCTTGGGCTGCCCAGGCACCCTGCCGTCCCACTCTTTTGTACACGAGAGGCATTGCTTTATCTTCCCTTTTCCTTCTCACACAGTGTACCCAGTGTGGCAGAGTAGCCTCCTCCCGCTTTGCAAACAGCCACTGTAGCATCTTGGATCCCTAGGATTCTCTGCCTGCCATGCTTGGGTGCAAGGCAGGCAACCTGAAGAGGAGAAGAGTTAGAGAAAGAGGAGGCCCTTCCTGGAGAACAGGGAACAGGCAAGATGAACAGATAGAGGAAAAGAGAGATTCGTGTGGATTTTTCAGTTTCTGTAAGAATTAAGTTGACACATTTTTGGCCTCTTATTAACAGAAGAGACAGTTCAGTATATATTACATATATTTTATGTAGCGCGATAGTGCAGCAATTGCCATGAATTCTGTACCCTAAAGAGAATAATCTTAAGTATATTTTCCCTCTTTGTTTGATGTCAGGGCACCTCATTTACTCACTCACTGGCAGGTGTGTACACTATGGGTGGTTTTTAAATGCTGTGGTTTTGTCTACATGGTTTCTCCTTGTCCCATTTTTAAGGAACCCAACATTGTACGACATAGTGCATGCTTTCCTCCTGATGGTTGTTATTTTGAAGCATCGTGCACTAACCTGACTTGATGGATTTAGTGGAGAGATTTAAAAGGAGTCTGTGAAAGGGTCGTTTTGGTGAGTCCCAATGTGCACGCAAACATAAGGACAGATGCCTGCAGCCAGTGGCTGGATTGCTTCTGTTTTTGCTCCCTTGTTTAGTGGAACTCATTAAAGGCTCTGTGACTGTGACCAAGTGAGGTAGGGCTGAGTTGCTAGCGATCTGTATATGTGGTGTAAGCTGGTTTGGTGGAGGAAATGTATGCATCTATTCCTTGTGGCACGCTTTTAGAGGTGCCTAGATTGGCCTGGGGACGTTTCCAGTGTGATGAGCACGAGGTATGTGATTATGAGGTGCCAAGAATCCACCTGAGGATAGAGCATAGATGGAACTTCTTTTTTCATTTATAGGTCACATATTCACTTGTAGACACATATTTCACTTGTAGACTTACTTTTCCTATTAGGAGATATGAGATTTTTCAGTGATGGGGGTTGATGCTTATCTGAGAGGAGATCGTGAAGGGTACTGAAGTGTAGAGAGATAGACCTTCAGCTTAGAAATGTTTCTTAAACCCTAAGAATGCAGCACTCCAGTTTGGAAAAGACAGATGCACCCCTATGTTTATCGCTGCACTATTTACGATAGCCAAGATATGGAAGCAACCTAAATGTCCATCACTAGATGAATGGATAAAGAAGATGTGGTACATATACACAATGGAATATTACTCAGCTAAAAGGAAAAAACAGATCCTACCATTTGCAACGACGTGGATGGAGCCAGGGGGTATTATGCTCAGTGAAATAAGCCAGGCGGAGAAAGACAAGTACCAAATGATTTCACTCATATGGGGAGTATAAGAAAAAAGGAAAACTGAAGGAACAAAACAGCAGCAGAATCACAGAACCCAAGAATGGACTTAACAGTTACCAAAGGGAAAGGGACTGGGGAGGATGGGTGGGAAGGGAGGGATAAGGGCAGGGAAAAAGAAAGGGGGCATTATGATTAGCATGTATATAGTGTGTGTGGGGGCACGGGGAGGGCTGTGCAATACAGAGAAGAGGAGTAGTTGATTTTATAGCATCTTACTGTACTGATGGACAGTGACTGTGAAGGGGTATGTGGGGGGGGGGGGACTTGGTGAAGGGGCGAGCCTAGGAAACATAAGGTCTTTCATGTAATTGTAGATTAATGATACCAAAATAAAGAAAAAAATGTTAGAAAAACAAAAAAGGAAAATGTTTCTTAAGATTTTTCTCCCTAGGCTTCATATCTGAGATAGCCTTCTTCCGTGATATTAGCATGTAATGTGAGGCTACTGATATATGGTAAATGTCTGCAAGCCACACCAGTCTCTCTCTTCTCCGCTTCCATGGGAATCAAGGGCATCGATAGGTAATGCAGGTTAATTTGGTCATGTAAGAGTGTGGTGATTGTGGTCAGACAAATTCTGGTAGCAGTGAAATGTTTACATACTAAAATACTCAGTTCCAACATTCAATTCTTTTAGGCAAATCCTTAATTAGGCCTTTCCTGGTTCCCAACCTTTGTAACTATTTTCTTTCCATAGATCCAGCCTTTTGATGTTACCTGCAGGCTGAGCACACATTAAGCTCTACCAGAATCTTAAATGTAGGAGGCAGAACCTAAAGAGCTTTGGTCTAACACTCTGGAACTTAGCATTAAGCCCTTCCCTGACTTAAAGACTTAGGTTTATGGTTAGGTATTGCCTTGTCCCAGAGGCCCACCTCCTGTATTTCGTACTCTTCTTCGGGACAACTGGGAGTGTCTTGGTATAACAGAACAAGTCCATCCACCCCTGAGGCTCTTCCTTACTCTCTCCATTGTCACTTTTTGATTTGATTCAAGACTGGAATCCCTTAAACCCCTGCGGTTTGGAACCTGGGGGCCCTCCCAGATAGCAGTAGATTTCGTTAGTGTCAATTATGTTGTTCAGTGCTCCAAATAGCCCTCATTCCTGTATTTCCCATCCCACTACATACCTGTTAAGGCGTTCTTTTTACCTCATGCTGAACGCAGTCCCATCCAAAGACGCAATCTTTGTTAGTTCACATACTTTCTGGAAACTCTGTTATGCCCCAGTCTGGATTTTCCTGTGTCAGCCATAACTGAGTTTGTTTCTGATGGACAGTGACTGTAGTGGGGTATGTGGTGGGGACTTGATAATGGGGGGAGTCTAGTAACCATGATGTTGCTCATATAATTGCGCGTTAGTGACACTCAAAAAAAAAACTGTGGCAGAGCTAGCTCCTAACTCTGTCCAGTCCCCTTTCCATCGCATAGCACCTCCTGAGAAAGACACGTGCCAGATAATTGCAATTGCTTAAGAAAAAACAAAAACAAATTTAGATTCGTTTAAGCCGTGCCCTTCTCTCTTGGCCACACGTTGGTTTCACAGGTGGGGAAACTGAGGCCCAAGAGAGGCTGTGCCCTGCCCCCAAGGCCACCCAGAGCAAAATTTGGTGCCCGCTTGCCAGATGTCCCGGCAATATGTGTTCTTAAATTTTTCAAATGTTTTGATGAGCATTTTCAGATTCGTCATTGAGTTTCAACACAGGAAAATGTAACAGAGAAAGTAAAAGGAACCCGAACTGCACCCAGGGTTAACAAGAGAAATACAAAATTTAAAACAAGTTAAGGGTGAATACTGAAGGGCCCCCACCCCATAAGATGGCGAAATTGCTGCTTCTCTTCCGGGTCCTCGGTTCCCGCCGGTGCCACCTGAACCCCAATCACCCCTCGCCCCCCTAATCCCAGTACCTAGCCAATAGCCACCAGCCCCGTAGAAGTGACACCACAATCACCCCATGCCCCTTCCTATATAACCCAGCGCCTTTCCCTAATAAAGCGGAATTCTCCGGTGAATTGCTGCTGTGTGTCGCTCCTTTCCTTTCAGTTTCCACTTGAAGCTTTATCTTTTAGCAAAGTGGAAGTGCAGGATCAATACAGTTTTTCTAGTTTCTGATAGATTCATGCCACAGTTTGTATATAGTCATGTGTGTAGATATTTGTACCATTTGTTCTTTTGGGCTCTACATGCCTATTGGTTATCTTGTTCATGAATTCTAATATTTTATGATTTTATTCTAAAAGGGTATTTTTTTCATGAATTCTAAAAGAATATCTATCACTAAATTTGAGTTACCTAATTGTAACTTGGCAAGCTATGCCAGGCTAATTTATGTCTTTTCTTTTTCCAAGTAGCAATTTACTAACATTGACCCCCTCTTAATTATCATAATTCAAATTGTAAATGCTTGTGGATTTAAACTTGGTCAGAATATGACTGTCCCAGCAATGTTAAAGCTAGTGGTCTTTTTACCCATTCGTTCGTTCGTTCATTCATTCATTCAGTAACCCTGACCTCTCTGTTTTCCCATCTCTAGATGGTTGCAAAGAACAGGAACAGTGTACGTAAGGTACTTCCGGAAATTAGAAAATAAATTCAGCATTATAATTTTCTACAGTTTAACCTGTCATTTAGTACTGTACTCTGCCTTCAGACGTACTGTGGGACATGCTGTCTTCGCTGTCCCGCTGTGGCAGAATTCAGAGTTTTTCTAACAAGTACAGTTCCTTATGCCTGGTACTGTGTGCAAATTTCAGACTCAAGCTTCATTCTCACCTCTCTGTTATTTCTTGATACTTTCTAAAATGTAAATACGTACTTGTCCACCTCTAGCGTGACACCTGGCACATGACAGGAACCCACAAGAAGTTTCACTAAGAGTGGGAAGGTAGGTTGATACAATATTTTTGGAGAGTAGTTAGGCAGTGTCTCGCAAAATTTTCAGTTTGCATATCCTTCATTCCAAGAATTCTACTAGGAATTTAGATATAGTTGTATACATGTATAGGGATGTTCACATTGCAGCCTGTCTTTAAGGAGGACAGAAAATTGAAAGCAACTGAAAGTTAATCAGTATTGGGCAGATTATGTAAATGGTGGTACTTATGATCAGTGGAGTACTTTGCAGCCATTAGAAAGAATAGAAAGGCTGTTTGCATAAATTGACCAGGAAAATCAGCATCTAAGATAGGTTGCAGAATATATATATGTAGTGTGGTGCTTTTATATAAAATAGAGGACACCCATATATGTGCAAGTAGGTACTGATATATTTAAATACATATACAGTTAATGATAGAAAAAAAAAGCCAAAAAAAACATGGGTTCACAAGCTTAAAAAAAGAAAAAACATATACAGCAAAAGGGAATATAGTATGCCCTTGAAAAATGTTCGAAGAACCGCACAAAGAAACGGAGGGGTGGGATTTCACTTTGATTCTGTCCGTGACCTGTGTGCTCTTTGGATCCCGAGGGGTTTGCAGGCCCATCGACGTGCGCTACCCACCGCCGGCTGAGGAGGGCGCTGTGGCCCCCAGAATCCCGTCGGCCGGCGCGGGGAATGAGAGCACCGCGGGCGGTGCCGCATGCGCAGCAGCAGGAGCCGAGGCGCTGCGGCGTGAAGTGTTCCCGTCGGAAATCCAGTTGTCGCCGAGGGCGCCGGCCCGGCGGCTCTGTCGCTCTTGGCGTTGCGTGGGCACGGGCGGCATCTTGGGGCGCAGAGGAGCCAATGGCATCGTGCCCGCCACCGCTGGGGCCAGAGACGCGTCTTTTCCGGACGGCCCTGTGGCAAGAGGAAGGGTGCAGGCCACGCCCCCGAAAGGTAAGCAGCCTCGGCCCGGTGCGGGCCCGTCCCGCCCGCAACTCCTGGGCCTCGGTAGCTGCCTGAGCGTTGCCGCCGCGCGTGGCCCGCCCGCCTCTTCCCGGGAGGCTGTGACGCTTTCGCTGCTCCGCTCGCAGGAGGTGACGTGGACAGAGAACAGCCTGGTTTTTTGATTTCTCCCCATCCTTCTAAACACGAGGCACGGGCCATGGTTCCCCGGGTGAAATAGAGAGACGGACTGCTCTTGAAGATGGGCCTGTGAGTGCTGGGGACACCCCTTACTTACCGAAATGGGGGTCCGCCGCATTCCTCAAGCTGTGCTATCTTGGCACAGAAAATAGGAGTAAGAAGAGCCAAGGTTGAAAGGAAAACCCACCAGTACAACCAAACTTTTCACCGGAAAAATGTGTGTGTTGTTCCCAGGAATCGCCAAGGGCATCCTGTTGCTTTCTAAGAGGTCTCATTTGAGAAATCGGCTTCCGTGTATTCCAACGATTAATTTTGAGGCTTTGCTTTTATGTTCAGTGAACCCGTCTTCCTTGAGACCTTGCTTTCCTCCATCTCATACCTCATTAAATCCCCTTCCTCCGATTTATGCCCTGAATATCTTTTGAGTCTGTCCTCTCTCCTCCACCAGCATCCTAATATAGAACTTGCCTGATCTGTCTGTCCTGATGAGTGTATATATTTATCGGTTCTTGTTTCCTTCCAGTCCATTCTTCACATAAGACATTTTCTTAATAGGCAACTTGGAAAGTTCTCATAAATATCGCACAAAAACATTGCTTTAAGAATAAAAACAAACTCTTTTCCATGACCTTTAAGACTCTGCGTGGTCTAGAATCCCCTCTCTTTGCCCAGCGCCATCTTGTGTCACTTTTGCCCTCGCTTTCTATACTGAAGGAATGCTGAATTAACCTTAGTTGATTCTATATAAATCCTACCGAAGGCAGCTCAAATACTACCTTTTTACTATCACTCCTAGCCTTATTAAATGAAGTTCACGGCCCCTTTTTTAATCAGGTTTTTCCTTTAAAACATGGACTTGAGGTTCACTACTGGTTGCATTTGATGGCATCCGTTGTGTTAGGACCAAAAATAAAGTGTAAAGTGAAAGAGTTGGAGTTAAAAGGGTTTCAGTCAACATGTGTGTATTTAAGGACGCCTTAGTGCTCACGATTGGGCTAGATTTCATTGGGGACGCAGGAGTTCTGGCCACCTGTGGTCTTAGATGTGTCTTATTTGTTGAGCCCTTTGCACTGTTCTGTTGCCTTGTCTGTTTTCAAGACGGGGAAGCAGGCACATCACGTAAGACACCTCCAGTTTCCTTCTTCATTTCCGGTGACTGATGCCTCACTCATTCTGCTCCTGTGCTCCTTTATTCTGCTCAGAATTGCTGAAACTGGAGAACTTGACACCATCGTTAGTATTGATCATTGTTACTGGCAGCTCCTATGTACTGGCTATCCTTGACATTCAAACACATGAGTACCACAGAAGCATTATTTTCATGACTCAATAACTTCGTGAGTAAGAGACCTAGCTCTTTGGCCTGTGTCCACGTGGCCCAGCTGTTAGGCAAGAGAGTTGGTGGTTAAATTATACAGGTTTTGTTTTGTTTGAATAATGTTTTTCTGTGTTAAGGCAGCCCATCATAGGATTATTATTAAGATTAGCAGAGCCAAGATTCCTCATCTCTGCTTATTTTATAGCAAATTGAGTGATTCAGGAAAATTTTTTTCTTCTTAACCTTTATCGTAATCATGCAAATCATCAAATAAGTATTGAGCACCTACAGGTTGTGTGGCTTGTCATAAGACCTTCCCCTGAGTTACTTAGATCTTAGGTAGGCAGCATAAGTAGAAGATTTCAGTGCAGTTGATAGGCAACAACTCCTAAAGCCGCAGTGATAATGAAATGACGTGTAATTTAGGAAGGGAATAATGTTAAAGTGTCTCATTTACATTTTTAGCCTTAATCTTTCATAATAGTAGGTCCTTCTTAAGAAAAATAATAGTGTTTTGTACAGTTTTTAATAGTT
Organism: Manis pentadactyla; assembly: GCF_030020395.1. Lineage (NCBI taxonomy): Eukaryota > Metazoa > Chordata > Mammalia > Pholidota > Manidae > Manis > Manis pentadactyla. The sequence continues at coordinate 14,637,505 of NC_080033.1, forward strand.
CATAGAGTATTTCACCTCCTTTACTTCATTTGGTCTTCACAGTTCGGTGTGCTCTGAGTTGGGCGCATTATCCTCATTCTGTAAGTAAGGAACCATTCTCTGGGTCTAGTGACATGCTGTGTTCCACAATTTGGAGTAACAAAACCTGGATTTTCTAGCTCTTCTTTCAGGATTCACTCGACATTATAGGCCACATTCTTTTCGTTTTACTTTTGGTAATTCTCAGTGAGCTGAAGGTTGTCTATTGAGATTATAGTCTAGAGCCACACGGACCACTTTTTGGTTATTTTTAAATTATTTTTTTGAATAGATGACATGTACATATACAAAATTCAGAAAGCACAAACCGGTGTGTGTGTGTGTGTGGTGTGTGTGTGTGTGTGTGTGTGTGTGTGTGTGTGTGTGTGTGTGTGTACTTAAAATCAAAGTCTCCCTACCGCTCCTCTTTCCCCCCAAACCCTCACTTCCCCTGCCCTGAGACAGTCACTCTTACTAGTTTCTTATATGTCCTAGAGATGATATATGCATAGCAATTATATCACATTAGATTTTTGATCACATACTACTGGAAGGGTTTGTCAGTGGTATTGACACTTGGGGTGGAATAATTCTTTGCTGTGGGGACGGTCCTGTGTGCTATGGGGTTTTCAGCAGTGTCCCTGGTCTGAACCCACTAGATGTCAGTAGCACCCCCACTGTGACAACCAAAAATGTTGCCAGACATGACCTCATGGATTCTGAGGGGCAAAACTGCCCTGGTTGAGAACCAGTGCCCTAAAGAACAGGAGGCGGGAGAAAGGGACTACTGTTGTCTTTTATTTTTATTTTATTTTATTGTCATTATATTTTGAATAAAAAATTTTAGAGTTGTTTATTAGGACTGTCATTAAAAAGTGAAAGAGTCTACATTCTCCAGAGGGAATGATGTTATTTATGTATTTATTTTATTAAGGTATCATCGATATGCAATCACATGAGCAACATTGTGGTACCAGATTCCCCCCATTATCAAGTCCACACCACATACCCCGTTACAGTCACTGTCCATCAGCATAGTAAGATGGTATAGAGTCACTACTTGTCTTCTCTGTGCTATACCTCCTTCCCTGTGGCCCCCCTACATTATGTATGCTAATCATAATACCCGTTAATCCCCTTATCCCTCCTTTCCCACCCACCCTCCCCAGTCTCTTTCACTTTGGTAACTGTTAGTCCCGTTCCTGGGTTCTGTGATTCTGCTGCTGTTTTGTTCCTTCACTTCTTGCTTTGTTGGATATGCCACAGATGAGTGAAATCATTTGGTACTTGTCTTTCTCTGGGAGTCTTATGTCACTGAGCATAATACCCTCTAGCTCCATCCATGTTGTTGTAAATGGTAGCGTTTGTTTCCTTCTTACGGTTGAATGATACTCCATTGTGTATACGTACCACATCTTCTTTATCCATTCATCTACTGATGAACACTTAGGTTGCTTCCGTTTCTTGGCTATTGTAAATAGTGCTGCAATAAACGTAGGTGTGCATGTGTCTTTTTGAAATTGGGCTCCTGCTTTCTTAGGGTGGAATTTCCTAGGAGTGGAATTGCTGGGTCAAATGGTATTTCCAGTTTTAGTTTTTTGAGGAACGTCCAAACTGCTTTCCGCAGTGGTTGAACTAATTGATAATTTACATTCTCACCAGCACCGTAAGAGGGTTCATCTTTCTCCACATCCTCACCAACATTTGTTGTTGTTTGTGTTTTGGATGGTGGCCATCCTAACTGGTGTGTTCTGGTATATCATTGTGGTTTTACTTATTTATTAATTTTTTTATTTTGGTATCATTAATATATACACTTACATGAACAACATTGTGGTTACTAGATTCCCGCCATTATCAAGCCCCCCCACATACCTCATTACAGTCACTGTCCATCAGTGTAGTAAGATGGTACAGAATCACTACTTGCCTTCTCTGTGCTATACTGCCTTCCCTGTGCACCCCCACCCCCGTACATTATGTGTGCGAATCGTGCTGCGTCTTCTTCCCCTCATCCCTCCCTTCCGACCGGTCCTCCCTAGTGCCTTTTCCTTTGTTAACTGTCAGTCCATTCTTGGATTCTGCGAGTGTGCTCCTGTTTTGTTCCTCCAGGTTTTGCTTTGTTTTTATAATCCAGAGATGAATGAAATCCTATGATACTTGTCTTTCTCTGCCTGGCTCATTTCACTGAGCATAATACCCTCTCGCTCCATCCATGTTGTTGCAAATGGTAGGATTTGTTTTCTTTTTATGGCTGAATAAGATTCCATTGTGTATATGCACCACATCTTCTTTATCCATTCATCTACTGATGGACAATTAGGTTGCTTCCATTTCATGGCTACTGTAAATAGTGCTGTGATAAACATAGGGGTGCATCCGTCTTTTTCAAACTGGGCTCCTGCATTCTTAGGGTAAATTCCTAGGAGTGGAAATCCTGGGCGAAATGGTATTTCTATTTTGAGCTTTTTGAGGACCCTCCATAGTGCTTTCCACAATGGTTGAACTAATTTACCTTCCCACCAGCAGTGTAGGAGGGTTCCCCTTTCTCCACATCCTCGCCAACATTTGTTGTTGTTTGTCTTTTGGATGTTGGCCATCCTACGTGGTGTGAGGTGATCTCTCGTTGTGGTTTTAATTTGCGTTTCTCCGATGATTAGCAACGTGGAGCATCTTTTCATGTGCCTGTTGGCCATCTGAATTTCTTCTTCGGAGAAGTGTCTTTTCAGCTCCTCTGCCCATTTTTTAATTGGTTTATTTACTTTTTTGTTGTTGGTGTGTAAGCTGTTTATATAATTTGGATGTCAAACCCTTATCGGATATATCACTTATAAATATATTCTCCCGTAGTGTAGGATGCTTTTTTGTTCTACTGATGATGTGCTTTGATGTACAGAAGCGTTTTACTTTGATATAATCCCACTTGTTTATTTTTGCTTTTGTTTCCCTTGCCCAGGTAGATATATTCAGGAAGAAGTTGGTCATGTTTATGTCCAAGAGATTTTTGCCTATGTGTTTCTCTAAGAGTTTTATGGTTTTATGACTTACATTCAGGTCTTTGATGGTAGAGCCACACAATGGAGTATTATAAAGTCATAAAAAGGAATGAAAATATACTGACATATGGTGTAACATAGATGTATTCTGAGAACATTAGGCTAAGTGAAAGCAGCCAGACACAAAAGTCACATACTGTATCATTTCATATATATGAAATGTTCATACAAGCAAATCCACACACAGAGAAAACAGAGTAGAGGCTGCCAGGGTGTGCAGAGAGGAGGGAATGAGGAGTGCCTGCTAATGTGTAAGGGGCGGTTCTTTGGGGAATGATGAAAATGCTGTGGGTTAGATAATGATGACGGTTGCACAAGCTTGTGAATGTGCTGAATGCCACTGATTTTACTAAAGTTTCTAGAGGTGAATTTTATGGTTCGTGAATTATATCTCAATAACTGTCATAATGCAAATCACCAGTTTTCCCAAGGTGATTATCCGCTGTTCTCCTCTCCCCCTGTCCCCACTCCATTCCCTTTCCCGTCTAGTCCCGTGCCCTCCCCGTGGCTGCCCCAAGGGGCCTTCTCCTAAGTAGCGCCTCTGGACCATCCTGAGCCTTGGGCCTCCAGTTGGTGGCAGGGCAACCCAGCACGCGCACACTCCCGTCGCTCACACCTGGAAGAAGTGGGTGCTTCCAGGGAGATACTTCTTGTGGGCTTAGGTGGTTAGTGATGTTTAGAGCAGGCTGCGCGGGCCAGGGTTGATGGAGGAGGACTGTTCCGGTCAAGTTAACATTTAGGCCCGTCCGAAGTTTCGTCTGGTCCGCCATGGGGCTCCGGGTGCCGTGCTCTGAAAGCCAGGTTGGCCACCTAAGGGCGCCTGAAATACCAAGGACTTCGGAGGCATATAGGCCTCAAATTGAGGCCTTGCCCCTCCCCATGCAGTGTGACCTCAGTCCACGGCTGAACCTCACTTAGTGAAGTGGCACAGTGATACAGACAGTAGGGTGCTCTCGGGCCTGCTGCGCAGGTGTTGAGTGGACGGTGATTTAAATCCCAGGCCCTGCTCTGGCTGGGGCTCCTGCCGCAGCAGTTGGCTGGGCTCAGCCCCTGTTATCGGCTGCCCCCAGGATAGCTCTGAGCCCCTGCCATTCCTCTGGCAGATCCTTCTCTGATTTGTACTCGCCTCTCCTGGATTGGGCAGCCCAAAGTTTTGGAGTTGTGTCCTGAATCCCTTGTTTTCCAAAATACTTACCTGGTGGTCATGAGACATGATGTCAGCCCTCATGAGAGACTCTCTACGTTTCTCCTGGTCAACCTAGACGCATCTCCTGCCATCTTCAACTATTCAAAGGTTAACCCTGACCCTTAGCCCTGATGCGCTTCTTACTTCTGCCATTTCCCACACGCTGGCTCCCTTTTTATAAACCTGTAACCTCTCCCCCCCCCCTTCGGCCTTCCTGACCCTGGGCCGAGTTCCTTCCTCTGTCCCCAGTTCTCACCCCTTTTCCCTGACGTGCCGTCCACCTTCCAGGTCTTTCTTTCTCATACAGGCTCTCATCCCCACTCCCACCAAAGAGAAACCACAGTTGAAAGCATATCAAAACTCCAAAGGCTTCTTATTATTCATCTCTTAATTCTATTAACATTTATTGTTTTATTGTTTTAAAATCTACGAGAATAAATAGAGGAACTTATATCTATCTGTCTACGTGTGGAAACTTAACATCTATCTATCTACGTGTGGAAACTTTTATCTATCTATCTATCTATGGGTGGAAACTTTTATCTATCTATCTATCTATGGGAGGAAACTTATCTGTCTGTCTACAGCTGTTGGTACCAAAGTGGCACCAACAGTCCTGTCAGCTCTTACTTTATGTAGCTGTAGTAGTCAGCAATTCCCATTTCCTTTTCCCTCCCGATGAAAAACTGTAGTTTCCCCGCACAGGTGTATTTGGCAGCATCCTCCCGCTCTCGTTGAGCCCGCCTCTTCATAGCCTCCCGCTCTGGCCTCTGCTCCTCTGTGATGGGCTTGGATATTACTGGCCCAGAAATATCAGGTTTCCTCCATGGAGTGGGTTGGAAGCGGGGTTCTTGGGGTGGAAGCTGGGTTTGAGGCTTGGGTGGAGGCTCGTGCTGGGGCCCAGCAGTGGGAAGGGGCTCCTGCTGGAGGGAAGTGCGAGATGATGTTCTGTAGGGTGCAGGTCTAGAGGCAGCGGTCTGGGTGACCCTGGGCCGGGTGGAGTCGGTCCGGTGTGGCTGGGTTGAGTTGGTCTGGACTGGACCCAGAGATGAGCAGGCAGGACCCGTCACAGATGCACGTGCTTGCCGGGACGAACCGACTGCAGTAGGTTGAGCGGCGTCAGTAGGTCCAGGCCGGGTAGAGGAAGGCAGAGCTGGCCGGCGTGAGGCCAGAGACTGTGGCCTCCGACTCCGAGGAACTCGGCGAGCTTGAGGCCTGTCCTCAGTCAGAAAAGGCAGAGGCACCAACTTGACCTTCCCAGGAGGTGGCCGTTCATCCTGGGATGGAGATGGACACTCTCTTTTGACACTGCCATCTGGTTTGTGGGCTCTGGCATGAGTTTTCCCAAGGCCTTTACCCTCACGTGGAGTATTCAGCCACGGTTTGGTGGCCGGGGGTGGCTGGGGGTCTTTGGGGTTCCTTGAATTTCCCAAGGCCTGGGAATTAGAGAGTCCAGTTTCCTTATCAGCCGCCTTCCCCAGTGCGTGAAGAACCTGCACAGGCTCCAGCGTGTGCATGCCCAGCGTGCTTCGATGTTTTTTAAGGTTCTCTTGGCTGAGCTCAGGTTGGTTTTTCTTGCGCTTCATCCTGGGCATGGTTGGCTTTTCCTCTGCCCGGGCTTTGCTCCTGGACGGCTTACCCTCCTCAGCTTGCTTGGAGTTGCCTTTTCTCTGTCCTCTCCCCGTACTTCTCTTTTCACCTGGTTTAGATAGAACACTTCAAAATGTGTGGATATTACTTTTTAAATATCATTAAATTAAAACATAGAAAATCTCTGAAACACTAGTGGAGGGAGGCCGCTACAGATGATACATCTCAGTGTATGCTGCCAGTTTTCTACACCACCTTGTTTTCTCTTGTTTCTGTGGAAAGAGTTTCAAGATGCCTCTGATTTCATTTTCTACATGGGTGCCCTTTAAGACTCAGTGTTGGAAAAGAAAGGGACCAGAGAGAAGCAGTCTGCCATCCTCATGTAACAGATGAGCAAAAACCAGATTTTCTTGGAGAGTCAGTGACTTGTCCAAAGTCACACAGCTAGTAAATGTCAAAGTCAGAAGTGAAACGAGGTCTCCAGAGTTCTAGTTCAACACTTTCTCCCATTATTTCATGCTATTTTAAACCTGCTACTAAATTTAGGGGCAAAAAAAATCTAATGAAAATCTTTTAAGAGTTTCTTTCCTTACCTGACATGGTCAGAGAAGAGCAGGAAACACCAACTGTAGATCCCAGAGATGAGGAGAAGATGCTAGAGGATGTCTGAGTGGCTGAAGCCAAAGAGTACGTGTGTCCGGCACGAAGATTACCGGTCACTGGTCACTTGCCGTGCTCCAAGTCTGTTTACAGACAACTCCGTGGAAACCCCAAGATTCTACGGGTGGTGATAGGTCGGTGGGAGAATGATGTCGCAAGCAGGCAGTTTAAAGGTACGAGGTAGCCAATAGGGAGGTCAGCTTCCCACCAAGGAGACAGGATTGGGTGGAGGCAGTAGTAGGTGAGCTAAAACAACACCTAAATGGCTGCGCTCTGTGAAGGGGGAATCCTACAGGACAGGTGTGATAGCCCCCATTCCCCCCAGGATCTTATGTTAGGGAAATCATCTCAACATTCCTTACAGATATTCGTTAATCTAAGAAGCTAGTAATTATTTGTAATACATTTTGTGACATAACACTACCCATTATTTGTACTGTTAACTAATATAATATCCTTAGGAAGGAGCAGCATTTAGGTGGAACAGTTGGTTACATTTGTTCTGACATCGTATCAGTTGATCTGCTTAATGAACTTGCCCTTTTTGAGGAGCACAAGAAGGGATTGAGGAGCTCTTTTTGTCACTTGGTCCAAGAATTGGATGACTTTGTTGAGTGCACCTTGCGAGGAAAGATGTGGTCCAAGGATCTTTCCGTGTGGTTTCCTCCCCTTGACTCCTGTCTTCCTTGGGCTGTTGTGGGTGAAGCCATGTTGCACTTGCGTCTCTCTCTCTCTCTCTCTCTCTTCTGCTTTCCTTATTCTCTTCATTATAGGCGTTGTTTCTGGGACAAGCCTTGATCTGGCTGGCGTTCTTCCGCTCATGAGTGTTACTTTCTGTCAACTTCCAGCAGCAGGGGTGCTCTTTCTCAGTGCCTGATGCTTCGCAAAATGAACTCTGCCCATTAGATGCAAACGCCAGACAGCTAGAAGACATCGCTGATTGCAGACCTTTCCTCTTCCAGCCTTTGGTTGCAGTTCTTTTGCCCATAATTTGTTACCTCTGGCTCCTTGGGCTGCCCAGGCACCCTGCCGTCCCACTCTTTTGTACACGAGAGGCATTGCTTTATCTTCCCTTTTCCTTCTCACACAGTGTACCCAGTGTGGCAGAGTAGCCTCCTCCCGCTTTGCAAACAGCCACTGTAGCATCTTGGATCCCTAGGATTCTCTGCCTGCCATGCTTGGGTGCAAGGCAGGCAACCTGAAGAGGAGAAGAGTTAGAGAAAGAGGAGGCCCTTCCTGGAGAACAGGGAACAGGCAAGATGAACAGATAGAGGAAAAGAGAGATTCGTGTGGATTTTTCAGTTTCTGTAAGAATTAAGTTGACACATTTTTGGCCTCTTATTAACAGAAGAGACAGTTCAATATATATTACATATATTTTATGTAGCGCGATAGTGCAGCAATTGCCATGAATTCTGTACCCTAAAGAGAATAATCTTAAGTATATTTTCCCTCTTTGTTTGATGTCAGGGCACCTCATTTACTCACTCACTGGCAGGTGTGTACACTATGGGTGGTTTTTAAATGCTGTGGTTTTGTCTACATGGTTTCTCCTTGTCCCATTTTTAAGGAACCCAACATTGTACGACATAGTGCATGCTTTCCTCCTGATGGTTGTTATTTTGAAGCATCGTGCACTAACCTGACTTGATGGATTTAGTGGAGAGATTTAAAAGGAGTCTGTGAAAGGGTCGTTTTGGTGAGTCCCAATGTGCACGCAAACATAAGGACAGATGCCTGCAGCCAGTGGCTGGATTGCTTCTGTTTTTGCTCCCTTGTTTAGTGGAACTCATTAAAGGCTCTGTGACTGTGACCAAGTGAGGTAGGGCTGAGTTGCTAGCGATCTGTATATGTGGTGTAAGCTGGTTTGGTGGAGGAAATGTATGCATCTATTCCTTGTGGCACGCTTTTAGAGGTGCCTAGATTGGCCTGGGGACGTTTCCAGTGTGATGAGCACGAGGTATGTGATTATGAGGTGCCAAGAATCCACCTGAGGATAGAGCATAGATGGAACTTCTTTTTTCATTTATAGGTCACATATTCACTTGTAGACACATATTTCACTTGTAGACTTACTTTTCCTATTAGGAGATATGAGATTTTTCAGTGATGGGGGTTGATGCTTATCTGAGAGGAGATCGTGAAGGGTACTGAAGTGTAGAGAGATAGACCTTCAGCTTAGAAATGTTTCTTAAACCCTAAGAATGCAGCACTCCAGTTTGGAAAAGACAGATGCACCCCTATGTTTATCGCTGCACTATTTACGATAGCCAAGATATGGAAGCAACCTAAATGTCCATCACTAGATGAATGGATAAAGAAGATGTGGTACATATACACAATGGAATATTACTCAGCTAAAAGGAAAAAACAGATCCTACCATTTGCAACGACGTGGATGGAGCCAGGGGGTATTATGCTCAGTGAAATAAGCCAGGCGGAGAAAGACAAGTACCAAATGATTTCACTCATATGGGGAGTATAAGAAAAAAGGAAAACTGAAGGAACAAAACAGCAGCAGAATCACAGAACCCAAGAATGGACTTAACAGTTACCAAAGGGAAAGGGACTGGGGAGGATGGGTGGGAAGGGAGGGATAAGGGCAGGGAAAAAGAAAGGGGGCATTATGATTAGCATGTATATAGTGTGTGTGGGGGCACGGGGAGGGCTGTGCAATACAGAGAAGAGGAGTAGTTGATTTTATAGCATCTTACTGTACTGATGGACAGTGACTGTGAAGGGGTATGTGGGGGGGGGGGGACTTGGTGAAGGGGCGAGCCTAGGAAACATAAGGTCTTTCATGTAATTGTAGATTAATGATACCAAAATAAAGAAAAAAATGTTAGAAAAACAAAAAAGGAAAATGTTTCTTAAGATTTTTCTCCCTAGGCTTCATATCTGAGATAGCCTTCTTCCGTGATATTAGCATGTAATGTGAGGCTACTGATATATGGTAAATGTCTGCAAGCCACACCAGTCTCTCTCTTCTCCGCTTCCATGGGAATCAAGGGCATCGATAGGTAATGCAGGTTAATTTGGTCATGTAAGAGTGTGGTGATTGTGGTCAGACAAATTCTGGTAGCAGTGAAATGTTTACATACTAAAATACTCAGTTCCAACATTCAATTCTTTTAGGCAAATCCTTAATTAGGCCTTTCCTGGTTCCCAACCTTTGTAACTATTTTCTTTCCATAGATCCAGCCTTTTGATGTTACCTGCAGGCTGAGCACACATTAAGCTCTACCAGAATCTTAAATGTAGGAGGCAGAACCTAAAGAGCTTTGGTCTAACACTCTGGAACTTAGCATTAAGCCCTTCCCTGACTTAAAGACTTAGGTTTATGGTTAGGTATTGCCTTGTCCCAGAGGCCCACCTCCTGTATTTCGTACTCTTCTTCGGGACAACTGGGAGTGTCTTGGTATAACAGAACAAGTCCATCCACCCCTGAGGCTCTTCCTTACTCTCTCCATTGTCACTTTTTGATTTGATTCAAGACTGGAATCCCTTAAACCCCTGCGGTTTGGAACCTGGGGGCCCTCCCAGATAGCAGTAGATTTCGTTAGTGTCAATTATGTTGTTCAGTGCTCCAAATAGCCCTCATTCCTGTATTTCCCATCCCACTACATACCTGTTAAGGCGTTCTTTTTACCTCATGCTGAACGCAGTCCCATCCAAAGACGCAATCTTTGTTAGTTCACATACTTTCTGGAAACTCTGTTATGCCCCAGTCTGGATTTTCCTGTGTCAGCCATAACTGAGTTTGTTTCTGATGGACAGTGACTGTAGTGGGGTATGTGGTGGGGACTTGATAATGGGGGGAGTCTAGTAACCATGATGTTGCTCATATAATTGCGCGTTAGTGACACTCAAAAAAAAAACTGTGGCAGAGCTAGCTCCTAACTCTGTCCAGTCCCCTTTCCATCGCATAGCACCTCCTGAGAAAGACACGTGCCAGATAATTGCAATTGCTTAAGAAAAAACAAAAACAAATTTAGATTCGTTTAAGCCGTGCCCTTCTCTCTTGGCCACACGTTGGTTTCACAGGTGGGGAAACTGAGGCCCAAGAGAGGCTGTGCCCTGCCCCCAAGGCCACCCAGAGCAAAATTTGGTGCCCGCTTGCCAGATGTCCCGGCAATATGTGTTCTTAAATTTTTCAAATGTTTTGATGAGCATTTTCAGATTCGTCATTGAGTTTCAACACAGGAAAATGTAACAGAGAAAGTAAAAGGAACCCGAACTGCACCCAGGGTTAACAAGAGAAATACAAAATTTAAAACAAGTTAAGGGTGAATACTGAAGGGCCCCCACCCCATAAGATGGCGAAATTGCTGCTTCTCTTCCGGGTCCTCGGTTCCCGCCGGTGCCACCTGAACCCCAATCACCCCTCGCCCCCCTAATCCCAGTACCTAGCCAATAGCCACCAGCCCCGTAGAAGTGACACCACAATCACCCCATGCCCCTTCCTATATAACCCAGCGCCTTTCCCTAATAAAGCGGAATTCTCCGGTGAATTGCTGCTGTGTGTCGCTCCTTTCCTTTCAGTTTCCACTTGAAGCTTTATCTTTTAGCAAAGTGGAAGTGCAGGATCAATACAGTTTTTCTAGTTTCTGATAGATTCATGCCACAGTTTGTATATAGTCATGTGTGTAGATATTTGTACCATTTGTTCTTTTGGGCTCTACATGCCTATTGGTTATCTTGTTCATGAATTCTAATATTTTATGATTTTATTCTAAAAGGGTATTTTTTTCATGAATTCTAAAAGAATATCTATCACTAAATTTGAGTTACCTAATTGTAACTTGGCAAGCTATGCCAGGCTAATTTATGTCTTTTCTTTTTCCAAGTAGCAATTTACTAACATTGACCCCCTCTTAATTATCATAATTCAAATTGTAAATGCTTGTGGATTTAAACTTGGTCAGAATATGACTGTCCCAGCAATGTTAAAGCTAGTGGTCTTTTTACCCATTCGTTCGTTCGTTCATTCATTCATTCAGTAACCCTGACCTCTCTGTTTTCCCATCTCTAGATGGTTGCAAAGAACAGGAACAGTGTACGTAAGGTACTTCCGGAAATTAGAAAATAAATTCAGCATTATAATTTTCTACAGTTTAACCTGTCATTTAGTACTGTACTCTGCCTTCAGACGTACTGTGGGACATGCTGTCTTCGCTGTCCCGCTGTGGCAGAATTCAGAGTTTTTCTAACAAGTACAGTTCCTTATGCCTGGTACTGTGTGCAAATTTCAGACTCAAGCTTCATTCTCACCTCTCTGTTATTTCTTGATACTTTCTAAAATGTAAATACGTACTTGTCCACCTCTAGCGTGACACCTGGCACATGACAGGAACCCACAAGAAGTTTCACTAAGAGTGGGAAGGTAGGTTGATACAATATTTTTGGAGAGTAGTTAGGCAGTGTCTCGCAAAATTTTCAGTTTGCATATCCTTCATTCCAAGAATTCTACTAGGAATTTAGATATAGTTGTATACATGTATAGGGATGTTCACATTGCAGCCTGTCTTTAAGGAGGACAGAAAATTGAAAGCAACTGAAAGTTAATCAGTATTGGGCAGATTATGTAAATGGTGGTACTTATGATCAGTGGAGTACTTTGCAGCCATTAGAAAGAATAGAAAGGCTGTTTGCATAAATTGACCAGGAAAATCAGCATCTAAGATAGGTTGCAGAATATATATATGTAGTGTGGTGCTTTTATATAAAATAGAGGACACCCATATATGTGCAAGTAGGTACTGATATATTTAAATACATATACAGTTAATGATAGAAAAAAAAAGCCAAAAAAAACATGGGTTCACAAGCTTAAAAAAAGAAAAAACATATACAGCAAAAGGGAATATAGTATGCCCTTGAAAAATGTTCGAAGAACCGCACAAAGAAACGGAGGGGTGGGATTTCACTTTGATTCTGTCCGTGACCTGTGTGCTCTTTGGATCCCGAGGGGTTTGCAGGCCCATCGACGTGCGCTACCCACCGCCGGCTGAGGAGGGCGCTGTGGCCCCCAGAATCCCGTCGGCCGGCGCGGGGAATGAGAGCACCGCGGGCGGTGCCGCATGCGCAGCAGCAGGAGCCGAGGCGCTGCGGCGTGAAGTGTTCCCGTCGGAAATCCAGTTGTCGCCGAGGGCGCCGGCCCGGCGGCTCTGTCGCTCTTGGCGTTGCGTGGGCACGGGCGGCATCTTGGGGCGCAGAGGAGCCAATGGCATCGTGCCCGCCACCGCTGGGGCCAGAGACGCGTCTTTTCCGGACGGCCCTGTGGCAAGAGGAAGGGTGCAGGCCACGCCCCCGAAAGGTAAGCAGCCTCGGCCCGGTGCGGGCCCGTCCCGCCCGCAACTCCTGGGCCTCGGTAGCTGCCTGAGCGTTGCCGCCGCGCGTGGCCCGCCCGCCTCTTCCCGGGAGGCTGTGACGCTTTCGCTGCTCCGCTCGCAGGAGGTGACGTGGACAGAGAACAGCCTGGTTTTTTGATTTCTCCCCATCCTTCTAAACACGAGGCACGGGCCATGGTTCCCCGGGTGAAATAGAGAGACGGACTGCTCTTGAAGATGGGCCTGTGAGTGCTGGGGACACCCCTTACTTACCGAAATGGGGGTCCGCCGCATTCCTCAAGCTGTGCTATCTTGGCACAGAAAATAGGAGTAAGAAGAGCCAAGGTTGAAAGGAAAACCCACCAGTACAACCAAACTTTTCACCGGAAAAATGTGTGTGTTGTTCCCAGGAATCGCCAAGGGCATCCTGTTGCTTTCTAAGAGGTCTCATTTGAGAAATCGGCTTCCGTGTATTCCAACGATTAATTTTGAGGCTTTGCTTTTATGTTCAGTGAACCCGTCTTCCTTGAGACCTTGCTTTCCTCCATCTCATACCTCATTAAATCCCCTTCCTCCGATTTATGCCCTGAATATCTTTTGAGTCTGTCCTCTCTCCTCCACCAGCATCCTAATATAGAACTTGCCTGATCTGTCTGTCCTGATGAGTGTATATATTTATCGGTTCTTGTTTCCTTCCAGTCCATTCTTCACATAAGACATTTTCTTAATAGGCAACTTGGAAAGTTCTCATAAATATCGCACAAAAACATTGCTTTAAGAATAAAAACAAACTCTTTTCCATGACCTTTAAGACTCTGCGTGGTCTAGAATCCCCTCTCTTTGCCCAGCGCCATCTTGTGTCACTTTTGCCCTCGCTTTCTATACTGAAGGAATGCTGAATTAACCTTAGTTGATTCTATATAAATCCTACCGAAGGCAGCTCAAATACTACCTTTTTACTATCACTCCTAGCCTTATTAAATGAAGTTCACGGCCCCTTTTTTAATCAGGTTTTTCCTTTAAAACATGGACTTGAGGTTCACTACTGGTTGCATTTGATGGCATCCGTTGTGTTAGGACCAAAAATAAAGTGTAAAGTGAAAGAGTTGGAGTTAAAAGGGTTTCAGTCAACATGTGTGTATTTAAGGACGCCTTAGTGCTCACGATTGGGCTAGATTTCATTGGGGACGCAGGAGTTCTGGCCACCTGTGGTCTTAGATGTGTCTTATTTGTTGAGCCCTTTGCACTGTTCTGTTGCCTTGTCTGTTTTCAAGACGGGGAAGCAGGCACATCACGTAAGACACCTCCAGTTTCCTTCTTCATTTCCGGTGACTGATGCCTCACTCATTCTGCTCCTGTGCTCCTTTATTCTGCTCAGAATTGCTGAAACTGGAGAACTTGACACCATCGTTAGTATTGATCATTGTTACTGGCAGCTCCTATGTACTGGCTATCCTTGACATTCAAACACATGAGTACCACAGAAGCATTATTTTCATGACTCAATAACTTCGTGAGTAAGAGACCTAGCTCTTTGGCCTGTGTCCACGTGGCCCAGCTGTTAGGCAAGAGAGTTGGTGGTTAAATTATACAGGTTTTGTTTTGTTTGAATAATGTTTTTCTGTGTTAAGGCAGCCCATCATAGGATTATTATTAAGATTAGCAGAGCCAAGATTCCTCATCTCTGCTTATTTTATAGCAAATTGAGTGATTCAGGAAAATTTTTTTCTTCTTAACCTTTATCGTAATCATGCAAATCATCAAATAAGTATTGAGCACCTACAGGTTGTGTGGCTTGTCATAAGACCTTCCCCTGAGTTACTTAGATCTTAGGTAGGCAGCATAAGTAGAAGATTTCAGTGCAGTTGATAGGCAACAACTCCTAAAGCCGCAGTGATAATGAAATGACGTGTAATTTAGGAAGGGAATAATGTTAAAGTGTCTCATTTACATTTTTAGCCTTAATCTTTCATAATAGTAGGTCCTTCTTAAGAAAAATAATAGTGTTTTGTACAGTTTTTAATAGTTCATAGAGTATTTCACCTCCTTTACTTCATTTGGTCTTCACAGTTCGGTGTGCTCTGAGTTGGGCGCATTATCCTCATTCTGTAAGTAAGGAACCATTCTCTGGGTCTAGTGACATGCTGTGTTCCACAATTTGGAGTAACAAAACCTGGATTTTCTAGCTCTTCTTTCAGGATTCACTCGACATTATAGGCCACATTCTTTTCGTTTTACTTTTGGTAATTCTCAGTGAGCTGAAGGTTGTCTATTGAGATTATAGTCTAGAGCCACACGGACCACTTTTTGGTTATTTTTAAATTATTTTTTTGAATAGATGACATGTACATATACAAAATTCAGAAAGCACAAACCGGTGTGTGTGTGTGTGTGGTGTGTGTGTGTGTGTGTGTGTGTGTGTGTGTGTGTGTGTGTGTGTGTACTTAAAATCAAAGTCTCCCTACCGCTCCTCTTTCCCCCCAAACCCTCACTTCCCCTGCCCTGAGACAGTCACTCTTACTAGTTTCTTATATGTCCTAGAGATGATATATGCATAGCAATTATATCACATTAGATTTTTGATCACATACTACTGGAAGGGTTTGTCAGTGGTATTGACACTTGGGGTGGAATAATTCTTTGCTGTGGGGACGGTCCTGTGTGCTATGGGGTTTTCAGCAGTGTCCCTGGTCTGAACCCACTAGATGTCAGTAGCACCCCCACTGTGACAACCAAAAATGTTGCCAGACATGACCTCATGGATTCTGAGGGGCAAAACTGCCCTGGTTGAGAACCAGTGCCCTAAAGAACAGGAGGCGGGAGAAAGGGACTACTGTTGTCTTTTATTTTTATTTTATTTTATTGTCATTATATTTTGAATAAAAAATTTTAGAGTTGTTTATTAGGACTGTCATTAAAAAGTGAAAGAGTCTACATTCTCCAGAGGGAATGATGTTATTTATGTATTTATTTTATTAAGGTATCATCGATATGCAATCACATGAGCAACATTGTGGTACCAGATTCCCCCCATTATCAAGTCCACACCACATACCCCGTTACAGTCACTGTCCATCAGCATAGTAAGATGGTATAGAGTCACTACTTGTCTTCTCTGTGCTATACCTCCTTCCCTGTGGCCCCCCTACATTATGTATGCTAATCATAATACCCGTTAATCCCCTTATCCCTCCTTTCCCACCCACCCTCCCCAGTCTCTTTCACTTTGGTAACTGTTAGTCCCGTTCCTGGGTTCTGTGATTCTGCTGCTGTTTTGTTCCTTCACTTCTTGCTTTGTTGGATATGCCACAGATGAGTGAAATCATTTGGTACTTGTCTTTCTCTGGGAGTCTTATGTCACTGAGCATAATACCCTCTAGCTCCATCCATGTTGTTGTAAATGGTAGCGTTTGTTTCCTTCTTACGGTTGAATGATACTCCATTGTGTATACGTACCACATCTTCTTTATCCATTCATCTACTGATGAACACTTAGGTTGCTTCCGTTTCTTGGCTATTGTAAATAGTGCTGCAATAAACGTAGGTGTGCATGTGTCTTTTTGAAATTGGGCTCCTGCTTTCTTAGGGTGGAATTTCCTAGGAGTGGAATTGCTGGGTCAAATGGTATTTCCAGTTTTAGTTTTTTGAGGAACGTCCAAACTGCTTTCCGCAGTGGTTGAACTAATTGATAATTTACATTCTCACCAGCACCGTAAGAGGGTTCATCTTTCTCCACATCCTCACCAACATTTGTTGTTGTTTGTGTTTTGGATGGTGGCCATCCTAACTGGTGTGTTCTGGTATATCATTGTGGTTTTACTTATTTATTAATTTTTTTATTTTGGTATCATTAATATATACACTTACATGAACAACATTGTGGTTACTAGATTCCCGCCATTATCAAGCCCCCCCACATACCTCATTACAGTCACTGTCCATCAGTGTAGTAAGATGGTACAGAATCACTACTTGCCTTCTCTGTGCTATACTGCCTTCCCTGTGCACCCCCACCCCCGTACATTATGTGTGCGAATCGTGCTGCGTCTTCTTCCCCTCATCCCTCCCTTCCGACCGGTCCTCCCTAGTGCCTTTTCCTTTGTTAACTGTCAGTCCATTCTTGGATTCTGCGAGTGTGCTCCTGTTTTGTTCCTCCAGGTTTTGCTTTGTTTTTATAATCCAGAGATGAATGAAATCCTATGATACTTGTCTTTCTCTGCCTGGCTCATTTCACTGAGCATAATACCCTCTCGCTCCATCCATGTTGTTGCAAATGGTAGGATTTGTTTTCTTTTTATGGCTGAATAAGATTCCATTGTGTATATGCACCACATCTTCTTTATCCATTCATCTACTGATGGACAATTAGGTTGCTTCCATTTCATGGCTACTGTAAATAGTGCTGTGATAAACATAGGGGTGCATCCGTCTTTTTCAAACTGGGCTCCTGCATTCTTAGGGTAAATTCCTAGGAGTGGAAATCCTGGGCGAAATGGTATTTCTATTTTGAGCTTTTTGAGGACCCTCCATAGTGCTTTCCACAATGGTTGAACTAATTTACCTTCCCACCAGCAGTGTAGGAGGGTTCCCCTTTCTCCACATCCTCGCCAACATTTGTTGTTGTTTGTCTTTTGGATGTTGGCCATCCTACGTGGTGTGAGGTGATCTCTCGTTGTGGTTTTAATTTGCGTTTCTCCGATGATTAGCAACGTGGAGCATCTTTTCATGTGCCTGTTGGCCATCTGAATTTCTTCTTCGGAGAAGTGTCTTTTCAGCTCCTCTGCCCATTTTTTAATTGGTTTATTTACTTTTTTGTTGTTGGTGTGTAAGCTGTTTATATAATTTGGATGTCAAACCCTTATCGGATATATCACTTATAAATATATTCTCCCGTAGTGTAGGATGCTTTTTTGTTCTACTGATGATGTGCTTTGATGTACAGAAGCGTTTTACTTTGATATAATCCCACTTGTTTATTTTTGCTTTTGTTTCCCTTGCCCAGGTAGATATATTCAGGAAGAAGTTGGTCATGTTTATGTCCAAGAGATTTTTGCCTATGTGTTTCTCTAAGAGTTTTATGGTTTTATGACTTACATTCAGGTCTTTGATGGTAGAGCCACACAATGGAGTATTATAAAGTCATAAAAAGGAATGAAAATATACTGACATATGGTGTAACATAGATGTATTCTGAGAACATTAGGCTAAGTGAAAGCAGCCAGACACAAAAGTCACATACTGTATCATTTCATATATATGAAATGTTCATACAAGCAAATCCACACACAGAGAAAACAGAGTAGAGGCTGCCAGGGTGTGCAGAGAGGAGGGAATGAGGAGTGCCTGCTAATGTGTAAGGGGCGGTTCTTTGGGGAATGATGAAAATGCTGTGGGTTAGATAATGATGACGGTTGCACAAGCTTGTGAATGTGCTGAATGCCACTGATTTTACTAAAGTTTCTAGAGGTGAATTTTATGGTTCGTGAATTATATCTCAATAACTGTCATAATGCAAATCACCAGTTTTCCCAAGGTGATTATCCGCTGTTCTCCTCTCCCCCTGTCCCCACTCCATTCCCTTTCCCGTCTAGTCCCGTGCCCTCCCCGTGGCTGCCCCAAGGGGCCTTCTCCTAAGTAGCGCCTCTGGACCATCCTGAGCCTTGGGCCTCCAGTTGGTGGCAGGGCAACCCAGCACGCGCACACTCCCGTCGCTCACACCTGGAAGAAGTGGGTGCTTCCAGGGAGATACTTCTTGTGGGCTTAGGTGGTTAGTGATGTTTAGAGCAGGCTGCGCGGGCCAGGGTTGATGGAGGAGGACTGTTCCGGTCAAGTTAACATTTAGGCCCGTCCGAAGTTTCGTCTGGTCCGCCATGGGGCTCCGGGTGCCGTGCTCTGAAAGCCAGGTTGGCCACCTAAGGGCGCCTGAAATACCAAGGACTTCGGAGGCATATAGGCCTCAAATTGAGGCCTTGCCCCTCCCCATGCAGTGTGACCTCAGTCCACGGCTGAACCTCACTTAGTGAAGTGGCACAGTGATACAGACAGTAGGGTGCTCTCGGGCCTGCTGCGCAGGTGTTGAGTGGACGGTGATTTAAATCCCAGGCCCTGCTCTGGCTGGGGCTCCTGCCGCAGCAGTTGGCTGGGCTCAGCCCCTGTTATCGGCTGCCCCCAGGATAGCTCTGAGCCCCTGCCATTCCTCTGGCAGATCCTTCTCTGATTTGTACTCGCCTCTCCTGGATTGGGCAGCCCAAAGTTTTGGAGTTGTGTCCTGAATCCCTTGTTTTCCAAAATACTTACCTGGTGGTCATGAGACATGATGTCAGCCCTCATGAGAGACTCTCTACGTTTCTCCTGGTCAACCTAGACGCATCTCCTGCCATCTTCAACTATTCAAAGGTTAACCCTGACCCTTAGCCCTGATGCGCTTCTTACTTCTGCCATTTCCCACACGCTGGCTCCCTTTTTATAAACCTGTAACCTCTCCCCCCCCCCTTCGGCCTTCCTGACCCTGGGCCGAGTTCCTTCCTCTGTCCCCAGTTCTCACCCCTTTTCCCTGACGTGCCGTCCACCTTCCAGGTCTTTCTTTCTCATACAGGCTCTCATCCCCACTCCCACCAAAGAGAAACCACAGTTGAAAGCATATCAAAACTCCAAAGGCTTCTTATTATTCATCTCTTAATTCTATTAACATTTATTGTTTTATTGTTTTAAAATCTACGAGAATAAATAGAGGAACTTATATCTATCTGTCTACGTGTGGAAACTTAACATCTATCTATCTACGTGTGGAAACTTTTATCTATCTATCTATCTATGGGTGGAAACTTTTATCTATCTATCTATCTATGGGAGGAAACTTATCTGTCTGTCTACAGCTGTTGGTACCAAAGTGGCACCAACAGTCCTGTCAGCTCTTACTTTATGTAGCTGTAGTAGTCAGCAATTCCCATTTCCTTTTCCCTCCCGATGAAAAACTGTAGTTTCCCCGCACAGGTGTATTTGGCAGCATCCTCCCGCTCTCGTTGAGCCCGCCTCTTCATAGCCTCCCGCTCTGGCCTCTGCTCCTCTGTGATGGGCTTGGATATTACTGGCCCAGAAATATCAGGTTTCCTCCATGGAGTGGGTTGGAAGCGGGGTTCTTGGGGTGGAAGCTGGGTTTGAGGCTTGGGTGGAGGCTCGTGCTGGGGCCCAGCAGTGGGAAGGGGCTCCTGCTGGAGGGAAGTGCGAGATGATGTTCTGTAGGGTGCAGGTCTAGAGGCAGCGGTCTGGGTGACCCTGGGCCGGGTGGAGTCGGTCCGGTGTGGCTGGGTTGAGTTGGTCTGGACTGGACCCAGAGATGAGCAGGCAGGACCCGTCACAGATGCACGTGCTTGCCGGGACGAACCGACTGCAGTAGGTTGAGCGGCGTCAGTAGGTCCAGGCCGGGTAGAGGAAGGCAGAGCTGGCCGGCGTGAGGCCAGAGACTGTGGCCTCCGACTCCGAGGAACTCGGCGAGCTTGAGGCCTGTCCTCAGTCAGAAAAGGCAGAGGCACCAACTTGACCTTCCCAGGAGGTGGCCGTTCATCCTGGGATGGAGATGGACACTCTCTTTTGACACTGCCATCTGGTTTGTGGGCTCTGGCATGAGTTTTCCCAAGGCCTTTACCCTCACGTGGAGTATTCAGCCACGGTTTGGTGGCCGGGGGTGGCTGGGGGTCTTTGGGGTTCCTTGAATTTCCCAAGGCCTGGGAATTAGAGAGTCCAGTTTCCTTATCAGCCGCCTTCCCCAGTGCGTGAAGAACCTGCACAGGCTCCAGCGTGTGCATGCCCAGCGTGCTTCGATGTTTTTTAAGGTTCTCTTGGCTGAGCTCAGGTTGGTTTTTCTTGCGCTTCATCCTGGGCATGGTTGGCTTTTCCTCTGCCCGGGCTTTGCTCCTGGACGGCTTACCCTCCTCAGCTTGCTTGGAGTTGCCTTTTCTCTGTCCTCTCCCCGTACTTCTCTTTTCACCTGGTTTAGATAGAACACTTCAAAATGTGTGGATATTACTTTTTAAATATCATTAAATTAAAACATAGAAAATCTCTGAAACACTAGTGGAGGGAGGCCGCTACAGATGATACATCTCAGTGTATGCTGCCAGTTTTCTACACCACCTTGTTTTCTCTTGTTTCTGTGGAAAGAGTTTCAAGATGCCTCTGATTTCATTTTCTACATGGGTGCCCTTTAAGACTCAGTGTTGGAAAAGAAAGGGACCAGAGAGAAGCAGTCTGCCATCCTCATGTAACAGATGAGCAAAAACCAGATTTTCTTGGAGAGTCAGTGACTTGTCCAAAGTCACACAGCTAGTAAATGTCAAAGTCAGAAGTGAAACGAGGTCTCCAGAGTTCTAGTTCAACACTTTCTCCCATTATTTCATGCTATTTTAAACCTGCTACTAAATTTAGGGGCAAAAAAAATCTAATGAAAATCTTTTAAGAGTTTCTTTCCTTACCTGACATGGTCAGAGAAGAGCAGGAAACACCAACTGTAGATCCCAGAGATGAGGAGAAGATGCTAGAGGATGTCTGAGTGGCTGAAGCCAAAGAGTACGTGTGTCCGGCACGAAGATTACCGGTCACTGGTCACTTGCCGTGCTCCAAGTCTGTTTACAGACAACTCCGTGGAAACCCCAAGATTCTACGGGTGGTGATAGGTCGGTGGGAGAATGATGTCGCAAGCAGGCAGTTTAAAGGTACGAGGTAGCCAATAGGGAGGTCAGCTTCCCACCAAGGAGACAGGATTGGGTGGAGGCAGTAGTAGGTGAGCTAAAACAACACCTAAATGGCTGCGCTCTGTGAAGGGGGAATCCTACAGGACAGGTGTGATAGCCCCCATTCCCCCCAGGATCTTATGTTAGGGAAATCATCTCAACATTCCTTACAGATATTCGTTAATCTAAGAAGCTAGTAATTATTTGTAATACATTTTGTGACATAACACTACCCATTATTTGTACTGTTAACTAATATAATATCCTTAGGAAGGAGCAGCATTTAGGTGGAACAGTTGGTTACATTTGTTCTGACATCGTATCAGTTGATCTGCTTAATGAACTTGCCCTTTTTGAGGAGCACAAGAAGGGATTGAGGAGCTCTTTTTGTCACTTGGTCCAAGAATTGGATGACTTTGTTGAGTGCACCTTGCGAGGAAAGATGTGGTCCAAGGATCTTTCCGTGTGGTTTCCTCCCCTTGACTCCTGTCTTCCTTGGGCTGTTGTGGGTGAAGCCATGTTGCACTTGCGTCTCTCTCTCTCTCTCTCTCTCTTCTGCTTTCCTTATTCTCTTCATTATAGGCGTTGTTTCTGGGACAAGCCTTGATCTGGCTGGCGTTCTTCCGCTCATGAGTGTTACTTTCTGTCAACTTCCAGCAGCAGGGGTGCTCTTTCTCAGTGCCTGATGCTTCGCAAAATGAACTCTGCCCATTAGATGCAAACGCCAGACAGCTAGAAGACATCGCTGATTGCAGACCTTTCCTCTTCCAGCCTTTGGTTGCAGTTCTTTTGCCCATAATTTGTTACCTCTGGCTCCTTGGGCTGCCCAGGCACCCTGCCGTCCCACTCTTTTGTACACGAGAGGCATTGCTTTATCTTCCCTTTTCCTTCTCACACAGTGTACCCAGTGTGGCAGAGTAGCCTCCTCCCGCTTTGCAAACAGCCACTGTAGCATCTTGGATCCCTAGGATTCTCTGCCTGCCATGCTTGGGTGCAAGGCAGGCAACCTGAAGAGGAGAAGAGTTAGAGAAAGAGGAGGCCCTTCCTGGAGAACAGGGAACAGGCAAGATGAACAGATAGAGGAAAAGAGAGATTCGTGTGGATTTTTCAGTTTCTGTAAGAATTAAGTTGACACATTTTTGGCCTCTTATTAACAGAAGAGACAGTTCAATATATATTACATATATTTTATGTAGCGCGATAGTGCAGCAATTGCCATGAATTCTGTACCCTAAAGAGAATAATCTTAAGTATATTTTCCCTCTTTGTTTGATGTCAGGGCACCTCATTTACTCACTCACTGGCAGGTGTGTACACTATGGGTGGTTTTTAAATGCTGTGGTTTTGTCTACATGGTTTCTCCTTGTCCCATTTTTAAGGAACCCAACATTGTACGACATAGTGCATGCTTTCCTCCTGATGGTTGTTATTTTGAAGCATCGTGCACTAACCTGACTTGATGGATTTAGTGGAGAGATTTAAAAGGAGTCTGTGAAAGGGTCGTTTTGGTGAGTCCCAATGTGCACGCAAACATAAGGACAGATGCCTGCAGCCAGTGGCTGGATTGCTTCTGTTTTTGCTCCCTTGTTTAGTGGAACTCATTAAAGGCTCTGTGACTGTGACCAAGTGAGGTAGGGCTGAGTTGCTAGCGATCTGTATATGTGGTGTAAGCTGGTTTGGTGGAGGAAATGTATGCATCTATTCCTTGTGGCACGCTTTTAGAGGTGCCTAGATTGGCCTGGGGACGTTTCCAGTGTGATGAGCACGAGGTATGTGATTATGAGGTGCCAAGAATCCACCTGAGGATAGAGCATAGATGGAACTTCTTTTTTCATTTATAGGTCACATATTCACTTGTAGACACATATTTCACTTGTAGACTTACTTTTCCTATTAGGAGATATGAGATTTTTCAGTGATGGGGGTTGATGCTTATCTGAGAGGAGATCGTGAAGGGTACTGAAGTGTAGAGAGATAGACCTTCAGCTTAGAAATGTTTCTTAAACCCTAAGAATGCAGCACTCCAGTTTGGAAAAGACAGATGCACCCCTATGTTTATCGCTGCACTATTTACGATAGCCAAGATATGGAAGCAACCTAAATGTCCATCACTAGATGAATGGATAAAGAAGATGTGGTACATATACACAATGGAATATTACTCAGCTAAAAGGAAAAAACAGATCCTACCATTTGCAACGACGTGGATGGAGCCAGGGGGTATTATGCTCAGTGAAATAAGCCAGGCGGAGAAAGACAAGTACCAAATGATTTCACTCATATGGGGAGTATAAGAAAAAAGGAAAACTGAAGGAACAAAACAGCAGCAGAATCACAGAACCCAAGAATGGACTTAACAGTTACCAAAGGGAAAGGGACTGGGGAGGATGGGTGGGAAGGGAGGGATAAGGGCAGGGAAAAAGAAAGGGGGCATTATGATTAGCATGTATATAGTGTGTGTGGGGGCACGGGGAGGGCTGTGCAATACAGAGAAGAGGAGTAGTTGATTTTATAGCATCTTACTGTACTGATGGACAGTGACTGTGAAGGGGTATGTGGGGGGGGGGGACTTGGTGAAGGGGCGAGCCTAGGAAACATAAGGTCTTTCATGTAATTGTAGATTAATGATACCAAAATAAAGAAAAAAATGTTAGAAAAACAAAAAAGGAAAATGTTTCTTAAGATTTTTCTCCCTAGGCTTCATATCTGAGATAGCCTTCTTCCGTGATATTAGCATGTAATGTGAGGCTACTGATATATGGTAAATGTCTGCAAGCCACACCAGTCTCTCTCTTCTCCGCTTCCATGGGAATCAAGGGCATCGATAGGTAATGCAGGTTAATTTGGTCATGTAAGAGTGTGGTGATTGTGGTCAGACAAATTCTGGTAGCAGTGAAATGTTTACATACTAAAATACTCAGTTCCAACATTCAATTCTTTTAGGCAAATCCTTAATTAGGCCTTTCCTGGTTCCCAACCTTTGTAACTATTTTCTTTCCATAGATCCAGCCTTTTGATGTTACCTGCAGGCTGAGCACACATTAAGCTCTACCAGAATCTTAAATGTAGGAGGCAGAACCTAAAGAGCTTTGGTCTAACACTCTGGAACTTAGCATTAAGCCCTTCCCTGACTTAAAGACTTAGGTTTATGGTTAGGTATTGCCTTGTCCCAGAGGCCCACCTCCTGTATTTCGTACTCTTCTTCGGGACAACTGGGAGTGTCTTGGTATAACAGAACAAGTCCATCCACCCCTGAGGCTCTTCCTTACTCTCTCCATTGTCACTTTTTGATTTGATTCAAGACTGGAATCCCTTAAACCCCTGCGGTTTGGAACCTGGGGGCCCTCCCAGATAGCAGTAGATTTCGTTAGTGTCAATTATGTTGTTCAGTGCTCCAAATAGCCCTCATTCCTGTATTTCCCATCCCACTACATACCTGTTAAGGCGTTCTTTTTACCTCATGCTGAACGCAGTCCCATCCAAAGACGCAATCTTTGTTAGTTCACATACTTTCTGGAAACTCTGTTATGCCCCAGTCTGGATTTTCCTGTGTCAGCCATAACTGAGTTTGTTTCTGATGGACAGTGACTGTAGTGGGGTATGTGGTGGGGACTTGATAATGGGGGGAGTCTAGTAACCATGATGTTGCTCATATAATTGCGCGTTAGTGACACTCAAAAAAAAAACTGTGGCAGAGCTAGCTCCTAACTCTGTCCAGTCCCCTTTCCATCGCATAGCACCTCCTGAGAAAGACACGTGCCAGATAATTGCAATTGCTTAAGAAAAAACAAAAACAAATTTAGATTCGTTTAAGCCGTGCCCTTCTCTCTTGGCCACACGTTGGTTTCACAGGTGGGGAAACTGAGGCCCAAGAGAGGCTGTGCCCTGCCCCCAAGGCCACCCAGAGCAAAATTTGGTGCCCGCTTGCCAGATGTCCCGGCAATATGTGTTCTTAAATTTTTCAAATGTTTTGATGAGCATTTTCAGATTCGTCATTGAGTTTCAACACAGGAAAATGTAACAGAGAAAGTAAAAGGAACCCGAACTGCACCCAGGGTTAACAAGAGAAATACAAAATTTAAAACAAGTTAAGGGTGAATACTGAAGGGCCCCCACCCCATAAGATGGCGAAATTGCTGCTTCTCTTCCGGGTCCTCGGTTCCCGCCGGTGCCACCTGAACCCCAATCACCCCTCGCCCCCCTAATCCCAGTACCTAGCCAATAGCCACCAGCCCCGTAGAAGTGACACCACAATCACCCCATGCCCCTTCCTATATAACCCAGCGCCTTTCCCTAATAAAGCGGAATTCTCCGGTGAATTGCTGCTGTGTGTCGCTCCTTTCCTTTCAGTTTCCACTTGAAGCTTTATCTTTTAGCAAAGTGGAAGTGCAGGATCAATACAGTTTTTCTAGTTTCTGATAGATTCATGCCACAGTTTGTATATAGTCATGTGTGTAGATATTTGTACCATTTGTTCTTTTGGGCTCTACATGCCTATTGGTTATCTTGTTCATGAATTCTAATATTTTATGATTTTATTCTAAAAGGGTATTTTTTTCATGAATTCTAAAAGAATATCTATCACTAAATTTGAGTTACCTAATTGTAACTTGGCAAGCTATGCCAGGCTAATTTATGTCTTTTCTTTTTCCAAGTAGCAATTTACTAACATTGACCCCCTCTTAATTATCATAATTCAAATTGTAAATGCTTGTGGATTTAAACTTGGTCAGAATATGACTGTCCCAGCAATGTTAAAGCTAGTGGTCTTTTTACCCATTCGTTCGTTCGTTCATTCATTCATTCAGTAACCCTGACCTCTCTGTTTTCCCATCTCTAGATGGTTGCAAAGAACAGGAACAGTGTACGTAAGGTACTTCCGGAAATTAGAAAATAAATTCAGCATTATAATTTTCTACAGTTTAACCTGTCATTTAGTACTGTACTCTGCCTTCAGACGTACTGTGGGACATGCTGTCTTCGCTGTCCCGCTGTGGCAGAATTCAGAGTTTTTCTAACAAGTACAGTTCCTTATGCCTGGTACTGTGTGCAAATTTCAGACTCAAGCTTCATTCTCACCTCTCTGTTATTTCTTGATACTTTCTAAAATGTAAATACGTACTTGTCCACCTCTAGCGTGACACCTGGCACATGACAGGAACCCACAAGAAGTTTCACTAAGAGTGGGAAGGTAGGTTGATACAATATTTTTGGAGAGTAGTTAGGCAGTGTCTCGCAAAATTTTCAGTTTGCATATCCTTCATTCCAAGAATTCTACTAGGAATTTAGATATAGTTGTATACATGTATAGGGATGTTCACATTGCAGCCTGTCTTTAAGGAGGACAGAAAATTGAAAGCAACTGAAAGTTAATCAGTATTGGGCAGATTATGTAAATGGTGGTACTTATGATCAGTGGAGTACTTTGCAGCCATTAGAAAGAATAGAAAGGCTGTTTGCATAAATTGACCAGGAAAATCAGCATCTAAGATAGGTTGCAGAATATATATATGTAGTGTGGTGCTTTTATATAAAATAGAGGACACCCATATATGTGCAAGTAGGTACTGATATATTTAAATACATATACAGTTAATGATAGAAAAAAAAAGCCAAAAAAAACATGGGTTCACAAGCTTAAAAAAAGAAAAAACATATACAGCAAAAGGGAATATAGTATGCCCTTGAAAAATGTTCGAAGAACCGCACAAAGAAACGGAGGGGTGGGATTTCACTTTGATTCTGTCCGTGACCTGTGTGCTCTTTGGATCCCGAGGGGTTTGCAGGCCCATCGACGTGCGCTACCCACCGCCGGCTGAGGAGGGCGCTGTGGCCCCCAGAATCCCGTCGGCCGGCGCGGGGAATGAGAGCACCGCGGGCGGTGCCGCATGCGCAGCAGCAGGAGCCGAGGCGCTGCGGCGTGAAGTGTTCCCGTCGGAAATCCAGTTGTCGCCGAGGGCGCCGGCCCGGCGGCTCTGTCGCTCTTGGCGTTGCGTGGGCACGGGCGGCATCTTGGGGCGCAGAGGAGCCAATGGCATCGTGCCCGCCACCGCTGGGGCCAGAGACGCGTCTTTTCCGGACGGCCCTGTGGCAAGAGGAAGGGTGCAGGCCACGCCCCCGAAAGGTAAGCAGCCTCGGCCCGGTGCGGGCCCGTCCCGCCCGCAACTCCTGGGCCTCGGTAGCTGCCTGAGCGTTGCCGCCGCGCGTGGCCCGCCCGCCTCTTCCCGGGAGGCTGTGACGCTTTCGCTGCTCCGCTCGCAGGAGGTGACGTGGACAGAGAACAGCCTGGTTTTTTGATTTCTCCCCATCCTTCTAAACACGAGGCACGGGCCATGGTTCCCCGGGTGAAATAGAGAGACGGACTGCTCTTGAAGATGGGCCTGTGAGTGCTGGGGACACCCCTTACTTACCGAAATGGGGGTCCGCCGCATTCCTCAAGCTGTGCTATCTTGGCACAGAAAATAGGAGTAAGAAGAGCCAAGGTTGAAAGGAAAACCCACCAGTACAACCAAACTTTTCACCGGAAAAATGTGTGTGTTGTTCCCAGGAATCGCCAAGGGCATCCTGTTGCTTTCTAAGAGGTCTCATTTGAGAAATCGGCTTCCGTGTATTCCAACGATTAATTTTGAGGCTTTGCTTTTATGTTCAGTGAACCCGTCTTCCTTGAGACCTTGCTTTCCTCCATCTCATACCTCATTAAATCCCCTTCCTCCGATTTATGCCCTGAATATCTTTTGAGTCTGTCCTCTCTCCTCCACCAGCATCCTAATATAGAACTTGCCTGATCTGTCTGTCCTGATGAGTGTATATATTTATCGGTTCTTGTTTCCTTCCAGTCCATTCTTCACATAAGACATTTTCTTAATAGGCAACTTGGAAAGTTCTCATAAATATCGCACAAAAACATTGCTTTAAGAATAAAAACAAACTCTTTTCCATGACCTTTAAGACTCTGCGTGGTCTAGAATCCCCTCTCTTTGCCCAGCGCCATCTTGTGTCACTTTTGCCCTCGCTTTCTATACTGAAGGAATGCTGAATTAACCTTAGTTGATTCTATATAAATCCTACCGAAGGCAGCTCAAATACTACCTTTTTACTATCACTCCTAGCCTTATTAAATGAAGTTCACGGCCCCTTTTTTAATCAGGTTTTTCCTTTAAAACATGGACTTGAGGTTCACTACTGGTTGCATTTGATGGCATCCGTTGTGTTAGGACCAAAAATAAAGTGTAAAGTGAAAGAGTTGGAGTTAAAAGGGTTTCAGTCAACATGTGTGTATTTAAGGACGCCTTAGTGCTCACGATTGGGCTAGATTTCATTGGGGACGCAGGAGTTCTGGCCACCTGTGGTCTTAGATGTGTCTTATTTGTTGAGCCCTTTGCACTGTTCTGTTGCCTTGTCTGTTTTCAAGACGGGGAAGCAGGCACATCACGTAAGACACCTCCAGTTTCCTTCTTCATTTCCGGTGACTGATGCCTCACTCATTCTGCTCCTGTGCTCCTTTATTCTGCTCAGAATTGCTGAAACTGGAGAACTTGACACCATCGTTAGTATTGATCATTGTTACTGGCAGCTCCTATGTACTGGCTATCCTTGACATTCAAACACATGAGTACCACAGAAGCATTATTTTCATGACTCAATAACTTCGTGAGTAAGAGACCTAGCTCTTTGGCCTGTGTCCACGTGGCCCAGCTGTTAGGCAAGAGAGTTGGTGGTTAAATTATACAGGTTTTGTTTTGTTTGAATAATGTTTTTCTGTGTTAAGGCAGCCCATCATAGGATTATTATTAAGATTAGCAGAGCCAAGATTCCTCATCTCTGCTTATTTTATAGCAAATTGAGTGATTCAGGAAAATTTTTTTCTTCTTAACCTTTATCGTAATCATGCAAATCATCAAATAAGTATTGAGCACCTACAGGTTGTGTGGCTTGTCATAAGACCTTCCCCTGAGTTACTTAGATCTTAGGTAGGCAGCATAAGTAGAAGATTTCAGTGCAGTTGATAGGCAACAACTCCTAAAGCCGCAGTGATAATGAAATGACGTGTAATTTAGGAAGGGAATAATGTTAAAGTGTCTCATTTACATTTTTAGCCTTAATCTTTCATAATAGTAGGTCCTTCTTAAGAAAAATAATAGTGTTTTGTACAGTTTTTAATAGTTCATAGAGTATTTCACCTCCTTTACTTCATTTGGTCTTCACAGTTCGGTGTGCTCTGAGTTGGGCGCATTATCCTCATTCTGTAAGTAAGGAACCATTCTCTGGGTCTAGTGACATGCTGTGTTCCACAATTTGGAGTAACAAAACCTGGATTTTCTAGCTCTTCTTTCAGGATTCACTCGACATTATAGGCCACATTCTTTTCGTTTTACTTTTGGTAATTCTCAGTGAGCTGAAGGTTGTCTATTGAGATTATAGTCTAGAGCCACACGGACCACTTTTTGGTTATTTTTAAATTATTTTTTTGAATAGATGACATGTACATATACAAAATTCAGAAAGCACAAACCGGTGTGTGTGTGTGGTGTGTGTGTGTGTGTGTGTGTGTGTGTGTGTGTGTGTGTGTGTACTTAAAATCAAAGTCTCCCTACCGCTCCTCTTTCCCCCCAAACCCTCACTTCCCCTGCCCTGAGACAGTCACTCTTACTAGTTTCTTATATGTCCTAGAGATGATATATGCATAGCAATTATATCACATTAGATTTTTGATCACATACTACTGGAAGGGTTTGTCAGTGGTATTGACACTTGGGGTGGAATAATTCTTTGCTGTGGGGACGGTCCTGTGTGCTATGGGGTTTTCAGCAGTGTCCCTGGTCTGAACCCACTAGATGTCAGTAGCACCCCCACTGTGACAACCAAAAATGTTGCCAGACATGACCTCATGGATTCTGAGGGGCAAAACTGCCCTGGTTGAGAACCAGTGCCCTAAAGAACAGGAGGCGGGAGAAAGGGACTACTGTTGTCTTTTATTTTTATTTTATTTTATTGTCATTATATTTTGAATAAAAAATTTTAGAGTTGTTTATTAGGACTGTCATTAAAAAGTGAAAGAGTCTACATTCTCCAGAGGGAATGATGTTATTTATGTATTTATTTTATTAAGGTATCATCGATATGCAATCACATGAGCAACATTGTGGTACCAGATTCCCCCCATTATCAAGTCCACACCACATACCCCGTTACAGTCACTGTCCATCAGCATAGTAAGATGGTATAGAGTCACTACTTGTCTTCTCTGTGCTATACCTCCTTCCCTGTGGCCCCCCTACATTATGTATGCTAATCATAATACCCGTTAATCCCCTTATCCCTCCTTTCCCACCCACCCTCCCCAGTCTCTTTCACTTTGGTAACTGTTAGTCCCGTTCCTGGGTTCTGTGATTCTGCTGCTGTTTTGTTCCTTCACTTCTTGCTTTGTTGGATATGCCACAGATGAGTGAAATCATTTGGTACTTGTCTTTCTCTGGGAGTCTTATGTCACTGAGCATAATACCCTCTAGCTCCATCCATGTTGTTGTAAATGGTAGCGTTTGTTTCCTTCTTACGGTTGAATGATATTCCATTGTGTATACGTACCACATCTTCTTTATCCATTCATCTACTGATGAACACTTAGGTTGCTTCCGTTTCTTGGCTATTGTAAATAGTGCTGCAATAAACGTAGGTGTGCATGTGTCTTTTTGAAATTGGGCTCCTGCTTTCTTAGGGTGGAATTTCCTAGGAGTGGAATTGCTGGGTCAAATGGTATTTCCAGTTTTAGTTTTTTGAGGAACGTCCAAACTGCTTTCCGCAGTGGTTGAACTAATTGATAATTTACATTCTCACCAGCACCGTAAGAGGGTTCATCTTTCTCCACATCCTCACCAACATTTGTTGTTGTTTGTGTTTTGGATGGTGGCCATCCTAACTGGTGTGTTCTGGTATATCATTGTGGTTTTACTTATTTATTAATTTTTTTATTTTGGTATCATTAATATATACACTTACATGAACAACATTGTGGTTACTAGATTCCCGCCATTATCAAGCCCCCCCACATACCTCATTACAGTCACTGTCCATCAGTGTAGTAAGATGGTACAGAATCACTACTTGCCTTCTCTGTGCTATACTGCCTTCCCTGTGCACCCCCACCCCCGTACATTATGTGTGCGAATCGTGCTGCGTCTTCTTCCCCTCATCCCTCCCTTCCGACCGGTCCTCCCTAGTGCCTTTTCCTTTGTTAACTGTCAGTCCATTCTTGGATTCTGCGAGTGTGCTCCTGTTTTGTTCCTCCAGGTTTTGCTTTGTTTTTATAATCCAGAGATGAATGAAATCCTATGATACTTGTCTTTCTCTGCCTGGCTCATTTCACTGAGCATAATACCCTCTCGCTCCATCCATGTTGTTGCAAATGGTAGGATTTGTTTTCTTTTTATGGCTGAATAAGATTCCATTGTGTATATGCACCACATCTTCTTTATCCATTCATCTACTGATGGACAATTAGGTTGCTTCCATTTCATGGCTACTGTAAATAGTGCTGTGATAAACATAGGGGTGCATCCGTCTTTTTCAAACTGGGCTCCTGCATTCTTAGGGTAAATTCCTAGGAGTGGAAATCCTGGGCGAAATGGTATTTCTATTTTGAGCTTTTTGAGGACCCTCCATAGTGCTTTCCACAATGGTTGAACTAATTTACCTTCCCACCAGCAGTGTAGGAGGGTTCCCCTTTCTCCACATCCTCGCCAACATTTGTTGTTGTTTGTCTTTTGGATGTTGGCCATCCTACGTGGTGTGAGGTGATCTCTCGTTGTGGTTTTAATTTGCGTTTCTCCGATGATTAGCAACGTGGAGCATCTTTTCATGTGCCTGTTGGCCATCTGAATTTCTTCTTCGGAGAAGTGTCTTTTCAGCTCCTCTGCCCATTTTTTAATTGGTTTATTTACTTTTTTGTTGTTGGTGTGTAAGCTGTTTATATAATTTGGATGTCAAACCCTTATCGGATATATCACTTATAAATATATTCTCCCGTAGTGTAGGATGCTTTTTTGTTCTACTGATGATGTGCTTTGATGTACAGAAGCGTTTTACTTTGATATAATCCCACTTGTTTATTTTTGCTTTTGTTTCCCTTGCCCAGGTAGATATATTCAGGAAGAAGTTGGTCATGTTTATGTCCAAGACATTTTTCCCTTTTTTTTTTTAAGCATTTTATGGCTTTATGACTTAGATTCAGGTGTTTGATTCGTTTCGAATTTACTTTTGTGTATGGTGTTAGACAATGATCTAGTTTCAATCACTTTCATGTAGCTGTCCAGTTTTGCCAACACCGTCTGTTGAAGAGGCTGTAATTTCCCCCATTGTATGTCCATGGTTACTTTATCATATATTAATTGTCCATTAATGTTTGGGTTAATATCTGGAGTCTCTGTTGTGTTGCACTGATGTGTGGGTCTGTTTCTGTGCCAGTGCCAAATTGTCTTGATTACTGTGGCTTTGTAGTAGGGTATGTGGAAAAGGAGATTACCCCTGCTTTACTCTTCCTTCTCAGAATTGTTTTGGCTATTCAAGGTTTTTTGTGGTTCCATATGAATTTTAGAACTATTTGTTCCAGTTCGTTGAAGAATGTTGTTGGTGTTTTGAGAGGGATTGCATTGAATCTGTAGATTGCTTTAAGCATGATGGCCATTTTGACAATATTAATTCTTCCTAGCCAAGAGCATTGGATGAGTTTCCATTTGTTAGTTGTCTTAAGAGTGTCTGGTATTTTTTAGGGTATATGTCTTTCACTTCCTTGGTTTTTTATTCTTTTTAATGCAATTGTGAATGGAATTGTTTTCCTGATTTCTCTTTCTGCTTATTCATCGTTACTGTATAGGAATGCAAGATTTCTATGTATTAATTTTGTGTCCTGCAGTTTTGCTGAGTTCAGATATTAGTTCTAATAGTTTTGGAATGGAGTCTATAGGGTTTTTTATATAGACTATCACGCCATCTGCTAATAGTGACCGTTTGACTTCTTCTTTACCAATTTGGATCCCTTGTATATGTGTTTGTTTTGTCTGATTGCCGTGGCTACGACCTCCGGTACTATGTTGAATAACAGTGGGGAGAGTGGGCATCCCTGTCTTGTTCCCAATCTTAGAGGAAAAGGTTTCAGTTTCTCGCTGTTAAGTATGATGTTGGCTGTGGGTTTGTCATATATGGCCTTTGTTATGTTGAGGTACTTGTCCTCTATTCCTATTTTGTTGAGAGTTTTTATTGTGAATGGATGTTAAATTTTGTCACGTGCTTTTTCAGCATCTATGGAGATGATCATGTGGTTTTTGTCCTTGTTTTTGTTGATGTGGTGGATGATGTTGATGCATTTTTTAATGTTGTACCATCTTTGCGTCCCTGAGATGAATCCCACTTGATTATAGTGTATGATCCTCTTGATGTATTTTTTAATTTGTTTTGCTTATATTTTGTTGGGTATTTTTGTATCTATGTTCATGAGACTTATTGGTCTGTAATTTTCTTTTTTTGTGGGGTCTTTGCCTGGTTTTGGTATTAGAGTGATGCTGGCTTCATAGAATGAGTTTGGAAATTTTCCCTCCTCTTCTGTTTTTTGGAGAATTTCAAATGTCTTCTTATTACAGTTTTGTGTTCACACTGGTTTTCCTTGTTTGTTATGGTAAGGGATTTTTTCAACCTTCATAATTTTATCATACTTGATAGGTTAGCATTTAATTGATTAAGTAATTAAATTTGAGACATTTCTACAATAAACACAATTATGGAATAATAAATAAAATTTGCTTTTTTAAACTGATAAAACTTAAAAGAAATTTCACGTTCAGGTGGGCACCTTCTTCCTCAGGAATTGGGTTGAGCATGACAGGTACCTACAGCTATTAAATATTAGCTTGATTACCCAGTGAGTGAACACTCCAATGGTGACTCCATAAGACTATTAATTTTCCTTCCGATTCTGTTTAACCTAAAAATTAGGCACAAAAGTTGGAGGGTTATAATAAGGTATATTTTTGCAAAATAAGCCCTTGGCAATTTGAGGAGGCTTACTCTGAATTAAAGTAATTTGGGTGGTACAAGTGAGAAATTTATCTGAAAGCCTAGCGTTTTACTCAAGAGAATCAGGGTGAGCATCAGTCTCTCCAGTGTTTTGGGGGCCTAAGCTCTTTCTATCCTCATTCCCTCAATTCCTTCTCCAGGCCAAAACCATGAAAAGTTGCACTGGTTCCCTGCTCCCATTAGCCATTCAAAATGTTGTCACACCCTCAGTTTCTTTTCCTTAAATAGGAAACAGTTGTTGCCTATTCCAGCTTGAATGGGAATGCCTTTGGAAAGTAAGGGAGTATAATGGAAATTGCAGTAGAAAAACATTCCAGAGAACTGGATTCTTAAAAGCTAGTTTCACTGAGCATCCTTAATCATGAGGAAAATGTAAACTGAAACCACAGTGAGATACTACTTCATACCTACCAGGACAGCTATGATAAGACAGACAGACAATAAAAAGTGTTGATGAAGATTTGGAGAAATTGCTGGTGGGATATAAAATGGTGCAGCCACTTCAAAAAACAGTTTGGCAGTTCTTCATCTGTTAAGAGTTAACAAATGGCCCAACAGTTCCACTCCTAGGTATATACCAAGAGATACACATGCAATCATATATTCACACATAAACTTGTAAAACTGTTCAAGTAATATTATTCACAATAGGCAAAACATGGAAATAATCCAGACTTTCATCAACTGTTGGATAGAGCAACAAAACATGACATATCTATGCAATGGAATGTTATTTGGCAATAAAAAGGAATGAGTTCTGATACATGCTACAATATAGATATACCTTGAAAATATGCTGAGTGAAAGAATCTAGTCACAAAAGGTGTTTGTGGTTGTATGATTCCTTTTATATGAAATGTCTAGAATATGCAAGTCCATAGAGGTAGAGTGTAGGTTAGTGTTTGTTTAGGGAAAATGAGGAGTGACTATTCATGGGGTTTCTTTTAGGGGGATATGTTCCAAAATTAGATTGTGATTTTTAGATTTGTATTTTAGATATACTAGAAAACTTTAAGTGTCTGACTGATATGGTATGTGAAGCATATCTTAGTAAAAGCTGTTCAAAAAAAATTAAAGCTAACCTAAAATTAGTGGGTGAGAGTCTAGGTAGAAGAGCACTGGCCATGACTTGACAATTAGTGAAGCTAGTTAATGGATACATGAAGGGTTTATACTATTTAAATTCTACTTCTGTGTATGTTTGGAAATTTCTGTAATAAAAAGTTAAAAACAAACTAACCTAATACCTATTAGTGAAATACTAGAAACATTCACACTAAGAAAATCAGAAAGTAGGTACTATCACCAGTATTAATATATTTTTTCTAACTTATTAGAAAAATAGTGTTTGATAGGAAACAACTCAGAAACAATTGCTTTTTTCTTCCCCATAACTTCTGACAAGCTTCTCTGTGGCCAGTTGACTTCCTCCCCAAGGATGAGGTTTTTTTTTTTTCCTCTCAATCAGCATATCTGAAGTCAGGTTGTATCTTAATATAGTTTTTTTTATTTTTTAGTGGCTGTGATGGAATGAGTCATAAATACATATTTGGTCATTCATGTAACCAAATATTTCCCAGGTATATTTGATCTTATCCACAGTTCCTGAAAACATTGCAGAGTCTTAAAGGTGAAATGGGTGTCTTGTTATATTAATGAGATACTTTTGGACCCCACCTGAGGGCAGGGGCTGGAGGTTGAATCAGCCAGTGGCCAATAATTTAGTCAATCATGGCTATGCAGTGAAGCCCTCTCATGGACCCCAGAAGAGCTCACTGCTCTCTCCCCGGGTGGATCCTGCTTCTCTGTGAGCTTCTACGCTTGGGGAACCAGAATGCTCCCGTGTGCCACCGAGCCAGGCCCCAAGCTCCACGAGGATAGAAGCTCCTTTATTTGGGACCTTGCCCTATTGTAGCTTTTCACCTGGCTAATGTGTATCCTTCACAGTATCCTTTCTTAAATTGGTAAAATTAAGTGTTTTCCAGAGTTCTGTGAGCTGCTCCAGCAAATTAATTGAACCTAAGGGGGAGGTCATGGGAACTTTCAATCTGTAGCTGGTAGGTCAAAAGCATAGGGCACTGCCTGGGGCTTGCAACTGGTGTCTGGAGTTGCGGGTGGAGGGCAATCTTGTAGAACAGTGTCCTTAATCCAGGGAATCTGGTGCTGTCTCCAGGCAGATGGCATCAGAATTGAGCTGAGTTCTCAGACACCCCTACTCGTGTTCAAGAATTGCTTGGTGTTATCTGTGGGAAGACCACATGTACATAGATTGGAATTGGGTCTGGGAACTGAACCTGAAGTTATATTACTATTACTGCTGTGTATAATCCTGTTACGGTTTTATATATATATATACATATATATATGTGTGTGTGTGTGTGTGTGTAGGAAGAGACAACAAAGCAGTGGCATATAAAATAATGGTGCATTTTATGTTCCATTAAATGCTATTCTTGTATGCGTCATACAGTTAGGTAGCCAGCCTTAGAGGGAAAAGTTAAGTAGGAATCCTAAGTCATAAATTATACTAAAATAAAATCATAATCTGTAATCTTATACCACAGTCTTTTACCAAATAATCTTATACCAAAATAAAATAATTGACTGAAGATTTAAGTGTAGCAAATTAAAGCATTGAAAAAGAAATTTATATAAATATGCATAGGTAAAAAACATCTTACCCAAAAGTTATAAAAGTTGACAGGCTGATTGATTTGCATGTCATAAATATGTAAGCTGAGTTAATTATTTTTCTTTTTTTTTTACAAAACAGCTAGAGGTTAAGAATGAGGAGCACCTCTTGTGTGGCTGGGGTTGTGTAGGGGTGAGGTTGGGGGTAGAAGTTGATTGAGTGTGTTGGAGTTGGAGAGAGAAGAAGACTTAAGAAGTCTTTAGATCTTCTTGATCAGGATGTACTGTGTTCCTAGCCGAAGGACACCATCTGGGTGTATGTGGCTTGGGCATGAGATTGCAGAGGAGGGATCTACTTGGGGCAGGTCATAGCAGCACTCGCTGTCTTGAGTTCAGAGCATCTTCAGTAAAGTGGGGCAAAGTGTGGCCTGAATCCCTTGGCTGAAGCAGGAACCTGGATTGCTTGGGTGAAGGCGAGTCAATCTGAGTCTGTTTTCCTTTGGATGTAGTAGCCAGGATACAACTCACTGCAGCTAAAGCCTGCAGTTTCTGGGGTTGAAGGAGTAGGATTTATTTCCTTCTTCCACTAGCCAGAGTTATCAGACCCAGGGAGGTGAAGGTAGTGCATCTGGTCTGTCAGAATGGTAATGCCAGTGTGATTTCCAGAGCATTCCCATGCTTCCTCCTTCCTGTCTTCTCAGAACACTCTCTTTTTCAGGAAAACAGCCCCAAAGAGGACTGATCCTCTCCTGCAATACTGACAGTCATGGCCCAGGTGAATTGATGCTTTTTCTTACCTTCCTGACATTCAGTTCTTAAAAAACAAATAACAAACAAAAATGTAAAAGGACATGTGAGCATTTGCTCTTCTTCTCCTGATATTCTTGGTTTATCAGGATTTCCTTTTAGGATCCTGGTCCCCATTTCCTCTCATTCTCATCAGATAATCCTATACCATTCCCAAGTACCCCTCTTTTGGCCCAGCATTAATATTTTCCTTCAGTAAAGAATTGTGCCTCTCTTTTTTCAGCCCTCTCCCAGGAACTGTGATGGAGAGGACATGTGCTCTCGGTTAGATGTGTAGAATGAACTTGTGTTGTCTAGATAGTGATTTGGTGAAGTGGAGGTATGAGTTGCCTAGCTGGCAACACGCATGGAAAAGCCAGGTTTATCTCCACAGATCAGTATTCACCAGTAAGAGAGGATGGGAGGTGCTGTTGGTAGCTCCAAATGTTAGGCTGTTATAAGATCACCCTGTTTATGAGGCTTGGAGGATTGTGGAATTGGCAGCTGACTGAGACAGATCTAGACAGATCGCTGTGACTCCATTAAGGCATCTGCACGTGAAGTCCTGTCTGAGGTGGAGCAGGAAATGTGGGGCATAAGGTATTTCTGTATGAATCACCAGTTTTCTTTATCTCAGAAATAAGGATAAGGATGATGGATGCTTACAGTGAGTTCAGCCAACTCATGAATTGTTGGGATCATGCTATCTGCTCTTGGAAGAACCTTCTAAGTATTGTCTGGTAATACCTATAATGTAGAAAATTCTGATATCAGGAAAACTATTATTGAAGAATTTGTATTAATAGGAAATCATTCTTGTAACAGAGTGAACTAGAGTTTATGAGAAACTTC
The DNA here is from genome assembly GCF_030020395.1 of Manis pentadactyla. Lineage (NCBI taxonomy): Eukaryota > Metazoa > Chordata > Mammalia > Pholidota > Manidae > Manis > Manis pentadactyla. The sequence goes on from NC_080033.1 coordinate 14,676,407, forward strand.
AGCTATATGCTGTTTCAGAGATACTGCTGTTTTAAAATATGTTTGTCAAATTATAAATTGTCCAAGTTCAGGTAGTATTACTACAAGGGCCCTGAGCCACCACCTCATGCTACTCCCTGAAAGAAGACACCCTTGTCTCTTTTAGCTAAGTCAATGGAATTTATCATATTTTAAATTAAAATTCCTATTTCACTATTTTTGATTAAGCCGTTTTTAGACATTTTCTAGTTATTTCTTTACAAGATATGTATGAATTAGATTTTCTGTATCACAGTTTTGTTTAAATCAGTGCTATACACATGATTGGGACCTTGTAAATATTCTGTTGCAGCTATTCACTACTACCCCTCTTTTAAAAAACTTTGTCATAACAAATTTCAGATACAGGAAAGTATTGTAGTATTAGGAACTACCATATACTTAGCATTTAACTTCAATAATTATCAGCTCAGTCTTGTTTTAGGTACTAATACCTGTATCTTGTGTGCACACCCCCCTATCCTCACTCCCCAAAACAGCATTATTTTGAAGCAAATGCAAATTGGTATGCATCTCTAAAAGGAAGATAAAGATTACTTTTTAAAAACAACCATTACGTCATTGTTGCATCTAAAAACAGTTAAAAATAGTTTATAAATGTCATCAATTCAATTTTCATAATTGTCTGGTTTTTTAAAAGTCATTTATTTGAATTAGAATCCAAATAAGAACTATGCACTGCAATTGGTTGAGATGTCACTAAGTCTCTTTACTTTGCAGATGCCCCTTCCATATCTTTTCGTTGCAGGTTTTTTGGTAGAAAAGGAAAAAACTGGTTTACTGTCCATTGTTTGAAATTTGCTGGTTGCACCTCTGTCTATCATTTAAGTGTTGCCTGAAAGTAGATAGTTAAGTCCATAGGCTTGATGAAATTCAGTTGGGATTTTTTCATGTAAAATGAACTGAATACTCTTGCATCTATTTTGAGATACAGAGGTAGTGGTTCTCATTAACACCAATATGATAGCTCATTTATTTTACCCTGTAATACAAGCACAATAGTCTCTAAAGTATTTCTTTTGTTACACCAGTAACACACGTTTACTGTTTCAGGGATCAGTGGTGTTCAGTGATGTGTCCGTAGACTTCTCTCAGGAGGAGTGGGAGGGCCTGGCACCTACTCACAGGGACTTGTACAGGGATGTGATGCTGGACAAGTACAGCAACCTGGTGTCTGTGGGTAGGGGCATCTGTGCCAATACTTTATAGAGTTTTGTGGAGTATATTTTTCTTTCATTGGGAATTTCTCAGGTGAATTTCTGCTCCCTATCCCCATATAAATGGTTTGAGCTGAAATGAAGAGAAGAAAATGGTCTGCTCCAACTGGCTGTGGCAGAAGCTTCATCTTCTTTCTTTGGCTGTTCCTGTAGTGGTGTCCCTTTTGTGGTCATCAAGGACTGGGTCTTATTTCTGGACCTGATTTACGCAACAGCATAACCATGTTCCATATTTTCTCCTTGTGAGCAGGGCTTAACATTCCTAAGCCTCAAGTTATCTCCTTATTGTTGTTACAAGGGAAAGAGCCCTGGGTCGTTGGCAGAGAGCTGATGAGAGGACTGTGTTCAGGTGAATGAGAAATAATAGGACAGAAGCAAGCAAAGCATTGCAGATAATAACTCTGCTGGTCAGTGGAGAAATAGCACCTTTGAGATATTATCATGAAAGCTCCCAATAAAACCCAAGGCCTTTGGGAAAAATTAAGTCCTTTACATGAGTTTACAAATGACCATTTTCATTCATTCTGTCACTTACTACTCTTCTTTTAATTTCTCTTAATTTCAAATACAGAGTGCCCTCTAAAGACAACTTTCCTCCAAAGAAAACTCCTTTACCTGTATTTAGGATTCAATTCCTTTTTAGCTTTTCTCCCTCTTAGACTCATTGAAATGTTTTCTATTATCACCGCAAAATAATATACTTGGTGTGTGTTTGTGTGTGTGCACAGGCATGCATCTGTGTATCTGCACTGCCTCCTCTTTAAGTACTGATCTTCTTTATACCTACCTACCAGTGACTTTTTTTTTGTCAGTTTGTCATGCATTTTTCCTTTGTCCAACATTTTTTATATCCTGATTTGTGCAGAGAGGCTTAGTTAGCCAGGTGCTGCAGTTTGATAATTATGTCATCTACTAAGAACTCAGAGTCAAAAAGTGGTGCTAAAATATATCCATAAATGATTTCCACAAAGTAGAATCTAGTAGAAGAGAGAATCAGACAGGGAGCTTCACAGGGGCTAAATATGCAGAAGTGGTATCAATCCATACTGAAATAGTAGTTTGAGCCTTGCAAGGGATTGCAGTCACCATCTGCAGAGACAATGTTGGGAAAAACAGAAAGGTCTTTCCCTATGTAGGAAAGGGAGAGGTGGCAGAGAAGAGATTTGGGATAAAGGAGGGGAGCCAGAGGAGCACTGTACTAAGCATTGGTCCAAGTGCCAGAATTATAGTACTGAAGAAAACATTTAAAACTCTGTTCTTCTGGAGTTTATATTCTAGAGAGTGTGATAGAGAAAAGAGTGGTTATAATATATATAATGTCAGGTGGTGGTATTATGAAGGGAAGTTCTAGAAGGCTTCTCTGTTGAGGTGATATTTTAGTCAAGACCTGAAGAAAGGGAGGGAAAAAGTAAAGATTTAGGCAAAAGGAACAGGAAGAACAAAGTCCCTGAGTTAGAAGCTTCTTGGCTCCTACCATTGTGGCCGGAGCAGAATGAGCAAAGAGGGAACTGTGTGAAAGTAGATCAGCAAAGTAGCAGGATGTAAGTGTGTTGGTGAGGTGGAGGTGGGACGGTTGCTGTACTGCAGATGACCTAGGGTCTTGTGGGCCTTGGTATGGACTTTGAATTCTATTCTGAAAGAGATGTAAAACCGTTCTATTCTGAATGAGATGATTTGAGCAAAGGATTGACATCATGTTTAAAGGATCACTGTAACTTGGAGGTTGCTAATTTGGGGTTCCTTTGAATAGAATTTTGGGAGTATGAATTTGGATGAGAAGAGAAAATACATTTTTATATATAGTTACCTCTAACTGAAATTTAGCATTTCTTCCTACTATGGTATATGCAAAAACCATAGTAATATTAGTAGTTCCTGTGATTTTGACATGAATAGAAATAAATCATGGATATTTTCTTTTTTTTTTTTTAAGGTATCATTCATGTATACTTTTACGAAGGTTTCACATGAAAAACATTGTGATTACTATATTCACCCATATTATCACATCCCCAACACACACCCCATTGCAGTCACTGTCCATCAACGTAGTAAGATGCCACAGAGTCACTACTTGTCTTCTTTGTGCTACACTGACCTTGTGACCACCCCAACACCATGTGTGCCAATTATAATGCCCCTCAGTTCCCTTCCTCCATCCCCACCTGCCCTCCCCCAGCCCTCTGCTTTGGTAACTGTTAGTCCCTTCTTGGAGTCTGTAAGTCTGCTGTTTTGTTTCTTCAGTTTTGCTTCGTTGTTATACTCCACAAATAAGTGAAATAATTTGGTATTTGTCTTTCTCCACCTGGCTTATTCACTGAGCATAATGCCCTCTAGCTCCATCCATGTTGTTGCAAAGAGAAGGATTTGTTTCCTTATGGCTGAGTAATATTCCATTGTGTATCTGTACCACATCTTCTTTATCCATTCATCTACTGATGACCAGTTACGTTGCTTCCATATCTTGGCTATTGTAAATAGTGCTGCGATAAACATAGGGGTGCATATGTCTTTTTGAATCTGAGACCTTGTATTCTTTGGGTAAATTCCTAGGAGTGGAATTCCTGGGTCAAATGGTATTTCTATTTTTAGTTTTTAGAGGAGCCTCTGTATTGCTTTCCACAATGATTGAACTAGCTTACATTCCCCCTAGCAATGCAGTAGGGTTCGCCTTTCTCCACATCCTTACCTACCTTTGTTCCTTGTCTTGGATGTTGGCCATCCTAATTGGTGTGCGATGATATCTCATTGTGATTTTAATTTGCATTTCCCTGATAATTAGCAATGTAGAGCACCTTTTCATGTGCCTGTTGGCCATCTGAATTTCCTTTTTGGGAAGTGTCTGTTCATATCCTCCGCCCATTTTTTAAATGCATTATTTGCTTCATGGATGTTGAGGTATGTGAGTTCTTTATATATTTTGGATGCTAACCCCTTGTCAGATATATCGTTTACGAATATATCCTCCCATACTGTATGTAGGGTGCCTTTTTGTTCTACTTATGGTGTCCTTGGCTGTACAGAAGCTTTTTAGTTTGATGTTGTCCCATTTCTTCATTTTTGGTATTGTTCTCCTTGCCCAAGGAGAAGTGTTCAGGAAAAAGTTTCTCACGTTTATATTCAAGAGATTTTTGCCTATGTTTTCCTCGAAGAGTTTTATGTTTTCATGACTTACATTCAGCTCTTTGATCCATTCCAAGTTTATTTTTCTGTATGGAGTTAGACAGTAATCCAGTTTCATTCTCTTACATGTAGCTGTCCAGTTTTGCCAACACCAGCTGTTGAAGAGGCTGTCATTTCCCCATTGTATATCCATGGCTCCTTTATTGTATATTAATTGACCACATATGCTTGGGTTTATATCTGGGCTCTCTATTCTGTTCTCTTGGTCTATGGGTCTGTTCTTGTGCCAGTACCAAATTGTCTTTATTATTGTGGCTTTGTAGTAGAGCTTGAAGTTGGGGAGGATAATCCCCCAAGCTTTATTCTTCCTTCTCAGGATTGCTTTGGCTATTTGGGGTCTTCTGTGGTCCCATATGAATTTTAGAATTATTTGCTCCAGTTTTTTGAAGAATGCTGTTGGTATTTTGATCAGGATTGCACAAATCTGTAGATTGCTTTAGGCAGGATGGCTATTTTGACAGTATTCTTACTACGCATGAACACAGGATGGATTTCCATTTATTTTTGTCTTATTTCATTTCTCTCGAGTGTCTTGTAGTTTTCACAACAGAGGTCTTTCACCCCTGGTTAGGTTAATTCCTAGGTACTTTATTCTTTTTTATGCAGTTTTTAATGGAATAGTTTTCTTGATTTTTTTCTGCTAGTTCATTGTTAGTATAGGAATGCAACAGATTTCTGTGTATTTTGCATTTTGCAACTTTGCTGTATTCAGCTGTTAGTTCTTGTAGTTTTGGAGTGGATTCTTTAGGTATTTCTATGTACAGTATATCATCTGCAAATAGTGACAGTTTGACTTCTTCTTTACCAATCTGGATTCCTTGTATTTCTTTATTTTGTCTGATTGCCGTGGCTAGGACCTCCAGTACTATGTTGAATAACAGTGGGGAGAGTGGGCATCCCTGTCTTGTTCCCAATCTTAGAGGAAAAGCTTTCAGCTTCTCGCTGTTCAGTAGGATGTTGGCTGTGGGTTTATCATATATGGCCTTTATTATATTGAGGTACTTGCCCTGTATACCCATTTTGTTGAGAGTTTTTATGATGAATGGATGTTGAACTTTGTCAAATGCTTTTTCAGCATCTATGGAGATGATCATGTGGTTTTTGTCCTTTTTGTTGATGTGGTGGATGATGTTGATGGACTTTCGAATGTTGTACCATCCTTGCATCCCTGGGATGAATCCCACTTGATCATGGTGTATGATCGTCTTGATGTATTTTTTAATTCGGTTTGCTAATATTTTGTTGAGTATTTTTGCATCTATGTTCATCAGGGGTATTGGTCTATAATTTTCTTTTTTTGTGGGTCTTTGCCTGGTTTTGGTATTAGAGTGATGCTGGCTTCGTAGAATGAGTTTAGAAGTATTCCCTCTTTTCTATGTTTTGGAAAACTTTAAGGAGAATGGTTATTATGTTTTCTCTATATGTCTGATAAAATTAAGTGCTGAATCCATCTGCCCAGGGGTTTTGTTCTTGGGTAGTTTTTTGATTACCGCTTCAATTTCCTTGCTGGTAATTGGTCTGTTTATATTTTCTTTTTCTTCCTTGGTCAGTCTTGGAAGGTTGTATTTTTCTAGGAAGTTGTCCATTTCTTTTAGGTTTTCCAGCTTGTCAGCATATAGATTTTCATAGTATTCTCTAATAATTTTTTGTATTTCTGTGGGGTCCATCATGATTTTTCCTTTCTCACTACTGATTCTGTTGATGTGTGTAGATTCTCTTTTTCTCTTAATAAGTCTAGCTAGGGGCTTATCTATTTTCTCAAAGAACCAGCTCTTGGTTTCATTGATTTTTTCTATTGTTTTGTTCTTCTCAAGTTTATTTATTTCTTCTCTGATCTTTATTATGTCCCTCCTTCTGCTGACTTTGGGCCTCATTTGTTCTTCTTTTTCCAGTTTCAATAATTGCGACTTTAGACTATTCATTTGGGATTGTTCTTCCTTCTTTAAATAGGCCTGGATTCTTATATACTTTCCTCTTAGAACTGTCTTCATTGCATCCCACAGAAGTTGGGGCTTTGTGCTGTTGTTGTCATTTTTCGCCATATATTGGTTGATCTATGTTTTCATTTGGTCATTGATCCAATGATTATTTAGGAGCATGTTGTTAAGCTTCCATGTATTTGTGAGCCTTTTTGTTTTCTTTGTACAATTTGTTTCTAGTCTTATGCCTTTGTGGTCTGAGAAGTTGGTTGGTAGAATTTCAATTTTTAAAATTTACTGAGCTCTTTATGTGGCCTCGTATGTGGTCTATTCTGGAAAATGTTCCATGTGCACTTAAGGAGAATGTGTATCCTGCTGCTTTTGAGTGTAGAGTTCTGTAGATGTCTGTTAAGTCCATCTGTTCTAGTGTGTTGTTCAGTGTCTCTTTGTACTTACTTATTTTCTGTCTGGTTGATCTGTCCTTTGGAGTGAGTGGTATGTTGAAGTCTCCTAGAATGAATGTATTGCATTCTATTTCCTCCTTTAATTCTGTTAGTATTTGTTTCACATATGTTGATGCTCCTGTATTGGGTGCATATATATTTATAATGGTTATATCCTCTTGTTGGACTGAGCCCTTTATCATTATGTAATGTCCTTCTTTATCTCTTGTTACTTTCTTTGTTTTGAAGTCTATTTTGTCTGATACAAGTACTGCAACACCTGCTTTTTTCTCCCTAATGTTTGCATGAAATATCTTTTCCCATCCCTTGACTTTTAGTCTGTATATGTCTTTGGGTTTGAGGTGAGTCTCTTATAAGCAGCATATAGATGGGTCTTGCTTTATTATCCATTCTTTTACTCTGTGTCTTTTGATTGGTGCATTCAGTCCATTTACTTTTAGGGGGATTGTTGAAAGATATGTACTTATTGCCATTGCAGGCTTTAGGTTCGTGGTTACCAAAGGTTCAAGGGTAGCTTCTTTACTATCTAAGTACCTAACTTAACTCTCTTATTAAGCTATTATAAACACAGTCTAATGATTCTTTATTTCTCTCCCTTCTTATTCCTCCCCCTCCATTCTTTATATGTTAGGTGTTGTATTCTGTACTGTTTTGTGTTTCCTTTCACTGCTTTTGTGAATAGTTGATTTTAGTTTTTGCCTTTTGTTAGTATTTGTTGGTCTGCTTTCTTTGTTGTGATTTTATATTCTCTGTTGACATCTATTTAGCCTTAGGAGTGCTTCCATCTAGAGCAGTCGCTTTAAAATATCCTGTAGAGGTGGTTTGTGGGAGGCAAATTTCACCAACTTTTGCTTATCTGGGAATTGTTTAATCCCTCCTTCATATTTAAATGATAGTCATGCTGGATACAGTATTCTTGGTTCAAGGCCCTTCTGTTTCATTGCATTAACTATATCATGCCATTCTCTTCTGGCCTGTATGGTTTCTATTGAGAAGTCTGATGATAGCCTGATGGGTTTTCCTTTGTAGGTGACCTTTTTTTTTCTCTCTGGCTGCCTTTAATACTCTGTCCTTGTCTTTGATCTTTGCCATTTTAATTATTATATGTCTTACATATTCAATTATAATATGTCTTTAATTATTATAGTGTTGTCCTCCTTGGGTCCCTTGTGTTGGGATTTCTGTTGGCTTCCGTGGTCTGAGAGACTATTTACTCCCCCAGTTTGGGGAAGTTTTCAGCAATTATTTCTTCAAAGACACTTCCTATCCCTTTTTCTCTCTTCTTCTTCTTCTGGTACTCCTATAATGTGAACATTGTTCCGTTTGGATAGGTCACACAATTCTCTTAATATTCTTTCATTCCTGGAGATCCTTTTATCTCTCTCTGCCTCAGCTTCCCTGTGTTCCTGTTCTCTGATTTCTATTCCATTAATGGCCTCTTGCACCTCATCCAGTCTGCACTTAAGTCCTTCCAGAGATTGTTTTATTTCTGTATTCTCCCTACCCACTTTATCCTTTAGCTCTTGCATATTTCTCTGAAGCTCTGTCATCATCGTTAAGATCTTTATTTTGAATTCTCTTTCAGGAATATTGGTTACATCTGTCTCCCCAGGCCCTCTCCTCGGGGTTGTCTTGGTAATTCTGTACTGGACCAAATTCTTCTGCCTTTTCATGGTGATAAAGGTAGTTGTAGGTATGTAGTGTGTGTGTCAGCTGGGAGAACAAAGTCGTTTCCTGCTTGCTGGTTGCCTTGCCCTTCACTGCTGCCTGTGTCAGGTACCCACACACCTGGCACAGCCTCTGGATTAATTCCCTAAGGTGCCATGCGCGGGGTCCCTGTCAGGGTAGCCCAGATCCATGCAGGGAGTGGCAGGCACGCCGTTTGTGCTCTCTTGTGAGAACGGCGCCCCTTCGCTCCTGGCCCATGTTTGCTCTGTCTGTGTTGGGGAGTTGCATGTCAATGGCAGACTCTGTGTGTGGTCTGGGTGGCTGCACGCCGGGAGAAGATTCTGGTTGGTTGCTGTGGGCTCAGCCACTCTCCGGCTGTTCCGCCGCTGTGTGCGCACATGCGGCCACTCCCTGGCTGATTGGCCGCTGCGTGCCCCCGCAGGGCCACTCTCTGGCTTCTTGGCTGCTGTGGCGGGGCTGCACCGGAGGGGGAACAACTGGCAGGCTTTTTATCGCCATGAGGAGCCTCAGGGCTGCGTTGCTTCCCATGGGGCTGGGGCACCCGAAGTTCCCCGGGATTCCCAGCTGCTCTGCTGAGTGTGCTGGGATGCTTCCATCCACCTGTGAGGCCCCTGTCCCTTTAAGACTTTCAAAAAGCACTTGCTTTTCTTTTGTCCCAGGGGGGACACCTGCGGGGACCCGCTTGCAGACTTTACTTTTCCGTTTCTCTAGTATACTATAGCACAGCATACAATGTGTGTCTGCACTCCTTGTGCGGATTACTAGTGCTGGTTATTTAGCAGTCCTGCACTTCCACTCCCTGTCCACTCCGACTCCTTTCCTCCTGCCAGGGAGCTGGGATGGGGAGAGCGCTTGGGTCCTGCCAGGCCATGGCTTGTATTTTCCCCCCTTTGTGAGATGCTGAGTTCTCACATTTGTAGATGTAGCCTGGCTATTGTACTGTATCCTCTGGTCTCTCTTTTAGGAATAGTTATATTTGTTGTATTATCAAAAATATATATGATTTTGGGAGGAGATTTCTGCTGCCCTACTGACACCACCATCTTCGCTCCTCCATCCATAGGCTTTTAAAAGAATTATATTGTTTAAACTAAATTTGAGATTTCAAATTCATCGTCATCATCTTGATTTCTAGCTTAAGTCCATTGTGATCAGGGAGTATACTCAGGATAGTTTCAATTTGAAAACTATTTTTATATTCACTTAATGACAAGCAATATGGTTAGTATGAAAATGTTCTGTGTGCGCTTCTGTTCAGTGTTCTGTATGTGTCAAGTCAAGTTTGTTATCACGTGGTTCAGATCTTCTAAAGCCTTGCTGATTTTTTGGTCAGCTTTTTCTGTCAGCTGCTGAAAGAAATGTGTTTAAAATCTCCCTTTCATGATTGTGGGTGTGTGTGTTTCTACTTTTAGATTTGTCAGTTTTTGTTTTCAATGTTGTGAGTCCATAGGATTAAGAACATACAAATTGTTAGATCTTCCTGGTGGACTGATCTCTTTATCATTGTGAAAATGTCTCTATTTTAGTTCTAATAATACTTTCCACATTAATGGCAATGTTATCTGATATTTGTATACCAACACTGGTCTATTTTTGCTTATCAAGTGCATGGTATACTTTTTCCCATCTGCTTGTTTTAAACCTTTCTGAATACTTACCTTTAAGTCCTGTCTGTTGTAAGCAACATAAAATTGGAATTTTGAAAATTTACTAATGATTTTTATCTTTTAATTGGAATACTCAGTCCATTTACATTTAAGATAATTATGTGTATATTTGAGTTTAAATATACTGCCTATGATGAGTGTTCTAGTTATCCCTTCGTCATTACTCTTCTTCTTTCTTGTCTTATGAAAAATGTGATCACTTGAACGGAAAACAAAGTATAAAGAAGTAAAGGCGCAAGAAGCACGTGGTTATTGAAAATGCTTCAGAAGGCAAAATAAAACGTAAGGCAGAAATACTTCCACAAGTTGAGAATCACGAAGTATCAAGAATGAACTAACTCTATAGATGACCACTTCATGCTGTTACAAAAGAAAAATCTAAAGTGAAAGCATTACAGATGGTACCTAGCAGAATTTGAATTATACTGTAGCTAATAAACAAAAAATTGTGACTGTTTATTCTGTGTTTAGGAAATGAGTGCTTGGACTCGAGATAGAAGAAAGTCTTACAAATGGAGACTTTGTCCTAATTTGGTACTTCAAGCAATCTTCTTCAGCTTTATTATGCCTTCACTGCAAATTTAGTCAGCATTCATAACAAATTATATCTCTGTCAGGCTTTATCATTCATTGAGCATTTTTATGTAATTTGATTCATTCGTGATCATGCATTCTATGAGGTAGAATATACAGAAGTTCAAAGAAGTTTAACTTTGCAAAAGACCATACATGCTGTTAATAACTTAGCTGCTTATTACCTAAAACCTCTTGGAAAAATGATTGTTTTGAGGGCTTGCAGAGCTGAGGACTAGATAAAAATTCAGACTGATGGCATGGACCCTAATTATCCTATCTTTGTATAAATCCACCTCTGTGGATGTAAATCTGGGGAACAACTTATTTTTTTAAAATCTCCAGGTGATTCTTATGGAGAATTATGAAACCTTGACTAATCTAGTCCTTCCTGGGTGGGTGAATGCATCCACAAGTCCATAAATATTAGTATTTCATTTGATAGCTGTTGACTTGAGATAGGGTTGCCACATTTAGCAAAAAAATACAGATCTCCCAGTTAAATTTGAATTTCAAATAAATATTTATTGTTGGGGAAATACTTATACTAAAAACTTATTCATTATTTAGCTGAAACTAAAACAACTTGGCATCCTGAAATTTATATGTCAATCTAAACTTGGAAGAAATTATCATAAGCATCATTCCTTTCAGTATTTTTGACTTAAACCATATTTGATCATAAGCTTTCAAAAGATAAGTGCTATCTTTGCTTCAGTGTTGTAATATTCCTTTGATGTTATTTAGTCCCAACATGAGCCCTCAAACTCTGTATCCAGCGTCCTTTTCAATTCTCCCAGCCTCCTCGACCAACACTTGGCCCTATAGGTTCTGAATATGCCTCCTTTGCCTTCTTTTCCACCTGAAATATTATCCTTACAGTCTATTTCTAATCCCCCCATGCACTGATTCCTCTCCTCAAATCATGACTACACATTTCTGTCCTTGCCCTCCCACACCAAATTGTTTGTTTCCTTTGGCTGCATTCCATTTTTCTTTCTATAATTTGTTATGAAGCTGCCTTTTGCAGAGTCTTGCTAGTCCTTTACATAAACTAATTCTTGATAACAAACAGAAAGAAGAGCTTTTAATTCTCTTCTTACTGATAAGGAAAATGAAGCTTGCAGAGCAAAAACTGAAATGTTTCAGGCCACATCACTAATATGCTTTATAATACAATCAGAATTTGAACCAAGTTCTTAGCTGAGTCCCAACCTCAATTTTTTCCACTGCATCAAAGAGTTTAAATGTCTGTCTTTCCCAATATAGTTTAAATTCCTAATAGTCAAACCCATACAACTCCACCCATGTCCCTGTCCCCTGACAACTACTAATCTGTTCTGTCTGTATAGTTTTGTCAATTGAAGATGTTCTATAAATGGAATCGCACAAAATGTCCCTTTTGATATGGCTTTTTTTCATTAAGCATAGTGCCCTTCAGTTCTATCCAAGTTGTTACACATATTGATAATTAATTCCTTTTTATTAGTGTTATTCTATTGTTAATATGTTTTCTTAGATTCTGTTTGTCAGTTTGCCATCCATTCATCAAAAAGCCATTTATATTACCTGTACTTTCTTATTTTCTGTGGTCTTGGTGCTCTGGCATTTGGGGGCATTACAGACCTCCTTCCGATGTCTGGCCAATACTTAGTGATAGCAAGGTCTTGGCCAGAAGCATGCTTTTCATATACAAACCAACCAAACCATGTCCTTCATATACAAACATCCCAAGGCAGTAGTTCCCTTGCTCTGAATCATCCCAGGGCCTGGTACCAGGCAGCTAGAGACTGCTGCTGTGTTAAGAAAAAAACTGGGTAAAAAAGATTGGTTTTATTCAAGGATTCATGAATTGGGACCTCCAATCTAGTGGGTAGAAAGGAGCTAGGACAACTATACTAGGGAAGAGATTTTAGAGACAGAAGGGTGCAGGAACAAAGAAATTGTACTGGTATCTTCTAGGTTGTAGCATATTTCCATGTTCAATCTTCATCAGTCTTTCAGTCTTACATGTTTCAGGACCACTTCCTGGTTGTATTCATGAGCAGCACAATGATCTGTTCCATTGTACCCTATAAGTTGTTCTCTTGTATTCTCTAATAATTTTATGAATGCTCTTGATACAATGAGATCTCTGTGACCTGGAGGAAAGCCCTCTTCCAATTGTGCTGGCGCTCCAGTCTCAAATTTCCAGCCTTGAGAACTGTGAGGAATAAGTTTCTCTTTATAAATAGCAATTTATAATACTTATAATATAAATTTATATTTATTTTCTATTAAATTTGTAATAAGTATATATTATAAAATATAATGTATAATTTATAATAAATCTATAATTTATTTTAAAATGCTGTGCTATTTTGTTATAGTTGCCCAAACTAAGACAGGTCTTCAGAGTAACATTCTTTTAATGATACTGTAAGAGGTTTACCTTTTACCCTGATAATTCTTTTAAGAAACTTTTCATTTTATTTTCTCCAGTTTCATTGAGGTATAATTAACTCATCATTTTTATTTAGACCCTGTGATTGAATTAAGCATTTTCAACATTCCTTACTCCTTCTTTGTGCCCTTCCATATTCTAACCATAAGTTAGATGCCTTCTCAAGCTTCACTTCAAACATTTCAGATGCCATCTTTGTCTCCACTCTTGCCAGTTTTCTCCTGAATTCTTCAGTGCTGAGTTTAACAACGAAAGCTCATGTTGAACATTACACACGGCATGGGAGAATTGCTTAAGAATTTTCTTAGAAGCACAATTCCTGGGCTCATATGCTTCACTCTCTTGCTGTTCCTTTTTTTCTCTCTTTTTCTCATTTGTAGTTGATTTCCTTCCCAAAGTATTTCCAGTGTTCCAATCTTTGCCTTTTCCAGGCTCAGAATTAGAACCACATTCTCCACGTGTAACAGGACAAAACAGGAAGTGGTGGTGGGAACAGAGATCATTGTAAAGATTTTTCTTTTGAAATACTTCTGTCAAGGAGAAGTCATTCATGAGTAAAAGCCAGATTTCACCCAGAGGCTAAGTTAGATGCTCCAAAATGTATTCTTCCAACATACACAGAGAACAATATAGGGCCGGGTGAGACCTAACTCTGAGCAGAGTAGCGGCCCCTAAAACCTGTCACTCAAGAGCCCTGTGGCTAGGTTTGCCCTGGCGCGTCTCCTTGCTGCAGCCATGGCCCAGGCGCCAGGGTGTGGGGTCTGATTCAGGTCCCCCAGGCTGAACCCCCAACAGCCAGCCAGCCAACAGAGCAAATACGCTGCTTTAGGGACTCTGGAGCCGGCACCTGCCTACATTGCCTTTATGACTTAGCCTTAGAAGTCATATGCTTTCATTTCCCACCACAGGCTCAACAAGATTCAAGAGGAGGGACCATTGGCTTTCTCCCCAACTCAAAGAACATCTGTGAGATGGGGAGATTATGACTATTTGGAAAAAATAAGCAGCCACAACACTCTTGCCAGAAGCACATTGTGTAGGAGATAGCTTTTTCTGCTCTTGATTTTGGATTTGGCCATGTGACTTGCTTTGGCCAAGGAGCCAGCTTCCATCTGGGTATTTCTTGCGACTCTTGCCTTAGAACCTTGAGCTGCAATGTAAGATGTCTGAGGCTACCATGCTGGTTAAGGCAACCAGACTAGACCCATGGAGAAACCCTGGTATTACATGAAATAAGAGAGATGTCCAGTTGCTCTGGAACTTCACACTGTTCCAGGTTCAGCTATCATGAAGTCCTGAGTCAGAACTGTCCAGCCAGTCTGATTCTGAATTCCTGACCCAGAGAAACCATGGAAGTTAATCAATGGTAGCTGTTGTTTGAAACCATTAACCTAGAGACATTGAATGTAAAGACAATGCCAGCTCATTCATGACATATGACAACAGAACTCTGACCCATAAACTGCGGCAAACACCTCGTTTTCGGGAAGGAAACCAAGCTACAACCTTGGCAGCAATCAGTTCGAAACACTCAGGACTTGGTGACGGCCAGCTTCCCTGTTTTTTTTTTTTTTTTTTTTGCCTCTGCTTCCAGTTCATGACCAACCAGAGAAAGCCATACCAATTCCCAAATCAGTAACATAAGATGCACTGCTCCTAGTTAAGCCCACCTCCGACTTCTCTATGCCAGTGACCTCCCATCAGAGTAACCCTAGAGACGGCCCTTTCTCACTCCGCTCTCCTGCATGCTTTGGAGTCTCTGCCAAACACAGGTGATAGCAGCTGTAGCGCCGGTAATTTGAAACAACCCGTCGATAACACGACAAGACATAAATTACATACATAACATGTAAAAGTTTAAAAATATTGCAGGAAGAACATAATGTTCAATATCTATTTGGTTTTAAAAGCAGCTTAGGAAGACATATATGAAATGATACAAGCTTAAATATAGCTATGTCTGAATGGAGAAATTACAGGCATTGTTTATTCCTGATTGTGGACAGCACGTGGAGGCTCCAGTGTTATGGGGTTTGGGCGCCCAGCCTCCGCAAGAGGGATGCTCCTAGGTGAGACTCTGAGCTCACCTGTAGCGGCCTCGCCACGCCCGCGCCGCACCTTGGGGCGGGGCTTCGGTCGCGCCCCCGGCCTTCTGGGAAATGAGCCCTCCCCACACACACCACCCCGCCTCCCCCGTCCCCCTGCTCGGCCCCGGCACCTCTCTGTGCGTGGGCGGCGCGGGTTGGGCCTTCTTGTTGGCAGCGCAGGTGGGCAGAGCAGGTCTTCTGCTGCACCGCGATCCGGGAAGGCACCGTGGCGGCCTGGTGCCTGAGACATACACGCGCACATCTGGAGAGGTGAGTCCCCCAATCTTACGGCCTGAGGGTGGCGGGAATAGCCGGCAGTTTTAGGTCGCAGGGAAGTGAGAAACTCAGGTCTAGGGTAAAGGAGTTCCACATTCCCCAATTCCAGCGTGTGGGTTTTTCCCCAACACATCCAAGCAGTTCTTGGATACCAGCTGAGTGTCCTACAGTTCAACTCAATCTACGTGTAGACATCATCCGATTCCACAGGTTAAGGGCTCAAGACTCCTCCCGTTCACCATTCAAGAAGCCAATCACAAGTCTAGGCAACCTAGACTGGGCTCCGAAATACCAGCTATAGGTTGGAGGTTCTAATGACCTCCCTCCTCAGATTTTATTTGCTCAAATTTGTTAAATTGTCACAGAATTCAGAGAAACATTTTATTTACTATATTACCAGTTTATTATAAAAGGATATAACTTAGGAAGAGCCAGGTGGAAGAGATGCATCGGGTAAGGTATGGGGAAGGGGTGCAAAGCTCTCTAAGTGTGCCACTCTCTGAATCTCCACCAGCCCTGAAGCTCTCTGAACCCTTTCTTGGTTTTTATAGAGGCTTCACTACAGAGGCATGATTGCTAAAATCATTGCCATTGGCTATTGATTCAGCCTCCAGCTCCCTCCACCCCCTGAGGGGACAAAGTTTTCAGAGTCCCATTATCACCTGCTGTTATATTATGTTTATTATAGATAATCTATCAGAGTGGGTCTGTCATCAATATACACACGTCTACATACAGGGATCCTGATTATCTCAGGATCCCACCTCTGGTTCCCTGCCCCTCCCCAATTCCCTTAAGTTTTTCAGTCTCTGCATTTCATTTGTGCTCCTCACAGCCCTGTGCCTGACTTTGGTTCCCTCTGAGTTCTGTTACAAGCATTTCACAATTTACAGTGATTCAAGGGGGATGGCCCAGGGCCCTATCCCAGTCCTGCTGGCACACTTTGCCTAGGACTTCTTTCACACCCATTCAATACGGGAGGCTGATACTAACATGCAAACCTTGTTTTCTACCTTTCCAGGTGAAGGGATATTGGAAGAGATTCTAGAAGCGTGACTATTTAAGAGAAATCTTTTAATGTCTGCACCATGATAGGTCCTGGAGGTGCCTTGGGGTGGGGCTTTGGGAGAGGTGGTTAACAGGAAGCTTTGGATATTAAGGAACGAAAGAAAAGGTAAGATCACTCACAATTCAACAATTCAAGATAAAATCCTGAATGTCTCTATGGCTACTTAATACCCAGAAGCTAGGCCCTCACCTCTATCAAGGCTACAGGCCTATGGGTACCAGTGAGATTTGTATTGTAAAAATTGGTAAAGGGAAACCTCACAGACATGATGTCTGGAGGCCTGCAGGGGGTGCTCCCATGCCCATCACTCCCGGTCAATTGCAGACCCCCCAAGGAAGAGGACCCTTTGCAACTCTACTGTTTTGGCTACTTCACCACCCAGGAGGAGGAGGCAAGAGTTTCTGCCTCCAGCAATACCTCAACTAATGAGCAACTGTTACACAGCACATGGGACTACCAGTTTCCTCCAATGGACTTTTTGCTTAGAACACTCCCCATTCTCTTTTGTAAGAGCCTCCTCTCTCTTCTCTAGACTGCCTATGGCTTTGCAATAGCTTGCTTCTCTTGAATTGCAATTCTCTTCTTTTCCTGAATAGACCCATTTTTCTGGTAAAATAACTGACAGCTTTATTTTTATTTTTTTTATTGAAGTATCATCAATAAACAATCTTATAATGGTTTCAAATGTACAACACAGTGGTTCAGCAGTTACCCATATTAAATCCTCACCCCCTCTAGTGTGGTTACTATTTATCAACGTAGAAAAATGTTACAGAATCATTGACTATAATCTCCATGCTATATACTACATCCCTGTGACCAAACTTATATTGTGATTGTGAATTATTGTGCCCCTTTATCCCCCTCCCCTTCCCCTATCACCCGTGTCAACCCCTCCCCTTAGTAACCACTACTGACTTCTTAGTGTCTATCAGTCTAATATCATTTTGTTCTTTCTGTTTTACCTTGTTTTTATATTCCACAAATAAGTGAAGTCACGTGGTATTTGTCTTTCTCTGCCTGGCTTATTTCACTGAGCATAATGTTCTCTAGCTCTATGCATGTTGTGGCAAATGGAAGGATTTCTTTTCTTTTTATGGCTGAATAATATGCCACTGTGTATATGAACCACATCTTCTTCATCTTTTATTCATCTACTGATGGACACTTAGGTTGCTTCTGTATTTTGGTATGGCAAATAGTGCGGTGATAAACAGGGGTGAATATGTATTTTCAAATCAGGGGTTTTGTTCTCTTTGGGTAAATTCCTATAAGTGGGATTACTGGGTCAAATGGTGTTTCTATTTTTAGTTTCTTGAGGAACCTCCATATTGTTTCCCACGGTGGTTGCACCAATTTACTCTGCCACCCACAGTGTAGGAGGGTTCCCATTTCTCCACATCCTGCCAGCATTTGTCATTTCTTGTTCATTTTGACTAGTGTAAGGTCATATCTCATTGTGGCTTTGACTTGCATTTCCCTGATGATTAGCGATGTGGAGCATCTTTTCATGTGCTGGTTGGCTCTTTGTATTTCCTCTTTGGAGAAATGTCTGTTCAGATCCGCCACTCATTTTTTAATCAGGTTATTTGTTTTTTGTTTATTGAGGCATATGAGTTCTTTATATACTTTGCATGTTAACCCTTAATCAGATGAATCTTTTATGAATTTGTTCTCACATACTGTAGTTTGCCTTTTTGTTCTGCAGGTGGTTTCCTTTGGTGTAATCCCACTTGTTCATTTTTTATTTTGTTTCCCATGCCCAAGAATAAGTGTCCAGGAAAAAATTGCTCATGCTTATGTTCAAGAGATTTTTGCCTATGGTTTCTTCTAAGAGTTTTATGGTTTCTTGACTTAGATTCATGACTTTGATCCATTTTGAGTTTACTTTTGTGTATGGAGTTAGACAATAGTCCACTTTCATTCTTTTGCATGTAGCTGTCCAGTTTTCCCAACAGCAGTTGTTGAAGAGGCTGTTTTTCCCCCCCATTGTATATTCATGGCTCCTTTATCCCATATAATTAACCAAGTATAGGTAGGTTTATATCTGGGCTCTCTATTCTGTTCCATTGATCTTTTGTTGTGCCAGTACCAAACTGTTTTGATTACTGTAGCTTTGTAGTAGAGTTTGAAGTTGGGGAGTGTAATAACCCCAAGTGTTCCTGTTTCTAAGGATTGCTTTGGCTATTTATGGTCTTTTGTGGTTCCATATGAGTTTTAGAACTATTTGTTCTCTTTGATTTAAAAGTGCTGTTGGTATTTTGATAGGAATTGCATTTAATCTGTAAATTGCTTTGGGAAGGATGATCATTTTGACAATATTAATTCTTCCTATCCATGAGCACAGGGTAGGTTTCCATTTATTGCTGTCTTCTTTAAATTTCTCTCATGAGTGTCATACAGATTTCAAAGTACAGATCTTTCACCTCCTTGGTTAGGTTCCTAGTTATTCTTTTTCATGTACTTGTAAATGGAGTTGTTTTCCTATTTCTCTTTCTGGTAGTTCATTGTTAGTATGTAGGAAAGCACAGATTTGTGTGTATTAATTTTGTGTCCTGCAACCTTTGCTGAATTCAGTTATTAGTTCTAGTAATTTTTTGGTAGAGTCTTTAGGGTTTTCTCTGTATAATATCACATTGTTATTGGCCACAATGCTGGTTTTCCAAGGATCATATCTTGGAGGCAATGAAGAATGAAGCCAGCAGACAAAGAGCATGGAGCAACCAGCAAAGCGCTTTTAATGAGTGAAAAGAGAAAGTTCCTGCTAATAAGGAGGGGCTGGAAGAGAAGATGCCCTCAGGGCTGTGGTGTCTGGGATTTATATTGCCTCCTGCTAGGATGAAGTCCTACTCCCCACCTCCAATCCACATAGAGAACTGAACTAATGACATCACAGCTTATTCCTGATTGGGTAAAAGCACAATGCTTAATTTGCATAGGACATAACCAGACCAGCTGAGCTCTAACAGTATACTTTTGGATGGCTGAATTTTATCTGCATAGGCATAACCAATCAGAGCAGCTGAGGTCTAACTGGCTAAGTTGGACTGGGGCTTTTTTTTTTTGGAAACTTACAAGGGCCCTGAACTTTGTCTTCTTGTGTCCTATTATCACCTGCCTCAGTGTCATCTGCAAAGAGTTACAGTTTAGCTTCTTCCTTACCAATTTGTGTGCCTTTTAAAATTGTTTTGTCTGATTGCTGTGGCTAGACCCTCCAGTACTATGTTGAATAAATGTGGTGATAGTTGGCATTCTTGTCTTACTCCTAATCTTGGAGGAAAAGCTTTTAGCTTTTAGCTATTAAGTATCTGACAGCTTTATTTTTAAGGTTAGCAATATAGTGTCAGATTTGTTTATGCCTTTCCTTACAGAGAGAACTTTGGTTGCAAAATTTAAGGAGACACCAAAAAAACCTCATTAATGAAGATAAATATTTTAATGTAATAAGTTTAAAAATCAAAATCAACTGTAAAAAAATCCATGAACAAAACTGTAAAATTATGTATCCGTTTTATACCTCCCGCCATCAACACTACCAAGGAAATTTCCTCCAAATAGCAACTGTCCTCCAGCGTCCAATAAAAACCCCAAGGTTTCTGGATCAGGCCTCCAGTCCTCACCACGCTATTACTACTAACAGGGGACCTTTTGCTCTTTGCCTCAAGTTCAGCCTCTCCACCCCACAAAATCCTGGGACACTAGACCAGAACCACTCTCACCACCAAGCGGAAAATTGGTCCAAGTCAATCCCACTCTCCCCGTAAACAGTCTTGGCGGTCCCTGTCAGTACTGACTCGTCTTCCTACCCTCCGGGATGCAAGCCGGGTGTGGCTTCCAACCGGGAGTCCGAGCGGAACATCACCCTGCGCTTTGCTCAGAGCCGCGCCCACTTCCGCCGGCTTAGGCCCCCCTGCGCGCCCGGACTCTGGTTTCCGCTGTGGGAAGGGCGCATGGGGTCTAGACTTGGCCAGGGTGAACCCAGCTCACTCGCGCCGCCTAAGGTCAGCGTGCACGGTCTGGCTGCCCACTTCCAGGGTGCCAGGACCGCATTTCCGCCACGCTGTCCGCCTAGCTCAGGGGCCCTTGTAGGAGAAACGTGAACCTGAAGGTCCGGGCGTCTTGAGAGTGGGCTCTTAAAACTTGATTTTCTGAGAGGTGCCCCTATCCGAGTCACCATGCGTTTGCAAAGCCATCTCACCTTCGCCTCTTTAGCTCGGAGACTACAATCTCCAGAGGCCTTTTCGGCCACTTCCGTTCTCGCTCACCTCGCCCCCCCGTACACTGAGCTGCCGCCCATAAGCACTTCCGGTGTCGGACCCGCTCTCCCGGCACCCCTCTGCACCTTGTTCCCCAGCCTCAGCCTCTGGTTTCGGAACGTCAGCCCGCGACCCGTGAGTGCCCTACAGCCACTGCCGCGTCCAGTCAGCACGTCTCTAGCTTTTTCTTTCTTTACTCACAGGGACACAGGCTGTCTCTGAACTCGGGCGCCGTCCTGTTGGCATCTCCTGGCCGTTATCCTTTCATTCCAGCGCAGAGTTAGACACAAACCCTCACTCCACTGCTGTGGATCATGGGCTGCTCTCCCTGGCAAGAGCTGGGGTTGAGCTTGAGGGTATTTGGTCGCCCTGGGCCCTTTTAACGGGGCTCTGGACGGGAACTGGGTTGTGCCGGTGATGTCGGTGACGCTCCCAGTTGCGGGGCTCCGGAGCTGACCGCTTTGACTCGTGGGGAAGCGCTTGCCAACTAGGCGTGCTTTCATTTCTCTTCACATCCCAGATCTATCTTTTGAGACTTTACCCTTCTCCAGGGACAGCATTCAGGAGACCGGGAAAATGGCCACGTGGCTCCTGAAAGCCAAAAAAGAGGTGAGAATTTCCCTAGCATTCCATCTTGGCTTGTTAACAGGAGGAAACCTTCCCTTTTCTTGCACTGCAGGCTGCCTGGGTATTGGGCAAAGTTCTTTGTGCTCCTGGTGGAGTGACTCATGTTCCCCGGAGCCCTCCCTCAGCAGTGCTTTCTGCTCCATCCATTCCTCAGCCATCCTCGGAATTGTTAATTATGAACACGCACGAAGCAGTTCAAATAAAAATACCGGGACATCCATGCTTAATTGTCCAGTGATAAGGATAAAAGGCAGGTACAGCAGAGAAGTCTGTGGAATGAAGAGGTTCGGGAGGGCTTCCAGGAGAAGTAGGGCAGTCTGAATTGCTCTTGACGGTTTGTTAAGTTGAAAGTTGGTGGTGGAGGACTCCAGTGGGAGGAGGACGGGAAGCATGGTTAGCCTGAGGCTGGAGCATTGGGCACACTGTCCTTGCCACGCTGGGAGGATTGTAGTGGCCAGTGGACTTATTTAAGATTGATTTCTATGTATGTACTGGTGAGGCTAGCTGTCCATACATGGAACAGAGAGAAGTTTGATATGGTCTGTCCTGAATTTTACCTTTGAGAGCATTTCAGCATCTGGCAATGGGGAGATCTTACCAAAAATTCTAGATTGCTAGCTTACATAAAAATAGACTGCACTGTACTCTGGTGTCAGGAAATTTGAGCTGAAAGGTGTCTTCAATATTTGGATTGTCCTGCAGAGTCTATTTGCTGTACTTTCCACAGTATTCTGCATACTGAGGTTTAAACCATTGACCAGCTCACTTTGTGCCTGTCTTTCTCATTTTTATTACTCACCTGGCCCCTGAAGGATTTTCATTTTCTATCTTTGAGTCTAGGTGGCCAGGAGTGAGGAGTGTAGACTTTGTCTTTGATAAGCTGGGTCTTGAAGAATGTTGAGAAGGTTTTGCTGTAAAGAAAATCAATGTTATGGGCGGATGGGGTCTTAAGGGGAAACTTTCAACCCCTTAGAATGGTGACTATGGTGACCTTTACTTAATTGAATGTGATTAACAATTACTGTGTGACAGCACAGTTGCCCAGCTGGTTTGCTATCATTTTTGATATGTGATAACTTAGTTATTTCAGATGTGCCTCGACTATCCTTATCAAAAAATCAGAGTAGAATTCAGACAGAAAACAAGATCTTCCCTTATTCTTACTCCTGGTCTCCCATGGGAGACTGACAATTTCCTGGATGTCATCAGAACAACTTTGAGAGGTATTTTTTTCTCACTTGTAAAATACGTCATTCCTTTAAAGTGTTAGTACCAAGAATGCATGAGAAATCCAATTCAAGGCATTTCCTAAAGTAACATTGAATCTTTTGTGTTACTTTCTTCTACTGCTAATGTTAATAGGCAAGTATTCTAATTTTCTGAGAAAATCCAGAAGTTTATGTAAGCTAACTTTTCCTGCCCCTAATTCTTTCTTTATACCTTTTTAAAGTAGGAAAAATTGATCAAAGGGCACAAGAATTTGAATGGATAAGTTAAGATGAAACCTCTGTGCTAGAGGAATACTCAACACACATAAGATGTTTGGTGCATGTAGGAACCACAAGTTTAAATAACTTAATTTGAAGGAACTATGTAACAAAAGAGTTTCTGTTGTTCGTTTTGGTACATTATTTGAGGCATGTAATGACCCACATACTTCAGAGAAGTGGGTAGACTTTCCAGGTACTGTGATGTGCATGACATCTAGGTTATACAAAACAGTTTAAGCAAATATTCAGCAGGATATTAGGTATCACTGCTAAGGACCTTTGCCTGAGAGGATAAATTATAATTTTGTAACAAATGAGGTGTGCTAGCCTCCACCTGATGTTACTAATTTTTAGCCTGTTTTCATTGATTTCATAGAACAGACTTGCTGATGTTTGTTGTGTGTTGAACATTTGATGGACTACCAGTAATATGTAAAGTACAGCCTGCACTTAGGAGTCTTTTATTTTATTTTGGTTTTCCTTTATCATTGGGATCTGGTTTAATTTCATACACCTACATACACTGCCCCTCATACCTACATTTTGACAGACTTTAATGATAACATCATGTAGCAAAGCTAGTGACTGTATCTACCCGGACCCATTTTTATAGGTGAAGTATAGCCAACATTTATCCCCCTGAAAATGATTTCTATAATAGTGCATTGAATAGATGAACCCTTCCCCAGTTTCATAATTTGGGGGAATATTTAACACGTTCCTAGTATTTAACTAATTTATTTTTTTGTACATGTTTTTGTACAATTTTGATCAATTTTGTACATGTATTTCTTTTATAAATTTGTATTTATTGTCAAAACAAAAATTTAACCGTTTTGAAGCAGTGGGCACTCATACTAGTTTAAGATTTGGAACCCTGGCTGTTCTAAAACATTTGATCCTATTGATTATTTCATCCTCTTTTGAGACTCCCTTCTTCCATCACCATATCTTTGCATTATTTTGTGCATTTTTGTTTGTTTGGTTGGTTTTGTTTTTCTTGCTACACTCTGCAGTTTTACATTCCCAGGGTAGATCTGCTTGTGCAGATCTTTTTCTTCTCTCATGTGAATGGTCACAATAGTGTCCGGATTTGTTTCCACATGTTGGTATGGTCCTTTGGTACTCCTGCATGTGTCTATAATCCTCATTTTCCTAAAACACTGCAGTAACACCACTTTGCTGTTCAGAAGCATCTTTCAGTGGCTCTTGACAGTGCTTTAGATGTTCAGTACAGTCCTCATTTCAAATGTGTTGTCCTGTTTCTGACATGATGTTCTGATTATTCATTCTCAAAATGTGTTTATTGCCTGCACAGTGGAGCCATCTCTCATGCAGCTTTAACTTAGATAAATAACATTTTAGGTACTCACCTGGAAAAGGAGAGAAAGATAGCTATTCAAGTCTTTCAGCTGAATCTGTCTTTGCCATCTATTGACTTCATTCCTGGGACTGAGTGTAAAATGAGAGGACTACATCTGTTGCTCTGTAAATCTATCTTAGGAGCTTCTGACAGTATGAGCATCTCAGCACATCAAGGGTGATATTAGTTGCAAAGTATTTTCATATAACATGACTCCTTTGTCAGTGTATTAGTGAGCATTTGCTGCATAGCAAACCATGCCAAAACTTCCTAAGTAAAACAAAATCATCATTAGCACACAACTTGATAGGTCAGTATTTTGAGTGGGCACCAGTGGGTGCTTTGCAGGTTTCATTTGGGCTTGCCGTGTTGGTGCTGGCAGCTTGCGGTTTGTCTGGGGCTGGATGACAATCTGGGCTTGACACTTTGCAGGCTGGTTGATTTCAGTTGTCTTGCCAATAGGTTTCAGCCCCAGGCAAGTTCACTATGGATTAAATGTGACCAAAGAAATAACAGTAGAACATTCTTGGGGTGAAAGGGTTTATCACCCGGTTTGTTCTCCCAGCTGTAGGTCGAGCACTAGCGTCTCTGCCTCCGCTCAGAGCACTGGGCCGAGCTCTCTATATAGCGCAATAATAGCTTATCGCCTGTGGGTGTGGAAGCGGCAGCCCAGCAACAGGCCAGTTACATCAACAGGTGGTTTAAGTTCAGTGAGGATCCTGGCCATGGGAACCCCAACTTCCCCACAAGGGTGTTTTGGTTTTTCTTGGTTCTTATTAATGTGAGCTTGGGCTCATTCCAGAGACGCTGCTTGAGCTTGATCAAATGATGGTCTTGAGTTTCTCTACCCACCAAGAGGGAGGATACCCCCAGTGAACAAGCACCTTTTAAGCTTTGGCTTTTGTCATGTTTGCTAATGTCCCTTTGACCAAAGCACATGACATGGCCAAGTCCAGAATTGTAGAAGGGGATAACACAAGGGTGTAGACACAGCGAGACATGATTCACTGGGGTTCATTACTGTCTTGCCAGTGGGTTTCAGCCCCAGGCAAGTTTGCTGTGGATTCAATGTGACCAAAGAAAATTGACAGCAGAATGCCCTTTGGGGTGAAACGGTCATATCCAACTTTATTTCCAGGTGGCAGGTCAGTCACTAGAATCCCATTCACTCAGAGCAAGTCTGTATGCAGCAAGCCAGTCTCTGCCTCTGGGCCCCTCTGTCCACACAGCCATCCTCTGGGCCTCTCTGCCTGCCTGCACAGCCACCCGCACAGTCGTCCCATACAGCCATCCTCTGAGCCTCTCTGCACAGTTGTCCCGCACAGCCGTCTCAGTCTCTGTCCTCGGTGCTGCCACCACTCCAGCCTCTGCTCTCCTGCAGCCTTGCAGCCCTGCCACTGTGTCACGCCCAGAGCACTGGGTGGAGGTCTTTATACAGAGTCAACAGTCATGTATTGCCCACAGGTGTGCAGTGAGCTAGTCAACCAGGGCCAGGTGAGAATCCTGGCCACAAGAACTCTCATTTTATCCACAATTACTATAGCTACCCTGCACCCCAATGATTCCCATCCTTCCCGTGAGCAAGACAAATTCACCCCACTCCCCAAATCTCTAAAAGCTTCATCCTCTGGCTCAAAGTGCAGTGTTGTGTATATACCATCCTGGGTGCGGTTAAGGCTTCTTCAGTGAGACTCCTTTTGAGTCAGAAAACTGTATATTAAAAAGACAAGTTATTTCTTTCTTTCCATGCCAGCCACCACCCAGTGGCACAGCATGGACAGGAACACTGCTGTAGACACTCCCAGTTCAAAAAGGGGAGGAATTAGAAACTCACAGGAAGCCACCTCATTTTGAACTGTCTCTAGCATTTTTATCAAGCTCATACAGCCTTACTCTGAGTTTTCCATGTATCAGATTATAAGACCCCTTTATTAAAGAAAAGCTACAATCACAGTTCTCTTCCGGATAGGCCTCTCATCTTCGGGCAGGCCGTCAGGGCTGTGGGACGATGCCTGGAGGAATCTCAGAAGCCCTTTAGTTTACAGTCTGCTAGCATCCCCTTAACATTTTCAGAGGTTATAAAGTTTGGCTCATTCAGCCACACTCTTGATCTTTACCCTGAGGTCATCTCTTATTTTGAGACTCTTGCTCCCTGGAGAGACTGGATATGTGGAACATTTTTATTTTCCAATCCAGCAAGTTTTGGCTTGTCCGTATTTCCTCCACATTATGCTTGCAAACTGTTTAGTTGCTTCTTTAGCTCTTCTTTTTTATGTATGTTATGTAGCTGAAAGCATCCAGCTGAAGCTTTTAATAGGCTTTCTGGAGATCTCTTTAGTCAGATCTGAAAATTCATTAGGTATTTTTTCCATTTTCTACATTAGTGCAGGTGGTACTTTTGCCAATATGTAAAATGTGTTGCCTTTTTCAAGCTGCCATAGCGGTGTCCTCACCACTCTTCTAGCCTCCAGTAAGAGTTTGTACACTGCTTTCCTGACCTTTGCTAACAGCTTCCTGGATGCTTTCCCAGACTCGACACATGTCCTGCTCCCAAAGCCAATGCCATATGTTTTAGGTATTTGTTATGGCAGCACTTCATTTCTTTGCACCAATTTAATGGTTTGAAAATCATTTATTCGCAATTCTGTGGGTCAGCAACTGGGTCAGCATTGCACTTGGAACAGCTGAGGGTTCTTTTGTTGATTTATGTGCGCTTATCGTGGGTCTGCAGTCAGCTGGCTGCTCGGCTGCAGCTGGATGATCTCATGTGTCTGGTGGTTGACAGGCTGGTTCGTTGAGGTACCTCAGGACTTGGTTCTCTGTGTGGTTGGACCTCTTCAGCGGGCCAGCTCAGTTTATTTACATGGTGGACTCAAGGTTCCCTGCACAGAAAGAAAGAAGGCTAGCCCCAAATCCAGATGCCTTTCAAACCTTTGGGGGTATTTTGTTAGCTAATTTCCCATTGGATAAAACATGTTGCATGGCCAAGCTGGAGTTATTTTCGGAGGGGAATGCGTACATGATAAAAACAGGGAAGTGTGATTAACTGTGGGTTGTCAATGTAAAAATCTACAAGTCAGGTGGGATGCTTTTGGCTGTAAGCAACAGGAATCGTCACTCAGGCTGTTCTAAACAATAAGTAACCGAGCCCATGAAAGGAAATCCAGAGCCAGGATGCAGTTCAGGGTTGGGTCCTGTACCTTCATGAGCTTATCAAGGCCTGGGGTTCTTAAATCCCTCTAGTCTACCCTGCTCACAGTGTCAGCCTCATGCAGGCTGGTGCCCCTGAGAGACAAAGGAGTTTACCAAGTCAATGGTTTAAAAATTATTTACCAATAACAACTTTGTTTGTTACAACCCTAGAAAGTAAGTACTATTATAATATACATTTTTAGAAAATTGAGACAGAGATGATATGTCACTCATGTAAAGTCATGAGAGAAGGAGGGCTAGCATTTGGACACAGTCTGTCTCCCGAGTGTGCTTTTAGCCACTTGAATATTTCTCAAACTTTGCTGTGAACCAGAATCACCTGGAAGGCTTGCTTAAACATTGCTAGGCCAGAATTTCTGATTGAATGGTTCTGGAATAGGGCCTGAGAATTTGTATTTCTGGCAAGTTCCCAAGGAATGCAGGTGCAGTGGGTTCAGGGACCACACTTAAAGCCAGTGAACTAAGCGATTCTGCCTTTTTTGGATAATCTGTGCCCATGTTTATGAGCATCAAGGAAAGTACTGGCTTCCCCTTACTCCATCTTAAAAATGAAGTCTCTTGTTAGAATCCTACAGCAGGTGTCTTGTGGCTTGTTGGTTGGCATGGGCCATAGATCCATTCTTCAGATGACAGGGGGATGGAGTACTTTTACACCAATCAGGCCTTCCCTTGACTTGACTTTGGTTCCTCAAGCTGCTAGCTGTGTTGCTACTCATCAAGAGAGGTTTGGATGGATCATGGGGAGTCATCCATTTAGTGTTACCATCTCCCGAATGCATGGTTCTAAGATAAACCGTGACTTTTCCAGGGCTGTAGGAATACCAGTTGTGTCACCATTGTTGAAGTAACACGTTAGTCTCAAACATAGCTCCTTTGTCAGATTTTCATGGTGTGTGTGTGCATACATGCACGCATGTGTGTATGTTCATTCTTAGAAGGGATTGTAAAATCAAAGCCCAGGGATTAGGCAGATATCAAATGAGTGAATACTCATTTTCTCTCCAACATTTAATTATGAACTGTTTCAAACATACAGAAAAAATACAAGGACTCGTACATTGACTCTCACATACCCACCACCTAGATTCAACAATGAGTATTTTGCACCATGTACTTTACCACCTGTTTATCCGCGTGTACATTCCTCTACTGTCAGTATAAGGGTCAAATACTGCCTTTACTACAGTATTTGGTAGAGTACAGTAGAGGATAGAGTTTTATATTCCTTTGGCCTTTCAAACCCTCTGTTAGGCTGCTGGTACAACTGGCCTGCTGTCCTTTCCAACTAACCACTTTTCATTCCTTATTCCCTCCCATCCCATATGCCTTGTCTGGAGGGCCTGCCCCTCTTCTATCACCTTGATCCTTTGAAGTCCTGCCAGCCTTTGAGACCAAGATCACCACCCTCTCATGAAACCAGCCCTTTACAGGCTACCTCTCTGTGGGGAAGTTGGGGTTCCTATGGCCAGGATCCTCACTGAACTTAAACCACCTGATGATGTAACTGGCCTGTTGCTAGGCTACCGCTTCCACACCTTTAGGCAATAAGTTATTATTGCGCTATATAGAGAGCTCGGCCCAGTGCTCTTGGTGGAGGCGGAGACACTAGTGCTCGACCTACCGCCAGGAGAACAAGGTGGGTCATAAACCCTTTCACCCCAAAGAACGTTTTGCTGTCAATTTCTTTAGTCACATTGAATTCATAGCGAACTTTCCCGGGGCTGAAACCCATCGGCAAGACAACTGATGAAAGCCAGCAGTGTTCATTGTTGGCCAAAGAAAAAGACAGGCCGCCCTTATGGGAGGGGTGCTTCAGTGGGCTGCCCCTGTGAAAGGGGAGACAGTGGATCGTCCCCCAGTGGGTATGTGGTCTGAGGTGGCTTGCCTCCTAGAGGGCTGGGCCCCACCCCTGGACTGGAGGCAAGTGGAGGTGACACCTGAGGCAGTAGGGGTGGCACTTGGTATAGTAAGTAGGTCTTTTGAGAAACAGAGTCCCTGGGAGGCAGCAGGGACTGTGGGTTGGCTGCTCCTCACAGTATTAAAAGGTCTACAGAAGAGACCCAAGAAATGGCAGCACGAGAATGCAAGCTGCAAACTTCTATGGATTCCCTGAAGAAGGAAATGGCATTGATGTGAGAGGAGGAAGCATGAGAACACTGGCAGCAAGGTGCCATTGAAGAGGTAAAAATTTCCTTACAGAACGAGATGGCAGTGCTGCCAGGTGTTCTGAAGGAGGAAGAGACCATCAAGGAAAAGGACGCACTCCTCAGGGAAGCACAGGTGGAGGTGGCACAAAAACATCAGCTGCGAAGCATTGAGGTGAAGGTAAGAGAGCTTCTGAGGACTGAGGCAGCATTGCTGCGAGGCACAGTAGAAAAGATAAAGGTTGTAGCAGAGGAGGCACTCGGGGGAGGGGAGAGAAAGGTGCCATCAGTCCCAGAAATGGAGGAGCTGGAGAAGGATGAAGGGGTGGTGCCTCCTGTATTGTAAGCATGCCCAGTGGTTGTAAAAAAAAAATAAAGACCCAGCAGCTGAGAGCTCCCCAAGGAGAGGAGCAGCCCCCTCCCCAGGTCATGGAGCACTCTGTGGTCCGCCCCTATCCTCAGGCTGAGCTGGTAGATTTGGGCTCCAGGTTTAGACAGAAGCCCTCGGAGTCAATATCAGCTTGGCTCCTGCGTCTGTGGGACTCAGGGGTGGATGGAATTGTCTGTCGGGATCAGAGATGGGAAAGCTGGCTTCCCTGACAGGGCAGCCTGCCTTGAGGCAGCGATTACAAAATGCACATCGGACCTCAGGTAGTCACTCCCTCCTCGATTGGCTTATGGCTGCACTTCGTGCTGTGTGGCCCAATCTGGGTGACCTACCATCCTCTCCTGTTAGATGGTAGACATATGCTGAGCTCCAACAGGTGCTACGAGAGCTAGGCATAAGAAATGCCATCTGTAGTCCAGAGAATTATGGCCCAGATGAAGAGATTTTCACCACTGGGATGAGAAATACTATACTTCAAGCGGCTCCTACATCCCTCTTTGGGTCTCTAGTGGCCATTCTTTCCCCTCACTTAGGGCAACCCATAGGCAAGGTGACATGTTGTCTTGCCAATGGGTTTCAGCCCCGGGCAAGTTCGCTATTGATTCAGTGCGACCAAAGAAATTGACAGCAAAACGTTCTTGGGGGTGAAAGGGTTATACCCAACTTTATTTCCAGGTGGCAGGTCAGTCACTAGAATCCCATTCCCTCAGAACAAGTCTGTATGCAGCAAGCCAGTCTCTGCTTCTGGGCCCCTCTGTCCACACAGCTGTCCTCTGGGCCTCTCTGCACAGTCATCCTGCACAGCTGTCCTCTGGGCCTCTGTCCTCAGCGCTGCCACCACTCCAGTCTCTGCTCTGCTCTCCTGCGGCCTTGCAGCCCTGCCACCATGTTGCGCTCAGAGCACCGGGTGGAGCTCTTTTTATAGAGTCAACAGCCATGTATTGCCCACAGGTGTGCAGTGAGCTAGTCAGCCATGGCCAGGTGAGAATCCTGGTCACAGAAACTCTCATTTTATCCACACATGTACAGTAGCAGACTTAGGAGAGGCTGCTGCAATGACAACCCAGAAAGAAATAAGATCTATTACTCACAAGAAGAATTTAGGGCCCCATGAAGGTTATGAGGACCCAGATGTGGGTTGATTTAATATGGGCAGGAGCAGATGGAAGAAAATTAGATGGGAAGTCCAATAGGATCTTACTGGAGCTATGGCAACAGCTGAAACCAGAGCAGCAGTTCCAGCCATTAAGACCAATGAGGCAGAGGTCAGAGACAAAGCTGTGAGTCCAGCCTGTGTGTTTGCAAGACTTCCTGCTGGAGAGTGAGCCAACCTCACTTGAAACCCACGCAGGAAGGTGATTGGGGAACATGGTTTGACTGAGGTAAAGGTCATGGTTATCTTCCCTGAGGGACCAGGGGGGGACCAGAGGCCACATGTTGAAATAGCTATCCATTGGTTCCCAGTGAATATACAATGTGCCCTCACTCTGGTGGACACAGGGGCTGAATGTTCACTGATTCATGGTGACCCTGAGCGGTTCCCCAGGACCTCCACTATCACAGATGGATACAGGAGTAAGGCTATCAGAGTGAAAAAAGCCCAAAGCTCTTTGGGAATAGGGCATCTACCCTCAAGAGTATACTGTGTATATATCTCCTATCCCTGACTATATTTTGGGGATTGATATTCTGCAGGGTCTATAGTTGCAGACCACTGCAGGTGAGTTCAGACTGAGAGTACACGTGTGGTGAAAACAGTTCTGTGGGTACATGCTAGGCACCTGCCCATAGCTTTTCCTGTGCCTCAGCGGGTGACTAATACCAAACAATACAAACTGCCTGGAGGGCATAAAGAGATTGGAGAAACTCTTCAGGAGCTGGAAAAGGTGGGTATTATAAAGCCCACCCATAGTCCTTTCAGTTCCCCAGTGTGGCCAGTAAAAAAGCCAGATGGCTCCTGGTGTATGACTGTGGATTACAGAGAACTGAATAAAGTCATACCCCCTATGCATGCTGCTGTCCCCTCTATTGCAAGCTTGATGGATACCCTCAGCCATGAAGTAGGAACATACCATTATGTGGTAGATCTTGCTAATGCCTTCTTTTCTATTGACATCGAGCAGGAAAGTCAAAACCAGTTCGCCTTCACGTGGGAAGGATGGCAATGGACTTTCACCATCCTTCCACAGGGGTACCTCCACAGCCCCACCATCTGTCATGGACTTGTACCCCAGGACTTTGCTACATGGGAGAAACCACCAATGGTGCAGCTGTACCATTATATTGATGATGTCATGCTCATGTCCGATTCTCTTTCAGATGTAGAAGGTGCAGCACCTAGACTGCTGCAACATTTACAGGAGAAAGGATGGGCTGTGCACAGTACCAAGTTTCAGGGACCTGGTTTGTCTGTCAAATTCTTGGGGGTCGTCTGGTCGGGTAAGACCAACATTATACCAGAAGCAGTTATAGATAAAGTCCAGGTCTTTCCTACCTCTAGAACTGTAGTATTGCTACAGGAGTTTCTGGGTCTTCTAGGCTACTAGAGAATGTTTATCCCGCACTTGGCATAAATTCTGAAGACCTTATACCAGTTGGTACGAAAGGGCGTCAGGTGGGACTGGGATGAGACATGTGCATCTGCCTTTACTACAGCAAAACGGGCAGTCAAGGCTGTGCAGGCCTTGAGTGTGTTAGACCCATCAAGGCCCTGTGAGCTGGATGTTCATATCACTGAAGAAGGTTATGGCTGGGGTCTCTGGCAGCGGCTTGAACAAACTCGCCAACCCGTTGGATTCTGGTCACAACTCTGGAAAGGGGCAGAGGTACAGTACACTTTGATAGAACAACAAATGGCTGCCATGTATCACGCCTTGCTGTCTACAGAATCTATCATTGAAATGGGCCTGATAAAGGTAATAACCACCTATCCCATCTTGGGGTGGGTACAAGACTGGGCCCAAAGCCAAGGAGTGTGGCACAAACGCCCACACTGACCAAGTGGGGTGCTTACCTACAGCAGTGTAGTGCCCTCTCTAGTAGCCCCTTGAGTGAAGGACTCTAACGCTTATTGGGGCCAGTGACATATACTAGTGAAAAGCAGGAAGAACTTGCTTTTGAACCATTAGTAGCAGAGAGTCCCTATCGGGAAGGAAGAGCCCCTATACCCGAAGATGCATGGTACACAGATGGCTCCAGCCATGGGCAGCCCCCATAATGGAGGGTCATAGCTTTCCATCCTAAGACTGAGACAATATGGATGGAAGATGGTGAGGGGAAGAGCAGTCAATGGGCAGAGTTGCAGGCTGTGTGGCTTGTGATCAGCCAGGAGCTCTCCCCTATAGTTGTCTGCAGTGACAGCTGAGCTATTGGGGCTTGACCCTGTGGCTACCAACCTGGTACCATGCCAACTGGCTGGTTGGTCACCGACCCCTTTGGGGGCAAGAATTGTGGCAAGACTTATGGGCTTGTGGTCAGTCCAAAATAATTATGGTATACCATGTGACAGGTCATTTGCCACTGCCATCCCATGAAATGGTGAAGCAGATAAATTGGTCCAGATATGTTGGTTAGAAGGAAAGCCTGCTTCTGATGTAGCCCAATAGTTACATCAGCATTTGTTGCATGCAGGGCAAAAGACAGTGTGGGCTGTAGCCTGTCAGGGGGGCTTACCTTTGACCTTTGAAGAAGTTAGTAGAACCCGGCAGGAGTGTGGCTTGTGCTCCAAAAGGGGCTTACACAGAGCTCCACAGCAACATGGGACAACAGCTAAGGAACCTATACCCCTCGTCAGGTGGCAGATAGACTATATTGGGCCTCTACCTGTGTCAGAAGGATATCGGTATGCGACGACTTGTGTGGACACAGCTATTGGACTTCTGGTTGCTTTTCCTACCCATTGTGCAGACCAGCAGACGACCAAAAGAGGCCTGGAGCTTCTCTTTGCTGCCTATGGCCGACCACAGGTAATTGAGAGTGATCAGGGCACCCATTTTACTGGACATACCCTGCAAGAATGGGTGCGACAGCTGGGAATCAAGTGGAAGTTTTGTGTGCCACACAGTCCTACAACAGCAGGCATGAAAAAGAGGCACAATGGCTTATTAAAATCCAGACTAAAGTCAGATACCAATAGTCTGTGAGAATGGTCAGTCCACTTATGGACCGTGCTACAGCATTTGAACGAGAGACCCTGAAAGGGAGCCCTGAGCCCATAGACATGTTAACACATATGGCTGCCTCCCCTATACAACTGCAAGTACAAACCAAGGAAGAATCACTGAAGCTGAGGTTCGGCCACCAGAATAACATCTTACTGCCAGCACCAGCTGCACTGAACCCCGGAGACTCCATTGACTGGATGTGGCCTTGGACTTTTCAACACATGGACCAACGATGGATGGCTCTCCTGGCACCTTGGGGACAAGGCCTGGAAGCTGGCCTCCTGTGTGTTCCTAGAGTAACAGCAGAGTGGCCACCAAAGGTCAAGCACATGCACCTCCAGTAGCACTATATATAGACCCTTCAGTAACCCCCATGGGGAAAGGAGTGAAAGTATGGTATACTAGACCTGGAAGGGACCCCCTTCCTGCTACAGTCCTATCACAGGACCACTCTCTTGCATGCATCCTACCTGATGGACAAGATTTGCCTATGTTGGTGTCATTATAACATGTGTCTTATCACCCCTAAAGTCTTTGTGGATTGGGAAATTCCTCTGGCTTGAGGATTATTATAATTTTTTGTTATTAGGAACCTCCTCTGGCTTGAGGATTATTTTAATTTTTGTTACCTGTTGTAACAAAATCTTGTTGTATCTTAATTTTTATTATCTCTAAGTTGTTATCCTCTGTTGCTATTGTGAAATCTGGTTACAATGCTCCAGCTCTCTCGCACAGGGACCATTGTAGAACGAAAATGTATAGATTGTAAGGCGAGAATCCTGGAGGGGTGGAGTGTGGGGAAGTTGGGGTTCCTATGGCCAGGATCCTCACTGAACTTAAATCACCTGATGATGTAACTGGCCTGTTGCTAGGCTACTGCTTCCGCACCTTTAGGTAATAAGCTATTACTGCATTATATAGAGAGCTCTGCCCAGTGCTCTGGGCAGAGGCAGAGACGGTAGTGCTTGACCTACCGCTGGAGAACAAGCCGGGTAATAAACCCTTTCACCCCAAAGAATGTTTTGCTGTCAATTTCTTTGGTCACATTGAATCCATAGTGAACTTGCCTGGGGCTTAAACCCATTGGCAAGACACTCTCCCTTTGAGATTCCTCTGACGCAGTGATTCACAACCATGACTATACTCAGGAGCCTTTAATAGTACAATAGCCCTATTTCTAGAAAGCCTGATAATTTATTGTTTTTTAGTGGGACCCAGGAATCCATAGTTTAAAATACCACAGTTATCAAATACAGCCAGGGATGAGGGGTGAGAACCATAGCTCTCATCCTCTCTGTGCTCATTTGTGATTAAAATTACAGTAGAGTGGGCTGGGTACAGTGATTGCTATTAACTGTAGGTGGGGGCAAGGTGGGGTGGTATCTTAGGCCATTCCACAGCCCATCCAGTGTAGAACAGTTGAGCTGTTAGGGGACAGGAACTATAGGAGAGGGTTCTCCAAGAGGGTAAAAGCCACAGGGAGGGCACAGCATAGAATTAGTTTGAGAGATACGTTGCCATCCTTCCAGGAGTGATAGTGTTCTGAGAAGGGGACCAGTCATGTACCTGCTAAGTGAAACTGATAAGGTAGGAATTGCAGCAATCTGTCAGTAACCTGTCTAGGCTAGTGGACCCCTGGTATAAGTCACCTTCAGCCAGCTATGGCCCTGCAATAGTGCAAAGCCCAGAGTGGTCAGTCTTACGGATTTTTCAACAGGATCTATAAGTTTATATTTTCATATGAACTGCCTTAATATATAATTAATATAAAGAACTGCAGTGTATGGGTCAGACTAATCCTGTCTGTGACTAAAGGGCAGATTGTGCCATTTTAGGGCCAGGATTATCAGGCTAGGAAGAACCTCAGACCTGGATCCCTGGTGCATTTGGGCTTGGTTTCTACACACCTCCAACCCAGGACACGTCACCAAAACATCCCTACCAAAGACCATTATATATTCCCACCCTCCAAAGTACAGCTTTCTAGGTAGCAGAGGGTCATTTGTTAGTGGAATATTAATAACAAATGCATATTCCATCATCTAAAACGTATTTGACGGCTTAGTATCTGCACGCTCTATTCTAGGCACTGGGGCCAACACAGTAAACAATATATATGGAACTTACTTAGAGTCCATTGGCGAGTCAGGAAATAAAAATGACTAACACATGCATTATCAAGAGTTAAGGGGATATAGTGAAGCAGGAGAAATGAATAAGAACCAAGTGAGAAGATGGAATTTACATCAAACAGTCCCCCCAGAGCACTTACTGTGTGCAGTTGTTTTTTGAGTCCTGACATTTATCAACTTAACTGATACACAAGCAACTCTGACCCTGTGAAATAAGCACTCTTTTTTTCAGTTTGCAGAAGAAATTGAAATGCTGAGAGGCTCACCAATTTGCCTAAGGGTACACTAGTTGAGGACAGGTGAGTTCCAGATGCAGGTAGTGTGGTTTGAGTCCATGCTCTTTGCCACCACCCACTTGCCTTCCTCAGTACCGGGCAGGGCAGTGGCATGTGAGGGAGGGGAAGGAAGGATTCCTGCTGTGAAATATACATGTGGGCACCCCCAGAGACTCAGCTGCTTCCTGTAGAACATAAATGCTTAGACCAAGTAATCGCTGATATTCTTCAAACTCAGCAAGATGATTATTTTTTACTGTGTAATTTGTGTGTATGTGTGTATGTGTATGTGTCTTCTCCCCACCTAGGTTTAAAGCTCCCGATGTGAAGGGGGTTTTGTTCTGTTTTGCTTTTATCCCCCTAAGGGCTAGCCTAGAATGTTGACAGTTACAGGGACGCAAGTGATGCTGGCCCAGTAGAGATAGGAGAGTAATGGTCTTTGGACTCTTGGCACCAAGGTCACTTAGGGGTGGGAAAATATTCCTATCTTGGGTTCATTGGCCGGAGCCCTGTAAATTAGAGACAAAAGATGCATTAACAAGAGAAAAACAAACAAGCTCATTAACATGTACATGCATACCCACAGGAGTACTCTGTGATGAGTAACTCAGAGGGGTGGGTGGGCTCATATAGCAACTTAACAAAAAAGTAATAACTTTTTAGAGAAGTGACAAGAGAAAGGAGAAGGATTGTGAGTTTCTGGGGTGGCAAATTGTGGTAGGGAAAATAGATGGGGAACAGGTGAAAGCTGAGGGCTGGTTATTAACGTTAGTTGAGTAGCTTGCTCTGGTTCTCTTTCCTGGCTGGTAAGATGTGGTTGTCTTCAGTGATACAACTGCTATTCTCCTGATAGAGTGGAACAGGGACACCTTCAAAAATATATTTTCTGCTTTTAGGCAAATAGAAGGACAGAGCTTTTCTTGCATCCGCTGCTACTTAATTGCCTTCAGCAGAAAAAAATACTTATGCCAAAATGGAATGTTTTGGAGTGGCATATTCTGCTACCCTTTTTTCACCATTTAAATTAGGGTTTAGAAATCACTTTGTCCCTCAGGGAAGCTGTTTGATCCCTCACCCTGAGCTGTGGCAGGCAAACTCCTGGATGAGCATGGCTTTGTTTTGTGTTGAAGGTGTTTGTGGCGTTCAGGGATGTGGCTGTGGACTTCACCCAGGAGGAGTGGCGGTTGCTGAGCCCTGCTCAGAGGACACTGCACAGGGAAGTGATGCTGGAGACCTACACCCACCTGGTCTCACTGGGTAAGGATGGCTTCCTTTAGCACTCAATCTGCCCTGTGGAGTATTTTCTACATGTCACAAGGAAAGGCTACCCATGAAGCAGCTTGGTCTGAGTGTTGGGCTTAAACCAATAATTTACCTTTTCCCTCAGAATAAATCTGGATTTAGTAGAGTTTCATATTTTGTATGATACTCTGCATTTCCAGCCCTCTTTCCCAAGCCTGGGGCTGTCTTACTTTATCTCCCTCCAAACCCAGAAGGTTTTTATTCCCCAAGTGTAAATACACTGGTTTTCTAATAGGAGGCACTTTTTCTTACTCAAGCTTCCTATTGTAGAGAAGTCACTATTCATAGGTCCTGTTTACCACCCTCTGGGTTTCCTACCCATTTTGGCTGTGAGTTCTGGAATAGCCCCTTGAGCTCATAACCAAGAGTCTCCTTGTTTTCTTTCCTATGAGCAGAAATTCCATTTTCCAAACCAAAACTCATTTCTCAGCTGGAGCGAGGGGAAGAGCCCTGGATAGAGGAGAAACAACATCCACTCGGCCTCTGTCCAGGTGAGTGAGACACTGTAGACGGGACCATCCTCAGCTTGGCTTACTGGAAAGGAGGCATCTCTCAGGTACTAGGGGGATGCTCTTCTCCAGGCCTCCCAGGTCCTTGGTAAGGCTGCCTGGCACGACCCACCTTCTAGAATATCCTCTTCAGTTGAGGGAGAGACTTTCTTAGTATCCTTGTCTCTTTCCTCCTTTCCTTTCACTTAGCTTGCCTTTTCCATTCTGCTTTCCTCATTCATAAGCTTCTTTCTCTCTTCTTCATCTTAAAAACTGCACCTGCCCTTCTAGATACATCTCCAGTTTCTCTTAGGCTAAGCATAATTGATTATCTCCATCTCTCCAATTCCCATAATTGGAAAAAATTACCCAAGAATTAAGATGACAGCAAGTTATGAAAAATAATAACAGATGTATGCATGTGCTAATATCCCAGCTTAAGAAAAAAACGTAAATCAACTGAAATCCTATTTCCCCTTCCCAGACTGTATTCTACACCTTCCTACCTCCCTGCCCAAAGGAAACTGTTTTTAAAAATTAGGAGTTTGTAATTCTCGTCGCATGACTTTCTGTTTTACTTCATATATATGAATCCCTTATCCATCTATAGTGTTGTTTGGCGTATTTTTAAACTTTCTATCCATGTCACCATACTATGTATATCCTTCTGTAATTTGCTCTCTTTACTGACACTGAGTTTGTAAGATTTATCCATGTTGATATATGTATTCATTGTTGATTCACTCATTTTTACTGCTATATGATATTTTTTATATTATATATGTGATTATAATTCACTTATCCATTCTATTTTGTTGGACATTTACTTTTTTTACCAATTTTGACTGTTAAAAAATACAACTATAAACATTCTCATAGTAGTGTCTTTGGACATATAAGCACTTAACTACTCCAAGATGAACAATGAGGAGTGGCGTAGCTGAGTCAGCGTACGCTTGTTCAGCCTTTTTAGGTAATGCCAAATTGTTCTCCACAGTTGTTGCATTAGTTCACTATGGCTGCTGTAACAAAGACTTCAGTTTTTGACTGTCTTTTGGGCATGAAATGGCCTCTCACAGTGGTTTTAACTTGATTAGCATTGAATTGGAGCATCTTTTCATGTGTTGTAAGGTTGATTGGCATTGATGTTTCCTCTTCTATGAATTGCCTGTTCAAATTTTTTGCCTGCTTTTCTTTTTCTTGTTCATTTATAAAAAATTATAAGTGAATTCTTTGTCAGTTAAATGTATCATGTCTGTCTTACAGTCTGTAGGCTCCTACTTTTTAAAAAAATTTAATTTTGAGATAATTTAAGTCTGAATTGGTAAAAAAAAAAAATAACAGAAAGTTCCCATCTATTCTTCACCAATAATATCTTAAATAACTGTAGCACATTTCAAATCCAACAAGTGAACATTGGTACAATTCTATTAAGTAAACTACTGTATTCAGATTCAGATTTCATCAGTTCTTACATGTACTCTTCTAGTATTGTTGTATAGTGCTTATGAAATTTTGTCACATACATAGATTCATGTAAGCAACACCACATTTTTCCATCATGTTCCATGTAGGAATGTTCCATCACTACAGAGAAGTTCATTCATTTTACCCTCCCTCCAGCCTTAGCCCCTAGCAACCACTGATCTGCTTTCCATCACTGTAATTTTTTCATTTCAAGAGTATAAGTAGCCTTTAATTATAATTTTATAAATTGTGGTGTGGTTTTATCAGTCTTTTTTGTATGGCTTATGTGCGTGTGTGTCTGATTTAAGAACTCCTTCCTTCTGTCAAGATCATAAAATGTTCAGACTTCTTCTATAAATTAAAAGAGATATTCCTTTTTACTTTCAGATCTTTAATCTGGGAGTGATTTTGTAAGTGTTGGGAGATGTGGATCTATTTTTATATATTTCTAAATGTATAACCATCAGACTTGGTACCATTCATTGGATAGTTCATCATTTTCCTCAAATTAGAATGCCACCTATCATATTTTGAGTTTCAGTGTATGTATGGGTTAATTTCTGGACTCTGTTCTATTTTAGATTTGCTTATCCCTGTGCCAGTATCACACTGTTTTTATATACTATAGCTTTTTAATAAGTCTTGCTGTCTGGTAGGTTAATTCCTCCTATCTTACTCTTCATGGTGTTTTTGTTAGTTTTAGCCCATTTTACAGTCAGTCTGTGAGATTTCATAAAATATATGGTCAGGACTTTGTTGTGATTATGTTGAATTTATATATTCATTACTAAACATTAATCGGAGAGAAATGACATCTTTTTTTTTAGTAAGGCATCTTCATATACACTCTTATGAAGGTTTCATATGAAAAACAATGTGGATACTACATTCACACATATTAAGTTCCCCCCATACCCCAATGAAGTCACTGTCCATCAGTGTAGTAAGATGCCACACTCACTACTTGTCCTCTCTGTGCTGCACATACATAGATTCATGTAACCAACACCACATTTTTCCATCATGTTCCATGTAGGAATGTTCCATCACTACAGAGAAACTCATTCATATTACCCTGTGTACTAAGCATAATACCCATCAATCCCTTTCTCCCTCTCTCCTGACCTGCCCTCCCCAGCCACTCCCATTTGGTAACCCCTAGTCACTTCTTTGAGTCTGTGAGTCTGCTGCTGTTTGGTTCCTTCAGTTTTACTTTGTCATTGTACCCCACAAATTAGATAAATCATTTGGTTCTTGTCTTTCTCTGCCAGGCTTATTTCACTGAGCATAATATCCTCCAGCTCCCTCCATGTTGTTGCAAGTGGTAGGATTTGTTTCTTTCTTATGGCTGAGTAGTATGCCACTGTGTATATGTACCACATTTTCTTTATCCATTCATCTACTGATGGACACTTAGGTTGCTTCCATATCTTGGCTATTGAAAATAGTCCTGCAATAAACATAGGGGTGCATATGTCTTTTTGAATCTGAAAAGTTGTTTTCTTTGGGTAAATTCCTAGGAGTGGAATTCCCAGATCAAATGATATTTCAATTTTTAGCTTTTTGAGGAACCTGCATGTTGCTTTCCACAATGGTTGAAGTAATTTACATTACCACCAACAGTATACAAGGGTTTCCCTTTCTCCGCATCTTTGCCAGCATTTGTTGTTCTTAGTTTTTTCGATGTTGGCCATCCTAACTGGTGTGAGGTGATATCTCATTGTGGTTTTAATTTGCATTTCCCTGATGATTAGCGATATGAAGCATCTTTTCATGTGCCTGTTGGCCATCTGAATTTCTCCCTTGGAGAATTGTGTGTTCATATCCTACACCCATTTTTTTTTTGGTATCATTAATCTAAAATTACATGAGGAACATTATGTTTACTAGACTCCCCCCTTCACCAACCCTCCCCCAACATACCCCATTAGTCACTGTCCATCAGCATAGTAAGATGCTGTAAAATCACTACTTGTCTTCTCCATGTTGCAAAACCCTCCCTGTGTCCCCCCCCCACATTATACATGTTAATCGTAAGGCCCCCTTTCTTCTTCCCCCTCTTCTCCCTCCCTTCCCACCCATCCTCCCCAGTCCCTTTCCCTATGATAACTGTTAGTCCATTCTTGGGTTCTGTGGGTGTGCTGCTGTTTTGTTCCTTCAGTTTTTCCTTTGTTCTTATATTCCACATATGAGTGAAATCATTTGGTACTTGTCTTTCTCCGCCTGGCTTATTTCACTGAGCATAATACCCTCTAGCTCCATCCATGTTGTTGCGAATGGTATGATTTGTTTTCTTCTTATGGCTGAATAATATTCCATTGTGTATATGTACCACATCTTTATCCATTCATCTACTGATGGACACTTAGGTTGCTTCCATTTCTTGGCTATTGTAAATAGTGCTGCGATAAACATAGAGGTGCATAGGGGTGCATATGTCTTTTCCAAACTGGTCTGCTGCATTCTTAGGGTAAATTCCTAGGAGTGGAATTCTGGGGTCAAATGGTATTTCTATTTTGAGTTTTTTGAGGAACCTCCATACTGCTTTCCACAATGGCTGAAGT
The DNA here is from genome assembly GCF_030020395.1 of Manis pentadactyla. Lineage (NCBI taxonomy): Eukaryota > Metazoa > Chordata > Mammalia > Pholidota > Manidae > Manis > Manis pentadactyla. The sequence continues at coordinate 14,718,905 of NC_080033.1, forward strand.
AATTTACATTCCCACCAGCAGTGTAGGAGGGTTCCCCTTTCTCCACATTCTCACCAACATTTGTTGTTGTTTGTCTTTTCGATGGTGGCCATCCTTACTGGTGTGAGGTGATATCTCATTGTGGTTTTAATTTGTATTTCTCTGATGATTAGCAATGTGGAGCATCTTTTCATGTGCCTGTTGGCTATCTGAATTTGTTCTTTGGAGAAGTGTCTGTTCAGATCCTCTGCCATTTTTTAATTGGCTTATTTGCTTTTTGTTTGTTGTGGTGCGTGAGCTCTTTATATATTTTGGATGTCAACCCTTTATCAGATCTGTCATTTATGAATATATTCTCCCCCATACTGTAAGATGCCTTATTTTTCTATTGATGGTGTCCTTTTCTGTACAGAAGCTTTTCAGCTTGATATAGTCCCACTTGTTCATTTTTCCTCTTGTTTCCCTTACCCAGGGAGATAGGTTCATGAAGAAGTTGCTCATGTTTATGTCCAAGAGATTTTTGCCTATGGTTTTTTTCTAAGAGTTTTAGGGTTTCATGACTTACATTCAGGTCTTTGTTCCATTTCGAGTTTACTTTTCTGTATAGGGTTAGACAATGGTCTAGTTTCATTCTCTTATATGTAGCTGTCCAGTTTTGACAACATCAGCTGTTGAAGAGACTGTCATTTCCCCATTGTATGTCCGTGCCTCTTTTATCGTATATTAATTGACCATATATGTTTGGGTTAATATCTGGACTCTCTATTCTGTTCCACTGGTCTATGGGTCTGTTCTTGTGCCAGTACCAAATTGTCTTAATTACTATGGCTTTGTAGTAGAGCTTGAAGTTGGGAAGCAAGATCCCCCCTGCTTTAATCTTCCTTCTCAGGATTGCTTTGGCTGTTCGGGGTCTTTTGTTGTTCCATATGAATTTTAGAACTGTTTGCTCTAGTTCATTGAAGAATGCTGTTGGTATTTTGATAGGGATTGTATTGAATCTGTAGATTGCTTTAGGCAGCTTGGCCATTTTGACAATATTAATTCTTCTTAGCCAAGCGCATGGGATGAATTTCTTCCTATGAAAACTCCAAGTTCTCTTAAGAGTGTCTTGTAGTTTTCAGGGTATAGGTCTTTCACTTCCTTGGCTAGGTTTATTCTTGGGTATTCTTTTTGATGCAATCGTGAATGGAATTGTTTTTCTGATTTCTCTTTCTGCTATTTCATCGTTATTGAGTAGGAATCCAACAGATTTCTGTGTATTAGTTTGCTATCCTGGAACTTTGCTGAATTCAGATATTAGTTTTAGTATTTTGGGGTGGATTGTTTGGGGTTTTTTATATAGAATATCATGTCATCTGCAAATACTGACAGTTTGACTTCTTCTTTACCAAACTGGATGCCTTTTATTTCTTTGTTTTGTCTGATTGTCGTGGCTAGGATCTCCAGCACTATGTTGAATATAAGTGGGGAGAGTGGGCATCCCTGCCTTGTTCCCGATCTTAGGTGAAGAGCTTTCAGGTTCTTGCTGTTAAGTATGATGTTGGCTGTGGGTTTGTCCTATATGGCCTTTATTATGTTGAGGTACTTGTCCTCTATACCTATTTTATTGAGAGTTTTTATCATGAATGGATGTTGAATTTTGTTGAATGCTTTTTCAGCATCTATGGAGGTGATCATGTGGTTTTTGTCCTTTTTTTTGATGTCATGGATGATGTTGATGGATTTTTGAATGTTGTACCCTCCTTGCATCCCTGAGATGAATCCCACTTGATTATGGTGTATGAGCCCCTTGATGTAGTTTTGAATTCGGTTTGCTAATATTTTGTTGAGTATTTTTGCATCTATTTTCATCAGGGATATTGGTGTGTAATTTTCTTTTTTTGTGGGGTCTTTCCTTGTTTTCGTATTAGAGTGATGCTGGCTTCATCGAATAAGTTTGGAAGTATTCCCTCTTCTTCTGTTTTTTTGGAAAACTTTAAGGAACATGGGTATTATGTCTTCTCTGTATGTCTGATAAAATTCAGCAGTGACTCCATCTGGTCCGGCTGTTTTGTTCTTTGGTAGTTTTTTGATTACTGATTCAATTTTGTTACTGTTAATTGGTCTGTTTAGATTTTCTTTTTCTTCCTTGGTCAGTCTTGGAAGGCTGTATTTTTTTAAGAAGTTGTCCATTTCTTCTATGTTATCTAGCTTGTTAGCATATCGATTTTCATAGTATTCTCTAATAATTCTTTGTGTTTCTGTGGTGTTGGTCAAGATTTTTCATTTCTTATTTATGATTGTGTTTATGTGTGTAGATTCCCTTTTTCTCTTAATAAGTATGCCTAGGGGTTTGTTTCTTTAAAGATCCAGCTCTTGGTTTCATTGATTTTTCCTAATGTTTTATTCTTCCCAATTTTATTTATTTCTTCTCTGATCTTTATTATGTCCCTCCTTCTGGTGACTTTGAGCCTCATTTGTTCTTCTTTTTTTTCCAGTTTCAATAATTGTGACTTCAGACTATTCATTTAGGATTGTTCTTCCTTCTTTAAATAGGCCTGGATTGCTATATACTTTCCTCTTAGAACTGCCTTTGCTACATCCCACAGAGTTGGGGCATTGTGCTGTGTTGTCATTTGTCTCCATATATTGCTTGATCTCAGTTTTAATTTGGTCATTGATCCATAGATTATTTAGGAACATGTTGTTAAGACTCCATGTGTTCGTGAGTCTTTTTGTTTTCTTTGTACAATTTATTTCTAGTTTTATACCTTTGTGATCTGAGAAGCTGGTTGGTAGAACTCCAATCTTTTTAAAATTTACTGAGACTCTTTTTGTGGCCTAGTATGTGGTCTATCCTGGAAAATGTTCCATGTGCACTTGAGAAGAATGTGTATCCTGCTGCTTTTGGGTATAGAGTTCTGTAGATGTCTGTTAGGTCCGTCTGTTTTGTGTGTTGTTCAGTGCCTCTGTGTCCTTACTTATTTTCTGTCTGGTGGATCTGTCCTTTGGAGTGAGTGGTGTGTTGAAGTCTCCTAAAATGAATGCATTGCATTCTATTTCCTCTTTTAATTCTGGTAGTATTTGTTCCACATATGTTGGTGCTCCTGTGTTGGGTGCATATATATTTACAATTGTCATATCCTCTTTTTGGACTGACCCCTTTATCACTATGTAATGTCCTTCTTTTATCTCTTGTTACTTTCTTTGTTTTGAAGTCTATTTTGTCTGATACCAGTACTGCTACACCTGCTTTTTTCTCCTTATTGTTTGCATGAAATATTTTTTCCCATCCCTTCACTTTTGTCTGTGTATGTCTTTGGGTTTGAGGTGAGTCTCTTGTAAGCAGCATATAGATGGGTCTTGCTTTTTTATCCATTTTATTACTCTATGTCTTTTGATTGGTGCATTCAGTCCATTTACATTTAAGGTGCTTATCTATAAATAAGTACTTACTGCCATTGCAGGCTTTGGATTCATGGTTACCAAAGGTTCAAGGGTAGCTTCTTTACTATCTAACCATCTTCCTTTAACTCGCTTATTATGCTATTATAAACACAGTCTGATGGTTCTTTATTTCTCTCCCTTCTTATTCTTCCTCCTCTACTCTTTTTTCTTGTGTTTTATTGTATACTCTTTTGTGTTTACCTTGACCGCCTTTGTGGATAGCTAATTTTATTTTTTGCCTTTAGTTATTATTTGGTTGATCTGCTTTCTTTGCTGTGATTTTATTTTCTGTGGTGATATCTATTTAGCCTTAGGAGTATTTCCATCTACAGCAGTCCGTTTAAAATATCCTGTAGAGCTGGTCTGTGGGAGGCAAATTCCATCAACTTTTGCTTATCTGGAAATTGTTTAATCCTTTCTTCAAATTTAAATGATAGTTTTGGTGGATACAATATTCTTGGTTCGAGGCCCTTCTGTTTCATTGCATTGAATATATCATGCCACTCTCTTCTGGCCTGTAAGGTTTCTGTTGAGAAGTCTGATGATAGCCTGATGGGTTTTACTTTGTAGATCATCTTTTTTCTCTCTCTGGCTCCCTTTAATACCCTGTCCTTGTCTTTAATCTTTGTCATTTTAATTACTATATGTCTTGGTGTTGTCCTCCTTGGGTCCCTTATGTTGGGAGATCTGTGGGCTTCCATAGTCTTAGAGACTATTTCCTTCCCCAGCTTGGGGAATTTTTCAGCAATTATTCCTCCAAAGACACTTTCTATCCCTTTTCTGTCTCTTCTTCTTCTCGTACCCATATTATGCGAATATTGTTCTGTTTGGATTGGTCACACAGTTCTCTTAATAGTCTTTCATTTCTAGACATCCTTTTATCTCTCTCTGCCTCAGCTTCTCTTTATTCCTGTTCTCTGATTTCCATTCCATTAACAATCTTTTGCACCTCATCCAGTCTGCTCTTAAGTCCTTCTATTGATTGTTTCATTTATGTTCTCTCCCTCCAGACTTCATCCCTTAGCTCTTGCATATTTCTCTGCAGCTCCATCAGCATGGTTATGATTTTTATTTTGAATTCTTTTTCAGGAAGATTGGTTATATGTATCTTGCCAGGCCATCTCTCTGGCAATGTTTGAGTGATTTTGGACTGGTCCAGGTTCTTCTGCCTTTTCACGGCTATAGAAGTGATTGCTGGCAAGTGGCATGTGTGTCAGCTGGGAGAACAAAGTCCCTTCCTGTGTGCTTGTCACCTTACCCTTCTCCGCTGCTTGTGATCATTATCTGCACACAGGGAGCAGTCTCTGGGTTAACCCCCTGAGCTGCCATGGGCGGTGCGGCCCTTTGGATGGCCTAGTGCACTACTGGGGATCGCAGGGCACGGCGTGTGTTCTCCTGTGAGAATGGCACCCCTTCATGCCTTCTGGACTTTGCCCCGCCTTTCTCTGTGTTCTAGGCAGCTGTCTGCTGGTGGCAGCCTCTGGGTCTGTCCCAGTTAGCTGCATGCTGGGAGAAGACTCTATGTGGTTGCTGTGGGCTGGGATGCTCCCCAGGTGGTCCACAGCAGTGCCAGATCAGCTGGTTTGCTTGCATTCCCAACAGGGGGTAATGAACCACAGGCTGCTTATTGCTGTGAGGGGCTTCAGAGTTGCATTGTCACCCAGGGGGTTAGGGTGCCTGAAGTTCCTTAAGATTCCCAGCCTGCTGGGCTAAGATTTTTAATGTACCCAGTTTTCTTTTGTCCCACGGGAGCTGGCTGTGAGGTTCTGCTTGCAGTCTCTGTCTTGGATTTTACTTTTCCGTTTCTCTAATATCCAGTATACCATGCAATATGTGTCTGTGCTCTTGGTGCAGATTACTAGGGCTGGTTATTTAGCATTCCTGTGCTTCCACTCCCACCCCACTCTGATTCTTTTTCTCCCACTGGTGATCTGGGGTGGGGAGAGTGCTCAGGTCCCACCAGGTCATGGGTTTGTTTCTTACCCTTTTCGTGGGATGCTGAGTTCTTGCAGATGTAGATGTAGCCTGGCTGTTGTACTGTATCTTCTGGTCTCTCTTTTAGGAATAGTTGTATTTGCTGTATTTTCAAATATATATTGTTTTGTGAGGAGATTTCTGCCGCCCTGCTCATGCCGCCATCTTGAATGCCTCCTGGCTATAGGTTTTATATTCCTTTTATTGGGTTTGAGGAAGTTCCATTCATTTCCTAGTTTGTTGAGTGTTATCATGAATAAGTATGGGATTTTTTTTAGATACACTCTGCTTCTATTGAGGTGGTCATAGTCTTTTTCCATTAATTTTGTTAATATGCTGTATTTCATTAACCGATTTTGATATATTAAACTTTGATTTCTGTTGTAAATACCACTTTAATGTATAATCCTTTTGACTTGTTGCTGGATTTGGTTTGAGAATATTTTGTTAAGGATGTTCTTCTATTCATGAAGTTTATTGATCTGTATTTTATGTTCCTTGTGATATCTTTATCTAGCTTTGGTATCAGGATAATAATGACTGCATATAATGAGTTGGGAAATCGTCTCTCCCTCTTCCCCATTTACTGAAAGAGTCAGTGGAGGATTTGTATTGTTTCTTTAAATATATGTTAGACCCCACCAATGAAGGCAATCAGACAGGAATTTATCTTTGTGTGACTTTTAATTACTCAATCTGTCTTGTTACTCATTTTATCTATTCAGAAACTTGTTTGTCTTGGGTTTTTGTAATTTGTGTCATTCTTCTATTTTGTCTTTGTTGTCTAATTGTTGGCATAAAGTTTATAATATTCTCTTCTAATCCTTTTAATTTCTGGGGTGTCAGTAATGATGTTCCCTTATTGTTGATTTGGTAATTCTGTCTTCTTTTTCTTGTTCATTCTAGCTAGATTTCTCAATTTTGCTGATCTTATTTAAAAACACCTTTTAGGCTCATTGGTTTCTCTATTCATTTATGGCTTTCTATTTGATAATTTTCCTTATTTAGACTTATTTTATGCTTAATTTAGTTTTTTTTTCTTACTTTCTTAGGATAGAAACTTAGTTGATTTGAAACCATTCTTTAACAAAGGCATTTAAAGCTACAATTTTCTGTCTGATCACTTCTTTAGCTACATCCCATAAATTTTGTTACATTGTGTTTTGTTTTCATTCAGTTCAAATAATGTTTCAGTTTCTCTTCTGATTCCTTGTCTATCCTACCAGTTACTTAGAGGTGCTAGTTTAATTTCCTCATATTTGTGGAAAGTTCTAATTTCATTCCTTTGTGGTAGGAAAACATACTTTGTATGACTTTAAAATTTTATTGAGACTCATTTTTTTGCCCAACATATGGTCTATTCTTGAGAAATTCTGTGTGTATTTGAAAAGAATATGTATTCTGCAGTCATTGGACAGAGTGCTCCGCACATCATCAAATTGGTCAAGTTGGTTGATTGTGTTATTAAGTCTTCTATATCTCTTATTTTCTAATTATTCCATCTATTATTGATAATGGAATATTGAAATTTCTAATTATTGTTGAATTTTCTAATTCTTTCAGTTCTGTAACTTTGTTAACTGTGTTTTGGATATATACTTTTAGATGTGTATTCATTTTGACTGTTTTATTTTTCTGATTACCCTTTTGTCTTTATGAAATGTCCTGTTTTTTATCTAGCAATAATCCTTGTCTTGAAGTCTATTTTGTCTACTATTAATTCAGGTATTCCAGTTCCCTTGCGATTACTGTTTACATGATGTATCTTTTTCATCGTTTTACTTTCAACCTACTTGTGTTTTGAGATCCAAAATGTGTCCCTTATACATAGCACATTGTTGAATATTACATTTTAATTTAGGGGTACAAAATCTCTTTTTTTGGAATGTTCAGTTCATATTTAATGTCTTTATTTATAGGGCTTAAGTCTGCCACTTTGTTGATTTTTGTCTCATGTCCTTTTATTCCTCTATTTCCTTTACCAACTTTTTAAAGAGTCATTAATGCTGCTACAGGAATTGAAATATGCACCTTAAATTGTTACAATGTTTTTAGTTAATATTTAGTTCCAGTTAAAAAATTTTTACATGTTTATATACATAAAATATATATATACATAATAAAGCACACAGTGTAGAGTGCTGTAATTATTGCCTTTCATAATAATCTTATGTATTTTAGAGAAATTAAGGGAAGAAAGGAGAAAAATTAATGTATGTAGATCTTTTATATTTACGCAGATATTTAGCACTTTTAGTGGTCCCCATTTTTTCCTGTGTATTTGATTTAGTGTCTGGTGTTGTTTCTTTTCAGCCTGAAAGTCTTATTTAGTATTTCCCATAAATCATGTTTGCTAACAACAGATATTCTGAGTACTTGTTCATCTGTGACTATCTTTACATCAGTTTCGTTTTTTGAAGGATACTTTTTTTAGAGAACAGAATTCATCATTGGTAGTTTTCCCCCCTTTATTTTAGCTCTTTGAATAATAGTTCCAGTGCCTTCTTGTCTCCATTGTCTCTGATAAGAAGTTAGCCCCAGTGATACTGTGTGTTGGCCCCACCTCCACCCCTTTCTCCATACATGTTGAGTCATTTTTCTTTTGCGGGTTTCAAGATAGCCTCTTTGTCTTTTTTTCTGATAGTCAGCTGGCTGTGATGTGTCTAGCTATGGCTCTCTTTATGTTTATCTTGGGGTTAGTCAAGCTTCTTGGATGTGTAGATTAATGTTTCTCATCAAATGTTTTTTATTCAAAATATGACTTTTTATCCATTATTTCTTCAGACCTTTATTCTGCTCTTTTCTCTTGGTCTTTGCCTTCCCGTGCGCCCATTACACATAGGTTGGTTTGCCTAATGGTATCCCACAGGTTTCTGTTTTTGTTTTTCCCCAGTCTTGCTTTTACTCTGTTCTCCAGTTTGGGTCATTCTTAGTAAATTCTTTTCAACTTCACAGTTCTGTTGCAAATTCAAATATGCTGTTGTATCTCTCTAGTAACTTTGTAATTTCTTTTATTTTACTTTCTAATTCCAGAATTTCCTCTTGTTTCTTTTCAATAGGTTCTATTCTTTAGTGAGATTCTCAATTTTTTAAATTTATCATACTTTTCTTTAAGTTTTTGCACATTGTTTCCTTTAGCTCTTTGAAGAAGTTCATGATGTAAGCCTTGAAGTCCTTTTTTTCCCCCCTAAATCAACATCATGGCCAACTCAGCAACTGTCTATTGACTGCATTTTTTTCTTGAGTATGAGTCATTCTTTCCTGATTCTTCAAAAATTGGATATTTTACATATTGTACTGTAACCCTACTGTCAGTTTATATTTTGTGCCTGCATATTATTATTGTTGTTTGTCATTAAGTCACTTTTCTAGATTAAATATGTAGAATATGTTTCCTCTGTGAAGGAATGTTTCTTCTTGATTTTTATTTTATTCTTGTGTTTTTTTCTTTTTTAATCCTGTTTTCCTAATTTCAACCTTGTGTCTACAGTTAGTGTTCTTCAGCAGTGGGCAATGGGCTATGGGTTGTGTTCAAAGACTTCAAGCCAATGAGGCTTCCTGCCTCTGCCAATGGATAAGTGTGTGGTTTGGGGAGCCCATTCAACGGTCACATTTTCAAGTCTTTTCTAGCTTTTTGCTTTCTCCTGATAACTTTCATTTTTCCTCTGCATGTAATTGTAGCCTCCATATCAGACAGGGATATGTGCATAGCTTGGGCCCCCATTAATCTTGCCTGCTTTTGCCAAGAGCCTTCCAGTCAGCCAGGAATGTGTAGAGTTTATCAAGTCTCTCTCTGGTTCTCTCATTTTTAGGGTCTCCCTGCTGTATATCTGGATAGTCTACCAGTTTTTGTTCTGTTTTTTTTTGTCCCAGCCAAGACTGCAACCCAGCCTCAGTCACTGGCCTTCCCCGTTCATTTACTGCCTAGATGACTACTTTTATTGACAGTTACACTAGGCGTTGGTGTCTCATCTTCCATTCAAATTAAGTTAGCCCCCTACAGCAGCAACAGAACTGATTATTTTGTGGTCCGCCCTGAAATAACTGCTGTACCAAGCAAGTTGGGGGATTGGAAGGGTGAGAGCAGCTCTAGGCAATCGTGCCACAGTCTCCCAATGGTCTTACCTGAAGTTCAGAATTTTTCATAACTGAACACTTCTCAATTTATTGTATGTTTTTGGTTGATTTCTGAAACTTAACTTTTTTGGGGGAGAATATGAAAATAAGTCCTTGGTATGGGTTTCCTACATTGAAGTAGGACAGGGGTCAACAAACTTTTTCTATGAAGGGCCATACAGTAAACACTTTAAGCTTTTCCAGGCCACATGTAATCTGTCATATTGTTTTTTAAATTATTTATTTGTATTTCAACTCTTTATCATTTTTAACTAGTGGACCATTTGAAAACAGGTTGTAGCCTTTATTTGACCCACTGGGCAAGTTTGCTAACTCCTACAATTAAAAACAAAATGCATAAAGTAAAATGAAAAATAGATCTTTTGATAAGCACAAGGATATATGGGTGGGAGACAGCTTTTGGTATAAACATGTAATGAATGACCAATGGGCAAAGCAAAATGGCCTAGGCGGCCCTAAATATGACTATTCTGACCATAACATTCTTTCTTTGGCAGGACCAAAGCTGGAAATTCAACCTTGTCTCTCCTGCCCTCTGGTTTTCTCTAGTCAACAAGCCTTTAGCCAGTGTGTGTGGTTCAGTCATCTCCCTCAGCTATTCTCAAGTTTCTGTGCAGGAAATCATCTCCATCCAGAGAAACATTATCCAGAAGATCAAAAACAGCAGCAGGAGCAAGTCTTTGAGCAAGTCTGCTTGAGCAACAGAATAGAAATTCAAGAAAGAGAAGGCTCCAAACCCCTTTCTGGGAGCAGAAGCAGAAGCATTTCCAAGGCACTCCCCTGCCCACCACAAGGACAGCCAGCAAGGCCCCAGGAAGATAGCACCATGGTGGGTGTCAGACCCAGCCGAGACCAGAAGGCAGAACTTGAGGAAGCAGATAATGTATTGCATGGCTTAGAGGCTTCAGGATTTGGAGCAGTCAAATATGGGGAGTTTGGGCTGTGCTTTATCAAGGAGTCACACCTGTTCAGCCTCCAGAGCACACATACAGGGGAGACACCTTATGTGTGCACTGAGGGGGGACAAAGCTTTAGCAGTACATCAACCCTCATCAACAGCCAGAGGACGCAGTCTGGAGAGAAGCATTATGTTTGTAGGGAGTGTGGGCGAGGCTTTATCTGGAAGTCAAAACTTATCATGCACCAGAGAACACACTCAGGAGAGAAGCCATATGTGTGCAAGGAGTGTGGACGAGGCTTTACTTGGAAATCAAACCTCTTCAACCATCAGAGGACACACTCTGGGGAGAAGCCTTATGTTTGCAGTGAGTGTGGGCGATGCTTTCGCCAGCATTCACACCTCACGCGACATAAGAGGGCACATTCAGGAGAGAAGCTTTATGTGTGCGGGGAGTGTGGGCGAGGCTTTACATGGAAGTCAAAACTCATCATGCACCAGAGGACACACTCAGGAGAGAAGCCGTATGTGTGCAAGGAGTGTGGACGAGGCTTTACGTGGAAATCAAACCTCTTCAACCATCAGAGGACACACTCTGGGGAGAAGCCTTATGTTTGCAGTGAGTGTGGGCGAGGCTTTCGCCAGCATTCACACCTCACCCAACACAAGAGGACACATTCAGGAGAGAAGCCTTACGTGTGCAGGGAGTGTAAGCAAGGCTTTAGCCAGAAGTCGCACCTCATTAGGCACTTAAGAACACACACAGGAGAGAAGCCTTATATATGCACAGAATGTGGGCGTCACTTTAGCTGGAAATCAAGCCTCATGGCACACCAGAAGACACACTCAGGGGTTAAACCTTATGTGTGCCTGCAGTGCGGGCAGTGCTTTAGCCTAAAGTCAAACCTGAACAAACACCAGAGGTCACACACATGGGAAAAGCTGTTTGTATGCAAGGAATGTGGGCAAGGCTTTACTCGGAAATCAACCCTCATCACACACCAGAGAACACACACAGGGGAGAAGCCATTTGTGTGCAGGGAGTGTGGACGAGGCTTTAATGGTAAGTCAACTCTCATATCACACCAGAGGATGCATTCTGGGGAAAAGCCTTTTATATGCAGGGAATGTGGAAGAAGGTTTAGCCAGAAGCCAAACCTGTTTAGGCACAAGAGGGCACATACAGTTGATTCGCCCTTTGTGTGTAGGGAGTGTGGGCAAGGTTTTTGTGATAAGTTAACTCTCATTGCACACCAGAGGGCACACTCAAGGGGGCAGCCTCATGTGGGCAGGGAGTGTGAGCAAGTCTTTAGCTGGCAGTCACACCTTAGTAGATACCAGAAGATACATTCAGGAGAGAAACCTTATATATTTGTAGGAAGTGTGGGTGAGAATTTAGTCGGAAATCAAACCTCATCAGACATCAGAGGACACCCTCAGGATAGGAACCTTATGTGTACAGGGAATGTAGTAAAATCTTTAATCAAGAGTTACACTTCATGAGACACCAGAAGTCACACTCAGGCCTCTGGCTTTAGTAATAAGTCAGCCATTGCCAGATACCAAAGTGGAGACATCGTACATGTGTTTACGAGGCTAATGGTAAGTGTCAGAATTTCTAGTCCACCTAAAGAACTGCTGCCTGTTTTCAGGACCTCTGATTTTCCATAGAGGGGATGGTGGGTTGTGGAAGATCTCTCAGGTAGCTTGATGGAGTACTTCTAAACAGTTTGAAATTAGGGATGGAGACTATTTTGTCATTTCCCAAGTATACTTGAATACTCCCTCCAAGGTAACTTGGATGTTACTGAAACAATATGAGAGCTTGTCTCTTAATGTCTGTCTGTCTAACCTTCAGAGAATAAGAGACTTGACAAAAACCATGTCTGATGTAATCTTGGTTCCTGCAGTGTGTTCTTTTTGATAGATATACAACATTAATAGTATTATACACAGCAGTAATAGCAATATAACTCTGTTTGGGTTCCAGGATCCAATTTCAATGTGTGTAAGTGTGCGGGAGGGGGTTGTGGGGAAAATGGAAGTTCCTTGGTCCAGGATCCTCACCTGACCCTAAACTACTTGATTCTGTCATTGGCCTACTGCTGGGCTAATGTTTCCACACCCATTGGCAATGAGCTGTTACTGACTGAGTCACTATATAAAGCACTCCACTCAGCAGAGGCAGAGATGGAGGTGGATTACGGACCTGTAAACTTCTGTATGCAGACATGACTCTAGTGCTCGACCTAGCGATGAGAATAAAGCTGGGTATAAATCCTTGTACCCCAACAATGTTCTATTGTCATTTCTCAGTCTCACTGAATCCATAATGAACTTGCTGGGGGCCAAAACCCCCAGGCAAGACAATTGACGTAGTTGGCAGGATTCACAAGATTGAAGAAGAGAACAGGCTGCCCTCATGGGAGGGGCGTTTCAGCATGCTGCCCCTGTGGATGGGGAGACATTCAAGTGACCCCCAGTGAGCATGTGATCTGAGGTGGCTTGCCTTGTAGAGCTCTGACTGGACCCAAGAGCCATGGAGTGGCGTGGCACAGAAGCCTACACTGGCCAAATGGAGTGCATACCTACAGCAGTGTAGTGCCCTCTCTACTAGCCCCCTGAGTGAAGAACAATGCTTCTTGGGTCCAGTGACATATACCAGTGAAAGGCCGAAGAATTTATTTTAGAGGCATTAGTAACAGCCTTTACTGGGAGGGAAGAGCCCCTATGCCCAAAAGATGCATGGTATACAGATGGCTCCAGCCCTGGGCTGTCCCCAGAATGGAGGGCTGTAGCTTTCTATCCTAAAAATATGGATTGAAGCTGGTGAGGGGAAGAGTAGTCAATGGGCAGAATTGCAGAAAGTGTGGCTTGTGATCACCCAGGAGCCCTCCCAGTAGCTGTCTGCACTGACTGCTGGGCTGTCTAGTGAGGCTTGACTCTGGCTACTTACCTGGTGCCATGACAACTGGATGGTTGGTCACCAACCCCTTTGGGGGCAAGGCTTGTGGCAACACTTCTGGGTCTGTGGTTAGACTAAAACAGTTACAGTATATTATGTGACAGGCCATTTGCCACTAGCATCCCCAGGAAATGATGAAGCAGATGAATTGGTCCAGGTACATTAGCTAGAAAGAAAGCCTGCCTCTGATGTGGCCCAGTGGTTACATCAACATTTGTGGCATGTGGAGCAGAAGATAATGTGGGCTATAGCCCATTGGTGGGGCCTGCTTTTGACCTTTGAAGAAGTCAACAGAGCCTCACAGGAATGCATTGTGTGCTGTAAAAGGCACACGAAGTCCCACAGCAACCTGGGATGATAGCTATGGGTCTGATAATCTCATCAGGTGGCAGACTATATTGGGCCTCTGCCCATGGTAGAAGGGTATCAATATGTCATGATGTGTGGACGCCGCTGCTGGGCTTCTGGTTTTTCCTTCACGTCGTGCAGACCACTGAACAACCAAAAGAGGTCTACAATGTTTCTTTGCAGCCTATGGCCAACCATAAGTAATTGACAGTGATCAAAGCACCCACTTTACTGGGCACACACCCTAGCAAAAATTTCTGCTTGCTAGGTGTGCATGGAGCTCCCTGTCAGTTCTGCTATTTGTCTCCCATGAATAGTGTGAATTGTGAACTCATGAGTAGAACTGGTTTGAGTACAGCTGGAATGACCACTTGGTGGCAGTTGGTCTCAGGCTTGAGGACAACTATTATCATAATTTTTCCTGTTATCTTTATGTTGTTATAGTCTCTATTGCTGTTATGGAATTTGGTTACACTGTTCCAGCTTTCTCACTCGGACTATCATGGAAGATTGAGGGCACATAGATTGTGAGGTGATAATCCTAGAGGGGTGTAGGAAAAATGGAAGTTACCATAGCCAGGATCCTCACCTGGCCCTCATTTCCTGTTCACTCAGCAAATGCACACTCATTCAGTCAGGGGTGAGCAGAGAAACTGGCTTTGCCAGGTAACCTGTTCTTTCAGTTCCTTGGGAAGGAGCAGCTGGAAATCGCATTTGTAAATCTAGCACTGAGATTTATGGATTTTGTTCAACTGATTTTTCTATAAAAGTACTCCCTAGATGTCCTTGAGACGCCTTGCATTTTGCCCAAGAGGCAAAGGTTCATTAAGCAAAATAAAATGGTGAAGATAAAAAGATACTGGGTAATGTAATATTACCCTGACACACAGGGATGTTGACCCATAGAGTAGATACAGTGCCTGGGATTACAAAAGAAAAATGGTGAAGATGATATGACTGTCTCAGATGGAGCAAAAAAATAGGAGAAGAGTATGATATTTAGGTTCATGAAATCAAATTTCTGCTCTCTGGAATAAGGGAGTGATCAGCAATGTGACAGGTTGCTGACATAGGGAATGAGATGAAAACAATTTTATATGACTGATGGAAACTTATAGAGCTGTTGGTGAGTTTAAAATTTCCATTGTTTTTGGGACAGTGCATATATATGTGATTTTTATACACACATACACACTAATTTTAATAGGCATTCCCTTTCAACTGGCAATCTGATTTCTATACAGTTCTCTTAGGCAAATCATCATCATGCATAAATGTATGAGAAAGATAAATTTGTCCAAAGCATTTGTCCATTTGTCCAAAGCATTTTTATAAAATCAGTTAACTTAGGTATATTCCTATAATGCAATCTGTATCCATTAAATATGATGATGCTGGTCTATAATTGATTTCCATTGGAATGTGTCCATAATATATTATTAAGTGTAAAGCCACATATGTCCATTTAAATATATATCTGCCTGTGCATACATACATACCTATATTGCTTAAATTCATTTCACCTTTGGTCAACATCATGTATTGCTTTGTTGGGATTTATGTGGTTTCTAAATTAAAATCACCATATAGTTCATGTTTAAATTCAAGCAAATTTATATTTTGTAATCAGAAGTCATATACATATCATATATATTAGATTATTATTTTGTATATGTAATCCATAGCATTTTAAATTGCTCCTTTACCCAATTTCTTAAATATACATGTGCCCATTTGTTCAAATTTATAGAAATATTACTATTTCTGGAGTCATTTTTTAAAGAAACAAAATAAGGATCTAAATTTAATTTTACCTTATATTTTTTAACTTTCCTCATGACATAACAGATTTCTGTCATGTTTTATATTATGTTTATGTTTATAATAATAAGTATGTATTTCTTGAATATAAATGTAACTGCTTAGACAATTTTTAAAGTCCCTATACTTTCTTGTCTTTCATTGTACAGAGAAGATGATTTAATTTTAATTTTTGCTAATGTTTTAGTATATATTTGAGTAAAACTTTTTTTTGTTTTCTAAATATTTCATACATTTGTCTTTTAACGTTTTATTTGGAAATAATGTCAAAATTTCAAAAACCTGCCAGAATAAGGATAGCACAAATAACACCTATATATCCTTTACCTCAGATATACCTGTTAAGATTTTTGCTCCCTTTGTTTTAACTTGTTCTTTCTATATTAATGTGTACATATTTTTTCTGAACCAGTTAAGAATAATTACATACATCATTTTCCTTTACCTCTAATTTAATATGTGTTTATAATAAGGATCTTCTCTTATGTAAGCACAGTACAGTTACCAATTTCAATTTATATAATAGTGTTCTATCTACTGTATTATCTGTAATCCAATTTTATCAATTAATCCAAAATGTTCTTTATAGCATTTCTTCTGTCAGTACAGTGTCAACTCTAGGGGGAGGTATTGCATTTAATTGTTATGACTAGTTTCCTTTAATTTAGAAGTTTGTCACTCTTTTGTGATCTTTTAAGAAATTAACATTCTAAAATAATTCATTCTCCTTTTGAATAGAATATTCCTAATTTTGGGTTTGTCTGATGTATCTTCGTGATTAGATTCCAGTTCTGCATTCCCAACTGGGAATACTACTTAAGTAATATTGAATATTTTAGATATCACATCCAGAGGCACAAGATGTCCATCTGCCCCTTCTTTGTGATACTAATTTTGATCACCCAAAGTGTTGTCTGATTTTTCTACAATATGGTTACTTTTCCATGCCCCTCTTGCAGTTAAGCAATCTGTGGGAGGGCATTTTAAGGCCATGCAAATATTCTGGGGTTTTTTTGGACATAGGAGTTTAGTTACCCAGTAGACCATCCCCATGGAAACGTGGTAAATAGATGGAAACAAGGTTCATAAACTTAGGAGAGATGCAGGCATTTTTGGATCAGTTTCGGTTTAGACATTCACCAAACTGGACTACTTTTTAACATTTAAAATAAAACTTTTTTTTACCACAATAAACAAAACAATGTATTAAAACTGACTTCCAAAATTGCCCAAATTTCTTTTTTAAACATGATTTAAACTTTTTTCTACATTACTTTAAATGTAAAGTTTTCTTTTGCAAATTTATCCAAAATACTAAATTTTCACTTTAGAAGTTAGTCCCTATATATTTTTATAAGAGGCCCTAAATTGATGTTCATCAAGATACCTTTCTCTAAGCCCTAATAGTTTATACCCTCCATTTAAAATATGTTTAAGTATCTTTTAAGGTGTTATTCTCAAAGATATTCTTGAAAGAATTATGAATTAAACATCTATAAATTCTTCTTCACTTCTGTTGAAGTGTAGCAGTTTATCATCTAATCCATACTGGTCTGTCAACTGAGGGAGGCTGAGTTTCTTGTTCTCCTCAGATGTAACTGACTGCAACTCATAAAGCAACAGCTGGCTACAGCTCCACTTTATTAACACCTGTAACTGAGACAGGTCATTCTTTGATCTATACATTTTGACTAGTTTTAGCCTCCGAAAAAGGTCTTCTTTCTCCTGAATCTGCTTCACCAATTTTGCTTTTTCTTCATTTAATTCTTTTTTGGGAAGATTCTCATTCACAAAGTCATCCTGGAGATCACTGTAGGACCCAGTATCAACTGGCTTAGATTCACATACATTGATATTCTTGAAGGTATTTTTTAAATATGTATTTTCTTCAGATTCATTGTCTATATGTTTAATACTTTCTCGAAATTCCAAATAGTTTTCTCTGTTGAAGATGGTTTTTCTGAAAAGGTCTTATTTTCTTCATTTTCCAGTTTAAGACGCTTTACCACACTGGAACAGGAATTAAATGAAGATCTAGTTTTCCTTAGTCGTTCTCTAAGTGTTGCACTCATAGGTTGTTTTCTTGAACTATTTGTACAGATAGATGGTAGACTGTCATAGGCCTGTGGAGTGCTAGGTAAAATCACAGCTGAGTCGGATGGACTTTCCATCTTGAAAATGAAATCTTGGTTTACGTCTCCCTATGCCATTCCCAGCGTAGTTAACGCGCGCAGCCGAAGCTCTGAGCGGGTCCTGCTCAGCAAATATTCTGTTTTTTTAAAAATTTCCCTCTAGATTTAGCAACCATTGGTTATTTTTTTGACCTAGCCTTTTCTATCATGTCAAAATGCTCATTTTCCAACTCCATAGACTCCTT
Organism: Manis pentadactyla; assembly: GCF_030020395.1. Lineage (NCBI taxonomy): Eukaryota > Metazoa > Chordata > Mammalia > Pholidota > Manidae > Manis > Manis pentadactyla. The sequence goes on from NC_080033.1 coordinate 14,736,830, forward strand.
TCACATTTGCCATCCAGCACTAGAGATTCTACTGTAAGCAACTATTCTTTATTCATTCATTCATTTACTTTTTCATTTTCAGTACGGAATTTATTTGTCCCCATTTTCAGTGATATATAAATAACTTCTCTAATTATCTTGATGCTCAAATTATCTTGCATTTAGCCAGTGGGAGCCTTTTCAAGCAGGCTTTAATCTTCTTGTGGACATTTATGCCCTAGTGGTTTTTTTGTTTTTGTTTTTAGTTCTTCTTTGCTTTTTAGTGTAACAAGGTATTCCAGGTTTATCTTGAATATTCCTTGCCCCAGCCTTGGAATCTGTCCTTTCTCTATAAAGAGCCCTTGTTCCTTATAGTGGGAAATGATTTTAGAGACCAAAATCTGGAGGCTAGAGATGTTTATTGCCACTGGGGTGTCTTTGCTTCTGGCCCCTTTCAGTGTACAAAGCTAGGAAACGTGTGTGTACGTACAGACACATATATAAATGAATACACATTATTCATATGCATGTTTGTATGTGTACACACATAAGCACGCACATGTAAGTCATGAGTCCAAATTGACACCTCAATTCCAATCCATCCCCACAAGGTTCTTGTCTTTTCCCATTCCATATCTGTATGTCCCATCTAACACAGTGGGAATCTCAGCTACAAAAAGCATCAACACATCATCTCATTTGCTCAATCCCACAATACACCTGTAATATACAGAGCATTTCTCTGCCTATACCACTAAACCCACTTAAAAGAGCTCTGAATTTGTTTTCAGCTCTTCTCCCCACCCCACATCTGCTCAATCTCATCCAAGTTTAAGGGTAAATATTTTGTGTTCTTAAGCTACTTGAATTATTTTTCCTACTAATTAGTATAGTTCTGATAGTCTTTTGAAATAAAATCAGATTCGTTTCAATGTTTTTTCTTCTTCCTTTCTTTGTTGGTTTAATTTTATTTTGTGAACATTAACATGAAGTTACCTGTTGCCAAAAGTCAAAATTATATAAAATGTATCCTCAGAGAAGTGCCATTTCCCTACCATACCTCCTCTGCCCTATTCTCCCTCACCCCTTACAGGTAACCAGCTTCATTGTTTTCTGGTTTATGCCTTCTGAATTTCTTATTTATAAACATAGTAAGATGCATATATTTTAAATTTCCTTCTTTTGTGCACAAAAGGTGATATACTTAACATGTTCTTTTGAACTTTGATTTTTTTCACTTAGTATTTCTTGGAAAATGCTCTGTGTTATTTCAGCACCCCCCCCCCTTTTTACAGTGCTCTGTTGTGTGTACATACCATAGTCTGTACAACTAGTTTTCCATGCTTGGATACTTAGGTCATTCCTAATATTTTGCAGTTGTATAAAAGTTGTAATAAATAACCTTGAACATTATATTTTTGTACTGTTGGAGAAATTTCTTCAGGGTATTCTTAGAAGTGGTGTTGCTGAATCAAAGTGTATATGCACATGTAGTTTTGTTAGAATCTGCCAAAAATCACCTCCTTAAAGATTTTACCATTTTGCATTCCCATCAACAAATGTACAAGATTGCCTATTTCTCCAATGCTTTATCAATGGAATGTAATAAATGTTTGAAATTTTGCCAATCCAGTGGATAAGAAATGGTATCTGGTGATTTGTTTTAATTTGGAGAATGAGTGAAGTTGAATATGCTTTCTTATATTTAAGGGCCATAATTATATCTCTTTGTGAGCAGTCTGCTCATGTCTTTGCCCACTTTTCTATATGGATTTTTAACATTTTTCTCAATTTTTAAATGTTAGGCATATTGTGCCTTTACCTGGATAATATATTCTCTCAATTTATTTTCCTCTTGACTTTTTAAATGATTTTTTCCCCTTCCAAATTGTGTCTTTTAAATGTATGTGGTTAAATTCATCATATTTTTTTCTTTGTATTATGGGTTTTAAATCATAGTTAAAAGCTTTTCACTACACCTAGATTATTCTGGAATCCACTCTTATTGGCAGCTAATACTTATACAATTTCATTTTTCTTACCTTATATCTACTTGGAGTTTATTTTTATGTGTGCTGTAATGAATTGAATTTTACCTTTTCTCTCTCCTAAACAGCTGTCCATTTGGTCCAACAACATTTCTTTAAAAAGCTATCTTTGCCTCAATAACTTTAGATTTCACCTTTATCTTCATGTAGTTGGGTCTATTTGGGGACCTTCTTTTCTATTCTAATGGCCTATCTGCCTCTTCATATACCAGTACTACCCTGTTTTAATTATAAAGTCTTCTTTTTATTGAAGTATAGTTGATATATAATATTAGTTTCAAGTGTGCAACATAGCGATTTGACAAATTTATACATTATGAAGTGCTCACCATAAGTGTAGTTACCATCTGTCACCAAAGTTATCACAATATTTTGACTATATTCCCTATAGTGTACTTTTCATTCCCGTGACTTATTTTATTTTATAATTGGAAGTTTGTGCATCTTTATCCCCTTTACCTATTTTCTCCATTCCCACCCTTACCTCCCTCCCTTATGACAACAACCAGTTTTTTCTCTTTATTTGTGAATCTATTTCTGGTTTGCTTGTTTGTTCGTTTGTTCATTTATTTATTTATTTTTTGGATTCCACATGTAAGTGAAATCATATGTATTTGTCTTTCTCTGACTTATTTCACTTAGCATAATATCCTCTATGATTATCCATGTTGCAAATGGCAAGATTTCATTCTTTTCTATGGATGAGTAATACCCATTCAGAATAAATCTAAGAATTGTTCTAAACATACAGGTAGAAGATGCTCCGTGTTATTTGCCACTGGGGTGTCTTTGCCTTCTACGGATGGGTAATATTCCATTTTATATATGTATACACCATGTTAATCATAGAGGCTTTGGTGGATGTTTTCCTAAGAGGGCTGATTTCTCATTATATTGATTTTTAGTGTTTTCTTAGCTATTCTTACATGTTTATTTTTCCCTAAGAAGTTCACTATCAGATTTTCTAGTTTCATGATAAAGCTCAGTATTTTTTAAATTGAGATTACATTAAATGTATAAATTAATTTAGAATGGATATCTTGTGGTGACGGGATGTCTTAATCACAAAGAAGGAATATTTTTCCATTTGTTGAGTTCTACTTTTTTTCAGGAATGTATCATGGTCTTCTACCTGTATGTTTAGAACATTTCTTAGGTTTATTCTGAAGTATTTTATCTTTTTACTGTAATAATGAAGTATATATTCTATTCCATTATACCTCCTAAATGATTATTTTTGTATATGAATGCTATTGGTTTTTGCATATTACTTTTATAGCCTGCTACCTTGCTGATTTCTTTTACTGTTTGCACTAGTTTTATCATTGAATCTCTTAGGTTTTAAAGGTATATTACTGTGATAGGCTGGATGATGGCCTCCCATTATTCACATCCTAGTTTCCTGAACCTATTAATACCAGCTTATGTGGCAAAAGGGACTTGGCAGATGTGATTAAGTTAAGGATCTTGAGATGGGGATATCATCCTGGACTACCTGGTTGGATCCTAAATTAATTCACAAGTGTATTTATAGGAGAGAAGCAGAGGTATATTTTACTACAGAAACAGGAGATGAAATGACTGAAGCAAGAGGTTGGGGTACTGTGTGAAAGTGGTCCTCAGCCAAGGAATACAGGCAGCCTCCAGAAGCTAGAAAAGGCAAGGAAATGGGTTCTCTTCTAGAGACTCCAAAAAGAATCAGTTCTGGGAACACCTTGATTTCAAACTTCTGACCTTCAGAATTGTAAGAAAATTAATTTGTGCTGTTTTAAACCATGAAGTGTGGGTTAAGTTGTTATACCAGCAATGGGAAACTAGTACAACTACCATGTCTTCTGTATGTACATCAACAAATAGGAATAATTTTACTTCCAGTTATTATGCCACTAATTGTTTTTCTCTTATTAGCTAGTACCTCCAGAACAATGTTAAGTAGTATACAAGTGGTAGGCATCTTTCCCTTGTTCCTAACCTTAATGGGATTGCCTCTTGTATTTTGCTTTTAGGTATTATGGTGGCTTATGAACTGATGTGTATATGTCCTATCATGTTAATGAAGTATTGTAGCTCAGCGTGGAAGGGAGTTCTTTACCCAGGCAAGTGCTCTATGAATCTGATGAAAGCAAAGCAGGACAAGAGGAAGAGCAGGTTGGTAGAAAGGGTTTTTATTGCTCACAGCTCGGGTTCCCTAGCCAACCCCTGCAGTCACATGGGCACTAACTCCCACCCCCTGCCCACCCCTTCCAGGAGGAACTCCATGGGCAGGACCCTGGTGACTGGTGGGCACCAGACCAATTATGTACCAGCAACAGAAGGGAGGGGAGGATGGCAGTTTTCTCTCCACCCTTTGCTCCAACCACGGGCCTGCAAATGGGGTGGGAAATTCTGGGTGGAAACTTCCATTTACCCCACAAGTATCTATTTCTATATTCTCAAGAATTTTTATTATAGATGGGTATTGAATTATGTTAATGGATTTTTTAACATCTGTGGAGATAATTATTTGATTTCCCTCCTTCAAACTATTGTGAATTATATTAAGAGGTATTAAAATGTTTAGCCATCAAAACATTTCATGTATAAAACTTAGACATGGGGCATTATTAATGTGGTGTTGAAATGTGTATGCTAACACTTTAAGTTTCTATTCATAGGTAATTTTATTTTGTGTGTGTACAGTCATCAATTTTAGATATTATATTGGCTTAGAATATTTGAATTTCAAAAAATAATTTGGAAGATTGGCTTAATTTTTTGGTAGGAATTTACATAGCATTGAGACTGTATGTTCTATAAATGTTTGGAATATTCTTCTGTGAAAACATCTGGGTCACATGCATTTGGGGGGAAATTCCTAAATAACTTTCTCTCATCTGTGAAAATTTATTTTCTAAACTTTTTAACTTGACTGGGGTCAATTTGACATATTATATTTTCCCTTAAAAGGTGTATGTTTTGTCTGCTTTTCAAATTTAACTGCAGAGAGATGTGCAAAGTAATCTCTATGATTTTTTTGTTATATAATTAACATATGACATTTTTACAGTGTACAATGTGTTGATTTTATTCACTTATACATTGCAATATGATTAGTTTCTTCTGTATCCAAAAGTAAACTGTGCCTATGAAACCTTTCATAAGCTCTGAAATGACATAAAGTGAAAAAGTAATTACCATTGATTTTTGTGAGTGCTATGAGATAGGGGTCCAGTTGCATTTTTCTGCATGTGTTTATCCAGTTTGCCCAACAACCATCTGTTGAAGAGTTTATCCTTTTTTTCTTTTTAAAATTTTTTAAATTATGGTATCATTAATGTACAATCACATGAGCAACATTGTGGTTACTAGATTCCCCCCATTATCAAGTCCCCACCACATACCCCATTATAGTTACTATCCATCAGCAATAGTAAGATGCTATAGAATCACTACTTGTCTTCTCTGTGTTTAACTGCCTTCCCCGTGCCCGCCCCCCCACATTATGTGTGTTAATCATAATACCCCTTAATCCCCTTATCCCTCCCTTCCCACTCACCCTCCCCAGTTCTTTTCCCTTTGGCAACTGTTAGTCCATTCTTGGGTTCTGTGAGTCTGCTGCTGTTTTTGTTCCTTCCGTTTTTTTTTTTGTTGTTGTTGTTCTTATACTCCACAGGTGAGTGAAATCATTTGATACTTGTCTTTCACTTCCTGGCTTATTTCACTGAGCATAATACCCTCTAGCTCCATCCATGTGTTGCAAATGGTAGGATTTGTTTTCTTCTGATGGCGATAATATTCCATTGTATATATGTACCACATCTTCTTTATCCATTCATCTACTCATGGGCACTTAGGTTCTTCCATTTCTTGGCTGTTGTAAATAGTGCTGCGATAAACCTAGGGGTGGAGTTTATCCTTTTTTAACTGAGTGTTGGTCATGGTGCGTAATCCTTTTAATATGTTGCTGAGTTTGCTTTGCTAGTACTTTGTTGAAATTTTTTACATCTATACTCAGGCATAGTGGTCTATAGTTTTCTTATAGTGTCTTTACTTGGCTTTGGTATCAGGGTAATGCTGGCCTTGCAAAATGAGTTTGTAAGTGTTTCCTTCTTTTCAACTTTTTGGGAAGAGTTTGAGAAAGGTTGGTGTTCATTCTTCTTCAAATATTTGGTATAATTCACCATTAAAACCATCTAGTCCTGGAATATTCTGCGATGGAAGGTTTTTGGTTACTGTCTTAATCACCTTAGTTATTATCTATCTGTTCAGATTTTTTATTTTTTCATGATTCAGTCTTGGTAGATTGTACATTTCTAAGAATTCATTCTTTTAGGTTATCTAATTTATTGGCATGTAATTGTTGATGGTGTCTTATGATCCTTTGTATTTCTGTGGTCTTGTTAGTGCCTCCTCTTTCATTTCTGATTTTATTTTACTTGACTCTCCGTTTTCTTAGTTTAGCTAAGGTTTTGTCAATTTTTTTTATAAAACCAACTTTTTATTACATAAATAATTTCTCTGTTTTTCTATTCTCTATTTCATTTATTTCTGCTCTTATCTTTATTAGTTCCTTTCTTCTGCTAACTTTGGGCTTAATTTGTTTTATGCCTTATTTTTTGAAATGTAGTTAGGTTTGAGATCTTTCTTTTTTCTTAATGTAGGCATTTATTGCTATAAACTTCTCACTTAGAACTGTTTTTGCTGTGTCCTACAGTTTGATGCATTTTGTTTCCATTTTTGTCTCCAGATTAAAAAAAAAAATTCCCTTTTGATTTCTTCTTTGACCCACTGGTTGTTTAGGTGTATGCTATTTAATTTCTACATATTTGTTAATTTTCCAATTTTCTTTATGTTATTGATGATTCCTACTTTAATACCATTGTAGTCAGAAAAGATACTTGATATATTTTCAATCTTCTTAAATTTAAGATTGTTTTGTGTCTCCTGGTATGCAAGGTTCTTTCTGAGAAATTCACTGATAGCCTTCTCGGGGCTTCCTTGTATGTGATGAGTCTCTTGCTGCTTTCAAAATTCTGTTTGTGTTTGATTCTTGACAATTTGATTATATGTCTTGGTGAAATCCTTTTTGGATTGAAATTATTTGGGGACTTTTGAACCTCATGTACCTGGGGACTTTTGAACTTCATGTCCATATCTCTCCCCATATTTGAGACATTTTCAGCCATTGTTCCTTAAATAACTTTCTGCCCCTTCTCTTTCTCTTTTTCTTCTGGTATTCCTATTCATGTATGGATGTTTTATAGTATTCCATAAATCCCATAGATTTTCTTTACTCTTTTTCATTATTTTTCTTTTTGCTCTTCTAACTGGTTAATTCCAAATGACCTGTCTTCACATTTGCAGATTATTTCTTCTGCTTGATCAAGTCTGCTGCTGATGCCCTCTATTGCCTATTTCATTTCATTGTACTCTTCAGCTCCAGAATTTGGTTCTTTTTAATGATTTCTACCTCTCTATTGAAATTCTCATTTTGCTCATGTATTATTTTCCTGATATTTGTTGTGTTGCTTTCTACGTTCTCCTGTAGTTCATTGAGCTTCTTTAAGATGAATTTTAAAAATTCTTTGTTAAGCAATTCATGGATCTCCATTTCTTTAGGATTGATTATTGGTGCTTTATTAATGTCTTTTGGTGATGTCATATTTCCCTGATCCATGTACCCTTGCATTTGTGTCTGTGCATTTGAAGGAGCAGACACTTCCAATATTCACTGGCTGGTTTCTGCAGGCAAAACCGTCTGCCATGTCTCTGGACTGATGGGACTGCCTGTGTGGTCATGACTGAGCATGGCTGGAGCCAGGTCATGTGGCTGCTATCAGATCAGGAGTTTGGTCCCATTGGTGGCGCTGTTCACTGGGGACATGTACAGGCATGATTTCTGCTGGGTTCCTAAAGGACAGGACTGCAACCAAATGGGGCTTAAGTTGGGTCACAGAGCAGCTTCCAAGTCCACTTTCAGGTCTGAGATCATCAGGCCTGTTACCAGGAGCATGGAAGGCCATGGCTTCCATCATGATCCTTGGTGTACAGTACTGCCTCCAGATTTTAATAGGTCAGAGCTGAAGCTGTATCACATGGTGGCTACCTAGTCTGGAATTAGGGCCCATTGGTATGGCTGTTACTGGTGGCACTGACAGGTGTGGCTCCTCCCGTTCTGAGACAGGGTTATTTATAGCCCCAAAAAGCTCCCCTACTGTATTTCAGTAGCCCTTTTCCTGGTTAAGCATTCATTTTGTTGCTGTAAACCTTTGACTGCCTTCTACATTTCCAGTGAAGTTGATTCTGACAGTTTTTTTCCCAGGCTTTTTTTGGTGTTGGAGGGAGGGACAGGCCAGGAACAAGTTCCGTATTTTGCTTTTGGCTGATTTACCAAATAATTCCTTTTAACATTAAATATTCAATATATTTTGAGTTGATCTTTAAAGTAACAATTGAGACAGGGAAGTATTTCTCACCAAGTAGTGAGAATCACTACTACTCTAACTGTGTTGCAAGTGCTGTATTTGTGATATATGCCATTTTCTATATACCTGGAACAGATTTTGAGATTCCCATTCAACAATACTTTTTAAAAATGTCTTACATGATTGTCATATTTAAATAATTAGTATATTAAAAAAACATGTAATACAAGTTCCCACTCTCTATTACCGGATTCTCAAAAACTTGTTTTTCATTTACATATATTCTTTCTGGTGGTATTTATTATGGTTATAATAAGTTCAAAAGGAACAAGAATAGGTAATATCAATTCATTTGGGAGAACATTGGTATGTTTATGTAGTTTGTATTACATTCCAAGAACATAGTAAAGTACTGGGTTTCTTGTACGTTTCTGGTAAAGTTTAATATTTGGAATTTTTTTCTTGTGTTTTGTTATTTTTACATACATAATTGTCTCATTGGTTTATTTCTAACTCCTTATTCATTTAATTTTCTTCAGCAAAGTAGTTTGTTCTTACTAAAGAAAACCCAGATAATTGTAGGATGACTTTTAGTCAATGCTTAACAGTCAACAGACATCAAAGAATTTGTACTGAAGAGAAATTGTGCCAGTGTTTTACACTTAAAAAGCTCTTTAGAAAAAGCTTAACAGATCACCAGATGACACATACCCAAGAGAGACATTGCATATATAACATTTGTGCAAAAACCTTTATCCAGTCTTCAGGCCATATGAAAAATCAGAAAATTTATACTGAAGTGAAACCTTACCAGTGTTAAGGGTTATGGGAAGGTCTTTAACCACAGTTCAAGGTGTATTCAATATCAGAAAATTAATAATGGAGAGAAGACTTATAAATGTATTTACTGTGGAAAGTTCTTTAGACAATGCTCAACTCATAATAAACATCAGAGAATTCATACTGGAGAGAAACCATACAAAAGTATTTACTGTGGAAAGTCTTTTAACCAGTGTTCAACTTGTATTCAACACCAGAGAATTCATACTGGAGAGAAACCTTATAAATATATTTACTGCAGATAGTCCTTTAGCCAACACTCAACTTATGAAGAACATCAGAGAATTCATACCAGGGAGAAACCTTACAAAAGTAATGTAAGGTTTCTTTACAAATGAAAATCTTTAACAAGTGCTCAATTCTTACTGTGAATAAATAAGAAAACATATAGTGAGTGAGGGAAGAATTTTAATATTCTCATAGCCTAATGAAAAATTTTTAAATTCACATTGGAGTTAATTACACATGTACTGAAGGTGAAAAAACCCTGTAATGAGTAATCACTCTTTTAGACAATTCACTTTGGAGAAAAACTTTTAAAACATGATGAATAGGAAAACATTTACTGTAACCATTAAAGCTTTATTTATCTATAAGAGTTCATGTTGTAGGAAAACCTCTCAACCATAATAATTGTAAGAAGGCTTTTATTCTATTATTAAGTCTAAAAGAAGATCATAGACTTCATACTGGAAAGGACTCATACAAGTATAAAACTTAGCAAACACTAATCTTAATGCTTATAGAATTCATACTAGAAACTCATGACATACAAAGAATATTAAAAATTGCCTAACATACAGTTTATAAACATAAGAGAATCTATATTAAAACAAATACTTTTACAAATAAAATGAATTTAAGAAGGCTTTCAGCCAATCATTAAGTCTAATTTTTGAGACTGACTGCACTGCCTACTGCGCTAAGGAGGCACTACATTAAGTCTGATTTAAAATGAAGCATTCATGCTATGGAAAACATTAAATGTGTAATGAAATTTTCATAGCCTTTAAGCAATACTTGTGATATAACAAACAGAAAATCATACCAGAAGTAAATCTTACAAATATAATGTAAGATAAATAGCTATTTCAGATAGCCCAAGCCTTATGAAATATCCTAGGACTTATGTTGAGGAGAAAATTTTTAATTGTAGTAAGTATGGGAGATTCTTTAGCAAATACTCTATCCTTCTCATTTTAAAAAGTCATACTAGACATAAATTTTACTAACACAATGATTGTGGACTAGCACTTAAATAAAAGATAAATTAAGTAAATATCAAATGATTCTTGGAGTTTTGGAAGAAAACTTCCAAACCTATTAAGTATGCAATAGCATTTTGAAAATACTAAGAGTTCACTGAACCAACAGATAACTCACGTGGCAAGCAAACCTAAGCGTGCATCAGCTGTGACAGGTATTTTAGTCAGTTATTAAATCTTATTCTGTATTGGAGGACATTTCAAACCTTTAATGTTAACAAAGCAGTAGGGAATTTGTACTTTGGAGAAAATTAAAATTAGAAACAAACTGGTAAAATTTAAGGATACATGTAACAAAAAAAACTAAGGAAGATGTACACAAGAGATTTACTGGTAAAGCCCATCAGATGCTAGGTGATAAAAAGGCCTTGTTAATTAAGTGGGGACTTATGCAAAACTCACTTATTTAGTAAGGTGATTATCAACGCTCTTGATGCAATGAGTGTCTTATGATCAAGCCTTATTGCCTGAATGGGGGTGGGTTACTGGGAAAAAGAGAATTTGGAGGAAAAAAATGTGTTTATATATATTTTTGCTAAGTACAAGCCCTCCACGCATTTTGTTATCAGTAGTAAGTCAAATTGCTAATATAACCCAAATCTCCGCTTTGGGTCTCTCTCCTGAATTTTAGGTCTATCTATCTAGCATTATTTGAGATCTCCTGTTCCATGCCCTGCAGAGACCTCAAACTGAACATGTCCAAAACAGAACACATTTATCCTTAATCTAATCATTCTTCAGGGTTCTTTATTTCAATAACTGGCATCATTATCTACCTGATTGTGTGGGAAGATACATGTGAGACATTACTGACCCATGCCTTTCCTTTACACCTTACATCCAGTTGTCAATGTACATCCTACACTTCTTTAATTCTATCCCCTCTACCCATTCTTTCTAATGAATTCATCTTCCTTCAACCCTTTGCAAGTTTAAGTGCACTGAATATTGAAACATAAAACATGGTATAAATATGTCAATAATTTGAAGAATGTACCTCTAAACTTGGCATAAAGTTAATGTGAATGAGTTTAATGCATCAATCTCCTTAATTATCAGAATAAGACAGACTCTAGAACTTTGAAACTATTACAAACCGAAAGGATAATGGAAAAAGCATGCCAGGCCTTGAGAGTCTAGTGATTCTAGAGAGGAAAGGGATTAGGAATATAAGCAAATGTGTGGAAGGAATAAAATAGAGACTCTGATGGCATGGGTAAATAACATCATTTTTCTCTCTGGATGGATATGGGTATTTTTGTGATCTATCTGGATCAGATGAAGCAAACTAAAAGGCAAATTTGTCATACCTGATTTAAATCAGAAAGATCCTAAAAATTTGTGGTGGTGTATCTTATATGTATACAGTCATACAACTGAAAATCAGATATTTTCATTTGTGTAAAAAGTTCTGTCAAGTGACTCTAGTCATGTGACCCCTCCATCCCAGAAACGAAAATTGTCCTGTATTTTTGCTTGGATCACTTTTCTGTTTTACAATTTAATTGGAAAGATAGAGTATATACTTTTTGTGTGACGCTTCATTCACTCAGGTTAATGCTTCTATAATTCATCAATGTTTTGCAAATACCCAGTTTATTACTTTCACTGCTTAGTAATATTCCATTTCTATAATAAGCCACAATTTGTTTGGCTATTCATATGTAGAACATTTGGTGGTTTTGTGCTTGCTAGGAATAAAGCTGCTTAAGACATCAGTGTGTAAGTTGTTTTTATTTCTCAAGTAAATATCCAGGGGTGGAATTGTTGGGTGGTAAGGTTGAAATGTGTTTAGTTTTATAAGAAACTGCCAAACTTCTTTCCAAAATTACTATACCATCTTACATTAAACATAAACAATGTATATTCCAGTTGACCCACATTTGATATTACCAATCTTTTAAATTTTACCCATTCTAGTGGATGTGTAAAAACCTTGTGGTTTTATGTTTGTCTTTCTCTGATTATTAATGATGTTGAGTACTTTTCAAGTGCTTGTCGATCATTCATACATCGTTCTTTGTGATCTGTCTGATCTTTTGCAAATTTTTGTTAGGGTTGTTTGATTTTTTTAGTTATAGGAGTTTTATATTCTGGTTATAAGTCCTTTGTAAGAAAGTTTGTGAACACTTTCTTCCATTTTGTGGCTTGCCTAATCATTTCCTTAATGTTATCATTGGATGAGCAGAAGCTCATCCCCATTCCCACAGTTAATCCCCATTCCCACTCTTCACCCCACACATTTATCTACAGTGTTTGTGTGGTCATGTTTTCATTTTCTTAGGAGTTGACAGGTTATATGTAATTTTGCTTATTTGTGTTTAACTGTTTTCCAAGTTGGCTTCATGATTTTACATTCTCATACATGAAGATTCCATTTATGTACATCCTTGCCAACATTTGTTATTTTCTGTCTCATTTATTATATCCACTTCAGTGGGGATGAAATGATTTTAATTTGCATTTCCCTAATGAGTAAGGATGTTGAGAATCTTTTCATGTATTTAAGAGCTGTTATATATTCTTTGGGATAATGTCTGTTCATACCCATTTTTAAAAAACTGAGATGTTGGTCGTCTCCTTGAGTTGAAAGAGCTCTTTATAAATTCTGGATTTAAGTCCTTTATCAGATACATGTTTTGTAAATATTTTCCCTGTCAGTTACTTGTCTTTATTTTTTAGTGGGGTCTATGGACACATACATGTTTCTAATTTTGACAAAGCCCAATTTTTCACTCATGGACTGTGCTTCTGTTGTGGCATCTGAAAAATATTTGCCTGACTCAAGATCTCCATACTGTCTTACATTTTCTTCCAAAAAAATAAAACTTTCAGCTCTTTCATTTTAGTCTGTGATCCATTTTTAGTTAATGTATGTTTGAGTATGTGTGGGATATGGGTCTAAATCTACCCTTTTGCATGTGGGTATCCAGTTGTCCCAGCACCATTTGTTGAAAAGTCTATCCTTTCACAATGAATTGCCTTGGCACTTTTGTTGAAAACAAATCTCTAAAAATAAGGGTTTCTGGACTCAAGTTCGACTTCACTGATGTATATGTCTATCTGTAATAAAGTGTCTGACTCCATTTTTGATGTTTAACTGCTGATAGTTTTTAAGTTTCATCAACCCCTCTTCCACTTCTGCTGAACATTGAGGCTTGCTGATAAGTAAGCCTGGATGTTCCCTCCTTTGATACCAGTGAGAAGTACACACCCTGCATGGGAACCCTAGCTCAGCCTCACCCTCTTCCATGAAAATCCCAAGCCAGTCTCCTTCCCTTGTTCTCAACAGGGATTTCAGGACCTGCATGAGATCCATCCTGCTCTCCACAATAGGCTTCATTATGTGTCTAATAAGCTTTTTATACCTTCTTGGTATATGTATACTGTCATCAATCTCAAAATCCAAAATAAATGTTGGGTGGGGGTCCACCTCACCAATTCAGGATGACCAGAATTTCTAGATAATGACCATCACAGGGTCTTCTCTAGCTTTGACTTGCTGCCTGGCACTGCCGCCTACTAGCGAGCACAACTTTGAACTTCCGCTTGATGGCTCGTGTGTTGTACTAAGCTTGCTGAGTTATCCCACATCTCTGTTATGGATTTGACTGACGTAAATTAGAAGTTTAGATTATTGGCATATAGGACCAACAGTATGGGATTAAGGACATCTTTAAAGTGGTCCTGGGTAGTACATCTCAGCAAATACCTATCTGTTGTGTTTCTGTGAATCATGTTGTCTGCATATCAGCATAAGCTGTGACTGACATTACGCTCAGCGGAATGTCTTATCCTGTGATTGTGCATATCGGCCAGGAATTGGTTCCCATTCTATAGTGTGCTCAAGGGAAAGACTGATACCCTACACAATATATGGGCCCACTGGGTAGTGAATCATGTGGAAATGAGCAATCATGTGGTATGCTGAGATCACCCTCATAAAAGGTGGCTCACAAGGACCCTACAGTAGAATATCTTTAATGCTACCTAGGCCTCTGTTGCCAAAAAAGATTTTGATCTTCAGGGTTATAGTATAAAGTACCCATCTCATCCCTGTGGCACAGTCAAGGAGGTAATTCAACAATTACCCTGGTGGAGGCACTTAATTCTGATGATAAACTGAGTTAAGGTACTCCGGAGGAACAATCTTACTACACATATGAGCAGGCTAGAGAGAGAGGACCTCCCTGATGTACATCTAATATTCACCAACCAGTAAATAAATGAAGAAAGGAAAGAGGGATGGAAAGAAGAAAAAGAACAAGCTTGGATACAGAAAACCAAAAAAGAGGTTTAGAATTTGCACCAATTGGAAATTCAGACTTTAATAAAAAATTTAGACCTCAAAAAAGGTGATAACTGGCTTTTGCACCACTACTACATCACAGGTGCTGAACTAACTTTAATATCTGCTGCTGAAATGAACCGCCTGACCAATCTTCACGGAGTTAATCCTGGGGCCCAAATGGTAGTTATTGAGACAGGGACCATGGGCTTAGACAGAGTAGGGTGAGGGCTTCCGTAAGAAAACAAAGCAAGATAATCCATTGTGATTTGTTTTGGCCTGCTGGGGGACCCAGTTTATTTTTCTAACTTTATACCCAGGTGCTGCTTTTCTTCCTTCAGCCCTAAACAAATGATTTGCAACTTGGGCAATGTAGCAAGCAAGCCCAAAACAACATAGTAAAAACAGGAAGGATTCCATCTTGAAAATAAGATTGCATCTTAAAACCCAATTAGTTAAAAAGTAAGTTTATTAACAAACAGACAATAACTCAGCCCACCTTGGGAGCAAAGCAGGCAGTCTTGAGTGATACAGACCAGAAAGCTGCTATCCTGGGAGGAAATCAGAGCAGTAAAATTCTTGTAAATAACGGGGAAGACTAATAAGAAACTTAGTGTTTCTTCAAACGTAAACATTTTGGGACCACTTAGCAGGTGTACATCCCCTAGCCCTTTGTCTCTCAACCGCCTATAAAACCCCTAGACAACGCACCACCCCGGGACTCTCTTGTCCCCTCCTGGCCTGGGCCAGGAGCTGTGTCCTTTCGCTTTCTCTCTAAATAAAAGCCTCTGCCTTGCTCTCCTACCTTGAGTGTTTGCGAAGTTCATTCTTCGACTCCGCGAACAAGAACCCCGGCATCATTATCACACTATATTTTAAAAAGTTTCCTTCTATAAATTTAGGGCTGAGTTACCGAACACAAAATTGAGGGCATTTATGCCTCACCTTAACTACTGGAACTATTACCTAAATTCCCACGGTCACCCATTGTGTTCAAATACAGAGTAGTGGTCAACAACCCTTTTATTTTATAGGGTATCAGTGGGCGATTACCCTTCCGAGTCCGGCATCACATTACGTGCAAAATGAGGAAAACACTGACTCCGCTCATGGCCGGCGCTGAGACAGATCTGGAGACAGTCACACACACAGTAAGATTCTTCTACGAACTCAACCCTAAAGGCAAACCCAGAAAGAACGCTTCACCGCCGGTCACAGGTGAGCTCCTGCGACCTCTGGGATGAGAACACCGTTACAGAAACGGTCGCCCAAAGCCAGCCACAGTCCCTCCTACACACCCACAATCACTCTCACCTTCTCGGCATGACGGACCCACAGTCTGTCTCACAACGACCCACCATTAGTGGACGTGATTTAAAATACAAAAGCTCACCGCACTGACAGAATCCGTCGCCCCACAAAAGTGTGCAGCGACACTCACATACCCCCCGCCACAGCTGAGCACTCAGGCACAGTCGCAGACGCGAGCAGCTTCACCGTTTCCTCACACACTGCCGCCCAAGGTCACTTGAGTGCCCGGGATCGCCCAAGGTGGCCCCCAACTCTGGCCCCCGCAGCCTGCAGCTCAGCGCGGAGCAGAGGCGGGCCTGGGGGTCCTCTGGGAAATGTAGTTCGGCCAGAAGGCAGCGGCGCAAAGCCTTCTGGGGCTGGTGGTTCGGGGGTCGGATGGAAAAGCTGAGTGGCCCGTCCAGGGCGCCACAGCTGGATGTCCCCGCCGCGAAGCTCGGGGTCCCGCGCGCTTCTGTCCCCGCCCCGCTTCGCTCCGCGGGGCATTCTGGGAGGCGCTGTCGCGAGCCTCGGGCCGCTGGGCGGGTTTCCAGAGCCCGCGGCGCGGGGAGGTGAGCTGGGCCTGGCTGCCGCGCAGGAGCCAGGGGTCGGGGCCGGCCTCGGGGCCGACCGGCGGGGACGGGGATGGGGACCAGGCGGGCCCCGCTTGGGGATACTGGGTGTCACCATGTATACCTATGCGAGAGGCTGCGGCTGTGACAGGATGTGATCCGTGTGTCACCGTGTGTGTGATTAGGCGCGACTGTGTCTGTTATAAAGCTGAGTGTGTGTGTTTGTGTGTAAATGCCTCTGCAGCTGTGTGTTATTGTGTATGGGTTTGTGGGGACGCTGCGGGTGTGATCTGTGTGTGTGTGTCTGTATGGATGCGTGTGTGACTTAGGTTGGCCGCTTGTCTCTGGGTGTAACTGTGTTTGAATGTGCATGACAGCAGGTGTGATAGTGTGCCCATGACCATCTATCTTTGCAGGTATAATTTTGTGTGAGTGATTGTGACAGGATGTGTGGCCCTGTGTGCCATGTCTCTGTGTGAGAGTGTGTATGACTGTTGGACTAACTGTATGTCATCATCTTTTTGTGTTAATGCAACTGGGTATGTGTGTGACCTTCTGTGTGATAGTTCAACCATGTGTATGTGTGTGATTGGGTGAGAATTTGTATGTGTATGTGAGACCAAAGGCTTGTTTGTGTGGGACCTAATTGTGATTGTGGGCACAGCAAGATTAAAATTACTTGGCCAACTTCACAAGCGACAGAACTGGGACTTGAACCAGGGCAGTTTGGCTCCAGAGTCCTTGCTTTCAATTACTAAACTCTTGATCTTCCCACATGGTAAAAGTGAAAAATGGGGGCTCTGGGTCCTGAGAGTGTTACAGAGTCTTGGCCTGGTTCCTCTAGGACCTTGGATTAGGTCCTCTTTGGGACATGGGAACTCCAATCCGGGTCTTTTCCTTCAATCCCCTTGTGAGTCAGGACCCCACCTAAGGACATTGTATTGAGACCATACTTAAATTGGCTGTCTAGGGGGGTAAGGCCAACCTGCCAACAACCAGTCACGGAGTTTGAGATTTTAGCTTTGTCCTTGTCAAAACTATTCCGTGTTCGGTGCTGAGAAAGGTGGACCCATGGGTCTTCTCTGAGGTACCAAGTGAGCTAAATTTTTGGTTCTCACTTTCTCAGTTAATGGAGATGTTTTATTTCGTTTCCAAATGTATATGTAGAATCTAAGCAGGAACAAGGGTGGCACTTAATGCCAGGAGTTGGTTAATGCAGGACAGAAAGGTTCCAAGAGATGGATTAACCTGCCCAAGTTGCTTTGGCCTGCTGGGGGGGACATGTAGCCACTGAGTGAAGGAGTGGAGAGTCAGTGATTGTCTGGGGGCAATATAAAATCTAAGTCTTTAATATCACCTCCTTTTAGAGACAGATGGCTCATCTCAAACTAGGGAAATATTACCCAAGGGATATAAAGCTATTTGTAAACAGAAACTTAAAAGGCAGCTTTTATGCAGATGCTACTGATGGCTCCCAGATACGGAGAAGACTTCACTGATTCTCCTGTTAGATTGCAAAAGTTTTTATGGACAATTTCAAGCTGCATTATACTAAGGAAATAACTTTCTTAGAGACTGAGTTGGCTGGTGAAGACTAGCCAGAAATTAGGGGGTCATGTATCCTAAATTCTAGGTCAAACACAACTATGCTCCTTTTCAGAGTGAAGAGCTATTGGCTCTGAGAGGACAAAAAACATTGCAGGCTGTGTAGCTTGTTATTGATTTGTCATTGAGATTCAGCAGTGTTTGCCTCAAGCTGCATTTCTGAGTAATAAACATAACATCTGCCATCTCTGAAAATATATGGCATTGGTTTCTCAGGTTATGTTCAGTATTTTGCATCCAGGCATTGTAGTCTCTTGAATGAAGATCAATTTTTGAACCACACTGCAGTCTGAGTCTTATGACTTTTTGTTGTTTAAGCATGTTGAACTCCATTTTCACTTTTCAGTAAAAAGGTGAGGATTAGATAAGATAATGACATATACAACATTTAATATAAAAACATTGATATTACAGGAGACACATTTATTTATTCACTTAACCAACATTTTTTTGAGCACTTAACAATGGTTCTGGCATTATTCTAACACTAGTGATACACCAGTGTACCAAACAAATCCTAGCTCTATTAGCTTTTATACTATTGTTAGGGAAAGACATAATACAAGGGGAAAAAAAGTAACTTTCTAACGGTGTTAAATGCTAAGAAGAAAAAGAAATCAGAATAAGGAAAAAGTATGAAATGAAGATTCTCTTTAGATAGAATTTTCAGGAAAGTCCTTTTAATGTGGTGACTACTGAGCACAGATAGGAATGAGAAGAGGGAGTGGGCCATGCCCAGGCAGAAGGAAAAGCAAAAAGGTACAGCCGTGTGTACAGTATCGGAGGGACTGTGAGGAAACCTGTGTGCCGGGGCGGGGAGAGCAAGGGGAAGGAAGGTAGAAAATTAGGTTTAAGGGGCAGCCAGGGACCAGATCATAAACCACCTTGTTGGCTGTAGGATGGACTTTACATTGAGTTCAGGGTTAGTATCCTTAGTATCATCAGAACTACAGAGGTTAGGTTCAGCTTTGGCCTTTTTTCTCAGATCCTGGAAGAGGGTAGGGAGGCCCTGGGGACCGTAAAGGGGCCTATCTTTGTAAGTCTCAGTTAGCAACATAGGACTGGTCTGCCATTTTTTCGTCCTTAACTCTCCCTTCTCAGGACTTTATTCTCCAAAAGAGAGAATTGAAGAAGAAAAGAGGGATGGCTGTAGGACCTTGTAAAGCCATGTCCCAGGTAAGTTGATGTTTTCCCTTTGTTTCCAGAAATTCCACCTCATCTTTCAGGACTTTCAGACCTCAGAGAGAGTCACAAATAGCCTGTGAGCATTCTCTCTACTTTTCTTCCACCACTATTTGTTCATATGATCCTTTTATAAAACATTTAGTATCTGTTTTCCTCAGTGTTTTGCTCAAATGTGTGATGGAACAGAATTACCCTCTTTAGATGGGTCATGATGTGTTGTGGTGGAGATGAGTAAACTTGAAATAAAGGATGGAGTGTGATTATCAAGTGCCCTATTAAACTGAGAAGGTCGAGCATGGTCTCTCTGAGGAAATGACATTTAAGCAAAGAAAAACCTCAGTGAAAGTAGGGAGTAAGTTTTGTGGAGATCTGGAGAAGAGCTTTAAAAGTAGAAGGAGTAGCAAGTATGAAGTCGCTATGGTGGACGCATGTTTGTATTCCAGCAGAAGCAGTGAGTCAGCAAACTCAGAGGAAAATGAGCACTGTGAGGTCAGGAGAGTAGTTGGAGAAAAAATTATATAGGCCTTTGAAAGTCATGACCAGAACTTTGAGTTTTGTTTTAAGGGTAAAGGAGAGCCATTGGCACATTTGTTATTTGACTTGATTTATGTTTTAAAGAAAAAATAGAAAGGAAGCAGAAAGGCCAGTCAGGAGACTACTGCAGTAAGTCCAGGTGGAAGTTGACAGCCCTCAGGACTGTGGTGGTGGCACTGCGGCTTGTGAGATTCTGGATATATGTTGGAGATAGAAAATCTGGAGTTTGATTAGGGATTGGTTGTGGAGTATGTGAGGAAGAAAGAAGTCAAGAATGGCTACAGAGGTTTTTCACCTGGGCAGCTGTATAAATGGCCATGCTGTTTATTGAGGTAGAAAAACAGGGTGGGATGAGAGGGGAATAAAAAATGAGTCTTAGATATATTAACTTTGACAGACCTGTTGTATATCCAGGTGGGATATTGATTATGTATCAGGAGTGAGTTTGAGAGTTAGTGTACCGAAAGCCACGGAACAGGATGAGATTATCTTGCAGGTAGGGTTGTGGAAAATGTAGATAGGAAAGAGGTCCCGGGACTGGGTTTAGGGCTTCCAGCACGTGGAGGCTGACAGGAAGAAGAGGAGCCAGCAAAAGAGACTGAGAAGGACTGATGTAGGAGGAAAACCCCAAAAGTGTGGGTCCTGAAAGTCAAGAGTTAGAGGGTGTTTCACACAGGGGATGATCAACTGAATTAAATTCTCCTGAGAGAGCTTGAGGACGCTGAAGACTGAGAACTGACCGTGGGGTTTGGTAACTTGGAAGCTACTGATATTCTTGAAGACAGCTACTTCCTGCAGTGGTTGGCATGAATACATCATTGCAGTGGGTTCAAGAGAGACTAGAAGGTGAAAAAGGTGAGAATAGAAATGAGTCTAGACCTGTGCTGTCCAGTAATGTCCCCAGTAGCCTCATACAGCTACTCCGAGTTGAGATGTGCTCTAAGTATAAAATAAATGCCAGTTTTTGAAGATTTAGTACAAAAAAATAATGTAAAGCATCTCAATAATTTCTGTATTAATTACCTGTTAAAATAACATTTTAGATTTATTGGGTTACGTAAAATATATTATTAAATTAACTCTACTTATTTCTATTTACTTTTTTAATGTGGCTACTAAGAAATTTTAAATTGCATATGTGCATTACATTGTATTTCTGTTGGACATCACAGATTTAAACAACTCTTTGGAAGAGTTTTGTTACTAAGGAGTAGAGAAATTGACAATTGCTAGAGTGAGATCATGGAGGGGAATTTGTCTATTTGTAAGATGGAAGATATTGCCTCAGTTAGTATACTAATAGGAATAATCCTGTGAAGTGGGAAAATACTGGTAGTACAAAGGAGAGATCTGATACCTCCTTGATAGATACAAGGGAGAGAGGTGACAGTGTCCTGGTGTAGACAAACAGAAGACTGGTCTTAGAAGAGGAGCCTAGAGTTTTATCCATAACAACAGAGGGAGGACAGACTATATGAGTGTGATACAGCTCAGTAAGTACAGATGGTGGGCAAGAGGATGAGGAAGTTCAAAGGAGGACGGGGGAGGAGTTGATGGTAGTTTGAGAAACAGAAGATATGAAATAGTCATGGCGGAGTGGGAGAGTGAATTTACTGGGGAAGTGTAGTAGAGTTGCCCAGCGGTGCTTCTGTGGAATCTCTGGTCATCACCAAGAAGTACTGTCGATGGGGGTTCTGGCAAGAAACTCAAAATGGGACTATTTACAAGTTATGGTCAGAATATAGAACTACAAAGGATAGTGCTAACACCCTGGGACTTTTAACAGCAAAGCAACCTGAGTAACTTTAGCCTTGAAACCAGAGACAGAGAAATCTGAGTGGAGAGGGCCCCTGCCGGGCCTTGTGATCTTTGATTGAAGGACGGAGACCACACAGGGTGGTGCTGCAAGGAGGGAGCCAGGGAATAAATACGGTGCCTTGCTTGCCTTCCTCCCATCTCTTGCAGGTGGCTGAACCCATCTTAAAATGGGGTGAGCATGGGAGTCTATTAATGCAGTCATTACAGATCAGTCTCCCAGGACACAGAGAAGCATAGGGGGCATACAGAAATTATACAGCACTATGTAGTGCATGATTTTTCTTCTCTAGCCACATTCATCCATGTAAATAACCATATTTGATATTTCATTATTTTTGATGAAAAATGAGACTGCACTCTGCAAGATGGAACTCTGTCTTGTGAAGCACTGCATATTCTTCCTTCATACAGATATATTACAGGAAACTTCACCATTTATTCACTGAGTGGCAAATATTTACTGAGCATTTACAATGCAGCAGGTTTTTTGATTGACACTGAATATACATGAGCTTATAAGGCAGATATCCTTCCCCTCATACAGCTTATACAAGTTCAGTGGTATAGCCTAAACTCTTATTTTTAGACATGTTAAGTTTTTTTCCAGTTTTCTTATATGACATTCCAATGAAAATTCTATCTAAATCTCTTTATATATATTTCATTTATTTCTTCAGGATACATTCCTGGAAGTTTCTTCTTATATATAGAGTCTAAATTTCAGGCCATATCCTTTTATTAAAACCTAATTCAAGGTTTTCCTTCACCATTCTGACCCATCTGATATCCTGGTTTTAGGAATATAAAGGAGTTATTTCTGTAAGAATTTCTTTATACTTGGTTGTAACATAAATTTAACATAAATTTAACATTTGCTCATATACTTTCATGTTATAAACTCATGTTTCGTACTGTAAGCTAATTTGTTTCCTGTGTATATGTCTTTTCCCTTTCACAAAAATATGAAATTTTCAAGGGGTCTGTTTTAATATTTCTCTTTTTCTCAAAGTATTTGACAAACCTGGGCACATACTTACTTATTATTTCCCTTGGACCACTTAGAGCTTTGAACTCTGGCAGAATTCATCTATTCTGCTAGGATAAGAGAGTACTTGGCAAACAAGAATTTTATTTTTCATTTCAGAGTTTGGTGACCTTCAGAGATGTGGCTCTAGATTTCTCCCAAGAGGAGTGGGAATGGCTGGACTCATCTCAGAAAGATTTATACAGAGAAGTCATGTTGGAGAACTACAGGAACTTGGTATGGCTTGGTAAGGATGTCTCTCCCCATAATTCAAAATCTTCCCTCTGGGCGTTTTTTTCTTCCTCCATTGGGAATATCTGGGGTCTGAAGTACTTAGCTGAATTTCTACTTCCTGTTCCCAGGAAATGATTGTGAATAGTTTCACAGAGTTAGAAAGGAGTGGTTCCCTTTGCTATCTATGTATATATATAAACTGCAGTTTATGGGGTCCTATGCTGGACCTACAGAATCAGAAACTCTGCAAATAGGCCCAGGAGCCTGGGTTTTAATGAGCCCTTCAAATGATTCTGATGCCCATTAAAGTTTGAGAATCACTGGTTTCTGATTCAGTAGGTCTGGGTTGGGGCCTAAGAATTTGCATTTATATTAAGTTCATAGGTGATGGTGCTTCGGCTCTAGCACTTTGAGAACCTCTGCTGTGGAAGAAACTTCGCAGTCCTCATCCTCCCTACAAACATTATTCCATTCTCTGGCCCTTCCTCTAATGTCCTTTCTTGCTTAATCTGAGTCTTGAAACAGCTATATAGCAAGTTGATTTGTCTGTCTGTCTGTCTCTCTCTTGCTCTCATTTTTCTTCTCCTATAAATAGGACTCTCCATTTCTAAGCCCAACATTATCTCCTTATTGGAGCAAGGGAAGGAACCTTGGATGGTGGAGAGAGAGATGTCAGATGGTCAGTATGCAGGTGAGTGACGGAGAGCTGGGCCGGGAGGGCTGTTGGAAGGTGCTGGCCCAAGTGGTCATGAGAAGGCTGCCCTGCACTTGAGGAGGCTGCCCCAGGCTTCAGGAAGGGTTTCCCCCTATTTCTATCAAATTATACTCTCTGATACCTCTACCTATATCCTGAATCTGTCCTTCCCAGCCTTTTTTTCCCCTTTATGGTCAGAATTGTATACATTTCTAAGTTTCTTATTACAGATTTTATTTTTACCTAAGTTATGCATGCACATTGTTTAGAGTCAGGTAGTTTTACAGGGCTTATTCCCTTTAAAAAGACAGTCTCTTTCCCTGCTTCCCAGTTTCCCTCTCCCTAGAGGGATCCATTTTCTTAACTTTTGCAGCTTTTTTTGTTGTTTCCTTCATTTCCCTAACAAATACGTGTATGTTGCTATTTCTTCATTGTTTTTCCACGTTTAGGTTTTTCAGTCCTCATCCAATATCTTCTCACTAAGAAATAAGAATTTAGCACTTTCTTATCTTGAATCCAATACATGTGTGTGCACAAACACACATTTCCCATCCCTTTCATCTCACCAATATCATAATTTTGATTGAATCACTGTTCAGGATTTCCATTATTATAGCTATTAGGTACTAGTCTTAGCCATGCTGTGCATATGTCAAGCTTACTCTTTTCTGTGTAATTTAAATTTTTCCTGAAGTTAATAATTATCTGGAAGGTTTTTGTCTGTTTGTTTACATATATATATTTCTTTATATACAACTTTCTGAATTCCCAACCCTCCATCAATTGTGTAAATCTCTTAAGACTCTCAGACATATTAAATAATCTATTGATTATATCTTCTTGGATAAATCCAGAGTCTTCAGATATGCTTCACTTTGGACAAATGGCTTATTACATCTGCTTGTACTCAGTTGGATTTATCTGATGATTTCTCATGATTAGATTAAGACAATGCATTTTTCAACAAGAGTGTCATAGAAATAATGTGTTCCTTTCAGCACATCATACCAAAGGATTCATAAAATTGATGTGTCTTATTATCAGTGATCACTTGGTGAAGGTGGTGTGTCTGCCTGATCTCTCCATTGGAAAGTTACTATTTTTCCATTTGTAGTTAATAAGTATCTTGGAGAAGATACTTTGAGACATGCAATTTCTTTTGAAACTCTTGCCCACTAATTTTGGCATCCATTGGCCCATTACATCTTGTCTGCAACAGTTATTATTTGGTGTTAACCTACTCTTGATTTTACCATTTCCCTCTCTTATTTTTATATATATTAATCAGGATTGTTCTGTAGCCAAAGAACTGTTCCTTCTCTCCCATTTATTTATATATTCAATTATTTGTTTATGTTTATGGAATCATGAATTTTTAAATTCTATCTATAAGATAAATAGGAGAAACAAATTTCCTAACTAGATTACATTAGTTGTATATGGTTCTTTTTTTAGTCTTATTCAGTCAAAATACTGTTTTCCAGTTACTTAGGTTTAGTTCTTTTATGTTCATTTGTTAGTGTTAGTATTGTATTTTGGGGTCCTACCACATCCTAGTTTGTTTTAATTGTTTTTTTTTTTTTTGATATCTGAAACATTACTATGCTTCTAAGAATGAGCTCTACACAAATGTATGTCCTCAGAAGTGTTGCTCCCTCCTCGTCGCTACTGTCCTGCTTCTGTTTCCTACTTCTTCCTAACCCTTTGTTGTTAACCCCTTGTAGATGATCAATCTCTTTATTTTCACATATGTCCTTTTTATGCACATATTAGCAGGTGTTTCTGTAGCTTCTTGTGTCTGCTGCTATGCTGCATGAAGAGTTGCATATCATAGATACTCCTTGCACTTTGCTTTCTTCACTTAATTGTACATATAGGCAGTTGCTCCATCTGAGTTCTTGGAGGTCTTCCTTATTTTTCTAATAGTGGCAAAATGCCCCACTATGTAGATGTAATTCATTCAAACACTCTCTAATGTGTGGAGCTGAGTATGTTTGAAACATTTTACAATTACAAACAGTACTGCAATAAGTAGCTTTGTACATATGTATTTTTGTATTGCTAAGGCTGTATTTGCAGAGTAGATTTCTTGATGGGGGATTGCTGAATAAGTGCATATGTAGTTTTGTTAGGATATGCCAAATTCCCACCCAAAAAAGGTATACTGTCTGCTGTTTATGCTGCTGTAACAAATTACCACAAACTTAGTGGCTTAAAACACAGATTCATTACCTTATAGCACTAGAGGTCAGAAGCTGAAAATGGGTCTCACTGCGCTAAAATCAAGATGTCAGCAGCCTGCCTTCCAATGGCCCTAGGGTGGAATCTGTTGCTTGCCTTTTTATATATTTTTAGGGCCTTTACCCATTCTTCTATTTTCAACTTTTAAAAATCACTTTGTTTTATTTATTTACTAAGTCACTTTGTTTCAAATGTGGGGTTATATGTAGTACAGAGTTGAGTTTTGCTTTGTGAACCAATCTGAGTATCATTCCAATTTAATAGGTGAAAATCCAATTACTCTTTTCGATAATGTTTAGGCTTAATTTTATATTGTTTTATGTTATGTTTTCTGATTTTTACAGTTCTTAAAAAGACTTTCTCATCTACATTTGCCCTCTTACAGCACTAAATTATGTTTTCTACCTTTATCTTGCATCTACCTACCACTTCAGCATTTGATTTGGGAGAAATGTGGGATTCACATATAAATCAAGTATAAAAATCAAACGAATAATCATATCTGACTTGATTGTTTATAGTTCATGATGCGTGATCAAAACCGAAAGTTTCTGTGATATGACTGCCTTTGCACTGTTCACCATGTAAGAACTTATTTACTATGTAAGAACTTGTTCACCATGTAAGAACTTGTTCATTATGCTTCAGAAGATTGGAGACTATTGAGAGTTAGGCTTGGGGTTGATTAATGATTGTGCATTGAGTCCCCTATACAGAATTTTATTGTTGTTAACAACCATTTGATCAATAAATATGAGAGCTGCCCTCTCAAAAAAAAGACTTTCACTTATCTGCTTCCTAGACTTTTATGGGTCGTGTAATACTGTAGTTTTATAATAATTAGGAAGATACTTATTTTGTTCTAGTGTGTTTACCTTCATAGTTTTGGTGCTGCTTTTCTTTAGACAGTATTTATTCCTTCTATTACTTCATTAGTCAG
This sequence comes from Manis pentadactyla, assembly GCF_030020395.1. Taxonomy (NCBI): domain Eukaryota; kingdom Metazoa; phylum Chordata; class Mammalia; order Pholidota; family Manidae; genus Manis; species Manis pentadactyla. Next base: position 14,763,788 of record NC_080033.1, read on the forward strand.
CTTTAAAAACTAGCCTTTGGTTTTTCTCCTGTTATGAATTAGTCAATACATAGGCTTATTTTACTCCCCACCTTCTCTTCCAAAATTTTGTTAATTATATGCTGTTTCCATTGTCAAGCCAATGAAATTATATAATTTGTGTGAAATATATGTAAAATCTGTAATTATATTTACATGCTTTTCTTTCACGTTTATTCCAACCTTTCATTTCATCTTTGCTCCTAGTTAAATATTTTCAGTGTTTTCTATTAGATCCTTTTGCTGAAATTTCTCTAGACATCTCTTAATTGGCTGAAGTTTGTCCTCTAGCAGTTTCTAAACAAGATTCATGCAAACATGTCCCCCTCCAAGTTCTACCTGTACGTAACTCTTCCCTTAAGTTTCTTACAGTATAGTATTGGTGCTGAATATTGTTATGAAGAAGTCTGATGTCTGATAATTTTCCTTTGTGTATAAGTAGCCTTATATTTTGTTCTGGTCTCCTAGATGGTCCTTTCTTTAATTTTAAAGTCATTTTATTAGGGCATGTTTCAGTCTTGACCATTTTGTTTCACTTTTTCCTGGTCTGTGGGTTCTCTTTCAGGATAGGAAGTCTTTCAGGAAATACATTTTTTTAATTGATAAAGTTAAAAATACAGGAAAGTATAGGGAATACCATAACAAATGCCTTACCACACAGAACTGGTCATCGTTAATAGAGTATGTTACTGTAACATGCTTTTACTTTTCTAGTAAAAGAGAGAAACTATTTTAAGTACAGGTTCTCTTTGTTCCTTTCAGGTCACATTCCCTCACTGCCTCTTGCTCTCAGGAGCAGCAACAGTCATGAATTCAGTGTTGTCCTTTCAGTTCGTTTTAAAAACATTTTTTCTAAGCATTTATATATCTGTAAAAAATGTGTTTTATTTTCATAGGTAGTATTCTTCACATTTCTGCATCTTGCTTTCATTACATGATGTTGTTTTGAGATGTATCCGTGTTAAATCTATACAAACTATAGTTCCTTTCTGTTTTAAATTTTGTATAGTGTTCTGTGTTTTGAATTTAGCACATTTTATGTAACTATTTGCCTAGTAATGGCCATTTAGATTGTTTCTATTTTTTGCTGTTTCATGTAGTAGCAACAATGTACGTTTCCATGCCTGTGCAAAAGAGAGTTTGTCAAGAATTTGTACCTAGAAGTAAAATTGCTGGGGCATAGGAGTGCACATTTTATTTTACTAGATACTCAAATTGTTCTTGAATGTGATTATGTTCATTTACACTTCTACTAACAATGTGCAAGAGTTCCTGTTTCTTGTTATTTTGATATTCTCCAACTTAAGTTTTTGATATTGTCCTTGACGTTGTTTAACTTAAATTTTTGCCTGTATGATATAAGAGAAATGCCCTTGAAGTTATCTTCATTTGCTAATCAGATTGAACATTTTTCCAGAAATGCATTGTGCATTCAGTTTTTCTTTTCTGTGAATTGCCTGTTTTTAACCCATTCTTTGGAGTAAGGTTGTCTTTTTCTTACTGATTTGTAGAACTTCTTTATATATTCTGGGCATTAATCACTTTTCTATAATGTGTTTTTCTTGTCTTTTTTCAGACTGCCCTTTGCCTTCTACCTTTGTGGTACCATCTCTCACCCAGAAGTGTTTGATGATAATGTCAGTCACCCATCTTCCCATTATAGTTTGTGCTTTATTGTAGTCTTGCTTACTAAATCTTCCTCTAACTGGGGTCATAAAAATATTCTCCTGTATTATTTTTAGTAGTTTTCAGGTTCTGTTTTTCACTTTTACTCCTGTATTCCATGTGGACTTTAATTTTGAAAGGTTAGTTTTTCACATGGAATTTTCCTTATACTGTTTATTGATTAATCCATTTCTTCCCTGTTGATTATAATGCCACTTCCATAATATGCCAGATTCCTGTATTTTCATGAACCTTGTTTCTGTTCTGTTCTTTGTTCCATTGATTTATTTATTCCTAAGCAAATGCTACACTATCTTCCTTACTATGTAGCTTTATTTCCCTTTAGATGTTTTGGCTGATTATTGTTTTATATAGAAGCAGTATTTGCATGTATTTATCATCTCTCTAGACATTTTATTATATTCTGTTATTCTAATAGTTTAAAACAATTCTCTGAGTTTAGTGAGGATAAAGCTAATCACTTTAACAAAGTCTAGTGAATAAAAACAGTAAAGATTATTGCTTATACTTGCCACAGTCTGGTGTGAGCTCATCTGGAGCCTCTGCTGCACGCTGTCGTTCAGGAAGGCAGCCTTTTTTCATCTAGTGGCTTCATCATCTCTTGGCTTCGTCAGGGCCTTCGAGTTCTTTCCTGGATCCTTTGAAGCCATTCAGCAAGAGAGAGAGAGAAGGGGGAGATTCAGACAGACAGATAGACACACACGCACACATATACACACACACACACACACAGAAAGAGAAAGGGAGAAAGACAGGCGGAGGCTCCTTTAGGACATCTTTAATGGACCCACCTGGAAGTAGCATTTGTGGCATGTCACTTCTGATCGACCAGAACTCAGTCACATGGCTGCAAGGGAGGCTGGGAGATGCAGTTTCCTGTCACCCTAGGAGGAAAGGCAAGCTGTTTACTACATGTAGTATCATTTCCCATATTTATGTCTCCCTTTACCATTTTTCATTTTCAGTTGTACTTTGTCAGCCACAGTTTCTGTATCTACGTTGAACAATTGCTACCAGTTTCTTTTTTCTTTCTGACATCATGGGACTCTTTCAAGTATTACACTAAATGTGACTATTTTCTTCTCTTCCTTCCTTTATGTAGGTAACTACAGATATATATATATTTTTAAACATGAGAGGCTTTTGGATTTTATATATTTTTGTCATTTTTCAAGACAATTACCTTTTTCTCTTAACTTTATAGAAGAAAATTTCTAAAAGAATTGATAGTAAAGGATTTCCTGTTGCTGAACCATTTTTATATTTCTGGCTTTCACAGTTGGTCATATGTATTATTGGTCATGTGTATTATTGGTCATATGTATGTTGGTCATGTGTATTATTCATTTGATATACTGCTTGATTCAGTTTTTAGTATTTAAGAATTTGGCTTGTTGTCCATGAGGGAGATTGGTCTGAGCTCAGAACAGTGCAATCTATCGAATAAAGAAAGTACAGAAATACAACCATTTATATGTGAGAAATTAGTATTAGATAAAGGTATCTTTTCAATTAAGTGATGCAAATAGATTTTCCTAAAAGTTATGAATAATATTTGTATAATACAGGATTTTGGAAAGTTTTTCGTAAAAATGACTCTATAGTGGAAAAATTGGGAGATTTCACATCATAAAAAAATTTTTTTTTAGTTTTATCAAAAGCACTATTAAGATAACACATGACAATAAAGTGACAGTTTGAGGAAAAAAATACTTATAAAGCTTTAATGCCCTAAATTTGTAACTGACTTCTAAATACCACTTAAAAGCAGATGCCAGTGCAATTAAAATATGTGCAAAGGATTTGAATAAGTAATTCACCAAAGAAGAACCAAAAAAATATGTAAAAGGTACATAAATGCGTACCTCAGTTTTATAATCAAAGAACTACAAATTAAAACAATAGTGAGGTAGTGTTTCCTTGTAGGAGCAAAGATTTTAGAATTATGTTAGCTAGTGTGGATGAATTTGAAGACATCTAGTTTACATTGCTGTTAGTGTAAATTGATAAAAATTATTTTGGAGGGCAGTTTGTGAACATTAATATTTAAAATGTATATATGGTTTTATTTAACACTTCTACTTTTAGAAGTATATCCTAGAGAAATACAAAATCATGTAAAAACACCTATATTAGAAGCTGCTTATTTGATTTGTGAGTGATTAGTTTTTTTAAAGTTTGTGATGAATAATAAAAAATAAACACATATTTGAGACTTTTTTTTTCAGGTCAGCTTTTGCTGCCAGTTAAGTTTTTGTTTTTTTATTAAGGTATTATTGATATACACTGTTATGAAGGTTTCACATGAAAAAACAATGTGGTTTCTACATTCACCCATATTATCAAGTCCCCCCCATACCCCATTGCAGTCACTGCCCATCAGTGTAGTAAGATGCCACAGAGTCACTATTTGCCTTCTGTGTGCTACACTGTCTTCCCCATGATCCCCCCACACCATGTGTGCCAATCTTAATACCCTACAATCCCCTTCTCCCTCCATTCCCACCCATCCTCCCCCACCCCTCCTCTGTGGTAACCACTAGTCCCTTCTTGGAGTCTATCAGTCTGTTGCTGTTTCGTTCCTTCAGTTTTGCTTTGTTGTTATACTCCACAAATGAGGGAAATCATTTGGTACTTGTCTTTCTCTGCCTGGTTTATTTCACTGAGCATAATATCCTCCAGCTCCCTCCATGTTGTTGCAAATGGTAGGATTTGTTTCTTTCTTAAGGCTGAATAGTATTCCATTGTGTGTTTGTACCACATCTTCTTTGTCCATTCATCTACTGATGGACACTTAGGTTGCTTCCATATCTTGACTATTGTAAATAGTGCTGCGATAAACATAGGGGTGCATATGTCTTTTTGAGACATTTTATTTTATTTTTTTAATTAAAAATATATTTTTATTTTGGTATCATCAATATACAATTACATGAGCAACATTGTAGTTACTAGATTCCCTCCATTATTAAGTCCTCACCACATACCCCATTACAGTCACTGTCCATCAGTGTAGTAAGATGCTGTAGTCACTACTTGTCTTCTCTGTGCTGTACTGCCTTCCCCGTGCCCTCCCCCCCATTATGTGTGCTAATCATAATGCCCTTTTCCCCTTATCCCTCCCTTCCCACCCATCCTCCCCAGTCCCTTTCCCTTTGGTAACTCTTAGTCCATTCTTAGGTTCTGTGAGTCTGCTGCTGTTTTGTTTCTTCAGATTTTTTCTTTTTTCTTATACTCCACAGATGAGTGAAATTATTTGGTACTTGAGACATTTTATTTTAAATGTATAACATATAAATGAGCATTCATTCATCTTTTGATATAGTGCTAAGGCCTTTTATTTGTCTATAGCCTGTTGATTGGAATTCAGCATTGTATTTTTTAAATAAACCACATTCATAATGCACTATATACAATTTCCATTACCAATTTATTTTAAAATAAAGCAAAACACTTGTAAACCAATGTAAATATAGAATCCTTGTAGAGTTTTGTGTTTTTAACAGAGTTTTACAATTTTCTTCCACACCCAAATAAAACACATTTTTTTTTTTAAATAATTATTTTTTATTGAAGGGTAGTTGATGCACAGTATTACATTACATTAGTTTCAAGTGTACAACACAGTGGTAGAACATTTATATACATAATTCTAGGTTCCAGCTATCACCCTACCAAGCTGTTACAATATCTTGACTATATTCCTTATGCTATACATTACATCCCGGTTACTTATTTATTTTACCATTGGAAGTCTGTCCTTTTTTTTTTTTTTTTTGTGAGGGCATCTCTCATATTTATTGATCAAATGGTTGTTAATGACAATAAAATTCTGTATAGGGGAGTCAATGCTCAATGCACAATCATTAATCCACCCCAAGCCTAATTTTCGTCAGTCTCCAATCTTCTGAGGCATAACAAACAAGTTCTTACATGGAGAAGAAATTCTTACATAGTGAATAAGTTCTTACATGGTGAACAGTACAAAGGCAGTCATCACAGAAGCTTTCGGGTTTGCACATGCATTATGAACTCTAAACAGTCAGTTCAAATATGAATACTCATTTGGTTTTTATACTTGATTTATATGTGGATACCACATTTCTCTCTTTATTATTATTATTTTTAATAACATGCTGAAGTGGTAGGTAGATACAAGATAAAGGTAGAAAACATAGTTCAGTGTTGTAAGAGAGCAAATGTAGATGATCAGGTGTGTGCCTGTAGACTATGTGTTAATCCAAGCTAGACCAGGGCAATAAAACATCCACGTATGCAGAAGATTTCTCTCAGAACAGGGGGGGTGAGGTTCTAAGCCTCACCTCTGTTGATCCCCTGATGGCCCCCCTGCGACTGTGCCTGTCTTAGGTTGTTCCTCCCTTGAGGAATCTTACCGTCTCTGGCTAACCAGTCATCTTCCGGGGCCATACAGGGAAATGTGAAGTTGGTAAGTGAGAGAGAAGCCTTATTGTTTGAAAAGGGTTGCTTTTTACTTCTTTGCATATTTATGCCCTGTGGCTTCTATGTCCAGCATTTGTCTTGAGGTATCTTTACCACTTGGAAGAATTATGATACTCGGTAAATTCGATATGAGGCACGAATTCTATTTAAGGGTTGTAATTAGGAAGGAAGAAGAAAAGCTATAGAAGTAGCAGGCGGAAGAAAACTTGGGAAGATTGATTATTTCTTTGACATATCTTCTTGTAGAGTAACTTCAGCATGTATAGGTTTTCAGCTACTACTTAAATTGCGCACACACATTAACATAATAGGAGTATAGTTACATAACCAAAGCATATCTGTAATTACCAGCCATCTCCAGTGAAACCAAGAAAACCAGTTAGGCACCTTAGGCATTTGTGAAAACTTATCTATGATATGGTGGATATTGTCCAACTGAACTTGAACAGTCTGAGAGAAATCAGACCAATTAAAACAACCCATTCCTGGGGACTGTTCACATGCCATATGTTCTTTTAACAGTAAATAGTCTGTGGTTGTAAGACTTTGGAGTGCTACAATTTGCACTTCTCCAAATTCTTGGTTGAGTTCCAACAGTATAGATCCAGTCAAATTTGTTGTTTTACTGTATGCACAGGCCAGCTTAGATATCTCCTTCCTCATTCCCATGGCAAGTCCAGGAACGGGTGGGATGAGTGCATCTACAGCTGTAGCAGTGCGTGGATCTTTGTTGGGGTTTTTTGATGATCATCTTCTGGCATGAGTCTTCCAGAGAGTGCAGATGTTGGAAGTTCTTTTTCATATCGTATCTTAGTTCATTTTCGGGGTAGCCCAATTAGGCTTTGATCCTCTGTATAAACACAAACAGACCCTTTGCCTACACTTTTATATGACCTTTATACCCTGTGTAGAACTCGTTGGAGGTTACCACACAGGAACTGCCCTTTTTTTTTTTTGCTTTGCTTTTGGTATCACTAATCTACACTTACATGACGAATATTATGTTTACTAGGCTCTCCCCTATACCAGGTCTCCCCTATAAACCCCTTTACAGTCACTGTCCATCAGCATAGCAAAATGTTGTAGAATCACTACTTGCCTTCTCTGTGTTGTACAGCCCTCCCTTTTCTCCTAACCCCCATGCATGTTAATCTTAATACCCCCCTACTTCTCCCCCCCTTATCCCTCCCTACCCACCCATCCTCCCCAGTCCCTTTCCCTTTGGTACCTGTTAGTCCATTCTTGAGTTCTGTGATTCTGCTGCTGTTTTGTTCCTTCAGTTTTTCCTTTGTTCTTATATTCCACAGATAAGTGAAATCATTTGGTATTTCTCTTTCTCCACTTGGCTTGTTTCACTGAACATAATACCCTCCAGCTCCATCCATGTTGCTGCAAATGATTGGATTTGCCCTTTTCTTATGGCTGAGTAGTATTCCATTGTGTATATGTACCACATCTTCTTTATCCATTCATCTATTGATGGACATTTAGGTTGCTTCCAATTCTTGGCTATTGTAAATAGTGCTGCAATAAACATAGGGGTGCATCTGTCTTTCTCAAACTTGATTGCTGCGTTCTTAGGGTAAATTCCTAGGAGTGGAATTCCTGGGTCAAATGGTAAGTCTGTTTTGAGCATTTTGATGTACCTCCATACTGCTTTCCACAATGGTTGAACTAACTTACATTCCCACCAGCAGTGTAGGAGGGTTCCCCTTTCTCCACAGCCTCGCCAACATTTGTTGTTGTTTGTCTTTTGGATGGCAGCCATCCTTACTGGTGTGAGGTGATACCTCATTGTAGTTTTAATTTGCATTTCTCTGATAATTAGCGATGTGGAGCATCTTTTCATGTGTCTGTTGGCCATCTGTATTTCTTTTTTGGAGAACTGTCTGTTCAGTTCCTCTGCCCATTTTTTAATTGGGTTATTTGTTTTTTGTTTGTTGAGGCGTGTGAGCTCCTTATATATTCTGGACGTCAAACCTTTATCAGATGTGTCATTTTCAAATATATTTTCCCATACTGTAGGGATCCTTCTTGTTCTATTGATGGTGTCTTTTGCTGTACAGAAGCTTTTCAGCTTAATATAGTCCCACTTACTCATTTTTGCTGTTGTTTTCCTTGCCCGGGGAGATATGTTCAAGAAGAGGTCACTCATGTTTATGTCTAAGAGGTTTTCGCCTATGTTTTCTTCCAAGAGTTTAATGGTTTCATGGCTTACATTCAGGTCTTTGATCCATTTTGAGTTTACTTTTGTATATGGGGTTAGACAATGGTCCAGTTTCATTCTCCTACATGTAGCTGTCCAGTTTTGCCAGCACCACCTGTTGAAGAGACTGTCATTTCGCCATTGTATGTCCATGGCTCCCTTATCAAATATTAATTGACCATATATGTCTGGGTTAATGTCTGGATTCTCTAGTCTGTTCCATTGGTCTGTGGCTCTGCTCTTGTGCCAGTACCAAATTGTCTTGATTACTATGGCTTTATAGTAGAGCTTGAAGTTGGGGAGTGAGATCCCCCCTACTTTATTCTTCTTTCTCAGGATTGCTTTGGCTAGTTGGGGTCTTTGGTGTTTCCATATGAATTTTTGAATTATTTGTTCCAGTTCATTGAAGAATGTTGCTGGTAGTTTCATAGGGATTGCATCAAATCTGTATATTGCTTTGGGCAGGATGGCCATTTTGACGATATTAATTCTTCCTAGCCACGAGCATGGGATGAGTTTCCATCTGTTAGTGTCCCCTTTAATTTCTCTTGAGAGTGACTTGTAGTTTTCAGAGTATAAGTCTTTCACTTCTTTGGTTAGGTTTATTCCTAGGTATTTTATTTTTTTTGATGCAATTGTGAATGGAGTTGTTTTCCTGATTTCTCTTTCTGTTGGTTCATTGTTAGTATATAGGAAAGCCACAGATTTCTGTGTGTTGATTTTGTATCCTGCAACTTTGCTGTATTCCGATATCAGTTCTAGTAGTTTTGGGGTGGAGTCTTTAGGGTTTTTTATGTACAGTATCATGTCATCTGCAAATAGTGACAGTTTAACTTCTTCTTTACCAATCTGGATTCCTTGTATTTCTTTATTTTGTCTGATTGCCGTGGCTAGGACCTCCAGTACTATGTTAAATAACAGTGGAGAGAGTGGGCATCCCTGTCTAGTTCCCGATCTCAGCGGAAATGCTTTCAGCTTCTCGCTGTTCAATATAATGTTGGCTGTGGGTTTGTCATAGATGGCCTTTATTATGTTGAGGTACTTGCCCTCTATTCCCATTTTGCTGAGAGTTTTTAACATGAATGGATGTTGAACTTTGTCAAATGCTTTTTCAGCATCTATGGAGATGATCATGTGGTTTTTGTCTTTCTTTTTGTTGATGTGGTGGATGATGTTGATGGACTTTCGAATGTTGTACCATCCTTGCATCCCTGGGATGAATCCCACTTGGTCATGGTGTATGATCCTTTTGATGTATTTTTGAATTCGGTTTGCTAATATTTTGTTGAGTATTTTTGCATCTACGTTCATCAGGGATATTGGTCTGTAGTTTTCTTTTTTGGTGGGGTCTTTGCCTGGTTTTGGTATTAGGGTGATGTTAGCTTCATAGAATGAGTTTGGGAGTATCCCCTCCTCCTCTATTTTTTGGAAAACTTTAAGGAGAATGGGTATTATGTCTTCCCTGTATGTCTGATAAAATTCCGAGGTAAATCCATCTGGCCCGGGGGTTTTGTTCTTTGGTAGTTTTTTGATTACCGCTTCAATTTCGTTGCTGCTAATTGGTCTGTTTAGATTTTCTGTTTCTTCCTGGGTCAATCTTGGAAGGTCGTATTTTTCTGGGAAGTTGTCCATTTCTTCTAGGTTTCCCAGCTTGTTAGCATATAGGTTTTCATAGTATTCTCCAATAATTCTTTGCATTTCCGTGGGGTCCGTCGTGATTTCTCCTTTCTCGTTTCTGATACTGTTGATTTGTGTTGACTCTCTTTTCTTCTTAATAAGTCTGGCTAGAGGCTTATCTATTTTGTTTATTTTCTCGAAGAACCAGCTCTTGGTTTCATTGATTTTTGCTATTGTTTTATTCTTCTCGATTTTATTTATTTCTTCTCTGATCTTTATTATGTCCCTCCTTCTGCTGACCTTAGGCCTCATCTGTTCTTCTTTTTCCAATTTCGATAATTGTGATATTAGACCATTCATTTGGGATTGCTCTTCCTTTTTTAAATATGCTTGGATTGCTATATACTTTCCTCTTAAGACTGCTTTTGCTGTGTCCCACAGAAGTTGGGGCTTAGTGTTGTTGTTGTCATTTGTTTCCATATATTGCTGGATCTCCATTTTGATTTGGTCATTGATCCATTGATTATTTAGGAGCGTGTTGTTAAGCCTCCATGTGTTTGTGAGCCTCTTTGCTTTCTTTGTACAGTTTATTTCTAGTTTTATGCCTTTGTGGTCTGAAAAGTTGGTTGGTAGGATTTCAATCTTTTGGAATTTTCTGAGGCTCTTTTTGTGGCCTAGTATGTGGTCTATTCTGGAGAATGTTCCATGTGCACTTGAGAAGAATGTATATCCTGCTGCTTTTGGATGTAGAGTTCTATAGATGTCTATTAGGTCCATCTGCTCTACTGTGTTGTTCAGTGCTTCCGTGTCCTTACTTATTTTCTGCCCAGTGGATCTATCCTTTGGGGTGAGTGGTGTGTTGAAGTCTCCTAGAATGAATGCATTGCAGTCTATTTATTTATTTCTTCTCTGAATTATTTTTTTTTTTAAATATATTTTTTTTTAAATATATTTTTTTAAAATAAATAAAAATTATTTATTTCTTCCCTTTAGTTCTGTTAGTATTTGTTTCACATATGCTGGTGCTCCTGTGTTGGGTGCATATATATTTAGAATGGTTATATCCTCTTGTTTGACTGAGCCCTTTATCATTATGTAGTGTCCTTCTTTATCTCTTGTTACTTTCTTTGTTTTGAAGTCTATTTTGTCTGATATTAGTACTGCAACCCCTGCTTTCTTCTCACGGTTGTTTGCTTGAAATATGTTTTTCCATCCCTTGACTTTTAGTCTGTACATGTCTTTGGGTTTGAGGTGAGTTTCTTGTAAGCAGCATATAGATGGGTCTTGCTTTTTTATCCATTCTGTTACTCTGTGTCTTTTGATTGGTGCATTCAACCCATTAACATTTAGGGTGACTATTGAAAGATATGTACTTATTGCCATTGCAGGCCTTAAGTTCGTGGTTACCAAAGGTTCAAGGTTAGCCTCTTTAGTATCTTACTGCCTAACTTAGCTCACTTATTGAGCTTTTATATACACACTCTGGAGATTCTTTTCTTCTCTCCCTCTTGTTCCTCCTCCTCGATTCTTCATATGTTGGGTGTTTTGTGCTGTGCTCTTTCTAGGAGTGCTCCCATCTAGAGCAGTCCCTGTAAGATGTTCTGTAGAGGTGGTTTGTGGGAAGCAAATTCCCTCAGCTTTTGTTTGTCTGGGAATTGTTTAATCCCACCATCATATTTGAATGATAGTCGTGCTGGATACAGTATCCTTGGTTCAAGGCCCTTCTGTTTCATTGTATTAAATATATCATGCCATTCTCTTCTGGCCTGTAGGGTTTCTGTTGAGAAATCTGACGTTAGCCTGATGGGTTTCCCTTTATAGGTGACCTTTTTCTCTCTAGCTGCCTTTAACACTCTTTCCTTGTCCTTGATCTTTGCCATTTTAATTATTATGTGTCTTGGTGTTGCCCTTCTTGGATCCTTTCTGTTGGGGGTTCTGTGTATTTCCGTGGTCTGTTCGATTACTTCCTCCCCCAGTGTGGGGAAGTTTTCAGCAATTATTTCTTCTAAGATACTTTCCATCTCTTTTCCTCTCTCTTCTTCTTCTGGGACCCCTATAATACGGATATTGTTCCTTTTAGATTGGTCACACAGTTCTCTTAATATTGTTTCACTCCTGGAGATCCTTTTGTCTCTCTCTATGTCAGCTTCTATGCGTTCCTGTTCTCTGATTTCAATTCCATCAATGGCCTCTTGCATTCTATCCATTCTGCTTATAAACCCTTCCAGAGTTTGTTTCATTTCTGCGATCTCCTTTCTGGCATCTGTGATCTCTTTCCGGACTTCATCCCATTTTTCTTGCGTATTTCTCTGCATCTCTGTCAGCATGTTTATGATTCTTATTTTGAATTCTTTTTCAGGGAGACTGGTTAGGTCTGTCTCCTTCTCTGGTGTTGTCTGTGTGATCTTTGTCTGCCTGTAGCTTTGCCTTTTCATGGTGATAGGAATAGTCTGCAGAACTGGGACCAGTGACGGCTGGAAGGACTTCCTTTCTTGTTGGTTTGTGGCCCTCCTCTCCTGGAAGAACAGCAACCTCTAGTGGCTTGTGCTGCGCAGCTGCGCGCAGACAGGGTTTCTGCTTCCTGCCCGGCTGCTATGGAGTTTATCTCCGCTGTTGCTGTGGGCGTGGCCTGGCTCGGGCAGCTACTCCAAAATGGTGGAGTCGCGTTGGAGCAGGAGCGGCTGGGAGGCTATTTATCTCCGTAAGGGGCCTCCCTGCTCCCTGCAGCCCAGGGGTTAGGGTGCCCAGAGATCCCGGATTCCCTACCTCTGGATTAAGTGACCCGCCCTGCCGCTTTAAGACTTCCAAAAAGCACCCGCCAAAACAAAACAACGCCCACCAAAAAAAAAAAAAAAAAAGAAAAAAAAAAGTTTTTAATTAAAAAAAAAAAAAAAAAAAAGGTGGTCGTTCGTTTTTCTTTATTCTCCGGTGCCAGCCTCAGGCCGCTGCTCACCGGTCTTTCTGCCCTGTTTCCCTAGTATTGGGGTCCCTATCCCTTTAAGACTTCCAAAAAGCGCTCGCCAAAACAGAACAGCAAAAAAGCAAAAAAAAGAAAAAATGGTCGCGCGCCTTTCTTATGTCCTCTGTCGTCCAGCCTCCAGTGCCTGCTCACTGTTCTTGCTGCCCTGTTTTCCTAGTATCGAGCGCCCTGCACTCTGGCCCGGATGGCTGGGGCTGGGTGTTCGGCAGTCCTGGGCTCCGTCTCCCTCCCGCTCTGCCTGCTCTTATCCCGCAGGGAGCTGGGGGGAGGGGCGCTCGGCATCCGCGGGGCCGGGGCTTGTATCTTACCCCCTTCGCGAGGCGCTGGGTTCTCTCAGGTGCGGATGTGGTCTGGAGATTGTCCTGTGTCCTCTGGTCTTTATTCTAGGAAGGGTTGTCTTTGTTATATTTTCATAGATATATGTTGTTTTGGGAGGAGATTTCCGCTGCTCTACTCACGCCGCCATCTTCCGCCCCTGGGTGCAGACAAAACACATTTTTTTAAGTAATTCACTTTTAGCCTATTTTTCTAAAACTTTCAACTTAGTTTTCATTAAAACAAGTCTCTTTCAGCACTCATTTAATTAATAAATACTTAACCAAGTACAACTGAACTAAATAGGGTGAGAACAAAACTGAGTTTTGGGAAGCAAGCACTTCAACTTTTAAGATATTAATGCAAAAATCTATTAACATGCCTGGTTACCTAAGTTATGGTTCATCCATTCTGTGAATGAGGTAGTTCTGTTTGTACTGACATGAAAAAATGTCTACAGTGTTTTAAGTTAGAAAAATTTTTAAAGCAAATGATAAGTAGATGTATATAAAAATAGTGTGTGTGTGTGTGTGTGTGTGTGTGTTCATCTATACCAGGAAAATTCTATAAGAATACAGACCCAACAATGAACAGTAGTAGTCTTTGGGATGATACCTTGAGAAAGTATGCTTTCTACTTTATACATCTTTAATTGCTTGAATATATTTTAATAAATATTATTTCTATTTAAAAGAAAAAATGGGTTATAGAGCAGCCCTAAAGCTGGTCCTCAGCTGTAGCTCCCCTACAGGTCCATGCATTTTTCCCATGAGATTCCATCAACCAGGTTTGGTCAGGATTGGGGGGGTCATTCACCTCTTAATTCTGTTCTCTGCATCCCATATATGTATTTTTGTGCTTCAGGTGTGTCTCTCTTGACATTTCCCCACAATGATAGAGAATTTTAAAAATCACCCTGGTGAAGTCTTTTTACAGGGATTTTAATAAAAGTAAGATATAAAATGCAAGGCTTTAGATCATATTATTGGTTATAGAAACTTTTTTCTTCAGAATTTTGTTTTATGTTATCGATTGTTTCCATGCATCCTTTAAAATAATTTTATGTATTCAGAAATAATATCCTTATGGAATTAAGAAATTTGAGGAAAATTGACCTGATATAAATTAACATGATGTAAAGAAGTGTGCGTGTATATATTTTTTCATTCGGTACAGTTATAGCTTACATTTTTATAAATCTTCTATAAAATAATTTCATAACATCTTATAGAGAACCTTTTTAGTGTTCCTGTACACCATATTGCCATCTGTCTTCCAGTTTGTTGTATAACAATTGTAATCTCCATTCATTACCTTTACTTCCATTGTTTTACCACTTAGAATCTGGATTCTTCCCCTCTAGTTTGACTAAGTCCAGGTCCTTTTGTATTTCATATTCCTCAGTTTACTGAATGTATGAGATAGTTTTGACCACCATTCTTCTCTGTCCAAAGCTCTGCGTTGTTCCTCTCTCCCTTTAACTAGCTCCTGTCCCTTTTTTCTTTCTCATTCAACCATAAGATTTTTTTTATTAGTTTGGATTTGTGCTTTTGAAAACAGTAGCCACTAGCCACATTTGGCTATTGGTGTGACTGAGAAATTGAATTTAAAAACTTTACATTTTAATTAATTTAAGTTGCTACATGTGATTAGTGGACAACGTAGTTCTATACAGTTGTTTAAAGGAGATCCAACCTGTAAGTCTGTGGGTCATTGATCAGGCTATTTGTTGAAACATGAATTCTGGGCTTTAGCAGTAAAATTCCTCCTTTTTAACATTTCCCCTTAGGTCCTATCTTTTCTTCCCAGACTTCCCACCAGAATCTTCTGGATTTTATGCCAGATGATTTATTTAATCAGTATATGTACCAGTTTGTCTGTAACTCACCAGTATAGCATGAAGGAGCCTAGGTCCACAGTGTTGTAAGACCTTTTCCTCTTCCAACACTACACATCAGCAGTTCTGATTGGATTCCAAAGTTGATCAGACTTTGACCTCTAACTTCCATCCATTTGTAGATTATAAGCGGTTGGAAATTATTGATCTCCAACACATGGCCTGGATACATTTTAGCCCCAGAATGTTTACCTCTCCCATTCTTTATCTTGCCACTTGACTATCAGCCTATTTCATAAACCCTGTTTGGACACAGATGTAATAATATCTGAGCCTAGTAGTGGTGTAGGTGTAAGAATAACTTAATCAGCATATATTAATTTGTTTCATTTATGATAAATGTCACTGAATATCTATAATGTGCCAGATAACTTCTGTGTATTTTATAAATATATTATCCTTATTCCTATACCATATGTGCCAGGTCACTTCATTTTGCCTATAAGAAACTGATGCTGAAGAGACAGGTTAATCACTTTGTTCGGCAGTCTTCAGTCTTCATTTACAGGATTAGTTTTATTTGCTGTAGTTGCTTCCTTGGTGTGTATGTGGGAGAAGTTTTCTGCCTTGCCTTCGTACTCCACCATCTTTCCCCACCTATCTCAGTTTGTTAAAGGTAGAATAATTGGTTAGCTAGATGCAGAGGTGGGATTCAAAGTCACCTATGACCCCAAACCCTGTGTTATTTACCCTGTGCCACATGGATGCCCTCTTGGCTCTCCTCCACTTGCCTGAATCCGTAACTTCCCTTTTCCCCTCAATCAGTTGCTGATAATGAGTGAATTGTCTTCTTTCTTTTGCTGAATGCCATTGTAATACCATGGACTTCTAAGTATTTCTCTACTCAAATCATAGTGAATATGTCTTCCACATATACAGTACTTATTTCCTGCTATACACTTTCCGCAGGCTGTACTCTACACGTTCTCCTGGATTACCCCATATGGAGTTCCTTCCTCTTTTAGTATTCATTTGCCTAAGTCCAGAATGTGCCATGTTTTTTTAAGAGTGGGTGGAGCTCCAAGCACCTCAGAATATCCCATGTTGGAAAATTTCTAGTCTTCTCCCATTAGCTTTTCACTCCCATTACCTATTACATTAGGTATTATTTTTTATTAAAGTATTGTTAATATACAATCTTATGTTGGTTTCAAATATACAACACAGTGGTTCAAGTTACCCATATTACTAAATCCTCAGCCCCTCTAGTGCAGTTACTATCTATAAATGTAGTAAGATGTTACAGAATCATCCATGATGTACTACCATCTCTGTGACCAAATTATTGTGGCCCTTTGTCCCCTTCACCCAGGCCCCCCACCCAACAACCACCCCAGCCCCTCTCCCTTGGTAACCATTGGTCACTTCCCAATGTCTGCGAGTCTACTGCTATTTTGTTCCTTCTGTTTTGCTTTGTTTTTATATTCCATAAATAAGTGAAATAAGTGGTATTTATCTTTCTCCACCTGGCTTATTTCACTGAACATAATACCCTCTAGATCCATCCATGTTGTTGCAAATGGGAGGATTTCTTTTCTTCTTATGGCCGAAAAATATTCCACGATGTATATAAACCACGTCTTTATCCATTCATCTATTGATGAATCAACTTAGGTTGCTTCCATATCTTGGCTATTGCAAACAGTGCAGCGATAAACATAGGGGTGCATAGATCTTTTTGATTCAGGGATTTTGTATTCTTTGAGTAAATTTCTATGACTGGAATTACTGGGCTAAATGGTATTTCTATTTTTAGTTTTTTGAGGATCCTCCATATTTCTTTCCACATTGGTTGAACTTTACATGGCCCACCAACAGTGTAGGAGGGTTCTCCTTTCTCCGCATCCTCGCCAGCATTTGTTATTTCTTCTCTTTTGCATAGTGGCCATCCTAACTGGTGTGATGTAATATCTCACTGTGGCTTTATTTGCATTTCCCTGATGATTAGAGAAGTGGAGCATATTTTCTTGTACATGTTGGCCATTTATGTTTCTTCTTTGGAGAAGTGTCTATTCAGGTCCTCTGCCCGTTTTTTAACCAGGTTATTTGTTTATTGGGTGTTGAGGCATGTGAGTTCTTTATATATTTTAGATGTTAACTCCTTATCAAATGAGTCATTTACAAATATATTCTCCCATATTGTGGGATGCGTTTTTACTCTGCTGATGGTGTCTTTTTCTGTACAGAAGCTTTTTAGTATGATGTAGTCCCACTTGTTTATTTTTTAAATTTATCTTCTTTGCCCAAGGAGATGTGTCCAGGAAAAAATTGCTCAGGCTTATATTCAAGAGATTTTTGCCTATGTTTTCTTCTAAAAGTTTTTTTTTAAATCAAGTTTTTATTAAAGAAAAGCATACATACAGAAAAGTACATACATTTTCAGTATTTGACACAATTCTACAAGGTGAACATACCCAGGGTAACCAACACCCAGTTCAAGACAGGAAACATTACCAGCATTCTATATTGTCCTTTCCTAGTCACTATCCCTTCAGCCCATACCACAGGTAACCACTATCTTGTTTCTGTGAACTGAGATAGAAATCAGATTAGTTTTACCTATTCTTTTTTGGGGGTGGGGGTATCATTAATATATACTTACATTGCACAACATTGTGGTTACTAGATTCCCCCCATTATCAAGTCCCCACCACATACCCCATCACAGTCACTGTCCATCAGCATGGTAAGATGCTATAGAATCACTACTTGTCTTCTCTGTGCTATACTGCCTTCCCCGTGCCCCCTCTCTACACTATGTGTGCTAATCATAATGCCCCTCCCCAGTCCCTTTTCCTTTGGTAACTGTTAGTTCATTCTTGGGTTCTGTGAATCTGCTGCTGTTTTGTTCCTTCAGTTTTTTCTTTGTTCTTATACTCCATAGATGAGTGAAATAATCTGTGCTCCATAGCACATAATACCCTCTAGCTCCATCCATGTTGTTGCAAATGGTAGGATTTGTTTTCTTCTTATACTTTTGCCTATTCTTGAAAATTTTATATAAATGGAATTAGAGCATGTATTACTGTCTGACTTCTACCCCTCAGTATTACATTGTGAGACACATCAATGTTGTTGCATATAGCAGTAGTTCATTTTCATTGCTTTTTATAGTATATGATTAAATGAGTATACCACCATTTATCCATTTGAGTTTCCAGGTTTTAATTATGAACACTGTTGATATTAACATATTTATACATGTCCATTAAATAATAAATGTGTGCATTTCATTTAAAACATTTTTATTAAGATATCATTGATATACACTATTATAAAATTTCACATGAAAAACACTGTGGTTACTACAGTCACCCATATTATGAGATCCCCTCCACATCCCATTACAGTCACTGTCCATCAGCATAGTAAGATGCCACAGAGTCACTACCTGTCTTCTCTGTGCTACACTGTCTTCCCTGTGACCCCCCTACACCATGTCTGCCAATCATAATGCCCTTCAATCCCCTTCTCCCTCCCTCCCATCCATTCTCCCTTACCTCTCCCCTTTGGTAACCACAAGTTGCTTCTTGGAGTCTGTGAGTCTGCTGCTGTTTTGTTCCTTCAGTTTTGCTTTGTTGTTATACTCCACAAATGAGGGAAATCATTTGGTGCTTGTCTTTCTCCACCTGGCTTATTTCACTGAGCATAATGCCCTCTAGCTCCATCCATATTGTTGCAAATGGTAGGATTAGTTTTCTTGTTATGTCTGAATAATATTCCATTGTGTATATGCACCACATCTTCTTTATCCATTCATCTACTGATGGACACTTAGGTTGCTTCCATTTCTTGGCTATTGTAAATAGTGCTGTGATAAACATAGGGGTGCATATGTCTTTTTCAAACTGGAATCCTACATTCTTAGGGTAAATTCCTAGTAGTGGAATTCCTGGGTCAAATGGTATTTCTATTTTGAGTTTTTTTGAGGAACCTCCATATTGCTTTCCACAATGGTTGAACTAATTTACATTCCCACCAGCAGTGTAGGAGGGTTCCCATTCTCCACATCCTCGCCAGCATTTGTTGTTCCTAGTCTTTTTGATGTTGGCCATCCTAACTGGTGTGAGGAGATATCTCATTGTGGTTTTATTTTGTATTTCACTGATAATTAGTGATGTGGAGCATCCTTTCATGTGCCAGCTGGCCATCTGAATTTCTTGTTTGGAGAAGTGTCTGTTCTGCTCCTCCATTTTTAAATTACATTATTTGCTTTTTGGGGGTTGAGGCATATGAGTTCTTTATGTATTTTGGATGTCAACCCCTTGTCAGATATGTCACTTATGAATATATTCTCCCATCCATAGGATGCCTTTTTGTTCTACTAATGGTGTCCTTTGCTGTACAGAAGCTTTTTGGTATGATGTAGTCCCATTTGTTCATATTTGCTTTTGTTTCCCTTGCCCGAGGAGATATGCTCAGGAAAAAGTTGCTTGTGTGTATATTCAAGAGATTTTTGCCTATGTTTTCTTCTAAGAGTTCTATGGCTTCCTGACTTACATTCAGGTCTTTGACCCATTTAGAGTTTACTTTTGTATATGGAGTTAGACAATAATCCAGTTTCATTCTCTTAACGTATCCAGTTTTGCCAACACCAGTTGTTGAAGAGGCTGTCATTTCCCCATTGTATATCCATGGCTCCTTTATTGTATATTAATTGACCATATATACTTGGGTTTATATCTGGCTCTCTATTTTGTTCTGTTGATCTATGGGTCTGTTCTTGTGACCGTACCAAATTGCCTTGATTACCATGGGTTTTTAGTAGAGCTTGAATTCAGGGAGCATAATTTCCCCAACTTTATTCTTCCTTCTCAGGATTGCTTTGGCTATTCTGGGTATTTTGTGGTTCCATATGAATTTCAGAACTATTTGTTCTAGTTTGTTGAAGAATGCCATTGGTATTTTGATAGGGATTGCATTGAATCTGTAAATTGGTTTAGGCAGATTGGCCATTTTGACAATGTTAATTCTTCCTATCCATGAGCAGGGGATGTATTTTCATTCATTGGTGTCTTCTGTCTCAAGAATATCTTGTAGTTTCAGGGTACAGGTTTTTCACTTTCTTGGTTAGGTTTATACCTAGGTATTTTATTTTTTTGATGCAATTGTGAATTTAGTTGTTTTGCTGATTTCTCTTTCTGCTAGTTCATCATTAGTATATAGGAATGCAGCAGATTTCTGTGTATTAATTTTGTATCCTGCAACTTTGCTGAATTCAGATATTAGATCTAGTAGTTTTGGAGTGGATTCTTTAGGGTTTTTTTTATGTACAATGTCATGTTATCTGTAAACAGTGACAGTTTAATTTCTTCCTTACCAATCTGGAGGCTTTTCATTTCTTTGTGTTGTCTGATTGCCATAGTTAGGACCTTCAGTACTATGTTGAATAAAATTGGGGAGAGTGGGCATCCTTGTCTTGTTCCCGATCTTAAAGGAAAGGCTTTCAGCTTTTTGCTGTTAAGTATGATGTTAGCTGTGGGTTTGTCATATATGGCCTTCATTATATTGAAGTACTTGCCCTCTCTACCCATTTTGTTGAGAGTTTTTATCATGAATAGAAGTTGAATTTTGTCGAATGCTTTTTCAGCATCCATGGAGATGTTCATGTGATTTTTGTGTTTTTTTGTTGATGTGGTGTATGACGTTGATGGATTTTCGAATATTGTGCCATCCTTGCATCCTTGGAATAAATCCTATTTGATCATGATGGATGATCTTTTTTATGTATTTTTGAATTTGGTTTGCTAATTTTTTTTTGGTATCATTAATCTACAATTACATGAGCAACATTATGGTTACTAGACTTTCCCCATTATCAAGTCCCCACCACATACCACATTACAGTCACTGTCCACTGGCGTAGTAAGATGCTATAGAATCACCACTTGTCTTCTCTGTGCTGTACAGCCCTCCCTGTGCCCACCCCTACATTGTGTCTGCTAATCATTATGTCCCTTATTCCTCCTTGTCCCTCCCTTTCCACCCCTCCTCCCCAGTCCCTTTCCCTTTGGTAACTGTTAGTCCATTCTTGGGTTCTGTGAGTCTGCTGCCATTTTATTCCTTCAGTGTTTTTCTTTGTTCTTATACTCCACATATGAGTGAAATCATTTGGTACTTGTCTTTTCCTACGCGGCTTATTTCACTGAGCATAATACCCTCTAGCTCCATCCATGTTGTTGCAAATGGTAGGATTTGTTTTCTCCTTATGGCTGAATAATATTCCATTGTGTATATGTACCACATCTTCTTTATCCATTCATCTACTGATGAACACTTAGGTTGCTTCCATCTCTTGGTTATTGTAAATAGTGCTGCGATAAACATAGGGGTACATATATCTTTTTCAAATAGGGCTGCTGCATTCTTAGGGTAAATTCCTAGTAGTGGAATTCCTGGGTCAAATGCTATTTCTGTTTTGAGTTTTTTGAGGAACCTCCATATTGCTTTCCACAATGGTTGAACTAATTTACGTTCCCACTAGCAGTGTAGGAGGGCTCCCCTTTCTCCACAACCTCGCCAACATTTGTTGTTGTTTGTCTTTTGGATGGCAGCCATCCTTACTGGTGTGAGGTGATATCTCATTTGTGATTTTAATTTGCATTTCTCTGATGACTTGCGATGTGGAGCATCTTTTCATGTGTCTGTTGGCCATCTGAATTTCTTCTTTGGAGAACTGTCTGTTCAGCTCCTCTGCCCATTTTTTAATTGGATTATTTGTTTTTTGTTTGTTGAGGTGCGTGAGCTCTTTATATATTTTGGATGTCAACTCTTTTTGGATATGTCATTTATGTATATATTCTTCCATACTGTAGGATGTCTTTTTGTTCTATTGATAATGTCCTTTGCTGTACAGAAGCTGTTCAGCTTGATAGAGTCCCACTTGTTCATTTTTGCTTTTGTTTCCCTTGCCCAGGGAGATATGTTCATGAAGAAGTTACTCATGTTTATGTCCAAGAGATTTTTGCCTATGTTTTTTGTAAGAGTTTTAGGGTTTCATGACTTATATTCAGGTCTTTAATCCATTTCGAGTTTACTTTTGTGTATGGGGTTAGACAATGATCCAGTTTCATTCTCTTCTATGTAGCTGTCCAGTTTTGCCAGCACCATCTGTTGAAGAGGCTGTCATTTCCCCATTGTATATCCATGGCTCCTTTATTGTATATTAATTGATCATATATGTTTGGGTTAATATTGACTCTTTATTCTGTTCCACTGGTCTTTGGGTCTGTTCTTGTGCCACTACCAAATTGTCTTGATTACTGTGTCTTTGTAGTGGAACTTGAAGTTGGGAAGCGAGATTCCCTCTGCTTTATTCTTCCTTTTCAGGATTGCTTTGGCTATTCAGGGTCTTTTGCGGTTCCATATGAATTTTAGAACTATTTGTTCCAGTTTGTTGAAGAATACTGTATTTTGATAAGGATTGCATTGAATCTGTAGATTGCTTTAGGCAGATTGGCCATTTTGACAATGTTAATTCTTCCTATCCATGAGCAGGGGATGTATTTTCATTCATTGGTGTCTTCTGTCTCAAGAGTATCTTGTAGTTTCAGGGTACAGGTTTTTCACTTTCTTGGTTAGGTTTATACCTAGGTATTTTATTTTTTTGATGCAATTGTGAATTTAGTTGTTTTGCTGATTTCTCTTTCTGCTAGTTCATCATTAGTATATAGGAATGCAGCAGATTTCTGTGTATTAATTTTGTATCCTGCAACTTTGCTGAATTCAGATATTAGATCTAGTAGTTTTGGAGTGGATTCTTTAGGGTTTTTTTTATGTACAATGTCATGTTATCTGTAAACAGTGACAGTTTAATTTCTTCCTTACCAATCTGGAGGCTTTTCATTTCTTTGTGTTGTCTGATTGCCATAGTTAGGACCTTCAGTACTATGTTGAATAAAATTGGGGAGAGTGGGCATCCTTGTCTTGTTCCCGATCTTAAAGGAAAGCCTTTCAGCCTTTTGTTGTTAAGTATGATGTTGGCTGTGGGTTTGTCATATATGGCCTTCATTATGTTGAAGTACTTGCCCTCTCTACCCATTTTGTTGAGAGTTTTTATCATGAATGGAAGTTGAATTTTGTGGAATGCTTTTTCAGCATCCATGGAGATGATCATGTGATTTTTGGGTTTTTTTTGTTGTTGATGTGGTGTATGACGTTGATGGATTTTCGAATATTGTACCATCCTTGCATCCCTGTAATAAATGCTACTTGATCATGATGGATGATCTTTTTTATGTATTTTTGAATTTGGTTTGCTAATATTTTGTTGAGTATTTTTACATCTATGTTCTTAAGGGGTGTTTGTCTGTAATTTTCTTTTTCTGTAGTGTATCTGGTTTTGTTTTTAGAGTGATGCTGGCCTCTTAGAATGAGTTTGACAGTATTCCCTCCTCTTCTACTTTTTGTAAAACTTTAATGAGGATGGGTATTAGGTCTTCAATAAATGTTTGGTAAAATTCTGTGATCAACTCATCTAGTCCAGGAATTTTGTTCTTAGGTGGTTTTTTGATTACCAATTCAATTTCCTTGCTGGTAATTGGTCTGTTTAGATTTTCTGTGTCTTTCTGGGTCAGCCTTGGAAGGTTGTATTTTTTTAGAAAGTTTTCCATTCCTTCTAGGTTATCCAGTTTGCTAGCATATAGTTTGTCATAGTATTCTCTAATAATTCCTTGTATTTCTTTGGTGTCTGTAATGATTTTTCTTTTCTCATTTCTGATTCTGTTTATAGGTCAAGACTGTCTTTTTTTCTTGATAAGTCTGGCTAGGGGTTTATCTATTTTGTTTATTTTCTCAAAGAACCGGTCCTAGTTTCATTGATTCTGTTGTTTTATTCTTCTTGATTTTATTTATATCTGCTCTGATCTTTATTATGTCCCTACTTCTACTGACTTTGGTTCTTCTTTTTCTAGTTTCATAAATTATGAGTTTAGATTGTTCATATAGGATTGTTCTTCTTTCCTGAGGTAAGCCTGTATTGCAGTATACTTCCCTCTTAGTACTGCCTTCACTTTGTCCCACAGATTTTACAGTATTGAACTGTGGTTTTCATTTGTCTCCATATATTGCTTGATCTCTGTTTTTATTTGATCATTGATCCATTGATTATTTAGAAGTATGTTAAGCCTCCATGTGTTTGTGGGCTTTTTGTTTTCTTTGCACAATTTATTCACAGTTGCATACCTTTGTGTTCTGAGAAGCTGGTTGATACAATTTCAATCCTGAATTTACTGAAGCTTTTTTTGTGGCCTAGTATGTGGTCTATTCTGGAAAATGTTCCATGTGCACTTGAGAAGAATGTGTATCCTGCTGCTTTTGGGTGGAGTGTTCTGTAGATGTCTATTAGGACCATTTGTTCTAGTGTGTTGTTCAGTGCCTCTGTCTACTTAGTTATTTTCTTTCTGGTTGATCAGTCCTTTGGAGTGAGTTGTGTGTTGAAGTCTTCTAAAATGAATGCATTGCATTCTATTTCCCCCTTTAATTCTGTCAGTATTAGTTTCACATATGTAGGTGTTCCTGTGTTGGGTACATAGATGTTTATAATGGTTATATCCTCCTGTTGGACTGACCCTTTTATCATTATGTAATGTCCTTCTTTATCTCTTGTTACTTTCTTTGTTTTGAAGTCTATTTTGTCTGATACAAGTACTGCAACACCTGCTTTTTTCTCCCTATTAGTTGCATGAAATAGCTTTTTCCATTCCTTCACTTTGAGTCTGTGTATGTCTTTGGGTTTGTAGGCAGCATATAAATGCGTTTTGTTTCTTTATCCATTCAGTAATTCTGTATCTTTTGATTGGTGCATTCAGACCATTTACATTTAGGGGGATTATAGATAGATATGTACTTATTGCCATTGAAGGTTTTAGATTCATGGTTACCAAAGGTTCAAGGGTAGCTTCTTTACTGTCTAACTTACTTTTGTATGCTATTACAGACACAATGTAAAAGTTGTTTCTTTTTTTCCCCTCCTTTTTCTTCCTCCTCTGTTTTTTATATTTTAGGTATCATATTCTGTACTCTGTCTATCCTTTGACTGACTTTTGGGGTAGTTAATAAAATTTTGCATTGCTTAGTAATTAATTAGTCTAATTCCTTTACTGTGGTATTATTTTCTCTGTTGACAGCTATTTAGCCTTAGGAGCACTTCCATCTATTGCGGTCCCTCCAAAATACACTGTAGAGATGGTTTGTGGGAGGTAAATTCTCTCAACTTTTGCTTATCTGGAAATTATTTGATCCCTCCTTCAAATTTAAATGATAGTCTTGTTGGGTAGAGTATTCTTGTTTCAAGGCCCTTCTGTTTCACTAGATTAAATATATCATGCCACTGTCTTTTGGCCTGTAAGGTTTCTGCTGAGAAGTCTGATGATAGCTTGGTGGGTTTTACTTTGTATGTGATCTTTTTCCTCTCTCTGGCTGCTCTCAATACTTTGTCCTTATCTTTGATATTTGTCATTTTAATTATTATATGTCTTGGTGTTGTCTTTTTGGGTCCCTTGTGTTGAGAGATCTGTGCACCTCCATGGCCTGAGGGACT
Source organism: Manis pentadactyla (assembly GCF_030020395.1). Lineage (NCBI taxonomy): Eukaryota > Metazoa > Chordata > Mammalia > Pholidota > Manidae > Manis > Manis pentadactyla. Next base: position 14,789,508 of record NC_080033.1, read on the forward strand.
ATGTCCTTCCCCAGATTGGGGAAGTTTTCAGCAATTACCTCCTGAAAAGCAGTTTCTATTCCTTTTTTTCTCTCTTCTTCTTCTGGTACCCCTATCATGGAATATTGTTCCGTTTGGATTTGTCACACAGTTCTCTCAATATTCTTTCATTCGTAGAGATCCTTTTTCTGTTTCTGCCTCAACTTCTTTGTATTCCTGTTCTCTAATTTCTGTTTCATTTACCATATCCTCCACTTCACCTAATATGCTTTTTAATCCTTCCATTGTATGTTTCATTTCAGATATTGTATTTTTCAAAGTTTCTGTCTCTTGAATTCCTCTGTGAGATCTTGAATATTTCTCTGTAGCTCCATGAGCATGTTTGTGATTTGTATTTTGAAATCTTTCCAGGAAGATTGGTGGGTTCACTTTCACTTGGCCCTCCTTCTGGTGTTTGTGGGATTTTGTTTTCTACCACGTTCTTTTGTCATTTCATATTTGAAGTAATATCTTGGTGTAGGCAGTCCCCTCTAGTGCCCAGAAGCTCTACTCTCTGGAGCTGCTCAGCCCTTGGAGTGATGGTGAGGGTCACAGGTGAGTGGAGCTGATGCCTGCCAGGAGGAAGAGCTCTTTCCTTCTTCCCTGTCATAGTGCCTTCTTGTACTGTCAGGGCCAGTGAGCAACATGTGCATGGAGCAGCCTCTTGGATACACCCCTGTAGTCTGCCATTAGGTGAGGCTGTCCTCTGGCTGGCCTTGATCCATAGCGTCTCAGTCAAGTAGTGCTGGTGCCTGCCAGGAGGAAAGAGCTCTTTCCTTCTTCCTGGCTTCAGTGCCTGCCTCCGCTGTGTCAGGGCCAGTGGGCCAAGTGAAAGGGAGGAGCCTTCATGCTACACCCTTTTAGCTACCATAGGTGGGGCTGCCCTCTGGCTGGCCTGGTGCCAGCTGAGAGGAAGGAGCGGCAGACTGTGTATTGCGGTGGGGGGCCTTGGGAGTTGCATTGCTAGCCAGGGGTATGGAGCGCCTGAATCTCTTGAAAGTTTCCAACCTGCTGGACTGAGTGCGCTTGGACAATTTTGTCCACCTGTCCTTTCTGCTGAGCAGCAAGCTCTGTGCAATCCTGCCCCTTTAGCAGCCCCTTCGCTGTTGGGAAGTCTCTGAGAGTGCCCACCTTTCTTTTGTCTGAGAGCGGTGGGTTGTGCATACTTGTTCTCTATAAGCAGCTGGAATCCCAGTCTCTCTATTTTGCCTGTCTTAGCTGTCCAACCCTACTAATCTCCAGAGCACCATGTAATGTAGGTCTGTGCTTCCAGAGCAGATCTCCAGGGTTGGGTGTTCAGCAGTCCTAGACCTTCACCCCTTCCCTGCTCTGTTTTTCTTCCTCCCACTGATGAGCTGCGTGGGGGAAGGGCTTGTGTTCCACTGGATCACAGCTTTGGTAATTTACCCTTTTCCATAATGTCTGCTCTTTTCTCCAGTAGGCATTGTGTTGCAGCCTTCTTTCCTGTTGCTCTTTCAGGATTAATTGTATTTGCTATATTTTCATATTACATGTGGTTTTGGGAGGAGGTTTCTGTCTCACCACTCATGCCACCATCTTTAAGCCTCTACAGGTTTCTTCTAAGAGTTTTATAGTTTCATGATTTAATTCAAGTCTTTGATCTATTTTGAGTTTATTTTTGTTTATGGAGTTAGACAATAATCCAGTTTCATTGTCTTAGATGTAGCTGTCCAGTTTTCCCAGCACCAGTTGTTGAAGAGGCTTTCTTTTCCCATTTGAATATTCATGACTCCTTTATTGTATATTAATTGACCACATATGCGTGGGTTTATATCTGGGCTTTCTGTTCTGTTCCATTGATCTATGGGTCTGTTCTTCCATGTGAATACCAAATAGTTTTGATTACTGTAGCTTTGTAGTAGAGCTTCAAGTTAGGGAGTGTAGTCCTCCTAGCTTTATTCTTCTTTATCAGGATTGCTTTGGCTATTTGGGTTCTTTTGTGGTTCCATATGAATTTTAGAACTATTTGTTCTAGTTCATTGAAGAATGTTGTTGGTATTTTGATAGGGATTACATTGAATCTGTAAATTGGTTTGGGTAGGATGGCCATTTTGACAATATTAATTCTTCATATCCATGAACATGGGATATATTTCCATTCATTGGTGTATTCCTTAATTTCTACACATGAGTGTCTTGTAGGTTTCAGAGTATAGGTTTTTCACCTTCTTGGTTAGGTTTATTCCTAGGTATTTTTATTCTTTTTGATGCAATTGTAAATAGAGTTGTTTTCCTGATTTCTCTTTCCGCTAATTCATTGTTAGTGTATAGGAATGTGACAGATTTCTGTTTGTTAATTTTGTATCCTGCAACTTTGATGAATTCAGTTATTAGTTCTAATAGTTTTTTGGTGGGGTCTTTGGGGTTTTCTATGTATAATAGGAAGTCACTTGCAAATAGTGACAGTTTAATTTCTTCCTTACAATTTGGATGCCTTTTATATTTTGTATTGTCTGATTGCCAAAGTTAGAACCTCCAGTACTATGTTGAATAAAAGGTCTATTTTTCTAGAAAGTTGTCCATTTCTTCTAGGTTGTGCGATTTAGTGGCTTATAATTTTTCATAGTATTCTCGAATCTTTGTATTTCTGTGGTGTCTGTTGTGATTATTCCTTTTTCATTTCTGATTTTGTTTATGTGTGTACACTCTCTTTTTTTCTTGATTAAGGCTGGCTAGGGGTTTATCTATTTCATATATTTTCTCAAAGAACCAGCTCCTAGTTTCATTGATTCTGTTGTTTTCTTCTTAATTTCATGTATTTCTTTTGTGATCTTTATTATGTCCCTCCTACTGACTTTGGGCTTCATTTGTTCTTCTTTTTCTAGTTTCTTAGTTGTGAATTTAGTTTGTTTATTTGTGATTGTTCTTGTTTCTTGTGGTGAGAGCCTTTATTGCTGTGTACTTTTCTGTTAGAACTGCCTTTGCTGTATCCCACAGGTTTTGGACTGTTGAGTTGTTTTCATTTTTCTCTGTGTGTTGCTTCATCTCTGTTTTAATTTGGTCACTGAGCCACTGATTATTTAGAAGCATGTTGTTTAGCTTCCATGTGTTTGCAGGCTTTTTTGTTTCCTTTGTGTAATTTATTTCTGTTTTCATACCATTTTTGTCTGAAAAGCTGCTTGATACAATTTCAATCTTTTTTTGATTTATTGAGGCTCTTTTTTGTGGCCTAGTAGGTCATCTCTTCTGGAGAATGTTCCACATACACTTGAGAAATGTGTATCCTGCTGTTTTTGGGTGGAATGTTATGTAGATATCTGTTAAGTCCATCTCATCTAGCCTATTATTAAGTACCTCTGTTTCCTTACTGATTTGCTGTCTGGTTGATCTGTCTATTGTTGTGAGTGGTGTGTTAAAGTCTCCTAAAATGAATGTGTTACAATCTGTTTCCCCCTTTAATTCTGTTAGTATTTCTTTTACATACTTAGGTTATCCTATATTGGGTGCATAGATATTTACAATGGTTATTTCCTCTTGCTGGACTGGACCCCATTATCATTATGTAATGTCCTTCTTTTTCTCTTTTTACTTTCTTTGTTTTGAAAACTATTCTGTCTAATATAAGTACTGATACTCCTGCTTTTTCCTCCTTATTATTTGCATGGAATATCTTTTTCCATCTCTTCACTTTCAGTCTGCATATGTCTTTGGGTCTGAAATGAGTCACTTGTAGGCAGCATATAATTGGTCTTGTTTTTTAATTCATTGTGCCACCTTATGTCTTTTGATTGGTACATTCAATCTGTTTATATTTAAGGTGATTATTGATAGGTATGTACTTATTGCTATTTTATTAATTGCTTTCTGGTCTTTTTTGTAGCTCCTCTCTGTTCCTTTTTTCCTCTCTATACTCTACTCTTGTTATTTAATGGTTTTCTTTAGCATTGTTATTGGATATCTCTTCATTCATTCATTTATTCATTCGTTTATTATGTGTGTTTGTGTATCTACTGTTGACTTTAGTTTTGTGGTTACCAAAAGTTCAAGGATAGCTTCCTCATTATGTAACAGTCTATCTTAAATTGCTGATTACTCTATTTCAAACACAATCTAAATGTACTTTTTATCTTCTTCTTTCTCCATATTTTATGTATTAGATGTCAAAATCTGTACTTTTTGTGTATTCCCTGACTGATTTTGTGAACAGTTGATTTTGCTTCTTTTGTTTCAATTTCATACTTGCTTGGTAATTAATCATAATTAATTGGTCTACTGGCTTTACTCTGGTTTTCACTGGTGAAAGCTATTTAGCCTTAGGAACACTTCCATCTACAGCAGTCACTTTAACATGTCCTATAGGGCAGGGTTAATGGTGGTGAATTCCTTCCACTTTTGTTTATCTGAAAATTGTTTAATCTCTGCTTCAAATTTAAATGATAATCTTGCTAGGTAGGGATTCTTGGTTGGAGGTCCTTCTCTTTCATTACATTAAATATATCATGCTACTCCTTTCTGGCCCATAAAGCTTCTGTTGAGAAGTCTGCTGATAGCCTGATGGGATTTCCTTTATAAGTAATCTTTTTTCTCTCTCTGGCTGCTTTCAATACTGCCTCCTATCATTGATCTTTGCCATTTTAATTATTGTATGTCTCGGTGTTGTCTTCCTGGAGTTCCTTTTGTTATGGGCTCTCTGCTCTTTCATGACCTACAAGTCTATTTCCTTCCCCAGACTGGGGAAGTTTTCAACCATTATTTCCTCAAAGAGACTTTCTATCCTTTTGTCTCCCTCTTCTTTTCTGGTACCTCTATTACGTGAATATTGTTCCATTAAGATTGGTCATACAGCTCTCATTATTCTTACATTCCTAGAGATCCTTTTTTCTCTATGTTCTTAAGCTTCATTTTGTTCTTCTTCCCTAATTTCCATTTCATTGACAGTTTCTTCTATTCTTAAATCCCTCCATTGTATGTTTCATTTCAGATACTGTATTCTTCAGCTCTCAGTGGCTCTTTTTCAGGTCTTATATCACTTTGTTGAAGTCCTTCCTGAAATCTTGAATATTTTTCTATAGATCTATGAGCATGTTTTTGACTTTTACTTTGTAATCTTTATCAAGAAGATTGGTGACCTCTGTTTCATTTTGCCATCTTTCTGGTGTCTTGTCTTGTAGTTTTGTTTGGAATATATTCCTCTGCCTCCATTTTGTCATGGTCTCTCTGTTTTTCCTTTATATTGGATGGCTCTGCCATATTACTATGGAGTAATAGCTTTATGAAGGAGGTGTCCTCTGGTTCCCAGAAGCTCAAGCCTCTTTCCTCTCACTGTGTTTTGGAAGCTTGATCATAGCCTTGAAAATCAAACTCATACTCTCCAAGAATTATTCCTTAACTAAGATAGTGAGTTTTGATCTGTTTTTCTTGTAATTACTACTAATAATGTGTGTCATATTAACTAGTCCTTCATTATGCATGATACTGAATTTTTGTATTCACAAGTTTTATCTCTCCCCTTGGAGATTAAAGGACTTGTTTCTCAGACTTTTTTCCCCTCTACCAGGTGCTAGGTTGGTAGCAGATTCCATATAGTTGAATATATTGTCTGATATTGTAGTGTGACATGAAAAGGACTTTTTCATTTCCTCTTTTTGTCATCTTTTAACAAAGTAGTTTTCTTTCCATCTTATCTCAACTGGTATCATCTCCTGAAAGTATTAAGTATCTATTCTGTAGGTAGCATTTTTCTCTCAATGATAAGCATACTTAACTCCAGATTTCCTCTAGACACTGAGGAAAATAAACCCATCATTTTTTCTAATTTCTGACAAAATATTAGAATTTGTTGAGCATCCTTTCAACATTCAACAAAATGCTGTCATTGTCCTAAGCACTAAATGCAACAGTAAGAGAAAGAAGTAAATATTAGTCCCTGTTCTCATGGAGCTTTTAGTCTTATGAATGGGAATGGATAGTACAGGATAATGGACTGGAGACTTTAAAGACTGGAGGCAGGGAAACTGTGATTATGATGTAATCTGTTCTCAGTTCCTTATCTCCATGGCATTTAGCTTTGCATCTTCATGCACTACATCTTGCCTGTATATTAATGTGCTAGTTGCTCTACATTTCCCCTGTCACCTCCTCCCCATCATCAGCAAATACACCTTCCCTTGTCAACTGTCTTCATTCTTTGTCTATTCTTTGTATTTTGTTTGTTTTGCATGGCCATATTTGAGAGATGTGGAAATCATGTACTTTCTCCCTCCCTTCTCCCGATTAGATTCTTCCAATTTCTCCTGTAACAGTTTTCTTTCTCCTTGAAAAGGAGAAAAGGAGACATTTGCTTTCTTGATATTTTTCAGACTGGGAGTCTTGGTATGAAATCAAGGAATTACCTCCAAAATGGTACATTAATGAAGAGGAAATATCACAGGGGATGGTAATGGAAAGACTTACAAGTTATGAACTTGAATGTTCCAGTTTCAGAGAAGCCTGGAAGTACGAGGGTGAATTTGAGCAGCGTCAAGGAAATCAAGAGAGGCATTTCAGGCAAGTGACAACTCTTAAGGAAATTTCTGCTCTGAAAAGAGACAGTGAATGTAATAATTCTAAGAGAAGCATTCTCTTGAAGTCAGTACTTTTAACACAACAGAGAGTCCCCACAGTAGAGCAAGTACATAAAATTGATATTTATGATAAAATTTTCCCCCCGAACTCAGTCCTAATTGAACGTAAAAGACTATACGCTGAGGAAGAATCCTTGATAGGTGATAAATGTGAAGAATTCAACCAGAATACATACCTTAGTAAAGATACAGGAATTTCTTCTGGGGAGCAACCTTATGAAAGTAATGATTTTTCAAATCTCTTAAGTTTCCACTCTTTACTTACTCAACATCAAACAACTCATTTTGGAAAATTACCCCATGGGTATGATGAATGTGGTGATGCCTTTAGCTACTACTCATTCTTTACCCAACCTCAGAGAATTCACAATGAAGAGAAACCATGTGCATGCAATGACTGTGGAAAAGCCTTTAGCCATGACTTCTTTCTCAGTGAACATCAGAGAACTCATATCGGAGAAAAACCATATGAATGTAAGGAATGTAACAAAACTTTCAGACAGAGCGCACACCTTGCTCAACATCAGAGAATTCACACCGGAGAGAAACCCTTTGCATGCAATGAATGTGGGAAGGCCTTTAGCCGTTATGCCTTCCTTGTTGAACATCAGAGAATTCACACAGGAGAGAAACCATATGAATGTAAGGAGTGTAACAAAGCCTTCAGACAGAGCGCACACCTTAATCAACATCAGAGAATTCACACTGGAGAGAAACCCTATGAATGTAGTCAGTGTGGAAAGGCCTTCAGCAGACGCATAGCCCTTACTCTGCATCAAAGAATCCATACAGGAGAGAAACCCTTTAAATGTAATGAATGTGGGAAGACATTTGGCTATCGCTCTCACCTTAATCAACATCAGAGAATTCATACTGGTGAAAAGCCCTATGAGTGCATCAAATGTGGGAAGTTTTTTAGGACTGACTCACAACTTAATCGACATCATAGAATTCATACTGGAGAGAGACCTTTTGAATGTAGTAAATGTGGGAAAGCCTTCAGTGATGCTTTAGTTCTAATTCATCATAAGAGAAGTCATACAGGAGAGAAACCCTATGAATGTAACAAATGTGGGAAGGCCTTCAGTTGTGGCTCATATCTTAATCAACATCAGAGAATTCATACTGGAGAGAAACCCTATGAATGTAATGAATGTGGGAAGGCTTTCCATCAGATCTTGTCCCTTAGGCTACACCAGAGAATTCATGTTGGAGAAAAACTCTATAACTGTAACGAATGTGGGAATAATTTCAGCTGTGCCTCAGCCCTTAGACGACATAAGAAAATTCATAACAGGGAAACTCTCTGATTATGAAAAAGAAAACATTTGATCACCACTCAGTCCTTACTAAATAAATATCAGTGAATTCTTTGGTTAGTAATTCTATGAACGTAATACATATGGAAAAGCATTCTATTCATGAACATCCCTTATTTGAAATAGTCTGCATAGTAGACATCTGTTACTTTTGGATCTGTTTTATGCCCTGAGACTAACTTCACCTTCAATGCATATCATTCTGATGAAACTGTTAATTGGGGAGAGCAGTGGGTTGGTCAGAGGCTGGCCAGTTATTTCCCTCAACCTAGTGGTTAATAAGAGACTGGCAAATGACCATATCTGGACCGATGGAGCCCTGAGTGGAGGGGCCGGGGAAGGGTAGTCATATTGTTCTGGGCAGTAAGAGATCTTTCCCCCACTGGAATTGCATGTTTTGAGGATTTAGTAAGGTTAAAACTCACCCGTAGCCTTTTTGCCACCATGAGGAAAGCCTTCCCAAGATAAATACAACACAGAGGAAATGGATATGAGACAGAAATCTGATGATAATTGATCTTCTGGATCGAGGTATGCCTGAAGTCTACACCATCTTTTGCTTTTTAATTTTTGTGATCCAATAAATTTCCTTTTTTTTTACCTAAGTTAATTTGAATTGGATTTTTATCTCTTGGAATTGGAGTTCTGACTTATACTCTGTATGTTTGCTATACATGTGAGAACATCCTAATCTTTTATATGACATAATTGTTTATTCTGAGGAAAAAACTTTGATATAAAAAATATATGAACGTTGAGCACACAGCCTTCATAAAGCTAATAGAATTGTTACATTTTATTTGTTGTTGAAAATTAATTTTGTACGATTAGTTTGTTTCATAATAAGGATGAATTTTTAAAAATTCACCTAAAAGTCCTTAACAGGCTTTTTCATAAAGAATTAAAATTATTTGTAGCATTGATTCACCATAGGCTTTTAAGGAAAGAATGTCAAGTTAAGAGAATAATGGATCCATCAGTTTAATGACTGGCTCTTCATCTTAAAGGAATTGCTTGATTTTCTGTTTGCAATATGAGTTTAAACACACTTAATAGAAGGCAGAGTCCTAACAGCCTCAAATAGGAAACTCAGAGAGACTCTGGAGCTGCGGTTCCTGTTCCAAGATCAGAGACAAGGGCTAAAAGCACTGCTGTTTGGGACACAACCTAGATATTGGGAGGCAGGACACACAGGTTGAATTTACAATCCTGTTTCACATGAGCAGCTGGCTCCCAGGCAAGCAACTGAATCTTCTGCTTGATTTTTACCATTAATAACTGCCATTAACTGTCTACATATATTACATTCTTTCAGGTAATACTCATAAAAACTTGAGAGGCTGAAATTATTATTTAAGTTTTACAGATAACTAAACTGAGCCTGAAAGAAATATGATCACCTTTTCAGTTTCTCTTAACTGAAAGCACTGACATCCGTGTGAAGGTCTAACATCCTGTTCTCCCCCATAGGTATGCACATGTGTTTGATATGCACCCTTCAATGTATATGTAGCCCTTAAGTTATATGTCTTGTGTTTGAAATTTACATTAATGGTGTTATGCTATAAAGGTGTCATTTTTTCCTACCTCAGCACTGTTTTTCTATCATGTTCCTCTGAGCACAGTGCTCTAATACTATTCATTGGTTCTAACATTTGTGCAGTAATTCATAGTATATACTTAACTAATTTTTACTTATTCATTCCTGTAATGATGAATACAATCTCTGGCTGCCACAAAGAAATCCTAATATGTGTCCCCTTGTGGACCTAACCTGAGTTAGAATATTTTCCCTAGAATATTGTACAAAGGGTTTTCTGCATGATTTCACTAGGGACCATTAGATTACTTTGTAGAATGATTGCAACTGTTTAGATTCCCACCAGCAGCACCTCTTCCCATGTCTCTATATATGCACTTGATATTGTCTTGCTTGGATGTTTTAGTTTGCATTATTATTATTGACTACTGACGAGTTGGAACATATCTCCACATACTTCACATTTGGGCTCTAAAAGTGTTTCTTCTTACACTGTTCATCTCATCAAACAGTTGATCAAATACCTTCATAAGAGTTTGGTTGAAATTTACTTGTAAATCTATCTGGGTTTCAGTTTTTCTTCTATACCATTTCAATTTCTTGAGTTTATTCAAATTTTCTGCTTTTTGCGTCAATTTTGTTATTTTACATTTTTTTAGAAATGTATTCATTTTGTCTAGGTTATCAACTTTGTAAATAGTCATTTAAGATTCTTTTATTTTTCTTAAAATTTCATTTGGTTTCTTATTTTCTCATTTGCATCTTTGCTCTTTTGATCAGCTCTGATACTGATTGTTGATCTTTAAAAAAAAACCTATCTCTTGGTTTGGTTAGCCTTTTCTCTTTTTTCTTCGAATTCTCTATTGATTTTTGCCCCTTGTTTATAATTTGTGTTCTGTCTCTTTTAATCTACACTTCTGAATTGAGAATTTAGTTTGTTTTTTCTGATAATGTCCTTAAAGCTGTGCATTTCCCTCTGCTACATAAGTTGTGTCCTACAAGTTTGGCATCTACTGTTTTCATTGTTATTCATTTCCACATTTAGTTCTTTAATTTAACGTTGAGTTCTTCAACTCAAAAGTCACTGCTGTTTTTTGTTATTTCTAATGCTACTGCATTATAGTCAGACATTTACATCAGTTCTTTGGAACTGAATAAGGCTTTCTTTATAGCCTCAAATATGATCAGTTTTCATACCGGTTACATGTATATTCAAAAAGTATGTTGTCTGAGCTTTGGGGCTGTAAATTTCTCATCCATTAGGTCAAGCCACCAAACCATTGGATCTTTATCAATCTGATAAGTGGAAATGATATCCCAGGTGTAGATCTAGAAGGAGGATGTGGGGTTTCACTGCCTGGGACAAGTTCCTATGAATTTGGTGAGGCTGAAGAAAGGCAAGTGCAAAAAGTTGGGGGTGAAGGGGGGTTATCATGTTTATTCTCACAGTAATCACAGGCAGCACAGTATATATGGCTGGCTCAAACATTCTCCCCAGGCTGGCTATAGGTTCTGCTCCCAAGCACCAGGAGGACTTCTGCATGTGGTCCCTGGTGACTCATGGATGTCTGACCAATTATGTACCAGGTATACAGGCAGAGGAGAGAATGGGTGTTTCCTCTCTACCCCTCAGCTGGACAGGTACTCCAGTGACTGGTAACCCCCTCTAAGATTCTTGCCTCACCATCTGTGTGCCCAAAATCTTCCATGATGGCCCCCATGTGAGAAAGCCAGGGCACTGTAACTAGATTCCACAAGAGCAACAGAGGTTATTAACAACATATAAATAACAAAATTATGATACAGATAACAACAAAACCTTGACAATCCAAGCCTGAGATTCCAGCTGCATTCAAAGTCCTACTCACATTGAGTCCATGAGTTGCACATTCCATGGGAGGCCAGCAGCTGAACCAGCAGGGAGTTCTTTGCATGCTCAGCAAGCAGCAGCTATTACTAGGGGGCGGGCTCAATCCACGAAGACTAGAAGAGATTAACCGTCAGTGTGATAAGACACATGATTTCATGACACCAACATAGGCAAATCTTGTCCGTAGGGAGGATGCATGCAAGAGAGTGGTCCCGTGTTAGGACAGTGGCAGGAAAGGGGTCCTGTCCTGGTCTGGTACACCAGACCTTCACACCTATCCCTGTGGGAATTACTGATGGGTTTATATGTAGGGCTACAGGAAGCACTAGCACCGGCCACAATGATTAGACAAAACTCCCTGGTAAGATGCTCCTATCTTCCAGCAATGTAGGATATGTTACCATAATTTTGGGGGGCCACTCTGCTGTTACTATAAGAACACACAGCAGCCCAGCTTCCAGACTTTGTCCCCAAGGTGCCATAAGGACCAGCCATCACTGGTCCATGTGTCAGAAGGTCCAAGACCACATCCACTCAGTGGAGTTTCCAGGGTTTACCACAGTTGGTACTGGCAAAATATTCTGGTGACCAAACCCTGGCTTCAACAATTCCTCCTTGGTTTTGTACATGCAGTTGTATAGGGGAGGCAGCAATATGTGTTAGCATGTCCACGGGTCTCAATATCCCCTCCATTCAAATGCTGTAGCACTGTCTATAAACTGGCTGACCAGCCCTGTAGACTGTTGGTGTCTGACTTCAGGACAAATTTCAACAAATCATTGTACCTCTCTGTCATGCCTGCCCTGATAGAGTTATATGGTATGTGAAACTTCCACCTTATCCCTAATTGTTGCACCCATTCTTGTAGTGCATGTCCAGTAAAGTGAGTGCCTTGATTACTCCCAATCACCTGCAGTTAGCCATAGGCTGTAAACAGACATTCTAGGTCTCTTTTGTTTCATTTGCTGATCTGCACAATATGCAGGAAAAGCAATCAAAAGTCCAGTATCTGTGTCAGCATATTGATACCCTTCTGATATGGGCAGAGGCCCAATATAGTCTTATCTGCCACCTGACCAGGGGTATTGGCCCCTTTACTATTGTCCCATGTTGTTGTGGGACTCAGTGTAAGTCTCTTTTAGAGCACACGCACTCCTTCCAGGCTCTGCTGACTTCTTAAAAGGTCAAAGGCAGGCCCCACTGATGGGCTATAGCCCACATTGTCTTTTGCCCTGCAAGTGTAAATGTAACCATTAGGCCACATCAGAAGCAGGCCTTCTTTCTAGCCAATGCACCTGGCCCAATGTGTCTGCTTCATCATTCCTTGGGGATGCCAAAGGCAAATGACCAGTCACATGATATATGGTAACTCACTTAGTCTGACCAGAGGCCCATAGGTTTTGCCACAGTTCTTGCCCCAAAAGGGGCTGGTGACCAAACCATCCAGTTGGTATGGTACCATGTCAGTAGCCACAGAGTCAGGCCCTGATAGATGGCGCAACTATCAGTGCAGACAGCTATTGGGGAGGGCTCCTGGGTGATCATGAGCCATACTGCCCACAGGGCTGCCCATTGACTGCTCCATCCATGTTGTCTCAACCTTAGGATGGAAAGCCACAGCCCTCCACTTTGGGGGCTGCCCACATCTGGAGCCGTCTGTGTACCATCTTTGGGAATAGGGGCTCTTCCCTCCCAATAAGGGCTTTCTGCTACTAATGGCTCCAAAGCAAATTCTTGCTGCTTCTCACTGGTCTATGTCACTGGCCCCAATAAGCCAGTGGATTTCTTCACTCAAGGGGCTAGTAGAGAGGGTGCAACACTTGGCCAGTGTTGCCGTCTGTGCCACGCCATTCCGTGACCTTTGGGTCCAGTCTCATTCCCACCCTGCGATGGGATAGGTGGTTGTTATCTTTGTTGGAGCTGTTCCAGTGATGGGCTCCGTAGCCAGCAAGGTGTGGTACATAGCAGCCAACTGCTTTTCTGTCAAGGTGTACCAGACCTCTGCTCCTTCCCAGAGTCGCAACTGGAATTCAATAGATTGGCAGGTCCACTCAAGCCACTGCCAGAGGCCCCAGCCATAACCATCTTTGGTCTCATGAACATCTAGATCACAGGGCATTGATGGGTTCGTCACATTCAAGGTTTGCACAGCCTTGACTGCCCGCTTAGCAGTGGCAAAGGCAGATGCACATGTCCCATCCCAGTCCCACCTGATGCCCTTTTGTACCAACCAGTATAAGGGCTGCAGAATTTGTGCTAAGTGTGGGATAAACACTCTCCAGTAGCCTAAAGCCCCAAAGACTCTTGTAATAATGCCATAGTTGTAGGGGTAGGGGAAGCCTGAACTTTATGACTGCTTCTGGGATAACTTTAGTTTTACCTGACCAGACAACCCCCAAGAGCTTGACTGATGAATCAGGTCCCAGAACCTTGGCACTGTGCACAGCCCATCCTTTCTCCTGTAGATATTGCATCAGTCTAGGTGCTGCAGCTTCTATATCTGAAAAAGAATCAGATATGAGCATAATATCATCAACATAATGATACAGCTACACTGCTGGCAGTTTCTCCCATACTGCCAAGTCCTGTGCTACAGTCCATAACAAATGGTGGGACTGTGGAGGTGACCCTGTGGAAGGACAGTGAATATCCACTGCCACCCTTCCTACCTGACAAGGGACACTCTGTTTCTCAAAGGACCTCCTTATTATGCCAAGGGCCAACTCTACTGCCTCATGCATCACCTCCACCTCCTCCCAATCCTGGGGAGGGGCCCAGTCCTCTAGGAGGCAGGCCACCTCAGACACATGCCCACTGGGGGGCACTTGAATGTCTTCCCATCCATAGGGGAAGCCCACTGAAGCACACCTCCCATGAGGGCGGCCTGTTCTGTTCTTCAGTCTACAGCAAATCCTGCCAACTATGCCAATTGTCTTGCCTGAGGGCTTCAGCCCTGGGCAAGTTCACTACGGATTTGGAGGGACCAAGAAATGACAACAAAACATTCTTAGGGTAAAAGGGTTTATACCCAGCTTTATTTTCACTCTGATAGGTTGAGCACTAGTATCACATCTGCATCTAGATGTCTGCAGGTCCATAATCCACCTCCTTTTCTGCCTCCGCCCAGGGCACGAGGTAGAGCTCTTTATACAGTGACTCAGACAATAATAGCTCATTGCCAATGGGTGTGGAAGCATTAGCCTAGCAGTAAGCCAGTTACATCATTAAGTGGTTTAGGGTCAGGTGAGGATCCTGACCATAGGAACTCCCATTTTACCCACAGGAGGTACAATTCCTAACATTTTATGCTAAATGAGCTAATAACTGACTCTATCTTACAGCGGGGCCAGCAATCCTAAATGATATGTCCCCCCTGCTTTAAGGTAACCACTATCTTGGAGAAGAACAGGATCAAGAATTTCCTTGTGTTGTTTACCTTACAAAATACCTAGAGGACAGACTATGGGTGGTGACATAATGTCTCTCACTGGAGACAGACATCATGGGACCACAAGTCGAGCCTACACTGCCCACTCCCTTTGCCCCATTCCTGAAAGCCTTAAATGACAGAATCCTAAGTCTCTAAGTGTGCCTCTTCTTTGAGGTTGCCTGCACTCCTCTTTCTTCGAGTGTCTACTTTTTGTCTTAAATAAAGGCTTGCTGCTCAACTTACTGCCTTTGTCTCTGCACTCTTCCAGTAATAAACATCTTTGTAACTTTGCTATTTCATTCTATTTTCTAGACTTAAGCACAGGTTTCCACTCTCTCTGTTCCACTTCAGACAAGTAGGGAAAGGCTACTAATTGCTGATTTGGGCTTGCAAGTTCCCATTGCCTGGGTGACCCGGACAGGCCTGCAGCTGTATGTCATGCTCTTTAGTAGCCTGCCCCAAAATCTCCTTTCTTCGCCTTTGGGAAGTTCTCAGAACATAATCTCACTCTATCCAGTGCTCTGAGGCTCCCCCAAATCCTGGAGTGGTAGGGGCTTAGTCTCCATGCCATGCAGATTCAAGCAGACACTTGATGCCAGGTAACTCTGGCTTCAGCAGTTGGTGAGGGATTTGCTCTATGCCAGTCAGTAGTCCAATGAGCTCCCTTTTCCTCCCTCTTCTCTTCTTTGCTCTCTGTTGCCTGCATGGCTGCCACCTTTCACTGCTGTTCTTGCTTTATTGAATTCCGTCCTTACCTACCCTTGTCTGACCTGTTCAAGAATTCTTTCTCATTCAGAGTCAAGAACCCTCCCCCTGTCCGGGTTGAGGTTTCACCTAGTGCACCCGCAGAGACCTCCCCAGAGTCAACTGCCCAACAATACAGGTGCCCGTACTGGTGTGTTTATATGAATGAGGGAATACAAATATGTTTAGTCATGATTGGTTGATGGAGGTTGCAGCGTATTGGTTTACTTCCCAGCCCTTGTCTGTTTTAGGCTGCTTCAGCTTCAGAGAGCAGATGTCTGTGGTTCTTCTGAGCACCCAGGATAAGTGTGTGGCATCCTGTCAATACATGGCCCTCTGCCTACATTTTGTTTTGGGCTTCACTTAGCCCAATGGAATCCGTCTTGTTTTCTGGCAGAGCTGGGTTTGGGGGCAGGTGGAGCTCACATGGCTTTGTCTTATTTTCACACCGTCTTGTGTTTCAAGGAGGGTTGCATTATGCGGCCTTAATGGCTTGTTTGTGGGAGCCTACTCATGACCTAGCGTAGTGCATGTGACTTAAGGCAAGATTGTAACCGCCTGTGTGACTGTGACTATCACCAGGTTGGTGAAATGGGTGACCTTGTGTGGCAGTGCCAGTGTGAGTGTGTGACAGCTGCTGTTTAACCTTAGTGACCCAGTGAGTCCAGGGTGTTCATGAACAGAAGCATTTTCATCCTCTGCTTCAAAGAGTGGCTGACTTTGCCAAAGAATGATACAGTGTCTGTCTGAAACTCTGTCTATGGTGGAAGGAAGACCTGAGCCTTCATCTCTGCATTCTTCTCCACAGTGCCTTGCTTAAATGTGGGCTTATGTAGAGAAAACAGAACCTATTTGTGGATTATGATAATGGCACACCTGGGCTGCCATTTTCTAAGTATGCCTGTATTTCTAGATAAGTCTCTGATATGCCTGTAGCTGTGACTCCCTCCTGCTTCTTTCTCCTTTCCCCTAAGAGCCATACAGAGTCACTGGCAAAATGACCTCTAGGAGAAAAGACAGGAATTTGAGTCTCAGTTTGAAGTTTCCAAGCAAAGAGATTCTTCAGAGTTGCAGACTTAGTCTTGTAATGAGAATTCGGAAATGTGATTCTATATCACTTCCAGAGAAGACAGCTGGAGCATATTCTCCTCAAGAACACACCGTGTTACATAAAGAGTGCTAGTTTTGTAGTCAGAGAACCCTAAATTCCACTCTGGGCTCCTTCACCAACGAACTGTGATTTTGGATTAGTTACCCTAACTTCTTTGTTGCCATTATCTGTAAAATGAAGGAATATACTTAACATTGTACTTTTATGTTTTTATTTTTTTACTGTTTTGAGAATCAAATGAATTAATATATACAAAGTTCTTAATTTTGCTAGTATTATTAATGTCATTGCTGTTAGAATTATTAAGGTGATTTAAATAAATCCTTGAGCCTCTTTGTGTACATATTCAAGAAAGAATGTTGTGAAATCCATCCCCTAGAGCCTGAGGCAAGTTCTTTAACAAAATGCAGCTATTTTGACCGGAATGCAGACTGTTCCTTGGCTTCTGAGGGACTCAACCCCAGTCTTTCGGGTTTTTTTCTGGGCTAAAGCATCTTCCTGTGTATCAGGGTACAGAGAAGGAAGGAAGAATGAGTTTCTAATTGTGTGTTTGGAAGCTGGACAAGCCTGGAGCCTTCTGTCTCCTTTCTCCTCCTCCAGACCTATAGAACTCGGCACCAGAGGGCCCGAAAGGAAGAAGTTTGCACTACATAAGTCTTAAAGCCATGACCTAGAGGAGTTGGTATCTCCCTCTTTATTGAAACACCTTCGTGTTTTTCATGACTTATTCTCAACATTTTGTCTAAACTTTGTTATCCTAATCGGCTTCTCTGGGCAATTGGTCTTCAGTTCCTCCCATTGTTGGTGGTGAGAGAGCTAAAGATAAGATTTCAAATTGCCCAGTTCCCACTGTTATCATCCCTGCCCTCTCCACCCTCTCTTCACTTATTTTTTTAGGAAATTATTCCACACATCCAGTGAACTAAGTTCTCTGCACAGCCCTAACAGTACAGAAATACATGCTATGGAGGGAATTAGAAAGTTTTGCAATCTATGGCATCATCTGAAATACTATCAGCCTGTGAGGCACAGGCACTGACCAGCTGGAAAGACATTGGCCAGAGATGGAGAAAGGCTGGGAAGACCCCTGCTAGATCTGATCTTAACCCTTTTCAAGATCTGGGGAAGGGAGGAGCCCCAATATTTGAATAGTTCAGTTTGCAGGGTTGTTGATGCCACAGCTGTTTACCAACCATATATGTAAGACTCTAAGACTTACACATTCTCTTTGCATTTTAACATTTCTGAAATTGGGATTCCTTTTTTCAACCAATGGCACTTAAATTTGATTAAATACAGTGGCTTTTCCTATTAATAAATAGTGGTTTTTAAGGCCAGAGGGGAGATAGTCCTGAGAATTGACAGGGACCACCTGTTTTAGGAGGAATTTAAAAGAAGGTTTGTGATTGAAGACTTTAGCACCAGAATGTGGGTCAGCAGGGTAGGAACTTGGGCAGTGAATTGGCCAAGATTAAGCACAGGATTTATTGTTCTTGGAGGGGCCAGTTTGAAGTTGAACACGTGTATGCAACTCTGAGTCAGCTCTGTATTCATCAGGGGTGGTGTGGCCCAAAGGACAGTTTACAAATTGCAAGTAAGAAGCTGATGTCCTTAATCTGAAGTTTGGGTCCTCCCCGAACAAGTTCCTAGAGGGCCTTTTACTCAGAAGTTGTATGCACTGTGTTGCATATTGGAGCCTAGGTGTATTTTTCTAGGGATTAGAATTTTTCTAGGGATTCCAAAATTTAACTTAGGTTCCCAAAGAGACATATAACCCCTGTCTTAGCTTGGGCAGCTGTAACAAAATACCATGAAGTAGTTGGCTTGAACAACAAACATTTATTTCTCACAGTTCTGGAGTCAGAGTCACACTGGGGTGCTAGCGTGGTTGGGTTCTCGTGGAAACCCTCTTCAAGGTTGCAGACTAGCAACTCCTTGTATTCTCACATGGCCCCAAAGAGCATTGATACGTGCCCTCACTCAATTCTCACAGACAATGCTCTTGTCTCTCTGCTGTCTTCTAAGGGCACCAATCCCATTCATGAGGCCTCATGAAGTAGTTACCTCACAAAGGCCCCACCTCCAAAGGCCATCACATTGGAGATTAGATTTCAAAATAGGAATTTTGTGAAGACACAAATATTCAGTCTGTAACAACCTCCAAAGTGATAAGAACCCCTGAATTATACTGTAATAACTGGCAAGGGTGTTTCCAGTCATCTTTCCCTAAATCAGCACTGTACAATGAACACATAGCTAGGTAATTTATGGTTTGTGCATATCATACAACTTTGTACAGCCATAAGTAATATTTAATTGGTCACAGTAGTTACAATTGAATATAGACTCGATGTAAGGTGATGTTAAAAAGTCATTGTTAGTTTTTATTTAATTAAGGTATCATTGATATACAAACTTATGCAGATTTCACATGAACAACACTTTGGTTTCAACATTGGCCCATATTATCAAGTCCTGCCACCCGCTCAGGACTTGCAGCATAGTGGAAAAGAGAAAGAAGGCCAACAGCCACTTCCACAAGCCTGTGGGACCTTGGGATCACCCCTGCTCTGCACCCTTTTCCAGAGGAGAAAGCTGAGGACTTCTCTCCTATAGCTCCCTCAGCATAAGCCAGCTCATCCTCATACCACATGCCCAGCGCGTGCAAGCAGGATGCCAGACTGTGCTCTCAAGGTTTCCTTTGGGGAAGGTCCTGGCCACGCAGCTACCTGGGCACCTTGGGGTGCTCCATGATCGCCCTAGCAAGCTTCCCCTCGCCATGGCCACATGCAGCCCCAAGGGCTCCAATGCACCCAGCATGTGTCCTGCTTTCTCCAACTCCTCAGTGAACCCCAAGTCTCCTGAGCTCTGTGACCTGCGCCACCACAGCCAGGCGGGCCCCAGCTTGCACATTTGGAGCAAAGACAGTGAATACAGCCCCTCCTTTCTGTCCTGGTCTGCAGACTCTTCTTCAGTTTCCAGCTGGGTGCATGTCCAGGGCAGGAGTCTGGCAGGCAGCAGCAGGCACAGAGACCCGGCAGGGAGACGCTCAGACTGGGCCTTCGCTGTAGCTGACACTAGAGGCGGCACCGGCTGGCGCCTCGGCTCGGGCTGTCTCTGGCGGTAGCACTACAGCTGGCTCTAGACCTGGCTCGAGTTCTGAGGCTGACCACAAGTCTGGCTCTGCTCTCCGATTTGGTGCAGGAGCTCATCCTGGAAAGGACTCTTGCTCTGGAGCTGAGCTAGTGCTGGGACTGGAGGGGCTCCAGCTGTGGAGCAGCCCCAGAGCAGGCTCCTGACAAGCTGCTCTCCTGCTAACACTCCTTCATTACTTTCCTCTTTTGGTTTTGTTTGTGTGTTAGGATGCAGTCAAAGGAATCAACACACAAAACAATCTTCACCTTCTCTCAGGGGGGATGGAAGGTGGCTTACAAAGATACAGTGAATAGAAGATAAAAGAAATCTTAAGTAAAATAATACAATGTAGTTTGAAGGATTATTTTGTGTTCTGCAGATTGCTGGTTGCACTCTGAAAGCAGATCTTATTAAAGCACACCAAAAGGTTTTCCCCTGCTTTAGGGCAGGTGCCACATTACCAGAATTCAGCCTGTAAATAAATTTTTCTTATATGGATAGGTTCAAAGTGTCTAAAGCATTATTCTAGGGTCAATGACTAAAAGTGCAAGCTCTGAGGTGGTCTGCTTATTTCAGCTCCCTTCCATGCTGTTAACAATCGCCTTTGGCAAATCAACCTCTTTAAACTTGACTTTCCTCGACCATAAAAAGGAACTAATAGCCCTTCCCAAATAGGACTTTGTGAGAATTAAATGAGGGTATGTATCAATGAACTTGAACCAATGTTGGGCACATAGTAAGCACTCAAATAACCTTCACTCATTTTCTCAGCTATCAGAGGAGAAGCTAAGACACAGCAGGGAAGGGATGCGAGGGTCATGGGGCACGCAGAGGGACACAAGGGTTGCGGTGGGACATGAGGGGCCTAGAGGGCACACCAGGATCACAGGAGACAAAGAGGATGCAGAGCAGCCATGGGCGCCACAGGCAAAGCTGTGTCTCCCCCGTTTGGATGGGCACGATGAGGTTCTCCTGTGGCAGTCCCTTGTGCTGTGGGAAATTCTTACATTGTTCCCGGGCTTCTGGGTTCAGGTAAGGATTTTTACCTGCATGTGAGGATGTGACCAAGTCTTAAGTGAGGCCGAGGTCTCAGGAAGCAAACCCCATGTGGACATGGCCCCTCCCAGCATAGAAGGCTGGGAGAGGAGGGCTCGGCCTGAAAGGGGATGCCGAGCAGCTGCTGAGAAGACAGGCCACTGCCTGGTCAACAGGTCCTGGGATGGGAGAGAGCCATGGGGACACCCTGAGTCACTGAGGGTCCCTGGGGGACCTGGGCCTGCTCCCAGAGTTGACCTGCAGGGCCACACCCTGACATGGATGGCCTCTTGGCTCAGAGGAACTGTGCTGCCCTCTGGCCAGAGACCTCTTGGACTTGACCCCATTTGGGAGGGGCGCTGTCCCGAGAAGGCCTCTGTGAGAAGCACCACCCTCTCCCACACTGACCTGGACCCTGCCCGAGACCCCAGGAAGTGGCACTTTTCAGCTGCAGTGGCCAGAATTACCCCTGTGAGTGGTCAGAACACTGAGCGAATGTGGAATGGGTGTGGCAAGCAGCAAACTGTGCCAGGGAAGCAAAGACCAGCACAGGGGATTCATATTCTGGGACTAGGGCATGGCGGACACCAGTTCCCTAGGCTTCAGGAAGCAGAAACTGTGGGGCGGGGTGGGGCTGGGAGACGCAGATCTCCCAGGTCCCTGGATGGCCGCCCCCTA
Source organism: Manis pentadactyla (assembly GCF_030020395.1). Classification (NCBI taxonomy): domain Eukaryota; kingdom Metazoa; phylum Chordata; class Mammalia; order Pholidota; family Manidae; genus Manis; species Manis pentadactyla. The sequence continues at coordinate 14,810,972 of NC_080033.1, forward strand.
CCCATGATCTTCTCCGTGGGGAACTGTTGCCTGTGCAACTGACTCTCGCAGTGAAAGATGGTGTGGTCCTCTACTGGCAGCTCTGGGGTGTACACGTGCTTCTCACCCTCACCTGTAGACATATGGAGAGAAAGTCGGCTTTTAGCACCTTCATGTCCTAGAGGAAATATTTGAGACCAACTAAGGATGACTCTGGAATGGTCTGGCCCCCTGCAAAAGAGTGGGTTCCTGTGTGGGCTCCGGGCCTCCTGAAGGAGCCTCCCCAGATGCAGGCCCTGGCTCCAGAGCTGGGGGTGTCCCTGCCCTTGGTGTTGGCTGCAGCTCCAAGGCAGCTGCTGGAGGAGCCCCTGCAACTGAGTGTGGACCGTCCTCAGGCTCTGAGGCTGCCCTGGCTCGTGCGCCAACACCCGGCTCCTCCAAAGGCTCAGGAGCGGGATCCGGAACCAGCACTGATTCCTGAGACGGGGCTGGAGCTGCAAGGGGACGAACATTCTCCGCCAAGCCTGCTTCCATTCCAGACACAGAACCATTCCGGAGTTTTCCAGAGCCCAGGCCAGGAGCCCTCCCAGGACGTCTTCCCAGCTGTGTCCGCCAGTGGCTGGTCTCAGGCCAGTCTTTGCTTCTGGCCCGACAGCAGCCTCTGGGGCTCCTCCCTGTATGCCCAGCACCCCCACCCCTCCTCAGGCACCCACCCCGGCTTTCTCACCGTCCAGGTTGGCCTCCGTGGACTCCAGTTCCTCCGGGCTGGCTGGAAGAAGATGGACCTGGGCGCTCTGCATCTGAACCATCAACGTGGACTTTGGCATAAACTCGGACCACAGAGTGCGTGGGTGGCCTTGTCCGGGCATCTCTGGGCCTAGGTTCCACAGACCCCACTGGGTCCTCACTCAGCCTGGGCCAGCACCGGCCCTGCCTGGTAATGCACAGTGTGGACCTCTGACTGGGAGACAAGGTGGGGTGGCCCCCGGCTCCTATGCCTTCCTCTGGGAGCTCTGCAAAGACAAGGACCAGCGCTGGCCCGCAGGCATCAAGGCCCCACCGGCCCCACCTCCCTGCTTCTGCTTCTCGCAGAGGTCACCGGCCTGTGTCAGCACAGACCTCTCTGCAGGTGAGATGAGAGCACCTGCAGGGCTCAGGACAAACCTCTGGCAGGACATCCCAGCGCTCCACGGCCCACCCAGCCTGCTGAGAACCCGGGGGTGGACAGGACGGGACACCAGGCTTCTGCCCTCTCATCAGCAGCTTCTGCTCATGGCGGCTCACCTCACAGGAAAACCACACACACACACACACACTCATGTGTGCACACACTTGAAGGAGAGCACACAGGATGGGACACCAGGCTTCTGCCCCCTCATCAGCAGCTCCTGCTCATGGCAGCTCACCCTGCAGGAAAACCACACACACACAGACACACAGACACACACACATGTGCACGCACTTGTGGGAGAGCACACAGGACAGCCCAGGAGGGATCATAGTGGTCGTCTGGCCCGAACTGGGCTGGACTAGGCCTCCCTGTGGTCCCTTTGGTGGCCTCCGGGCACATGGACCGAGGCGTCTGGACTGAGCATGGATCCAACGTTGGAACCATTAACAAAGATTTTCCTTGGGGGCTTTCCGGAGGCTGTGGACTTGGGCCATGAGGACAGCACAGCACAGTGCTCCTTCGAGCCTCTCCTGCCAAGTGAGCTGGGACTGGGCTGTCCCAGGAAGGTGGTGCACGGTTACCTGGGTTCCAAGTTCCGTTGGGCTCCATTGCCTGGGCTCCCCTTACCTGGGCTTCCTGCTCAGACAAACCCTCCCACGGCTGCCAGCCAGTTGCCTTCCATCCTGGGCCCCATCCAGGCAGCAGTCACACCAACATGACACCCCCACAGCCTCCGGCAAACCTAGGTGCCACCAGCGTCCCGGTTGAGGACAGAGAGCTGGGTTCAGACCCAGCTCCTTGTACCTGTGATGTGACCCTACAAAGGGCCTGTGCCTCTCAGGGCCTCCCCAGTCTCCCCATCTGTTCACAGAGGGTCACTACTACACATCCCCTGAGGAGGTCATCGTGTGGGCAGACCTATAAAATGTCTGGAGCAGCTGCTGTCACACGTGGCTTGTGCACAGACTCAACTTGGGAGGATCACAGAGAGGGGTTGGGGGAACCCAGAATGCAACTCAAACGGGCCTGGGTCTGCTCAGAGACCCTGAGGTCACCTCTCCTCCTGTCTGTTCCCTATTCTCATGGGAGGGTTAAAAGACTGAAGCACAGATGCAGTGCCTTCAGACAGATACACACCTCCATGGACTCCACTGGGTTCACACTCAGGCTGAGTGGCTTGTCTCAGCATGTGGAGGGCAGGTGCGGGTTGGTCCCCAGTGTCCCCTCTCCTGGTCCTCATCCTTGTGCCATCCCCCTCACTCTCCCTGAGGGTGGATCAACTTTGTGGTTGTGTTCTAAGGAACAGCAAATGGTCAAGTGACCATATGTCACCTCCAAGACTGGTTACAAGACGTGTGTGGCTTCTGTCTGGTTGCCTCTCTTCTGAGTTCACATGTTCTCTGTCTGTGGCTTCAGGAGCCACGTGAGGAACCTCAGAAACCACCTCGTCTCTGGTTTCGCTCATGTGTCCTTCTTTCCAGAGAGCTACTCACCAAACCAGGTCAATGGCTCCAGACACACCTCCAGATGAGGACCTCATGACTTCCCCCAGGAGGATCTTGTCCCTGGTCCCTGGACACGAAGCCCAGTTCTCTGCTAGGTCCTGCACTCCTAGGCCCCTAGGACCCCAGCACCTCCAAAGTGTTAAGAACCCCTGGATTATACTGTAAGAACTGGCAAGGTTGTTTCCAGTCATCTTGCCATAAATCAGTGTCCTACAATGAATGCATAGCTAGGTAATTTATGGTTTGTGCATATCACAGAACTTTGTACAACCATAAGTAATATTTCATCATTCATAGCTAGTTTCAATTGAATATAGACTGTATATACGGTGGTTTTAAACAGTCATTGTTAGTTTTTTTAAATTAAGGTATCACTGATATACCATCCTATGAAGGTTTCACATGAGCAACATTTTTGTTTCAACATTCACCCATATTATCAAGTCCCCCACCCCAACTCCACTGCAGTCACTATCCATCAGTGTTGTAAGATGCTATAGAGTCATTACTTGTCTTATCCGTGGTATACTGCCTCCTTTGTGTCATTGTTAGTGTTGTTAGGTGTGGTGCCATTTTGTTAGGTGTCATTTTTAGACATGTAGCCTTAACTATTTAGATGACGTCATCATATCTAATTTAAAGCAGTTCAGCCAAACATATGTAAATTAAATATGGCACTATATGTGCAGTCATTAAAAACAAGTGATTGTTATGTGTTTATTCATTGCTCTCCTGTGTTTATTTGAAAAATTTCATAGTAAAAACATTTTTAAAAAGCATAGGGAGTTTTAAAAAACACTTTTCTACAGCAACTTTAGATTCATAGCAAAACTAAGAGGAACATGCAGCGATTTCCTGTATACCCCGTGCCCCATCTCATATACAGCCTCCCCCATTATTAACATCACCCACCATCGTGGAACATTTGTTGTAGGTGATGAACAGACACTGACACATCATAGCTACCTAAAATCCATAATTTACATTAGGATCTACTCTTTATGTTGTACAATCTATGGATTTGGACAAATGTGTAATGGCATGTATCCATCATTGTAGTATAATACAGAGTAGCTTCACTGCCCTTGAAGTCCTGTGCTCCATCTGTTCACTTCCTGTCATCTCTAAACCTAGGCAACCACTCATCTTTTTACTGTCTCCATTTTTGCCTTTTTCAGGATGTCATATAGTTGGAATCATAAAATATGATTCAGATTGGCTTCTTTCACTTAATGCATATAAGATGCATTTAAGTTTCCTCCATCTCTTTGCATGGTTTGATGGCTCATTTCTTCTTAACATTGAATAATATTTCATTGTCTGGCTATACCACAGTTTATTTAGTCACCTATTAAAAGGCATCTTGGTTACAAGTTTTGGCAAGTGCGGATAAAGCTGCTATAAACATCTGTGCAGATTTTTGTGTGAACGTTTTTTCAACTCATTTGGGTAAAATACCAAGAACTGTGATTGCTGGATGATACGGTAAGGGTATGCTGCCAAACTGCCTTCCAAAGTGGTTGTCCCATTTTGCGTTCCCACCAGCAATGAACGAGAGTTCCTGTTGCTCCACCACCTCCTCAGCACTTGTTGTCAGCATTCTGGATTTTGGCCATTCTAATCGGTGTGTGTGCCATCTCATTGTTTTAATTTGAATTTTTCTGATAACATATGATGGGTAGCATCTTTTCATATGCTTGTTTATCATCTGGATTTTTTTGGTGAGGTGACTGTTTAGGTATTTTGCCCATTTTTTAAAGTAAGGTTGTTTCTCATTATTGAGTTTTAAGAGGTCTTTGTATATTTTAGATAACTCCTTTATCGGATACATATTTTGCAAATATTTTCTTCTAGTGTGTGGCTTATCTTCTCATTCTCTTGACAGAGGTGGATAATTTAAACATTTCCCTATTTTTTAAATAAATCAGAAGAGAATTGAAAGTATCATTCTGAAAAATACCAAATAATATTCAGTGATAAACCAGAGTATTCCAGAAATTAAATTGTATTAAATAGTATTAAACAAGAAATATTTTTAAAGATCCTATAAAATAAATATCATATAGTTATTATATGTGATTTTGGGGGGAAAGGTCAGAGGAGTTCACATTTATGAAACACCTACATGACACATGGCATTGTGGTATCTGCTCTATCTCTATTGTACAAGTTCTGATCGAACATGTAGCTTAAGGCCAATATTTCCTTACTGATTTCATGTGTGAATCTATCTATTGATGAAAGTGGGGTATTAAAATCCCCTGCTATTATTGCATTGCTATTTCTCCCTTTGGCTCTGTTAATATTTGTTCTAAGTATTTAGGTGCTTCTCTGTTGGGTGCAAAAATATTTATAAATATTTACAAATATTATATCCTCTTGTTGGGTTGACCCCTTTATCATTATATAATGACCCTCTTTGTCTCTTATTGTAGTTTTGTCTTAAAGCCTATCTTAACTGATGAAAGTATAATTACTCCCTCGGGTTTCTTTGGGTTTCTATTTGTATAGAATATCTTTTTCCATCCATTCAGTCTCAGTGGGTTTGTGTCCTTAAATCTAAAGAGAGCCTCTTGTAGGAGATGAACCTTATTGTTCAACCACGCCCTAGCTCTTGGTTGTCTCAAATCTTTATGATTGTCCAAGCAGCCACTTTGTTCAGTGACTTCCAATAATTGAGGGTGTTCCAAGAACTATACCTAGAAGTGGAAGATTTTGTTAGCACCTAGACTTAGACTGATTGGAACCTGGACTGGACCCTCAGGCAGCAGCTTTTTAAAATATGCAGATATACATCTCTTTCAGGGGAAGACTAGGAGTTGGGTGTTTGTTTATTTTCTCAAAGAAGCAGCTCTTGGTTTCATTAATCTTTCTTATTGTTTATTCTTCTCAATTTTATTTATTTCTTCTCTGATCTTTATTATGTCCCTCCTTCTGCTGACCTTAGGCCTCATTTGTTCTTCTTTTTCCAGTTTCAATAATTGTGAATTTACACTGTTCATTTGGAATTGTCCTTCCTTCTTTAAATAGGCCTCAATTGCTATATACTTTACTGTTAAAACTGCCTTTGATGCGTCCCACAGTAGTTGGTAGTTGGGGTGTTGAGCTGTTGTTTTCATTTGTCTCCATATATTGCTTGATCTCTGCTTTAATTTGGTCATTGATCCATCAATCATTTGGGAGCATGTTGTTAATCTTCCATGTGTTTGTGAGCCTTCCTGTTTTCTTTGTACAATTTATTTCTAGTTTCTGATCTGAGAAGTTGCTTGGTACAATTTCAATCTTTTTGAATTTGCCAAGGCTCCTTTGTGGCCTAGTATGTGGTTTATTCTGGAAAATATTCCATGTGCACTTGAGAAGAATGTGTATCCTGCTGCTTTTGGGTGGAATGTTCTATAGATGTATGTTAGGTCCATCTGTTCTAATGTGTTGTTCAGTGCCTCTGTGTCCTTATTTTCTGTCTGGTGGATCTGTCCTTTGGAGTAAGTGGTGTGTTGAAGTATCCTAAAAGAAATGCATTGCATTCTATTTCTCCCTTTAATTCTGTTAATATTTGTTTCACTTATGTAGGTGCTCCTGTGTTGGGCACATAGATATTTATAATGGTCATGCCCTCTTGTCGGACTGACCCCTTCCTCATTATGCAACATACTTCTTTGCCTCTTGTTACTTTCTTTGTTTTGAAGTCTATTTTATCTGATACAAGTACTGCAACTCCTGCTTTTTTCTCCCTATTATTTGCATGAAATATGTTTTTCCATCCCTTCCCTTTTAGTCTGTATATGTCTTTGGGTTTGAAGGGAGTCTTTTGTGTGCAGCATATAGATTGGTCTTGCTTTTTATCCATTCTGTAACTCTATGTCTTATGTTTGGTGCATTCAGTCCATTTACATTTAGGGTGATTATCAATAGGAATGTACTTATTGCCATTGCTGGCTTTGGATTTGTGGTTACCAAAGGTTCAAGGGCAGCTTCCTTACTATCTAACAGTCTACCTTAACTCACTTATTATGCTATTATAAACACAGTCTAATGATTCTTTTTTCTCTTCCTTCTTTTTTCTTCTTCCTCCATTTTTTATGTGTTATATGGTGCCCTATTCTGTATTCTGTATATCCCTTGACTGACTTTGTGGTTAGCTGGTTTAATTTTGCATTTGGTTAGTATTTAGTTGGTCTACTTCCTTTACTGTGGCTTCATTTCCTCTGGTGACAGCTATTTAGCCTTAGGAACACTTCCATCTATAGCAGTCCCTCCAAAATACACAGTAGAGATGGTTTTTGGGAGGTAAATTCCCTCGACTTTTGCTTATCTGGGAATTGTTTAATCCCTCCTTCAAATTTAAATGATAATTTTGCTGGATACAGTATTCTTCGTTCAAGGCTCTTCTGTTTCATTTGCATTGAATATATCATGCCATCTCTTTTGGCCTGTAAGGTTTCTGCTGAGAAGTCTGATGATAGCCTGATGGGTTTTCCTTTGTAGGTGATCTTTTTTCTCTCTCTGGCTTCTTTTAATATTCTGTCCTTGTCTTTTACCTTTGCCACTTTATTTATTATGTCTTGGTGTTGTCCTCCTTGGGTCCCTTGTGTTGGGAGATCTGTCAACTTCCATGGCCTGAGAAACTATTTTCTTCTGCAGATTGGGGAAGTTTTCAGCAATTAGTTCTTCAAAGACATTTTCTATCCCTTTTTCTCTCTCTTCTTCTTCTTGTACCCCTATAATGCAAATATTGTTCCATTTGGATTTGTCACACAGTTCTCTTAACATTCTTTCATTCCTAGAGATCCTTTTATCTCTCTCTGCCTCAGCTTCTCTGTATTCTTGTTCTCTAATTTCTATTCCATTTCCTGTCTCCTCTGCCTCATCTAATCTGTTTTTAAATCCCTCCATTGTTTCATTTCAGTTATCTCCCTCCTGAATTTGTCCCTTAGCTCTTGAATATTTTTCTGTAGCTCCATTAGCAGGGTTATGACTTTTATTTTTAATTCTTTTCCAGGAAGACTGGTTATTTCAGTCCCATCAAGCCCACTTTCTGGTGTTTGAGGGATTTTGGATGGAACAATCTTCTTCTTCCTTTTCATAGTCCTGGAGCGATGGGAGTGGTTGCAGGTGAGTGGCACGGGTGTCAGCTGTGAGGACAAAATCCCTTCCTACTTGCCAGTTGCACTGCCAGTTAACTGTGTGCAGGGAGTGGCCTCTGGATTAATCCTCTAAACTGCTGTGGGCACAGTGGCCCTTGGGATGGCCTAGGGCCATGGTGTGGGTTGTTGTCACATGGCTCAGGTGTTTGCAGGGAAGGCAAAGTCCTTTTGTGCCTCCTGGTCATCGTGCCTGTTTCCACTGTTTGGGCTGTTTAGCTGCGCACAGGGAGAAGGCTCTGCATTAAGTTGTGTAGTTGTTGTAGGTGGGGCTGCCCTCTGGCTGGTGTGCAGCAATGATGGGGACAGTGGGTTTGTGCACAGGTGCTGGCAGGGAGGAAGGAGGGGCAGGCTGCTTATTGCAGTGAGGGGCCTTGGGGCTGCATTGTCAACCAGGGGTATAGGGCACTTGAAGCTCCAGAAAGTTCCCAACCTGCTGGGTGGGCTGAGTGTGCCAGGGTGATTTTGTCCACCTTTCCCTTCTCCTAAACCCATGCCCCTTTAGCAGCCTTCTGACTGTTGAGTCTTTTAAAGTGCCTGCTTTTCTTTTGTCCCAGGGAAGCTGGTTGTGTGAACCTGTTTGCGGTCTTAGTCTCTGACTTTCATTTTCAGCCCCTCTAATCTCTAGAGCATCATGCACTGTGGGTCTTTGCTCCTGGGGTAGATTTCTAGGTCTGGGTATTTAGCAGTCCTGTGCTTCCACTCCCTCCCTGCTCTGATTCTCTTCCTCTCACCAGTGAGCTGGGGTGGGGGCAGTGCTCAGGTCCTGCTGGGTCAAGGCTTTTTACTTTACACTTTTCGCTGAAATGTTGACTTTTCCCAGGTATAGACCAGCTGGTGTACTCTTACTTCTGGTCACTTTTTAAAGAATTGTTGTATTTGCTGTATTTTCAAAATATATGTGGTTTTGGGAGTAGATTTCTGCCACACTTCTCATGCTGCCATCTTTTCTCTTCTCCTCTAAATCCTCTAAAAGGACTTTTTAAAGAGGAAATAAAGGCCATAACTAGAAGCAAAAAATTATGAAAACAGAAAACTTCACTGGTAAAAGCAAAGATATAATAAAGGTAGTAGATAATTCCTTAAAAGCTAGAATGAAGGTTAGAAGACAAAACTAGTAAAATCAACTACCTCCAAAAATTAGCTAAGGAAATCCCTAAAAATCTGTCAAATGCACTAAATAAGGTATTATTTATTTATGAATAAACAAAAAAGATGACAAATGCATTAACTGTGGAGATCAGCTTTAAAATGTAGTTACTGTTAGAATGCATTCAAACTTAAGTGACATTATCAACTTAACATAGACTGATTTATATTAATACATCATATAGAAACCATATTACCATAACCACAAACCAAAATGTAGAGCACATAGACAAAAAAATAAAGAGGAAAGAATCCAGCCATAACACTAAAGAAAGCCATCACACACAAGGAAAGAGAACAAGAGAAGAGAGGATCAGAGGAGAACAAAAACCAGAAAATGTATAACATAATGGCAAGAAGTACATACATATTAGTAGTTACTTTAAATGTAAGTGGACTTTATACTCCTATGAAAAAACATAAGGTAAGTGAATACATTAAAAAACAACCATCTATCTGGTGCCTACAAGAGACTCATTTCAGATCTACAGACACACACAGACTGAAATTGGAAGGATGGAAAAATATTTCACACATATATAAATGAAAAAAAGAAACTGGTGTAGCAGTACTTAGACAAAACAGAATTTCAAACAAAGACTGTAACAAGAAACACAGAAGGATATTATATAAGGGTTAAGAACTCAATCCAGCAAGAAGATATAACAAGTGTAAATATCTACATACTCAACAGAGGAGGTCCTAAATACATACAGCAAATATTAACAGATGTGAATGGAGGGATTGAAAGTAATGCAATTATAGTAGGAGGCTTTAACACACCAGTTACCTTTATGGGTAGATCAAACAGAAATATAAGGGAACAGTGGCTTTGAATGACACATTAGGCTCTATGGACCTAACAGATATATAAAGAATATCACATCCAAAAAGAGGTATTCACTCTTTTCAAGAGCATATGGAATATTCTCCAGGATAAATTACATGTAAGCCTACAAAACAAGTCTTAATGAACTTTGGCAAAACTGAAATCATACCATACATTTTCTCCAACCACAACAGTATGAAATGAGCAATCAATTTTGGGGGAGGAGTGAATTGGAAGAAACACTAATACATGGAGGCTAAACAGCATGCTACTAAACAACCAATGGGTCAACAAAGAAATTGGAATCAAAAAATACTTGGACAGTAATGATAATAGGAACACAACAATGCAATATTATGGGGATGTGGCAATGCAGTTCTAAGAGGGAAGTTTATAGTGTTAAATGCCTACCTCAGGAAATAAAGAAAAAACTCAATTTAACCATACAGCTAAAGGAACTAGAAAAAAACAATGCCCAAAGTTAGTAGAAGGAAGAAAATAACAATAAAAATTAGTGCAAAAATGAATGGAAAAAGGGGGCAGAGCCAAGATGGCAGCGTGAGTAGAGCAGCAGAAATCTCCCAAAACCATATATATTTTTGAAAATACAACAAATACAACTATTCCTAAAAGAGAGACCAGAAGACACAGGACAATAGCCAGACTACATCCACACCTGCGAGAACCCAGTGCTTGTGAAGGGGGTAAGATACAAGCCATGGCCCAGCGGGACCTGAGCGCCCCTCCCCCCAGCTCCTGGTGGGAGGAGAGGAGTCAGAGTGGGTAGAGAGGAGGAACCCAGGACTGCTAAATACCCAGCCCTAGCCACCCGCAAGAGAGCACAGATGCAGTGCATAGTGTGCTGGATACTAGGGAAATGGGACAGTAAGACCTGTGAGTGGGTCCCCGCAGACGGTGACCCTGGGACAAAGAAAAGCGAGTGCTTTTTGAAAGTCTTAAAGGGACAGGGACCCCACAGCTGGACAGAAGTGTTCCGGGACATGTAGCATAGTAGCTGGGAATCCCAGGGAACTCTGGGCACCCTAATTGGCTGGGCTGCAGTGCAGATCGGAGGCCCCTCATGGCGATAAACAGCCTCCTGCCTGCTTCCCCTCTGACGCAGCTCCACCATATTGGAGCAGGAGCCTGAGGCCAGCTATGCCCACAGCAACCACAGAGCTTAACTCCACAGCCGCTGGGCAAGAATCAGAGACCCCCGTCTGTGCACACCTGCCCAGAAGAAGCTGCTAGAGGTCACTGTTCTCCCAGGACAGGAAGGCCACAAACCAGCAAGAAGGGACATTATCCCAGGCAACACATGCACCAGCCCCACACAACTACCTCTATTGCGATGGAAAGGCAGAAAAATTTGATACAGACCAAAATCACAGAGTCAACCCCTGAGAAAGAGATAGACTTAACCAATCATCCTGAAAAAGAATTCAAAATAAAGGTCATAACCATGCTGATGGAGCTGCAGAGCAATATCCAAGAGCTAAGGGATGATGTCCAGAGGGAGATTACAGAAATGAAACAATCTCTGGATGATTTATAAACAGAACGGATAAGATGCAAGAGGCCATTGATGGAATAGAAAACAGAGAACAGGAATGCATAGAAGCTGATGCAGAAAGAGATAAAAGGATCTCAAGGAATGAAACAATATTAAGAGAACAGTGTGACCAATCCAAAAGGAACAATATTCACATTATAGGGGTACCAGAAGAAGAAGAAGAGAGAAAAAGGGATAGAAAGTGTCTTTGAAGAAATAGTGGCTGAAAACTTCCCCAAATTGGGGGAGGAAATAATCAGTCAGACCACGGAAGTACACAGAACTCCCAACAGAAGGGACCCAAGGAGGACAACACCAAGACACATAATAATTAAAATGGCAAAGATCAAGGACAAGGAAAGAGTTTTAAAGGCAGCTAGAGAGAGGAAAAAGGTCACCTATAAAGGAAAACCCATCAGGCTATCAACAGACTTCTCAATAGAAACCTTACAGGCCAGAAGAGAATGGCATGATATACTTAATGCAATGAAACAGAAGGGCCTCGAACCAAGAATACTGTATCCAGCACGATTAACATTAAAGTATGAAGGAGTGATTAAGCAATTCCCAAACAAAAGTTGAGGGAATTTGCCTCCCACAAACCACCTCTACAGGGTGTTCTAGAGAGACTGCTCTAGATGGGAGCACTACTAAGACAAAATAGATGTCACTAGAGAAAATAAAATCACAGCAGAGAAAGCAGACCAACCAAATACTAACTAAAGGCAAAAAATAAAATTAACTACCCACAAAAGCAGTTCAAGGAAACACAAAAGAGCACATAATAAAACAAGCAACATATAAAGAATGGAAGAGGAGGAATAAGAAGGGAGAGAAATAAAGAATCACCAGACAGTGCTTATAACAGCTCAATAAGCGAGTTAAGTTAGACAGCAAGATACTAAAGAAGCTAACCTTGAACCTTTGGTAACCACGAATCTAAAGCCTGCAATGGCAATAAGTACATATCTTTCAATAATCACCCTAAATGTAAATGGACTGAATGCACCAATCAAAAGACACAGAGTAATAGAATGGATAAAAAAACAAGACCCATCTATACGCTGCTTACAGGAAACTCACCTCAAAGCCAAAGGCAAGCACAGACTATAAGTCAAGGGATGGAAAAAGATATTTCATGCAAACAACAGCGAGAAAAAAGCAGGTGTTGCAGTACTAGTATCAGACAAAATAGACTTCAAAACAAAGAAAATAACAAGAGATAAAGAAGGACATTACATAATGATAAAGGGCTCAGATCAACAAGAGGATATAACCATTATAAATATATATGCACCCAATACAGGAGCACCAACATATGTGAAACAAATACTAACAGAATTAAAGGAGGAAATAGAATGCAATGCATTCATTATAGGAGACTTCAACACAAAACTCACTCCAAAGGACAGATCCACCAGACAGAAAATAGTAAGGACACAGAGGCACTGAACAACACACTAGAACAGATGGACCTAATAGACATCTATAGAACTCTACATCCAAAAGCAACAGGATACTCATTCTTCTCAACTGCACATGGAACATTCTCCAGAATAGATCACATACTAGGCCACAAAAAGAGACTCAGTAAATTCAAAAAAATCGAAATTCTACCAACCAACTTTTTGGACCACAAAGGTATAAAACTAGAAATAAATTGTACAAAGAAAACAAAAAGGCTCACAAACACATGGAGGCTTGTAGGGTGCCACCCATAGATGATTCTGTTTCTATGGGAATTGTTTGCCTTCCCTGTTGTCTGTGGTGCATGCCGCAGGTCACTAAATCTAAACCGAGATCTGTTTCTTGTTATCTCTACCCCCTCATTGCCTGGCGCCAGGGACGACTTGCCCCAGCGACTGGAGGCAATTACATTCCTGGAGTAAAGCATTGTCGCACGCCCCGTCCTCGCCGGCAAGAACAGCACGCAACAACAGCAGGATTCTTCTGCAGAAAGCTTTAATCTTCAGCTCTTTTGTGATACAATCATCAGGGGAAGAACACAAAGGGAAAGACTGGGCTAGCTATATAGTTCTCATGCTCCAAGCTGATTGCGCGCTGCCTGTGATGCTTCATTAGCATAGCTGCTACGATACGCCAATTGGTTAGCAGGTGAAGGTCTAATTAGCATGTGGTATGCGGCCAGGAAGTACGGGACTTTCCAGTGGCGGGATTATCCAGAAGTAGTCTTTGTTTTACCTACAACTTTCTCTTAAGCTGGGCGCCATTTTTGGGTGCGGCGGGTATGGCTACCAACATCTCCCCCTTTTTTGTTTTGTTGAAACTCAGGGCGGAACTTGTCAGCTGAGGTGGAGATAGAGGCCTGATCTCCAGAAACTTTAGTGTCCAATTAGTGGAGAAGGGTATGCGGACACTGACCCTTATGCAATCAGGCATGTCTCACAGAGGGGCCCATAACCTCCTGCAGTGCAGTGCCTCGCACCCTCTAGCTGACGGTGGGACCGCCCGGTACAAAGGGTCTGGGCCTGTGCAATGACCCTCTTGCACCGAGTTTCGTACGTGAAGCTTCGGGTAAGCGAATAGGTACCCAAACCTGGTGCAATGCCACAAGGGCTCAGGGTGCGAGGGCTACCTAAGCTAAAGTTGTGCTTCTTTCTTGAGCATGTTAAGCCATACTTGGGGAGAGGCGCCCATTTCTACTGCCATCAAGGCTTGAGCAATTACCACTTTATCTCACCGTTGTTGGGCTTTGAGCTTGCACAACAACCAGAGTAGGAGCATGAGACCTCCAAGCATGAATACACTTATCCCAGCTATGCCCGCCCACTCCTTGACGTGGGAGAGAGCTCTGTGGAACCAGGAAGACAGTCCTTCTGCCACGGAGATGTCTATTCTCGTGGAGTTGATGTGGATTATCTCTCGCCGTAGCTCTTCCAATGTTCCATCAAAGTCTTGGGACCAGTTTCCTGAAAGATACTGGGACAGGCTTCGTGACAGATTAGCTGCTCGCGTAAAGTTTTCATATTGTATGCTAGTAATGCAGAGAGCGCGAAACTTTCGCTCACATCCCAATTGGGCTAACTGCCAGAGCACATCTAGTTGCTCTTCCACTAGATCTACTCGCTGATTGAGGACCATTATTCCTCCTTTCAGCTTGCCATCAAGCGTGGACTGATGGTCAAGGGCAGAGGATACTGATTCCGCAAGGTTATTGAGTTCTGTAGCTGATTTGATAGAGGTGTCTAAAGCTATGCCAGCTGCGGTGGCTGCAACTGCGGATATGGAGAGTAGAAGCACTATAGCGGCTGTAGCACCGAAATCACGTTTCTCCCGAAACAGGGTCATGGTGTTAGGTGCGTCTACTGGGACGGGGACCCAACGAGGAATGCGGGCTATTAAGGCATTGGTGAAGTTAAGCGCATCCCAGCATTGCGATAAGAAACAGGTATCATTGGTGCAGAGGTCAAAACTACTATTGGACAAAATAAACAGAAATGGGGGGTGGACGCATACTGGAGTAGGTGGAAAAGTTGCAGAATTTTGTACTTCATTTACTGTTGTACAGATGAAGGCGTCGGGGTCATTCTTTACAGAAATTTTGGACTGATTGAACTGGCAGGACACATTACTTATACCACCGATTATTCCCCCAAGAAGGGCGGTGAACGGGGAAAGGTCAGTACATGAACCATTAACTCCACATAGCATCCATTTGTGAAAAGGATTCATATCCATCTCTTGCAGGTAGTCTCCCTGTTTCATGTTGTGATTATTAGGCTTGCCAGGCCCTAAGGGCCCTGGGGCATGCATATCCGGGGAGATGGTATATGTCTGTTCTGCATTTGCCCAGGTTGCTTTATGGGACTGGCAATCTGTCCAGGGCCATAACTCTCCCTCATAGTCACCTAAACAGTGAGGGGCATACTTAGGTTGTAGGGGACTGGTGGTAGAAGCACTAGTATTAAGAGGGTCTATAAATGTGCCATTGATCCAGATGACTTGATGGATTGCTCCTAGGATTGTGTAGTTTCTATTTGAGCTATTTATCGCCCACTGGTTGACTTCGCTGAACCACCCATACTTGCGCACTTTCAGGGAAATACAGTTAGTTAGATTTTGAGTGGTGAAGCATAGTGATCCATTGGTTACAAAGGACCGGTTTTCTCCCAATGGAGCCGTTATAGTATCTTTTGCTAGGTATGGCAGGTTTATGCTAGAGTTGGTAGTGAAAAAACGTGGAAAAACTGCTGCATTGAAGCAGACTGGCATAGGCTTAGGAAAGGCAGACAATATTCCCCATCTCAATACTCCCTGAATCGGGGTTCCCAGTGACAGGAGCAGGATCAGCAGGTACAAAGAGGTCATCTCCTTTGTCCAAGACTTTCTTTGTCAGGCGCTCCGGGATCCAGAAGGGGTTTTCTTCACCCTGGGGGAAAACACATACAGCTCCCCTGGATCTTATTATGATTGGATCCGGGCCTTTCCACTGGTTAGATAATACATCCTTCCATTTCACTAGTTCCTGTGGGTCTTTTGGCCATTGATTGTGGCGGTCTGCTGCTGTATGACCTCTATCATCCAAATTTAAAAAATTGAGAGTGAAGAGTGCTATGGCTATAGCCGATTTGGGTGTTGGGGGTACGCCTTCAATTCCCCCTTTCTGTTTAATTAGATAGGATTTGAGAGTGCGGTTCGCGCGCTCCACAATCCCTTGACCCTGTGGGTTGTAAGGAAGACCAGTGATATGTTTAATTCCCATGTGATGACAAAATTGAGCAAATTTGGCAGAAGTATAGGCGGGACCATTGTCTGTTTTGAGGATTTGGGGTAACCCCCATGCGCTCCAAGCCTCAAGACAGTGGTGAATGACATGGGAAACTTTCTCTCCAGACAATGGGGAGGCAAATATGACTCCCGAACAAGTATCTACAGATACATGCACATATTTCAGCTTCCCAAAGGAAGAAATATGTGTTACATCCATTTGCCAAACCTGTAAAGGCTTAATACCTCTAGGATTGATCCCAACATGAGGTGTGGGAAGAAAACTGCAGCAGTGTTGGCAGCTAAGAACAATGTTCCTAGCTTCGGCTCTGGTTATGCTAAACCGCTTGTGCAGTGTTTCAGCAGTGACATGGAATTGTGAGTGGAATTTTGAAGCTGTGGCGACAGGGTCTAGCAGAGGGAAAGCTATGCTTCTAGTTGCAAGGTCTGCTAAGTGGTTGCCTTGGGTCATAGGCCCGGGAAGGCCTGAATGTGCTCTAATGTGGGTCATATATAAAGGAGAGCGTCTAAGGAGTAATTGTGATTGTATTTGTTTGAACAGGGTAGCTACTGAACTAGATGCTTTGATCAGTCCTGCTACTTCTAGGGAATTAACTGCATTAACAACATAACTAGAGTCTGACACAATATTTAAAGGTCCATGAAAGGTTTGTAGTACTTCCAAAACTATATGGCATTCTACTATCTGCGGAGTATTGGGTGTATAGTTTTTTGTTACAACTTCGCCATTATGGACATAGGCACCTGTACCTGTCTTGGACCCATCTGTGTAGACTGTCTCCCCATGTGGCAACGGGGTTTGGCTAGTGATTCGAGGGAACACTAAGGGATGAGTTTTAGCAAAATTGAGGAGGGGATGCTTTGGGAAATGATTATCAAAGGTTCCTGAGAAGCTATAAGCAAGTATGGCCCAATCATCATTCATAGCACATAATATTTGTATCTGCTCCATATTGTAAGGGGTTATGATTGTTGCTGGAGCTTTCCCAAAATGTGTAAATGAGTTTTTTACTCCCCTCAGAGCGAGATTGGCTATGGCAGCTGGGTAGTATTCTATCGTTCTAGCCTGAGAGGCTTGGGGATGGATCCAGATCAGTGGCCCTCGTTGCCACAAGACTGCAGTTGGCAGTCCCGGAGTAGGAAGGATGCATAATTCAAAGGGTTCATTTAATTGTATCCTATTCAATTGTGCTGTCATTAAGGCCTGTTCTACCTTGTGGATGGCCTGCACTGCCTCAGGTGTAAGGGAGCGCGGAGATGTTAGTTGTGAGTCCCCTTCTAGGATTTTAAATAGCGGTTTCAATTCAGTGGTAGGTATCTTTAAAAATGGCCGCAACCAATTAATGTCTCCTAGGAGTTTCTGGAAATCATTCAAAGTTCGCAGCTGATCATGTCTTATCTCAAGCTTTTGGGGGTAAATAACATCTGTGGAAATAGTGGTTCCTAGGAATTTGCTAATACTAGATTTCTGGACTTTCTCACTGGCAATATTCAGTCCCCATGATTCTAGGGATTTAGAGAGCTTTACATAGGCCTCTTCTACTCCTGCTGATTGTGGGGAGCAGAGAAGGATATCATCCATATAGTGAATAATTTTTAGTTTGGGGTAGTTTTTGCGAATAGGTGCTAATGCCTTTTGAACATACAGCTGACATATGGTGGGGCTATTTGCCATTCCTTGAGGGAGGACTTTCCACTGAAATCTGGCATCTGGTTGCTCATGATTAATAGCTGGCAGGGTAAAAGCAAACCTTTCTCTATCTTTGGTGTTTAGGTGTATGGAGAAGAAACAATCTTTGATGTCTATTATGATTACTTTCCATTCTTTGGGTAGAGCAGAGAGAAGTGGCAGTCCTCGCTGGACAGGTCCAAATAGCCTCATTTGAGCATTTACTGCTCTCAAGTCATGAAGCAATCTCCATGATCCTGACTTTTATCTGATTATAAATATGGGCGTATTCCATGGAGATACAGAAGGTTCTAAATGTCCTAATTGGAGCTGTTCTTGTACTAAGTGGTGAGCTGCTTCCAATTTCTCAGAGGATAGGGGCCACTGAGGAACCCATATGGCCTCCTCCGTAAGCCAAGGTATGGGCATGGCGTCTTCAATGGCCCCTAGGAAAAACCCAGGCCATGACAGTCATTTTTTACTTTGGGAAGAATAGGCTCTGTACGTCCCTGTTGGTGTTTTCCTAGACCTTTACCAGGGATATATCCCATATCCATCATTATGCCTTGAGCGGGAGTGGAATACTCATTAATTAGTTTAAGGCCTAATGCTTGCATCACATCTCTTCCCCATAGATTGACCGGTAGGGGGAGCACATAAGGGGTAACGGTACCTTCCTGCCCCTCAGGCGCCCCCCATTTTAATGGTCTGGTGCTAATGGTAGGACTAGACTCATATCCTAAACCCTGTAAAGAGTGTGAGGACTGGATTACTGGCCATTTGGAGGGCCACCAGGTTGCAGAGATAATACTTTTATCTGCTCCAGTATCTAGGATTCCTTCAAAACTTTTTCCTTCTATTTTAAGGGTCAATTTTGGTCTGTCTGCTAAATCTAATACTATAAAGGCTGAACTGTAATTAGAAGAGCCAAACCCTCTCTCTCCTCTCTTATCTGTGGCGGCTGAATATTTGGCATGGAGACTAGGCAAAACTAAAAGTTGGGCGATGCGATCCCCAGGGGAGATAGGGTAAATACCCCTAGGGGCTGAGCACATAATTTTCACTTGTCCTTCATAATCCTGATCAATGACTCCAGGGTGAACTACAAGGCCTTTCAGGGTTGCTGAGGAACGTCCTAACAGCAATCCCACAGTGTTCGGGGGCAAAGGGCCTTTAAAGTCTGATGGAATGGGCTGAACTCCCATCTGCGGGGTTAAGACTATTCTGGTGGTGGCACGGATGTCCAATCCTGCTGAACCTGGAGTAGCTCTCCTTGGGGGGCTGTGCTGCTCCTGAAGGACACTGGTGTGCTGGCTGCCCCATATATTTGCGGGCCCTGGCGGCGGGGGCTCCTCTGGGAGTTTTTTGGCGACTCTAAAGGTTTGCCTTCCAAGTCTTTCACAGATTGGCATTCCTTAGCCCAATGCCTGCCTTTCTTACATCTCGGGCATACTCCAGGGGTTCTTTGGGCCGTCTGCTCGAAGGCTGGGCCTCTACAGTCTCTCTTCATGTGACCCAGTTGCCCACATTGAAAACACTTAACATTCCTATTAAGGTTCTTAGCTTGTCTATGACTCTGCAATATAACGGCGGCTAGGCCTGCATTGGTGAGGGGCCCTCCTACTTCCCTGCAAGCTTTCAACCAAGCAGTCAATCCTTTCTGCTTCCAGGGGGTAATTGCCTGTCTGCATTCTCTGGTGCATTGTTCAAACACTAGTTGTTGGATAAAGGGCATGGCCTGTTCTTGATCTCCAAACACTCGGCCTGCAGCTTCCATCATGCGAGCAACAAAGTCTGAAAATGGCTCGCTTGGCCCTTGAATAATCTTTGTTAAATTGCCTGAAACTTCCCCTTTGTTAGTGAGAGCTTTCCACGCTTTGGCTGCGCACGCATTTATCTGCGCATACACTTGTACCGGGAAGGTGGTCTGGTTAGCAACCCACTGTCCCTGACCTGTTAACATATCAAAATTCCACACGGGCTGCCCCTCAGCAGCATTGGTACGTGCTTGTGTCAGGCTAAGATCATGCCACAATGCCTTCCATTCTATATACTGCCCCATGCTAGAAAGACAGGCTTTTGCTACATACTGCCAGTCTGAGGGCGTCATAGCTGTTTCTGTCAGCCTCTCAATTTGTGCTAGGGTGTAATTAGCACTGACTCCATAGGTCCGAACGGCCTCTGCTAGATCTTTGACCTCTTTATGGGTTAGGGGCTGATGGGCACGTGCTCCATTGTCCTCGATTACGGGGAACATCTGTCTAATTGCCCTTAAATCCTCTGGAGCACAGAAGGAATGTGCGCCGTTCACATAGGGCGGCGGGGCTAAGGGCGATGAGGAGCGTCTCGCTTTCATTTTCCCTTTAGTTTGCGTCTCCGCTTTGCTGGCATTGGTACCTTTGCACTTAGCAGTTCTAGAGACTCTGGTCTCTTCCTCCTCTTCCGAGGATATTGATTCATCTTCTGATTCCCTATTGGAAAGTTGGAGTTCCCTCAACTCTTTCCAGGGGTATTTGCTATTTTCTCCGAGGCGGTCGTCACCTGCTTCTCGGGGCTCTTTCGCTTTTGCCCTGGATGGGCTCTCTCCCTCACTCTGGGGCTTTTTAACTTTCGTTTTAGCGGCCCTTTTTCGGCCACGAGCTAGCTCTGTCTCCCGTTCCGTTTCTGACATACTTTCTTGGATGTCTGACAAGGCTCTCTGACCTGCTTTTATCACCTTTTCACACTTTTCATCCTGCAGGCAAGCTCTAATCAGTTTCCATAGTGGTCTAATGCCTCCTCTCAAGTGTCCCTCTTCTTCCTCTCTATCAAGATCTTTCCCTAACTTGTCCCAGCTCGGGATGGAGAGGGACCCTGAACAGATAAACCAGGGGGCAATACGGTCTACTTCTTTTACAAATGATCCTAAAACTTTGGTGGAGACCTTCAAATTTCGCTCTTTGAGAACTGCCTGTAATGCTGAGACTAACGATGGTGCGTTTCCCATGGTGCCTCTTTATTTACAGAGAACCATCAGCCACCACCCTTAAAAGTGCGTCTCTCGGAACTTACCTCTCCGGGCTTTCTTCTGTCCTGCAGTTCTGAATCCTCTCCAGATGTCTGAAGGGTCCTTCCTGTGCCGGTGATGTTCTGGTTCCCGGGTTTCGGCACCACTTGTCGCGCGCCCCGTCCTCGCCGGCAAGAACAGCACGCAACAACAGCAGGATTCTTCTGCAGAAAGCTTTAATCTTCAGCTCTTTTGTGATACAATCATCAGGGGAAGAACACAAAGGGAAAGACTGGGCTAGCTATATAGTTCTCATGCTCCAAGCTGATTGCGCGCTGCCTGTGATGCTTCATTAGCATAGCTGCTACGATACGCCAATTGGTTAGCAGGTGAAGGTCTAATTAGCATGTGGTATGCGGCCAGGAAGTACGGGACTTTCCAGTGGCGGGATTATCCAGAAGTAGTCTTTGTTTTACCTACAACTTTCTCTTAAGCTGGGCGCCATTTTTGGGTGCGGCGGGTATGGCTACCAACAAAGCATGTTAATCATTGTGTCTAGAAACTTGTTAACCCACTCAGGAATGTGATGCCTGATCAATAAATATGAGAGGCGCCTTTCCAGCACCACTCTTGAGCTGGTATGCCTTGAGTCCCCTGGCTGCCCTACTCAGTCTTCGATATCTCATCGCGTCGCCTCCTCTGTCTGTGGGTCGGCGACGGGGAGGAGTCCAACAAGTAGTGCCCGAACAGAGACCTGAAAGACGGTTGAAACTCAGGGCGGGGAACCTCTGCTCTGTGGCCCTTGCAATTCAAGGGCGGGAAAAAGCTCCGAAGATCAGTGATCCGGTAAGATTCCCTGGAAAGAGTACGTAGGGAACAGGATTGAGACGTCAGGGACACTATAATGGGCCAACATGAAACTAAAGCAAATAAATCGGAGGATTACTTAAAATTACTCCATGCCCTCCTGAAAACACGAGGAGTGAAAACGTCTAAAAAGAACTTTGCTCGACCTCATAAATATATTAAAAAGTATTGTTTCCTAGAAAAATACAACCTACCAAGACTGAGCAAGGAAGAAACACAAAAGTTAAATAAACAAAGTACGAGCAAAGAAATTGAAGCGGTAATCAAAAAACTACCCAAGAACAAAACCCACGGGCCAGATGGATTTACCTCGGAATTTTATCAGACATACAGAGAAGACATAATACCCATTCTCCTTAAAGTTTTCCAAAAATTAGAAGAGGGGGGAATACTCCCAAATTCATTCTATGAAGCCAACATCACCCTAATACCAAAACCAGGAAAAGACCCCACCAAAAAAGAAAATTACAGACCAATATCCCTGATGAATGTAGATGCAAAAATACTCAACAAAATATTAGCAAACAATTCAAAAATATATCAAAAGGATCATACACGACGACCAAGTGGGATTCATCCCAGAGATGGAAGGATGGTACAACATTCAAAAATCTATCAACATCATCCACCGCATAAACAAAAAAAGGGAGAAAAACCACATGATCATCTCCATAGATGCTGAAAAAGCATTCAACAAAATTCAACATCCATTCATGATAAAAACCCTCAGCAAAATGTGTATAGAGGGCAAGTACCTCAACATAATAAAGGCCATATATGATAAACCCACAGCCAACATCATACTGAACAGTGAGAAGCTGAAAGCATTTCCTCTCAGATTGGGAACAAGACAGGGATGCCCACTCTCCCCACTGTTATTTAACATAGTACTGGAGGTCCTAGCCACAGCAATCAGGGAAAACAAAGAAATACAAGGAATGCAGATTGGTAAAGAAGAAGTTAAACTGTCACTATTTCCAGATGACATGATATTGTACATAAAAAACCCTAAAGACTCCACTCCAAAACTACTAGAACTGACATCAGAATACAGCAAAGTTGCAGGATACAAAATTAACACACAGAAATCTGTGGCTTTACTATACACTAACAATGAACCAATAAAAAGAGAAATCAGGAAAACAATTCCATTCACAATTGCATCAAAAAGAATAAAATACCTAGGAATAAACCTAATCAAAGAAGTGAAAGACCTATACCCTGAAAACTATAAGACACTCTTAAGAGAAATGAAAGAGGACACTAGCAAATGGAAACTCATCCCATACTCTTAGCTAGGAAGAATTAATATAGTCAAAATGGCCATCCTGCCCAAAGCAATATACAGATTTGATGCAATCCCTATCAAATTACCAACAACATTTTTCAACGAACTGGAACAAATAGTTCAAAAATTCATATGGAAACACCAAAGACCCCAAATAGCGAAAGCAATCCTGAGAAGGAAGAATAAAGTGGGGGGGGATCTCGCTCCCCAACTTCAAGCTCCACTACAAAGCCACAGTAATCAAGACAATTTGGTACTGGCACAAGTACAGAGGCACAGACGAAGGGAACAGATTAGAGACTCCAGACATTAACCCAAACATATATCTCCCCATTTTTTATGATCAATTAATATATGATAAAGGAGTCATGGACATACAATGGGGAAATGACAGTCTCTTCAACAGATGGTGCTGGCAGAACTGGACAGCTACATGTAGGAGAATGAAACTGGATCACTGTCTAACCCCATATACAAAAGTAAATTCGAAATGGATCAAAGACCTGAATGTAAGTCATGAAACCATAAAACTCTTAGAAAAAAACATAGGAAAAAATCTGTTGGACATAAACATTAGCGACTTCTTCATAAACATATCTCCCAGGGCAAGGAAAACAAAAGCAAAAATGAACAAGTGGGGCTACATCAAGCTGAAAAGCTTCTCTACAGCAAAGGACACCATCAATAGAACAAAAAGATAAACTACAGTATGGGGGAATATATTCATAAATGACAGATCCGATAAAGGCTTGACATCCAAAATATATAAAGAGCTCACCCACCTCAACAAACAAAAAACAAATAATCCAATTAAAAAATGGGCAGGGGAGCTGAACAGACAATTCTCCAGAGAAGAAATTCAGATGGCCAACAGACACATGAAAAGATGCTCCACATCGCTAGTTATCAGAGAAATGCAAATTAAAACCACAATGAGATATCACCTCACACCACTTAGGATGGCTACCATCCAAAAGACAACAACAAATGTTGGCGAGGCTGTGGAGAAAGGGGAACCCTCCACTGCTGGTGGGAATGTAAATTAGTTCAACTGTTGTGGAAAGCAGTATGGAGGTTCCTCAGAATGCTCAAAATAGAAATACCATTTGACGCAGGAATTTCACTTCTAAGAATTTACCCTAAGAATGCAGCAGCCCAGTTTGAAAAAGACAGATGCACCCCTATGTTTATCACAGCACTATTTACAATAGCCAAGAAACAGAAGCAACCTTAGTGTCCATCAGTAGATAAATGGATAAAGTAGACATGGTTCATATACATAATAGCCATAAGAAGAAATCAAATCCTACCATTTGCAGCAACATGGATGGGGCTAGAGGGTATTATGCTCAGTGAAATAAGCCAAGCAGAGAAAGACAAATACCAAATGATTTCACTCATATGTGGAGTATAAGAACAAAGAAAACCTGAAGGAACAAAACAGCAGCAGAATCACAGAATGCAACAATGGACTAACAGTTACCAAAGGGAAAGGAACTGGAGAGAATGGGAGGGTAGGGAGATATAAGGGCGGGGAAGAAGGAAGGGGGTACTATGATTAGCATGTATAAAGTGGGGACTGGGGGAAAGGGGAGGGCTGTACAACACAGAGAAGACAAGTAGTGATTCTCAAGCATCTTACCACGCTAATGGACAGTGACTGTAATGGGGTTTGTGGGGGGGACTTGGTGAAGGGGGGAGTCTAGTACACATAATGTTCTTCATGTAATTGTAGATTAATGATAACAAAAAAATAAAAATAAAAAAGTATTTTTATCAGTTGCCTCCACAGGGAACCCTCAGACAAGCTGATGGGAGTAATGCATTAAGAGATTTCAAAGAGGCTCACAGACAGGCAAACACTATCCCTGTGCCAGTTTGACTGGATCAGTAGCCCCTTAATATAGAAAAAGTGGCATCCTTACACAACTTAAAGAACAGCTTCAGATAGACAGATTAGAATTTTCCCCAAGCCCATGGAATTCCCCTGTATTTGTTATAAAAAAGAAGTCAGGAAATTAGAGACTCTTACATGACTTAAGGCAAATTAATGCGGTTCTTAAACCTATGGGACCTTTACAACAAGGCCTCCCTTTTCCGGCTATGATTCCAAAAGACTGGAATATGGCTATCATTGACCTTAAAGATTGCTTTTTTACCTTGCTCCCCATTCAAAGCAGTCCTCTTAGGCCTGCGTTACTTTCTCCTGTGTAATGTAAATACAGCCTGTAAAGTAATCAAGCTGAACCCTCAGATCAACAGTAAATAGCTCTATTCTATTAATTGCTTTCCTTAGAGGCAGTCATCCTGGAGCTAAGCATTTCATTGTCTGCAGCCCCAGGGAAGCAAAACAAGCTTGTGACACAGATCAAGGCTCTAGTGGTGAAAAGTCACACAGTCCCTGCATTTATCAGACAGGCAGGGGCCTCTGGAGGAATGACTGAAGCTCAGGCAGAAAAAACTAGGAAAACTAACTGAGAGCAATTCGATCCCTAAACTCTAAAAAAGAAGTATCTTATCTTCTGCACACAAACCTGGCCCCAGTACAAACTCTCTGATTAGAGAGGCTTGGCCCCTGAAAGAATTATGCAATATAATGTTATGCAGCTAAATATATTTTGCCACAAGGGAAGAAAATAGTCAAAAGACCGATGAACTACTACAATATAGAGCTAGTTTTCTAAATTCTTTTAGTGAAAATCTATTCTACTTATTAAGTTCATCATTATCTTTGAGAATTGAGAAGTCTTAAACTAAACTCCCTGAAACAGAAGAAATGTATCTTCTGCAATAGAGCCTGGCTTTAAATGACTGGAGCTAGAATGGTACTTGTATTTCAATTCCAGTCCCCTGGACACACACAGTCCCTATCATCAGTTCAGAGCCTTCATGGGCCCTGTTAGTCTGGGGCCATCTAAACCTTAATCCAGTTATGTAAACTGCTCACCCTTAGAGTGTATTCTTGAAAACTGAAGTACTTTTAATCAAGTAAGCTAAAAGGAAAGAAGGCAATTAAATATTACTAACTCAAATCCTTATATCAGTTTGTCTGTCTGTGTATATGTTTTTATAAGAAAAGTGTTCCTAACTGTAGTCATTACATCTCAATTTGTATGTTTGTGTGTCTAAGTGTGTAAATGAAAAATATTTTCCTACCTCCGAATGCTATTAATAAAAATTGATTTAAAAACAAGCGCTTGTGGACAAGTTCGCCATCATCTACATCTTCCCCTGAGAAGGAACCTGGGGAGATAAATTTAACCAGTATTCCTGACAAAGAATTCAAAACAAAAGTCATAACCATGCTGATGGACTTGCAGAGAAATATGCAAGAACTAAGTAGGGAGAATACAGAAATAAAACAAGCTCTGGAAGAACTTCAAAACAGAATGGACGAGATATAAGAGACCATTAATGGACTAGAAAACAGAGAACAGGAACGCAGAGAAGCTGATGCAGAGAGAGATAAAAGGATCTCCAGGAATGAAAGAATTTTAAGAGAACTGAGTGACCAAACGAAATGGAACAATATCCGCATTATAGGGGTACCAGAAGAAGAAGAGAGAAAAAGGGATAGAAAGTGTCTTTGAAGAAATATTGCTGAAAACTTCCCCAAACTAGGGGAGGAAATGGCCTCTCAGACCACAGAGGTACACAGAACTCCCATGAAGAGGGATCCAAGGAGGGCAACACTAAGACACATAATAATTAAAATGGCAAAGATCAAACACAAGGAAAAAGTATTAAAGGCAGCCAGAGAGAAAAAAAAGGTCACCTACAAAGGAAAACCCATCAGGCTATCATCAGACTTCTCAACAGAAACCCTACAGGCCAGAAGAGAATGGCATGATATACTTAATGCAATGAAACAGAAGGGCCTCGAACCAAGAATACTGTATCCAGCACAATTATCATTTAAATATGAAGGAGGGATTAAACAATTCCCAGACAAGCAAAAGTTGAGGGAATTTGCCTCCCACAAACCACCTCTACAGGGCATCTTACAGGGACTGCTCTAGATGGGAGCACTCCTAAAAAGAGCACACAACAAAACACCCAACATATGAAGAAGGGAGGAGGAGGAATAAGAAGGGAGAGAAATAAAGAATCAGCAGACCATGTTTATAATAGCTCAATAAGTGAGTTAAGTTAGACAGTAAGATAGTAAAGAAGCTAACCTTGAACCTTTGGTAACCACAAACTTAAAGCCAGCAATGGCAGTAAGTACATACCATTCAATAATCACCCTAAATATAAATTGACTGAATGTACCAATCAAAAGACACAGAGTAATAGAACGGATAAAAAAGCAAGACCCATACATATGCTGCTTACGAGAGACTCACCTCAAACCCAAAGACATGCACAACCTTCCAAGACTGACCCAAATGAAAAAAGATATTTCTTGCAAACAACAGAGAGAAAGAAGCAGGTGTTGCAATACTTATATCAGACAAAATAGATTTCAAAATAAAGAAAGTAACAAAAGATAAAGAAGGACATTACATAATGATAAAGGGCTCAGTCCACAAAGAGAATATAACCATTATAAATATATATGCACCCAATACAGGAGCACCAAAATATGTGAAACAAATACTAATAGAATTAAAGGAGGAAATAAAATGCAATGCATTCATTTTGGGAGACTACAACACACCACTCACTCCAAAGGACAGATCGACCAGACAGAAAGTAAGTAAGGACACAGAGGCACTGAACAACACACTAGAACAGATGGACCTAATAGACATCTACAGAACTCTACACCCAAAAGCAACAGGATATACATCCCTCTCAAGTTCACATGGAACATTCTCCAGAATGGACCACATACTAGGCAACAAAAAGAGCCTCAGTAAATTCAAAAAGATTGAAATCCTACCAACTAACTTTTGAGACCACAAAGGCATAAAACTAGAAATAAATTCTACAAAGAAAGCAAAAAGGCCCACAAACACATGGAGGCTTAACAACATGCTCCTAAATAATCAATGGATCAATGACCAAATCAAAATGGGGATCCAGCAATATATGGAAACAAACGACAAGAACAACATAAAGCCCCAACTACTGTGGGATACAGCAAAAGCAGTCTTAAGAGGAAAGTATACAGTAATCCAGGCATATTTAAAGAAGGAAGAACAATCACAAATGAATGGTCTAATGTCACAATTATCAAAATTGGAACAAGAAGAACAAATGAGGCATAAGGTCAGCAGAAGGAGGGACATAATAAAGATCAGAGAAGAAATAAATAAAATTGAGAAATAAAACAATAGAAAAAAATCAATGAAACCAAGAGCTGATTCTTCAAGAAAATTAACAAAGTAGAAAAGCCTCTAGCCAGACTTATTAAGAGGAAAAGAGAATCAGAATCAGAACATCAACAGAATCAGAAACAAGAAAGGAAAAATCACAATGGACCCCACAGAAATACAAGGAATTATTAGAGAATACTATGGAAACCTATATGCTAACAAGCTGGGAAACCTAGGAGAAATGGACAACTTCCTAGAAAAATACAACCTTCCAAGACTGACCCAGAAAGAAACAGAAAATCTAAACAGACCAATTACCAGCAACGAAATTGAAGTGGTAATAAAAAAACTACCAAAGAAGAAAACCCCCGGGCCAGATGGATTTACCTCGGAATTTTATCAGACATACAGGGAAGACATAATACCCATTCTCCTTAAAGTTTTCCAAAAAATAGAAGAGGAGGGAATACTCCCAAACTCATTCTATGAAGCCATCATCACCCTAATACCAAAACCAGGCAAAGACCCCAGCAAAAAAGAAAAGTACAGACCAATATCCCTGATGAACATAGATGCAAAAATACTCAACAAACTATTAGCAAACCGAATTCAAAAATACATCAAAAGGATCATACACCATGACCAAGTGGGATTCATCCCAGGAATGCAAAGATGGTACAACATTCGAAAATCCATCAACGTCATCCACCACATCAACAAAAAGAAAGACGAAAACCACATGATCATCTCCATAGATGCTGAAAAAGCATTCGACAAAATTCAACATCCATTCATGATAAAAACTCTCAACAAAATGGGTATAGAGGGCAAGTACCTCAACATAATAAAGGCCATCTATGATAAACCCACAGCCAACATCATACTGAACAGCGAGAAGCTGAAAGCTTTTCCTCTGATATCAGGAACAAGACAGGGATGCCCACTCTCCCCACTGTTATTCAACATAGTACTGGCGGTCCTAGCCATGGCAATTAGACAAAACAAAGAAATACAAGGAATCCAGATTGGTAAAGAAGAAGTTAAACTGTAACTATTTGCAGATGACATGATATTGTACATAAAAAACCCTAAAGACCACTCAAATACTACTAGAGCTAATATTGGAATTCATCAAAGTTGCAGGATACAAAATTAACACACAGAAATCTGTGGCTTTCCTATACACTAACAATAAACTAATAGAAAGAGAAATCAGGAAGACAATTCCATTCACAATTGCATCAGAAAGAATAAATACCTAGGAATAAACCTAACCAAAGAAGTAAAAGACCTATACCCTGAAAACTATAAGACACTCTTAAGAGAAATTAAAGAGGTCACTAACAAATGGAAACTCATCCCATGCTCCTGGCTAGGAGGAATTAATTTCATCAAAATGGCCATCCTGCCCAAAGCAATATACAGATTCGATGCAATCCCTATCAAACTACCAACAACATTTTTCAATGAACTGGAACAAATAGTTCAAAAATTCAAATGGTAACACCAAAGACCCCGAATAGCTAAAGCAATCCTGAGAAGGAAGAATAAAGTGGGGGGGGATCTCACTCCCCTACTTCAAGCTCTACTACAAAGCCACAGTAATCAATATAATTTGGTACTGGCACAAGAACAGAGCCACAGACAAATGGAACAGAATAGAGACTCCAAACATTAACCCAAACATATATGGTCAACTAATATTTGATAAACGGGCCATGGATATACAATGGGGAAATGAGAGTCTCTTCAACAGATGGTGCTGGCAAAACTGGACAGCTACATGTAAGAGAGTGAAACTGGATCACTGTCTAACCCCATACACAAAAGTAAATTCGAAATGGATCAAAGACTTGAATGTAAGTCATGAAACCATAAAACTCTTAGAAAAACACAAAGGCAAAAATCTCTTAGACATAAACATGAGTGACCTCTTCTTGAACATATCTCCCCGGGCAAGGAAAACAAACGCAAAAATGAACAAATGGGACTATATCAAGCTGAAAAGTTTCTGTACAGCAAAGGACACCATCAATAGAACAAAAAGGTATCCTACAGTATGGGAGAATATATTCGTAAATGACAGATCCGATAAAGAGTTGACATCTAAAACGTATAAAGAGCTCACACAACTCAACAAACGAAAAGCAAATAATCCAATTAAAAAAAGGGCAGAGGAGCTGAATAGACAGTTCTCTAAAGAAGAAATTCAGATGGCCAACAGACACATGAAAAGATGCTCCACATCGCTCATCATCAGAGAAATGCAAATTTAAACCACAATGAGATATCATCGCACACCAGTAAGGATGGCTACCATCCAAGAGACAAACAACAACAAATTTTGTCGAGGTTGTGGAGAAAGGGGAACCCTCCTCCACTGCTGGTGGGAATGTAAATTAGTTCAACCATTGTGGAAAGCAGTATGGAGGTTCCTCAAAATGCTCAAAATAGAAATACCATTTGACCCAGGAATTCCACTTCTAGGAATTTACCCCAAGAATGCAGCACTCCAGTTTGAAAAAGACAGATGCACCCCTATGTTTATCGCTGCACTATTTACGATAGCCAAGATATGGAAGCAACCTAAGTGTCCATCACTAGATGAATGGATAAAGAAGACGTGGTACATATACACAATGGAATATTACTCAGCCATAAGAAAAAAACAAATCCTACCATTCGCAACAACATGGATGGAGCTTGAGGGTATTATTCTCAGTGAAATAAGCCAGGTGGAGAAAGACAAGTACCAAATGATTTCACTCATATGTGGAGTATAAGAACAAAAGAAAACTGAAGGAACAAAACAGCAGCAGAAGCACAGAACCCAAGAATCTACAAATAGTTACCAAAGGGAAAGGGACTGGGGAGGATGGGTGGGAAGGGAGGGATAAGGCCGGGAAAAAAAGAAAGGGGGCATACGATTAGCATGTATAGTGTTGGGGGGGCACGGGGAGGGCTGTGCAACACAGGGAAGACTAGTAGTGATTTTATAGCATCTTACTATGTTGATGGACAGTGACTGTGAACGGGGATGTGGGGGGGACTTGAAGGGGGGAGCCTAGTAAACATAATGTCCTATATGTAATTGTAGATTAATGATAACAAAATAAAACTAAAAAAAAACAAGCACTTGTGAAAATTGGGCATTCTAAAACGTTCAGAAAATCTAATTAAAAATATTAAACATTAATGCTAATTTAAGTTTAACTGAAACGGACATGTCCTTATAGTTATCAGCTGCCCAAGTTTACTTAAAGTCATTTAAGTTGATGTTACCTGTTAAACATTTCAAGAAGATGCTTAAAGAAAAGCTTGACTTTGTCTAATATTTGGTAAAAGTTTTGTAAGTAATCTAGCATGGTTGCTAAAAATAAGTAAACAATTGTAGCAAATAAACATCTTAATGATGCCGGGGTTCTTGTTTGCGGAGCCAAAGAATGAGCTTCACAAACAGTCAAGGTAGTAGAGCAAGGTACAGGCTTTTATTTAGAGATAAAATGAAAGGACAGAGCTCCCGGCTCACGCCAGGAAGGGACGAGAGAGTCTGCAGTGGTGCGTTGTCTAGGGGGTTTTATAGGCAGTTGAGAATTTTTTGAGAACATGAAATAACGTAGGGGTGGGGACTTGTTAAGTGGTTCCTGAATATTAAAAATTAACTTACCAGTAAGGAATTTCCTGCCTTGATTTCTCTCTGGGACACCGGTGCCTTGGTCTGGGAGCATATCAAAAGGCTGCCTGCCCAGCCCCCAAGGTGGGCTGAAGTATTGTCTACTTGCTAAAGAATCTTGCCTCTTGAACTTCCTGGGTGTTACAATGCAATCTTATCTTTAAGATGGAATTCTTCCTGCCTTTTACCATCCCTTCTACAGCTGGGTCTACATGCTAAGTTAGTTGCTCAGTTTGCAGAATCACCTTGTCAGATCTGAAGGAGGAAAGAGCACATAGGCCTGGGCCTTTTAGTATGCTAAAGTGAATCTTACACATGGTTACAAATGATTAGCATAATAAAACATGTGCTACTCTTCTTTATCTGGGGAACATTAACTGATCTCACTGAATAATGATTCTAGAGCTCAATGTTTAACATAGAGTTTTAGTAGGGGGGTTTCCTTGCATTAGTTACATGCTCTGACTGCAAATATCTCGCCCTGCCCCCTCTAGAGGCCCTCACCCTACTCTGACTACACTAATGTTCCCTGTCTCATTAATAATAATACTGTATTAATGTATAACAGTTTATGTATATGCAAACAGCCTGAGAATTTTTGTGGTAACCAAAGTTCTTAAAGTTTGCTAAGTTATATAGACATATTTTGTGCCTAATGAGAAATTGTGCTGTAAAGCATATTTCCAAAAATGATAATATATGTTCATAGATGTATCAATCTGAAGAATGCTACTGTAACAGTTTACAGTGGCCTATTTTTCAGTGTTCACTGAAAGTTAAAGTATCAAATGGTTTTAAGTTCTAATGAAAACTACTTAATATAATAAAGAAAATATTTCTGTATGCTAAACATGTGTGTTTTAATAAGAGAAAGTATAAAGAATGGAAATTCGTTTTGTTGAGGGTAAAAGAAGGTAATTGTTCTAAAGTACAGCTATTTATTTAAAGGGGTAGAACACTGAATGTAAAGAGAAAGTTGTAGAAAGCTTGTGGAAAAATTGATATAGTCATTCTATGTGAAATTAAAGCGAGTCTTGATATCAAGTACACTGCAAAATTAGAATTTTGTTTTCAGTTAAAAAGACAAAGTTTTCTTAAACTGTTAGTCTGCTCTTGATGTTGAAAGATTACAAAAGGTTTTCTAATTGTTTTGTCAAAATAGTTTCTCATGCTTAAAGTCTCAATGGATTGTCTGAGTATTTAAGAAAATGAGATTCTAATATCAAAGGACTAAAAGATAAACTTTGAGAACAAATGTGTAAACTTCTGTATCTGCCTTTGAAGTATTTTGTTGTCATTCCAGTTAAATAGGTAAATATTGCTTCATGGCAACCTATAATCTTATTTAATCAAATGCCAAAGAAACTTTCTTCTGACAACTTTTCAAAATCAAATTCAAAAAGGTGCTTTTACCTCTGGTTAACTCTGATATTTTCCAGAGGGCCCCTGGAACACGTCAGAATAATTTTTTCTCCTCATCGGGAAAATTATTTGGCTAATTTGGCTTATTTGTCTGATATATATTTACCTAGAAAGCACTGTCTAAAGGAATGATGCTAAACTTTGTTACTGAATATTTTGTGGTACAGAAATATCCAAATTTTCTTATGTCAAATATCTTATGTAAGCTCTCACCAAGTCTTTAACCATTGTAATTTGTAAGTCTTTTGTCATTTAAAGTCACTGTTTTATTACTCCTAAATTAGTAAAGAACTAGATTTCAGCAGAACAGGTTATTAGTTACATAGGATTAAGTAAACTAAAGAAGATGATTTTGTGGCTTTTTGTTTCAAATGTTGCTGACAAATTGTTTTAAGTTTTTCTCTTAAGCTGACTGACAATGCTCCACTTTACCTCTCCTCTATGCTAAAAAAATTTTTTTCAGCTATATTATATCACTCATAAAACAGGCATTTCATACAATTCTACAGGCCAAGCTCTAAATGAACATCGCCATCCTACTCTTAAGCATTATTTATTAAAACAAAAAGGGGGATTACTGCCCAATATGATAAAATTAACTGCAAATTAATGATTAATACATGCTTTACATATCCTTAATTTTGGTCTTTTAAAGGGTGACAATAAGCTATGGAAGTGCATTTTTCTGACAATATTTCTTTTTCTAAAACAACAGCAGTTCCTGTATGGTGGTCTCCAATAGGTTCTTCACAATGGTATGAAGGTCATATTAAGGTGTAGGGCAAAGGGTTTGTTTGTGTCATTACAGAGGACCAACGCTTGATCTGGCTGCCTAGAAAGCAGATCAAGATACGCTATAAAAGGGAACTCCCAGCAACATCGCCATCTGAGATGGCTGTCCCAGGTGATGTCCCTCAACCGGTTCCGTCACTGGAGTGAGGATCCCTACATGATAATGAAGTTTTTGATTCTAATCTCTATACACATATACATAACCCAGGCCTGTACTATTACGGCTAGTATTAGCAGTCCTCCGTACTTCAGCCGGGGAGTAGTACTTCATTGTATCTCCACTTGTTCAACTCCTGTAGGCCCGGTGATTTGGAAAAAGATGGTAATGAAATATATATAGCCACGGCAATCAAAGAAAACAAAAAAATACAAGGAATACAGATTGGTAAAGAAGAAGTTAAACTGTCACTGTTTGCAGATGACATGATACTGTACATAAAAACCCTAAAGACTCCACCCTAAAACTACTAGAACTGATATCAGAATACAGCAAAGTTGCAGGATACAAAATCAACACACAGAAATCTGTGGCTTTCCTATACAGTAACAATGAACCAGCAGAAAGAGAAATCAGGAAAACAACTCCATTCACAATTGCATCAAAAAAAAATAAAATACCTAGGAATAAACCTAACCAAAGAAGTGAAAGACTTATACTCTGAAAACTACAAGTCACTCTTAAGACAAATTAAAGGGGACACTAACAGATGGAAACTCATCCCATGCTCGTGACTAGGAAGAATTAATATCGTCAAAATGGCCATCCTGCCCAAAGCAATATACAGATTTGATGCAATCCCTATGAAACTACCCGCAACATTCTTCAATGAACTGGAACAAATAATTCAAAAATTCATATGGAAACACCAAAGACCCAGAATAGCCAAAGCAATCCTGAGAAAGAAGAATAAAGTAGGGGGGATCTCAGTCCCCAACTTCAAGCTCTACTATAAAGCCATAGTAATCAAGACAATTTGGTACTGGCACAAGAACAGAGCCACAGACCAATTGAACAGACTAGACAATCCAGACATTAACCCAGACATATATGGTCAATTAATATTTGATAAAGGAGCCATGGACATACAATGGCAAAATGACAGTCTCTTCAACACATGGTGCTGGCAAAACTGGACAGCTACATGTAGGAGAACGAAACTGGACCATTGTCTAACCCCATATACAAAAGTAAATTCAAAATGGGTCAAAGACCTGAATGCAAGTCATGAAGCCATTAAACTCCTGGAAAAAAACATAGGCAAAAACCTCTTAGACATAAACATGAGTGACCTCTTCTTGAACATATCTCCCCGGGCAAGGAAAACAACAGCAAAAATGGACAAGTGGGACTATATTAAGCAGAAAAGCTTCTGTACAGCAGAAGACACCATCAATAGAACAAAAAGGAACCCTACAGTATGGAAGAATATATTTGAAAATGACACATCCAATAAAGGCTTGACGTCCAGAATATATAAAGAGCTCACATGCCTCAACAAACAAAAAACAAATAATCCAATCAAAAAATGGGCAGAGGAAATGAACAGACAGTCCTCCAAAAAAGAAATACAGATGGCCAACAGACACATGAAAAGATGCTCCACATTGCTAATTATCAGAGAAATGCAAATTAAAACTACAATGAGGTATCACCTCACACCAGTAAGGATGGCTGCCATCCAAAAGACAAACAACAACAAATGTTGGCGAGGCTGTGGAGAAAGGGGAACCCTCCTACACTGCTGGTTGGAATGTAAGTTAGTTCAACCATTGTGGAAAGCAGTATGGAGGTACATCAAAATGCTCAAAACAGACTTACCATTTGACCCAGGAATTCTACTCCTAAGAATTTACCCTAAGGACGCAGCAATCAAGTTTGAGAAAGACAGATGCACCCCTATGTTTATCGCAGCACTATTTACAATAGCCAAGAATTGGAAGCAACCTAAATGTCCATTGATAGATGAATGGATAAAGAAGATGTGGTACATATACACAATGGAATACTACTCAGCCATAAGAAAAGGGCAAATCCTACCATTTGCAGCAACATGGATGGAGCTGGAGGGTATTATGCTCAGTGAAATAAGCCAAGTGGAGAAAGAGAAATACCAAATGATTTCACTCATCTGTGGAGTATAAGAACAAAGGAAAAACTGAAGGAACAAAACAGCAGCAGAATCACAGAACTCAAGAATGGACTAACACGTACCAAAGGGAAAGGGACTGGGGAGGATGGGTGGGTAGGGAGGGATAAGGGGGGGAAGAAGAAGGGGAGTATTAAGATTAGCATGCATGGAGGGGGAGAAAGGGGCGGGCTCTACAACACAGAGAAGACAAGTAGTGATTCTACAACATTTTGCTATGCTGATGGACAGTGACTGTAAAGGGGTTTATAGGGGGGACCTGGTGTAGGGGAGAGCCTAGTAAACATAATATTCGTCATGTAAGTGTAGATTAATGATAACAACAACAACAAAAAAGCAGTTCCTGTGTGGTGACCTCCAATGAGTCCTACACAAGTGTATAAAGGGCATATAAAAGTGTAGGCAAAGGGTCTGTTTGTGTTTATACAGAGGATCAGAGCCTAATTTGGCTACCCTGAAAATGAACTAAGATACGATATGAAAAAGAACTTCCAACATCAGCACTCTCTGGAAGAGTCATACCAGAAATTGATCATCAAAAAACCCTGACAAAGATCCACGTGCTGCTACAGCTGTAGATGCACTCATCCCACCAGTTCCTGGACTTGCCATGGGAATGAGGAAGGAGATATCTAAGCTGGCCTGTGCATACAGTAAAACAACAAATTTGACTGGATCTATACTGTTGGAACTCAACCAAGAATTAGGAGAAGTGCAAATTGTAGCGCTCCAAAATCTTACAACTACAGACTGTTTACTGTTAAAAGAACATATGGGATGTGAACAGTCCCCAGGAATGGGTTGTTTTAATTTGTCTGATTTCTCTCAGACTGTTCAAGTTCAGTTGGACAATATGCACTATATCATAGATAAGTTTTCACAAATGCCTAAGGTGCCTAACTGGTTTTCTTGGATTCACTGGAGATGGCTGGTAATTATAGGTCTGCTTTGGTTATGTAACTGTACTCCTATTATGTTAATGTGTGTGCGCAATTTAATTAGTAGTTTAAAACCTATCCATGCTGAAGTTACTCTACAAGAAGATATGCCAAAGAAATAATCAATCTTCCCAAGTTTTCTTCCGCCTGCTACTTCTATAGCTTTTCTTCTTCCT
This sequence comes from Manis pentadactyla, assembly GCF_030020395.1. Classification (NCBI taxonomy): domain Eukaryota; kingdom Metazoa; phylum Chordata; class Mammalia; order Pholidota; family Manidae; genus Manis; species Manis pentadactyla. The sequence goes on from NC_080033.1 coordinate 14,848,266, forward strand.
TCCTAATTACAACCCTTAAATAGAATTCGTGCCTCATATCGAATTAACTGAGTATCATAATTCTTCCAAGTGGTAAAGATACCTCAAGACAAATGCTGGGCATAGAAGCCACAGGGCATAAATCTGCAAAGAAGTAAAAAGGTAACCTTTTCAAACAATAAGGTTTCTCTCTCACTTACCAACTTTACATTTCCCTGTATGGCCCCAGAAGATGACTGGTTAGCCAGAGACGGGTAAGATTCCTCAAGGGAGGAACAACCTAAGACAGGCACAGTCGCAGGGGGGCCATCAGGTGAGAAATTGGGGATCAACAGAGGTGAGGCTTAGAACCTCACCCCCCCTGTTCTGAGAAATCTTCTGCATCCGTGGGTGTTTTATTGCCCTTGTCTTGCTTGGATTAACACATAGTCTACAGGCACACACCTGATCATCTACATTTGCTCTCTTACAACACTAAACTATGTTTTCTACCTTTATCTTGTATCTACCTACCACTTCAGCATTTTATTAAAAATAATAGTAAAGAGAGGAATGTGGTATCCACATATAAATCAAGTATAAAAATCAAATGAATATTCATATTTGAACTGACTGTTTATAGTTTATAATGCATGAGCAAAACCGAAAGTTTCTGTGATGACTGCCCCTGTACTGTTCACTATGTAACTTATTCATTATGTAAGAATTTGTTCTCCATGTAAGAACTTGTTCGTTATGCTTCAGAAGATTGGAGACTGACGAAAATTAGGCTTGGGGTGGATTAATGATTGTGCATTGAGCATTGACTCCCCTATACAGAATTTTATTGTTGTTAACAACCATTTGATCAATAAATATGAGAGATGCCCTCTCAAAAAAAAAAAAAAAAAGTACACACTTCCAATTGTAAAATAAATAAGTAACCGGGATGTAATGTATAGCATAAGGAATATAGTCAAGTTATTGTAACAACTTTGTATGGTGATAGCTGGTAGCTAGAATTATCATGTGTATAAATGTTGAATCACTGTGTTGTACACCTGAACCTAATGTAATACTGTATGTCAAGTACCCTTCAATAAAAAATAATTATCTACAAAAAAAAAAAAAAAAGAAATATATAGACAGAAAGAGGAAAACTTGGTTGGGATAATGCTACTGATCAGTCTAAAAGAGACAATACCCGCTATGATATTTATAAAACAATTTTAACCCGGAATGATATTGGCAATTATTCTCATGAAAAATTCCAGAAGGGAAGCCCTGATCAAATATGTAAAAGTAGTTGTTTATTTGGATATTTCACTAACTGCAGAGAATGAGTATTCTTCACCCAATATGTGGTTGCAATTGGCTAATCAAGGGCTTAACAAGACATCTTTTTGTGTAGCAGGTGATTCCTCTATTAGTGGAATCTTAAGGAAGAATTTGATAGGCATAGGACTCCTCTTTTCACGGTTTACTAATATTTCTGGAATAAATATTACTTTAGCCCCCAAGATTCTAATTTGAGAAATTCAATTGAATTTACCAGTTAGCACTACTATAGTTTCTAGTTGTATATGTATCAATTGTACTAATATACCTTCTTACTGTAATTCTACTATTCATGTAGAATGGCCATATGGATATAGACTCCCAAATGGCTGCGTGTTTTTGTGTGATAACAAAACCTATCAAGCCTTTTCCTCACATTATCAAGGCATTTGTGTATTGGACGTATTCTCCCAGCCCTTATAGAACATTCTGGATTCAAACACCAAAGAGTGACCCGAGTCCTGCCTCCAGATTGTGATGACAACTTGAAATTGTTGGACCCTGTTGCCGTTGCAGTCGCAGCTGCGTTTGTATTGCCTGTACCAGGACTCGTTGTAGGAATGCAGAAGGAAATACTTAAGCTGGCCTGTGCCTACAGCAAGACTACAAATCTGACTGCTTCCATACTGTCGGAACTTAATCAGGAACTTGGAGAAGTTCGAGTGGCGGTGCTTTAAATCTTGCTACCATAGACTATTTGTTGCTGAAAGAACATTTGGGCTGTGAACAATTTCCTGGAATGTGTTGTTTTAATATATCTGATTTTTCACAGACAATTCAAAACCAGTTGGATGATATTCACCCTATTATTGATAAGTTTTCACAATTACCTGGATTACCTGATTGGTTCTCTTGGTTTCACTGGCTATGGCCAATACTTATAAGCCTACTTCTTTAATGCATTTGCCTTCCCATTTTTGTAGCATGGATGTGCCATCTGATTGCTGGCTTAATAAAGCCAATTCAAGCATATGCTATATTTCAAGAAGTCATGGCAAAAAATTATTAATTGCATGTTATTTTCTTGAGAGTCCATGTGACAGACCACTGTATATTTTAAAATTCCACAGCAATTAAGGGGATGACAAAGTGTTTGCATAAATCTTTTCTACGCCTCTTTGCTCTATCGCATTTACTCCCTGTATAGCCGCAAGAGATGACTGGCTAGCCAGAGACGGGTAAGATTCCTCACGGGAGGAACAACCTAAGACAGGCACAGTCGTGGGGCCCAACAGGTCGAGAGATGAGGGGGCCAACTGAGGCGTGGCTTAGCACCTCTTCCCCTTGATGAGGCATTTCTTGTTGCCCTTTTTCTTTACCAAGCTGCAGTGGAATAACGGACTTCTCTTCCTTTTTTAATTTAAAAAGGGGAAATGTGGGTTGCCATCCATAGATGATTCTGTTTCTATGGGAATTGTTTGCCTTCCTTGTTATCTGTGGTGCATGCCGCAGCTCACTATATCTAAACCGAGATCTGTTTCTTGTTATCTCTACCCCCTCATTGCCTGGCGCCAAGGACGACTTGCCCCAGCGACTGGAGGCAATTACATTCCTGGAGTAAAGCATGTTAATCATTGTGTCTAGAAACTTGTTAACCCGCTCAGGAATGTGATGCCTGATCAATAAATATGAGAGGCGCCTTTCCAGCTCCACTCTTGAGCTGGTATGCCTTGAGTCCCCTGGCTGCCCTACTCGGGTCTTCGATATCTCATCGCGTCGCCTCCTTTATCTGCGGGTCGGCGACGGGGAGGAGGCCGACAATTGTCTTACACCATACACACAAAATTAACTCAGAATGGATTAAAGATTTAAATATAAGATCTGAACCCATAAAACTGTGAAATACAGACAATGAATTCTTGAATATTGCCATTAGAAATATTTTTCTGGCTATGTCTTCCCAAGCAAGATGAACAAAAACAAAAATAATCAAGTAGGACTACATAAAAAACTATAAAGGTTCTACAATAAAAGGAGTCTATCAACAAAATGAAAAGATATCTCACTGTATGGGAAAATACACCTGCAAATGATTTATCTGATAAGGGGCCAAAATCCAAAACACAAAGAACTCATAGAAGCCAACAGTAAAAAACAAAAACAAAGAAAACCCCAACTAATCTGATTTTAAAAGTTTCAGAGGAACTGAAAAGACATTTCTCTAAAGAAGACATACACATAGCCAAGAGACACATGAAAAGATGGTCACTAATCATCAGGGAGATGCAAACAAGACCACATTGATACCATCTCACCCCAGTCAGAATGGCTAATGTCAAGAAAAGAGGACACAACAGATGTTGGTGAGGACTTTGAGCAAAAGGAAGCCTTGCACAATGTTGAGAATGTAAATTGGTGCAGCCATTATGGAAAGCAGTATGGAGGTTTCTCAAAAAAGTAAAATTAGAAACACCATACAACCTAACAAAATTTCTTCAGAATTTTCCTGAAGAAACAAAATCTCTAAGCCCACAAACACATGGAGGCTTAACAACATGCTCCTAAATAATCAATGGATCAATGACCAAAAAAAACGAGGTCAAGCCACATATGGAGACAAATGACAACAATATTTCAACAATGCACACAGCGACACAGTGAAGGCCTACCTCAAGAAAGAACCATCCCATATGAACTACCTGAACTCACAATTAATGAAATTAGAAAAAGCAGAACAAATGAGACCCAAAGTCAGTAGAAGGACGGACATAATAAAGATTAGAGCAAAAATAAATAAAATCGATGAGAATAAAACAATAGAAAGAATCAATGAAAGCAGGAGCTGGTTCTTCGAGAAAATTAAAAAAATAGATAACCCCCTAGCCAGGCTTATCAAGAAAAAAAGAGAGTCTACAAACATTAACAGAATCAGAAATGAGAATGGAAAAATAACTACGGACACCACAGAAATACAAAGAATTATTAGAGAATACTATGATAAATTATATGCTAACAAACTGGATAACCTAGAAGAAATGGAAAAGCTTCTCACTGTTCAGTATGATGTTGGCTGTGGGTTTGTCATATATGGCCTTTATTATGTTGAGGTACTTGCCCTCTATACCCATTTTGTTGAAAGTTTTTATCATGAATGGATGTTGAATTTCGTCGAATGTTTTTTCAGCCTGTAGAGATGCTCATTTGGTTTTAGTCCTTTTTGTTGATGTGGTGGATGATGTTGATGGATTTTTAAATATTGCATCCCTGGGCTGGATCCAACTTGATCATGATGTATGATCCCCTTGATATATTTTTGAATTTGTTTTGGGACTATTTTGTTGAGTATTTTTCATCTATGTTCATCAGGGATATTGATATTGGTCTTTAGTTTTATTTGTGGTGTCTTTGCCTGGTTTTGGTATCAGAGTGATGCTGGCCTGATAGAATGAGTTTGGAAGAATTCCCTCTTCTATTTTTGGGAAAACTTTAAGGAGAATGGCTATTATGTCTTCCCATGAAAATATTGTCAAAGATTTTCCTTTAAGATTGGGAACAAGACTAAGATGCCCACTCTCCCCACTTTTATTCAACATAGTACTGTAGGTCCGAGCCACAGCAATCAGACAACACAAAGAAATAAAAGGCATCGAGATTAGTAAGGAAGAAGTTAAACTGTCACTATTTGCAGATGACATGATATTGTACATAAAAAACCATAAAGAATCCACTCCAAAACTACTAGAATATCTGAATTCAGCAGTTGCAGGATACAAAATTAATACCCAGAAATCTGTTGCATTCCTATACACTAACAATGAACTAGCAGAGAAATCAGGAAAACAATTCCATTCACAATTGCATCAAAAAGAATAAAATACCTAGGAATAAATCTAACCAATGAGGTGAAAGACTTATGCCCTGAAGACTACAAGACACTCATGAGAGAAATTAAGGAAGATACAAATAAATGGAAATAAATCTTTGTTCATGGATAGGAAGAATTAATATTGTCAAAATGGTCATCCTGCCTAAAGCAATCTACAGATTCAATGCAGTCCCTAACAAAATACCAACAGCATTCTTCAACGAACTGGAGCAAATACTTCTGAAATTCATATGGAACCATAAAAGACCCCAAATAGCCAAAGCAATCCTGAGAAGGAAGAATAAAGCTGGGAGATTGTGCTCCCCAACTTCAAGCTCTACTACAAAGACACAATAATAAAGACAAATCGGTACTGGCACAAGAACAGACACAAAGACCAGTGGAACAAAGTAGAGATCCAAGATATAAACCCAAGCATATATGGTCAATTAATATATGATAAAGGAGCCATGGGCATACAATGGGGAAATGACAGCCTCTTCAACAAGTGGTGTTGGCAAACTGGACAGCTACATGCAAGAGAATGAAACTGGTTTATTGTCTAACCCCATACACAAAAGTAAACTTGAAATGGATCAAAGACCTGAATATAACTCATGAAACTATAAAACTTTTAGAAGATAACCTAGGCAAAAATCTCCTGAATATAAACATGAACAATTTTTTCCTGAACCCATCTCCTCGGGCAAAGGAAACAAAAGCAAAAATGAACAAATGGGACTTTTTATTCAGCCATAAGAAACAAATCCTACCATTTGCAACAACATGGATTGAGCTAGAGGGTATTATGCTCAATTAAAGAAGTCAGGCAGAGAAAGACAAATACCAAATGATTTCTCATTTTCGTACTATAACAATGAAGCAAAACTGTCGGAACAAAACAGCAGCAGACTGACAAACTCCAATAAGAGATTAGCAGTTACCAAAGGGCAGGGGTGAGGGAGGGTGGGTTTGGATGGAGGGAGAAGGGATTAAGGGGTATTTTGACTAGTGCACACGGTGTGGGGGGGATCATGGGGAATACAATGTTGCACAGAGAAGACAAGTAGACTCTGTCGCATCTTACTACAGTGATGGACAGTGCCTGCAATGGGGTATGGGGAGGGGGTACTTGATAGTATGGGTGAATGTAGTAACCACATTGTTTCTCATATGAAACCTTTATAAGACTGTCTATCAATGATACCTTAATTTTTAAAAAGTTCCAGCAAAACACACAGACACACACACACACACAAAAGGTACATCCTTGAACACTTACCTTTTAAAAGTAATTCTACAATGATGCAGTAATATTATAAATAGATGTAGCTTCATTTGTGGGCAAACTGCCCTCTGTGTTACCCTAAAAAAATATGGCTGGCCTTAAATAACATACACAAAAGAATTCGATATCTTTTACAAGAACATTTACCATTGAAAGATTAACACTTCTAAATTCATTAATATCCAGCACCATAGTCACTGTACAATATAGAATACAAATGTTTTTTTTTTTTTTTTTTTTTTTTTTTTTTTTTTGTGAGGGCATCTCTCATATTTATTGATCAAATGGTTGTTCACGACAATAAAATTCTGTATAGGGGAGTCAATGCTCAATGCACAATCATTATTCCACCCCAAGCCTAATTTTTGTCAGTCTCCAATCTTCTGAGGCATAACAAACAAGTTTTTACATGTAGAACAAATTCTTACATAATGAATAAGTTACATAGTGAACAGTACAAGGGCAGTCATCACAGAAACTTTCGGTTTTGCTCATGCATTATGAACTCTAAACAGTCAGTTCAAATATGAATACTCATTTGGTTTTTATACTTGATTTATATGTGGATACCACATTTCTCTCTTTATTATTATTATTTTTAATAAAATGCTGAAGTGGTAGGTAGATACAAGATAAAGGTAGAAAACATAGTTTAGTGTTGTAAGAGAGCAAATGTAGATGATCAGGTGTGTGCCTGTAGACTATGTGTTAATCCAAGCTAGACCAGGGCAATAAAACATCCACGTATGCAGAAGATTTCTCTCACAACGGGGGGGTGAGGTTCTAAGCCTCACCTCTGTTGATCCCCAATTTCTCACCTGATGGCCCCCCTGCGACTGTGCCTGTCTTAGGTTGTTCCTCCCTTGAGGAATCTTACCCGTCTCTGGCTAACCAGTCATCTTCCGGGGCCATACAGGGAAATGTGAAGTTGGTAAGTGAGAGGGAAGCCTTATTGTTTGAAAAGGTTAGCTTTTTACTTCTTTGCATATTTATGCCCTGTGGCTTCTATGCCCAGCATTTGTCTTGAGGTATCTTTACCACTTGGAGGAGTTATGATACTCGGTAAATTTGATATGAGGCACGAATTCTATTTAAGGGTTGTAATTAGGAAGGAAGAAGAAAAGCTATAGAAGTAGCAGACGGAAGAAAACATGGGAAGATTGATTATTTCTTTGACATATCTTCTTGTAGAGTAACTTCAGCATGTATAGGTTTTCAGCTACTACTTAAATTGCGCACACACATTAACATAATAGGAGTATAGTTACATAACCAAAGCATATCTGTAATTACCAGCCATCTCCAGTGAAACCAAGAAAATCATTAAGGCACCTTAGGCATTTGTGAAAAGTTATCTATGATATGGTGGATATTGTCCAAATGAACTTGAACAGTCTGAGAGAAATCAGACAAATTAAAACAACCCATTCCTGGGGGCTGTTCACATGCCATATGTTCTTTTAACAGTAAATAGTCTGTAGTTGTAAGAGTTTGGAGCGCTACAATTTGCACTTCTCCAAATTCTTGGTTGAGTTCCAACAGTATAGATCCAGTCAAATTTGTTGTTTTACTGTATGCACAGGCCAGCTTAGATATCTCCTTCCTCATTCCCATGGCAAGTCCAGGAACGGGTGGGATGAGTGCATCTACAGCTGTAGCAGTGCGTGGATCTTTGTTGGGGTTTTTTGATGATCATCTTCTGGCATGAGTCTTCCAGAGAGTGCTGATGTTGGAAGTTCTTTTTCATATCATATCTTAGTTCATTTTCAGGGTAGCCCAATTAGGCTTTGATCCTCTGTATAAACACAAACAGACCCTTTGCCTACACTTTTATATGCCCTTTATACCCTTGTGTAGAACTCGTTGGAGGTTACCACACAGAAACTGCCCTTTTTTTTTTTTCTATCACTAATCTACACTTACATGACGAATATTATGTTTACTAGGCTCTCCCCTATAATCCCCTTTACAGTCACTGTCCATCAGCATAGCAAAATGTTGTAGAATCACTACTTGCCTTCTCTGTGTTGTACAGCCCTCCCTTTTCTCCTACCCCCCCATGCATGTTAATCTTAATACCCCCCTACTTCTCCCCCCCTTATCCCTCCCTACCCACCCATCCTCCCCAGTCCCGTTCCCTTTGGTACCTGTTAGTCCATTCTTGAGTTCTGTGATTCTGCTGCTGTTTTGTTCCTTCAGTTTTTCCTTTGTTCTTATATTCCACAGATAAGTGAAATCATTTGGTATTTCTCTTTCTCCGCTTGGCTTGTTTCACTGAGCATAATACCCTCCAGCTCCATCCATGTTGCTGCAAATGGTTGGATTTGCCCTTTTCTTATGGCTGAGTAGTATTCCATTGTGTATATGTACCACATCTTCTTTATCCATTCATCTATTGATGGACATTTAGGTTGCTTCCAATTCTTGGCTATTGTAAATAGTGCTGCAATAAACATAGGGGTGCATCTGTCTTTCTCAAACTTGATTGCTGCGTTCTTAGGGTAAATTCCTAGGAGTGGAATTCCTGGGTCAAATGGTAAGTCTGTTTTGAGCATTTTGATGTACCTCCATACTGCTTTCCACAATGGTTGAACTAACTTACATTCCCACCAGCAGTGTAGGAGGGTTCCCCTTTCTCCACAGCCTCGCCAACATTTGTTGTTGTTTGTCTTTTGGATGGCAGCCATCCTTACTGGTGTGAGGTGATACCTCATTGTAGTTTTAATTTGCATTTCTCTGATAATTAGCGATGTGGAGCATCTTTTCATGTGTCTGTTGGCCATCTGTATTTCTTTTTTGGAGAACTGTCTCTTCAGTTAATCTGCCCATTTTTTAATTGGGTTATTTGTTTCTTGTTTGTTGAGGTGTGAGAGCTCCTTATATATTCTGGACGTCAAGCCTTTATCGGATGTGTCATTTTCAAATATATTCTCCCATACTGTAGGGATCCTTCTTGTTCTATTGATGGTGTCTTTTGCTGTACAGAAGCTTTTCAGCTTAATATAGTCCCACTTACTCATTTTTGCTGTTGTTTTCCTTGCCCGGGGAGATATGTTCAAGAAGAGGTCACTCATGTTTATGTCTAAGAGGTTTGTGCCTATGTTTTCTTCCAAGAGTTTAATGGTTTCATGGCTTACATTCAGGTCTTTGATCCATTTTGAGTTTACTTTTGTATATGGGGTTAGACAATGGTCCAGTTTCATTCTCCTACATGTAGCTGTCCAGTTTTGCCAGCACCACCTGTTGAAGAGACTGTCATTTCGCCATTGTATGTCCATGGCTCCTTTATCAAATATTAATTGACCATATATGTCTGGGTTAATGTCTGGATTCTCTAGTCTGTTCCATTGGTCTGTGGCTCTGCTCTTGTGCCAGTACCAAATTGTCTTGATTACTATGGCTTTATAGTAGAGCTTGAAGTTGGGGACTGAGATCCCCCCTACTTTATTCTTCTTTCTCAGGATTGCTTTGGCTATTCTGGGTCTTTGGTGTTTCCATATGAATTTTTGAATTATTTGTTCCAGTTCATTGAAGAATGTTGCGGGTAGTTTCATAGGGATTGCATCAAATCTGTATATTGCTTTGGGCAGGATGGCCATTTTGACGATATTAATTCTTCCTAGCCACGAGCATGGGATGAGTTTCCATCTGTTAGTGTCCCCTTTAATTTCTCTTAAGAGTGACTTGTAGTTTTCAGAGTATAAGTCTTTCACTTCTTTGGTTAGGTTTATTCCTAGGTATTTTATTTTTTTGGATGCAATTGTGAATGGAGTTGTTTTCCTGATTTCTCTTTCTGTTGGTTCATTGTTAGTATATAGGAAAGCCACAGATTTCTGTGTGTTGATTTTGTATCCTGCAACTTTGCTGTATTCCGATATCAGTTCTAGTAGTTTTGGGGTGGAGTCTTTAGGGTTTTTTATGTACAGTATCATGTCATCTGCAAATAGTGACAGTTTAACTTCTTCTTTACCAATCTGGATTCCTTGTATTTCTTTATTTTGTCTGATTGCCGTAGCTAGGACCTCCAGTACTATGTAAAATAACAGTGGAGAGAGTGGGCATCCCTGTCTAGTTCCCGATCTCAGCGGAAATGCTTTCAGCTTCTCGCTGTTCAATATAATGTTGGCTGTGGGTTTATCATAGATGGCCTTTATTATGTTGAGGTACTTGCCCTCTATTCCCATTTTGCTGAGAGTTTTTAACATGAATGGATGTTGAACTTTGTCAAATGCTTTTTCAGCATCTATGGAGATGATCATGTGGTTTTTGTCTTTCTTTTTGTTGATGTGGTGGATGATGTTGATGGACTTTCGAATGTTGTACCATCCTTGCATCCCTGGGATGAATCCCACTTGGTCATGGTGTATGATCCTTTTGATGTATTTTTGAATTCGGTTTGCTAATATTTTGTTGAGTATTTTTCATCTACGTTCATCAGGGATATTGGTCTGTAGTTTTCTTTTTTGGTGGGGTCTTTGCCTGGTTTTGGTATTAGGGTGATGTTAGCTTCATAGAATGAGTTTGGGAGTATCCCCTCCTCCTCTATTTTTTGGAAAACTTTAAGGAGAATGGGTATTATGTCTTCCCTGTATGTCTGATAAAATTCCGAGGTAAATCCATCTGGCCCGGGGGTTTTGTTCTTTGGTAGTTTTTTGATTACCTCTTCAATTTCGTTGCTGGTAATTGGTCTGTTTAGATTTTCTGTTTCTTCCTGGGTCAATCTTGGAAGGTTATATTTTTCTAGGAAGTTGTCCATTTCTCCTAGGTTTCCCAGCTTGTTAGCATATAGGTTTTCATAGTATTCTCCAATAATTCTTTGCATTTCCGTGGGGTCCGTCGTGATTTTTCCTTTCTCGTTTCTGATACTGTTGATTTGTGTTGACTCTCTTTTCTTCTTAATAAGTCTGGCTAGAGGCTTATCTATTTTGTTTATTTTCTCGAAGAACCAGCTCTTGGTTTCATTGATTTTTGCTATTGTTTTATTCTTCTCAATTTTATTTATTTCTTCTCTGATCTTTATTATGTCCCTCCTTCTGCTGACCTTAGGCCTCATCTGTTCTTCTTTTTCCAATTTCGATAATTGTGACATTAGACCATTCATTTGGGATTGCTCTTCCTTTTTTAAATATGCTTGGATTGCTATATACTTTCCTCTTAAGACTGCTTTTGCTGTGTCCCACAGAAGTTGGGGCTTAGTGTTGTTGTTGTCATTTGTTTCCATATATTGCTGGATCTCCATTTTGATTTGGTCATTGATCCATTGATTATTTAGGATCGTGTTGTTAAGCCTCCATGTGTTTGTGAGCCTCTTTGCTTTCTTTGTACAGTTTATTTCTAGTTTTATGCCTTTGTGGTCTGAAAAGTTGGTTGGTAGGATTTCAATTTTTTGGAATTTTCTGAGGCTCTTTTTGTGGCCTAGTATGTGGTCTATTCTGGAGAATGTTCCATGTGAACTTGAGAGGGATGTATATCCTGTTGCTTTTGGATGTAGAGTTCTATAGATGTCTATTAGGTCCATCTGCTCTACTGTGTTGTTCAGTGCTTCCGTGTCCTTACTATTTTCTGCCCAGTGGATCTATCCTTTGGGGTGAGTGGTGTGTTGAAGTCTCCTAGAATGAATGCATTGCAGTCTATATCCCCCTTTAGTTCTGTTAGTATTTGTTTCACATATGCTGGTGCTCCTGTGTTGGGTGCATATATATTTAGAATGGTTATATCCTCTTGTTTGACTGAGCCCTTTATCATTATGTAGTGTCCTTCTTTATCTCTTGTTACTTTCTTTGTTTTGAAGTCTATTTTGTCTGATATTAGTACTGCAACCCCTGCTTTCTTCTCACTGTTGTTTGCTTGAAATATGTTTTTCCATCCCTTGACTTTTAGTCTGTACATGTCTTTGGGTTTGAGGTGAGTTTCTTGTAAGCAGCATATAGATGGGTCTTGCTTTTTTATCCATTCTGTTACTCTGTGTCTTTTGATTGGTGCATTCAACCCATTAACATTTAGGGTGACTATTGAAAGATATGTACTTATTGCCATTGCAGGCTTTAAATTCGTGGTTACCAAAGGTTCAAGGTTAGCCTCTTTAGTATCCTACTGCCTAACTTAGCTCGCTTATTGAGCTGTTATATACACTGTCTGGATATTCTTTTCTTCTCTCCCTTCTTGTTCCTCCTCCTCGATTCTTCATATGTTGGGTGTTTTGTGCTGTGCTCCTTCTAGGAGTGCTCCCATCTAGAGCAGTCCCTGTAAGATGTTCTGTAGAGGTGGTTTGTGGAAAGCAAATTCCCTCAGCTTTTGTTTGTCTGGGAATTGTTTAATCCCACCGTCATATTTGAATGATAGTCGTGCTGGATACAGTATCCTTGGTTCAAGGCCCTTCTGTTTCATTGTATTAAATATATCATGCCATTCTCTTCTGGCCTGTAGGGTTTCTGTTGAGAAATCTGACGTTAGCCTGATGGGTTTCCCTTTATAGGTGACCTTTTTCTCTCTAGCTGCCTTTAACACTCTTTCCTTGTCCTTGATCTTTGCCATTTTAATTATTATGTGTCTTGGTGTTGCCCTTCTTGGACCCTTTCTGTTGGGGGTTCTGTGTATTTCCATGGTCTGTTTGATTACTTCCTCCCCCAGTGTGGGGAAGTTTTCAGCAATTATTTCTTCTAAGATACTTTCCATCTCTTTTCCTCTCTCTTCTTCTTCTGGGACCCCTATAATACGGATATTGTTCCTTTTGGATTGGTCACACAGTTCTCTTAATATTGTTTCATTCCTGGAGATCCTTTTGTCTCTCTCTATGTCAGCTTCTATGCGTTCCTGTTCTCTGATTTCAATTCCATCAATGGCCTCTTGCATTCTATCCATTCTGCTTATAAACCCTTCCAGAGTTTGTTTCATTTCTGCGATCTCCTTTCTGGCATCTGTGATCTCTTTCCGGACTTCATCCCATTTTTCTTGCGTATTTCTCTGCATCTCTGTCAGCATGTTTATGATTCTTATTTTGAATTCTTTGTCAGGAAGACTGGTTAGGTCTGTCTCCTTCTCTGGTGTTGTCTCTGTGATCTTTGTCTGCCTGTAGCTTTGCCTTTTCATGGTGATAGGAATAGTCTGCAGAACTGGGACGAGTGACGGCTGGAAGGACTTCCTTTCTTGTTGGTTTGTGGCCCTCCTCTCCTGGGAGAACAGCGGCCTCTAGTGGCTTGTGCTGCGCAGCTGCGCGCAGACAGGGTTTCTGCTTCCTGCCCGGCTGCTATGGAGTTAATCTCCGCTGTTGCTGTGGGCGTGGCCTGGCTCGGGCAGCTACTCCAAAATGGTGGAGTCGCGTTGGAGCAGTAGCAGCTGGGAGGCTATTTATCTCCGTAAGGGGCCTCCCTGCTCCCTGCAGCCCAGGGGTTAGAGTGCCCAGAGATCCCGGATTCCCTACCTCTGGATTAAGTGACCCGCCCTGCCCCTTTAAGACTTCCAAAAAGCACCCGCCAAAACAAAAGAATGACCCCAAAAAAAAAATCAAGAAAAAAAAATTTTTTTAATTTAAAAAAAAAAAAATTTTTAATTAAAAAAAAAAAGGTGGTCATTCGTTTTTCTTTATTCTCCGGTGCCAGCCTCAGGCCTCTGCTCACCGGTCTTTCTGCCCTGTTTCCCTAGTATTGGGGTCCCTGTCCCTTTAAGACTTCCAAAAAGCACTCGCCAAAACAAAGCAGCAAAAAAGCAAAAAAGCAAAAAAAAATGGTCGCGCGCTTTTCTTATGCCCTCAGTCGCCCAGCCTCCAGTGCCTGCTCACTGTTCTTGCTGCCCTGTTTTCCTAGTATCGAGGGCCCTGCACTCTGGCCCGAATGGCTAGGGCTGGGTGTTCGGCAGCCCTGGGCTCCGTCTCCCTCCCACTCTGCCTGCTCTTCTCCCGCCGGGAGCTGGGGGGAGGGGCGCTCGGCTCCCGCGGGGCCGGGGCTTGTATCTTACCCCCTTCGCGAGGCGCTGGGTTCTCTCAGGTGTGGATGTGGTCTGGATATTGTCCTGTGTCCTCTGATCTTTATTCTAGGAAGGGTTGTCTTTGTTATATTTTCATAGATATATGTTGTTTTGGGAGGAGATTTCCACTGCTCTACTCACGCCGCCATCTTCCGCCCCTCTCAAATGTTTGTTATTTTTAAGGGCTTACCGGTTTACCTTTACCAGGTTTGGTATTAAGTGCTCAGCAATTCCCCTATTCTTGAATGCTCACAATTGCATGATAAAAGCACTGTTTATAATTTTCAATTTGGAAATGAGGATACTGAGAAGTTTAAAGAGACCACACAGCTAATATATGGCAGAACCAGGATACAAATCCGTCTGTTTGGTTCGAGAGTCTAAATTTTAACAACTATGCTATAGTACTGGGGGAAAAATATGTTACAAAACACTTTTCTGTTTTTGAGATACTTTCATACAGAGTCAACTGTTTATAAAAGTAAGTGATTAAATACAGTTTGGTTTCCCGGATTGAATCCTGGAATAGCAAAAGACATTTGTGTTGAGACAGGTTAAATGCAAATAAAGTCTCTACTTTAGTTAGTAAAAAAAAAGAAATAAAGAAAAAGAAAAAAATTACTATTTCAAAAACATACAGGGAACAGTATGTTTACTGCAGTATAGTTTGCAATAGCCAAGATATGTAAGCAACCCAAATGTCCATCAATAGATGAATGGATAAAGGAAATGTGGTACATATATAAAATGGAATATTACTCAGCCATAAACAAATTAAATCTTGCCATTTGTGACATGGATGCACTTAGAGGGCATTATGATAAGTGAAATAGTTCAAAGACAAAAACCATATTATTTTATAGAGGAATCTAAAAAACAATGAACAAATATGTTCATAAACAGATAATGTACTGCTGCTTACCATAAGTTAGGGAGATGGGGGGGATGGGTAAAAGTTGATGAGGATAAAGAGGTACAAACTTCAAATTCTAAAGTATTCACAGGGATGGAATTACAGCTAAGGGAGTATAGTCAATAACATTGTCATTCTTTTTATTTTGACAGATGGTAACTACACTTATTAATGTGCATCACTGTTGTACATCTGAAACCAATATTGCACAACTACATTTCAACAAAAAACTTAAAAGTTGAACTCACACAAATGATGTATACTATTGACTTTTATTGTCTTATTAACATGAGTATAGGGTAATAAGCAAAGTATTGTTTTGGTTTGTATATTAAAGAGAATTTTCTATAAATGTTATTATCTGAAAAAAAATACATTTTAAAATTATTTCTATAGGTCCAGGTTTCCTCCACCTATTTTATTATTTTAAGAGAAATAGGAAAATAAGGAAAGGCAAGAAACACACACACACACACACACACACACACACACACACAGAAGCCCCAAAATAATCGACAACCAGATGTTCTGTCATATTTTCTTTCATCATTTTATTTAAGAAATACTACAGACAAATATGACTCCCTCCAAACATTTCCAACTTCCTAAAAGGCAACCAATATCATATATGGACCCATGATCAATACACTGTACTGTTCTTTGAATTATTTTATTAAATGTAGACAAATGTTTTCATTGTATATTTTTCTCATATATTGTGATCCATATATGTCAAATTTGTAGTTTATCTAAACACTGTATACTATCATAAAATAATTACATCATATTGATCTATCCCCTCTAATGGAAATTCATGTTTTGTCCACTTTACAGTAATACAAATCATGATGCAGTGAACATAGTGATTTATACATCTCTTTGGGCACATATATGCCTCTGAAGCCAGTACAACAAAATAGAACTGATTATTCCATATCTATGTATTTTTAGAGAAATTCTGTTATTCTAAAGTAATAAATATATCCTATTTTCATCATAGTTTAGAATTTTGCTTTTTATATTCTGCTCTTCAATCTATTTGGATTTTACTTTGTGTACGGTATAAAGAGCTAACATCTTTTGTTCATATGAATCTTTCATTTATTGAATAGAACATCCTTTCCATAGTGATTGTAATAGCACTATCACATAAAATTCCTGTCTCTCTCTCCTCCAAACTTGTTTGTTCTCACTCATTTACCTACTCACAAAAACACTGTTTAAATAATACCAGCTTCAAATACAGTATGTGTTATCTAGTAGACTGTATCTTCTATTTTTCACATTTCAGCTATTTGTGGGTCCTTTACATTCTTACATTTTTTAATCAGTTTGTGAAATTCTTAAAATATAACTAACTGGTAAGAACTGAGTGGAAATATTTTCAACTTTGAAATTTGTAAGAGAATTTGTTTTATAAATGTCTTTTCAGATAATGTTATTTTTCTCAAATTTTTGGGTGTTTTGTGCCTTTCAAAATGCTTTATAGTTTTACACAAAATTCTTGCAATTCATTCTGTATTTATTAGGTATTTTATATCAACATTTTCTAATTATTTTCCTCATATAAAAGGTTATTTTTATAGTTTCTTTTTTCCCCCAATCTCTTTCTTTCTTGCTTAATACATTGGCTAAGAGATCAAATATCATGTTGGTATGCTAATGGCAGAGATATTATTTCAGATTTTAATGAGAATGCTGAGTAAGTATTAACAATAGATAACTGCTGAAGGTTTTTGATGTTCAACTTTTTCACTATATAATTTGTCACTTTGGTAAGAATTGTCATGTTTCACAAGTATGTGACTTCTTCAAAAGCCTTTCCCACATTCATAGTTTCCTGCTCTAGAACCTATTATATAAAGTACAAGGATGCTAATTCCTTCTGAAGGCTTTTCCATACTCGCAATATATAGAGTTTTATACTAATGTGTATGAATTCTCTGGTGTCTAACAAGGTGTGACTTCTGGCTGAAAGCCTTACCACACTCATTACAATGATAAGGCTTCTCACCTGTGTGTTTTCTCATATGAAGTGTAAGAGATGAGATTTGAGAGAAGGCTTTTCCACATCTACTACAGTCAAAGGGTTTTTCACCTGTATGACCTCGTATATGTATAGTAAGGGATGAGCTTTGGGAAAATGCTTTTCCACATTTATTACATTCATAGGGTTTCTCACCTGTATGACCTCTCATGTGCACAATAAGGGAAGTTCTTTGAGAGAAGGCTTTTCCACATTCATTACATACATAGGGCTTCTCACCTGTATGACTTCTCATATGTAAATTAAGCAAAGAACACTGAGAGAAGGCTTTTCCACATTTATCACATTCATAAGGCTTTTCCCCTGTGTGACTTCTCAAATGAAGAGTAAGGGATGCAATTTGAGAGAAGGCTTTACCACATTCATTACAATCATAAGGTTTCTCTCCAGTGTGAACTTTCTGATGTGTAATAAAGTTTTGCTTTTGGCTGAAGGCTTTACCACATTCATTACATTCATAGGGTTTCTCTCCAGAATGAATTTTTTCATGAGCAATGAGATTTGATTTCTGGCTGAAGGCTTTGCCACATTCTTTACATATATAGGGTTTTTCTCCAGTGTGAATTCTCTGGTGTCTAACTAGATTTGACATCTGAATGAAAGCTTTCCCACACTCATTACATTCATAAGGTTTCTCTCTGGTATGAATCTTTTGATGTGTAATGAAGTTTTTCTTGTGGCTGAAGGCTTTTCTACACTCCTTACATTCATAGGGTTTTTCACCAGTATGACTTCTCATATGTACAGTAAGGGCTGAGCTTTGAGAGAAGGATTTTCCACATTCATTACATTCATAGGGTTTCTCACCTGTATGAATTCTCACATGTATAATAAGCATGGAAAACTGAGAAAAGGCTTTTCCACATTTATCACATTTATATGGTTTTTCTCCTGTATGACTTCTCATATGAAGAGCAAGGGATGCAATTCGAGGGAAAGCTTTACCACATTCATTGCATGCATAAGGTTTCTCCCCAGTATGAACTTTCTGATGTGCAGTGAGGCTTTGCTTCTGACTGAATGCTTTTCCACACTCACTACATTCATAAGGTTTCTCTCCAGTATGAATTTTTTCATGATCAATGAGATTTGATTTCTGGCTGAAGGATTTCCCACATTCCTTACATGCATAGGGTTTCTCTCCAGTATGAATTCTTTGATGTCTAATGAGATTTGACATTTTAATGAAAGTTTTCCTACATTCACTACATTCATAAGTCTGTTCCCTACTGTGAATTTTATGATGTTTAGTGAGTTTTTCTTTTTGACTGAAGGCTTTTCTACATTTTTTACATTCATAGGGTTTCTCTCCAGTATGAATTCTCAGGTGTCTGATGAGGTCCAAGGTTTGAGTAAATCCCTTCCCACAATGATTACATTTAAAGGGTGTTACTACAAGATGTGATAAGCTATTGCCAAATGATTTCATAGGTTCATTATATTCACAGTATTCCTTTCTTATAAGGATCCTCTCATTATTTTGATAGCTTAAATTACTATGTTCTAAACACTCTTTAAACAAATCATATTCATAGAGATTGTGACTGGAAGGAAAAAAGTCTGAGTTCAGAGGAAATGCACTTCTTGCAAATATCCTATGACAGTCATTGACTTTTTCTTCAGTCATTGTTTTTATGAATTTATTTTCAAACTGTGTGAAAAGTCTCTCCGGGATTTTCTGATGTTCATCAATTCCCCATATTTCTCCTGAAATAGATTGCAAATAAATATCACTTGTAAGTTTTTCTAATATTATAATATCAAGAAAACTTTTTTAAGTATGTAATTGTGGGATTAATTGGTGGTCTAAGGCTTAGGTTCTCACTGTTAAGCAAATTTCAGGTGTACATATTTCCAATTTCTTAAGCTTTAGGAAATTCCAGGAAAGGAAATATGAGTAGAGATAGATATTCATGAATACACATAGCTTTCATTACTTTTAAATAGGATCTAAAAGAAAATAGATGAATTGTTGGTTTAAGAAAAGGGAGAATGTAGAATGTAAAATTAAAGTAAGAAGAAATGATAATAGAGGTAAAAAAGTTAAAAATCTGTAAAACTATATACAAGATTCTATTGAAAAACACTTCTATAAGCTTTGAAATGAGTAATTTTTCTGGAAAATGCAAAATACCAAAACTCATAGTAAAATGTAGAAAACCTACATAGACCAATTCCCACAAAATAAACAGAGAAAATATGAAAAGCAATCCCCTAAAAATAAAACTAATAGAAATGGCCCAGAGAGATTCACATGGGAATAATAACAAACATTTAAGGGATGACGCTCATGTGTAAAATGTTACGTAAGAAAAAAAGGAAATTTCTCAATCTTTTGTAAGTGAAACAAAATATAAATACTAAAACCTGACAAAGATGACAACCAAAAAAGCAAACTAGACGCCAATTTCACTTATGAATATCAATGTAAAAACTCTACATAAAATGTCAGAATGGCTCAGAAGCACGTTAATATAACATACATCATACCTGAAGGTATTTTTTCCAGGAATATAAGTATATTTCAGTACAGGAAAATCTACTACTGTAAGTCAAAAGTGCAAAGTCAAGTAACCATTCCAAAACATATTAAAAAGTGATAAAACTCAACATCTATTTTCCAAAAACAATCTTTATCAAATGAGAATAAACACTTTTTTAAGTTCAGAGAAAGTACAGTAGAACTTAAACAGCAGCACCATACTTAATGGGAAAAATCCAAAAGCACTCACATTAAAGTCAGGGATCAGAAGATGGGTACTATTACTACTATTATTATAGTACTGGATAGTGTGTTAGAAAAGAAAGAAATCAGAGGCACAAAAAAGCTGGAAAAGTAAAATAAACATTATTTGTCAATAATAAAACTACCTGCAAAATCAAGTCACCTACAAAATTATTATAAAAAGAAATTTTTTTAATTCACTATACATAATATTCACTTTCAATGACCTTCATACATATAAACAACTATTTAGGAAATATAATAGAAGACTATACTTATAATGGCAATAAAAAAATGAAAAATCTGGGAATTAATCTAATAAGAAATGTTCCAAAATTGTAAGAAAACCTTAAAATGCACACACATATTTGAACAAATGGGACGTATTATGGGTTGAATTGTGTGCCCCCCAGCAAAAATGATATGTGGAAGTCCTAACCTCTAGTACCTCAAAAGTTATTTGGAAATATGGTCATTGCAGATGTAATTAGTTAAGATGAGGTCATTCTGGAGTAGCATAACCCCTAATCTATAAGATTGGTGTTCTTATAAAAAGAAGGCCACATAAAGAGACAACACACAGAGAGAATACCATGTGAAGATAAAGATACAGACTGGATGTATGCTGCCAAAGCCAAGGAATGTCTGGGGCTACCAGAAGCTGAAAGAAGCAGGAATAGTCCTTTTCCTACAGGTTTCAGAGGGAGCATGGTGCTGCCAACATTTTGATTTAGTTTTTCTGACCTCTAGAACTATGAGGATAAATTTCTGTTATATTAAGCCACCCAGTGTGTACTTTGTTACAGTCCTAAGAAACTAAGACAAAAGGCATATCACATTCTTGAAGAAGAACATTCAATAGCAAGGATGACAATTATTCACAAGCTAGCTTAAAGTAATTTCAATAACAGTGTTTGAAAATACAACTCCAAGGAAAATGATGTTAGGGGGTTGCAACCATAGAGGGGGAAGGGGTAAGAGAAAAAGAACTACTTTTTAATATATATCCTTTTGTACTTTAAAAAATGTGACACTCGTGTATTATGTATCTTTGCAAGTAAATAAATAAAATGCTCTGAACTCTGCAGTAATTAATAAAATGAGGACAAACAATGGGAATGTAAAAACTGGATGAAAGAGGTGGAACATAAAACTGGAAAAGACTACCTAGCATAACTGGACAGGGAGTTAAGTATAATGAGGGCAGGGGAAAACAGAGTGAGAAATTGAACTTCAGTATTGTTTATAAATACACAAATTTGTCTCTGATCCCACCCAAAATTTTTTTAAAAGGCATAAACTAACAGAGACAAGGTCCATTCCTCTACCCTAGAGAAGATGGAAGATTACTCTCAAGAAAAAATGGAAAAAGAAAAGCTCTAAAGTCAGGGACAACAGGCAGAGGAATAGAGAGAAAGGGAACTGGAGGCTCAAGCATAGAGAAAGTAGAAATCTATATACCAAAAGGGTGACATTCAGTCCCTTGTCGCTACTTAGCTCCAAGATGGGAAAATGGAGATTTTTCTCCCTCTCTGCCAGACTGAAAATAATAATGAAAGAGAAAAATCCTGTAAAGCTGTAAAGCTGGTAAAACTAGACTTGGTTGCAGATTATAAATGTAGAAAGGAAGTCAGAATACTAAGCTTTTGGGTCATTTCAGGGGAAAAAGAGAAGCTCAGCTAAACAAAAGATATTGAGGTAGAAGGTAACATGAGGTCATCGAGGTACTATCCAAGCAGAAGTGAAAAAGAATTCCAAGGGCAAGGTCAAAATATCAAATGTGGCAGCAATTATTTCATGTTTTAAGATGGCTGAATGAAAAAGCATCTGATCTCTTCCTCTCTAGAAACAAGAATGAAAAGTAGTTGATTCTTCAGTGATCCCAGGGGGGGCTGTAACCCTAATTATAATACAGCTGGCAGTGACAAATACAGTAAAGGCTGGAACAGGGGAAGAAAGATTCTAAAAGAAGACAGCTGTTCATGCTGATCTTGGGCAGGGTAAGCAGTTGACAGTATCAAGATGGATATCATAACTTGGGCAGAATTAATTACCCGATGATTTACAGCTCTGAAATCTGGGAGTGTAGACTGGTTTCAGGAGACTTGCCTGTATGTCAGGGAAGCCAGGACCAAACAAATCAAAATTCTGATATGTTATTTTTTCAGGAAAAAGTCTGTTGGGTGAGAGTGTAAGAGTCAGAGTTATGACAAAACAGCAGCAGACTCACAGACACTGAGGTGACTAGTGGTTACCATGGGGGAGGGGTTTGGGCAGGTAGGTGGGGAGGGGGAGGGGGATAAGGGGGCACAAAAATTCTCAATCATAATTTAAATTGGCTATGGGGATAGCAGTACAGCATGGAGAATATAGCCAACATCTATAACATAATAAAGTGTGACATCTTTCTATGCTGATGGATAGTAACTGCACTAGTTGGGGTGAGGATTTAATAGAATGGGTAACAGCTGAACCACTCACTGTGTTGTATATTTGAAACCAATATAAGATTGTATATCAACAATATTTCAATTAAAAACAAAAATTCAGAGTTATGAGAAAATGCTGCTGCAGTTCCCTTTTGGATGAGAAAAAATAAAGCCTAAATATATATGAATTAAGGGCTTCAATATGAAGCACAGATGCATTTGCATACATTGAGCTGGCAAATGTTTTCTTAAAGGGTCAGATAGTGATTAGCCTTTGTGGGTCACACAGTCTTTGATATAACTTTGCTGCTGTAATGTGAAAGCAGTTCTGGAGAAGATGTGAGTGATTGGGTGTGCCTGTTCCAATGAAACTCTTTATTTACAAAAACAAATGGGTGGCTCAGAGGCTGATCCCTGCTCTAGATTACAGTATTCATTTTCTTTCCTCAACATTATTCTTTAAAAAGCAGGTCAAAGAAGGGCTCTCTTCACTTAAAAATGAGAAAGTGCTAGAATCAAATCTACACAAGTATTACAAAAGGAAGAAATAAACTGAAAGTAGTATCTATAAATCAAGAGCTCAAAATATTAATATATGAGGAAGAAACAATGAGAAAACAAAAAAATAATTGTCAGAACCAAGGAAAGAAACGGAAGAGAAAAAACAAAACCACTCGAAAGGAAGACCACCATGCAAATGGGGGGAAAGAAGAGACAGAGATTAGAACGTTCCTTTAGGTATTGAGATTATGGTAGGGTAACCTCACATTGCAAAACAACAAGATAATGGGTAAAACAGAAATTCTGATGTATCTCTGGGACTTTAAAACTTTTATTGAATTAAAAGGGTTGTAGCTTCTATTAAAGTATGATAGTAAAAGTTAAAAATACAATGGGAATTGTGACTATGCATACAAAACATAATGCTAAGGCATTTGTATTAGAAGGAAGAAACCAAAATAGAAAGAAAAGGATTATAAATGCCAATAGGTTTATTTGAACAACTACAATTCTGCGAACACGTGAATGCAAAAGGAAAGGATCCTATGTAAAACAGAGGGCAGAGAAACTGAAGACACTGCTAACAATGATTATCAAAGTAAAGCTGGAAACGAATTAGGAAATGTTGATGTCTAGCACACAGATAAAACACCAACTAGTCCCTCAAGTTCTGTGGAAAGTAGTTAAAGATGTTATCTAGAATTGACATCATTGATTTATAAAGCATTCACACAAATTGTTACTACAAGTCTGTAGTCTTTAGGAAAATATCCTCGAAGATTCAGAGGGATCAACTACTCACAGATTAACCATTAAAGGGTCCTGGCCCCTCCTCACCGGTCTGGCTCCCTCTCACTAACCTGGACAGTATCTCCTTAACTCTTCTTCTTCTACTACCCATGGTTCTTCTTCTTGCTCCAACTTGAAAATCACATCAGGTTTGGTGAATGGACAGCCTGTCAAAGGAAAGTGACATAAGATTTGGGCATAAACATCAGGAACAAAGATCATTCAAGAATTGAGGCTGGCCCAGGGAGACCAGGCTTTCTGAAGAAGAAAAGTATGGTTTCTGGGGACACAGCCCCCTGAAACAAAACAGTGCATGACCTTTTGTTTTGAAAGCTGTAGCATGCACATTCATGTGAGCAAAGGCATCTAAAGGCCAAACTTAACTCTAAGATTCAAAGGTTCCATACATTTCAGAAATTCCATACATTCAGAAAAAAGGTACTTTACTCCCAGAATCTGAGATACACAGGAAATTACCCTTACCCACTGTGATTAAGTTGTTATAGTTTTCTAGCATCACATTCCGGTATAGGTTCCTTTGAGCAGGATCCAATTGTTGCCACTCCTCCTGGGTGAAGTCAATAGCCACATCTTTGAATGTCACTGTTCCCTGTAACAACATACTCCTACTCAATCCGAAGTCATCCATCTTAGATGATGTGGACAAATCATATTGAACTGCATTTTCATGTTATGAAAAGATAAGAGGTTATAAAAAATTTACCTGTTATAGTTATTTTTCTCAAAGAAAAAACATATTAGCAACATCCTGTCAATTTGTGTTCATTCACTGAAGTAGCAAGCACATATCTTTAGTTATTACTGTGAGTTAAAGAGATCTTTGCCACTAATTTATACTGACTATGGAAAATGGGAGAAGATGAAACTTTACTCAAGTTAATGGCTTGGGAACCCACAAAGTGTCTGTGACTCACCGAGGCAGGAAAAAATGAAAACAGCATTTGGATGGAAGCAGAAGAAAGGAGAAAATGGCATGCAAAATTTGTAGTGGGACATCCAACTAGAGATATACATTGATTTAACATTGAACATATTGTTCATTAGATTAGGAAAAATCTAGAATGAAAAAGGATAATTTAGTGTTCATAGCCTATAATAGGTGTCTGCAGCCATGAAAGTAGGATATGATTGTTCAAAGAATTCACATATATTGAAAAAAAATAGGGCTAAAGACAGAAATATACAAATACCAATAAAGAAAAAATATTCATTAATCAATCAATTTTTAAAAATTGAACTAGAATTATAACCAGATCTATGAGAAAACAGTATAAAGAAAGCTTTAGAATAATTTTCAGTAATGAGAGGATGGTGGCAAATTCCTTAAAAGCAATGTGATTTGAATATGTAAATATATTGCAATTTTATCTTACTATGCTGATGGACAGTGACTGTAATGGGGTATGTGGTGGGGACTTGGTAATAAGGGGAATGTAGCAACCACAATGTTGCTCATGTGAAACCTGAGCATAAGGTTGTATATCAATGATATCTTAATTAAAAAAAAAAGGAAATCCAATGTTGAGTAAAAAGATATAAAACCGAAAAAAAATATATGTATATTGCAATTTTGCAGGTTAAAGACTGAAATTCCCGAAAGAATGCAAATATAAGAAAACTTCATGAGCACTGCAACAAAGTACTTCCTACCCTTTGAGGAACTTCTATGAGAGAATGAGTATGATAAAAAGAAATCACAGGAGCTAATTCACAGTCAGTGTTTCTAAGAATTTATTTCTAGATCATAGGAGGACCCTATGAACATGAATATCCACTAACAGTAAGAGGTTCAGAGTACACTGTGGGACTGATGGGAAGTCCTTTTTTGCAACCGTTTTCAGAGAAGATCAATGCCTTTGAAATAAACAGGTTTAATAAAGTAAAGGTGATTATGCGAGAATAAGACATTCCTCATTCATGTCACCCTTCAACAATTTGTCATTCATCCATGACAAAAATGCCTTTGTGGGAGCTGTGGGATCCATCACAATATGCCAAGAGACTCAGGAGGAATCTTGTCCACCCATGCATTGGGTAATAGGCATGCAAATCTCAGTCCTGGCTGTGGACCCCATAGCAATCCAGGGTACACTCTACTAGTAGATTCCCCCAATAGCCCCAGGGGCAGCCCTGGAGCTCTGCAGGACTCATCCCCTCACCCCACCCTGTAGCTGGTCCCTGTGCGCATTCCCAATGGCGGTGATGAGACTGAGCTTTGGCAGATGGTAAGCAAGTGCAGAGAGCCAGCTGGAATCTGTAGGTCTGGGAGAAACCACAAACATGAGCTTTAGCACCACCTTTGGGAATGATTTTTTGGATATGACATCAAAAGCAAAAATAAATAAGAGGCACTACAGCAAATCAAAAGGCTTCTGCACAGCAAAAGAAATAATCAACAAAATGAAATGGTAATCCACGGAATGAGAGAAATTATTTGCAAGTCATATTTCTGATAAGCAGTTAATTTCCAAGATACATAAGGGACTCATAAAACTGAACTGCAAAAAATAAATATTACAAAATGGGCAGATGACCTGAATAGATATGTTCCCAGAAGACATACAAGTGGCCAACAGGTTATGAAGGTATATGAAAAGATGTCTGACATTGCTAGTCATCAGGGAAATGCTGATTACCTCAAAACCAGAGGGAGATATATCATCTCACAACTGTTAGAATGCCATCATCAAAAAGACAACAGATAAACGGTGACAGGGACGTGGAGAAAGGAGAACCCTTATACATTGCTGGTGGAATGGTGTTAGCTAATGCTCTGGTAGTAATCAAATTGTAATATATCAGTTCAACATGCTGTTCACCTTAAACTTACACAGTGTGGTATGTAAATTATACCTCAATAAAGCTAGAGAAAAAAAATTAAAGAAAAAAAAAAAAAAGGAACCAAAAGCCAAGTGTCAGATTAAAAAACCCTGAGGCGAGAGTGAGGGGAATAAAAGGGCACAAAAATTCTCAATCAGAATTTAACTTGGTCACTGGGATAGTAGTACAGCATGGAGAATATAGCCAATGATTCTGTAACATCTTCCTATGTCGACAGATAGTAACTGCACTAGCAGGGGTGAGGATTTAATAATATTGGGAACTGCTGAAACACTGTATTGCATACTTGAAACCAATATAAAATTGTATATCAAGGATACTTCAATAAAAAAATACACAGGACAGTCCCTGCAAAAAGCAAACAAAAAATAAATAAACAAAGAGATTAAATTAAGAGTATTATGTGGAACCATTGGTAAGCGAATTTAAAGAGATGAGGTATACTTTTTCTCCCTGGCTTCCTCCTTCTTTTGGACTGGTAAGGAAATATGATGGTTAGGGCCAATACAGTCATTTGGGATAATGAGGTAGAAGTCAACTATGACAGATAATGAGGAAAAGCAATAAAATAGAAGGATTCTGACTCTGCATGCCTTAGAGATACAGGACTACCTCCTGTTTGTTGGTACCTGAACTTCAACATGAGAGACAGATACAATTCTGTCCTGTTTAGGCAATGGTTGGCTAGGATTTTTGTTACAGGCAGTCAATAATACTAGGCAAATCCACAGAGACAAAAATGCTCATGCCAGAAAGAGAGCAAGCATTTCAAAGTACTACCTTTGTGGCAGCCATGGAGATACGTGCTTAGATCTTCAAGAGAAAAGCTGTGAAAAGCATAGTTGGTGAACACCCTCCAGCTGCTTCGTCTTTGGTTCTATTACTGAATTCACGCTGAGGCCATGCAATTCCCAAGCTATTCCCAGCCAAAGACTAAGCATAGGAAGGGTATTAGAGCCTAGACCACTTCTATCTGCGGGGAGACTCCTCTGATGGGAAAGCTTTGGTCAGCAACTCTCTGAGTTGTCCTGGCTGAGATTTTCTCACAGCGGCACAATGGTCTGAGTTGGCAGAAGAAAGAATTGTCAAGCTTAAAGACTATCAGTTAAATAGACACTATGCAATCTAAAGAAGAGAAAGAAAAAATAATGAAGAAAAAATGAACAGACTCAGAGAAAAGCAAGACAGCAGTAAATACATGAGCATCTGCATGTGAGTACCAGGAGAAGAGAGAAAGGACAGGAAAAAAATTTAAAGAAATAATGGCTGAAAACTTCCTAAATTTAATTGTAAAACTACTATCATACATATCCAAGGTACCCAATGAACTCTCAACAGGATGAAAACAGAGATACAAACTTAAAACATATCATAATCAAAATCCTGAAAGTAAAGAGAAAATCTTAAAAGTATCAAAAGAAAAATACCCATTGTCTACAAGGCAGCCACAATAAAATTAACAGCAGACTTGTCATCATAAATAGTGGAGGCCAAATGGCAATGAGATAACAT
This sequence comes from Manis pentadactyla, assembly GCF_030020395.1. Lineage (NCBI taxonomy): Eukaryota > Metazoa > Chordata > Mammalia > Pholidota > Manidae > Manis > Manis pentadactyla. The sequence goes on from NC_080033.1 coordinate 14,876,395, forward strand.
ATTCAAAGTTATTGAAACATATTGAAAGAAAAAACACTATCAACTAATAATCTTACATCTAGTAAAAAAATCTTTCAAAAATACGAGAAAACTAAGTGAAAGAAGCCAGGCACATAAAGTCATATTTTTAATGATTCCATTTATATGAAATATATGGAACAAGTAAATCCATGGGGATAGGATGCAGATAGTTGTTTTCCAGGGGCTTAAAGGGAAAGTGGAATGGGAGCAAATGCTTAATGGGTGTGGGATTTCACTTTGGAGTGATAAGAATGTCCTGGGATGGCAGCTGCACAGCACTGTGAATGGCTTATGTCACTGAATTGTTCGTGTTAAAATGATTAATTATATGTTCTGTGAATTTCACCTCAAAAGAAATGAAAGTGAAATGTACTCCCAGATAAAACAAAACAAGAGAATCCATTGCTAGCAGATTGACCTCACAAGAAATAATAATGGAAGTTCCTCAGATGAAAAGGAAATAACACCAAACATTAATTCAATTCAGTAGTCCTGTCAATTTAATTTAATTTTCCTAGGCATTATACTCAACATTTCTGAAGAACTGAAACTTTTATTTGCGTAAGAAAACAACAGGGTAACCAAAGAACAAAATGATGTGATATTCTTCTAAGGGCTAAGTTTATGACTTCTGAATGGATGGATGTACTTTGCCATCAAGAGTTATCTTGAGACCTTACATGGCCTTACTTTATACTACCTCAAGCGTCCATTGGCACTCACAGACTCTAAATATGTGTAACCAGTATCTAGTTAATGATGTGTTTTTTAATGTATGTTTCCTTATTAGGTTTCCTTATCCCTTATACCCTTTCTCCATTTTAGCTTTATTGAAAAAATAAATACAGAGGGTAAGATGACAGGGAAAAACCCTCTCTTTCCCCTTGGAGGCCTGGGATAGAGAAGAAAGACAATGGAGGTAAGGAGACAGGCAGTTAAATATGTGTTCAGAGATCAAAGAAACAAAGGCTTTGTGGACCACACCTAAGTTGTGGGTATTTTTCCAACGGATGTAAGATTCTTACAGCCTGAAGCTATAGAAATGAAGCTGCCCTTCACAGCAACCAGCTTCCCTCTCAGCTCCAGGGAGCTGGGCCTGCAGAGTTCTGCAGCCATTGGGCTTACCATTTAGTTCCAAGAGCCTGCAGAGCACATACACTGAGTCACTGCTCCTCTTCAAGAGAAGCAAATTAAGAGAATGGCAAGACAGAGTAGAAGCACATGAGGAAGACATGCACTTCATATGTGGCTGTGGAGTATGTGCACCTGTGGTATATATTGCAAGTAAGTGGTAGTACTGGGCTCACAGGTTGGCCTGTACCTCCCACTATAAGGTGGGAAAATGGCATTATAAACTGTTCTATATAAGTTGAGACTGGATTCCATATAAATCAGGCACTGTTGAAAAAATGTTTTAAAATCTTAAGTCCAGAACTCTTAAAAATAAGATGTCTCAGCCCACTTTTATATTTTTAAAGAGATTGTTAATCCCACACCTGCTTCATTGACTGCTGTTAATTACACTTTTGGTTAACTGGTTACATTGATAGATTCCAGTTTGTCTTCTCAGTGAATTTTTAGAATGGAGATAATAGCATTTTTAAAAGTTGGTGAGTAGACATTTACTAAAATATATGAAAAAATATTCCTCACCATTGGCTTAGTTGACAGTTTGAGTGCCAAAGATGTATGATTCAGATATTGCTCACATAGATCTAAATTTTAGTTTTGTATGCCTATGTACATGTACAAATTTACTGTAGCTTACAACTATAAGCAGAAAGAACATTGTCTCTTTTCTTTAGTTTTCAATTTGTTCACACTTCTCAATATAGTGCTTTGAGCACATAAACTATTTGTAAATCATTAACATAGGGTAATAGCTGTGGTAATAGTGTTCTTGCTTTCTGCAAAATTATTTAATCAACCACATTCAAAAGCAAGCATTTTTACAAGTCTTATAATTAAAAACAGTATAGTTAAAAAACAACAACAGTATAGTTCTAGGTGACATGACTTGAGAGTTTCAAAAAAAAAAGCTTACATTTTCTGAAACAATTTGGTATGTGACTCAATGTGGCATTTCAGTCCTGTTAGTCATTTACATAACTGAAGTTTGCAAGAATTTACTGCCAAATTTTGACCAGAGTACACTAGAATAGGTAATATGCAGGGAAGTCTCTTAAAGTATCCTGTATACCTTGTATTTAGAGTATATTGTTTGGATCATTTTAAACATATGTAAAAGTTGGTGAAGCTTCAAAAAATCTCCAAGAAAACATGAAAAAATAGAGATTAGTGATGCCGGGGTTCTTGTTTGAAGAGTTGAAGAATGAATTTAGCAAACAGTCAAGGTAGGAGAGCCAGGGAGACTTTTACTGAGAGATACAGTGAGAGGACAGACAGAGATCCTCAGGAGGGGACAAGAGAGCCCATAGTGGTAGGTTGTCTAGGGGACTTGTAGGCAGTTGAGAGACAAAGAGCTAGGGATGCAGACCCACCAGATGGTCTCTAAATGTTTATCTTTAAAGAGACACTAAGTTTCTTATCAGTTTTCCAGACTATTTTGCAGAGTTAACTAAGAGATTTACTGCTTTGATCTTTTCTCAGAGTAACAGTTTTTTGGATTGGGAGAATATCAGTCAAGGCTGCTTGTTTTGCTTTCAAGGTGAGCTGAGTTATTGACTTGATTAGGGCTGGAGGAGGAAAAGCAGCATCTGGGTAAAGTTAAAGATAAACTGGGTTTTTTAATAGGCTAAAGTAAATTTTACGATAGCTTTATTTAGTTGATACAAACAAGACATGGGCTATGCTGAGGTATTTTCTTATCTGGGAGATGTTCAAACATTCTAGGCTAAGTTATTCTCGGCTTTTTAGTTTTAACTAATTTTCACTGAAGAATGCTTATATTCCTAGTTTGATATTTCACTTCAGAGAATTAATGTGACTCTATCTTTGTTTAATTGTTTAATATGCAGTTTTGGTAGGGGTCTTTTTCTAGAGGCCTTCACCCTACTCTGACTACACTCACAGTCCCTGTCTCATTCCCCCCTCTACAGATAGAGACTTTATCTGCTGCTGGGGGAAAGGGGTGATGACCACTCTGGCTGCTTCATGCTGAGAGCGGGCGCAGTAAGGGGCGCAGCTAGGTCTCCATCACTGGTCAGTCAAGAGGGCCTCGGAAGATGGGCACTTCTATTCTGGGTTCCCTTTTAATTACTACTTGATGTTTTATGGCTTCTAGGCAAGACAGAAGAAATTGTGTTATTAGGTTAAGTAGCAACATCTGGAGTTGGATTTTCTATTCTGGAAAAACAGACTTGACAAGGAGATAAAAGAATGCATAGCTGAATATGAGGATTAGAAATAGTAAAACTTTAACTGAGAAACATAGCTAGATATCTTGGGGAAACTAGAATTCTGTACTTAGTCTATGTCCTACTGACTAGTATTAGGACTCAGTATAGATAAGGCTGCATTATTGAAACAATACTTTTCTCTAAAATCACCTTCATTTTTATTAGAACTAGATTAAGAAAATAATTAATACTTGGCTTGATTATTTTCATAAGTACAGCAAGAAGAGCAATTGATTACAAAGGATCTTTTAAATGTGCTTTGCTGGAACTTTTTATAGGGAATTTTAGATTGGACTTTTTAAAAATTAATTTTATTTGGTATCATTAATCTACAATTACATGAAGGATATTATGTTTACTAGGTTCCCCCCTTCACCAAGGCCCCCCCACATACCCCATTCACAGTCACTGTCCATCAACATAGTAAGATGCTGTAAAATCACTACCCATCTTCTCTGTGTTGCACAGCCCTCCCTGTGCCCCCCCACACTATACATGTTAATCGTAATGCCCCCTTTCTTTTTTCCCACCCTTATCCCTCCCTTCCCACCCGTCCTCCCAGGTCCCTTTCCCTTTGGTAACTGTTAGTCCATTCCTGGGTTCTGTGAGCCTGCTACTGTTTTGTTCCTTCAGTTTTCTTTTGTTCTTATACTCCACATGAGTGAAATCATTTGGTACTTGTCTTTCTCAGCCTGGCTTATTTCACTGAGCATAATACCCTCTAGCTCCATCCATGTTGTTGCAAATGGTAGGGTCTGTTTTTTTCTTATAGCTGAGTAATATTCCATTGTGTATATGTACCACATCTTCTTTATCCATTCATCTACTGATGCACATTTAGGTTGCTTCCATATCTTGGCTATTGTAAATACTGCAGCGATAAACATAGGGGTGCATCTGTCTTTTTCAAACTGGAGTGCTTCATTCTTAGGGTAAATTCCTAGAAGTGAAATTCCTGAGGCCAAATGGTATTTCTATTTTGAGCATTCTGAGGAACCTCCATACTGCTTTCCACAATGGTTGAACTAATTTACATTCCCAAAAGCAGTGTAGGAGGGTTCCCCTTTCTCCACAACCTCGCCAACATTTGTTGTTGTTTGTCTTTTGGATGGTAGCCATCCTTACTGGTGTGAGATGATATCTCATTGTGGTTTTAATTTGCATTTCTCTGATGACAAGAGATGTGGAGCATCTTTTCATGTGTCTGTTGGCCATCTGAATTTCTTCTGTAGAGAACTGTCTATTCAGCTCCTCTGCCCATTTTTTAATTGGATTATTTGCTTTTTGTTTGTTGAGGTGTGTGAGCTCTTTATATATTTTGGATGTCAACCCTTTATCGGATCTGTCATTTATGAATATATTCTCCCACACTGTAGGATACCTTTTTGTTCTATTGATGGTGTCCTTTGCTGTACAGAAGCTTTTCAGCTTGATATAGTCCCATTTGTTCATTTTTGCGTTTGTTTCCCTGGCCCGGGGAGATATGTTCAAGAAGAGGTCACTCATGTTTATGTCTAAGAGATTTTTGCCTATCTTTTTTTCCTAAGAGTTTTATGGTTTCATGACTTACATTCACGTCTTTGATCCATTTCGAATTTACTTTTGTGTATGGGGTTAGACAGTGATCCAGTTGCATTCTCTTACATGTAGCTGTCCAGTTTTGCCAGCACCATCTGTTGAAGAGACTGTCATTTCCCCATTGTATGTCCATGGCCTCTTTATCGAATATTAGTTGACCACATATGTTTGGGTTAATGTTTGGAGTCTCTATTCTGTTCCATTTGTCTGTGGCTCTGTTCTTGTGCCAGTACCAAATTGTCTTGATTACTGTGACTTTGTAGTAGAGCTTGAAGTTGGGGAGTGAGATCCCCCCACTTTATTCTTCCTTCTCAGGATTGCTTTAGCTTTTTGGGGTCTTTGGTGTTACCATTTGAATTTTTGAACTATTTGTTCCAGTTCATTGAAGAATGCTGTTGGTAGTTTGATAGGGATTGCATCAAATCTGTATATTGCTTTGGGCAGGATGGCCATTTTGACGATATTAATTCTTCCTAGCCACGAGCATGGGATGAGTTTCCATTTGTTAGTGACCTCTTTAATTTCTCTTAAGAGTGTCTTATAATTTTCAGGGTATAAGTCTTTCACTTCCTTGGTTAGGTTTATTCCTAGGTGTTTTATTCTTTTTGATGCAATTGTGAATGGAATTGTTTTCCTGATTTCTCTTTCTATTAGTTTATTGTTAGTGTATAGGAAAGCCACAGATTTGTGTGTGTTAATTTTGTATCCTGCAACTTTGCTGAATTCTGATATTAGCTCTAGTAGTTTCAGGGTGGAGTCTTTAGGGTTTTTTATGTACAATATCATGTCATCTGCAAATAGTGACAGTTTAACTTCTTCTATACCAATCTGGATTCCTTGTATTTCTTTGTTTTGTCTAATTGCCATGGCTAGGACCTCCAGTACTATGTTGAGTAACAGTGGGGAGAGTGGCCATCCCCGTCTTGTTCCCGATTGCAGAGGAAAGGCTTTCAGATTCTCGCTGTTCAGTATGATGTTGGCTGTGGATTTATCATATATGCCCTTTATTATGTTGAGGTACTTGCCCTCTATACCCATTTTGTTGAGAGTTTTTATCATGAATGGATGTTGAATTTTGTTGAATGCATTTTCAGCATCTATGGAGATGATCATGTGGTTTTTGTCTTTCTTTTTGTTGATGTGGTGGATGATGTTGATGGACTTTCGAATGTTGTACCATCCTTGCATCCCTGGGATGAATCCCACTTGGTCATGGTGTATGATCCTTTTGATGTACTTTTGAATTCGGTTTGCTAATATTTCATTGAGTATTTTTGCATCTATGTTCATCAGGGATATTGGTCTGTACTTTTCTTTTTTGGTGGGGTCTTTGCCTGGTTTTGGTATTAGGGTGATGTTAGCTTCATAGAATGAGTTTGGGAGTATCCCCTCCTCTTCTATTTTTTGGAAATCTTTAAGGAGAATGGGTATTATTTCTTCCCTGTATGTCTGATAAAATTCCGAGGTAAATCCATCTGGCCCGGGGGTTTTGTTCTTTGGTAGTTTTTTGATTACCGCTTCAATTTCGTTGCTGGTAATTGGTCTGTTTAGCTTTTCTGTTTCTTTCTGGGTCAGTCTTGGAAGGTTGTATTTTTCTAGGAAGTTGTCCATTTCTCCTAGGTTTCCCAGCTTGATAACAGATAGGTTTTCATAGTATTCTCTAATAATTCTTTGTATTTCTGTGGGGTCCGTTGTGATTTTTCCTTTCTTGTTTCTGATTCTGTTGATGTGTGTTGACTCTCTTTTCCTCTTAATAAGTCTGGCTAGAGGCTTATCTATTTTGTTGATTTTCTCGAAGAGCCAGCTCTTGGTTTCATTGATTTTTGCTATTGTTTTATTCTTCTCAATTTTATTTATTTCTTCTCTGATCTTTATTATGTCCCTCCTTCTGCAGTCCTTATGCCTCATTTGTTCTTCTTATTCCAATTTCGATAATTGTGACATTAGACCATTCATTTGTGATTGTTCTTCCTTCTTTAAATATGCCTGGATTGCTATACACTTTCCTCCTAAGACTGCTTTTGCTGTATCCCACAGTAGTTGGGGCTTTGTGCTGCTGTTGTCGTTTGTTTCCATATATTGCTGGATCTCCATTTTGATTTGGTCATTGATCCATTGATTATTTAGGAGCATGTTGTTAGGCCTCCATGTGTTTGTGAGCCTTTTTGCTTTCTTTGTACAATTTATTTCTAGTTTTATACCTTTGTGGTCTGAAAAGTTGGTTGGTAGGATTTCAATCTTTTTGAATTTACTGAGGCTCTTTTTGTGGCCTAGTATGTGGTCCATTCTGGAGAATGTTCCATGTGCACTTGAGAAGAATATCTATCCTGTTGCTTTTGGATGTAGAGTTCTGTAGATGTCTATTAGGTCCATCTGTTCTAGTGTGTTCTTCAGTGCCTCTGTGTCCTTACTTATTTTCTGTCTGGTGGATCTGTCCTTTGGAGTGAGTGGTGTGTTGACGTCTCCTAGAATGAATGCATTGCATTCTATTTCCTCCTTTAGTTCTGTTAATATTTGTTTCAGGTATGTTGGTGCTCCTGTATTGGGTGCATATATATTTATAATGGTTATATCCTCTTGTTGGACTGAGCCCTTTATTATTATTTAATGTCCTTCTTTATCTTTTGTTACTTTCTTTATTTTGAAGTCTATATCGTGTGATACTAGTATTGCAACACCTGCTTTTTTCTCGCTGCTGTTTGCATGAAATATCTTTTTCCATCCCTTGACTTTAAGTCTGTGCATGTCTTTGGGTTTGAGGCGAGTCTCTTGTAAGCAGCATATGGATGGGTCTTGCTTTTTTATCCATTCTATTACTCTGTGTCTTTTGATTGCTGCATTCAGTCCACTTACATTTAGGGCGATTATTGAAAGGTATGTACTTATTGCCATTGCAGGCTTTAAGTTTGTGGTTACCAAAGGTTCAAGGTTAGCTTCTCTACTACCTTACTGTCTAACTTAACTCTCTTATTGAGCTATTATAAACATGGTCTGATGATTCTTTATTTCTCTCCCTTCTTATTCCTCTTCCTCACTTTGTATGTTGGGTGTTTTGATCTGTGCTCTTTTTAGGAGTGCTCCCATCTAGAGCAGTCCCTGTAAGATGCCCTGTAGAGGTGGTTTGTGGGAGGCAAATTCCCTCAACTTTTGCTTGTCTGGGAATTGTTTAATCCCTCCTTCATATTTAAATGATAATCCTGCTGGATACAGTATTCTTGGTTCGAGGCCCTTCTGTTTCATTGCATTAAGTATATCATGCCATTCTCTTCTGGCCTGTAAGGTTTCTGTTGAGAAGTCTGATGATAGCCTGATGGGTTTTCCTTTGTAGGTTACCTTTATTTTCTCTCTGGCTGCCTTTAATACTTTGTCCTTGTCTTTGATCTTTGCCATTTTAATTATTATGTGTCTTGGTGTTGCCCTCCTTGGATCCCTCTTCATGGGAGTTCTGTGTACCTCTGTGGTGTGAGAGGCCATTTCCTCCCCTAGTTTGGGGAAGTTTTCAGCAATTGTTTCTTCAAAGACACTTTCTATCCCTTTTTCTCTCTCTTCTTCTTCTGGTACCCCTATAATGCGGATATTGTTCCATTTTGATTGGTCACACAGTTCTCATAATATTCTTTCATTCCTGGAGATCCTTTTATCTCTCTCTGCATCAGCTTCTCTGCGTTCCTGTTCTCTCTTTTCTAGTCCATTAATGGTCTTTTGCATCTCGTCCATTCTGCTTTGAAGTCCTTCCAGAGCTTGTTTTATTTCTGTATTCTCCCTCCTTAGTTCTTACATATTTCTCTGCAAGTCCATCAGCATGGTTATGACTTTTGTTTTGAATTGTTTTTCAGGAAGACTGGTTAAATCTATCTCCCCAGGTTCCTTCTCAGGGGAAGGTGTAGAAGCTGTCGAAGCTGTCTGGGTTAGTCTTTTCTGGATCAAATTTTTTTGCCTTTTCATGTTGATAGGTGCAGTGGTATGGTATTGACTCGTCTGTCAGCTGGGAGAGTCAAGACTCTTTCCACTTGCTCCTGGCCTTTCTTTACTGGGACAACTGCGACCCCTAGTGGCTTGTGTTGGGCAATTGCGTGTAGACTGAGTCTCTGTATCTTGCCCAGCCGGTATGCAGGAAGCTCCCTTGCTGTGGGTGTGGCCAGCCTCAGGCTGCTTCTCTGCTATGGCAGGGCCCTGGAGGGGTAATGGACAGGGGGCTGTTTGGCTGTTTACCTCTGTGAGGGGTCTCGGAGCTGTTGCCCAGGGGGTTAGTGCGCCCGGAGTTCCCTGGAATTTCTAGCTGCTGTACTGTGACCCGGGATGTTTCCATCCAGCTGTGTGGTCCCAGTACCTTTAAGACTTTCAAAAAGCACTTGCTTTTCTTTGTCCCCAGGGCACCGGCTGTGGGACCCACTCACAGGTCTTACTGTCCTGCTTCCCTAGTTTCCAGCACCCCACGCATGCACTGTGTGTCTGCGCTCTGATGCGGATGGCTAGGGCTGGGTGTTTAGCAGTCCTGGGCTCCCTCTCCCTCCCTGCTCTGACTCCTCTCCTCCTGCCGGGAGCTGAGGTCAGGGGCCTCGGGTCCCGACGGGCTGCAGCTTGTATCTTACCCCTTTCACTAGGCGCTGGGTTCTCGCAGCTGTGGATGTAGTCTGGCTGTTGTCCTGTGTCTTCTGGAACTCACCTGGTAAGGCTGCTGGGAACCCTGTAAGTAAGGTACCAGGCCAGTTCTTCTAAGGGGCTTTGTTGGCTTTATAAAGTCAACTTTAATTCTTTAAAGCTGTCTGTTCATATCTGAGTTTATGCACATGCTTTTCAGGTATGACATTCCAGTCAAAGCTTTGGTAATATAACCAGTGTTTTTAATTGGTCTTGTTACAAGGAAAGCAGATTCTTACTGAGCTTATGCAAATAAACATACTGCTATAAAATATAAAAATACTCACTGAAAGTTTTTAAATTCTGGAGGGGTCAGGTAGAAAGTTAAATGTTTCAATTCTGCTTATAAAAGTATTGTCATTTACTAAATTGTCAGCTAAAGAGAAAAAGTTTAAAACACTGTATCAACAAAATTTGAAACAAAAAGCCACAAAATCATTTTCTTTAGTTTATTTAATCTTATATAACTAATACTTGCTCTGTTAGAATCTAGTTCTTTACTAGTTTAGGATACTTGTTCTGCTGGAATTTAGTTCTTTCGTGTTTGAGAGTAATAAAACAGTGACTATAAATGATAAAAGACTTACAATTAACAATGGTTAAAGATCTGATGAGAGCTTATTGTAAGACAGTTGACATAAAAAAATTCAGATATTTCTGTAATGTAAAACATTCAGTAACAAAGTTTAGCATCATTCTTTTTGACAGTGCTTTTCAAGTAAATATGTATCAGTTAAATAAGCTAAATTAGCCAAATATTTTCTCTGATGAGGAGGAAATAATTCTTCTGACATGTTCCAGGGGCCCACTGGAAAATATCAGAGTGAACTAGAGGTAAAAAGCACCTTTTCGAATTTGATTTTGAGAAGCTGTTAGAAAAAATTTTAAGGCACTTGTTTAAATAACTTAAATAGAATTATAAGTCACTATGAAAAAATACGTATCTATTTAACTAGAATGACACTTGATATCAAGACTTACTTGCTTTAATTTCATATAGCATAACTCTATTAATTTTTCCACAAACTTTCTACAATTTTCTTTTTACATTCAGTGTTCTTCTTTTTTAAATAAACAGCTGTACTTTAGAAGTTACTTTTTACTCTCAACAAAATGAATCTATTCCTTATGCCTTCTCTTATTAAAACACACATCTTTTTTTTACCAAGCAGAGATGTTTTCTTTATTACTTTAAGTAGCTTTAATTAGACCTTAAAACTATTATGAACTTTAATTTTCAGTGAACACTGAGAAGTAGGCTATTGTAAACTGTTACACTAGCATCTTTTAGATTAACATGTTTATGAATACACTTTATGATTTCTGGAACCATGTGCTTTACAGTACAATCTCTAAGCACAAAATATGTCTACTTAGCAAAACATTAAGGTTTTAGGTTACCACAAAGATTCTCAGGCTGTTTGTAGGTATACACACTGTAACACACTATTACTAAGATGTCCACTTGTTACATTTAGTTTACTCATTCTTAACAACTATGCTAGATTACTTACAAAACTTTTATTGAACATTAGACAAAGTCAAGCCTCTAAGCATTTTATTCTTGAAAGATTTAATAGATAACATGAACTCAAATTACTTTAGGTAAACTTAGTCAGCTGATAACCATAAAGACGTGTGTTTCAGTTTAACTTAAATTAGCATTAATGCTTAATATTTTCTATTAGAATTTTCTGGAAATTTTAGAATGCCCAATTTCACAAGCACTTGTCTTTAAATCAATTTCTATTAATACCATGTGGAGGTAGAAAAATATTTTTCATTTACACACTTAGACACATAAACATACAGATTGAGACATAATGACTACAGTTAGCAACACTTTTCATAAAAGTACACACAGAGTTATATAAAGATTTGAGTTACTAATATTGCCTTCTTTTTTAGCTTACTTGAATAAAAGTATCTCAATTTTCAAGAATACACTCTAACGGTGAGTAGTTTATATAACTGGGTTAAGGTCTAGATGGCTTCAGACTAAAAGGGCTGATGAAGACTATGAACTGACAGGGACTGTGTGCGTCCAGGGGGCTGGAAATGAAATGCAAATACAATTCTAGCACCAGTCATTTAAAGCCAGGCTGTATTGTAAAAGATAAATTCTTCCATCTTAGGGAGTCTAGTTGAAGAACCTAATTTTTGAGGATAATGATAAACTCAATAAGTAGAATAGATTTTCATTAAAAAATATTTTAGAGAACTAGTTCCATATTGTAGTAGTTCATGGGACTTTTGACTATTTTCCTTGTGGCCAAATATATTTAGCTGCATAACCTTATTCTATCGCATACTTCTCTCAGGGGCCAAGTCTCTCTATCAGAGAGTTTGTATTAAGGCCAGGCTTGTGTGCAGAAGATAAGGCACTTCTTTTTCAGGGTCTGGGGATCAAATTTCTCCCAGTTCTTCAGAATGCATGCCAGAGGCATGTCTGGCTTTAACTTTGAAGAGGAAGCTCCCATCCAGAAGAGAGAGAAAGACAGGTGGGCGACACTTGATTGGCCTTTCTCTGTGAGGGAGTCCTCTCGCCTTGGAACTTAAGTGACAGTGGTCAATCACCTACTCTGCCAGGCCTACTGGAAATAACCACTCCTTACCAGTGTGACCTGTACCTTGCCTTGATTCCCCTCTTGCCTTCCCACTAAGCAAGAGTCACCTCGGAGCTCTGGATTTAGTGGGACCTTACCAGTGTGCTCTTACTTTATGCCTTTTGGGAGTTTTCCTAGTTTTCTCTGCACACGCTTTAGTCATTCCTTGAGAGCCCCCTGTCAGTCCAATAAGTACAGGGACTGTGTGACCTCTTGCTGCCAGAGCCCCGATCCAAGTCACAAGCCTGTTTCACTTCTTGGGGCTGCAGAAAAGGAAATGCCTAGCCCCAGGATGACTGCCTCTAAGGAAAGGAGATCAATAGAATAGAGCCATTTACATGTTGGTCTCAGGTTTCAGCTTGATTACTTTACAAGACTTCATTTACATTACACAGGAGAAAGTAGAGCAGGGGAACTTTTTCCAAGGCCAGAGATAAAATTCAGGGGCTGCCACGGACATTTATGGGGGCGGGGGGAATCTCTACTCTTAAACACCAGTTTCTGCCACTGCCTGGGAATTATCCTGCTAGTCACTGTAAGAAATCTGACCTGTGAGACAAGAGGTCAGGGGTCATCTGTGACTCTCACATAGGCAGCAGCCTAGCTGGAGATTCACTCAGCGCCATCAGATTGATCAGCCAGAGTTGGGATCCAAGGACCACTGTCTACTAGTCCGGTCAGCCCTCGGAGTCTTCAGATAAGGATAGGAAAGTAGGGAATTGGCTCAACCACCCCGACACTCCCTGTCCATCTGGAGGTGGGGGATGAAGGAGCGGCAGACACCGGGAAACCTTTCACCCGAGACTTAAGACTGGTAGCGGACGCGAATCATCTTTTAAAAGGCTAACGGGTGACCAGGCACATATTGATGAGATTTTAAAAGTGCAGTATTAAGTCAGGAATAAGAGTGAAGCGTGGATCTCCTACCTTGCAGTGGTGAGCATCAGTTCTGGGAGATTGATGAAGTTAGGAGAGAGTTAGGAATGCCCCTGCCTCAGTCAGAGGCCAGGGCGGCCTGAAGAAGCAGGCTGGAAGTCAGAGAGACAGAAAGGGAGACACTCTTTATGGATACCCAGTTGGGCTGTCAGGGTCTGATTCTAGACACGCGGGCCTTTGAGGAGCCACTGAAGTGTAGCCTCAGCCTAGACTCTCGCAGGTGCTGATGGCCTTCCTCAGTCCCTTGCATCCGAGGAGATGCCTCTCAAAGGGAATCCTGGCCTCCACTCAGCTGACATTCCTGGCTCCCAAGGGAGATGGGGGATCTACTGAGGGAGATGCAGGGGAACCTGTCGCTCTAGACTTTGAGATTGACAGCCGGGCTAGTCCCATTTAAGTGGCTGACGAGCACCCAATGTGTGACATATACGGCTTGCTTCTATAAGGACCGTGAAAGAAAAGGCAGGCTTGGATGCTGACACTCAACTTTGAAGTTATCCCGGATGAGTCCCCAAAAATGATGCCAGGGTTATTGTTTGCGGAGCCGAAGAATGAACTTAGCAAACAATCAAGGCAGGGGAGCCAGGGAGACTTTTATTGAGAGATACAGTGAGAGGACAGACAGAGATCCTGGCTCATGCCAGGAGGGGACAAGAGAGCCAGTAGTGGTACGTTGTCTAGGGGATTTATAGGCAGTTGAGAGACAAAGAGCTAGGGATGCAGACCCACCAGATGGTCTCTAAATGTTTATCTTTAAAGAGACAATAAGTTTCTTATCAGTTTTCCAGACTATTTTGCAGAGTTAACTAAGAGATTTACTGCTTTGATCTTTTCTCAGAGTAACAGTTTTTTGGATTGGGAGAATATCAGTCAAGGCTGCTTGTTTTGCTTTCAAGGTGAGCTGAGTTATTGACTTGATTAGGGCTGGAGGAGGAAAAGCAGCATCTGGGTAAAGTTAAAGATAAACTGGGTTTTTTAGTAGGCTAAAGTAAATTTTACAATAGCTTTATTTAATTGATACAAACAAGACATGGGCTATGCTGAGGCATTTTCTTATCTGGTAGATGTTCAAACATTCTAGGCTAAGTTATTCTTGGCTTTTTAGTTTTAACTAATTTTCACTGAAGAATGTTTATATTCCTAGTTTGATATTTTACTTTAGAGAGTTAATGTGACTCTGTCTTTGTTTAATTGTTTAATATGGAGTTTTGGTAGGGGTCTTTTTCTAGAGGCCTTCACCCTACTCTGACTACACTCACAGTCCCTGTCTCATTAGCAAATATACATTCCTTAATGCAAAATCAATAGGGAATTAAAGCTTTTACATACACCTTTAATTTTCTTGCTATAAATATAAGAGTTCAGAAAGTGAGGTATTTTCTATTGAGGTCTGAATAGTCAGAGCTACATTTTGATACTTCTGGTCATTTCTATCATTGTGCTTCTTTTTGAAATGCATATTAGTGCTCTTTAAACCAAAAAAGAAAAGAAATAATAGAACAAACTCCTGGAATATGGGACTGAGCCTCTGCTTAAAGTGATTGGGATTTTGTTAAAAACATGTTTCCACTCCTGAACCCTGCAACCATCCCCCAACTCCCCCTCCCCACCTCCGCAACATCCCTCACCACACCTGGATGAAAAGATCCTCAAGTATGAAGGGATCTACAGAGTCTATTGAAGATGTAGTTCAGAACCAGTGAATTTGTGTCCTCATAATTTAGAACATTAAATAGCTAATGTATTATCAAAGACTGACCATTCAGGGCTTTGACCACACTTTTAAATAGCACCCAAAGTAATCAAAGTAAAGTGAACACACTTACTGTAAGATAAATTTTAGCCGAAATAAGCAGGCGAAGAGAGGCAACAAAGGGTCAGGTGGCTTATTTGAGTGCAACTCCTGGGTGATGTTCTGCAGTCTGGGTATTACAGGCTGGGGAAGTCACACCTGGTCAGGGAGGTGGGGGGCTTATAAGGGATTAGGAGGGGGAGGAGTGGGCAAGCTATCCTAGGGGGTGTGGAGAGGTATGATTGGCTAAAGGTGACATAATAGGCAACTAGAACTTTTTTTCCTTCCAAGAGGGAGGAGACTGACATCCGGGTCTTAGTTGGCACATCAGAACGATGGAATTCAGGAAGAGCTGTCCCCTTTCCATATAAGGCACGGACCTTGGGGTCTGGTCTGTTCTCCCCCTATGACATCTCTCTGTTCTGTTTGCATGTCCTTGTTTTTCCTTCCTCCATCCTAACACCAAAGTAAATTTTGCTTCAGGATTACCACCCCCCTACCCCAAATAGAATTTGGAGCAGAAATGGAAAAGGCTTTTGAATGATTTCATGCAGAATTATTTTTGGGAAAGCTACACTGGAGTGGATAAATTTTTCTTCAGCATGTGTTTGAGATGAGGCAGAGGGAAGGGTAGATTCAATTTTAGTTTTAAATATTTTGGGGTAAAGTGAGAATGACAGTTCTACAGTTTTTGACACATAAGTTGTCTTTGGAATTGTTCTCATCATCAAGTGTAAAGATTCACATCCGAATGGCCACCGTCACGTGGGTTTCTGTATCCCCTGGTGCTGCTCCTAACCTGAACTCATGGTCAGCTGCTGTACTGAGGCCAGAGCACTCAAGGTGAATGTAGTCAAGAAATTTTAAAACTGATCAGAGTGTTTTCTACAGCAAGGCCTCCAGTGTTTGGCTGAATGCAGAGTCTGTTGAAGTGGTAAGGTGGTGATAAGGTTTTTTCATCACTCACCTTGTTTGTACTTTTGTACTCCATTGCTTGCACTAGCATCTTAGTGTGAAGTTCAACAATTGTTTCACAGTGTATTCAGACTATTAAGCATAATTTATATAAAGATGTTTGTTTACCTTTATGTATTTTATGAAGAATTGCTACAATAGATGGTTAAATGTTCTTAAATTGTGTTTGTATGTTATTTTGATTATGTTCTGTTATCTTCACCTCATATGAATTTGAGTGTCAGGAATAGAAAAGTAAAATGCTTATCTGTTCTTTGAAAAAAAAAAAGATGTGCTCAGAAATCCCTGTACTCCAGCACATTAACATGGAATGAGACAGAGTGATGAGTTAAGAGGGCAATGTGTCATGGTCAAGTTTGGAGAAGGACTTTAAGTAGACTGGTTCCCATGTAGCATACATCCTGAGTAGGGAGTAGATAGTGAGACAGGGACCATAGATGTAGTCAGAGTAGGGTGTGGGCCTCCAGAGGGGGCAGGGTAGGATATCTGCAGTCAGAGCAATGTAACTACATGCAAGGAAACTCCCCCCTGCTAAAACTCTATGTTAAACGTTGAGCTCTAGAATCATTCTTCAGTGAGATCAGTTAATGTTCCCCAGATAAAGAAGGGTAGCACATGTTTTATTATGCTAATCATTTGTAACCATGTGTAAGATTCACTTTAGCATACTAAAAGGCCCAGGCCTTGTGCTGTCTTTCCTCCTCCAGATCTGACAAGATGATTCTGCAAACTGAACAACTAACTTAGCATGCAGTTCCAGCTATAAACGGCATAGTAAAGGGTAGGAAGAATTCCATCTTGAAGATAAGATTGCATTTTAACACCCAGGAAGCTCAAGAGGCAAGATTCTTTAGCAAGTAGACAATACCTCGGCCCACCTTGGGGGCTGGGCAGGCAGCCTTTTGATATGCTCCCAGACCAAGGCGCTGGTGTCCCAGAGAGAAATCAAGGCAGGAAATTCCTTACAGTTAATTTTTAATATTCAGGAACCATTTAACAAGTCCCCACCCCTAGGTTTCTTCATGTTCTTGAAAAATTCTCAACTGCTTATAAAACCCCCTAGACAACGCACCACTACGGACTCTCTTGACCCCTCCTGGCGTGAGCCGGGAGCTCTGTCCTTTAACTTTATCTCTAAATAAAAGCCTGTACCTTGCTCTCCTACCTTGACTGTTTGTGAAGCTCATTCTTTGGCTTTGTGAACAAGAACCCCGGCATCAATAGGACCCTTCCAGAAGGCATATGGAACCCAGGAAATCTTTGGAAGTCATGACAGAAACTGAGAGAGGTCTACAGAGGCAGCAAGATGTGAAGGAGCCCAGTTTAAAGGAATAGCCTTTGGACCATGACTGAGCAGAGAAAAATACCACAAATTCATCAGCTACAGAATGCCCGCAAAAAGAAATCAGCTAAACCAGAATCAGCAGATACCAGCCAGCACACATCCATGGAGAATCACGGGAGAACCCCCTTCCTTCCACACTATGAAGATATTCTGCTGTATCTCAGACACTGCCTTAATAGATAACAAGGGCATAGATGGGAATCTGAAAGACCGAACAATTATTCAAAGAAACAATTTACTGACTGGACTAAGTTTTGAACAAGAATGCATAAAACTAGCTTCTTAAAAATTCTATTAATCAAAACTCATAAGGGACATCAGAACAAATTTAAAAAATAAAAAATAAACTTTTTAATGCACATCTCAGCATACTATGAGTATTTTCATAGCCTTTATACATATGAAATCACTGGATAAAGTTAAGGGACAAAAAGGTATAGATATGAGGAGGTAAATGACTTTCAGACAATGCTCAAATTCTCTAAATAATTTATAAGCACAAAATTTACTTTAATAAAACAGTACTGGCCTTGCGCAAAATTCGTCTTCGTAGTTCTGGATCTTGTCCAAAACAGCATTCGCTGAGCACTTGTGGTAGGTGCTGTAGGAACTCTGCTAAGTAAAACAGGCTTGCAAGGCACTTATATCTTGGCTCCACCTGACTTTCTAACACTGTAAGTCAACCTACAAAATTCTGCTTTCAAGAAAGTTCTGGTGTCGATCATTTAACCTATAAATTAAATTACTGTATTAACTTTCCAGGCAAAGAAAAGTACCAAATGGCTACAGGGTTATAGAGTTAGTTTAACATTCAAATACTGATCACTATACTTTACCAAAAATATAGAAAAAAGTAGAAAGTTGTTTTGAGATCATATATACAAGAAAAGTATTTGAACAAAATTTAATGCCAATTCATAATAAACTCTTAGCAGACTAGAAATCAAAGGAAATTTCCTTTATCTAGAAGAATATTTACAAAGAAACTTACAATATCGTACTTCCTTGTGAATCATTGAAAGTATACTGCTGAGAATGAGGATGTGACAAAGATGACTGCCACCACAGCTATTCAATATTGTACTGAAAGTTTAGCAATTGAAATAAGGCAAGCAAAAAAGGGAGCATGAGGATGCAAAATGAAGAAAACTGACTACTTGCAGATGATATTTTGGTAAACATAATTCAAAATCAAAATCCCAGCAGTTTTAATTGTGGCAATGGACTAATTGTAAAATGTATAAGGAAATATAAATAGCCACAAGTAGCCAAGGCAATTTTGAAGAACAAAGATGGAGGATTCATTTGCATTATCAGATATTAAGATTTATTATATTAAAGATATGGTAAGTAAGAAGGAATAGAATTGACACAAGGAAAAACAAAAAAGGGAAAAGGACATAAAGTCAGTAATACATATATGAACATGAACAGGTCTTGAAGACATAATGTGGAGTGAAAAAAGGTGAGTTGCAGAACTGTAAGCCCATTATGTTCCCAGCTATTTAAAAATCTAAAACAGAGAGCAATATTGTAGAATGTCTATACACACAAATCTCTATGCTAAAAATATAAAACCATGGACTCTAATACGTAACATTCATGAGAGTGATTGCCTCTGGGCACAGGGTCTCTGTAATTTTCTAATTTTATTGAAAAAAATACTGAGGCAAAAATATTAAAATATGCTAATTCTGGGTATTAGGTATGTGGCTGTTTATTCTACTTCCTCTCTCTTCCTAAATTTTAAAACAAGAAAGAAAGAAAGGAAATGACATGAGAGGGACGGAGGAAGCAGCAGCTCTTTATTAGTGCTACTGTTTTTTGTTTTTCTAACTCACTGACTTGAATTTTATTCTTACCAATTTTTTTTTTAACTGAAATATAGTTGATATACAATTTTATATTGGTTTCAAGTATATAACACAGTGGTTCAACAATTATACACATTATTAAATCTTCAGCCCATCTAGTGCAGTTACTATCTATCAAACCCCAACTAATGCAGTTATTACCCATCAACACAGGAAGATGTCAACAGAATCACTGGCTACATTCTCTACCCTGTACTACCATCCCATGACCAACTTATATTATGATGAAGACTTTTGTGCCCTTTTATCCCCCTCCCTTTCTCCACCCACCCAACCCAGCTTCCTCTCCATGATAATCCATCAGTAGCTTCTCATGTCTGGGAGTCTAAGGCTATTTTGTCCCATTTTGTTTTGTTCTGTTCTTAGATTCCACAAACAAGCAAAATCACGTAGTATTTGTTTTTTTCCACCTGGCTTATTCCCCTTAGAATAATACCCTCTAGGTCCATCCATGCTTTTGCAAATGGCAGGATTTCTTTCTTTTATATAACTGAATAATATTCCAATGTATGTATGTATGACATCTTCTTTATCCATTCATCTATTGATGGACACTAGTTACTTCTATATCTTGGGAATTGTAAATAATGTGGCAAAAAACTATCACATGTATATCTTTTTGAATCAGAGATTTAATTTTCTTCAGGTAAATTCCTAGAAGTGGATACTGGCCATATGGTATTTCTGTTTTTAGTGTTGTGAAGAACCTCCATACTGCTTTCCATAGTGGCTGCACCACTTTACACCCCAACCAACAGTGTAGGAGGGTTCCTTTTCTCCACATTCTCTCCAATACTTGTTATTTCTACCAATTACTTTTTTTATGCTTTCACTGTTTCTAATTCCTAGAGCTATATATTTTATTCACTCACTCATTCTCTTGTTTATTAACATTATTTTTCATCCTATAGATTTTCTTCCGTGCATTGCTTTACTTTTTAGATGCTCTGCAAGAGAAATTTTTATGTCCTTCTTGAACTGAATTGCATATGTTAGTTTAAAATCTTCCATGTATGTTGTATATCAACTATACTTCAATTTAAAAAAATAAAATGTTCTATTTTTAGAAGGGTTTTTTTGAAAACTTCAGCATTAATTTCATATTTAATTGCATTGTAGAACTACCACATGTATAGTTTCTATTTTTGAAATTTGTTGATTTTTATTTAGGCCTATATATGGTCAATTTTTATGTTATTCTATAGTTACAAGGACATATACTTTATCCAGGCTATAAGCTATATTAATCATTTAGTCTATCAAATTATTCTTGATAGCTACATTCATTTTGTGTACTTTACCTGTTATGAGCTAAGACAGATCAATGAAAGTTTTATACTGATACGTATCTTCTTATTTTTTAATGTTCCTTATAGTAAATGATGCTGTAGTTTATTTGATTCAAAAGTAGTCCTAACCATTTATCTATTGTACTCATCATCATTTTAAAGCATTCTTTTTGTTAGTTAATTTAAAGTTTACTGTCTTAAATTTTATCTTACCTGGTATTAACACATAGAATTTTCTCTTTTTTAAAGTGTAGTATTGGATGACCACTTTGGAAAACTTTGGCAGTATCAATAAAAGGTGACCTTGTGCATGGCTTATCCTCAGCAATTTACACTTAGCAGATTTACAAAGGAATGTGTATATATGTGGAAAAAAAGACATCTGTGAGAAAGTTCACAGCAACACTATTTGTCCCAAAATAAAAATTACCTAACTACAAATCAGTAATAAAATGGAAAAATGAAACTGTGGTTTATTCACCTTATTGAATAATATACAGCAATGAGATTAACTACAACTACATGCAACAATTCAACATGAATCTAACAAACATAATATTATGTAAAAGAAGTGAGACATAGATTATGTAAACTTAAAGATAATTTTAAGTATGATCTATGGTGATAGAAGTTGAACAGTGTTTCCCCTGAGGTGGAGGTAATGACTTAGAAAGTATAGAAGAACTTAATGGGTGTTAGGGCAATGTTCTCTTTCTTCATCTATTGTTTACACTGGTTACACAAGGGTGTTCACTTTGAAAGTAACTGAGTTTGAGGAAAAAAATAGAGAAACTGCTGGATATGGAAACATGGTCAAAAGAAGTTATATCTCAATATAGCAAAGTTTTGAACTGAGGGTGAAAAGGCAGTAAAATGAGGTACGTCACATAGCTAATAGTCAGGATAAATATAAAAGAAACACTCCCAACGAAATGTGAAGAAAAGGATGAAGTTCTGAGGAAAAGGAGTTATCCTTGAAGAGGAGGCAGACATTGCTTATTTTAAGAGTAAAATAGAGAAGCAATAAGGAACCCTGTATTCAATTCATTAAAACCACAAATATTCACAAAAATTATGTATACGAGGCATTTTATAGTAAATCAAATAAAATACACTCTCCTCTGACATTCTGGTGGACTAAAATTATAATCATTAACCAGAAATTATTACTTTAGATCGTGGTCCAATCTATAACAAATGACCATTGAAAAAGATAATTATGTAGAGTCATTTGAAAGACACACACCCCATATATAGCTTCAGATAATCTAGCTTCCTTTTCTAATGTGGTACAACATGCATAGAATAATGTGCACCAATCTTAAGTGTACAACCTGATACATTTTTATACATTTATATATTTGTGTGCCCACCACTCAGGTCAAAATATAGGATGTTTTCAGTACTCCAGAAGATTCCCTCAGGTCCCTTCCCAGTAAATGCCCCACAGGGGTAATGACTATTCTGATTTCAATCATAAAAGGTTAGTTTTCCATTTTCAAACTTCATAGAAATAGAACCATATAGGAAGTACTCTTGTTTTGGGCTTCTTTCATTACATGTGAGATTTATTCATGTGAGTATCAGAAATCTGCTACTTTTTTGTATAGTCTTCCATTGGTTTAAACATTGTAATTTGTCCCTATTTCTGATCTTCCATCTCTATTTCCTCTGAATGTATTTCATCTCTACAGGATTTTCCAATTTACCATATGGATTACTGCAATCCCCTTAAAATGCACTGCAGATTAAAGCGGAGAACAAATACACTATTTCAAATTTACCTGGGATTCACTCATTTCTTCTTTCTGGGAATGGCCAGGGCCTGAGAAGGCAGAGCTGGAAAAGAGAATAAAAGCCATTAAACCAGGCTTTCTTTGTGGTTTCAGAACCTGCATCCACAAGGCAGATTAAAGGTCACCCTTAAGCAAAATGATTTAGATGCATCAGAAAGGCCAAGAATATTCATACCACAGATAGGTGTTGATAAGTATAAAGATGACTGGTATCATGTGGGGTTTAGGCATAAGAAGGATAGGAATATGTATGCATATGTAGATGCCCCATTAATTTATCAATAGCTCTGTATCAGAGAATAGTTCACATGGAGCAGGAAGATATATAGCCTCATGAAAACACATAACCAAGAAAATTATGAAACCACAAAATACCTAAGGTATTTTAGTGTATTGAGACATTTAAAAAGATATATTTACATGAGCAACTTCTTCATGAACATATCTCCCCGGGCAAGGGAAACAACAGCAAAAATGAACAAGTGGGACTATATCAAGCTGAAAAGCTTCTGTACAGCAAAGGCCACCATCAATAGAACAAAAAGATACCCTACAGTATGGGAGAATATATTCAGAAATGACAAATTCGATAAAGGGTTGACATCCAAAATATATAAAGAGCTCATGCACCTCAACAAACAAAAAGCAAATAATCCAATTAAAAAATGGGCAGAGATGCTGAACAGACAGTTCTCCAAAGAAGAAATTCAGATGGCCAACAGACACATGAAAAGATGTTCCACATCGCTTGTCATCAGAGAAATGCAAATTAAAACCACTATGAGATATCACCTCATACCAGTAAGGATGGCCACCATCCAAAAGACAAACAACAACAAATGTTGGCAAGGTTGTGGAAAAAGGGGAACCCTCCTACACTGCTGGTGGGAATGTAAATTAGTTCAATCATTGTGGAAAGCAATATGGAGGTTCCTCAAAAAGCTCAAAATAGAAATACCATTTGACCCAGGAATTCCACTTCTAGGAATTTACCCTAAGAATGCAGCAGCCCAGTTTGAAAAAGACAGATGCACCCCTATGTTTACTGCAGCACTATTTACAATAGCCAAGAAATGGAAGCAACCTAAATGTGCATCAGTAGATGAATGGATAAAGAAGATGTGGTACATATACACAATGGAATATTATTCAGCCATAAGAAGAAAACAAATCCTACCATGCAACAACATGGATGGAGCTAGAGGGTATTATGATCACTGAAATAAGCCAGGCAGAGACAGACAAGTACCAAATGAGTTCACTCATATGTGGAGTATAAGAACAAAGAAAAACTGAAGGAACAAAACAGCAGCAGACTCACAGAACACAAGAATGGACTAACAGTTACCGAAGGGAAAGGGACTGGGGAGGATGGGTGGGAAGGGAGGGATAAGGGTGGGGAAAAAGAAAGGGGGCATTACTATTAGCATGTACAATGTGGGGGGGGGGCACAGGGAGGGCTGTGCAACACAGAGAAGACAAGTAGTGATTCTACAGCATGTTACTATGCTGATGGACAGTTACTGTAATGGGGTTTGTGGGGGGGACTTGGTAAAGGGGGGAGCCTAGTAAACATAATCTTCTTCTTCTTCAAAAAAGAAAAGATATATTTAAGTACCAACTAAATATGAATTTAACCAAAATGGTGATATAATTACATTTCAAGGAAGGAGTAAGAAGTTTGTGTGAGTGATATGTATCAGATATATTGGTGGTACAAGAGTTTTAAAGCCTTATTTTCCATAGCAGAAAATGCCCTAAATCTGAAAAGTAAATAATAGTAGAATAAACATGTAATTTGTAAAACTGGAGTAAATATGAGAAGTCACACTTAGAGTTGAAAGTGGTTCTCTCTGGGAACAGGGTATAGTTTTTCTCATTAGAATTATTTCAAGTATTGTAGCACTATTTAATTTTGTAAAACAAAATACATAAATATTTCCATCAAAATGCAAATTTAATCAAAACACAGTTGCAATAGATTTAGACGATAGTATAATGTGTGAGGAATAGATTTCCTCCCCCACCCCCATGCCCAGCCTCTTTCTCCGTATTAATTTGAAGAAATATTTCACCCTTTTACTTTGCTTTTTATTTATTTTTACTTTTTAATTTATTTTACTATCCTGCATTTTGTGTGCGTGTGTGTGTGTGGTGGTTGGCTTATATTTTGTCACTCATTTGAAGTTTTTTCCTAAAGGATCTTTTAAAGGAAACTTCAGGCCAGATGAATTATAGTGGGAAAGAAAAGTAACCTGGAAGCAGAGATTTGCCTCCTAGTCTCTCTGCTACTAATAAGCAGGATGACCCTGAGATCCCCAACTTTCTTAAAATCCTTATAATCAATCTTTAAGAAGACAGCAGAATAAGATGCTCTCTCAGTAGCTCACTAGAAGCAGCACTGAAAATTCTGTAAAGAAAACTTGATGCCTTACTATGGGTGGAGAAACAGCATATTCCTAAAGGCCATATATAACAGATGATACTGCCTAAAAGTAGCCATTGCCCTCACCATATTCCTTGAAAAATAAACCCTGATTTCACCACAATGGCAACATGCCTTCCCCCAAGGATGAATCATGATCCATTGAGGTCAATGAGGGTAATCCTATTCCCCTTTGCCAGTTACTCACTTTCCCAAGCATTCTTTGCATCTAGAGTTACCATGTGGCACAGTAATGCCCAATAGGAGTTAAGAATATTTTTTAATAGGGGATAAGTGTTATGGAAAAATTAGTTTTCTGGTTTTAAAAAGAGGTTAAGAGCTGTCCAGCTACAGAAACAAGATGTCAGATGATTCCTAAAACTTATTTGTAGTTTTCTTTCCATTTCATTTTCTGCACATATCTCCTGCCCACAGCAGACCCTTAGGCCAACCCTTAGGCCTAAGTTTGTACACGAGCACATCCTGCTGTCAGGGAAGAGCCAACTGTCCAGCTCTAAAAGTGGGCCTGGGTCTACTTGGAGAGAGATGAAAAGAATTACTGCATTAAAAGCAATTGCTTGAAGTCTACTGAAGTCATTGAGTAGCCACATAGCTGACACCAATGAGGGCTCCTCCTACTCTTTTTTCCTAAATCATCAGATTTTTCAAGTATAGACAAGAAATAAAAAGTGGGGATTGGGGAAATGGCGTCATTGAGGCACCTCATGATGGGTTTCATCATAGAATTTCTAGTAGCAGTGGTATGTAAACTGGCAAACTGGTTTAATACAAGTGATTCTGTATATGGTTAAGGACTTACAAATGAGAAGGGGGCTCACATTTAAAGAGGGTTTCTTCCCCATCACCGTCAGTGAGGTTCGTACATTTGTAGTACATTAAATACACTTGTCACATCCTGCATTCCATTTCTGGTCCCACCTTTATTCTCACTGATATCTACAAAAAAGATTGCTGAGAATTTTACTGGGGTTGTATTTAATCTACAGATCAAATTGAGGAGAAATGAAACTATGAGGTTTCCAATCCATAAACGTATTCATCCAATCTAATTTTTTAATCAGTTTTCTTCATTCTCAGTATACAGTGCCTGCATATATTTTGTGAGGTTAATTTTTAAGTATTTTATTTTGGGGGTGCTATAAAATAGCATTCTAATTGTATATTAAATTCCAATTATTCCTTGTTAATGGAATATAGAAATGATTGACTTTGTATACTGATTATACATCCTGCAACCATGCTAAATTGACTTATTAGTTTCAGGAGTTTTTTGTAGATTCTTCAGGGTTTTCAACTTAGAAAGTCATGTTGTCTACCAATATAAACAGTTGTATTTCTTCTTTCCAATTTGCATGTCTTTTATGTCTTTTTCTTGCTTTATTGCACAATGGTGAATAATGGTGTGACAGAGGACATCCTTGCCTTGTTCCTAGTCTTCCGGGTAAAGTCTCACTGTTTACAGTGTAAGCTCATTTTTTTCTTTTTAGAGGACCTTTTCTAAAGGATGTTCCTTTCTATTACCAGTTTACCAAGAATTATTTTTTCATGAATAAATGTTGAATTTTAAGCATTTTTTCCCTACACCTATTGAGCTGATATGATTCTTCTTCAGACTCTTATTACGGTAAATTACAGTAATTGGTTTTCAAATAATAAATTTGAAATTCATCTTATATTCCCAAGATGAACTCATCTTGTCAGGATGTTATCCTTGTTATTGTTAGATTCAATCTTTCAATTCAATGTTAAGGATTTTTGTTTCTACATCCATGAAAAATATTGGTCCATAGTTTCCTTTTCTGGGAATGTTTTTGTGTGGTTTTGGTATCAGGGTAAGGCTAGCCTCATAAAATGAGTTGGAAAATATTTCTCCTCTTCTGTTTTCTGGAAGAGTTTATATAGAATTGTTATAATTTCCTCCTGAGATGTTTTCTATTTCATCTGTAAAATTATCTTGATGTGCAGTTTTTAGTTTTTTTCTTAACTGAAGTGTAACTGAAAAATTTTATTACTTTTCAGATATACACCATAATGACTCAGTATTTAGATACATTGCAAAATAATCACCAAAATAAATTGTTAGCATCTGTCAACTTATATAGTTACAAAAATTTTTTGTGTGATGAAAACTTACAAGATCCACTCTTCACAACTTTAATAAAACATGCAGTACAGTATTAACTACAGTTCATCATACCATACATTACATCCCCATGATTTACTTATTCTAAGTTTGTACCTTTTGACTCCCTCACCCATTTTGCTCACTCCACCACCATCTTCCACCTCTAGTAATCACCAATTTGTTCTCCTTATCTATGAGCTTGGTATTTTGCCGGGGCCAGGGGGTGGATGGGTGAAGGGTGTTGGTTTTTGGTTTTCTAGACTCCACATATAAGTGAGATCATATGGTACTTGTTTTTCTCTGTCTGGGTTATTTCATTTAGCATAATGCTCCCAAAGTCCATCCATGTTGTTGCAAAAGGCAGTATTTCATTTTTAAAAAATCTTTTTATATCAAGGTAATTATAGAATGCTCAAATCTTGGTGGACAGCTTGATGAATTTTGACATTTGTATACACTTATGCAACCTCGGATTTCATTTTTTATGGTTGAATCATATACCACTGTATAGATACCCACATTTCCTTTATCCATTCATCCACTGATGGATACTTAGGTTGTTTCCATATCTTAGCTATTGTAAACAATGCTGCAATGAACATGGGGGGGGGGGGGTGCATGCATGTATCTTTTCAAGTTAATGATCACATTTTCCTTGAATACATACCAAAAGTGGATTTGTTGGGTCATATAGTACTCTATTTTTCTTTGTTGAGGAACCTCCATACTGTTTTTCATAGTGGTTGCACCAATTTACATTCCCACCAATAGTGCAAAAGGGTTCTCTTTTTCCATTCTCACCAACACTTGTTATTTCTTGTCTTTTTGATAATAGTCATTCTAACAGTTGTGAAGCAATATCTCATTTCGGTTTTGATTTGCATTTTACTGATTAGTGATGTAAGAGTATTTTTCATGTGCCTCTTGGCCATATGTATGCCTTCTTTGGGAAACTGTCCATTCAGATCTTCTGCCTATTTTTAAATTGGTTTTTCCCTATTGGTTATATGAATGCTTTATATATTTTGGATATTAACCCATTATCAGATATATGATTTACAAATATTTTCCTTCATTTAGTAGGTTGTCTTTTCATTTTATTGATGATTTTCATTGCTGTACAGCTTTTTAGTTTGATGTAGTTCTGCTCATTTATTTTTTATTTTGCTACTTTTGCTTTTGGAGTCAGAGGTTGTTAACCACAAATTTCATTCCATTAATAGATAAACAACTATTCAGTGAATTTTAAGGGAATTTTGGTTGTGTCTTTCAAAAAATGTGTCTATTCATCTAAGATGGAGAAATAATGGGCATAATTGTTTATAGTATTTCTTTATCCTTGCAGGATTTGTGGGTAAGTGTGATGATCCGTCTTTCGAACCTAATATTGTATCTTGTCTCTTTTTTTCATGGTCAGTTTATTTAGAGGCTTAACATTTTACTGATCTTTACAGAGGACTAGTTTTTGGTTCATTGATTTATTTTTGTTTTTCAATTGTATTGAAATCTGCTCTAATCTTTTATAGCCTTTTTTCTCTAGTTTCTTAAAGTGGAAGTTAGTAGTGATTTGAGTTTATTTTCCTAATTACTTAAAACATTTAGTGCTATAAATTTCTAAGTACTGACTTAGCTGCATCCCACACATTGTGGTATGTTACATTTTCAATGTATTTTTTAATGCCTATGAGATGTTCTCTTTGTCCCGTGAGCTATTTTTACATGTACTGTTGAATTTCCGAGTATTTGAAGATTTTCCAGATATTTTTCTGTTCTTGATTTCTAGTTTTATTCTGCTATGGTCTGAGAACATACTTAAATGAGTATTGTTTTGAAATTATTGGTTTATATTATGGCCCTGAATACGATCTTTCTCGGTGAATGTCCATGTGTACTTGAGGAAGACATACATTCTACTGTCTATAAATGTCATTAATTTCTGAACACCAAAAAAAATTGACAATGAACTCTTGAATGTTGGTTGATTAATGTTTTTGGGTCTTCTATGGCCTTATTTATTTTCTGCCTCCTTTTTTCATCACTTACTAAGACAGGAGCTTTGAAGTCCCCAAATTTGCAATTCCCTCACTGGTTTACATTCTTGCTGGCCCACATCCAACCTTTAAAAATTTGCTTAAAAAGTTTAGCTTTATCTTTTTACTGGCTTGTATGGTATTTGGCTGTATCCACCCCAGGGTGGTAGAGGTTCCAGTTCTGTTTCTCCTAGAAGGTATCTGTTTTTCTTCAGAGTTCAGGTTACTTGGTTGTCCTGTGACCTCAGTTCTCCAATGGTTAAAGAAAGTTAATTTGTAGTTTGTCCAATTTTTTCCTTGTAGGAGTACAAGCAAAGCTTGTTCCAGCTCTGTATGTCCCTGAGCAGAAACCCAAAGTCCCTCCATTACAATAAACTTTTGAGAAGTGCTATGCTGGGAAGGCACACAGCAAAAATCCCTCAGCTAATTTTGGCATGGGTTCAAAAATACCTCCCACCTGAAGTTAGGTTAATATGATATCTTATGGCTAAGGAAACTAGATATGTTGCAGTCAGGAAAAAAATATACTAGAGGAATTCAAAGTTAAGCAGTCTAATTGGGGAAATACTTTAGAAACAAATTATAAGACTAGATGCTCTATTCATAGCATACATTATATTTTTTCCTTTCACAAAGAACTTACTGTAAGGTATATTGATTTGTTCAGTTTCAGAACTATGCATATTCCCTCCTAAAATGAGCTCTGGCACAGTTAAAATACACATATAATAATTTGGGCAGCAGGATCTTCTCTGCCTGCTTGAATCCAAATTTTGCCAAAAAACAAAAAAATCATTGAGAGCCCTAGCCCTGGCTGTATTTCTCAAAATAATTCTCTAGATAGCCTGAGCTAACTTACACACTGGGGATATGGCTCCATGGTGCATAACTGAATATTTTGTTTTCACCACCACCCCAACTCTTCCCTAGTCTCCTCTCCATTATTCTGTGTTTCCCTGGATTCCAGGTTCTACCACTGTTGGGGACCTTTGTCTTCTCACATGTTTGTAGGCAGAATGGGAAAGCACCTTCCCCCATGTCTGAATGCAGCACAGGAAAGCACAAGCTTGAGAACAACTGATGCAGTCCTTGGAAGTTATCTGCCCACAAAAACATATCTTGTCCTCGAAGACGAGCCAAGACTCCTCACTCTGAAAATAGGGAGAGCTTGAGGATGTGTGAAAACACCGCTCCTGCTTACCAGGCAGCTTCTAAGAAAATCAACAAGGTGCTCTGGCCTGTCCCCCCCTGAGATGGGAAAGATGAGTATAGCACTTGGCTGAGGTCCAAGAAAGGCAGTATAAAAATAAAGGTGCTGCGCCACATCGGGGTTGCAGCCATTGTCTGTCTGTCTGTGTTGTCTGTGTTTTTTGTTCTCTCATTTCACCCAAAGAAGATGAGCGGCACGTTACATCTGGTGCCCAACGTGGGGCGTCCTCTCAGAATGAGTTGTACATTTATTCAGCTCCATGCCTCCCCTTCGGACTGTTCGACTTCCATGGCAGGCACCGTCAAGTGGCGCCCAAACAGGGACCTGAAGTATGGAGGAGAACGTGAGAGCCGCCGCGAGATAACTGTGCACAAAACAGGTGAGGGGTGGTGAATCATTTAACCTCTGAGAGTATCATGGGGACTGGAAACAGCCTAGTCCTATTTGCACAGATACTTAAGCATATGCTGCGGACACACAGCGCAAAGCCCCTGGACTGAAGCCGTCTAAACCTTAACCCAGTTATGTAAACTGCTTGCCCTTAGAGTGTATTCTTGAAAACAAGTACATTTAATCAAATAAACTAAGAAGAAGGCAATTGAATATTAGAAACTCAAATCTTTATGTCAGTCTGTCTGTATATATGTTTTTATATGAAAAGTGTTGCTAACTGTAGTCATTATGTCTCAGTCTGTATGTTTGTGTCTAAGTGTGTAAATAAAAAATATTTTCTACCTCCAGATGGTATTGATAAAAATTAATTTAAAAACAAGCGCTTGTAAAAATTGGGCATTCTAAAACTTCCAGAAAATCTAATAAAAATATTATGCATTAATGCTAACTTAAGCTTAACTGAAATGGACATGTCCTTATAATTATCAGCTGCCAAAGTTTACTTTAAGTCATTTAAGTTGATGTTACCTGTTAAATATTTCTAGAAGATGCTTAAAGAAAAGCTTGACTTTGTCTAATGTTTAATAAAAGTTTTGTAAGTAATTTAGCATAGTTGCTAAAAATAAGCAAACAAGTGTAGCAAATAAACTTTTTAATAATAATACTGTATTAATGTGTAACAGTGTATGTATCTGCAAACAGCCTGAGAATTTTTATGGTAACCAAAATTCTTAAAGTTTTGCTAAGTTATATAGACATATTTTGTACTTAATGAAAAACTGTGCTGTAAGGCACATTTCCAAAAATGATGAAATATGTTCATAAATGTATCAATCTGAAAAATGCTAGTGTAACAGTTTACAGTGGCCTATTTTTCAGTGTTCTCTGAAAGTTAAAGTATCAAATGGTTTTAAGTTCTAATGAAAACTACTTAATATAATAAGGAAAATATTTTAGTATGTTAAAGATGTATGTTTTAATAAGAGAAAGTATAAAGAATGGAAATTTGTTTTGTTGAGGGTAAAAGAAGGTAATTGTTCTAAAGTACAGCTATTTATTTAAAGGGGGAGAACACTGAATGTAAAAGGAAAGTTGTAGAAAGCTTGTGGAAAAGTTGATATAGTCATGCTATGTGAAATTAAAGTGAGTCTTGATATCAAGTACACAGCAAAATTAGAATTTTGTTTTCAGTTAAAAAGACAAAGTTTTCTTTAACTGTTAGTCTGCTCTTAATATTGAAAGATTGCAAAGGGTTCTCTAATTGTTTTATCAAAACAGTTTCTTATGCTTAAAGTCTTAATGAATTGTTTGAGTATTTAAGAAAATGAGATCTTAATATTAAAACGACTAAGCTAAGTGTTGTTTACCATGTAACCTGCTGCATTTGCTTTTAAACTTCCTTATTATCATTCTGGTTAAATAATAAGTGTTATTTAATAACTATAATTCTATTTAGGTAAGTGCCTTAAAAGCTTTTGACAACTTCCCAAGACCAAATTTAAAAAAGTGTTTTTACCTCTAGTTAACTCTGATATTTTCCAGAGGGCCCCTGGAACATATCAGTAGAATTTCTTCTCCTCATCAAGGAAATTATTTGACTAATTTGGCTTATTTACCTGATATATATTTACCTGGAAAGCACTGTCAAAAGGAATAATGCTAAACTTTATTACTGAGTGTTTTATGTTACAGAAATACCACTCTTCCCCCTAAGACGCTTACTCCTGATGCCCAATTAAATTTCCCTGTTAGCACTGCTATAATCACTGACTGTGTGTGTATTGATTGTACTCATGTAGCCTCTTACTGTAATTCTACAATCAATGTAAAATGGTCTTCTGGATATAGACTTCCAAATGGTTGGGTATTTTTGTGTAATAACAAAACATATCAAGCCCTTTCTTCACACTATGGTGTGGGATGCATTCTTCCTGCTCTACATCTGGATATAGGTGCAAGAGGCTTCGCTGACCTCTGCCACCTGATTGTGATGAAAACTTGAAACTTTCAGATCCTGCGGCTGTTGCAGTTGCAGCTTCGTTCCTCCTGCCAGTTCCTGGACTTGTCGTTGGAATGCTAGAGGAGATATCTAAGCTGGCCTGTGCATATAGCAAAACAAAAAATTTGACTTCTTCTGTATTATCTGAACTCAACCAAGAACTGGGAGAAGTGCGAGCTGCGGTGCTTCAGAATCGCGCTGCTGTGGACTGTCTGCTGTTAAAAGAGCATGTAGGATGTGAACAGTTTCCAAGAATGTGCTATTTCAATTTGTCTGATTTTTCTCAAACTACCCAAAATCAATTAGATGATGTCCATCATATTGTCAATAAGTTTTTACAAATGCCTAAGCTATCTAACTAGTTTTCTTAATTTCATTAGATATAACTAGTAATTGTAAGTCTGCCTTTGTTATGTATCTGTATTCCTATTCTGTTAATGTGTGTACGCAATTTAACTAGTAGTTTGTTAAAACCTACTATATATATATATATATTCAAGTTATGTCTGTCTTTCACCATGTTAGGTCTCAGACATGTAATGCATATTTCACACAAAACTGTGATACCATATAATCCACAAGGCCAAGGCATTATGGAACGTGCCCATGGCACCCTTAAAGCTCAATTGGAAAAAAACAAAAAAGGGGGAGTTATATCCCCGGTCACCCCAGAACCATTTAAATCATATCTTATTTGAAGCCAAAACTGCATCTGATATATTAAATCAGATAAAAGACATGTGCAAAGAACCCCTGAATGGTCTCTGGCACGCTGTCACACCTCTCTTAACCCTAAGCATTTTATGTCTTCTATTGCTGTTACTAGGGCTTTGTGTCCTTCACAGCATGTGGAAGCTCATCCAACAAGCTTTAAGAGACCTGCATTATTTGAAATTGCACTTGTAATCATAAGTTCTAAAGTCAAGTATGGTAGCCAATGATGGGTAAGATATGGTTGAATTGTAAATACCAACCTAAGACATGGAGTGGTTGACAGAGGACTATAGCCCCATGATTGGTAAGGACTTACTTCAACCATACAACCTAAGACAGGCACATACCTTGACCCAGTCTGAGTTGGGCTCGTTGTTTTATTAAAGAAAAAAGGGGGAAATGTTGGGGATGGCCTTTGTCTTCTCACATGTTTGTAGGCAGAATGGGAAAGCACCTTCCCCCATGTCTGAATGCAGCATGGGAAAGCACAAGCTTGAGAACAACTGGTGCAGTCCTTGGAAGTTATCTGCCCACAAAAACATATCTTGTCCTCGAAGACGAGCCAAGACTCCTCACTCTGAAAATAGGGAGACCTTGAGGATGTGTGAAAACACCACCCCTGCTTACCAGGCAGCTTCTAAGAAAATCAACAAGGTGCTCTGGCTTGTCCCCCCCTGAGATGGGAAAGATGAGTATAGCACTTAGCTGAGGTCCAAGAAAGGCAGTATAAAAATAAAGGTGCTGCGCCACATCGGGGCTGCAGCCATTGTTTGTCTGTGTTGTCTGTGTTTTTTGTTCTCTCATTTCACCCAAATAAGATGAGCGGCACGTTACATCTGGTGCCCAACGTGGGGCGTCCTCTCAGAGTGAGTTGTACATATATTCATCTCCATGCCTCCCCTTCGGACTGTTCGACTTCGACGGCAGGCACCGTCATACCACCCTATTTGGCAATACATGTTTAAATCACATGGGTTGAGGGGACATAACTATGTGGCTTTCTTTAAAAACACAGTTTTCACTCCTGTAAAACCCACTGCATACCATTCCCCCTATGTAGAACCCATCTCCTGATTGCCGATCTGCCCATCTTTCACGTGACCAGTGCTTCTTGTCCTTAAGTCAAATTAAGAACTACTTTATCCCTTGATTGGGATATTCCTCTATCTGGATTTACTTACTACCATATCCTAGGAGCTTACCCAAATTGCAGCATTTATCACTCTCCAACAGTATCTGTTGATTTGTCTCACTCCCTAGGACTATGGACCACTTCCGGCAAGAATCATTTATACAACTCCTTCAAGGCCTAGCACAATAACCTATATATGAAAGGGTGCAGTAAAGTTTTGTGCAATGGGTTTAAAATAACTATAATTAATATACTGAAGCCTCTAATGGAAAAGTTAGGAAAATAAATGGGTAATGTAAGCAGAAAAACAAACTTTAAAAAAGAATCAAGAGGAATGCTTGCAACCAAAATTACATTAATAAAAATGAAGAATGCCTTCAAGAGGCTCATCAGCAAACTCAACACAGTTGAGGAAACAATCAATGAACCTGAAGATAGGTCAATAGGAACTTCCCAAACTGAAATGGCAAAAAGAAGAAAGAATAAAAAAAACAGAAGAGGACATCCAAACAATGGGACAATATCAAGTTACAATTGAAATACAAAAATGAGAACAAAGTGAGGGCAAAGAAAAAGAAATATTTTAAGTAACAATGGCCATGAATGTTCCAAATTAATGACAGACATCAGATCACAGATCTAGGATGCTTGGAGAACAACAAGCAGCATGAATTCAAAAAGACCATATGTCGCATATCATACTCAAATTGAAGAAAGTTATAAAAGAGAGAAAAATCTTCAAATAAACCAGAGAAAAATAACAACATAGTGATAAAGCAACAGGATAAGAATTATAGCAGAATTCTCATCAGAAACCATACATGCAAGAGAATGGAATGAAATATATAAAGTGTTAAAATTTTTAAAAACCCACCAACCTAGAGTTGTCTACAGAAATTATCCTTCAAAAGTGAAGGAGAAATAAAGACTTTCTCAAATAAACAAAAACTGAGGGAATTCATCACATGGTAGATCTACCTTGCAAAGAAATGTTAAAAGTTCTTTAGGCAGAAGAAAAATTATATAGGTCAGAAACTTGGATCTACATACAGAAAGAAGTGCATAAGAGAAAGAATAACGAAGGTAAAATTAAATCTTCTGGTTCCTTTATTCTTAATTGATCTTAAAGATAAACATTTATTTAAAGCAATAATTGTAATAATGTAGTAGGTGATTATAACACATGGATAAATGAAATGAATGACAGCAATGAATGAAAGGGACAAGAGGAATTGGGAATACTTTGTTATAAAGTCTCTGTGCTGCATGTGAAGCAGCATAGCATTTTTTGAAAGTGAATTCAGACTACATACATACTGTATGTAAATACATACTGTATAAAAATACATATTATAAACTATAGAACAACAATACATTTTTAAAGTATAAATGTTATGATAAAGAGGAGACAAAATGGAGTAAAATGATCAATGAAAAGCAAATTCGTCATAAAAGGGAAAATAAGAAACAAAAAGCAAGAACAAATAGAAAATAGTTACAATGATGGTTAATATTAATCCAACTATATAAATAATCACATTAAGTGTGAATGGTCTAAACACACCAATTATAAAAAACAGATCATGTGGGGGGTGGGCATGGGGAAGGCCGTACAACACAGATAAGTAGTGATTCTATAGATCTTACTATGCTGATGGACAGTGACTATAATGGGCTATGTGGTGGGGACTTGATAATAGGGGGCGTCTAGTAACCATAATGTTGCTCATGTAATTATATATTAATGATACCAAAATAAATAAATAAATAAAAAACAGAGATCGTGATGACAAAATCTCAAGCAAAACCACCAGTCTGACCTCAATAACATCAGGACTGGAGCTTCATACCTTGGAAAGCCTTCCATGAAAGGCATTCCCAAAGAGGGTTCAAATATCAGTGCACTTTGGACAACACTGGGGCTTAAACTAGTCAATATTTCTCTGTATACTTCAGAATATACTTGCTGAATCATGGACTGCTGGAGTCATAAAAACAGTAATAGACCAAAACAGGTGTGTTCCCATTTGGATGAAATACCCAGTATAATCAAATTCCCTGGCGATCTGAAGATATTAAAGCTAAAAGTTGAAACTAGAAAATCCACAGAATGCAAGATGTCTTTTTTTTTTCAAGGTGTCTTTTTTAACATGACAGTTAAATTGAACTCATATAATTATACTTAAAATTAATTGCACAGCCATTGAACCCCAGGATTATAGTTTCTTTTATTTCAGGTAAACTTTCCTCTCCTTCTAAACATGTTTAATGAAGAACCTTTTGCTGGTGTTGTAAATATAAAACTTGATTTTTTTTGTATAAAATGTTCTCTAAATGTAAAAAAAAAAAAAAAAAACAGAACAAAAAACCCCTGAGATTGTCAGAATAGATAAAAACAGAGACCCAAATATATGTGTCTATAAGAAACACATCTTAAATATAAACACTAAGATAGGTTAAAAGCAAAGGAATAGGAGTGACATCAGCATAAATGGAAGAGTAGGGAACTCAGCAGTCAATTTCTCTGAAAAATCTGGCAAAACCTATCAGAATCAACTTTACAGGAACTCTGAGAGATAGTCAAAGGTTACAGCCAAGGGAATGATTAGCCAGGAAAGAAGTAATTTAAACATGGTAAGAGATCTGAGTGGTATTTTCACAATTACAAAAGCAACAAAACTCTAAGGTACTAGGAATAATTGAAACAAAAGCTAAGAGCCTAATCAAGAAAATTTATTCAATTACTGAAATTCATAAAAGTGGTCCTAAATAAATACCACACTTAAAAACAGGAAAATTCAACATGGTAAAGATGATAATTTTCTCAATATCATTCATAAAATTAACATAATTCCAATCATAATTCCCAAAAGGTTTTTCATTCAGTTTGTCAAGCCACTCTTAAAATTTATTTAAGATGAAAGAGCTGAAGAAGTCAGATGAAAAAAGAACATTAAGAGTAAACCACAATTTATCTAAGAGGGGTGGCATGAATATACACATAAAAAACATATTTGATAACATTAAAAATGGAATACAACTCAAAAAATAAGGTTCTTAAAACAGTTATTAACAGGAGTACAGAGTACCAAAGCAGTAGAGATACAAAGAGAATACAAACAAGATTTCTCTTTGTTTTGCACATTTGTTTTGTATACAGTTTAATATACTTTTTTGTGTGTACTTGACTTTTCAATCATGTAAATGTCTTACATAATTACAAAACAAAATAAAAGCTATATCTAAACATCAAAAGCAAAATTTAAAAAATGGACCTAATCATATATCATATCTGTGGCTTAACCACTCAGAGAAGAATTAGTTCTAGTTACTTTACAGCCTAGAAACAATGACCATGCCAATAGTAATAAGCACTGTAATTGTGGGCTCAAAATACCACTTCCCAATAAATAGAAAAATCAGGGAGCCATGACAATATACCTGATTCCATGCCTAGAGTGGGAAGTGTACAAAATTATCTTGGAATAACCCATCATACCAGAAATGTAGGACATTATCAAAGACTTCTGGGAATTCTGGGAATGTGTTAAAAAAGACTTAGATACCATCTTGAAGACATAGCCAAAGATGGGAAAATTTGATCTTCAAAAAGAAAATAACACAGTGGTTTGAAATACAGCAAATATGTTAAAGTCTATGAGTATATAACAGTAACATGATAACAACTTACTGGGAAATGCTAGGGAATTCAATAGCCTAAAACATATAAAAGGAAAGAATTAGTTTATTCTGCCTTTCCTGTACAAACTAGATCTCAAAGTAAAACCAAAGACTTGATGAGGGGAATTTTTCCTTTAGGAAAATATTCCAGCTAGTAAATGAAGAAGGAATAATAGAATTAAAGTATCACCATTTTGTTCCCCCAGTGAAACACAGCTAATAATCTTCCATGTTTTCTAAAACTGGTATGGTGGTAAAAAGAGGGATTGTTCTATTTTGAAAACATCTGACAAGTAGAGGGGAAAATATCCTTCTACCTCTCCATCTCACATCCTCTAGTATTTCAACCCAAGTCTTTCAGCCCCACCAGGAAGTTCCATTCCTTCATTCTATCAATTTCTCAATGTCCCTCCTTCCACTCCTATCCACAATTTTCTACTTACCTGGCCTAAAATCCATGGTCAATCAATGTTATTAATTATTCCCAACTTAGACTCCCTTGCCTCTCTCTCACATAATTCCTGCTTACTTCATGAAATCAACACTGGTTAAATTCAACTACCCTCCCCTACTTGTGGCTACAACCATGCAGATAAACATTGTAGGAGATAAATTAAGTAACTACACAGAATAGGCTCACTTTAAATTCACAAATAGGAACATCAAGTGGATGTTCAATGCTACCTGTAAATCATATAATATTTTTCTACTCTATTCTCTGTCCCACTCTCCTAAGTGTTTATTTTATTCTTTTCCACTCTCCTAAAAACCCTAACATTTGCTCTTTCTACATAAGGACATGCCTATAGCATTTCTTCCCCTTTGCTCCTGCACCAAGTTTCTCTATTGAATCATTTCGGTCAGTACATTAAAAAGAGTTATTATTTACCTCTTGACTCCATCTTACACTCCATTTCACTCCCTTCATTTAGAGAAAAACTTAAGAGTTGTCTATAATTGGAATCTTTAGTTTTTCTTCCTCGGTTCTCTCTTTAACCTCAGACTCCATTGAAACTGTTCTTCAGGGTCACCAGTGACTTTTGTGTTGCTAAATTCAACATTCCTTTTTCAGTCTTCATTTTAGTTGGCCTATCAGCGGCATCTGACACAGTTCTCATGAAGACACATTCCTCCCTTTGATGTATAGGATGTCATGCTCACCCAGTTTTCCTGCAACCATTCTAGTTAATCCCTTTCAGTCTCTTTTGCTGGTTCCTTGTGGGTTGCCATCCATAGATGATTCTGTTTCTATGGGAATTGTTTGCCTTCCCTGTTATCTGTGGTGCATGCTGCAGCTCACTATATCTAAACCGAGATCTGTTTCTTGTTATCTCTACCCCCTCATTGCCTGGCACCAGGGACGACTTGCCCCAGCGACTGGAGGCAAATACATTCCTGTAGTAAAGCATGTTAATCAGTGTGTCTAGAAACTTGTTAACCCACTCAGGAATGTGATGCCTGATCAATAAATATGAGAGGTGGCTTTCCAGCACCACTCTTGAGCTGGTATGCCTTGAGTTCCCTGGCTGGCCTACTCAGGTCTTCAATATCTCATTGTGTCGCCTCCTTTGTCTGTGGGTTGGAGCTGGGGAGGAGGCTGACAAGTGGCGCCCAAACAGGGACCTGAAAGACGGTCGAAACTCAGGGTGGAGAACCTCCACTCAGCGGCACTTGCAATTCAAGCGCGGCAAAAAGCTCTGAAGATCGTCGATCCAGTAAGATTCCCGGGAAAGCGTAAGTACGGAACAGCATTGAGACGTCAGGGACACTATAATGGGCCAACATGAAACTAAAGCAGATAAACTGGAGGATTACTTAAAATTACTCTGTGCCCTCCTGAAAACACCAGGAGTGAAAACTTCTAAAAAGAACTTTTCTCAACCTCATAAATATAATACAAAGTATTGTTATCACTTGCCTCCACAGGGAACCCTCAGACAAGCTGATGGGAGTAATGCATTAAGAGATTTCAAAGAGGCTCACAGACAGGGAAACATTATCCCTGTGCCTGTTTGGGTGGATCAATAGTCCATTAATAAAGAAAAAGTGGCATTCTTACACAAGTTAAAGAACAGCTTCAGCTAGATAGATTAGAATTTTCCCCAAGCCCATGGAATTCCCCTGTATTTGTTATAAAAAAGAAGTCAGGAAATTAGAGACTCTTACATGACTTAAGGCAAATTAATGCGGTTCTTAAACCTATGGGACCTTTACAACAAGGCCTCCCTTTTTTGGCTATGATTCCAAAAGACTGGAATATGGCTATCATTGACCTTAAAGATTGCTTTTTTACCTTGCTCCCCATTCAAAGCAGTCCTCTTAGGCCTGCGTTACTTTCTCCTGTGTAATGTAAATACAGCCTGTAAAGTAATCAAGCTGAACCCTCAGATCAACATGTAAATAGCTCTATTCTATTAATTGCTTTCCTTAGAGGCAGTCATCCTGGAGCTAAGCATTTGCTTGTCTGCAGCCCCAGGGAAGCAAAACAAGCTTGTGACACAGATCAAGGCTCTAGTGGTGAAAAGTCACACAGTCCCTGCATTTATCAGACAGGCAGGGGCCTCTGGAGGAATGACTGAAGCTCGGGCAGAAAAAACTAGGAAAACTAACTGGGAGCAATTCAATCCCTAAACTCTAAAAATGAAGTATCTTATCTTCTGCACACAAACTTGGCCCCAGTACAAACTCTGATTAGAGAGGCTTGGCCCCTGAAAGAAGTATGCAATATAAAGTTATGTAGCTAAATATATTTTGCCACAAGGGAAGAAAATAGTCAAAAGTCCCATGAACTACTACAATATGGAGCTGGTTTTCTAAATTCTCTTAGTGAACATCTATTTTACTTATTGGGTTCATCATTATCTTTGAAAATTGAGAAGTCTTAAACTAAACTCCCTGAGATAGAAGAAATTTATCTTCTGCAATACAGCCTCGCTTTAAATGACTGGAGCTAGAACTGTACTTGCATTTCATTTCCAGTCCCCTGGACACACACAGTCCCTATCATAAGTTCAGAGCCTTCATCAGCCCTGTTAGTCTGGGGCCATCTAAACCTTAATCCAGTTATGTAAACTGCTCGCCCTTAGAGTGTGTTCTTGAAAACTGAAGTACTTTTAATCAAGTAAGCTAAAAAGAAAGAAGGCAATTAAATATTAGTAACTCAAATCTTTACATCAGTTTGTCTGTCTGTGTATATGTTTTTATATGAAAAGTGTTGCTAACTGTAGTCATTATGTCTCAATTTGTATGTTTGTGTGTCTAAGTGTGTAAATGAAAAATATTTTCCTACCTCCGGATGGTATTAATAAAAATTGTGTTAGGCTGCAGGGAGGAAAAACAAGGACATGCAAACAGAACAGAGAGATACCATAAAAGGAGAACAGACCAGACCCCAAGGTCTGTGCCTTATATGGAAAGGGGACAGCTCTTCCTGAATTCCATCCTTCTGATGTACCAACTAAGACCCGGATGTCAGCCTCCTCCCTCTTGGAAGGAAAAAAGTTTCTAGTTGTCTATTATGTCACCTTTAGCCAATCATACCTATCCACACCCCCTAGGATAGCTTGCCCACTCCTCCACCTCCTAACCCCTTTTAAGCCCCTATATAACTGACTGGGTATGACTTCCCTGGCCTGTGATAGCCAGACCGCAGAACATCACCCGGGAATTTGCGTACAAATAAACTACCTGGCCCTTTGTTGCCTCTCTTTGCCTGCTTATTTCGGCTAGAATTTATCTTACATTTGGTGCCGAAACCCGGGAAGGAGCATGAGCGTGGGGCCCCGACCGTCCACTGGTGGCCCCGCCCCCTCCTTCCCTGACCCAGGACCTCAGCCTGCACTCTGCTTAGACACACAAACATACAGGACCTCAGCCTGCACACACACTTAGACACACAAACATACAAATTGAGACATGAGTTCCTCAGTTTCCCCCAGTCTGCTTCCCTTCCTAACTCCATTTCACCTGGTCTGTTAGAAATCATACGTACATCCAGATGAGGGCATCTGGCCCCTTGGGCATCCAGCCCACCCTCTGCTGGCATCCGGCCCACCTCTGGCCCTGCAGTATGGGAGAGATCCCTACCCCAGGCCCCAGGATGTCTGTGGGCATCCGGCCCGCCCCTGGCGCTGCAGTGTGGGAGATGTCCCTCACCCAGGCTCCCAGGATGTCTCCCCTGACTTGGCGCATTTAGGATGCTGGGCGCTCCTCTCAGCTGGATTAGTTGGGAGGGTGACACAGACATGGGGAACCAGCCCTCAAAAGAAGCTCAGACCCCATTGCAGTGTCTTATTTCTAATTTGGCTACTTTATATTTGTCCCAGGAAGTTTGTAAATGGAAGCTAGTTTTTCTTTGCTCTGAGGCCGGGCCTCAGTAACCCTTGGACAATCAATCTCGCTGGCCCCCTGAGGGAACTTTCAATTTTGGCCTCCTCACTGACTTGATTAATTATTGCCACTAGAGTGGAGAGTAGAGTGAAATCCCATATGTGCAGGCATTTTGGACTTTGTGCTCCTGCCCAGACCTTTATGTTAAGTGTTCAATGACTCAGGTTCTCCTGGCCCGATCTCCAGTAACAGATTGTCAGCCTCTTAGTCTGCCCAGTCCTTCTTCCTTTTCAGATCCACCAGAAAACCTCAGTCGCCCACCTCCCTCAGCTTGCAATCCACTCCTCCTCTCTCCACCACCATCTTTAAGTCCTTTGTCCTCACACATGTTGCCGCTATCTTAAAGTCCTGCATTCTCAACCATGCTGTTGTCCTGCTCTCCTCTTCTGGTGGCTGTATCACCCCTCCCCCTCTCCTTCTGCCTTCATCGCCCTCTTCCCCCACCAGAACACGCTCCTCCCACCCTCTGGTTCCAGAAGCCACAGACAGGAAGCTGAAAAGAGGGAAGGCAATTGGATATCAGTGACTCAAGTCTTGATATCGGTTTGTCTGTCTGTGTATATGTTTTTGTGTGGGAGGTGTTGCTGACTGTAGTCGTTGTATCTCAGTTTGTATGTTTGTGTGTCTAGGTGTGTAAATGAAAAATATTTTCTTATCTCCGGATGGTATTGATAAAAATTGATTTAAAAACAAGCACTTGTGAAAATAAGGCATTCTAAAACTTCCAGAAAATCTGATAAAAAATGTTAAGCATTAATGCTAATTTGGGTTTGGCTGAGGCAGGCATGTCCTTGTGGTTATCAGCTGCCTAAGTTTACCTAAGGTCATTTAAGTTGATGTTACCTGCTAAATCTTTTAAGAATAAAATGCTTAAAGGCTTGGCTTTGTCTAATATTCAGTAAAGGTCTTGTAAGTAATCTAGCACAGTTGTTACTAATGAGTGAACTAAATAAGTGTGGCAAGTGAACACCTTTTTAATTGTGTGTTACAGTATGTATACCTATCTACAGCCTAAAAATCTTTGTGGAAACCTAAAACCTTAAAAGTTTGCTAAGTTAAAAAGATATACTTTGTGCTTAGTGATAGATTGTGTTGTAAAGCTCATAGTTAACAGAAATCATAAAATGTTCATAAATTTGTCAATCCAAACAATGCTAGTGTAACAGTTTACAATAGCCTGCCTCTCAGTGCTCACTAAAAATTAAAGTACCTAATAGTTCTAAGTTCTAATTAAAACTACTTAAAGTAATAAGGAAAACATTTCTGCATACTAAAGAATTTGTCTTGATAAAAGAAAGTAAAATTGTTCTAAAGTACAGCTGTTTATTTAGAGAGAGAACAATATAAAAAGAAAGTTGTAGAAAGTTTGTAGAAGAATTTAATATGGTCATGCTATATAAAATTAAAGCAAGTGAGTCTTGATATCAAGTACACAGTAAAATTAGAATTTTGTTTTCAGTTAAAAAGACAAAGTTTTCTTAACTGTTAGTCTGCTCTTAATATTGAAACATTGCAAAAAGTTCT
This sequence comes from Manis pentadactyla, assembly GCF_030020395.1. Taxonomy (NCBI): domain Eukaryota; kingdom Metazoa; phylum Chordata; class Mammalia; order Pholidota; family Manidae; genus Manis; species Manis pentadactyla. The sequence continues at coordinate 14,920,250 of NC_080033.1, forward strand.
CTAATTGTTTTATCAAAGCAGTTTCTCATGCTCAAAGTCTCAATGAGTTGTTGGAGTATTTAAGAAAATGAGATCTTAATATTAAAAGGACTAAAAGCTAAAGTTTGCTAACAACTGTGTAACCTTCTTTATTTGCCTTTGAGGTATTTTGTTGTCATTCTGGTTAAATAGATAAGTATTGCTTCATAGCAACCTATAATCCTATTTAAGCAAGTGCCTTAAAACTTTTAACAGCTTCCCAAAATCAAATTCAAAAAGGTACTTTTACCTCTAGTTAACTCTGATATTTTCCAGAGGGCCCCTGGAACATGTCAGAGGAACTTTTTCTCATTGGAGAAAGTATTTGGCTAATTTAGCTTATTTATCTGATATATAATTACCTGCTTAATTACCTAGAAAGCACTGTCAAAAAGAATAAGGCTAAACTTTGTTACTGAATGTTTTGTGTTACAGAAATATTAGAATTTCCTTATGTCAAGTGTCTTACAGTAAGCTCTCATCAGATCTTTAACCACTGTCATTTGTACGTCTTTTATTATTTATAGTCACTGTTTTATTACTCTTAAGCTAGTAAAGAACTAGATTTCAGCAGAACAAGTATTAGTTACATATAATTAAGTAAACTAAAGGAGATGATTTTGTGGCTTTTTGTTTCAAATGTTGCTGATAAAGTGTTTTAAGCTTTTTCTCTTAAGCTGACAACAGTTTAGTAAATGACTGCCTTAATAAGCAGAATTGAGACTTTATCTTTCTCTCTACCTGATCCCTCCAGAATAAAAAAAAAATTCTCAGTGACTATTTTTATATTTCATGGCAGTATGTTTATTTGCACAAGTTCAACAAGAATCTGCTTTCCTTGTAAAAAGACCAATTAGAAACACTGGTTATATTACCAAGGCTTTGACTGGAATGTCATACCTGAGAGGCATGTGTGTAAACTCAGATATGAACAGACAGCTTTAAGGAACTAAGATTGACTTTATAAAGCCAACAAAGCCCCTTGGAAGAAATGGCCTGGTACCTTGCTTACAGAGTTCCCAGCAGCCTTACCAGGTGAGTAAGGAAGGTCACTTCCTGGCAGGTGCAGAAACCTCAAGAACATCTTGGGAACCTCAAGAAGAGAGGAATTTACCCAAATCTACAGGTACTGCAGGCACAACCTGATGGCAAGTCTGGTTTGGATTTCTGGCCTCAAGAAGCCCTTAAAAATTCAATCTGAAATTCCTTACAAAAAGTTCCAGCAAAGCATATTTAAAAGAGCCTATGTAATCAATCGCTCTTCTTGCTGCACTTATGCAAATAATCAAGCCAAGTGTTACTTACTTTCTTAACCTAGTTACTTCTAATAAAAATGAGGGTGATTTTAGAGAAAAGTATTGTTTCAATAATGCAGTCTTATCTATACTAAATCCTAATACTAGTCATTGAGATGTAAACTCGATCCAGAATTCTAGTTTCCCCATGATACCTGGCTATGATTATCAATTAAACTCTTCATATTTCTAGTTCTTATATTCAGACATGCATTCTTAATCTCATCAAGTTTGTCCTTCCAGAATGGAAAATCCAACTCCAGATGTTGCTACTTAACCTAATAACAATTTGTTCTATCTTGCCTAGAAGCCACACAACTGCAAATAGTAATAGAAATGAAACCCAGAATAGAAGCGCCAACCTTCCGAGGCCCTCTCAACTGACCAGTGATGGAGACCTAGCTGCACCCTTTACTGTGCCCCCTTTCAGCATGAAGCAGCCAGAGCGGTTGTCACCCCTTTTCCCTAGGAGCAGCTAGAGTTTCTATCTATAGACAAGAGAATGAAACAGGGACCATAAGCATAGACATAATAAAGTGAGAGCCTCTGGAGAAAGCAAGGCAAAATATTTGCAGTTAGAGCAATGTAACTACATGCTACAAACCCTCCCCCATGATGCCCTTGTCAGCCAAAAGTAGCCAGATCGAGTTGTCGCCCATTATGACCAAAAGGCTGGAATGTTATGCTGGAGGGAGAAAAAACAAGGACATGCAAACAGAACAGAGAGATACCATAAAAGGAGAACAGACCAGACCCCAAGGTCTGTGCCTTATATGGAAAGGGGACAGCTCTTCCTGAATTCCATCCTTCTGATGTGCCAACTAAGACCTGGATGTCAGCCTCCTCCCTCTTGGAAGGAAAAAAGTTTCTAGTTGTCTATTATATCACCTTTAGCCAATCATATCTCTCCATGCCCCCTAGGATAGCTTGCCCACTCCTCCACCTCCTAACCCCTTTTAAGCCCCTATATAACTGACTGGGTGTGACTTCCCTGGCCTGTGATAGGCAGACTGCAGAATATCACCCAGGAATTTGCGTTCAAATAAACTACCTGGCCCTTTGTTGCCTCTCTTCGCCTGCTTATTTCGGCTAGAATTTATCTTACAAATTGATTTAAAAACAAGCACTTTTGAAAATTGGGCATTCTAAAACTTCCAGAAAATCTAATAAAAAATATTAAGCATTAATGCTAATTTAAGTTTAACTGAAACAGACATGTCCTTATTGTTATCAGCTGCCAAAGTTTACTTAGTCATTTAAGTTGATGTTACCTGTTAAACATTTCAAGAAGATGCTTAAAGAAAAGCTTGACTTTGTCTAATGTTTGTTAAAAATTTTGTAAGTAATCTAGCATGGTTGCTAAAAATAAGTAAACAAGTGTAGCAAATAAACATCTTAATAATAATACTGTATTAATGTATAATAGTGTATATATATATATATGCAAACAGCCTGAGAATTTTTGTGGTAACCAAAATTCTTAAAGTTTGCTAAGTTATATAGACATATTTTGTGCCTAATGAGAAATTGTGCTGTAAAGCACATTTCCAAAAATGATAATATACGTTCATAGATGTATCAATCTGAAGAATGCTACTGTAACAGTTTACAGTGGCCTATTTTTCAGTGTTCACTGAAAGTTAAAGTATCAAATGGTTTTAAGTTCTAATGAAAACTACTTAACATAATAACAAAAATATTTCTGTATGCTAAAGATGTGTGTTTTAATAAGAGAAAGTATAAAGAATGGAAATTCGTTTTGTTGAGGGTAAAAGAAGGTAATTGTTCTAAAGTACAGCTATTTATTTAAAGGGGGAGAACACTGAATGTAAAGAGAAAGTTGTAGAAAGCTTGTGGAAAAATTGATATAGTCATGCTATGTGAAATTAAAGCAAGTGAGTCTTGATATCAAGTACACAGCAAAATTAGAATTTTGTTTTCAGTTAAAAAGACAAAGTTTTCTTAAACTGTTAGTCTGCTCTTGATGCTGAAAGATTGCAAAAGGTTTTCTAATTGTTTTATCAAAAGTTTCTCATGCTTAAAGTCTCAATGAATTGTCTGAGTATTTAAGAAAATGAGATTCTAATATCAAAGGACTAATAGTTAAACTTTGCAAACAACTGTGTAAACTTCTGTATCTGCCTTTGAAGTATTCTGTTGTCATTCTAGTTAAATAGATAAGTATTGCTTCATGGCAACCTATAATCTTATTTAAGCAAATGCCAAAGAAACTGTCTTTTGACAGCTTTCCAAAATCAAATTCAAAAAGGTGCTTTTACTTCTAGTTAACTCTGATATTTTCCAGAGGGCCCTCGAAAATGTCAGAAGAATTTTTTCTCCTCATCAGGAAAAATATTTGGCTAATTTGGCTTATTTATCTCATATATATTTACCTAGAAAGCACTGTCAAAAGGAATGATGCTAAACTTTGTTACTGAATGTTTTGTTTTAGAAAAATATCCAAAATTTCTTATGTCAACTATCTTATGTAAGCTCTCATCAAGTCTTTAACCATTGTCATTTGTAAGTCTTTTGTCATTTAAAGTCACTGTTTTATTACTCCTAGACTAGTAAAGAACTAGATTTCAGCAGAACAGGTATTAGTTACATAGGATTAAGTAAACTAAAGAAGACGAGTTTGTAGCTTTTGGTTTCAAATGTTGCTGACAAAATACTTTACTTTTTAAAAAAAAGCAGTTCCTGTGTGGTGACCTCCAATGAGTTCTACACAATGATATAAAGGGCATATAAAAGTGTAGGCAAAGGGTCTGTTTGTGTTTATACAGAAGATCAAAGCCTAATTTGGCAACCCCGAAAATGAACTAAGATACGATATGAAAAAGAACTTCCAACATCAGCACTCTCGGGAAGACTCATGCCAGAAGATGATCAGCAAAAGAAACCCCAACAAAGATCCACGCACTGCCACAGGTGTAGATGCACTCATCCCACCAATTCCTGGACTTGCCATGGGAATGATGAAGGAGATATCTAAGCTGGCCTGTGCATACAGTAAAACAACAAATTTGACTGGATCTATACTGTTGGAACTCAATCAAGAATTAGGAGAAGTGCAAATTGTAGCGCTCCAAAATCTTACAACCACACACTATTTACTGTTAAAAGAACATATGGGATGTGAACAGTCCCCAGGAATTAGTTATTTTAATTTATCTGAATTCTCTCAGACTGTTCAAGTTCAGTTGGACAATATCCACCATATCATAGATAAGTTTTCACAAATGCCTAAGGTGCCTAACTGGTTTTCTTGGTTTCACTGGAGATGGCTGGTAATTACAGGTATGCTTTGGTTACATAACTGTACTCCTATTATGTTAATGTGTGCACAAAATTTAATTAGTAGTTTAAAACCTATCCATGCTGAAGTTACTCTACAAGAAGATATGTCAAAGAAATAATCAATCTTCCCAGGTTTTCTTCCACCTGCTACTTCTATAGCTTTTCTTCTTCCTACCTAATTACAACCCTTAAATAGAATTCGTGCCACATTTCGAATTTACTGAGTATCATAATTCTTCCAAGTGGTAAAGACACTTCAAGACAAATGCTGGGCATAGAAGCCACAGGGCATAAATATGCAAAGAAGTAAAAAGCTAACCTTTTCAAACAATAAGGCTTCTCTCTCACTTACCAACTTAACATTTCCCTGTATGGCCCTGGAAGATGACTGGTTAGCCAGAGACGGGTAAGATTCCTCAAGGGAGGAACAACCTAAGACAGGCACAGTCACAGGGGGGCCATCAGGTGAGAAAATGGGGATCAGCAGAGGTGAGGCTTAGAACCTCCCCCCTCCTGTTCTGAGAGAAATCTTCTGCATACGTGGATGTTTTATTGCCCTTGTCTAGCTCGGATTAACACATAGTCTGCAGGCACACACCTGATCATCTACATTTGCTCTCTTACAACACTAAACTATGTTTTCTACCTTTTTCTCGTATCTACCTACCACTTCAGCATTTTATTAAAAATAATAATAATAAAGAGAGAAATGTGGTATCCACATATAAATCAAGTATAAAAATCAAATGAATATTCATATTTGAACTGTTTATAGTTCATAATGCATGAACAAAACCGAAAGCTTCTGTGATAACTGCCCTTGTAATGTTCACCATGTAACTTATTCATTATGTAAGAATTTGTACTCCATGTAAGAACTTGTTCGTTATGCATCAGAAGATGGGAGACTGACGAAAATTAGGCTTGGGGTGGATTAATGATTGTGCATTGAGCATTGACCCCCCTATACAGAATTTTATTGTTGTTAACAACCATTTGATCAATAAATATGAGAGACGCCCTCACAAAAATATATATATATATAAATATAAACACACTTCCAATTGTAAAATAAATAAGTAACCGGGATGTAATGTATAGCATAAGGAATATAGTCAAGATATTGTAACAACTTGGTATGGTGATAGCTGGTACCTAGAATTATCATGTATATAAATGTTGAATCACTGTGTTGTACACCTGAAACTAATGTAATACTGTGTGTCAACTACCCTTCAATAAAAAATAATTATCCAGGAGAAAAAAAATGTTTTACTTTTTCTCTTAAGCTGACTGACAGTGCTCCAGTTTACCTCTCCTCTATGCTAAAAAAATTTTTTTTCAGCTATATAATATCACTCATAAAACAGGTATTTCATACAATTCTACAGGCCAAGCTCTAATTGAACATCGCCATCTTACTCTTAAGCATTATTTGTTAAAACAAAAAGGGGGATTACTGCCCAATATGATAAAATTAACTGCAAATCAACGATTAATACATGCTTTACATATCCTTAATTTTGGTCTTTTAAAGGGTGACAGACAATCAGCTATGGAAGTGCATTTTTCTGACAATATTACTTTTTCTAAAACAACAGCAGTTACTGTATGGTGGTCTCCAACCGGTTCTTCACAATGGCATAAAGGTCATATTAAGGTGTGGGGCAAAGGGTTTGTTTGTGTCATTACAGAGGACCAACGCTTGATCTGGATGCCTAGAAAGTGGATCAAGATACGCTATAAAGAGGAACTCCCGGCAACATCGCCATCTGAGACGGCTGTCCCAGGCGATGTCCCTCAACCGGTTCCATCACTGGAGTGACGATCCCTACATGATAATGAAGTTTTTTATTCTAATCTCTATACACATATACATAACCCAGGCCTGTACTATTACTGCTAGTATTAGCAGTCCTCCATAGTTCAGCCAGGGAGTAGAACTTCATTGTATCTCCACTTGTTCAACTCCTGTAGGCCTGGTGATTTGGAAAAAGGATGGTAATGAAATATATAGACAGAAAGATAGAGGAAAACTTGGTTGGGATAATGCTACTGATCAGTCTAAAAGAGACAATACCCGCTATGATATTTATAAAACAGTTTTAACCCGGAATGATATTGGCAATTATTCTTGTGAAAAATTCCAGAATAGAAGCCCTGATCAAATATATAAAAGTAGTTATGTTTATTTGGATATTTCACTAACCCCAGAGAATGAGTATTCTTCACCCAATATGTGGTTGCAATTGGCTAATCAAGGGCTTAACAAGACATCTTTTTGTGTAGCAAGTGATTCCTCTATTAGTGGAATCTTAAGGAAGAATTTGATAGGCATAGGACTCCCTTTTTCAGTGTTTACTAATATTTCTGGAATAAATATTACTTTAGTCCCCAAGATTCTTGAGAAATTCAATTGAATTTACCAGTTAGCACCACTATAGTTTCTAGTTGTATATGTGTCAATTGTACTAATATACCTTCTTACTCTAATTCTACTATTCATGTAAAGTGACCATATGGATATAGACTCCCAAATGGCTGGGTGTTTTTGTGTGATAACAAAACCTATCAGGACTTTTCCTCACATTATCAAGGCGTTTGTGGTATAGGACATGTTCTCCCAGCCCTTATAGATCAAGCTCGATTTAAACACCGAAGAGTGACCCGTGCCCTGCCTCCAGATTGTGACGACAACTTGAAATTGTTGGACCCTGTTGCCGTTGCAGTCGCAGCTGTGTTTGTATTGCCTGTACCAGGACTCATTGTAAGAATGCAGAAGGAAATATTTAAGCTGGCCTGTGCCTACAGCAAGACTACAAATCTGACTGCTTCCATACTGTCGGAACTTAATCAGGAACTTGGAGAAGTTCAAGTGGCAGTGCTTCAGAATCGTGCTACCATAGACTATTTGTTGCTGAAAGAACATTTGGGCTGTGAACAATTTCCTGGAATGTGTTGTTTTAATATATATGATTTTTCACAGACAATTCAAAACCAGTTGGATGATATTCACCATATTATTGATAAGTTTTCACAATTACCTGGATTACCTGATTTGTTCTCTTGGTTTCACTGGCTATGGCCAATACTTATAAGCCTACTTCTTTTATGTATTTGCCTTTCCGTTTTTGTAACATGGGTGCACCATCTGATTGCTGGTTTAATAAAGCCAATTCATGCATATGCTATATTTCAAGAAGTCATGGCAAAAAATTAATAATTGCATGTTATTTTGAGAGTCCGTGTGACAGATCACTGTATATTTTAAATTCTGCAGCAATTAAGGAGATGACAAAGTGTTTGCATAAAGCTTTTGTATTCCTCTTTATCGCATTTACTCCCTGTAAGGCCCCAAGAGATGGCTGGCTAGCCAGAGACGGGTAAGATTCCTCATGGGAGGAACAACCTAAGACTGGCACAGTCGCAGGGGCCAACAGGTCGAGAGATGAGGGGGTCAACTGAGGCGTGGCTAAGCACCTCACCCCCCCTGATGAGGCATTTCTTGTCGCCCCTTTTCTTTACCAAGCTGCAGTGGAATAACGGACTTCTCTTCCTTTTTTATTTAAAAACAGGGGAAATGTGGGTTGCCACCCATAGATCACTTTGTTTCTATGGGAATTGTTTGCCTTCCTTGTTGTCTGTGGTGCATGCCACAGGTCACTAAATCTAAACCGAGATCTGTTTCTTGTTATCTCTACCCCCTCATTGCTTGGCGCCAGGGACAACTTACCCCAGCGACCTGGAGACAATTACATTCCTGTAGTAAAGTATGTTAATCACTGTGTCTAGAAACTTGTTAACCCACTCAAGAATGTGATGCCTGATCAATAAATATGAGAGGTGGCTTTCCAGCTCCACTCTTGAGCTGGTACGCCTTGAGTCCCCTGGCTGCCCTACTCAGGTCTTCGATATGTCATCGCGTCACCTTTGTCTGAGGGTCAGAGACGGGGAGGAAGCTGAAAGTTCCTTATTTCCCAGACATTGTAATGTTGGAGTGACCCAGAGTAAGTCTTTTACCTCTACTTTTTTCTATTTATCCTGTCCTCTAAATGATCTTGTTTAATCTGTTGACTTTAAATATCATCTATATATTGACAATTCCCAAATGTATGCCTCCATCCTAGAGTTTAGATCTTTCTTCTGAAATTCAGACTTGTATGTCACACTGCCAACTTAATATCAGCACGGAAGTCACTGAGCATTTCACACTTTTTATGCCATATTCCAAACTAAAATCTCACCATCTCTCTATGCCCCAAATCAGTTTTTCCTACTTTCTTTCCCTTCTCAGTTAATAATAACTCCATTCTTCAAGTTCCTGGAATCAAAAAATAGCATGTCAAAAAAACAAAATGGATTAAAGATGTCATGAGAGGTAAGCAGAGACCTCCTTCTAAAACCACATATAATACGAAAATATAATTAATACAACTAATCCTGAAAGAGCAACAGGAAAGAAGGCTGCACAAGACTGCATACACCTGGAGAAAAAAGCAGACCTCACAGAACAGGGTAATGTATCAAAGCTGTGACCCAGTGGGACCCAAGCCCTTCCTCCACCCCAGCTCACTGGTGGGGGGAAGAGAAATGGAGCAGGGAGGGAGTGGAGGCCTGGGACTGCTGAACACCTAGCTCTGGAGATCTGCTCTGGGAGCACAAACCTATACTGCATGGTGCTTTGGTGAGTAGTGGGGCTGGAAAGCTAAGACAAGTGAATACCTGGAGAGATGGAGATTCTAGCTGGTTGTGGAAAACGGCAGCTACAAACACAAAGGAAAGAGGCTTACACCTCTGTGTTTGGCCCACTGGTCTGGCAGTGGAGACAGGCATAGCAGCTGGGAAGCAGGAAACAGCTCTTTCCTCCCCCCAGACACGAGCACCACTTCTGCGACCTCCGGGATTGCTCCAGGGGCTGAGAGTAGAGTTTCTGGGCACTAGAGGGTGCCATATACAAGTATGAAACGTTAAACGAACCTGGTTCAAAGCAAAATCTCAACACCAGAGAAAGAACTGAGTGAGACTGAATTAATAAATCTTCCTGAAGGAGATTTCAAAATAAAAATTATAAACATGCTCATGGAGGTACAGAAAAATATTCAAGAACTCAGGAACAAATTTAGGATGCAGATCCAATCGTTAAAGAGCACAATGGAGGGTATTAAAAGCAGATTAGATACGGTGGAGGAGACGATAATGAAATAGAAACTAGAGAAGAGGAATACAAAGAAGCTGAGGCACAGAGAGAAAAGAGGATCTCTAGGAATGAAAGAATACTGAGAGAACTGTGTGACCAATCCAAGCCAAACAATAGTCGTATTATAGGGGTAAGAGAAGGAGAGAGAAAAAGGGATAGAAAGCATTTTTGAGGAAGTAATTGCTGAAAACTTCCTCAATCTAGGGAAGAAGATAGTCTCTCAGGCCGTGGAGGTGCACAGATCTCCCAATCCAAGGGACCCAAGGAAGACAATACCAAGACATATAATAATTAAAATGGCAAAGATAAAGGACAAGGATAGATTAAATTAAAATCAGCCAGAGAAGAAATAAGATCACATACAAAGGAAAACACATCAGGATATCATCAGACTTCTCAGCAGAAACCTTACAGACCAGAAGGGAGGGGCATGATATATTCAATGCAATGAAGTAGAAGGGCCTCCAACCTTATACTTTATTCGACAAGATTATCATTTAAATTTGAAGGAGGGATTAAACAATTTCTGGATAAGTAAAAGCTGAGAGAATTTACCTACCACAAACCATCTCTATAGTGCCTTTTGGAGAGACTGCTATAGATGAAAGAGTTCCTAAGGTTAAATAGCTGTCACCAGAGGTAATAAAAAGGGATAGACAAACAGTACAGAATATGATACCTAGTATATAAAGAATGGAAGAGGAAAAAAAGGAGGGGGAAAAAAAAAGAATCTGTGGATTGTGTTTGTAATAGCATACTGAGTTAAGTTAGACTCTTAGATAGTAAGGAAGTTACCCTTGAACCATTGGTAACTACAAATCTAATGCCTGGAATGGAAATAAGTACATACCTATTGATAATCACCCTTAATGTAAATGGTCTGAATGTACCAATCAAGACACAGTTACTGAATGGATAAAAAAACAAGACCCAACTATATGCTACCTACAAGAGACTCACTTCAAACCCAAAGACATATACAGACTAAAAGTGAAGGGATAGAAAAAGATATTTCATGCAACTAGTAGGGAGAAAAAAGCAAGTGTTACAGTACTTGTATCAGACAAAACAGACTTTGAAACAAAGAAAGCCACAAGAGACAAAAAAGGACATTACATAATGATAAAGGGGTCAATCCAACAAGAAGATATAACCATTATAAATATCTATGCTCCCAACACAGGAGCACCTACATATGTGAAACAAATACTAACTGATTTAAAAGGGGAAATTAGAATGCAATGCATTCATTCTAGGAGACTTCAACACTCCTCTCACTCCAAAGGACAGATCAACCAGACAGAAAATAAGTAAGGACACTCTAGAGGCATTGAACAGATGGACTGAACAGATATCTACAGAATTCTCCACATAAAAGCAGCAGGATATATATTCTTCACAAGTGCACATGGAACATTTAAAAAAATAGCTCATATACTAGGCCACAAAAAGAGCCAGAGTAAATTCAAAAAGATTGAAATTGTACCAACCAGCTTCTCAGACCACAAGGGTATGAAACTAGAAACAAATCGTGCAAAGAAAATGAAAAAGCCTGCAAAAAAATGGAGGCTTAACAACATGCTCCTAAATAACCAACAGATCAATGACCAGATAAAAACAGAGATCAAGCAATATATGGAGACAAATGACAACAATAATTCAACAATGCAAAATCTGTGCAACACAGTGAAGGCCATGCTAAGAGGGAAGTATATTGCAATACAAGCCCACCTCAGGAAAGAAGAACAATCCCATATGAACAGTCTAATCTCATAATTAACAAAACTAGAAAAAGAAGAACAAATGAGGCCCAAAGTCAGTAGAAGGAGGGACATAATAAAGATTAGAGCATACATAAATAAAACTGAGAAGAATAAAACAATAGAAATAATCAATGAAAGCAGGAGCTGGTTCTTTGAGAAAATAAACAAAATAGGTAAACCCCTAGCCAGGCTTATCAAGAAAAAAAGAGAGTATACACTCATAAACGGAATCAGAAATGAGAAAGAAAAAAATCACTACAGACACCACAGAAATACAAAGAATTATGAGAGAATACTATGAAAATCTATATGGTAAGAAGCTGGATAACCTAGAAGAAATGGACAAATTTCTAGAAAAATACAACTTTCCAAGGATGACCAGAAAGAAACAGAAAAGCTGAACAGATCAATTTCTAGCAACAAAATTGAATTGGTAATCAAAAAACTACCTAAGAACAAAATTCCTGGACCAGATGGCTTCACTGCTGAATTTTATCAAACATTTAGTGAAGATCTAATACCCATCCTCCTTAAAGTTTTCCAAAAAGTAGAAGAGGAAGGAATACGTTCTAACTCATTCTATGAGGCCAGCATCACCCTAATACCAAAACCAGGCAAAGACAGCACAAAAAAAGAAAATTACAGACCAATATCCCTGAACACAGATGCAAAAACAGTCAACACAATATTAGCAAACCAAATTCAAAAATACATCAAGAGGATCGTACACTATGATCAAGTAGGATTCGTCTCAGGGATGCAAGGATGGTATAACATTTGAAAATCCAACAACATCATCCACCACATCATATCTATAGATGCCAAAAAAGCATTTGACAAAATTCAACATCCATTCATGATAAAAACTCTCAACAAAATGGGTATAGAGGGCAAGTACCTCAACAGAATAAAGGCCATATATGACAAACCCACAGCCAACATCATACTGAACAGCGAGAAACTGAAAGCCTTTTCTTTAAGATCGGGAACAAGACAAGGATGCCCACTCTTTCCACTTTTATTCAACGTATTTCTGGATGTTCTCACCACAGCAATGAGACAACACAAAGAAATAAAAGGCATACAGATTGGTAAAGAAGAAGTTAAACTGTCACTGTTTGCAGATGACATGATATTGTACATAAAAAATCCTAAAGAATTCACTCCAAAACTACCAGATCTAATATCTGAATTCAGCAACGTTGCAGGATACAAAATTACTACACAGAAATGTGTTGCAGTCTTACACACTAATGATGAACTAACAGAAAGAGAAATCAGGAAAACAATTCCATTCACAACTGCATCAAAAAGAATAAAATACCTAGAAATACACATAACCAAGAAAGTGAAAGACCTATACACTGAAAACTATAAGACACTCATGAGTGAAATTAAAGAAGATACCAATAAATGGAAACACATCCCATGCTCATGGATAGGAAGAATTAATATTGTCAAAATGGCCATCTTGCCTAAAGCAATCTACAGATTCAATGCAATCCCTATCAAAATACCAACAACATTCTTCAACGAGCTAGAGAAAATAATTCTAAAATTCATATGGAACCACAAAAGACCCCAAATAGCCAAAGCAATCTTGAGAAGGAAGAATAAAGCTGGGGCGATTATGCTCCCTGACTTCAAGCTCTACTACAAAGCCACGGTAATCAACATAATTTGGTACTGGCACAAGAACAGACCCGTAGACCAACGGAACAGACTAGAGAGCCTGGATACAAACCCAAGTATATATGGTCAATTAATATACGATAAAGGAGCAATGGGCATACAATGGGGAAATGACAGCCTCTTCAACAATTGGTGTTGGCAAAACTGGACAGCTACATCCAAGAATATGAAACTGGATTATTGCTTATCCCCATACACAAATGTAAACTCTAAATGGAGCAAAGATCTGAATCTAAGTCATGAAACCATAAAACTCTTTGAGGATAACGTAGGCAAAAATCTCCTGAATATAAACATGAGCAACTTTTTTCTGAATGCATCACCTCGAGCAAGGGAAACAAAAGCAAAAATGAACAAATGTGACTACATGAAGCTATAAAGCTTCTGTACAGCAAAGGACACCATCAGCCGAACAAACAGGCATCCTACAGTATGGGAGAATATATTCATTAATGACATATCTGATAAGGGGTTAACATCCAAAATATATAAAGAACTCACATACCTCAACACCCAAAAAGCAAATAACCCGATTAAAAAATGGGTGGAGGATATGAACAGACAATTTTCCAAAGAAGAAATTCAGATGGCCAACAGGCACATGAAAAAATGCTCCAGATCACTAATTATCAGGGAAATGCAAATATAAAACACAATGAGATATCACCTGACACCAGTTAAGATGGCCAGTATCAAAAAGACTAAGAACAACAAATGTTGGTTAAGATGTGGAGAAAGGGGAACCCTCCTACACTGCTGGTGTGAATGTAGGCGAATTCAAACATTGTGGAAAGCAATATGGGGGTTCCTCAAAAAACTAAAAATAGAAATACCATTTGACCTGGAAATTCCACCCCTAGGAATTTACCAAAAGAATACAATTTCTCAGATTCAAAAAGACATATGCACCTGTATGTTTACTGCAGCACTATTTACAATAGTCAAGATACGGAAGCAACCTAAGTGTACATCAGTAGATGAATGCATAAAGAAGATGTGGTACATATACACAATGGCATAGTACTTAGTCATAAGGAAGAAACAAATTCTGCAATTTGCAACAACATGGATGGAGCTGGAGGATATTATGCTCAGTGAAATAAGCCAGGCGGAGAAAGACAAGTACAAAATGATTTCCCTCATTTGTGGAGTATAACAACAAAGGAAAACTGAAGGAACAAAACAGCAACAGACTCACAGACTCCAAGAAGGGACAAGCGGTTACCAAAGGGCAGGGGTGGAGGAGGGATGGTGGGGAGGGAGGGAGAAGGGGATTCAGGGGTATTATGATTGGCACACATTGTGTGTGGGGGAATCAGGGGAAAGACAGTGCAGCACAGAGAAGGCAAATAGTGACTCTGTGGCATCTTACTACACTGATGGGCAGTGACTGCAATGGAGTATGGGGGGGATACGATAATAGGGGTGAATGTAGTATCCACATTGTTTATTCATGTGAAACCTTCATAAGAGTGTATATCAATAATACCTTAATATAATTAATTAATTAATCAATTAAAAAAATATAACGTCATCTTGTCATGTTTACAGTGCACATCAGTCCTGTCGGCAAATTATGTCAGCTCCATCTTTAAATTATATCCAGTACTTCTCACCATTTTGACTACTCTGATCTAGGTCACCAACATCTTTTCCCTAGATTATTGCAGTAATTTTGTAATTGGTGTCTGCTTCTACCCTTTCCACCCCACACAGCTTTTCCCTGTTGGTCCACCTGGAGTCCTCTAACCAGAGCAGTCAAAGCTACCCACATGCTCAAAACTCTCTAATAACTTCCCATCTCATTCAGAGTAAAAGCCAAAATCATTAATAAGGCCCATAATGCCCTGATCTGCCCTTCTTCCCTCCACTTACCTTTTTACTCTCACCTCCCACTCCTCTCCCTCTCATTTGCTCTGTTTGAGCCACACTGGCCTCTTCATTTTCATAGGCATATTCCCACCTCAGGGCCTTTATAACTGTTATTCTCTCTCCCTGGAATAACCTTCCCTCTATTATATGCATAACTAGCTCCTTGACTTCCTTCATATCTTTATTATTACCTTTCCAGATGCCTTCCCTGGCTACCCCAACTAAAACTCTAACTCCCATGTATGGTATATTTAACTTACTTACCTCACTAATTAACTGATCCACGCCAATATAAGCACCATGATAGCAGAAAGTATATTTTGTTCAATGCTATAATCCAAGCCTCTAGTATTGTTCTGTCACATAGACAGGATTCAATAAATGGTGAGTGGATGAATGAATGAATCCTTAATACCTGAGGAATCTGAAAATTAAATTTGAATAGAACACTGCTTTAGAAAAACACTTTAGAAAACACATAATTGACAAAAAAAGATTTTTAAAATGCTTGACTTCAGTCATAATCAAACTGCAAATTAAATAAAATATTTTAGATCCATAAGGTTAACAAAATTATCATTAATGATAACTATTGTTATCAAGGGCATATTAGTATAGGGAATCTTATACTAACTATGTCAATACTGTAGCTTACTAGAACCTTAAGGGAGAATAATTAGATAGATTTAGGTTGACCTTAGCAAATAAGCACATACATTTTGTGTATCAGTTCCACTTCTAGGAGCCCACTGTCCCTCCCTGCTCAAAAAAATAATTAAGTGCATTATAACATGTGACAAATAGTTACTGATAAGCATTGTTTATAATGGCAATGCATTAAAATATATGCCATTGAAAACTTGGAAATGACACAACTTTGTAATTCTTTAAATGGAAAGATCTTAATACTGTTTTGTTAAGTGACAAAGACGGGTTACAGAACTATACGTAGTGTGAATTCAAATTTTAAGCTATTCTGCACATATATCGTGATATATGAATGCATGTGTATGTTTTCACAGAGAGGAGTGAAAAGAAGGGAAGTACATTTTGATAGTGGCGGGTAGAATTATGCATAATTTTTGTGTTCTTTGAGCTTTTCTGTATTTTGCGATTGGCGCGGGGGAGTGGAGGGACAAGGGGCATAAAG
The DNA here is from genome assembly GCF_030020395.1 of Manis pentadactyla. NCBI lineage: Eukaryota > Metazoa > Chordata > Mammalia > Pholidota > Manidae > Manis > Manis pentadactyla. The sequence goes on from NC_080033.1 coordinate 14,936,537, forward strand.
TTAATATGCATACAAAACGTGGCTAATACACGAAAGTAAAATTTAAAATAAATAAATTCTTCAAGCGTTGAGACTACTGAAGTCTCCTGTAAAAACGGACTTCCAGTTACCATAACACACGATCCCACGTCCATACTGTCACATAACTGGCAAATACAGTCCTTCACACGCCGCTCCCCTGGCCTCAGGGCACCACCGCCAGCCGCACAGCCCTGCCCCGCATCCCCCTCCGACAACACAGGCACCGAGCCCGCAGGCCCCTGCTCCCGCGCAGCACAACGAGCCCCTGACCAAGAGCTCGCGCCTTCCGGAGAACTCACCCCGGAGCCGGCGGACACAGGCCCAACTCCCCACGCCCCCCAAGAGGCACAGTCAGCGCGGGCTGAGGCAGGGGCGCCACTAAGGTCAGCAGCAGTGGTGCTGAGGCAGCACAGCCTCGGTCCGTTAGACGCAGGACCGCACTTCCCAGAGGCCCCCGCGGCTCTCCGTGGCGGGACGGGTCTTCCTGTTTGAGAGGAGTGGAATAACCATCGGCGGCGGCTAAGGGCGCCCACATCTGCCGAGCAGGCTCGGCCCCTCAGTTGTGCGACAGCGGCCTCCCTGGAGGTCCGCACTAGGGTCTTAGGAGTGCAAGTTGATTCCCAGAGGATCTGAAAAATCCGCAACTTTCCTGCCCCGGACTACATCTCCCAGAGGCCTTCGCAGCCCGAGTTTGTTCTCTGCAAAAAGTCGCTTCCTCCTTACAGTGGGCTGCATCTTTGGGTTTTCGGAGTTACGGTGTCTCGTCCGTGAAAGAAGCACCTCCGAGTCCGCTTAGTCCCGTTGGTTTGGGCCCCACCCGGGACTGGGCTTCAGCAGGGTGAAGGTGAGGAAAGATGAGGGGCCACTGATGGGATGAGATTGAGCAGCGTGCGCCTCAAGCTCCTGGCGGCAATCAGAAAAGGGAGGAGTGACTTTGTGTGACAGTGTGCGGGAGATTGCGGCCGTGGAACTTGGGATGGGGAGTCTATGCGTCGAAAAACATTGCGGTCCAGTGACTTTTGGGGTCTTGCGAATTTGCGACCATTTGTATGGCCATAGTCGCATTACATGTTCCCGTGACCGTCTGATTCTGACCCTGCAGTTTTTTCAGACTGCTTGGTAATTTATTTGTGTGTTTATAATTTTGCCGTTGGCCCATTACAGTATTGAAATGTATAAGGTTATGTCAATAAACCAATAACCAAAATTATACAGATTCGTGAGTCTGTATTGCTAAAACACCCCTGCTCTTTTTCCCTGTTATTCTACATTCAGTGTGCGTTACATGGACAAAGGTATTACAGGTAATTTAGAAAAAAACCGCTGAAGAAGGCAAAGACATTGAGCCATCAAATGAAAGTTCATGTCAAGAATTCAAAGCAGCCTCAACATCAGTGGGAAGTTACTTCCCATAGTGGGAAGGTAGGGAAGTGAGGAGCAAAACCTAAAAAAATCTAGTAAACTAGACTATATGTCACTCCTGCCCTAAAGATCTGATTTTTCAGCATTTCATATGGGATCCACTCAGACTTCAGAAGAATTAAAATAAAATTGACAATGAAAATCGAATATTCACTGCAATATTTCAGTAGAGACTAAAACTGGAGGAAATATCTATGGAAACAGTAGCCAACACTTTTTGCTATGGTGTGTTGGCAAAGAAATCAAAATGCTTTAGACTATAGCATGCTGGGTATCAGGAACTTGTAGTGGTTGAAGGTATCAGAGAGGCTTCTGGCTCTTAAGCTTACCATTAAACCATACAAAGTCCAAAGGACTATATTATCTCTAGGATGCAGAAGATAGCCTTCCGTTCGCTACATGAAAATCGGCAGTGTTTCAGAGAAATGTAAATCTGTATCTGAGACACGAGATTCCCAGTCAAACACTGCATGGACAGAACATGCCCTCCAAATGAATTATGCTTATTTGTCTCATGTGTCTTTACCAACAGTAGATATTTTTCTATCTATTGTAGAACTATTTTTGCTAATCATTTTAAAAGATGAGAAAAAAAACCTATGTCCAATCTAGATTCCTGATTTCATTGTTTATACTTGTAGATTTGTTTATTCCTCCTTTTATTTATGTCAAACTTGGATGATATATATCTAGAGTTGTGATAGCTTCTCTTGGGTTGATACAAAAGGAAATTATGGAATTTACCCTTTGTTTATAATATTGCTTTTTGTCTTAGTCTATTTTGATATTATGATAGCTTCACCATCCTTTTGACTAGTACATGGTTCATCTTTTTCTACCCTTTTGCTTGTAGTCTGTTTTATTTTTTAAAATATCTCTTATTAAACAGCATTATTTTAAAAATAATGACCACCTTATTCTAATTTGACATATTTAGTGAATTTACACTTAATGTAGTGGGGTTTTGGTCTACTACCTTAGAATTTATTTTTTTTGGCCTAGCTTTTTTTTAATCTAACTTTTTATTTTGAAGTAATTCTAGATTTGCATGCAGTTGTAAAAAATAATTCAGAGCTATCTTATATGCCCTTTATGCAGTTTTCTCCAATGGTAACATCTTCCAAAACTATATACAGTATCACAGCCTGGATACTGACATTACTACAGTCATATTCTGTATGACTGTATTTTTCCCATCATCACAAGAATTCTTCACCTTGTCTTTTAATAGTCACAACCACTCCCCCCACCAACTACAGTCCCCTCTATCTCTAGTATTTTACCTTTCAAGAATATAATGTAAAGGAATCTTAAAGTATTTAATTTGAGTGGTTGGCTTTTTTACTCTGCATAATTCCCTGGAGATTCATACATGTTGTTACATGTGTAAGTAACCTTCAGTGCAGACCTAGGGAAGCAGCTGCTTAGGAGACTCCAGAGCTCACCAAGCCTGATGGAAAGCCCAAAGAAGGGTCAAGACTGAGAACAACAATATTAATTAGAAGATGTTAGAGCAGGATGGTCCTGTGGTGCAGTCTAAGATTAAGAGTCATACACCACTTAGTAAACTTTTGAAAGCCTGTTGTTATCTATGGGGTTTCTCAGTTTGGCAGATCAGATTTCAGTTTGACAGGCAGTCAGCCAATGAAGCAGACACACCCGTGCCTCTGGAAATTGAGGCTGAAGATCAACTGATGTGTCCCAGCAGCAGATAGGACATGTCTACTAAAAGGGAACCTGTTACTTTACTCCAGAACTCTGTCCCTCCAGAACAAGTAGACATTCTCAATTAGAAAACTGAAATTTGGTTTCGTCACGAACTGACTACTACAGTACAGTTACTCTATCGTTTCATTTTCCCCTTCTCATTCTGTTATTGTACATAAAATAACTGGTGTATATGCATAAGCATATTCCCTTTTTTTTTTTAACCAAATGGTCAATGGTGTTTTTTTACTGACATGAAATGGAGATGGGATGGAGGAAAATACTGGTTCTATGAAAATAACTCCTTTCTGTTTGTGGCCTGCTCATTCAGCTCATATCTTTATATTCCAGTAGTATATCCTCCTCTCAGTGCTCAACATAACAACAACAACAACAAAGTCCTTGCATATCTTGCTCAATTGAAGAAATTTAATATTTTTCATTTATCATTGTTAAACCAAGGGTAATAACTTTTTTGTACATAGATATTACTTGTAAGGCAATATGTCTTTAAGCAGGGATGAATTATCTAAAACAAATGAATACTAGATCATTTTCCGTTCAAGTGTTTTGTTGTTTAAAAAAAGTTCTGTGCTTGCTTCGGCAGCACATATACTAAAATTGGAACGATACAGAGAAGATTAGCATGGCCCCTGCGCAAGGATGACACGCAAATTCGTGAAGCGTTCCATATTTTTTAAAAAAAAAGAAAAAAAAAAGAAAAAAAAAAAAAAAAGTTCTGACCAGGAGGCGGAGCCAAGATGGCGGCATGAGTAGGACAGTGGGAATCTCCTCCCAAAAACATATATATTTTTAAAAATACAACAAATACAACTCTCCCTAAAAGAGAGACCAGAAGACACAGGACAACAGCCAGACCACATCCACACCTGCAAGAACCCTGCGCCTCGCGAAGGGGATAAGATACCAGCCGGGGCCCGGCGGGAGCCGAGCGCTCCTCACCCCAGCTCTGAGCGGGAGGAGAGGAGTCGGAGCAGGGAGGGAGAGGGAGCCCAGGACTGTTAAACACCCAGCCCTAGCCATCCGCACCCAGAGTGCAGACACACAATGCGTGCGGTGCTGGATACTAGGGAAACAGGACAGTAAGACCTGTGAATGGGTCCCCAAAGCCAGCACATCTGGGACAAAGAAAAGCAAGTGATTTTTGAAAGTCTTAAAGGGACAGTGTCCTGGGACACTCAGCCCAGCAGGTGGGAATTCTGGGGAACTCCGGGCACCCTAACCCCCTGGGCAGCAGCTCAGAGACCCCTCATGGCGATAAACAGACCCCCTGTCTGTTCCCACTCCGGCGTCCCACCATAGCAGAAAAGCAGCCTGAGGCTGGCCACACTCACAGCAAGGGATCTTCCTCCATAGCAGCAGGGCAAGAAACAAACCTAGTCTACATGCAATTGCCCAACACAACCCGCTAGGGAGCGCCTTTGTCCCAGTAAAGAAAGGCCAGGAGCTAGTGGAAAAGGTCTTGGCTCTCCCAGCTGACAGACGAGTCAATAGCATACCACTGCATCTATCAACATGAAAAGGCAAAAAAATTTGATCCAGACCAGGCTAACCCAGACAACTTCGACATCCTCTCCTGAGAAGGAATCTGGGGAGGTAGATTTAACCGATCTTCCTGAAAAAGAATTCAAAACAAAAGTCATAACCATGCTGATGGACTTGCAGAGAAATATGCAAGAACTAAGGAAGGAGAATTCAGAAATAAAACAAGCTCTGGAAGGACTTCAAAACAGAATGGATGAGATGCAAGAGACCATTAATGGACTAGAAAACAGAGAACAGGAACGCAGAGAAGCTGATGCAGAGAGAGACAAAAGGATCTCCAGGAATGAAAGAATATTAAGAGAACTGTGTGACCAATCCAAAAGGAACAATATTCACATCATAGGAGTACCAGAAGAAGAAGAGAGAGAAAAAGGGATAGAAAGAGTCTTTGAAGAAATAATGGCTGAAAACGTCCCCAAACTAGGGAAGAAAATGGCCTCATAGACCACAGAAACACACAGAATTCCCATAACAAGGGACCCAAGGAGGGCAACACCAAGACACATAATAATTAAAATGGCAAAGATCAAAGACAAGGACAGAGTATTAAAGGCAGCCAGAGAGAAAAAAAAGGTCATCTACAAAGGAAAACCCATCAGGCTATCATCAGACTTCTCAACAGAAACCTTACAGGCCAGAAGAGAATGGCATGATATATTTGATGCAATGAAACAGAAGGGACGTGAACCAAGAATACTGTATCCAGCAGGATTATCATTTAAATATGAAGGAGGGATTAAACAATTCCCAGAAAAGCAAAAGTTGAGGGAATTTGCCTCCCACAAACCACCTCTACAGGGTATCTTATAGGGACTGCTCTAGATGGGAACACTCCTAAAAAGAGCACAGAACAAAACACCCAACATATGAAGAATGGAGGAGGAGGAATAACAAGGGAGAGAAATAAGAATCATCAGACAGTGTTCATAATAGCTCAATAAGTGAGTTAAATTAGACTGTAAGATAGTAAAGAAGCTAACCTTGAACCTTTGCTAACCACATACTTAAAGCCTGCAATGGCAATAAGTACATATCTTTCAATAATCACCCTAAATGTAAATGGACTGAATGTACCAATCAAAAGACACAGAGTAATAGAATGGATAAAAAAGCAAGACCCATCTATATGCTGCTTACAAGAGACTCACCTCAAACCCAAAGCATTACACAGTTTAAAAGCCAAGGGATGGAAAAACATATTTCATGCAAACAACAGTGAGATAAAAGCAGGTGTTGCAATACTAGTATCAGACAAAATAGACTTCAAAACAAAGAAAGTAACAAGAGATAATGAAGGACATTACATAATGATAAAGGGCTCAGTCCAACAAGAGGATATAACCATTATAAATATATATGCACCCAATACAGGAGCACCAACATATGTGAAACAAATACTAACACAATTAAAGGAGGAAATAGAATGCAATGCATTCATTTTGGGAGACTTCAACACACCACTCACTCCAAAGGACAGATCCACCAGACAGAAAATAAGTAAGGACACAGAGGCACTGAACAACACACTAGAACAGATGGACCTAATAGACATCTACAGAACTCTACATCCAAAAGCAACAGGATACACTTTCTTCTCAAGTGCACATGGAACATTCTCCAGAATAGACCACATAGCAGGCCACAAAAAGAGCCTCAGTAAATTCCAAAAGATTGAAATCCTACCAACCAACTTTTCAGACCACAAAGGCATAAAACTAGAAATAAACTGTACAAAGACAGCAAAAAGGCTCACAAACACATGGAGGCTTAACAACATGCTCTTAAATAATCAATGGATCAATGACCAAATCAAAATGGAGATCCAGCAATATATGGAAACAAATGACAACAACAACACAAAGCCCCAACTACTGTGGGATACAGCAAAAGCAGTCTTAAGAGGAAAGTATATAGCAATCCAGGCACATTTAAAGAAGGAAGAACAATCCTAAATGAATGGTCTAATGTCACAATTATCGAAATTAGAAAAAGAAGAGCAAATAAGGCAGCAGACGGAGGGACATAATAAAGATCAGAGAAGAAATAAATAAAATTGAGAAGAATAAATCAATAGCAAAAATCAATGAAACCAAGAGCTGGTTCTTCAAGAAAATAAACAAAATAGATAAGCCTCTAGCCGGACTTATTAAGAGGAAAAGAGAGTCAACACACATCAACAGAATCAGAAACGAGAAAGGAAAAATCACGACGGACCCCACAGAAATACAAAGAATTATTAGAGACTACTATGAAAACCTATGTGCTAACAAGCTGGGAAACCTAGGAGAAATGGACAACTTCCTCGATAAATACAACCTTCCGAGACTGACCCAGAAAGAAACAGAAAAGCTAAACAGACCAATTACCACCAACGCAGTTAAAGAGGTAATCAAAAAATAACAAAGAACAAAACCCCTGGGCCAGATGGATTTACCTCGGAATTTTATCAGACATACAGAGAAGACATAATACCCATTCTCCTTAAAGTATTCCAAAAAATAGAAGAGGAGGGAATACTCCCAAACTCATTCTATGAAGCCAACATCACCCAAATACCAAAACCAGGCAAAGACCCCACCAAAAAAGAAAACTACAGACCAATATCCCTGATGAACGTATATGTGAAAATACTCAACAAAATATTAGCAAACCGAATTAAAAAATACATCAAAAGAATCATACACCATGACCAAGTGGGATTCATCCCAGGGATGCAAGGATAGTATAACATCTGAAAATCCAACAACATCATCCACCACATCAACAACAAGAAGGACAAAAACCACATGATCATCTCCATAGAAGCTGAAAAAGCATTCGACAAAATTCAACATCCATTCATGATAAAAACTCTCAACAAAATGGGTATAGAGGGCAAGTACCTCAACATAATAAAGGCCATATATGATAAACCCAGAGCCAACATTATACTGAACAGCGAGAAGCTGAAAGCTTTTCCTCTGAGATCGGGAACAAGACAGGGATGCCCACTCTTCCCCCCCGTTATTCCACATAGTACTGGAAGTTCTAGCCACAGCAATTAGACAAAACAAAGAAATACAAGGAGTCCAGATTGGTAAAGAAGAAGGTAAATTGTCACTAATTGCAGATGACATGATATTGTACATAAAAAACCCGAAAGACTGCACTGCAAAACTACTAGAACTGATATCGGAATACAGCAAAGTTGCAGGATAAAAAAATTAACACATGGAGATCTGTGGCTTTCCTATACACTAACAATGAACCAATAGAAAGAGAAATCAGGAAAACAATTCCATTCACAATTGCATCAGAAAGAATGAATACCTAGGAATAAACCTAACCAAAGAAGTAAAAGACCTATACCCTGAAAACTATGAGACACTCTTAAGAGAAATTAAAGAGGTCACTAACAAATGGAAACTCATCCCATGCTCCTGGCTAGGAAGAATTAATATCATCAAAATGGCCATCCTGCCCAAAGCAATATACAGATTCGATGCAATCCCTATCAAATTACCAACAGCATTCTTCAATGAACTGGAACAAATATTTCAAAAATTCATATGGAAACACAAAAGACTCCAAATAGCAAAAGCAATCCTGAGAAGGAAGAATACAGTGGGGGAGATCTTGCTCCCTAACTTCAAGCTCTACTACAAAGCCACAGTAATCAAGACAATTTGGTACTGGCACAAGAACAGAGCCACAGACCAATGGAACAGAATAGAGACTCCAAACATTAACCCACATATATGGTCAACTAATATTCGATAAAGGAGCCATGGACATACAATGGGGAAATGACAGTCTCTTCAACAGATGGTGCTGGCAGAACTGGACAGCTACATGTAAGAGTATGAAACTGGATCACTGTCTAACCCCATACACAAAAGTAAATTCGAAATGGATCAAAGACTTGAACGTAAGTTATGGAACCATAAAACTCTTAGAAAAAAACATAGGTAAAAATCTCTTAGACATAAACATGAGTGACCTCTTCTTGAACATATCTCCCCGGTCAAGGGAAACAAAAGCAAAAATGAACAAGTGGGACTATATCAAGCTGAAAAGCTTCTGTACAGCAAAGGACACCATGAATAGAACAAAAAGGTATCCTACAGTATGGGAGAATATATTCACAAGTTACAGATCCGATAAAGGGTTGATATCCAAAATATATGAGGAGCTCACACACCTCAACAAACGAAAAGCAAATAATCCAATTAAAAAATGGGCAGAGTAGCTGATTTGACAGTTCTCCAATCAAGAAATTCAGATGGCCAACAGACACATGAAAAGATACTCCACATCACTTGTCATCAAAGAAATGCAAATTAAAACCACAGTGAGATATCACCTCACACCAGTAAGGGTGGCTACCATCCAAAAGACAAACAACAACAAATGTTGTTGGGGTTGTGGAGAAAGGGGAACCCTCCTACACTGCTGGTGGGAATGTAAATTAGTTCAACCATTGTGGAAAGCATTATGGAGGTTCCTCAAAATGCTCAGAATAGAAATACCATTTGACCCAGGAATTCCAGTTCTAGGAATTTACCCTAAGAATGAAGCACTCCAGTTTGAAAAAGACAGATGCACCCCTATGTTTATCGCTGCACTATTTACAATAGCCAAGATATGGAAGCAACCTAAGTGTCCATCAGCAAATGAAGGATGAGGAAGATGTGGTACATATACACAATGGAGTACTACTCAGCTATAAGAAAAAAACAGATCCTACCACTTGCAACAACATGGATGGAGCTAGAGGGTATTATGCTCAGTGAAATAAGCCAGGCTGAGAAAGACAAGTACCAAATGATTTCACTCATATGTGGAGTATAAGAACAAAGGAAAACTGAGGGAACATAACAGCAGCAGAATCACAGAACCCAAGAATGGACTAACAGTTACCAAAGGGAAAGGGACTGGGGAGGATGGGTGGGAAGGGGGGGGATAAGGGCAGGGAAAAAGAAAAGGGGCATTACGATTAGCATGTATGATGTGCGGGGGCACAGGGGGTGCTGTGCAACACAGAGAATACAAGCAGTGATTTTACAGCATCTTGGTAGGCTGATGGACAGTGACTGTGAAGGGGTATGTGGGGGGGACTTGGTGAAGGGGAGAGCCTGGTGAACATAATGTCTTTCATGTAATTGCAGATTAATGATACCAAATATATATATGAAAAAAAAAGTTATGACCAAACATCAAAAAATTAAATTGAATGCTTCATTGCACTATCAAATATATGCTATTTATTTATTTTTCTTTCCCAATTTCATTGAATAAGACTTTCAATGCAATATTGAACAGAAGTGGGGACAGTGGATTTTTTTGCCATGTACTGAATTTTAGAGGGAAAGTATTCAGTTTTGTACTATTAATTGAAATGTTAGCTGAAGAGTTTTGGTAGTAAGCCTTCATTGAGTTGAGGATTTTTTTTTTCTTTTTTTGATTAGTGTCTTTATGAAAAGTGGACGTTGAATTTGCCAAATGCTTTTCCTGAATCTACTAAGATGGTAGTATTGTCTTTTTTTTTTAGCAATATGGTGACTTACACTGGGCTTCAAATCTTAAAACAATTTTACATTCCTGGGATAAACACCACTTGACCATTGTACATTATTGTTTTTATATACTTTTGGGTTCAGTTTGCTAAAATGTTCTTAATATTTTGCAAATAGGTTCATGAAATATATTGGTTTGTAATTTTGGGGGGTAATGTTTTTGTCTAAATAACTCGTAGAATGAGTTGGGAAGAATTTCCCTTTTCAATATTGTACAGAATTGTTAACATTTCTTCCTTAAATGCTTGAGAGAATTTTAAATGTTTAATGGAATTAAAATTAAATAGAAATGTTTAACAGAATTTTTCAGTGAAGATATCGTAGCCTGGCATTTTTTGTAAGAAGATTTTTAATTATAAGTTTGATTTATTTCATAGGTATAGGGCTATTCAGGTTAACTACTTCTGTTTTAGTAAAGTTTGATAGTTGTATCTGTCAAGAAATCTATTTCATCTGCATTGCTTAATGTATTGGATTAAAGTTGCTATGATATACTTTGTTGTACCTTTAACATTTGCAGAATCTATAGTGATGTCACCTCTCTCATTCCTGATATGAGTAGTTTTTGTTATTTCCCTTCCTTTGCTGATCAGTCTGGCTAAAGTTTTTTCATATTTATTAATCTCAAAGACCTATCTTTTGGTTCCAATGATTTTTCTGTTTTCTACTTAATTGATTTCTGCTCTGATCCTTATTATTATTTCCTTTATTTTACTTACATTGTATTTAATTTGCTCTTCTTTTTCTAATTTCCTAAAGTAGAAGTTGAAAAAATTGATTTGAGACCTTTTTTGCTAACATGGGTATTTAGTTCTCTAAATTTCCCCTTGACTACTGCTTCAGTGGCATCCCATAATTTTTATGTAACATGTTCTCATTTTCTTTCAGTTCAAAATATTTCTTAATTTCCTTTTTTATATCTTCTTTAATCTGTGAGTTATTTAGAAATGTGTATGTGTCCAAATATTGGGAAATTATCCATGTATCTTTCAGTTACTGATTTCTAATTTAATTGCATTGTGGAAAGAGTCCTGTTTTGTGGCCCAGAATATGTTCTATCTCTGTAATGTTCCATGTGCTCTTGGAAAAAATGAGTATTTTTTGTTGTTGGCTGCAGTGCTCTATAAATATCAATTAGGCCAAATGATAGTGTTTCAAATGTTTTAACTGATTTCTGTGTACTTGTTCTAGCAATTACTGAGTATTGATATTGGAATCTCTGACATAATTTCTCTTTCAAGTTTTAGCTGTTTCTGTTTCATGTATTTTGATGCCATTATTAGGTTCATAAACATTTAAGATTGTTATTTCCTCTTGATGATGGGCCACCTTATTATTATGAAGTGATCTGTCTCTGTAGTATTTTTGCCCTGAAACCTTCTTTGTAGATATTAATACAGCCACTCCAGTTATTAAAAAAAACACAACTTTATTGGGATATAATTCACATGCCATACAATTACCCATTTAAAGTGTACAGTTCAATTATTTTTGGTGTATTACATTAAATTTTTATATTATTGTAAAATATGTAACATAAAATTTGCCATTTGAACATTTTTTAAGTGTACAATTCATTGGCATTATAGTCACAATGTTGTGCAATCACCATTATCTGTTTCCAAAACTTTCATCACTCCAAACAGAAACTTTGTAACTAAGCATACACTAAATAATTCCAATTCCTCCCTTCCCCCAGCTCCTGGTAATAACCTCTGATCTATTTCTTTCTCTATGAATTAACCTAATCCAAATATTTCATATAAGCAGAATATTTGTCCTTTTGTGTATAACTTATTTCACTTTGCATAATTTTTTCAAGGTTTATCCATGTTGCAGCATGTATCAGAACTTTATTCCTTTTTATGGCTGAATATTCTTTTTTATGTATATACCATATTTTATTCATCCATTCACCTGTTGATGGATGCTTGGATTGTTTGCATCTTTTGACTACTTTCAATACTGCTGCAATGAACATTGGAATACACGTATCTGTTCAAGTCCCGGCTTTTAATTCCTCTGGGTATATACCTAGGAATGGAGTTGCTGGGTCATATGGTAATTCTTTGCCAAACTTCTTGAGGAATTGCCAAACTGTTTTCCATAGCAACTGCAGCACTTTGTATTTTCACTGTCAGTGTACAAGGGTTCCAACTTCTATGCATGTCACCAACAATTGTTATTTTCAGTTATTTTGATAAAATCTACCCTAGTTGGTCTAAAGTGATTTTCATACTTTTATTTGCATTTCCTTAATTACCAATGATGTTGAGTATCTTTATATGCGTTTATTGGCCATTTGTATATCTTTGGATAAATACATATTCATGTCCTTTGCTCAATTTTGAATTGGGTTGTCTTTCTGTTGTTGAACATTAGAGGTCTTTATGTATTTTAGATATTAAACCCTTATCAGATGTGTGGCTTACAAATATTTTCATCTATTCTGTAGGTTATCTTTTCATTTTCTTGATCATGTCCTTTGATGCACAAAATTTTTAATTTTGATGAAGTCCAATTTATCTTTTTTTCTTTGGTTGCTTGTGCTTTTGGTGTCACATCAAAGATTCATTGCCAAACCCAAGGTCATCCCAGCTTTCTTTATAGCATTAGTATGGTGTATCTTTTCCCATCCTTGTACTTTTATCCTATTGGTAGAGTTATGTTTAAAATGGATTTCTTATAGGAAGCACACAGTTGAGTTGTGCTTTTTTATCCAGTTTGACACTGAGTCCTCTTAAGTTGGATGTTCAGATCATTTATAATTAATTAATTATTATATAAACCTTCCATCTTATCCCACACCCTGCAAAATTCCCACACCTCCAACATCAATGAACTAGGGGTATTTTTCATTGATATAATCACTTAGCCTCCATTTTTATACCGTCTCTTGGTTTAGAAGATGTAAGTTGGCATATCAAATCCTTAACCAATTTTACTCAAAAGGTTTACTCAAAATTTTACTCAAAGTTTTAATACTAAAGTTAAACTAATGCTCCAAGCAGTTATGCAAAATGAAATGACAATAGACATCTTAACAGCAGCACAGGGTGGTGATGCCCGGGTTCTTGTTCACGAAGCTGAAGAATGAGCTTCACAAACAGTCAAGGTAGGAGAGCAAGGTACAGGCTTTTATTTAGAGATAAAGTGAAAGAACAGAGCTCCTGGCTTATGCCAGGAGGGGACAAGAGAGTCCGTGGTGGTGCGTTGTCTAGGGGGTTTATAGGCAGTTGAGAGACCAAGACTTAGGGAGGTGGATCGACCAGATGGTCTCTAAGTGTTTATTTTTAAAGAGACACTAAATTTCTTATCAGTTTTCCAGACTATTTTGTGAAGTTAACATAAGAAATTTACTGTTTTGATCTTTTCTCAGAGTAGTAGTTTCTTGGTTTGGAACTATAACAGTCAAGGCTGCTTGTTTTGCTTTCAAGGTGAGCTGAGTTACTGACTTGATTAGGGCTGGAGGAGGAAAAGCAGCATCTGGGTAAAGTTAAAGATAAACTGGGCCTTTTAGCAGGCTAAAGTAAATTTTACAATAGCCTCATTTAATTGACACAAACAAGACATGGGCTATGCTGGGGTATTTTCTTATCTGGGGGATGTTCAAACATTCCTGGCCAGGTTATTCCTGGCTTTTTAGTTTTAACTAATCTTCACTGAAGAATGCTTATATTCCTAGTTTGATATTTTACTTTAGAGAATTAATGTGACTGTCTTTGTTTAATTGTTTAATATGGAGTTTTGGTAGGGGTCTTTTTCCGGAGGCCCTCACCCTACTCTGACTACACCCACGGTCCCTGTCTCAGTGGAACCTGTGCTATAATTAAAGTTCAGTGTTATGTGTACATTCCAAATTATTCACAAAATGTCTCTGATTCACTCCAGGACCTCTGAAAGCAAGTCCAAGCTCTGTCAGGCCCAGAAGTCCCATGGACTACTACGATATGGAGCTGGTTTTCTAAATACTTTTAAGGCCTTAAAATTGCAAATGGTGCTGGAAACGGAACCCAAGATAGAAATGCCCATCTTCTGAGGCCTTCTCGACTGACCGGTGATGGAGACTGCACCCTTTACTGTGCTTCCTCTCAGCACGAAGCAGCGAGAGTGGTCATTGCCCCCTTTGCCTAGCAGCAGCTAGGGTCTCCATTTGTAGAGGGGGAAATGAGATAGGGACCATCGACTTGGACAGAGTAGGGTGAGGGCCTCTGGAAAAAAACCAAGCAATATAATCCATTGTGAGATTTGCTTTGACCTGCTGGGGTCCCAGTTTATTTTTCTGACTTTACCTAGGTGCTGCTTTTCTTCCTCTAGCTCTAATCAAGTGATTTGTAACCTGGGCAATTTAACAAGCAAGCCCAAAACAACGTAATAAAAACAGGAAGGATTCCATCTTGAAAATAAAATGGCTTTTTAAAACCTAATTAGTTAAAAAGTAAGTTTCTTAACATACTCTTTAACAGACAATAACTCAGCCCACCTTGGGAGCAAAGCAGGCAGTCTTGAGTGATATGCTCTCAAACCAGGAAGTTGCTATCCTGGGAAGAAATCAGAGCAGTAAATTTCTTGTAAATAACCCAGAAGACTAATAAGAAACTTAATGTCTCTTCAAAGATAAATATTTTGGGACCACCTAGCAGGTGTACATCCCCTAGCCCTTTGTCTCTCAACCGCCTATAAAACCCCTAGACAATGCACCACCTGGGGACTCTTGTTCCCTCCTGGTGTGAGCCAGGTGCTCTGTCCTCTTGCTTTCTCTCTAAATAAAACCCTCTGCCTTGCTTTTCTGAAAGAAAAAAGAGCCTTCCATTTTGTAATTTGTTTCCTTCTTTTTCTGACTTCTTTTGGAGTATTTTTTTGTGATTCCATTCTATTTACCATGATGGAGTATTAATTATAATTCTTTGTTTTGTTAGTTTAGTGATAACTTTAGGGCTTAGAGTGTACATCTTTCACTTATAGTGTGTACCTTACAATAGTTTATTTCCATTTACTTCTCTTCTCTGGCCTTTGTATTATCATTGTCATCTATTTGCCTCTGTATGTAAGATAGATATATATCTGTATGTATATATATATATATATATCTTATGTAAGATGTATATATATAGATAGATATATGTAAGATACATTGTTTTTATTTTTTTTTACACAGTATTTTATCTTTCGGTGAGATTTAAATTATAAGAAAAAAGTCTTACATTTTATCCTGCAGTTACTACCTCTGGTGCTCTTCATTCCCTCGCGTAGATACAAATTTGTTTGTTATCCGTTTACATGTATATTAAGCCTCTGTTTGCTATCTTCTAAAGTTCATTTTCTCTATTTTCTCTATCCCAGCACCTCAAAGAGCATCTGGCACACAGTAGGTAATTTCCAATCAGACACCACAGGGAAGAATGCCACACACAAACTCACATTCATGATCTGTCATGCACTCCTGCACTTTCCACCAGTCAGTCCCTTTCTATCATACCACATTCTCACAGGTATCATCAGTAGTGTCACACTAACACAATTTCACACATGGTCACAGAAACACAGCATGCCCACCCCAACAGTTTTACATACTCAACGGAAACACAATGACAGAATCAAAGGGTCCTGCACCAGCTCGCGAGAGTACAGTCAGGTGACGGAATTTACGGGGAGACAATTAAAAAAAAAAATATATATATATATATACTATTGTTCTAAGGGGGTATAGAGTCAGATTAAGGACCATGAAGCGCTGGGGGAGAGGTGTGATTAGGAAAGGCCTCTTTGGAGATGTGACATTTGTAGAGAATAAGGGAACTTTAAGATACCTGGCAGAAGAGTCATTGTAGGAGGAGCGAACACATTCACACCCACCATCCCCAAATCACAAATACAACCACACGCATAGGGTAACGGCTCTCCACCTGACTCCACCCCTCTGGTTTTCAAGGTAAACCTCTCCTGGAGAGGGATCGTGCTAGGGCTGGCGGGGCTGGGCAGAAGCATAATGCGCCTGTGCACTCTCCTCCCTGTCCCTCAGCCTCTTTCACGCTCCTCGGGTTCCTTAGTTCACTTCTGGAAACTAGACCCCCACCTGCTTCATGCACACACGCTCGGGCGCGCGCTCACACACAGCCCCGCGCTCGGCGGCCGCCCGGCGCCTCCGAGCTCTCCGCCCAGGTGGCTGAGGGAGGCGGGCCGAGCACTGGTGCCTGCGCACTTCAGTCCCAGACCGCCTAGTGCGGCTCGGCCCAGCCAGCGGCACGGAGCCGGGCTTGGAGCTGAGAAGAATCGGGGCTTCTGGGCTCTTGGGTCAGGCCAGGAGGGGGCCGGTGCGGGGGGAAGGCGGCAGTAGGGGCGGTGTTACGAGTCCAGAGCGGGGGACTCCGCCGCGCCGCGGCTCTTTCTGGTCTGAACTACATTTCCCAGCGGCCCCAGCGAGCACCGGGCGGGCGGCCCCTTTGTGTCCTCCGGAGGCCGTGGAGCTTCTCTCGGGGCCCGCGGGGGCTGGGTTCCATCAGACCCGGGGCAGGAGGTGGGCCCGAATGGAGGCTGCCCGAGCCTTCGGGGCGGGGGCCGGATCTTCCCGCATCTCAGCTCTGCAGGTAGGCAGTGGGCTGAGTGGCCTGTGGGTCACCTGGACGTCGGCTAGCGGGCCGTCCGCCGTGACTGTGTTGGTACCGTACTGTCAGACTGTCCACCTGATTTGCCTGAACACATCGTGCTTGTGTAACTGGGTGCGAATGAGTCTACGCTTGGTGCCACAGAGCGTGGGACTGTGAGTGGGCGTGGGAGGGTACTCTCTGTCCCTCTCTGTTGTTCCAGTTCCCTCGGCTTCTTTGCGTCGGGTGTGTGAATGAGACCGTCGGTTATGCCCAAGTGTTTGAGGCTTGGGGCTGTGGGAGAGGCTGACGGTGTGAGACTGCTCATACCCGTGGCCACTGACTGTGATGGGTAGTTGGCGCTGTAGTTTTTAACAATATCTGAATATGTGGAGGGACTGAGTGAGACTCTGTGCCACAATACCTTCTAAAGTTAGCCAGATGATGCCTTAGTGCCACCAAGTTTCAGAACCACTGATCTTTTGGAGAGGAGAAAGACTGGAGTCAGGAAGACCTTTATTTAATCTTGGTGCTGTTATTTATTAGTTGTGTATCTTTATGTAAATCTGTGGTTACAGTAAAAAGTTAGGGAGTGATTTAGGCATGGGTTAAATTGTATGTGGACAGACTCCTAGGTCCCCATTATGCTTTCTCTCTTGGAGGGAAGGGTGCAACAGGAGGAAAGAGAAGAGGAGAAATTCTAGGCTGGTGATTCTGAATGCTCAAGGAAAGCCTAGTTTCTCGTGTTCTCTTCCCCATCTCAGTCATCTAAGGGCACCGCCATTTCCCACGGGAAGAGCCAGGAGGAGGAAAGAATGGCTGTTGACCTTCTTAAAGCCACGTACCAGGTGAGTGCGTGTTTTTGCTTTAATGAAATCTTTTCCTGCTTTTCAAAACAAGCAGAAGTCAACTTTCCTTCTGTGAAACTTTCCCGGGTGGCCAGTTGTGTCACTTCTGGGTTACCGACCTATCAGGTCTACGCTCCAGTGGATTCCCATCTTATTCAGGATAAGTGCTGAAGTCCTTGCACTGTCTGCAGGGCCCTATATAGTATTGTTACCCACCTAGAGTCCTTGAGTTCCTCACACTAGAACAATTAGCTCAGACTCAAAATGTGGCTTGGACAAGGCTTTACTGGGGCTTATGCTTGAACACAAGGGAGATAGCACAAAGGGGAGAATTCTCAGTCTGGCTCTCTGAGGAGGGGTTGGGGAAGACAACTAAATTGCAGCGTGAAAGGGTGACATCTAAGCATGCAGAGGCAAAGAATTTCAGAAATTTGGACACGCAGGCTTATTTGGCAGAACATGCTTCCTCATACATCATCACGTGTCTTATTAGCATGTTACATCTCTGCTCCTGGGTGTGATTTTTAGAATCATAATGAGGGGAAGGTCTGTGAAAGGTCACCGCTGGAGATCATCTTGGTGTGTGGACTAGTGTGGCCTTGCCTCTAGCATTAGTAGTCATTAGCAGCTGAATTCTTTCTCTAGGTAATCCTGCTTCTGCATTCCTATAATGGCTCAACCTTTTTAATGGAAATAGTCAGGAAACACTTTTCTTCAGTTAGGGTGAGGAGCAGGAGCTCAAGTACTTAACTTTGTATAACTTGGATCTGATTTATAGGTCAAGCCCTGCCCTTGCCTATCTCAGTATGGTTCCTGACTGTCTCTCTGTCCTCATCCAACTTGCCCCACCCTGTCTATTACTCACTCAGTTCTAGCCACACTAGCTCTGACAAAAAACTCTAGACACCAAACGATCTCTGAAATAAAAGGGTTTATTGAGCTTTTACAGATCTAGCCATATAAGGGCTGAGTCCTGGTGGTGTCCCGGCAGCTGTGTCTGGGGAGGTCTCTCCCTGTGCACTAGATAAAACCTCAACCTGGATTGGGGGAGGGTTCTTGACTCTGGTTGTTTCTCCAGCAGGTCAGATGAGTGTAGGAAAGGAAAGAATTCATTAAAGCAAGAGTAGTAGCAAATGGCAGCAGCTGCACAGGCCGTACATACAGAGCAAGGAAGAACAGAGGGAGGAAAGGAAAGCTCATTGAACTCCTGCTGGGCATAGGGCAAATCCCTTGCCAACTCCTAAAGCCAGGCTCACCTGGCATCCAGTGTCTGCTTGAATCTGCAGAGCATGGCGACTAAGCCTTTAACACTCCAGGATTTGGGGGAGCCGCAGAGCACGGGATGGAGTGAAATTATGTTCTCAAAACTTGCCAAAGGTGAAGAAAGGAGATTTTCAGGCAGGCTACTAACGAGCACGATCATACAGCTGCAGTCCTGTCCAGGTCACCCAGGTGATGGGAACTTGCAAGCGCAAATCACAGATCTCGGGAACTCTTTCCCTACTTGTCTGAAGTAGAACAGAGAGAGTGAAGACTAGTGCTTAAGTCTAGAAAATGAAATGAAATAGCAAAATGACAAAAGCATTTACCATTGGAGGTGGAGGTTGGAGAGTTCTTGTCTTTATCATGGAGAAGATTTCAAAGACAAGTTCAGTCAGCTTATGCAACAAAGTTTATTTGATATAAGACAGTACACACTTAGAAGGGAGTGCAGGCAACCTCAGAGAGGAGGTGTGCTTAAGGACTTAGGATTCTGTCTTTTAAGGCTTTCAAGAATGGGGCAAAGGGTGATGGGGAGTGAGGCATAGGCTTAACGTGTGGTCTTATGATGTCTGTCTCCATTGAGATACATTATGTCACTGTCTGTAGTCTGTCCTCTAGATATTCTGTCAGGTAAACTTAACACAAGGAATTTCTTGATCCAAATTGGGGTTGGGTCACTCAAGGCCCATATTTTTGTAATAGCAATAACCTGATTAAACAAGTTCTAAAAAAATTTATCTTCTCCAAGACAGTGATTACCCTCAAGCAGTGAAGACATCATTTAGGACTGCTTGCCCTGCCTTAAGATAGGGTCGGTTATTGTCTAATTACCATAAAATACATTAGGAATATCACCTCCTAACTCCCTGGTTTTTAAAATGGAACCTTAGCCTTAAGATGGAGTCCCTCCTGTTCTTACTATACTATTCATATCTCGGCATTTTTCATTATAGGCAGGCAAAATTAATCATGATGCTTGTCCCATGTCCATGAACTACCTCGCTGGGACAGGAAGTTTCCACTTCACCAGCCACAAGGCCAGTTAACGGGAACAGCTTGTCTGCCAGACTCAAGAAACGGCACATTTATGAAGAGTCTCAAGGAAAAAAAGTTCTTTTAAATTACATTGGCTGCAAATAAAGAAGGGCTAATTTGAAGTGGGGAAAGTCTGGGAAGAAGCAGTTAGTCCATAGACAAGGCTCCTGGATTGGTTGTGGATGGTGGTCAGTTACTTGTCATACACAGGGGTGATGTGGAGATTCTGGGCACCTTCTAGATGATTGTTGAAATGTCTTCATCCAGGAATCTGGAGTTTCTGGTTAGCTACAGCCCGCAGCTATTGACTAATGACCTTCCCTTTTCTCTCTCCCTCATTCTCTGGCCCTTATATTGCCTAACTGAGGACATTTCAGAATTTTTCCTTATTTCCCCCTTTTCATCAAAATATTTCATAGAAATCATTGCTGATGAATGTCTGTTTTGAATTTAAGTATGTTTTAAAATGGCCCTTTTATGTTTAGGGCATTGTCCTACATTGCTAGGAAGGCTCATTCCTAAGAAGTCATGTCCCACGGAGGAGGGAATTTAAGGTAACATTGGATGAAGTGAGATATCCCAGGCCAATTAATGGGCAACAAGAGGGAGAGAGAGAGAGAGTCAGATAGACAGACAGACACTATCAGTCAACTCTCATGGGGATCTTCAGTTTTCTTAAAAATGATAAGTTTTTCTGGAAAGGCATAGGTGGCTAACTCAATCTGCCCAGCAATCATTTCGGCTCTGGTTTCTAGACTTACATAATTGGGAAGAACAAGTACAAAGTTTAATTAAAAGTAGGGCAACAAGTGCAGTCTGAAAGATGGTTTAAATCATGAGCCCTATGTCCTGAGCCATCATTTTACTATCTCCCCTAAATTGGGGTTGGGTCACTCAGGGCCCTTATTTTTGTAAAAGCAATAGCCTGAGTAAACAAGTTCTAAAAAATTTATAATGGTGCTTGGACTTTAGATTTCTGACAGGAAAGGAAACAGAAGAAATATAGATTAGGGTGATTTTGAATATTTTAGAATATACAAGTCTGGTCCGGACTCTTGGGTGGAAGCAGTCCATTTGGAGATGCCAGTGGCTTTTCTTCCTGATCAGGTGGAGTTTGAGATCAGGGATGGGAGGGAGTGCTGGACCATTCAGGTGGATTAGCCTTTTTTTAGGTAGGAAACATGGATTCAGGAGTCAAGTCCCTGGAGTTTGGCTTCACAAGAAGTACTTGAAAGAGATCTTTACAGTAGGGTTGTAAAAAACTTTTGTGGAGATGTCTTTTTCAGTATACAAAATCTGCAGATTGGATTCTGTCAGGTAGAGGTCATTTTCCTTGTTATTTTAAAAATATTGTTTTACTAAAGATTTATTTTTATTAACAGCTTTAATAAGTTCTTGGCAATAAGTAAGGATTTGCTCCTTTTATAACTAAAGAGTAAGGCCACTGGGGAAAGATGCATAAGTCGTTCTGTTACACTTTCAAAAGAGAAAAGCTTATGTTTTCCAAAGGGAGTGTAACTCAGATTCAAAAGCACTGTAAGAAGACTTTTGACCAAGGAATTTTTAAGGCTTTCATAAACTTGGCTAGGTCTTTATAATTCCATTTATACTATTTACTAATCCAGAGGATTGTGGATGGTGTGTTGTGGTATTGTCAAGAAGGCATACACCTGCTGGGTAATTTGTCAAGTAAAAAATCCCCTATCACTATGTAGGGAGAAGGAATTCCAGAGGTTGGTCTAATTTTCTCTATCAGTATCTTAGCTACAGATGAGATGGTGGCATGGCAAATAGGTAAAGCTTCTACCCTTCCAAAAAACAGGATTACAAGAACCTGCTGATAACCTATACTAAGTAGCAGTCGAATGAAGTCCAACTGCAGGTGTCCAAAGGGAAGAGGTAAAAACAGAATTTGCCAGGGAGCCAGGAAGAACCAAGTGTCCATCTTGGGTTCCCCCTAGCCCTTTCTATTATCTTTCAACCACTATTAGCCCATTTTCATTTCTCTGATTTAGGAGCAGACGGCTACCATGTTTCAAGGACATCAGATAGCAAAAGTCTAGTGACAAAAGCTTTTATTTTGTTTTCTTTTGTTTTTGGTAGAAGCAGAATGGACTTTATTCATATATGCCAGAGTTTTTATAGATTCTATTGTCGTCTTTCCATGAACATCAGCCAGGCCATTTCCGTAATACCTCGGGTTCAGTTTTTTTGTGTGTGAGCCTCCACTTTGATGACAGCAGTTTCTTCTGCCTTCAAGATATATCCAACATCTGACCAATTTTTTCTACCATCATTGCTTCTGTTCTGGTCTGAACCATCAGCTCTTACCCGGAGTATATGCTGTGCTCTCCTACCTCGTCTCTCTACCTCCACCCTCACTTCCCCTTAGTCTGTTCTCAGCAGAGCAGCCGAAGTGATGGTGTCACACACGCATGTCCTACTGTGTCGTTCCTCTTCATGGCAGGGATAGGAATAATAGAAAGTGTGGACAACTCTTTTAAATAACTTAGTTGTAAGGGAAAAAGAGAAATGGGTGGTAACTGAAAGAGAAATCGTGGTTGACAAGGTTTTTTCAAGATGCGTATACGTTTGCAGGCTGATGTTAGAGATTCAGTTGAAAAGGAAACTTGAAAAGGGCAGGAGGGAATTGCTGGAACACTGCTTGAATAGGAGAGAGGAGCTCGGTCTAGAGTACAAGTGGAGGGGGTGCCTTTGCTGGGAAAGTGAGCTGTTCATTTAAGTAATAAGCAAGTTAGAGCATATGGGCACAGGTGCAGGTAGATAGATATGTAGATATGAGAGTTTGTGGAAATTCTCTTAGAATAGCTTTGGTTTTTTCAGTGAAACAGAAAGCAAGATCATTAGCCAAGAATAAGGATGGGAAGGAGGTATTAAGATTGAGAAGAGGGGAAATATTGGTCATTTGGGAGAGAGGGGTAATGAATATACTAGAGAAAGGAGAAATGTATCCGGTACATTTTGGCTCACTTGAGGATAGTGATCGTGAGTTTAGAGTGAGATAAATTAGCATGGTTGATATGATTTTCTATAACAGAGTCATCTGTGCAGGGTACAGAAACAGTATGCTGAGAGATGGTTGTGGTTTAACCAGGGGAATACACTTTAAAGAGAGAGGAACAGGGAAGTTGAGAGTGTATGCATGGGGGTGATTATAACAGATAGTTGTGCTAGAAGAGAGGGTATGTGGGTATGAGGAACAGTGAAAAGGTGGTAAGATCAATGATTTGAGGTTCCAGTGGGGTCAAAGTTACCCAAGTGGGAGCGTTGGTATTATGGAGGGTTTGGTACTAAATGGTGATGACAAGGTCTGGGGCATGACCATGACTTAATGGTATAAGTGTGGAGGACAGGATTATTGGAGGAGAGGGAACAGAGAACTGAGAGGCCAGGTTGTTGGGGGAATTATTAATATGGATATTGAAATGACCAAAAATTATGTATGATAGGAGTACATAAGAGTGTCAACGAGCCAGGTGCTGGAGTGTTCAAAGAATGACAAGAGAATTGGTGTCTGGAACAAGGAGGGATGGTAATTGATATAGTCTGATTTTATGAGATTTAAAGCTAGGTGTCTTTTAGGGAGGAGGAGGAGATAATGATTTGGAAACAAGTTTAAGAAGCAAAGAGGATACTGGGCTCACCTCCAGGTGCTGTAATATGTGGGATGTGGGAAATAAGAGTCACCATGTGACAGGTTTTAGGGGAACTATCCTCTCAGCTGGAAGTCATTTTTCTGTAAGTGCAATAAGGTGAAGGGAACTGTTGACTTCAGCCTGGGTTTGATTATAATATGAATGGTTTTGAAACCAGGTATTTGTTAGAAGTCAAATATTTAAGGTTAGAATTGAAACTCCTTATATTGACATTGTAATTAGCTCAGTCAGTGGAAAAATGTGTGTCATGTATATAAATATTCATACATTTATTATATACATTTATATATGCTAAGAGAAACATTTTTGGAAGCATGCCATGCAAACTCAACTGTTAACAGGAACATTTCTGCAACATATGAGGGGTGTTACTGCTAGGCGGCAGAGATGGAGAAATTCACAAACTACTTCATATAATGAAATAAGAAAAAAGTTACTGAGTGTTGAAAAACCCTTCAAGAATTTTTATTCTGTAGAGTTTCTCTTAACTATAACAGATATTGTATCAAATACCTAGTAAATAATTTTTTCTTGCCAGGACAGATTCACCTCTATTTTTGTAAAAAGAAAATATACATATATACATGTATGTACACATACACATATGTATATATACACATACATATACATAAACACAAACATGTATATTTCCATCAGCAGGTGGTCACATTATAGAAACCTAGAACCCAGCTGAATCACAGCTTAACTCCCAACTTGTTAAGAACTTTGCCCAGCCCCTATAGGCAAAAGCAGTATTATGAATGGAACACCTATTTCTCTACACAAAATTTTAAGTGCTAGATTAAAGTATTTGAATTTTAATGGAATTAATTATTTGCTCTTCTTGGTCTAGTACAATTTTCAGAGTTATAGCATTTTTTGTTCTCACTTTTGATCCTCTTATAGCTTCTTGAACTTTCCAGACCACTCCTCCATTAATTCAGTTTATTCAGCAAATATCTGAATGCCTTGTGTGTGCCAGATGCTGTTCTGTAAACTGGGGATATAATAGTGACCAAAATGAAAACATACTTTGTCCTCATGGACTTTACATTTTAGTGGAGGTGGGGGACAGACAATAAATAACAAAATAATTAAGTGCCATGGAGAACAATGAAACAGGGTTAATGGAAGAGCATTGTTATTTTTATACAGAATGATTTGAATAGTACAAAAGCCTTGACTCGAGGATGTAATATCTGGGAGAGCCCAGTATGCCTGGGGCAGAATGAACCAGGGGAGTATGATAAGAGATGAAGTTATCTCACCTTATTTATTTATTTCATTTTAGGAGTTGGTGACCTTCACAGATGTGTCTGTAGACTTCTCCCGAGAGGAGTGGGATTGTCTAAATTCTTCTCAGAGACATCTGTACAGTAATGTGATGTTGGAGAACTACAGGCTCTTGGTGTCACTGGGTAAGAATATTGTACAAAATAGCTTCTGGTCACAGGGGACTCATTGCCACTACCACTGTGAATTTTTGCATAGCATCTGCAGTGCTTGGCTGAGTGTCTGCTGCCTGTGCCAAACTAACAATATCTGTGGAGTTGGCAGTGAACGGGTCCGTTGTTAATGTAATGGAAGCTTCTGCTTTCCTATCCTTTGAATACTTGTCCTTTATACATTTTTCTCTGGCTGACTTTAAGCTTCCTCTTCCTTGGTGATTAAAAGATTGGATGTACATTCTAGAATATCCACAGCATGCCCAAATTCTGTTTCCTTTCATATATGCAGGACTTTGCTTTTCCAAGCCAAGTGTGATATTATTGTTGGAACAAGGAAAAGAGCCCTGGATGGTGAGGAGAGAGCTGGCAAAAGGCTTGTGCCCAGGTGAGTGAAGAGGAAACAGGCAACCTTTGCAGCTCCACCCAAAGCTATCACCTCTTCTGCATTCTTTCTTTGTTAGCATATTCTTCTCAAATGTTCTAGGTCTGAGTAGAAACTTGGGGCCTTTCAGTTTTCTCCCAAATTTGTTATTCTTAATTGTTTCTCCTTTCACAATTCGAATCTCCTTTCTAATGACTCATTTATCTATTCTCTGAGTCCAATTTCTTCCGAGTTTCATAAGCCACTTCTAGTCTTTAAATAACTTTTTCCTAATCTGATAAATTTTTGAGCTCTGCAACTGAAGTATAGTCTCAGATTTTGACACTTACATGCAGTAAAATTTCAGGCGAGTTATTTAACCTTTTTGTGCTTTTGTTTTGTCATCTATAAAATGGGATAATACTTTTAAACTGCTTTGAACAGTTCCTGTCTCATATTATGAACTCAAAAGCTGTTAGCTGCTTTTATTATAATAGTAGTATACCTCCAAATGTAGCGCTTTTCTCCTAATATTCAGTTCATACATTCCTTCATTCTTTTAATGGACATTTATTGAATTTGTACTTTAAGACAGGGTACTTGCATGATGCTAGGGTGTTATTCATTTATATAAATAATCAATTAATGGGCTAGTAGCAGAGGTACAATACAAAAGGCATATATGAAAAGAAAGTTGACATAAAGGAAGCTCAGAGAAAGGTGAGAGGCCAAGGAGTCTGGGTAACTGGGAGGATGATGGTCTTTAACAAAAATACAAGTAAGAAGCTAGAAAATATTTGGAGAAGAGGACATTAAGAGGCTTTGTGATATAGAAAGGATCTTCAGATTGACATAGGAAACCGAAAGGTACAATGGAGGAGTAAAGTTCCAAAGAAAATTAGGGTCATTGTAAACATCTGTCAATACCACTGCTCCCTCCCTTCTTCCTTCCTTCCCTCTTCCTTCCTTCCTCTCTTCCTTCCCTTCTCCTTCCCTCCTTGTCTCTCTCATTCACTCCCTCTCTCCCTTCCTTCCTTCCTTTTGTTATCATTGATCTACAATTACATGAAGAACATTGTTTACTAGCCTCCCCCCTTCACCAAGTCCCCCCACTACATCCCATTACAGTCACTGTCCATCAGCGTAGTAAGATGCTATAG
Organism: Manis pentadactyla; assembly: GCF_030020395.1. NCBI lineage: Eukaryota > Metazoa > Chordata > Mammalia > Pholidota > Manidae > Manis > Manis pentadactyla. The sequence goes on from NC_080033.1 coordinate 14,963,184, forward strand.
AATCACTACTTGTCTTCTCTGTGTTGTACAGCCCTCCCCATGGCCCCCCACATGCTAATTATACATGCTAATCATAATGCCCTCCTTCTTTTTCCCTGCCCTTATCCCTCCCTTCCCACCCATCCTCCCCAGTCCCTTTCCCTTTGGTAACTGTTTGTCCATTCTTGCGTTCTGTGATTCTGGTGCTGTTTTGTTCCTTCAGTTTTTCTTTATTCTTATATTCCGCATATGAGTGACATCATTTGGTACTTGTCATTCTCCACCTGGCTTATTTCACTGAGCATAATACCCTCTAGCTCCATCCATGTTGTTGCAAATGGTAGGATTTGTTTTCTTCTTATGGCTGAATAATATTCCATTGTGTATATGTACCACATCTTCTTTATCCATTCATCTACTGATGAACACTTAGGTTGCTTCCATTTCTTGGCTATTGTGAATAGTGCTGCTGCGATAAACATAGGGGTGCATCTGTCTTTTTCAAACTGGGCTGCTGCATTCTTAGGGTAAATTCCTAGGAGTGGAATTCCTGGGTCAAATGGTAACTCTGTTTTGAGCATTTTGAGGAACCTCCATACTGCTTTCCACAATGGTTGAACTAATTTACATTCCCAACAGCAGTGTAGGAGGGTTCCCCTTTCTCCACAGCCTTGCCAACATTTGTTGTTGTTTGACTTTTGGATGGCAGCCATCCTTACTGGTGTGAGGTGATACCTCATTGTAGTTTTAATTTGCATTTCTCTGATAATTAGCGATGTGTAGCATCTTTTCATGTGTCTGTTGGCCATCTGTATTTCTTTTTTGGAGAACTGTCTGTTAAGCTCCTCTGCCCATTTTTTAATTGGATTATTTGTTTTTTGTTTGTTGAGGCGTGTGAGCTCTTTATATACTTTGGACATCAAGCCTTTATCGGATATGTCATTTACAAATATATTCTCCCATACTGTAGGGTTCCTTTTTGTTCTATTGATGGTGTCCTTTGCTGTAGAGAAGCTTTTCAGGTTGATATAGTCCCACTTGTTCATTTTTGCTTTGGCTTCCCTTACCTAGGGAGATATGTTAATGAAGTTGTTTATGTTTATGTACAAGAGATTTTTGCCTGTTTTTTTCTAAAAGTTTTATGGTTTCATGTCTTACATTCAGGTCCTTGTTCCATTTCGAATTTACTTTTGTGTATGGGGTTAGACAGTGATCCAGTTTCATTCTCTTACATGTAACTGTCCAGTTTTACCAACACCAGCTGTTGAAGAGGCTGTCATTTCCCCACTGTATGTCCATGGCTCCTTTATCATATATTAATCGACCATATATGTTTGGGTTAATATCTGGACTCTGTATTCTGTTCCACTGGTCTGTGGGTCTGTTCTTGTGCCAGTACCAAATTGTCTTGATTACTGTGGCTTTGTGGGTTTGTAGTAGAGCTTGAAGTTGGTAAGTAAGATTCCCCCTGGTTTATTATTCCTTCTCAGGTTCGCTTTGGCTATTGGGGGTGTTTTTTGGTTCCATATGAATTTTAGAACTATTTGTTCCAGCTGTTGGTATTTTGATAGGGATTGCATTCAATCTGTAGATTCCTTTAGGCAAGATGGCCATTTTGACAATATTAATTCTTCCTACCCAAGAGCATGGGATGAGTTTCCATTTGTTGCAGTCCTATTTAATTCCTCTTTAGTGTCTTGTAGGTATTTTGATAGGGATTGCATTGAATCTGTATATTGCTTTAGGCAGGATGGCCATTTTGACAATATTAATTCTTCCTAGCCAAGAGCATGGGATGAGTTTCCATTTGTTAGTGACCTCTTTAATTTCTCTTAAGAGTGTCTTATAGTTTTCAAGGTATAGGTCTTTCAGTTCCTTGGTTAGGTTTATTCCTAGGTATTTTATTCTTTTTGATGAAATTGTGAATGGAATTGTTTTCCTCATTTCTCTGTCTGTTAGTTCATCGTTAGTGTATAGGAATGCAACAGATTTCTGTGTATTAATTTTGTATCCTGCAACTTTGGTGAATTCAGATATTAGTTCTAGTAGTTTTGGAGTGAATTCTTTAGGGTTTTTTATGTACAGTATCATGTCATCTGTAAATAGTGACAGTTTGACTTCTTCTTTACCAATATGAATGCCTTGTATTTCTTTGTTTTGTCTCATTGCTGTGGCTAGGACCTCCAGTACTATGTTGATTAAGAGTGGGGAGAGTGGGCATGCTTGTCATATTCCCGATCTTAGGTGAAAAGCTTTCAGCTTCTTGCTGTTAAGTATGATGTTGGCTGTGGGTTTGTCATATATGGCCTTTATTATGTTGAGGTACTTGCCCTCTGTAACCATTGTGTTGAGAGTTTTTATCATGAAAGGATGTTGAATTTTGTCAAATGCTTTTTCAGTGTCTATGGACATGATCATGTGGTTTTTGTCCTTTTTGTTGATGTGATGGATGATGTTGATGGATTTTCGAATGTTGTACCATCCTTGCATCCCTGAGGTGAATCCCACTTGATCATGGTGTATGATCCTCTTTATGTATTTTTGAATTTGGTTTGCTAATATTTTGTTGAATATTTTTGCATCTATATTCATCAGGGATATTGGTCTGTAATTTTCTTTTTTGGTGGGGTCTTTGCCTGGTTTTGGTATTAGAGTGATGCTGGCTTCATAGAATGAGTTTGGAAGTATTCTGTCCTCTTCTATTTTTTTGAAAACTTTAAGGAGCATGGGGATTATGTCTTCTCTGTCTGTCTGATAAAATTGAGCAGTGAATCCATCTGGCCTGGGAGTTTTCTTCTTGGGTAGTTTATTGATTACCGAGTCAATTTCGTTGCTGTTAATTGGTCTGCTTAGACTTTCTGTTTCTTCCTTGGTCAGTCTTGGAAGGTTGCATTTTTCTAGGAAGTTGTCCATTTCTTCTAGGTTATCCAGCTTGTTACCATATAGATTTTCGTAGTAGTTTCTAATAATTCTTTGTATTTCTGTGGGGTCTGTCTTGACTTTTCCTTTCTCATTTCCGAATCTGTTTATATGTGTAGATTCTCTTTTTCTCTTAATAAGTCTGGCTAGGGGTTTATCTGTTTTGTTTATTTTCTCAAAGAACCAGCTCTTTGTTTTGTTGATTTTTTCTATTGTTTTATTCTTCTCAATTTTATTTATTTTTTCTCTGATCTTTATTCTGTCCGTCCTTCTACTGACTGTGGGCCTCATTTGTTCTTTTTTCCAGTTTCAATAATTATGACTTTAGACTATTCTTTTGGAATTGTTCTTCCTTCTTTAAAGGCCTGGATTGCTATATACTTTCCTCATAGAACTATCTTTGCTGTGTCCACAGAAGTTGGGGCTTTGTGCTTTTGTTGTCATTTGTCTCCATATATTGCTTGATCTCTGTTCTAATTTGGTCATTGACCCATTCATTATTTAGGAGCATGTTGTTAAGCCTCCATGTGTTTGTGAGCCTTTTTGTTTTCTTTGTACCATTTCTTTCTAGTTTTATACCTATTTGATCTGAGAAGTTGGTTCGTAGAATTTCAATCTTTTTGAATTTACTGAGGCTCTTTATGTGGCCTAGTATGTGGTCTATTCTGGAAAATGTTCCGTGTGCACTTGAGAAGAATGTTTATCCTGCTGCTTTTGGGTGTAGAGTTCTGTAGATGTCTATTAGGTCCATCTGTTCTAGTGTGCTGTTCAGTGCCTCTGTGTCCTTATTTTCTCTCTGGCTGATCTCTCCTTTGAAATGAGTGGTGTGTTGAAGTCTCCTAAAATGAATCCATTGCATTCTATTTCCTCCTTTACTTCTGTTAGTATTTGTTTCACATATGTAGGTGTTGGGTGCATAGATATTTATAATGGTTATATCCTCTTGTTGGACTGACCCCTTTATCATTATGTAATGTCCTTATTTATCTCTTTTCACTTTCTTTTGAAGTCTATTTTGTCTGATACAAGTACTGCAATACCTGCTTTTTTCTCCCTATTGTTTTCATGAAATATCTTTTCCAGTATTCCCTTTTAGTCTGTGTATGTCTTTGGGTTTGAGGTGAATCTCTTGTAAGCAGCATATAGATGGGTCTTGCTTTTTCATCCATTCTGTTACTGTGTGTCTTTTTATTGGTGCATTCAGGCCATTTGCATTTAGGGTGATTATTGATAGATATGTACTTATTGCCATTGCAGGCTTTGGATTCGTGGTTACCAAAGGTTCAAGGTTAGCTTCTTTACTATCTAACCATCTAACTTAACTCTCTTATTAAGCTATGATAAACACAGTCTGATGATTCTTTATTTCTCTCCCTTATTCTTCCTCCTCTATTCTTTATATGTTAGGTATTTTATTCTATACTCTTTTGTGTTTCCTTTGACTGCTTTTTGGATAGTTGATTTTATTTTTTGACTTTAGGTAGTATTTGGTTGGTCTGCTTTCTTTGCTGTGATTTTATTTTCTCTGGTGACATCTATTTAGCCTTAGGAGTGCTTCTATCTAGAGTAATCCCTTAAAAATATCCTGTAGCGGTGGTTCTTGGGAGGCAAATTCCCTCAACTTTTGTTTGTCTGGAAATTGTTTAATACTCCTTCAAATTTAAATGATGATCGTGCTGGATACAGTATTCTTGGTTCAAGGCCCCCCTGTTTCATTGCATTAAATATATCATGCCATTCTCTTCTGGCCTGTAAGGTTTCTGTTGAGAAGTCTGATGATAGCCTGATGGGTTTTCCTTTGTAGGTGACCTTTTTTCTCTCTCTGGCTGCATTTAATACTTTGTCCTTGTCTTTGATCTTTGCCATTTTAATTATTATATTTCTTGGTGTTGTCCTCCTTGTGTCCCTTGTGTTGGGAGATCTGTGGGCTTCCATGGTCTGAGAGACTATTTCCTTCCCCAGCTTGGGGAAGTTTTCAGCAATTATTCAAAGACACTTGCTATCCCTTTTTTTCTCTCTTCTTCCAGTACCCCTGTAATGTGAATATTGTTCCATTTGGATTGGTCACACATTTCTCTTCATATTCTTTCATTTCTAGAGATCTTTTTTTATCTCTCTCTCTGCCTCAGCTTCTCTGTATTCCTGTTCTCTGATTTCTATTCCATGAACAGTCTCTTGCACTTTGTTGAGTGTGCTCTTCAGCCTTTCTACAGATTTTTTCATTTCTGTTATGTTCCTCCAGACTTTATCCCTTAGCTCTTGCATAATTCTTTGCAGGTCCATCAGCATGGTTATGACTTTTATTTTGAATTCTTTTTCAGGAAGATTGGTTATATCTATGTCAACCGGCCCTCTCTCTTGGATTGTCTGAGTGATTTTTGATTGGACCAGATTTTTCTGCCTTTTCATGGTGATAGAAGTGGTTGCAGGCAGGTGACGCGTGTGTCAGCTGGGAGAACAAAGTCCCTTCCTGCTTGTTGGTTGCGTTGCCCTTCTCCGCTGCCTGTGCCATCTACCCACACACCAAGAGAAGTCTCTGGGATAATCTTCTCAGCTGCCATGGGCCAGGTGGCCCTCGGGATAGCCTAGCACTCTGCGGGGTGTTGCAGCCATGCCGGGTGTGTACTCCTGTAAACTGTGCCCCTTTGTGCCTTCCAGACCTTGCTCCAGCTTCTGCTGTCTGGGCTGTTTATCTGCACACTGGGCGCAGTCTCTGGTTTAGTTTCCTGAGCTGCTGTGGGCAGGGCGGCCCTTGGGATAGCCTAGCGCACTGCAGGGGATCACAGCCATGCTGTGTGTGCGCTCCTGCGAGAACAGCACCCCTTTGTGCCTTCCAGAACTTGCTCTGGCTTCTGCTGTCTGTCTTGGTTAGCTGCACGCTGGGAGAAGACTCTGGTTGCTGTGGGCAGGGTTCTATGGCTGCTTTGCAGCTGTGGCGGGTCAGCTGGTTTGCTTGCAGTGCTGGCTGCAGGTAATGAACAGCAGGCTGCTTAATGCCATGAGGGGCTTTGGGTCTGCATTAACCCCAAGAGGTTTAGGGAGCCTGAAGTTTCTCAAGATTCCCAGCCCGCTGGGCTGAGTATGCTGGGACGATTCTGCCCAGCTGTTGAACCCTTGTCCCTTTAAGACTTTTAAAAAGTGCCCGCTTTTCTTTTGTCCTAGGGGAGCTGGCTGTGGGGACCCGCTTGCAGTCTCCATCTCGGATTTTACTTTGCCATGTCTCTAATATCCAGAACACCATGTAATGTGTGTCTGTGCTCCCTGATCAGATTACTAGGGCTTGTTATTTAGCAGACCTGTGCTTCCACTCCCTCGCCACTCTGATTCTTTTTCTCCTGCCAGTGAGCTAGGGTCCCCCTGGGTCACGGCTTTGTATCTTATCCTTTTTGCGAGATGCTGAGTTCTCACAGATGTAGATGTAGCCTGGCTGTTGTACTGTATCTTCTGGTCTCTCTTTTAGGAATAGTTGTATTTGTTGTATTTTCAAAAATATATATGGTTTTGGGAGATCTCCACCACCCTACTCATGCCGCCATCTTGAGCCCCTCCTCTATCTCATGGTTTTGATTTGCCTTTCCCTAATGATTAATGATATTGAGCATTTTTTCATGTGCTTGTTGGCCACTTGTACATGTTTGTTGAAGAAATGTCTATTCAAGACCTTTGCATATTTAATCGTGTTCTCTTTGAGTGGTAGGAGTTCTTTATATGTTCTGGGTATTAACCCTTTTCAGATACCTGATTTGCAAATTTTATCCCCCATTGTGTGGATTGTCTTTTCAGTATGCTGATTGTGTCCTTTAATGTACGAGTTTTTAATGTTCATGAAGTCAGTTTTCTTTTGTTGTTTATTCTTGTGGTTTTATAACCAAGAAATCATCACCAAGTACACTGTCATAAAGAATTTTCCCTATGTTTGCTTCTAAGAGTATTTTAGTGTTGGGTCTTACATTTAGTTTATTTTAGTTTTAGGTCTTACATTGATCACTTTGGGGTTAATTTTTGTATATGATGTAAAGTAAATATCCAACTTAATTGTTTTGCACATGGGTATGCAGTTTTCCCAGCACAATTTGTTGAAAAGCCTGTCCTTTCCCCAGTGAATGGTCTTCACATTGCTGTCAAAAATCATTTGGTCATATATATGAGAATTTTATTTATGGGCTCTCTGTGTTCTATTCCTTTGGTCTACAAGTCTATCCTTATGCCAGTGCCACACTATTTTGATTATTGTAGCTTTGTGGAAAGTTTTGAAATCGAAAGTTTGAGACCTCCAGCTTTGCTCTTCCTTTTCAAGGTTGTTTGGCTTTTTAAGGTCCAGTGAGGTTTCATATGAATTGATTTTTCTTTTTTTTTGGAAAACACATTGGGATTTTGATGGGAATTGCATTGAATCTGTACATAGCTTTAAGTAGTGAGGACATCTTAACAGTATTCAGTCTTCTAATCCAGGAGCATAGGGTGTCTCCATTTATTTATGTCTCCTTAAATTTCTTTCAGCAATGTTTTATAGTGTTCATTGTGTTTCACATTTTTGGTTAATTCCTAAGTATTTTATTCTTTTTGATGTTATTGTAAATGGAATCATTTTGTTAATTCTCTTTTCATATTGTTCCTTGTTTGTGTATAGAAATGCAGCTGATTTGTATGTGTTGGCTTTATATCATGCTACTTTCCTGAATTTGTTTATTAGTTCTACAGGTTGTGTGTGTATGTGTGTGTGTGTGTGTGTGTGTGTGTGTGTGTGTGTGTGTGTGTGTGGCATTTTTAGGGTTTCTACATATAAGATCATGTCATCTACAGAGATAATTTTACTTCTTTCTAATCAGGATGTTTTTTATTTGTTTTCTATTCTTGCATAGCTGTTCTGACTAGAACATCTAGTACTATATTGACTAGAAGTGGTGAAAGTGGGCATCTTCATCTTGTTCCTAATCTTACAGGAAAGTTTTCAGTCTTACTGTTGAATAATGTTAGCTGTGGGCTTTTCATATATGGCTTTTAATTACATTGAAATTCTTTCCTTGTGTTCTGCTTTGTTGAGTGTTTTAATCATGAAAGGGTGTTGAATTTTGTCAGATTCTTTGTCTGCATCAATTGAAATGATTGTGGAGGTTTTTTTCTTCATAGCATATTACAATGATTCTTTTTGTTGAACCGTCCTTGCAGTCCAGGAATAAATTTCATTTGTTCATGGTATATAATCCTTATAATATGCTGTTGAATTGAGTTTGCTAGTATTTTGTTGAGGATTTTTACATATATATTCATAAGGGATATTGGTCTATAGTTTTCATGTAGTGTCTTAATCTGGCATTGGTGTCAGGGTAATGCTGACATCATAGAATGAGTTTGCAAGTCTTTTCCCTTCAATTTTTTGGAAGGGTCTGAAGAGGATTGGTGTTAATTCTTTAAGTGTGTGTGATAGAATTCACCAGTGATACTATCTGGCCCTAGGTTTTTCTTTGTTGGATCCGATGCCTTACTAGCTTTGGGACTTCAGATTTTCTATTTCTTTATGTTTTAGTCTTCATATGTTGTATTTCTTAGTTTGTCCATTTTATCTAGTTGGACAAATTTGGCATATAGGTTTTCTATTGGTAGTCTCATAATCCTTTTTATTTATGTAAAATTGGTAGTAATGATCCCACTTTCATTTCTGATTTTAGTTATTTGAGTCTTTTTCTCTTATTAAAGGTTTCTAACTAAAGGTTTGTCAGTTTTGTTCATCCTTTTGAAGAAAAACTCTTGATTTTTAAAATTATATTCTGTTATTTTTGTATTCTCTGGTTTGTCTTTGCTTTCATCTTTTAGCTTTAGTTTTAGTTTGCTTTTACTAGTTTAAGGTGAAAGTTAGGTTGTTGATTTGACAGCTGTCTCTTTTTTAATGTAATCATTTATGTTCAAATTTCCCTTTTTTGCACTGGTTTTGGTGCACCTCAAATATTTTGGTATGTTGTGTTTTTATTTTCATTTTTCTAAAGATGTTTTTTTAACTTACCTTGTGATTTCTTTTTTGACCTATTGGTTAAGTGTGTGTTGTGTAATTTCTACATATCTAATTTTCCAGATAACATTTTGCTGTTGACTTTTACCTTCATTGCATTATGAATAGAAGAGATAATTTGTATGATTTCAGTCTTTTAAAATTGATTAATACTTGTTTATGGGCTAACATACAGTCTATCTAGGTACGTGTTTATTTTAATGATGAATTTTAGGATTAAAAAAAATAACTGCAGTGAGACTCTCAAACTGCAAAATTGACAGAATGGTGCTCCACAAGACTACTTACTCATTTCAGACATCAGGTGCAAATTTGGGGGTCCTCAGGGACATCATCATTTCTGCCCAGCTGACTACAAACTTGGGGGTGCCTACATGCACCCCTCAGAATTGATAATTCACTAGAATGAGTCACAGAACTCAGGAAAGAGCTATATTATGAATACAATTTTATTTTAATAAAGGACACAAATCAGAACAAGCCAAAAGGAAAGGCAGCAAGGGTGAGGTTTGGGAAGGTTGCAAACATGAAGCTTCTGTTGTCTTCAGAGGCCCTTTCAGGCATTTCAGTTTTCAAAAGAATATTGCCAGTGTGGGAAGGTCTCTTGAGCTTCAGTGTCCAGAGGTTTTGCTTTTTGTTTCATTATGTAGGCATGATTGAGCAAATTATTGCCCAGTGTAGGTTAACTTCCAACCTTTTTTCCCCTTCCAAAAGTCAGGCTGATATCCTGGTGGCTCAAAGCTCCAACCCTCTAATCACATGGTTGGTTTTTCAGGTATGACTAGCTTCCATCCTGATTCATCTCAGCAAAAACTATTGAGGGGTGTATCATGAGTCACCTTATTAGTAAAAGCTATGAGTTGTCCAAGAGGCTCAACATGAATAACAAAGACACTCTTCTGGGAGTTTAGAGGTTTTAAAGGCTACCTCCTGGGAACTAGTGGCAAAGACCTGCCAAATTATTTATTATACAATTCTTATAAAAAAAATCACAGTGGGGCTCTGTAATTGAACGGAATAACAGATAAATTTCATGAAAATTCATGGCTCTATGCTGTTGATTCTTCATATACAAAAGAAAAGTCTGCATCTTCTCCATTCAGAAAATTTCGGGGAGGGTCTCACTAGAATTGTAAAGCTTTTGCTTATTTCTTGTACTTTTATTTCTAGGTATTTTCCCTCTTTGTTGTTGTCAATGTTAAATGTATCTTCTGAGGTTAATTATTTTCTGTATGCTTTCTTCTATTGCTTTTTAAAATTGATTCTAAAATTATGAATATGTTCTTATTTGAAAAAATAAAGAAGTATAAGTATTATAGCAATCTCTCCCCATAGCTTCTGTATTCTATCATGCATCTTTTATTTAGTGATTCATGTGTTTTGTAAGTCGCAACATATACATAATTCTTTTTAATGTTACTATTATTAGCTCTTATTTTTGTGACATTTTTTGACTAATATTCCAACTCCTATGTGTGTTATTTTAATGTATCTTATTCTTTTTCAGTGTGTTGTTGAACAAGTTGGTTTTTATATCTTTAATGTCATATGGCATTAATGTTCAATCCTGCTTTTCTTTTTATTTACACTCATTACTTCTTAACTCCTTTGCTTCTCTTTTCCCAAATATCTTAGTGTTGGAATGCTGTAGGGTTCATTCCTTGCTCCTTTCCCCTTCTCTTTATCTATACTCATTCTCTTAATACAGTCTCTTTAAATACCATCACATGTTGGCAACTCCCAATTTAAGATCTCTAGTGCAGACCTCTATTTTAAACTAAGTCTCATTTGTCCATCTGCCTTCACAGCATTTTCATTTCAAAGTCTAAAAGACACCTCAAGCCTATTATGTTCAAAACTGAACTTCAGGTGTTCCATACCTCACCACATAAATTTGCTGAACCCAAGGCCTTGCCTATCACTGTTGATAGCTGTTCCATCTTTCCATTGCTCAGACCGTAAACTTTGAAGGCATGTTTGTCTTATCTGTTAGATTCCATATTCAATCTGTTAGGATATCCTTTTGGCTTTTCCTAAAAATCTGACCACCTCTCTATACCTCCATTCATATCTCTCAGGTTTGAATCATCATTTCACCTGGATTACTACAATAATAAGTCCCCTTGCTTCTCCCCTTTCTCCTCACCTCCCCATGTTGTCATTAAACTATAACTAGATAATAATTCCTCTACTCAAAACTGTTTAGTGGCTATCCCACTTACAATAAAAGCCAAATTCCTTAGGAGGCCTCTGAAGGTTATTCTTTTATCCTTTATCTCCTGAATTCATGTTGCTACTACTACTCTCCAACCACACTGGCCTTCTTGCTATACCTCAAATATATCAAACATGCTTCTAGTTCTATACTGTTTCTTCTGCTCTTTCTCCAAATATCTAGTAAGGCAACTTATTCACTTCTTTCAAATCTTTGCTTAAATGTTAACTTATTAATGAGTTCACCAATAACCTTGGTCTCTTTTGCCCTGCTTATTTTTTTCTGTAGCACTAAGTAGTTTATAATATACAATAAATTTACTTATTTAGTGTTTATTTCCTGCCCCCCCCCAAGAATATAAGGTCCATGAAGGTAAGGTTCTTTTTTGTTTACTGTGGTATCAGAAACATCAAAAACAGTAGCTGGCATTGAGTTCAATGAATGTTCTTGAAAGAAGCAGCTGTGGAGGTTATTTCAGTGCCTGTAGCATTCATACATAAATACATTTATAACCAAGTCCAACCACCTTCATAATTCCTTCTTGACCTGAGATTTACCTTAATGATATTCTAATAATACTAACCATGCCTCTTCAAGTTTCTGTGTCACCTATTTTCAGTTTCTTTTCTTGCATACTTCAGAACTATGAAAGCCAGTGTTCTTATGGGTTTTGTTTGCAATTAAAATTCACATAATTTAATTTATGAATGTGCTTTCATAAATATACCTTCTAGTACATAAAAGAGGAGACATTTTTTCTTATTTTTTTAGGCTGGAAATCTATGGGTGAGACTGGAGAATTAACCCCAAAGGAGGACATTTATGAAGCACAGTCATCTCAGAAGATAATAGAAAAACTTAGAAGCTGTGGTCTTGAGTACTCTAGTTTGAGAGAAGAATGGAAATGTGAGGCCTATTTTGAGAGGCAACCAGTGACTCAGAAGGCATGTTTCAAAGAAGAGACAGTCACTTATGGGGAAGCCCCTGTTGATAAAAGAGGACAAGAATATAACAAATCTTGGGGAAGTTTCCATCTGAACACACTGCTTCACGCACAGCAGATAATCACCAAAGAGGAGAAAGTACATAAACATGACACACATAAGAGGAGCTTTAAAAAAAATTTAGTGGCCATTGAGCCCAAAAGTATCTATACAGAGAAGAAACTTTTAAAATGTAATGACTGTGAAAAAGTCTTCAGCCAGAGCTCATCTCTTACTCTTCATCAAAGAATTCATACTGGAGAGAAGCCTTATAAATGTGTAGAATGTGGGAAAGCCTTCAGCCAGAGATCAAATCTTGTTCAACATCAGAGGATTCATACTGGAGAGAAACCCTATGAATGTAAGGAATGTAGGAAAGCTTTCAGTCAGAATGCACATCTAGTTCAACATCTGAGAGTTCATACTGGAGAAAAACCTTATGAATGCAAGGTATGTAGGAAAGCCTTCAGCCAGTTTGCCTACCTTGCTCAGCATCAGAGAGTTCATACTGGAGAGAAACCCTATGAGTGTATTGAATGTGGGAAAGCATTTAGCAATAGATCATCCATTGCTCAACACCAGAGAGTTCATACTGGTGAGAAACCTTATGAATGTAATGTCTGTGGGAAAGCATTTAGCCTTCGTGCATACCTTACTGTACATCAGAGGATACATACTGGAGAGAGACCCTATGAATGTAAGGAATGTGGGAAGGCCTTCAGCCAGAATTCACACCTTGCTCAACATCAGAGAATACATACTGGAGAAAAACCTTATAAATGTCAGGAATGTAGGAAAGCATTCAGCCAGATTGCTTACCTTGCTCAGCATCAAAGAGTTCATACTGGAGAAAAACCCTATGAATGTATTAAATGTGGGAAGGCTTTTAGCAATGATTCATCCCTTACTCAACATCAGAGAGTTCATACTGGAGAGAAACCATATGAATGTAATGTTTGTGGAAAGGCTTTTAGTTACTGTGGATCCCTTGCCCAACATCAGCGAATTCATACTGGAGAGAGACCATATGAATGTAAAGAATGCAAGAAAACTTTCAGGCAGCATGCACACCTTGCTCATCATCAGAGAATTCATCTTGGGGAGTCACTCTCACCACCCAATCCAGTCAATCACCAAGTCCTGTAAACCCTGTATCATAAATATTCCCAGAATTCGTACTTTTTCTGCATCTCTGATGTTACCCTAGTAAGAGATTCATCTCACCTGGATCAATCACTGCTGTAAGATTTCCAACAGGTCTTCCAGCATCAACTGTTGGTACCCTTAAATTAATTTCCCATCATGCACCCAAATTCATCTTTCTGAAATAGAGAATATGCACATCACTGCCTCCAGTTAACTTTTTTTGGGTTTTTGTATTGTTCTTAGTTTTGCTAACATCTGCAGTCTTTAAAACTGTCTATGAGGTGCTTCATTATTTGGTTCTTATATACCTTTCAGCCTTATTTTATTCCATTCTCCCACTTTGGACACTAGGTATTTCCTTGGAGCTTAGATTCTGAAAAATCATAGTTCTACAACTATGGGGCATTATGTGACTGAGTGAGTACTTTGCTTGATTCATCCAAACCTCAGGGTTTTCTTTAATTCTTAACATAGGGATAATAAAGGATACTATATTGTAGAAATGTGTGTATTAAATAGTCTTGTAGAATGATGCATATTAAGAAATTTGCATGTAAAGTACTTTACATAGTGCATCAGAAATAGCTGATATTCAATAAATTGTTATAGCTAAAATGCACTGAGTGTCTGTTATGCACCAGGCACTGTTTTACAAACACAAAATAATATTAACCCTCACAACTAAAGCAGGATTCCTTAATGGGCAAAGTAAAACATCCTTGGGAAGCAACGATCAGAATTGGGAAGACCTACAAGTTTTAGAATATAAGTGGGAGACTGTGTAGGTGAGGAATCAATATAGACACAAGTAGTAGAACTGTGATATTTAAAACCAGTTTTAAGGAGTTTCTAAAGAGAATTCAATGAATCAATTAAAAGAAATGAGTCACTGAGAAGAATACACAACTTATATTTAGATGAAGAAAAGAATAAAGAGTCACAACTCCAAAAAAATATGGACGTTCATGCTGTCCCATAAAACACCAATCCCAAGTAATTGTATAGGTGAATCTAGATAATTTTAATAGCATTTAAACTTTTCCACACCATAGAAAAATCATGGAGTTTGTAAAGTTTTTATCCAGTGGGTAAAATTGAAAGTCAAAGGGGTTGAAGGGAGAAAAACTACAGACATATGCACACATGTATTTATATACATATATACTTCCTCATTCAGTGAATATTGAGTAGCTCCTATTGGCCAGACACTGTTTTGGACATGACATAACAGTGATCAATACAAAGACTGTCCCCATGGAGTTAGTTAATGAGATAGGTAATAACATATAAAAAAGTAGATGTTCTAGATCCAGAAAACAACAATACTAAAATATTTAGTAGTATATAGTCTAGGCTGAAGAGACTCAGTAGTCAGTTACTACTAATTCATGGATTCAATGCAGTTAAACCCAAAATTATTAGACCTTTTTGCCCTTTCACAACTTTGTTCTGAAATTTGTATGTGAACTGTGAACTTTTAAAAACAGCAAGAAAATGAATCTGATCCATTTGTAGGAATTTTGCATATAATTCATACCAGTAAAGGATGGACTTGGGGGTGTTAGAATAATTGGCTATATACATTACTGTAGTAAAGGAAATGCAAATGAAACCATAATGAGGTATATCAATCACATTTTTGTAAGAGTATCACAGTGCCAATTACTGGGAAGATGTAAAGCAATAGGAATGTTCATACAGTGCTACTGGAAGTAGTATTTAGGATAATTAAACAATATCTAGTGAAGTTGAAGGTGTGGATATACTCTGACCCAGCAGTTCCACACTTAATACCTCTATAGAGTCTCATGTATTCAGGGAACTGTATATGAAGGTCCATTTCAGCATTGTGTGATTGCAAAGTTTAAGGTAATCAAAAAAACCAGGGTGAATATAAGTTAGAACCTAAGTTAAAGTTAATGAAGTCGAGATACTTCTATCAACATGGATATATCTCAAAAAACAGTATTAATGAAACTGAACTAGTGAGTAGTTTGTATAATACCGTACCACTCATATAAATTCTGAAAACATGCAAATCAATGCTAGGTATATTTCCCAAAGCTAAATACAATGTGGAAATAGTATAATAACACTCATGGAAATAATCAAATTCAGAACAGTGGTGACCTCTGGGAATGAAAAAAATGAGATTGAGAAAGGATACAAAGGGAGATACCTTTTAATCACTTCTTTAATCACTTAAACAATTATGGCCAATTCTTAAAAACTTAAACTGGTTGTGGGCTTATAGGTAAGGTTCTTATCTTCTGTTTCCTTCTGTATATTTAAATTTTCATGGTGAAAAAAATAAACATTTAGATAATGTTTGCTTTGTCAGTTATTTCCTTAATAGATACCTCAAGCATACTGTTGGTGTTCCCATTCATATTCACTATTATCCTCAGAAAGAAGCTCATGTATAATCTACTTCCAGATGTAATCACTTAATTTGGTGACTACTCTTCCATGTATCTGTTTTGAGAGTTACATTTTTATGCTGAGGGTTTTATAGCCTTATTACACATTTCCCCCATTTTTACTCCTCTGCTTTATTGAGGTTTGACAAAATTGTACATATTTAAGATGTGTTTTGATATATTTATATATTGTGAAATGATTATCACAAGCTAATTTAACACATCCATTATACCATTTGTGTGTGTGTATGTGTGGTGAGAACACTTGAGATCTACTTTCTACAAATTACAAGTATACATTTTTGTTAACTAGTTACCATGCTGTGTATTAGGACTTCAGAATTTATTCATCTTATAACTGAAAGTTTATATGCTTTGATCAGTATCTCCACTTTCTCCCATAACTCCCCCTAGCCTCTGGTCACCACCATTCTACATTCTTTTACTGAGTTCAACTATGTTTTTTTTTAAAGTTAACATGTAAGTGAATCATATGAATTTGTGTCTGGCTTATTTCACTTAGCACGATGTCCTCCAGGTTCATCTATTTTTTTCATAAAAGGCTGGATTTCCTTAAGGCTGAATAATATTCCATTGTGTCTACAGGTGTATCCATCTGTCTACAGACATCAAGGTTGTTTCCACATGTAGGCTACTGTGAATAATGCTACAATGAACATGGAAGTGTAGATATCTCTTCAAGATCCTGGTTTCAATCCTTTGGCCTTTTCATGTTGATGATTCCTTTGCTGTGCAGAAGCTTTGTAGATTGATGTAGTCCCACTTGTTTAGTTTTGGTTTTGTTGCCTGTGCTTTTGGTGTTAAATACAAAAAAATCATTGCCAAGACCAACTCAAGGATCTTTTTCACCATGTTCTCTTAGAGTAGTTTTATGGTTTCAGATTTTACATTTACGTTTTTTATTCATTTTGCATTTTTTTTGTGTGTGTGTGTGGTGTAATAAGGATCCAGTTTCATTCTTTTCTATATGGAGATCCAGTTTTCTCAATACCATTTATTGAAGAGACAATCCTTTCTCCATTGTGTATTCTTGGTTACTTTGTCAAAAATTAGTTTACCATATATGCAGAAATAAATCCATCATCATTCTTAACATTTACAGAGCACCATACTCTATGCACCATGGTATATTAATTCCCTGTTGTTTCAACTTAAATGTCTAGAATTTTCAGAGGCCAATTACTATCCCTTCAGAACTCAGTTTCTCAGATGTTAAAGAGATAATTCTAACTTTGGCATAGAACTGTTACATGAATTTATCATAACAAATGCCTCACAGTAGGTATTCTTATAAAATATACCAGGGGAGGGGAACAGAAGCTTAGAAGAGGGATGATGTGAGGCATTGCAGTAGAAATGAGGGGTGGAAACTAAAATTTATTTAAGACATGTATGCAGCATGCAGAAACAAAGATACACAGTAACTGCATTAAAACATGTATACCTAAGTTAACTTGCTATGATTATAATCAGTATCCAGCAGAATTTTTTATTTTTGGTGGTTTAGTTTTTCATTATATTTTTTCTTATTTACAAGTCAAATGGAAACATAAGCAGCTAAGGATATTAAAGAAATTGTTTCCCATTTTCAGAACTTGAGAGGCCCCAGACTTACTGCAATATACTGAGTCATAAGAAATACATATTTGCTCATTCATAAGACTAAATATATATTTCCCAGGTATATTTGATCTTCATCCACTGTTCCTGAAAACACTGCAGTCTTAAAGGTGAAATGACTGTTTTGTCATATTAATGAGACTGGATCCCCACCCAAGGGCGGGGGCTGGAGGCTGAATCAGCCAGTGGCCAATAATTTAGTCATGGCTATGCAGTGAGGCCCTCACAAAACCCAAGAGAAGAGCTCACTTTGCCTGCTCTGCTTGGATCCTGCTTCTTGGTCAGAGAGAGCTGCTATGCTTGGGGAACCAGAATGCCTCCACATGCCACCGAGCCAGGCCCCAAACTGCACGAGGATATTTGGGACATTGCACTATGTCTCTCCATCCGGCTGTTGTATCTTTTGCAATATGCTTTATTAAACTGATAAATGTGTTTTCCTGAGTTCTATGAGCTGCTTTAGCGAATTAATCGAACATAAGGGGGAGGTCATTGGAACCTCCAATCTGTAGCTGGTAGGTCCGAAACAGGTAACTGCCTGAGGCTTGCAACTGGTGTCTGGAGTTGGGGGTGGAGGGCAGTCTTGTAGGATGAAGTCCTTAACCTGGGGAATCTGGTGCTGTCTCCAGGCAGATGGCATCAGAATTGAGTTTTTGGGCACCTGGTTGGTGTTCCAGAACTGCTTGGTCTAAGTATGTATCTGAAGACTCCCTCCCACATACTTACACACATTGAAATCAGGCCCGGGAACCCAAATGGAGTTATACTACTATTAATGCTGCTGTGTATAACAGTGTTATTGTTATATATGTATATATAGGGAAAAAAGACACCATTCATTGCATTTGGTGTCGGACATGTAGGAATAACACCAACATACCTGCATGACTGAGAATATCAACAGGAAATATGTTGGCAGAATAAAAGAGAGCACTTGTCTACCCCCACTCCAACACAATGGAATGAAAGTAAAAGCTGAAAATAAAAGTTAATGCTTTTCTTCCCTATTACCTCAATAATGTCCTTTAGATTGAGATGTGTAAATGTATAGCACTATAGCTCAGTGCCTTATCATAGTAAAGGAGATAAATACTGAACTAAATAATGTCATAGGTTCCAAGGATCTGGAATATCACTGTGCTGCTTAAATCCTATGCTAATAAATGGCTCTGAGGTGGGCTATATTTTACCAGGCAGCCTGGTGTTGAACAGGAATATACCCAATATATTGGATACAGAGGAGAGACTTTCCAAATTTAAACTCAGTTCTTAAAGCGATTCTCTCTTCATCCACCTCTATCCCTATTGAATAAAAAATATATATTGTATCACTAATAGTCAGAAAAATTAAATCTTAAGTTCTTGCCTTCTTTTGTCTGGAGTCTGTCCAATCTCTGAATGGTTACTTCTCAGCTATACTCAACTAACTAGATCAGCACTGCCCAACAGAAATGTAATATGAGCCATATATGTAACTTATTTTTCTAGTTGCCACATTAAAAAAGTGACAACAGTTGAACTTAATTTTCAGATATTCGATGAACTATATCTAAAATGTTATTTCAACAGGTAATCAATACAAAAAATACTGAAACATTTTATATTCTTTATTTCAGACTAACTCCATTTCAAGTGCTCAATAACCACCTGTGGCCAGTAGTTACCACATTGGACAGCTAGAACTAGGCCTTTATCAAAAGGAACAGAGAAAAATTGCTAAAAATATTAAAGTACTCCAGGAAAAGGAAAATCCAAGGAGACCAATCAGAACAAATGATACCCATTGAAAAGAAGTCAAAGAAAAATAGAATTTTTCTAAAGTTCTAATTGTATGACCAGCACAATAAAAAGGGAGTGTTCTGGAGATTAAGAAGAAAAAGATAAAACTCAAGAAAAAATAAAATTATTGGAATGGATGTGGTAGACACTTTTAATATCTATCTGAAAAATTAAAAGTCAACAGCAGTTCCAATAACCTCATTTGAAGAAGTAAAATGTCATACTGTCAGGAAGAGGGAAGGGACTCAGTGTCACCAGTAACAGTGCAGGACCTTTGTATTTCTCTCTTTCACTATGGTTCTCTGGATGCCTTGCTATTGTGTGGGAAACCACTTAAAGAACTAAAACCAGGAACAGGTAAAGGAAGTCTCTCAAAGGTGAGAGTGTAAATACAATCTCTTGAAGACAAATTTGGCAGTATCTTCAAAAATATAAAATGCAAATGCCCCAATCCATGTCCATATGTGTATTTATCTTGTATATTATAAATAACAATAGGGATAAAATTTATCTTCAGTAGTGAAAATGAAATATAAATTGACATAAAAGGCATTCAAAGAAAGGTGGGTAGAAAACCAAGTATAATACGATAAAAATAGTATTTTTAAAAATAGTTTTTTCATAATTCTTCATTTCTCAAAGAGGAAACCTCCAATCATTCCTGCTTGCACTTCTGTTCTTGTCACTCTACTGAAATATTTGCCACCAAGGACCATTTATTTTGGAATTCTAAAGGTCTGACTATCCCTTGTACTCTTCAAAGTCTCTTGCATGTGACATTATCTTCTTTCTTCCAAACAATTAAAACCTTGTCTTAGTTCTTCTATTTCCTTAGACATTCATAACTCTTTTCTGTCCATATTCTCTCTTCATAACTGATCTCATTACTTCCCAAGATGTCAACCAGCCCTTCTATTTGGCTGATGCAAGTCATCCGTAGTCCTGAAGATCTCCTGACATTTAGTCTCATCTATCCACTTGGATTTTTCACCTAAATCTCAAATCTTAAATGTCCCAATCCAACTACATCATATATATGTATATGATGATATTTTTAATCAAGCCAGCTCTGCTGATTTCCCTTTATATGTAATTGTATTTCCCTTCAATTCAATCAAGCTTAAAACTAAAATTTCAAATATTCACTAGACACTCACCTATAGTGTCATTCTCAAATTTTATTGTGGAACATTATGTGAATAATACTATGTGGGCACATTATTTTCATGCTTATCAAATAAACATTATTTGAAGTTTTTGATTGAATTTGTTGTCCTCTGTAATGGTCAAGCACATTTTTTTTGCTGGGTTTATTCCTAGGCACCTAATTTCTTCTTTGTTACTTCTATTGTAAATTGTGCTCTTTGAAGTACATGTTCTCATTTTTCCTGATACATAAAAATACAATTGATTTTTGTTTCACATTACATCTCATACCTTGCTTTTAATAATTTTTCTATAGATTTATATTCTCTTGGGTTTTCTGTATCCTCTAAATAATGACGTTAGTTCTTAGTTGTTTATTGTGTCTTCTGGCCTTCTCTCCCTCCTTCCTTCTTCCTTTTATACATCCATTTCATATGCCTTGCTAGAACCTCTGCATATATATTAGTATTGCTAAATACTTGCTAGAACCTCAGCATATATATATATATATTATATATATATATAAGTAGTATTGCTAAATATCAATCTTGTTTCTCATTTTTAAGTAAAAATAGTTGTTACCTTTAAGTATGAAGTGTACTGTAGATTTTTAAGGCATATACCCTTATTAAGGAATTTACTCTCTTTTTCCAGTTTACTTAGTTTAAAAAAAACAAGTTTTGAGTTTTAATATTTTTTATGAGGCTCTTGAGAAGATATTTTTATTCTTTAAGCAATTAAGGAATTAATGTGATAAACTGTGTTAACAGATTTTCTAATGTTAGGTTAACCTTGCATTCTTAGGATAAACCAACTTGGCTGTGATGTGTGTATGCATGTATAAAAAAGTTATGTTTATTTTCTAATATTCAGTTATTTTTGAATTTAGTCATGTTTGACAT
Organism: Manis pentadactyla; assembly: GCF_030020395.1. Classification (NCBI taxonomy): domain Eukaryota; kingdom Metazoa; phylum Chordata; class Mammalia; order Pholidota; family Manidae; genus Manis; species Manis pentadactyla. Next base: position 14,984,321 of record NC_080033.1, read on the forward strand.
CTAGTTCTCCTTTCCTTTTCTATTCATGTCTGTTATTGCCTCTATGGTATTACTGACTTTATATAATGAGTTGATGGGTATTTTCCCCTATTCTCTGGAAGAATTGGTACAAACAGAATTTATTTTTTGAAAATTTGGGGAAATGTTCTGGTAAAACTGGCCTGATGTTTCTTTTTGGAGATAAGTTTTAAAGTAGTTATTCAGGCTCTCTATGGTGTAATTTTTCTCTCTTTTGGTGTAGCTTTGCTAAGTTTTTTCTGAAAAAAATTTAATAACTATTTTCCAACTTATTAGCATAGAGCTTTTATAATATTCTCTTATTTTGTATGTATCTACTGTATCTCTTGTATCCCTACTATTACTTCTAACAATATGTGTACCTTCATTCTCCTTTTTAAAAAATCTTGTCAGCATATCTTATGTTTCATTAGCCTTTCAAGGAACCAACTTTTGTCTGTATAAGTCCATTTTTGTGGCTATGCTTTCTAGTTCATTGACTTCTACACTTTATTCCCTTTCTTCTGTTTTGAGTTTTATTTAGCTCTTTTGGAATAAATATGTTTATCAATTCTGAATGGGCTGCTATGTGTAGGTGTGTTTGTGCACAGACACATATAGCTGAGGTGAACAGACCTGGACACTTCTACTATCCAAACCAATCCTTCCCTTGATTTTGGATTGCGCCACCTCCTCCTTTACCTTCCATTCCTTCTGCTTATGGAGTACTCATGAGGTCCTGCCTTTTGTGTTGCTGTTATACTGTGATGGCAGATAGTCTGAGATGCCATTTACCTCTTTAGTTTTATATTCATTCAATCTCTAAAGAATCCCTCAGTTTTGTGATTGGTGATATTTTTCTCTTCTTGTTTTTGAGTATTACTGTCTGTCCAACACACTGGCCTTCACTTTCTCAAGCATACTAGTATTTTTCTGACCAGTTATTCCCACTATTTTCCTATTTGTTACTCCCCTATTATTATGTATCGTATCATGTTTGTTACCTTCACAGCACTTCAAAAGTTGTTCTTTAAACTTTACTTATGAGGAAACTGGTCTAAAATCGAAGCTTTCTCTCTCTCTCTCTTACATAAGCAAAGGCTTTTGTGTATTCATTAAGTCCATAGATTTCTCTAAGGTTAATTTTTTTTATACAGAATAAGGGTTAATGATGTGTAAAAAACCTCCAGTAAATGACTGTCTCTTGATCTGAGTGGATTCTTATGAAAAGCCCATACACTGAAAATTACATCTATACTCCAACACAGAGAATTATATATAGGGCATTACTGCTAGTGTAATAAGCCTGTGCTGCAAGGGAAGTGATGTGCCATCAACAGTTTGATTCCCTAGTTTCAATACTTTGATGCTGTGGAGAAGAGGTGAGCTAATTCATTTTCTCATTTAGTGCTTACAATAAATTAAACATTTAAAAAAATATGAGGTTCAAAAATGTTCTTGCAAACCTAAGACAAAGCTTCAAAATGAAATACCAGAAGTCTGATAGAAAATGAGAAAAAAATTATTTTACTGTGACCATTATTTTTTGTGAATATGATGGGATCATTTCAAGGACACCAGATGATATTATAGTAATAGGAAAAGATTATATAATTCCTTGAGCTGCATTTTTATAGATAATGAGTCAAACTGATTTCTAATGTGGCACAGTCTTTTCTCCTAATCTATTTTTATTGAGCTATAATTCACATACAATAAAATTCACCCTTTTTAAAGTGTGCAGTTCAGCATTTTAAATGTCTTCACAAAGTTCTCCAACCATCACCCCTATCTAATTCCAGAACATATTGTCATCCCATATGATTAACAGTCTTTCCCTATTTCCCCTCTACTGTTGCACGTCCTGGCAACCACTAATCTACTTTCTGCCTCCATGAATTTGCCTATTCTGGATATATATGGAGTTACCACATGTTGTCTTTTATGACTGGCTTCTATCATTAAAATAATGTTTTCAAAATCCACCCATGTTGCAGCATATATCAGTACTTCATTATTTTTTAAAAACAAAATTATCTTTTAGAGAAGTTTTAGGTTCACAGTAAAATTGAGTAAAAGGTACATATATTTCCCATATATCCACAGCCTCCCCCATTATGACCATCTCCTACTAGAGTGGTACATTTGTTACAGTTGATGAATCTACACTGACATATTATTATCACCCAAAGTCCATAGTTTATATTAGGGTCCTTGATATTATTCTACAGGTTTGGATAAATTTATGATGACATGTATCCACTGTTATATCATACAGAGTAGTTTTGCTGCCCTAAAATTCCATGTTTCACTTATTTATTCCTCTCTGCTAACCACTGGAAATGACAGATCTTTTTACTGTCTCCATGGTTTTGCCTTTTCCGGAATGTTATATAGTTGGTATCATGTGTATAAGATTTTCAGACTGACTTCTTTCACTTAGTAATATGTTTAGTGTGTATTTGTTTCCTCCATGTCTTTTCATGGCCTGGTAGCTCATTTCTTTTTAGCACAGAATAATATTCCATTGTCTGGATGTACCACAGTTTATTCATTCATGTGCTGAAGAATATTTTGGTTGCCTCTAAGTTTTGGCAATTATGAACAAAGCTGCTATAAACTGTGTGCAGGTTTTTTCTGTAGACACAAGTTTTCACTTGCTTGGTAAACACCAAGGAGCATGACTGCTGGATCATAATGGTGAGTGCTTCATTCTCTTTTATTGCCAAAAAATATTCCATTATATGGCTGTCACACTTTTTATTCATTTATCAATGGATGTACATTTGGATTGCTTCCACATTTTGAATATTATAAATGTTGCTATGAACATTGTGTACAAGTTTTGCATGGGCATATATGTTTTCATTTCTTTTGAATATATAAATAGGAGTGGGAATGCTAAGTCATATGATAATTCTATGTCTAACTTTTTGAGAAGCTTTCAAAATGTTTTCCAGTGTCCACATTAGTCTCAGTACCAGTGTATAAAGGTGCCAATTTCCTCATACATTCACCAACACTTGTTATTGTACATCATTTAGATTATAACCATCTCAGTGTGTGAAGTATACTATTTATGGTTTTGATTTGCATTTTGACTAATGGTGCTAAGCATCCTTTTTATGTTTATTGGCCATTTGTATATCTTTGGAGAAATGTCTATTCAAATCCTTTTCCGATTTTAAAATTGATGTCTGATTAGTTCAGACTGGTATAACAATATCATAGGTTGGGTGACTTAAACAATGAACATTTATTTCTCACAGTTCTGGAGGATAGAAGTTCAAGATAAAGACACTGACAGATGTGGTATCTAGTAAAGGTCTCCTCCTGGTTTGCAGATGGCCACTTTCTCATTGTATCTTCACATGCCAAGGGAGAAATCATCTTTTATTTTTAATAATAGTGTTAATCCCAATTCATGGGGGCTCCACCCTAATGACCCAATTATCTCACAAAGGCCACACCTCTCAGTACTGTCATATTGAAGATTAGGATTTCAACATACGAATTTGGCAGGGGGCACAAACATTCAGTCCATAATGACTGGGTTCTATTTATCGTTAAGCAGCAAGAGTTCTTCATATATTCTGAATACATTTTACTATGGTGTGAATGCTTGTGTCCTCCACCTCCAAAATTCATGTCAAATTCTAATGCTTAATGTGATGGTATTTGGAGGTGGGACCTTTGGGAGATGATTAGATCATAAGGGTAGAACCCTCATGAATGGGATTAGTGCCCTTATAATAAAAGAGGCTCCAGAAAGCTCCCCTTCCCCTTCTGCCATATGAGGACACAATGAGAAGACATCCATCTAGGAACTGGAAAGCCCTCACCAGACTGAATCTGCCAGCAACTTGATCTTAGACTTCCCAGCCTCCAAAACTGTGAGAAATAAATTTCTGTTGTTTATAAGCCTCCCACCTGTTATTCCTTATACCAGCCTGAAAGGACTAAGACAAATTCCTCATCAGATGTTATTTGCAGACACTTTCTCCCATCCCATAGGTTTTCTCTTCACTTTCTTGATGGTAGGTACCTTTTGAAGATAGAAAGTTTTTAATTTTGAAGAATTCCAATTTATCTTTTTTTCTTTTGTTGCTTATGCTTTTGGTATCATATCTAAGAAACTAGTAATTCAAGGTCACAAAGATGTGCACCTATGTTTTGTTCTTAGATTTATAGTTTTAGCTCTGACATATTTCTCCATCAATTGACATGACCATATAGTTTTTTCCTTTCATTCTATTAATGTATTCACATTACATTGGTTTTCATATGTTCAACCACCCTCACAGGACTGGGATAAATTTCACTTGGTCATGGTGCATAATCCTTTTAATATTTGAAAAAAAAGACTGCCAAAATCTTCCAAAACTTGAAGACATGAAATAGATGCATCCAAGATTCTCAGTGAACTGCAAGCCAGATTAATTCAAAGAGATTCATGATGAAACATGAATTATTGAAACTCAAATACAAAGACAGAATCTTGAAAGCAGCAAGAGGTAATCAATTTGTCATACAAGGGAGCTTCAATAAGATTAACAGCTGATTTCTTATCAGAAGCCATGGAAGACAGAAGACAGTGTGCTGATTAATTTCCAAGTATTTATTTTTCCTGTTGGTTTTTTTAATTGATTCTAGTTTGATTCCATAAGGTCAGAAAACAAATGCTAAAAAATTTCAATTCTTTAAAATTTTTTGATGTTTGTTCTATGACCCAGCACATAGTCTATATTGGTGAATATTTTGTGTTTAAAAGGATGTGCATACTGCTGTTAGTGGGTGATTGTTCCATAAATATTATATTTAATTAAAGATCTAAAACTAAAACAAGGTAAAACAATGTCATTAAGAACATATCTGTGTATGTTTTCTATAGGGGGTATATGTATTATGTATCTGTATGCTGAATATATTTATATTTACTGTCATTGGAACTGTTTAATCATGGTCATTGGATCTATGCATCTTTAAAATTAATAGGTACTATTTCTCCAAAGTAAGTATGATTTTTACTTACCAGCAGATGAAATTCCCATTTCTCCAAATCCTAACTCTTGATACTTGCCAACATTTGTGAGTAGGTATCTCTGTGTAGTTCCGGTTCACATTTCCCTGATGACTGAGGATGAATGACTATTTTATATCTACTGAGAATTATGGTCTCTCTTCTGTGAATTGCATTTCCCTATTTTCATTTACTTTAGTTTTTGACTGAAAGTTTGTTGTTGGGACTTTTTGCCTCTTTTAGGCCTGTGACGGCCGCAGACTGGACGTTTCCATCCTCCCTCGTTACTTCCGCGTTCGTGGCCTAACTAACTTCCCGCTTGCGCGCTCTTGGCCCTAACTCCACCTCCCCACCTAACCCGAAACCTGCCTAAAGACCCTAGTGACAGATGAGATAATCAATTCCCATTGGTTTCTGTTACTTCCTTATCTTCCCCTATATAACTAAGCCTCTGATGGAATAAAGCTGAGTTTTGCTATGCCCTTGAGGCTGACACATCTCCCGGCTTGGTGTGGTTTTGTTTTTCCCCGGATCTCAGGGGAGGATGTCCAAGCCGCCGACACTTGCCCTCTCGCTCAGCCCCGGGGATAACAGGCTGGTCCTGCTTGTCCCCCAGCCTTCTTGTTGCTGAAGAGCAAGTTTGTATTTCAAGATATTTACCCACTGTGCAGTAATCAATTTATTGCCTGATAGCTCCAAATTCAATTTTCAGTACCTGGATTGGCTTTTTTTGTTGTTCTTGTCATTAATCTACAATTACATGAAGAATATTATGTTTACTAGGCTCCCCCCTTCAACAAGTGCCCCCCCCACATTACAGTCCAGCATAGTAAGATGCTGTAGAACCACTACTTGTCTTCACTGTGTTGCACAGCCCTCCCCATGTGCCCCCTACATGCTAATTATACATGCTAATCATAATACCCCCTTTCTTTCCCTGCCCTTATCCCTCCCTTCCCACCCATCCTCCCCAGTCCCTTTCCCTTTGGTAACTGTTAGTCCATTTGTGGGTTCTGTGATTCTGGTGCTGTTTTGTTCCTTCAGTTTTTCTTTTGTTCTTATACTCCACATATGAGTGAAATAATTTCATACTTGTCTTTCACTGCCTGGCTTATTTCACTGAGCATAATACCCTCTAGCTCCATCTATGTTGTTGCAAATGGTAGGGTTTGTTTTCTTCTTATGGCTGAATAATATTCCATTCTGTAGGTACCACATCTTTATCCATTCATCTACTGATGGACATTTAGGTTGCTTCCATTTCTTGGCTGTTGTAAATAGTGCTGCAATAAACATAGGGGTGCATCTGTCTTTTTCAAACTGGGCTGCTGCATTGTTAGGGTAAATTCCTGGAAATGGAATTCCTGGGTCAAATGGTATTTCTATTTTGAGTTTTTTGAGGAACCTCCATACTGCTTTCCACAATGGTTGAACTAATTTACATTCCCACCAGCAGTGTAGGAGGGTTCCCCTTTCTCCACAACCTCGACATTTGTTGTTGTTTGTCTTTTGGATGGTGGCAATCCTTACTGGTGTGAGGTGATAGCTCATTGTGGTTTTAATTTGTATCTCTCTGATGACTAGTGATGTGGAGCATCTTTTCATGTGTCTGTCGGCCATCTGAATTTCTTCTTTGGAGAAGTGTCTGTTCAGCTTCTCTGCCCATTTTTTAATTGGATTATTTGCTTTTTGTTTGTTGAGGTGCATGAGCTCTATTTATATTTTGGATGTCAACCCTTTATCAGATCTTTCACTTATGAATATATTCTCCCATACTGTAGGGTAACTTTTTGTTCTATTGATGGTGTCCTTCGCTGTACATTAGCTTTTCAGCTTGATGTAGTCCCACGTGTTTATTTTTGCTTTTGTTTCCCTTGCCCAGGGAGATATGTTCATGAAGAAGTCGCTCATGTTTATGTCCAAGAGATTTTTGCCTATGTTTTTTTCTAGGAGTTTTATGGTTTCATGACTTACATTCAGGTCTTTGATCCATTTCGAATTTACTTTTGTGTATGGGGTTAGACAGTGATCCAGTTTTATTCTCTTATGTGTAGCTGTCCAGTTTTGCCAGCATCATCTGTTGAAGAGACTGTCATTTCCCCATTTTATGTCCATGGCTCCTTTATCATATATTAATTGATCATATATGTTTGGGTTAATGTCTGGAGTCTCTATTCTGTTCCACTGGCCTGTGGCTCTGTTCTTGTGCCAGTACCAAATTCTCTTGATTACTGTGGCTTTGTAGTAGAGCTTGAAGTTGGGGAGCAAGATCCCTCCCACTTTGTTCTTCCTTCTCAGGATTGTTTTGGCTATTTGGGGTCTTTGGTGTTTCCATATGAATTTTTGAACTATTTGTTCCAGTTCTTTGAAGAATGTTGTTGGTAATTTGATAGTGATTGCATCAAATCTGTATATTGCTTTGGGCAGGATGGCCATTTTGATGATATTAATTCTTCCTAGCCAAGAGCATGGGATGAGTTTCCATTTGCTAGCTAGTGTCCTCTTTAATTTCTCTTGAGTGTCTTATAGTTTTAAGGGTATAGGTCTTTCACTTCCTTGGTTAGGTTTATTCCTAGGTATTTTATTCTTTTTGATGCAATTGTGAATGGAATTGTTTTCTTGATTTCTCTTTCTATTAGTTCATTGTTAGTGTACAGGAAAGCCACAGATTTCTGTGGGTTTTGTATCCTGCAACTTTGATGAATTCCGATATTGCTTCTAATAGTTTTCGAGTGGAGTCATTAGAGTTTTTTATGTACAGTAATATGTCATGTGCAAATAGTGGTAGTTTAACTTCTTCTTTACCAATCTGGATTCCTTGTATTTCTTTGTTTTGTCTAATTGCCATGGCTAGGACCTCCAGTACTATGTTGAATAACAGTGGGCAGAGTGGGCATCCCTGTCTTGTTCCTGATCTCAGAGAAAAGCTTTCAGCTTCTCGCTGTTCAGTATGATGTTAGCTGTGGGCTTATCATATATGGCCTTTATTATGTTGAAGTACTTGCCCTATATACCCATTTTGCTGAGAGTTTTTATCATGAATGGATGTTGAATTTTGTCGAATGCTTTTCCAGAATATATGGAGGTGATCATGTGGTTTTTGTCTTTCTTTTTATGTGGTGGATGATGTTGATGGATTTTAGAATGTTGCACCATTCTTGCATACCTGGGATGAATCCCACTTGGTCATGGTGTATGATCCTTTTGATGTGTTTTTGAATTCAGTTCACTAATATTTTGTTGAGTACTTTTGCATGTACGTTCATCAGGGATATTGGTCTGTAATTTTCTTTTTTGGTGTCGTCTTTGCCTGGTTTTGGTATTAAGGTGATGTTGGCTTCATAGAATGAGTTTGGGAGTATTCCTTCCTCTTCTATTTTTTGGAAAGCTTTAAGGAGAATGGGTATTATGTCTTCTCTGTATGTCTGATAAAATGCCGAGGTAAATCAATCTGGCCTGGGGGGTTTGTTCCTGGGTAGTTTTTTGATTAGCGCTTCAATATCGTTGCTGGTAATTGGTTTGTTTAGATTTTGTGTTTCTTCCTTGGTCAGTCTAGGAAGGTTGTATTTTTCTAAGAAGTTGTCCATTTCTTCTAGGTTTTCCAGCTTGTTAGCATATAGGTTTTCATAGTAGTTTCTAATAATTCCTTGTATTTCTCTGGGGTCCCTCATGATTTTTCCTTTCTTGTTTCTGATTCTGTTGATGTGTGTTGATTCTTTTTCTCTTAGAAGTCTGGCTAGAGGCTTATCTATTTTGTTTATTTTCTCGAAGAACCAGCTCTTGGTTTCATTGATTTTTTTCTATTGTTTTATTCTTCTCAATTTTATTTCTTCTCTGATCTTTATTATGTCCCTCCTTCTGCTGATTTTAGGCCTCATTTGTTCCTCTTTTTCCAGTTTCGATAATTGTTTTGTTAAACTGTTCATTTGGGATTGTTCTTCCTTCTTTAAGTATGCCTAGATTGGCATATACTTTCCTCTTAAGACTGCTTTTGCTGCGTCCCACAGAAGTTGGGGCTTCGTGCTGTTGTTGTCATTTGTTTCCATATATTGCTGGATCTCCATTTTAATTTGGTCATTGGTCCATTGATTATTTAGGAGCATGTTGTTAAGCCTCCATGTGTTTGTGAGCCCTTTTGCCTCCTTTGTACAATTTATTTCTAGTTTTATACCTTTGTGGTCTGAAAAGTTGGTTGGTATGATTTCAATCTTTTTGAATTTACTGAGGCTCTTTATGTGGCCTAGTATGTGGTCTATTCTGGAAAATGTTCTGTGTGCACTTGAGAAGAAGGTTTATCTTGCTGCTTTCGGGTGTAGAGTTCTGTAGATGTCTGTTAGGACCATCTGTTCTAGTGTGGTGTTCAGTACCTCTGTGTCCTTATTTTCTCTGTGGCTGATCTATCCTTTGGAGTGAGTGGTGTGTTGAAGTCTCATAAATTGAGTGTGTAGCATTCTATTTCCTCCTTTAGATGTTAGTATTTGTTTCACATATGCTGTGGCTCCTGTGTTGGGTGTATATATATTTATAATGGTTATATCCTCTTGTTGGACTGACCCCTTTATCAGTATGTAATATCCTTCTTTGTCTCTTGTTACTTTCTTTGTTTTGACATCTATTTTGTCTGATACTAGTACTGCAACACCTGCTTTCTTCTCCCTGTTGTTTGCATGGAAAATCTTCTTCCATCCCTTCACTTTTAGCCTGTGCATGTCTTTGGGTTTGAGGTGAGTCTCTTGTAAGCAGCATATAGATGGGTCTTGCTTTTTTATCCATTCTATTACTCTGTGTCTTTTGATTGGTACCTTCAGTCCATTTACATTTAGGGTGATTATTGAAAGGTATGTATTTATTGCCATTGCAGGCTTTAGATTCATGGTTACCAAAGGTTCAAGGTTAGCTTCTTTAGTATCTTACTGCCTAACTTAACTCGCTTATTGAGCTATTATAGACACTGTCTGGTGATCCTTTATTTCTCTCCCTTCTTATTCCTCCTTCTCCATTCTTTATATGTTGGGTGTTTTATTCTGTGCTCTTTTGTGTTTCCTTGACCTGCTTTTGTGGGTAGTTGATTTTGTTTTTTCCTGTAGTGAGTATTTGGTTGGTCTGCTTTCTTTGCTGTGATTTCATTCTCTGGTGACATCTGTTTATCCTTAGGAGTGCTCCCATCTAGAGCAGTTCCTCTAAAATACCCTGTAGAGGTGATTTGTGGGAGGTAAATTCCCTCAACTTTTGCTTGTCTGGGAATTGTTTAATCCCGCCTTCATATTTAAATGATAATAGTGCTGGATACAGTATTCTTGGTTCAAGGCCCTTCTCTTCTGTTTCATTGCATTAAATATATCATGCCATTCTCTTCTGGCCTGTAAGGTTTCTGTTGAGAAATCTGATGATAACCTGATGGGTTTTCCTTTGTAGGTGACCTTTTTCCTTTCTCTAGCTGCATTTAAAACTCTGTCCTTTTCCTTGGTCTTTGCCATTTCAATTATTATGTGTCTTGGTGTTGCCCTCCTTGGGTCCCTTCTGTTGGGAGTTCTGTGTACTTCCGTGGTCTGAACGATTATTTCCTCCCCCAGTTTGGGGAAGTTTTCAGCCATTATTTCTTCAAAGACGCTTTCTATCCCCTTTTCTCTCTCTTCTTCTGGTATCCCTATAATGCACATATTTTCCCATTTGGATTGGTCACATAGTTCTCTTAATATTGTTTCATTCCTGGAGATCCTTTTATCTCTCTCTGTGTCAGCTTCTATGCGTTCCTGTTCTCTGGTTTCCATTCCATCAATGGCTTCTTGCATCTTATCTATTCTGCTAATAAATCCTTCCAGAGATTGTTTCATTTCTGTAATCTCCTTCTGGACGTCATCCCTTAGCTCTTGCATATTTCTCTGCAGCTCCATCAGCATGGTTATGACCTTTATTTTGAATTCTTTTTCAGGGAGATTGGTTAGGTCTGTCTCCTCAGATTCCTTGTCAGGGGAGGGTATCTGGGTTAGTCTGGTCTGTATCAAATTCTTTTGCCTTTTCATGGTGATAGAGGTAGTTGCGGGAAGCTGGTGTGTGTGTTGGCTGGGATAACATCCCTTCTTGCTGGTTTGTGGCCTTCCTCTCCTGGGATAACAGCGATCCCTAGCGGGTTGTGCTGGGTAGCTGCGTGCAGATGGGGTTTCTAATTCTTGCCCTGCCTCTGTGGGCATGGCCAGCCTCAGGCTTCTGCTCCACTATGGCGGAGCAGCTTTGGAGGCTGTTTATCTCCATGAGGGGTCCCCGAGCTGTGCTGCCGCCCAGGGGGTTAGGGTGCCCAGAGCTCCCCAGGAGTCCCAGCTGCTGGGCTGTGTCCTGGCACGTTTCCATCCAGCTGTGGTGTCCCTGTCCCTTTAAGTCTTTCAAAAAGCACTTGCTTTTCTTTGTCCCAGGAGTGCTGGCTGCAGGGTTCCAATCGCAGGTTTTCCTGTCCCATTTCCCTAGTATCCAGCTCACCACAAACTGTGTGTCTGCACTCTGGTGTGGATGGCTAGGGCTGGTGTTAGCAGTCCTAGGCTCCCTCTCCCTCCCCTCTCTGACTCCTCTCCTCCTGCCAGGAGCTGGGGTGAGGGGTGCTTGGGTCCCACTGGGCCACAGCTTGTATCTTACCCCCTTTTCAAGGTGCTGGGTTCTTGCAGGTGTAGATGTAGCCTGGCTGTTGTCCTGTATCTTCTGGTTTCTCTTTAAGGGATAGTTGTATTTGTTGAATTTTCAAAAATATGTATAGTTTTGGGAAGAGATTTTTGCTGCTGTACTCACGCCGCCATCTTGGCTCTGCCATCTGGACTGGCTTTTAAGCATTTTCTCCTTTACAGTGAGCATGATAAGCTTTTCAAGAGGCTTTTCTTACTGGTCCTTGTGTTCAGTGTTTTACTTTTTCTTGCTCCTCCTGCATGGTTACTTAGCAATGTGGGTATGTAAGAACATTCAGTGGTCGTCTGCTGCAGCCCCATACTTAGAGAGTATATTGTCCCTTGGTGACTCCACAGCCCAGCCAAGACCATCTGACTACTTTACCAATGCAGACAATGTGAACTACAGTCCTTGGCCACAGCAGCTTCTGATTCTCCCTAGGTGCTTGCCAACCAGCTTTTACTCATCTCTGCCCTTTCAGTGGGTTCCCATGGCCCTTTCAGTACACTTTAATCTCCATGCCTTGCACATGGTACCTCAACTACCAGTTGCAACTCAGTTGTGTCTCAAAGGTTTGTTTCTTCCTTGCATAATGACTATAGATCCTATCTGGCCCCGGCAATCTACCTAAATTCTCCACCATCCAGTGGGGCTGAAACCACATCTTCTATGAAGCCTGAACCCCAGACTTAGAGATGGGGTCTACCTTCAAAATTTATCCTTCCTTGAATACTCTCTCTCAGCCTTTGGGTACTTTTCAGTTATTTTACATCTTACAGGTACTCTTTTACCATAGTTTAATATTTCCTCATATTCTGTTTTGGTCCAGAACTAGAAGTAAAATATATCCTTTAATAGCCACATTCAATATTTACGTTAACTGTAATTAATAACATATTAGGATTTATTTATATTCTTATGGAAAACATTATTTTTGAACAATTGAGAGGGAAGCTGTGTATCACTTCTAATAATTTTTCACTAGTTACAGGGCCACAATTAGCATGGGAGAATCAGAAATTTGGTAACTAGCTGCTTAACGAAGTACCCAGAAAAAATGAGAATTTTGGTACTCTGCCAAAATAATGGTATGTCAATAAAATATATAGCTATAAGAATAACAACCAACCAAAAATATAAGGAAACTCCAGGTATGAGGCTCTCAGGGTCAGAATATATTTCCAAAAATGTCCCCCAAAATATATTGCATTCCATATGCTCTGCTTACAAAATGACATTCTCCCATCAATATGTAACTGCCTAAACCAATAGAAAATGGCAAAGCCAGGTTATATGACTTCTAAGGCTAGGTATGGAAGCATGTTTATGGCATATTCCAAACATGCCACAATACAGCCCATCCTACAGGCTCTTCTTACAATGTGAAACTTAATTGGTCTGTAACTGTCTTAACAAATGGAGTAATGTTATATGATTTCTGATGCCAGATCATAAAAATTATGTGTACTTCTACCTTGTTCTTTGGAATACACTTTCAGAATCCAAGTCACCATGCTAAGCAGCCACATGGAGGTATTACATGTAGGCATTCTGACTGCCCTGAGGTCCCGTTGACAACCAGAATCAACTGCTAGACACCTGAGCAATGAGTCTTCAGATAGTCCAGCCTTCAGTCATTGTGACCCCCAGCTTTTAAACCACCCCGTCTGAGGCTGTGTGGATCAGAGATGAGCTGTTACTGCCAACTCCTGTCCAATTTTTTTTGGAAATATGTGATGTAAATAAGTGATTATTGTAGTTTAAGCCAAGTTTTGGGTGGTTGTTATGCAGCAATAGAAACTGGAATATTTGCCAAAATATGTAAGTGAAAATGGCACATTTAAAAAATATCAAATTTATATACTTTTAAAAAGCAAAAAGGAGAGACTACATTCTAGGTATGTGATATTTTCATAACATATACAGTTTCATATACATCCTTGGAAAATTACATAAATTGGTCATTTCCTGATGGATTTGTACTGTAGCCTGGAAATTAGGGGATTCAAGTCACTGCTGTTGCAGGCTAGGATTGGGTTTCATTAATGGTACCTTTCCCTCAAAAACTCAACAGACTTTCAAGCTATTTGCTATTGTTTAATTACAATACCAAAGATCATGTGTCAATATACTTTAAGACTGATGACTCCTTTTGCCTACTAGTCCCTTTGGTCTTTCATTTTTCTGGCCCTTTTAATGTTCCCAATCATGCCATACATTTCTCTCTTTTCTTTTAAACCCCAAACTTCTCATCCCTCATACTTATAGCTAACCTTGCTTACCACTTCCTGAAAGCACTGAAGGAACCAGAACACTTTGCAAGACTTCTTCCACCTCATCTACTCCCTTCCCAGCATCTGCACCCCATATTCTGCTGCTCTCTTGCCAGGTACAACTTTTCCTATTATCTAAAGCTAATTCCTCCATCAACTTAACTATATACACTCTCATTGCTCCAGTAATTCTCACTTCTTTGTCCTGAATCATCCTCCACTCCAACCCTACTGAATTATTCCAATGATCATACAGAATTCCTCTTACTTCTCTCCTCTTGGAAACAAGCAAAAACACTCCTAGCCACACTAATCATTAACCTATTTCTTAGTTTCTTTTGCAGCAAAATGCCTCCAAGCTGTTGTTTCTATACTCATTGTCTTTTTCTATTCTCTTACCAGGCTTTTACTTTAACCACTCCAAAACAAATGCACAAATATATTACCCCTGGTTTTCTCAACATCAACAAAAACATCAATATTGTTAAATCCAACAGCGAGTTCCCAAATCTTTATTATGTAACCTGCCAGTTGGTATCTGATGCCATTTAAATCCTTCCTTTGACTCACTTTCATTTGGCTTCTGTAATGCCACACAATTTTGGCTTTCCTTCTATCTCACTGGTCTTTAGCATCCTTTGCTGCCCCATCTTTACTCCTTGAATTCTTAATGCTGGAATGCACTCTGGATCAGTCTTGGCTGCTCTTTTCTCTACCAACACTCAGGTCCTTAGTGATCTCATGATTTTAAATAAGTATAGGCAATCACTACCAAATCCATATAATCTCTAGAATAATACAAGTTAGAACATCCAAGTGCCTACTTGATATTGTCATTAGGGGTCTAAAAGACATTTCAAACTCAACATGTTCAAAATTAAATTCCTAATCTTCCCCTGCAAACCTGATGAAACTTTCCCCATCTCAGGTGATAGGAATACATCTGTCTCAAGCAACTAAAACCTCTGAGTCAAAGTCACCCTGGACTGTACTTTTTCTCTTGCACCTCACTTATAACCCCTAAATAAATCTTGCTTGCTCCATATTTATCACATATTTAGAATCCAAACACTTCTATTGTTACCACCCTGATCTGAGCCACCATCAACTTTCATCTGAAAGCCATCACCTCTTATCCATTTACTTTGTTCTTAGAACACAATAGCAACATGTCAGGTCATGTTTCCTGCTCAAAACTCCAATGGCTGTCCGTTTCCCTCAGAATAAAATCCAAAATGTCTCCAGTGATACTTACAAGCCTTTAAAGAGTTTATCTTTCTGACCTCCTCTATCACCTCCTTGCACAGAGCTTTACAGTAGCTTCCTCAGTGTTCTGCAAATACACCAACATAGTACTATTGTAGGGCCTTTGCTCCAGCTTTTTTCCTGTCTGGAAGGCTCTTCCCTTAGATAATATTCCTTCACACCTTCAAATCTTGACTCAAATTTTTCTTTCTACATGGTCTGTCCTGATTGTCCTATTTCATATAGCAAACTGTCACATCCCTCTCAGCTTCTTTTGAATTTCCCCTGTAACACTTATGTTCAAACATACTCTACAATTTGTTATTACTCCATCACCTCCATCAATTGCTCACTGATATCCTAAAAACCTAAGATAGTGGCTGGAATACAGAAAGTATTTAGTATGATTAATTTTAGAGTGTAAAAAGCATTTTAAACTCATGTTTGATAGCAGACTCAGTGCCTTTATGTGGATAGGGCAATATTCTAATTTTTTTGTTCAGGCTGCTACTTTAAATCACTATAAGCAGCTTCAGCTAAGGGTGGAGAATCAGTTTAGCATTTTGAATTCTGTAAGTTTCAAAATTATGAATTTACCATTGATTTGGATTGAGCATCTGCAGATAGGTAGCGTCTTTTAACAAGCAATATTGCTTTCAATTTTGCAGGTGACCTCTGTAGCTAACTTTACACTATTCATCTTTTACAGGATTATTACTGAAAGCAGCAAGAAACATACAACATACACATGGTAAATCACTCCTACACTTCCCCTAACATTACAGCCTTAATTGACACAAGGTCTGCCTTGTAAAATAGGATTGGAGTCTGACATGTACTTCAATAAAAAGAAGAATCTTCAGTTTTCTAGTCTGAAGTGGGTAGATCCTCATTCTCTATGGCCTTAAGTCAGTGCCACATTTGAGATTTATTTTACCCACAGCACTCCACTTCCAGGTTAAAGATTTTATATTCTTAATAACTTTAAATGTCAATAACATAATGACAACGGCATCAACAAATAAGTTTATTTTAATTTTATATGAAGAAATACAGGAGGAGGCAGGCAGACCAGAGTTGGTATGGTTGTTCCATACAATCAGCACAGGTGTAGATTAGATTCGTTCTGTATTTCTGCTCCATCATCCTTAATACCCAGATACTACTCTCAAGGTCTCCATAAAATCACCAGAGCTGCAGGTTAAATGTCCACACTGTAGGCAGAGAAATAAAGAAGTGCAAAGAGGCAAAAGTATTTCTTAAATGTCCTACTCATACAAATACCATTGCCGTCTTGTTGATGCAAAGGAAGCTGAGATAGTTTTTCAGGCAAGAATTCTGTGATGAAAGGGAAAATGGACATAGAGTAGGCAAAGAGCAGTCTCTGGCAGACTCATCATTTTTTCTAACAAATAGTCTGTAATGTCATTCTTATTTTTAGTTTAATTCAAAAGCTGTACATTCAAGTTTTTAAAAAATGTCCTAGTAGAAAGATTTTGGTATCCAGTATTTTCATTTCTAAGTAATATTCTTGAATTGTGATCAGAAATGGTAGAAAATGTTTTTGGATTTTTGTCACACCTCTTCAACAATCTATTGATTAAATATAGTTTTTACATTATGAATTTCCTCTTATGGGGTACGTGATGAGATGTGAGTGGAGGCTTTCTCAGTCATCACTGTATAGACTGTCCTCCCTTCTCCTAAGGTAATCAGGGCTAAGCATTAATGAAAGATTTCTCAATATTCATTATACTTTTAAGTGTCCTCCTCTCATGCAAGTTCTCTAAAATAACACTAGCTATAACGATACCAAACATTTGTGATATGTAATGTTCAAGGCACTGTTCTAAGAGCTTTATGTGTAATAACTCATATAATGTTTCCAAGCATCTTAAAAGAAAGGTATTATTTTTAGGTCTATTTTACAAATGATTAAATCAATGCAGAGATTAATAATCATGATAACTGTCACAAAGGAAAGCAACTGGTAGAGTCAAGATAATGTTTAAAAGACTTATGCTATGACTAAAGGCCTTCCTATATTTATTACATCAACCAAATTATTCTCTATAACTTTTTAAAGTTTAACAGGCTTCCAATAAGTATGGGTTTTTCTACATGGATTACATTATCTTTCCCCCATATTAAATTCACTGATGGTGAACTTTAAGAGGCAAATGTGTTTCCTCATTCACATTTTAAGAATTCCTTGATTATAATGAATTAATGACCAGAGAACACTATATTAATCAGAGACTCAGATGATTCATATATAAACTTGTGAGCTGTGACTGAAGTCTATCCCACATTCCTTATATTCAAAAGATTTCTCATTGATGTGAATTCTCTGATGTTGAGTTAGTTGCGAACCACGCGTAAAGGCCTTCCCACATTCCTTACACTGATATGGTTTCTCACCAGTATGAATTCTCTGATGTCGAGAAAGATGTGAGCTCTGAGTAAAAGCTTTTCTACATTCTTTGCATTCATAGGGTTTCTCACCAGTATGGATTCTCTGATGTAGAGTAAGTTGAGAGCCATGACTAAAGGCCTTTCCACATTCCTTGCACTCATAGGGTTTTTCTCCAGTGTGAATTCGCTGATGTTGAGTAAGTTGTGAACCACGAATAAAAGCCTTCCCACATTGCTTACACTGATATGGTTTCTCACCTGTATGAATCCTCTGATGCTGTATAAGTAGTAAGCCACGAGCAAAGGCCTTCCCACATTCATTACATACATAGGGTTTCTCACCGGTATGAAGTCTCTGATGCTGAGAAAGATGTGAACTCTGAGTAAAGGCCATTCTACATTCTTTACATTCATAGGGTTTCTCACCAGTGTGAATTCTCTGGTGTTGAGTAAGCTGTGAGCCACGAATAAAAGATTTTCCACATTCCTTACATTCATAAGGTTTCTCACCAGTGTGAATTCTCTCATGTTGAGTAAGTTCTGAGCCACGACTAAATGTCTTTCCACATTCTTTACAATCATAGGGTTTTTCACCAGTATGAATCCTTTGATGCCGAGTAAGGAGTGAACCACGATTAAAGGCCTTTCCACATTCCTTACATTGATAGGGTTTCTCACCAGTATGAATTCTCTGATGTTGAGTAAGTTGTGAGCCATGACTAAAGGTCTTTCCACATTCCTTACATTCATAGGGTTTCTCATTGGTATGAATTCTCTGGTGTTGAGTAAGTTGTGAGCCACGGATAAAGGCCTTCCCACATTCTTCACATTTATAGGGCTTTTCACCAGTATGAATCCTCTGATGTTGCATAAGTAATGAGCCACGAATAAAGGCCTTTCCACATTCCTTACATTCATATGGCTTTTCCCCATTATGAATTTTTTGATGTTGAGAAAGCTGTGAGCCACAAATAAAAGCTTTTCCACATTCTTTACATTCATATGGTTTTTCACCAGTATGAATTCTCTTATGCAGAATAAGTTGTGAGAGCTGAGTAAACACCTTTCTACATTCTTTACATTCATAGAGTTTCTCACCAGTATGAAGTCTCTGGTGCAGAGTAAGTTGTGAGTTCTGAGTGAAGGCCTTCCCACATTCTTTACATTCATAAGGTTTCTCACCAGTATGGACTTTTTGATGTCGGGTAAGTTGTGAGCTACGAATGAAGGCTTTCCCACATTCTTCACATTTATATGGTTTTTCACCGGTATGAATTCTATGATGTAAAATAAGTTGTGAGCTCTGAGTAAAGGCTTTCCCACATTCCTTGCATGTGTAGGGTTTCTCACCAGTATGAAGTCTTTGATGAAGACTGAGCTGTGAATCACGACTAAATGCCTTCCCACATTGCTTACATTCATAAGGTTTTTCACCAGTATGAATACTCTGATGTTGAGTTAGGTGTGAGGCTCGTCTAAAGGACTTCCCACATTCTTTACATTTATAGGGTTTCTCAGTAGAATGACATCTGGGATGTTGAGATAAGTAAGTATGCTGGTTGAAAATGGACATTCTTTCATATATGATCATCCCTTGCCTGAAATATTCCTCCTGATTTTCTTGTTGCTTTTCCAATGTGCCTTTGACTTCCAAATAATCTCTGGAAGTGGACTCCTCAAGATCACAGTTTTCAAGACTGGCACTCATTTCCCACTGGGATAATTCTGGTCCATCTGTGTCCTTTGTTGGACATAAGTTCTTATTTGTACTCCTTGAAGGCAAGTCTGAAAGATAAGAGAACATCAAAAATTTCCACTGTCACTTCAGAATTTGGAGAAATTCCATAGTAGAAAAGACTATATATATAATATATATAGATGGACTCTAAGTTGATGGTCTGACTATATTTTTTTACTTTATGATGGTGCAGAAGTGATAGGCATTCAGTAGAAACCATACTTTGAATTTTAATCTTTTCCTGAGTTAGTGATCACATGTCAACACCATCTTGTGATGCTGGGCAGTAGCAGAGAACCACAGCTCCCAGTGAACCATGTGATCATGAGGATAACACAACTGATAAGCTTATAACCATTCTGAACCCATATAACCACTGTTTTTCACTTTCAGTACAGTATTCAATAAATTGTAACATACTCAACACTTCAGTGTAAAATAGGCTTTGTGTTAGGTGATTTTGCCCAATTTTAGGCTAATGTGTTTTAAGGATGTTTAAGTTGGCTAGGCTAAGCTATAATGTTAGATTAGGTGTATTAAATCCATTTTTGACATGGTATTTCCAACTTACAATGGATTTATCAGGAAATAACCCGATCATAAGTTGAGAAATTTCCATATAGGGAAATAATACCTATAAGAAATAATTGGCTTATATCAGTGTTTTCCAAATATTGTTTTACTATGATCTATAGTAATACCTACTTACCCTTCATATCACAATCTGATACACATATAGTTTTATAATACACCATTTTCTATTCTACACTATTCTAGTCTTCTGTCCCTCTCCCTCACTCTCTCAAACACACACAGTCAAAACCCACTGAAAGCTGATTTTTATGCTGCAGTAATGTGTTGCTACAGTTTGAAAAAAATTAGCTTAAAATTACCTCAAGCATCAACATGTTAAAAGGGCACCTGAGCTGTCAGAATAATGAAAACTCTACCGAGAAGATAAGAGAAGAAATTAAGAAGACATTTTAAGTCACTCATTCTCAAACTTTGGTGGGGATCGAAATTATCTGGGGACCAGATTAAATGAATCTGAATCCAGTGAATCAAAAAAGAGCATGGAGAATCACTAGTTTTAATACTTTCCACCAACTGATTCTGATTCAGTGATTTTCTATCTCTGCCTAAAATTTTTAAATAGCTCCCAAATTAAACTTAGAATAAAATCCAAATGCCTTCTAGACTTTGACAAGCCTACTTATGTATCTGATTTCCCAATGAGCCTTCTCAGCTTTGCTCACTGTTTACCAAACCTACTAGATTCCTTTTAGCTCTGAAAAAGCCACAAAGCCAATCTGAATTAAATACAACTAGCTAGATCCTGTTCCATGCTTTGGACTGATCTGTATGAGATACTCTATTCAAACTGACTCATCCTTCAGGTCTCAATTTAAATACCAGTTCTTGGATCTTAAACATCCATTTCTGAAAACAGAAGACTAGGTAATTTAAGCCAACCTTCCTTATGAGAGCATTATACAAATTAGACAAAATAGAAAAGGTACTCAACTGAAGGCATTGGAGAATTAATATTGGACTAAAGAGTTGGTGAGTTAGAATTTGAAAAATATGAAAACTTAGAGAAATAAGCCCAACATCTGGAGATACTTTTCTACTCAGGGAGGTCTCACAATTCTAGAATAAAGCAATTGAAATGTGGAGAAAATATGCAGTGTTTTAGGCCATTTCACAGGACTTGGGCCACAATAAGTGGAGAACAAGGGGCTACTGTAAATTCTCTATACTTTGGGTTTTGGATGCTGAGGGCTAAAATGAGGAATAAGGGAGAAACAGTGGGCCAATCTGGGTAGGGTCTGAAGCCTGAATAATCTCAAACCCAGAAATCTGAGCTAAGGTAATTCAAGATAGCTTGTCATAAGCAAACCTAAATCTTCAATGAAGATGTATAGCATCATCCAAGTCTTCAAATTACTTTAATTATTTTTCTTTAAAATGTCCAGCACTCAATAAAAATATAGTCAGGTGAATGAGGATACAAGAAATAAGGACATAGAAGACTGGAACATAATTAATAAGTAGACAAAATTAACATGTTACCACATTATAATAAAATAAAAAATTATAAAAACAAAGAAAAAGCAATATACAATCCTAGAATTAAGTAACTAAGTTACTTTTATATAATGTTTGTCATAAAAGGAAATAAACACAAAACATAATTTATAACTAAATATCAACAGCAACTTTGTGTGAAATCCCGAGTCAACAAATTTACCCACATTTAAACTTATGTATTAAATACAATAGAAAACAAGAAATCACTAAAAACAAGAGAATTAATATTTCAACTCAAGAAAGAAAAAGAAAAAGAAACAAAACAAGGTAATTAGGTAGCTAAAAATGAGTAAACTAGAATTTAGATATGGCTAGCAAAACTAAAAGCCAATTCTTTACATATACAAATACATAATACAAAAATATGACATGTAGGAAGAATATCAGATTGGGAACAAACCCCAAAACACTGAAAGAAAAAGGAAGAAAGTAACATAAATGTAAATAATCCAAAGGAGTCAAAAAGTGTTTATGAGAAAAACCTGTATATAACTCAATAGTAAATTAGAAAAACTAGATGAACTGGATAAAAATAATAAAAAATGATCCATGGATATAGAAAATCTGAGTACACATCAATAACCACATAAGAATTTTAAATTTGAATTCAATGCCTGTGCTCATAAAATGCAATAGATTCTGATGACTGATGGTATTACTGGCAAGATCACTCAAATCATTAAAAAATACATAGTTCTAATCATACATAACTGTTGTTGAACATGTAAAATATGGAAATCTACCCAAGTCATTTTACAAAGTTAAATTAACTCAGATAACAAAACTGACATAGAGAACTCAGGAAAAAAATTAACTCATAAAAAAATTGTCAAAGACAGCTCAGGCAAACTAAGCCAATCTCATGAACAAAGAGGTACATTTAAAAAATAAACTAGTAACAACACTGAATCTAGCTATATATTTAAGGACTAAGAAATTATGACCCCACAAATGCAGAAATAGTTCAACATTAGAAAATCTATTTTAAGACTCTTTATTAAAACTCTCTAAAATCAGATGGCTCTTCTTTACTAAAGGTATTTACCAGAAATCCATAGAAATATGCTTAATAAAAACTAGAAGCACTCTCAATAAACTTTGAAAAAAGATAATTGTTTTCAAATTGTGATACTCAGCTCCTACTGATTAGTTTTTAAAAAATGATACAATAGAAAAGCAAGAGGTAATACATTATATGTAGAGACCAAAACCATACACCTAGAAATCCAATATTATCTACTGAAAAGCTATTAGATATTTTCTATAAGATTATTATTAATTTATTGGAATCAATACTTTGCTATTTAAGTATATGTATATGTGTACATACATATGTATGTATATACATATGCATCAGTATTAACCATTTAGAAAATGTCACAGAAAATACTCCTATTTATAATATCAACAAAACTTTTAAAGTTCTGAGGAAATTACTTAACAAGAAATATGCAAGACCTTTTAAGAAAAAACAATGAAACTACAGAAGTTCATAAAAAAGAATATATAGCATGTTCAAATATATAAGGATTCATTGTAAATATGATTAAATGGTGCATCAGATTTCCTGAAAACACCTGGAAATGCTGGGTAAAAGAGAACAAACATCCTTTTTAAAGTATACCACAGTTAAAAGAAAGTAAAGTAGACCCAAAGGACACACCATGAAATGAGAACGAGAAACTAGAAGTAAACATGCTTTTTAGACACAGCTACCCTCAGGACATTTGGTGACTTCAACTACCTAACAATTTGTATCTTAATGGCCTGAAAAGATGCAAGACAAAGCCGTGGGCCCACAAAAGGTCAGGTATTAGCACTGTATCTCTTAAAAAAATCAGAACTATCCTAGCAAAGGAAAAAAATCCAGGTGACCTCAAAGGAAAATGACAAGAAACATTTCAGTCTTGACCTCGATTCTCAATAAAAAGGAGAAAAATGCTATGATAATTCATCATTACACAAGAGCTCCCATGCATACAAGAAACTGCAGAATTAGACCAGTTTCTCAGAAACTGGAATTGTTGAATAAGACATATAAATGTTTGAACTATATGAAAATATAAAATATAAAATCAAAAGAGATAGAGAGTATACAGAAGTAAAAATAACCTAGGATCTAGGAGAGGAGGAAAATGTTTAAAGTTCTAGAAATAAAATAATGTAACCAATTATATTAAAATCCTAAGAAAAAAATCTTAAAAGCAGCCAGAGAGAAAATACAGATTACTTACAAAAGGAACAACAATGAAACAGATGGCAGACTTCTCAAGAGCAACAGAAGCCAGAAGACAGTGGAATAATATCTTCAGAGTGCTAAGAAAAAAATAATTGTCAGTATAGAATTCTATATCCAGTTAAATCAGGCAAGAATGAAAGTGAAACAAGGTTATTTTGCAACAGCAACAAAAATAAAACAGAGAGCATTTACTAACAGGCCTTGCTTAATGTATTTCATAATATATAAAATGATCCCAATAGGAAGGTATGATGGGAAAAGAACAGTATCAAATAAAAGTACAATCATGTGAATAAATCTAAAAGCAAACATTATCTTGGAGTTTAAAAAGGAAACAACTAAAATATCAGACAACAATAACATATTAGATGGGAAAGATTAATCAAAGTTAAAGCATTCTAAGATCCTTTACATATATTGTCCTGGGAGAGGAAGACATCAACTTTAGCCTTTGTTAGGTATTTGTAAAGTGACACAACAACGATTGATTAAAGGGCCAAAACAGGCAGAAATACTCCTAAAATATTTAAACTCACCAGTAATCACATGTTATTCTATTTTTAATCTACAAATTGACAAAGATATTTTTAATTGATAATATCTAGTGTTGGTAAAAGTACAGAAAGAGTAAAGTCATACACTGCTGGTACATTCCCAATAAGCATTTTGTGACAATGAAATATATATTTGATACAGAGATGTCAATATCTTACCTCTAAGAACCTCAACTCACTGTTACAATAGTCACCAATTTCAAGGTATATTCTCCTTTATATCTGTGTTTTTAAACTTGGCTTTAAAATCCTAGATGTGAAAGTGGGGCATATAGTTTATTGCAAGACCTATGCAAAGTAGTATGTATATCAAATTTTATGAGGATTAAATAATTATGTTTTAATATTAAAATATTTAATATCCAATAAAATATTTGGTTTCCATTAACTATGCAGATTTTTTCATGTATTATAATTAATAAAAACTATAAAACTGCATTTGTATTAAAAGAAATGAAGTGCATGGGATAAAAATTAAAGATAACCACAAAAAATATTGTATGTTTTCTAAACTTAAGAGAAAATGGACTTAAAAAAACAAAAACATCCTAAGGAGAGTAAAAAGGAAGTATATTAGAAGATTAAAAGAATTAACAAAAAGTACAAAATAGGGGAGAAATAAGTCCAAGTGCATTGGCAGTAACAAATGGAGTCAACCTTCAAATTAAAAAAATAAATTCTCAGATAATAATATACTGCAGTGATTACCAAACATGTCTGAACATTTGGACAACTTAAGGAAGTTCAAAAAATATTTGTATCCCATACCCAGACACTGATTTAATTGGCCTGCAGTGTGATCTGGGATCTGAAATTTTTAAAAGGACCCCAGGAAGTGTGAAAATCATTTCCATATTTTTTCTCCAAAGTGCCAACTGACACTGCCATCAGTAAGGTATAGAGCACTTACAAAAACAAAATAGATCTACTCACATATAATTCATATACCTACAGTTCATTCAAAGTGTACAAGTCATAGGTTTTTAGTATATTCCGAGTTGTGTAACAATGACCACAACCTAATTTTATAGCATTTTTACCACCTTAAAAAGAAACCCCATGCCTTTTAACAGTCATTTTTAATTTTCCCACTCATTCTCCAATCCACACCCAGCTCCCACCGAGCAGTGGGCAACCGCTTATTTACATTTTCTGTCTCTATAGATTTCTGTATTTGGACATTAATTATAAGTGGAATCAATCATACAGTATGTCGTCTTTGTGTCTTGCTTCTTTCACTTAGCATGTTTTCAAGGTTCATCCATTTTGTAGCATGTATCAGAACTTCATTTCTTTTAATTGCTGAATAATATTCCATTGTAGGGATATACCAAACGTTATTCACCCATTCATCAGCTGATGGGCATTTGGGTTGTTTCCACTTTTTTGGCAATTTTAGGAGGTATATAGCACTTCTGCCTCCAAACATTGTGAACACTTGGTACTGTCAGACTTCTCCATTTTTGCCAGTCTAGGATGTGTGAAATAATTATCGCACTGTGGTTTTAATTTATATTTCCTGATTGCTAATGAGGCTGGACAATTTTCACATTTATTGGCTATTTGCATTTCCTTTCCCTTGAACTGCCTATAAATGTCTTTTGCCCAGTTTTTCAAAAAGATTATTTACCTTTTCTTAGCAATCTGTAGAAGCTTTTTATATTTTAGATACTAATTTCATTGATGTCAATATGCTTTGCAGATACCTTCCCCCAATTCATGGCTTATCTTTTACTTTCTCTGTGATGTCTTTTTCTAAGGAGAATAATTTTCATGCAATCAAATTTATCCATCTTTTTAATTATTTTTAAAAAGACCTAAACAGAATCTCTAGAAATGTCCTATTTCATTCTCTTTCAAATTGTTCTTTTATGAGAACCTCATCATTTTTGTGATTTAGTTTTTCTTTAAACATTTCACCAATAGTTTATATTTACATCTAATAATTCCAGTATGTTGAAATCTTCTGCAATGTCATCTGTTGTTTCTTTAGATTATTTGCCACTCACCTGTGTCCTGTTTCTTTGTGGGTTTCATGATCTTTTGAAAGCTCATCTTTTGTTGATATCAATTTATGAGAATTCTAAAGCCCTCTTAGTTTCCTCCAGGGAGAATTTGCATTTGTTTTGGCCAGGAGTCACAGAGCACCATCTTAGAGAATAAAACTTTGACTCCTTTTTTTTTTGCCTGTTTTTATTTCTTATTCCATCATACACCCTTCTTTAGATAGAATATTCTTCTGTTCCTCCCACAAAGTTAAAGCCACCCCATGTTTTTTACACTTACTACTCCATCTGCCTGGAATACCATTCCCCCAAATACTGACCTGACTCATGCCCTTACTTTAGTTAAGTCTTTGTCCAAATATTACCTTCTTAAGAGAGATTTTTTCCAAAATCTACCAATCTAAAGTAGCCCTCTTCATTTAGCTTATTTTTTACTCATACTACTCTATTCATACTGTTAGGAAAGAGCATAAAACCTAAATGTGATTTATTCCCACTAGGATGTTTAAACATTTTAATAGTAAAGTATTAACAAAGGGCCACATGGTGGAAGCTGCTCAGGCTGAGAGTGGGGGTGGAGGAATTGATAAGGGCCTGGCTATACCTGTTTGAGTTTTTTAAACCTACCAATAAGATTAAGACAAATGTAAGGGAAAGATGTAACTGGCTTAGGCGACGTCCAGGAAAAAATGTGAACCCTGTGGTACTCAGCCAATGAGGAACCAGGGGAGGGACTCGTGCACTAGGAGATAAATTATTGGCGCCAAACTCCCCAGGTGTGCCTGCCCACCAGACACCCGATCTTGCAAGACCGTCATTAAAGCCTCGCTCCACTGTTCTTTGTCTCCGTGTCCACTTATTGAATATGGACCAGTGAGTGTGTTTCTCACAATTTGGGGGCTCGTCCGGGATCCTCTTGCCTGTGTGAGGTGGGGACCCAAGCAAAGTGGGAAGATGCGTCCCACCCGGCTTTGGGCAGCCCACTCAGTCTGGGCATCTCACCTTTGCACAGAAGCCGTTGTGCAGAGACAGCATGACCGATGCAGGGGAGAAAACGCAGGCACTGCAGCAACCAGGCAACCTCGTGCATGAGCCAAGGTAGGAAAACTGGGCTATAAGTACTGCCTTGGTGGTTGGGCATTTTTCAGAGGTTGAATGTGTCTGGCTGAGATGTGTGATCTCGGGGTGTGTGCAAGAAACTTCCATTATGGGGGGTTGAGTACACAGGGAACTCAGACACAGGGACCTCTTGAAGGATGGGAAATACAAATGCTAGGCCTAGGGAAGCAGAGAAAGGGAACCAGATGAGTTCCCTTGGAATTCCCCCAGATAGCCTGCTGGGGTGAAGGTTATGGTATTGGGGGGACACCTCCTGTACTGGGTTAAGGACAAATAAGATAATCAAATTTTGCTGTTTTGTCTGGATTAAAGTTGAATCAGATGAAAACTGGCTTTGCCAGGTTTAAGTTACTTTTTGATAGTAATAAAGCCTCCAGTTCACCCGAGGAATCTGTTGGTTAACAAGGGCGCTTCCCCTATTTTCCCTAACACCGGAGAAGGGAAAGCTAGAGAGGAACTACAAGAGACTTCCCAGGACAAGCTCTGGTGTTGGGAGAGCATTGTGTGTTTTCCTCGGTCCCTTTCCCTGCTGCAGTCGCAGCGGAGAGTTGAGTGGTGGGGACACTGCGGTGAAGCAGAGTGAAAGTCTTGTTTGGAGTTACTGGGGATAGAGAAAGTGCACGCCACCTGGGCAGGGAGGGGGCTCCCTGGGAGGTGGGAGAGAGAAAGTTTTAAGTTAAAAAGTTGTGCACTTTGAGGGTGCCAGCGGCCTCAGAGAGGAGCGCCCCAGGGGTTGGGGGTTCCCTTTTTAAAGATTCTTTAGGAGTATAGCTGGCACCTGGAGGTGTATACTTGTTAGGTGGCTCAAGTATCTGGTGAGACATTATATTTCTTATCAGTCCTCTCGGTAATTCTACAAAATTAGCTTAACACAAGAAATTTACTGCTTTAGTTCCCTCCCAGGATAGCAGCTTCCTGGTTTGGGAGCATATCTGGACTGGCTCCCTTTCTTCCAAGGGGGTCAGAGTTATTGTCTGTTTGCTAATGAGTAAGTTGGGAGTCTTGCTTCTTGACCTCCTGGGTATTAAAATGCAATCTTTGGGATGAATTCCTTCCTGACTTTTGCTATGTTGTTTACGGCTGCGCCTGCATGCTAAATTGATTGCCTGGGTTGCAGACTATTTGATTGGGGTCAGAAGGAAAAACAAATAGCATATAGGTAAAGTTAAAAAAGAAAAGAAGCAGCTGGGCCTGTGTGATTAACATAATAAAGACAGGCTTTGCTGAGGTTCCCTCCTTTATCTGAGGAATATTCAAACATTCCAGGCCAAGTTGCTCCCATCTTTTTGAGCTTTAATCAATTAACTCTGGGTCTTTTTAGTGGACTTTCCTGGCCTTTTTCTCTTTCCACCCCACACAGAGGTGGAAGGAAATATGGCTTTAGTGCATTTGCATCATTCCTCAGGGGTGGAGAGAAGTTCATCTTCATATCAGTGGGTAATTACCTGGACAACAGAGGCTATTCTGTACCTTAGAGGTGAGGAGAGGGCCAGTTTTTAGCTGATGCTAGAGCCTGAAAGAGAGAAACAGCCCCAGACTGCAGCTTGTTAGCAATAAATGGATTAGAGGTATTTTGCCCCAAGATTTCCTCTCCCCAGACTTAGAGTTTCCCCTTGCCTTCTGGGGAGTCCACCAGGAATCCGAAGATGTTTCCACGGAGAGAGGTCCCACTAGGACAAGGGGAAATTTGTTAATGCTCCCCTCACGGGTACTGAGGTGAGAAATTTTAAGCATTGCTAGAAGATCCCCTTGGCCTACTGGACCAACTCGATCAATTCCTGGGACCTAATATATACACTTAGGTTGAACTGATGTCCATCATGAATATCCTATTCCCTGGTGGTGAGAGGGGGTGATCAGGAGTGCTGCTATGTCCATTTGGGAACAAAAACACCCACTGGGCCAGGGTGTCCAGTCAGTGGAACAAAAGTTCCCAAATGTAGATTCTAGATGAGATAATAATAATCTAGGAGATAGAATTAAAATGCAGGATCTTTGAGGGCTAATTATAAAGGGAATTAGGGAATCGGTCCCAAGATCTCAAAATGTTTCTAAGGTGTTTGAAGTCCAACGGGAAAATGAAGAAACTCCAACTGCATTTTTACAGAGACTCAGGGACCAGATGAGGAAGTATTCAGGACTAGACCCAGAAGCTCAGGTAAGACAGGATCTTTTTAAAGTCAATTTTGTAACCAAAAGTTAGCCAGATATTGCTAAGAAATTACAGAATTTAAGTGGATGGAATGAGAAACCTAAAGAGGAATTAGTGAGAGAAGCTCAAAAAGTGTTTGTTAGAAGAGAGGCTAGAAGCTTGTATTTCAAATTGTTAGGGGGAGAGCCAGACCCTCTCCAATGGACCCCAGGGGAACTGCAAATTCTAGAGGAATTGAAAGCAATCCTTAGTCACTGCCCCAGTCCTGGCACTCCCATTTTTAGAAAAGCCGTTTCACTAGTTTGTTACTGTTGAACAAGGTTCTCTGTAGGGGTTTTGACCCAAGCCTGGGGAGGAAAGAAACAACCAGTGGCCTTTATGTCTAAACTATTGGACCCTGTCTCTTGAGGATGGACTGAATGCGTTCAGTCCATCGCAGCCACGGCCTTACTGGTGGAAGAGAGCAGGAAATTAACTTGAAGGAACCCTCATGGTCAGTACTCCTCACCAGGTTTGGGTCATACTTAATCAGTAGGCTGGGCACTGGCTAACAGGTTCTCAAATTTTAAAATATGAAGCAAGTTTACTTGAAAAAGATGACCTGATCTTAATCACAGACACCTGTCTCAATTCGACCAGCTTCCTATCGGCAGGAGAGGCTGAAGGCCAATCAGAATTGAGCCATAGTTACATAGACCTCATAGAATATCAGACTCAGAGTAGTCCATACCTTTAGAAAAATTTGGACAGAAAGAGACCTCATAAACAGTAAAGGAAAGGAATTGTTTCATGAGGAATTAATTAAAGAAGTTCTGGAAAATCTTGTACTTCGAGCTGAGATTTCTATGACACATGTGAATGGTCACCAGAAAGGGTTCTTATGAAGCAATGGGTTAATAGGACTGCTGATGTAGCTGCTAAAGAGGCTGCATCTGAAGATGAAATTACATTTTTGAACCTCACCCCAAATATCCCTAAAATCTCATTGATCCCAAAGTTTTCCGAGAAGGAAATTAAGAAGCTACAGGAGGTGGGGGCATCTTGAGATGAGAAAGGGAGGTGGACTTTACCAGATGGGAGAGAAATGATCGGCCAGCCTATCATGAGAGAGCTGATGAACATGTTACATAGAGGGAGCCATTGGGGTCCTCAAGCAATGTGTGATGCTTTGCTAAAGGTTTATGAGTGTATTGGCATTTATACCATTCTAAACAGGTTTGTAGGAGCTGCATAATGTGCCAAAAATTACTAAGAAGTGTATGAGAAAGCCAGTATCTGGAGGGAGACTCCTAGGAATAAGACCATTCCAAAGTACTCAGATTGACTTTACTGAGATGCTGAAAGTGGGGAAGCTTAAATATTTAGTAGTGGTTGTTGACCATCTCACTGGATGGGTGGAGGCCCACCCATAACAACTGCAACGGAGGATCAGTGATAAAGGTACTTTTAGAGCAAGTGATTCCTAGGTTTAGGTTAATAGAAAATGTTGATTCAGATAACAGGAGTCATTTTACTTCAAAAGTACTACAGGGAATAATGATTATTGTATGAGCTACCATATCTGGGAAGGGCAACAGACTTGCCCACTATGGAAACAAAAGATCAGTTTCTAAGGGAATATGTGCTGGCCATGTCTTCTAACTTATCTTCTCTCAGGCTGAAAGGACTCCTCACCCAGTCTCCCCCACCTTAGTCCTTCACTCACTGCTTCCAGCCTGGGGACCTGGTGTTAGTCAAATCCTAGAAAGATGGACTCCAGCCCAGCTGGGAAGGCCCCTACCAAGTGCTCCTGACTGCAGAGACTGCAATGAGGATGGCTGAAAAGGGTTGGACTCATTACACCAGAGTAAAGATACTGACTAAGGGATCTGGGGACACAACAGAGAATTGGCAGGTGTCCCAAGTGGCTAACCAACCCTTAAGGCTGAAACTAAAAAGAACCTAAAAATGTTAATTTCTATCCTTCTAACTCTGTATTTCATAGGCAAGTCACAGGAAGCCCTAGAATGGGAAGGAACTATTGGTTATCCTGTCAAACTGGTAATCAATATTACTAAAACATCAAGGCCCCAAACCATTAGGTTTGATGCTTGTCAGGTTCTCTCTTGTGGTGACCTAAATGACCAAAGACAGCTTTCTGGAGATAATAAGTATCTCTGTCCCGAATGGACAAATCTTAATAGAATAAAAAAGGCAAGGAGGCCCCCATGTCCATGGAGCAGTGTTTGGTAGACTACCCAGTTTCAAGGGTGGGCAGCCCCTCATGCAGCAGAAAAATCTTTAAAAAGAAAGCTCCACTTAGGTAAAGGAATTCCTCCTGATAATTGCCAAGACAGTGTAACCCCCTTTTATTAACTATACATAAATCTCAAGACTTAGACTCAGACCCTGTAATTGCCCCTCATGTTTACGGACTCGGTGCAGATGTCACTGGAGTAGATCCTGTGGGAAGGTTTGGTCTTAATTTAATTGAAGACAAGATTTCACCCATAGTGGCCACCCCTAATCCTGAGGGAAATAATGAGCCAGAGCTTCCCCATAGTGACCCTAGACTAGTTACTATAACAGAGATAAAAGATCTAAAACAGACTCTTGAAATAGAGATAGGTTATGGAGACACCAATGACTGGGTAGAGTGGGTTAAATTTTCAGTACTCACTTTGAATAAAAGCGATTGTTACGCATGTGCTGCTGGATGGCCACAGGTGCAGGTGGTCCTGGTCCCTCTCAGCTGGGACACAGACCCCACTGGGATGAACTGCATGTTGGCCCTGTACCAGGACAAGGACGCTTGGGGAAATGAGACTTGCAAGAGACTCTTTCATGCACTAAAGAAGTCAGACCCGAGGGCAATCCCCTCTTTTTCCATAGCAAAGATGAATCACTCCTCATGCCTCTCTAGGCAAGGGGAAGGTTTCACAACTCCTGTGGGAAACTTACTGATTTGTACCCACATCCTTAATGTCTCTAAAGAGGGCAACCTCTGGAAATTACACATCCTCTGAGCGGATGTTTAGTGGTACTGTGGAAAGGGGAATGGGAACCTGCGCTACTCGTTGCCACCCAACAGGACTGGGACTTGTGCTTTAGTCCAATTGGCCATTCCATTTACCCTGGCATTTCTCTCCACACCCAATGAAAAAAAATTTTCAAAGAAAATCGCAGATCATTACAAGGATCCTTGATTTAAATGTATACACTGACTCATTAGGAGTCCCCAGGGGAGTCCCTGATGAATTAACTATACACCAGGGATGCTCTCCAACTATCCACCAGCAGGATGGCCTGGGAAAACAGAATAGCATTAGAAATGATGTTAGCAGAAAAAAGAGGAGTCTGTTATGTTAGGCTAAATAATTAGCTGAAAACTCTGGCATCAGTGACCCTTTTACAGACTAGTTGGAAGGATGGTTTGGAAAATGGAAAGGTATGGTTGCCTCTGTTTTAACATCCCTTGTTATAGTTGTGGGAGTTTTAACTGCTGGAGGATGCTGTATCATCCCTTGTGTGAGAGGCTTGACTCAAAAGCTTATAGAGGCAGCCATAAACAAGCAAATACCTGTGACCTACACCCAAAATAATCTATGTTATTAGAAGAAAAATTGAACTATGAAGAAGAGAGTAAAAAGCTATTAGAGAAATTTGAGAAAGGACCAAATGTAAATTAAAATACATTACTGGGAATAAAATCAGAAATTCTTAAATAAAAGGAGGGGGGAACTATTAGGAAAGAGTATAAAATCTAAATGTGATTTATTCCCACTAGGATGTTTAAACATTTTAACAGTAAAGTATTAACAAAGGGCCACGTGGTGGAAGCTGCTCAGGCTGAGAGTGGGGGTGGAGGAATTGATAAGGGCCTGGCTATACCTGTTTGAGTTTTTTAAACCTACCAATAAGATTAAGACAAATGTAAGGGAAAGATATAACTGGTTTAGGTGACGTCCAGGAAAGAATGTGAACCCTGTGGTACTCAGCCAATGAGGAACCAGGGGAGGGACTCGTGCACTAGGAGATAAATTATTGGCGCCAAACTCCCCAGGTGTGCCTGCCCACCAGACACCCGATCTTGCAAGACCGTCATTAAAGCCTCGCTCCACTGTTCTCTTTGTCTCCGTGTCCACTTATTGAATATGGACCAGTGACTGTGTTACTCACAATACTGCTTATCACTACCTGCAATTGTTGCATTTATTAAATAACTATATATTTGTACATACATATGCGTGCACACACACAAATCATTTCCTTTATTATTCTGTACTTATCCCACAAGAAAATGTTTCAGCAGAATGGGAACGTTGTCTAGATCATTACTTCTCCAGTGCCTACTAGAGTCCTTGGCACAGGATAGGCCCTCAATATATGTGTGTATATATATTTTGAATGAACGGATGAACACATTTAAAAGACTGGAGACAATGATATAGAAGTTCAAATACAAAAAAAATCTGGAAAGTAACCGACTTCTAAGTTTACAGGAAAGGGTTGTCACTGGGGAAAACAGCCCCTCCCTTCTTTGAAAGTGGGAAGGATTATCATAGACCAAAGGAAGAGTAGGGATTAGGTGGCTCTCTTAAGGAGACTATGCTAAAAAAAAGCCTTTGTTTTTTTTCTCAAGTCAGAGGTCTTTTTTCCACAAGACTTGGGCCTTGCAGGGGAGTTTACAAACCAATAACTTCATAATGCCTCCAGAGGAAATAAAAGTGAATGGGCAAGACAGTTTTATTCCAGTAGTTTGAAGGGTCCAAATAATAAAGTGAACATCTAGGTGGGAACATCACTTACTAAAGTCTTAATTGATAATCTCTTATTTTCCTACAGTAAAAAAATAAGCTTTCTTAGACAATTACAGGTTCTCCCTGAGCTGTTTTCCAATAAAAGGTGGTTCCAGCATATTCATTCAGTGTAAAACACAAAGTTCTTAAAATGTAATATTCAATTACAAAACACAAATAAGAGATTAATGGAATGTGTTCACTTGAATTGTTAGTGAAATGTACTGATCCACCCTATCACTAAATAAATAAGCTTATCTGTTGTTAGAAAAACCACACCTTTCTTCATCTATTAAAAAAAAAACATTTAGACCTTTAGCAGATCTAAATTGTTACAATGGGTAGCCTGTTTTTCCTGAAAATATCACAAATGTCCCAGAATTCAAATTTTCTTGATTATTAAGGAAGACAGCAAGTAAAATAAGGAAGATCGTGTGAAAGTTAATAAAGGGAAACCTCACTGATATGGTATCAGGAGGCCTGTAGGGGAAGCTCTCATGCCTACCACTCCTCATGTATCTCAGACGGCAACAGAAGAAGAGAGATGACATACTGTTTTAGCTACTTTACAACCCAAAAGGAGGAAGAAAGTTTCCACTTTCCACCACCCAGCAACAGCCCAGCCAATAAGAGACTGTCACAACTCAGCCAAGAAGTCATGACATACAGGACTCGAGTTTACTCCAATGGACTTTTTCTTAAAACAGTCCTCCTAACCAGGCCATTTTCCTCTATAATAGTGTTCCTCTCCTTTGTTCTCTGGTAATGCCTATGGCCTTTATCATAATTTCCATGTCTTAGATTGCAATTCTCTGCTATTCCAGAATAAACCAGCATTTTTGCTGGTAAAGTAACTTTTATTTTTAAGGGTAAAAATAGTTAATTATATTTGAAGAATGGGTAAGATAAATGTGCCCTATGAAACTATCTATGTCTACTTCCAGTCATTTAAAACCATTCCTTTAGAATAATAGATACAGTTCATTAAAAACAACCTTTAAATAACATCAGAGAAAGCAGCCATTCCAAAGGTAGATCCTGAAATACTAGGAGTAGATATCCTTACCTAGTGACACCAAGTTACTATAGTTCTCCAACATCACATCTCTATACAAATCCCTTTGAGCAGAGTCCAGACATTCCCACTCTTCCTGAGAGAAGTCAATGGCAACATCCCTGAACATCACTGACTGCTGAAACAACAAACAAAATACTAATTGTAGAAAAAAAGACAGTGTTTTTTCAATGGAGGGGGAGAAGATGAGGAGCTCTCCACAAAGGAGGCAACAGAAAAATTTAGGAAGCCTTTGACACGGATGATACACTAAAGAAATTGGTGCTTCTGAAGTGCAAGGGTGTTGCTTTTGGAATCCTGTTGCTGTAGGTATTTTCTGCACAGAGAACATCTCATGGATAAGTCTGGGAATAAAGTAAATGCAATGTCCTAATTAAAAAATAGCATACACAGGCAACATGCACAATATGTATCTTATATATCATATATTCTAGGTAAATGAAAGTTTCTCTTCTTCAATAAATAAGAAAAATTGGGGAAATTTTTCTGTAAAATCTTATAAAATAAGATTTATATAAAATTAAAGAATTTATCAAAATCTCAGGTTTGTCATTATCTCAAAATACTGTATCACAAGAATTTTTTTTGTAACCAGTAATTTAACAAATATGTTAATAGACTGCAGAATAGCTCCATCTAATGAATATATCTGACTTAATAAGTGTGCACAATTGAACATTTTTGTTATATAAAAATCTAGTAACCATTTCTTACTTTAGGGAGTTTATAATTCTGAACTTTTGCACATGAATGATAATCTTTCTTGTTAATATTCATCACTTATATGTGTACCTTTTCCTTATCCTAAGTAATAGAAGGTGGAAAAGATAATCCAAACTAACACATTCAAGATTGGCACATAATGTTGAATCTCAAAATGACCCACAATATTGGTGTTTGTCAATTATGGATTCCCTGGGAAGATCCCTGATTTTTCTGTATTCAGTCCCTAATCATATTTCTAATCTTAAAAGCTCACAAAACATGAACTCTTGACGTGTATGGATACTGAGCCCAGTCAAGATCAACTTCTATCTTGTCTAACTAGAACAAAGAAACTTAGGTCTAAAGAGAAGTTCAAAGTTTTCTCATGTGTGGTACCATTTAACACTCTTCTCTATCTTATAAAATCAGGAAATTTGCTTTTGTCATTATCAGTGTCCTAGTCAAAGATGTTAAAGGGATTTTTGAGTAAGTATGTGAATATAGGTTAAACTAGAAAAACATACTTAGAGAAGACACTATCACTTTAAGAATGCCAAAAACCAGGGAACACGTTTAGTTTAGTTAGGGACGAAGTTTCAGAGATGAGGAATGCAAACATGCACATACTCTGTAAAAAAGAGAAGACGGCATAAGGAAACACCAATTTACCTGAGCCATGATTTTTAGAGCTGTAAGAAATGACCAATCCTCCTCTGGATTCCTATCTTAGAGAAGAACAGAGTCTGGAAAAGGCAGAGCAGGGGATGCAGGGGGAGAAAACAAAATCATGAAACCATGCTTTTTGAAAAGTTCCAAATGAGTTAAACTAAAATTATGTTTGTTACTCTCCTCTTCCTGTCTCTTGCTTCCATCATCAAAATACAAATTAAGTTGGAGAGAGACAGTGGTGGTTCTTACCCTGGTTAAACTCAATGCTCTCTATATACAAAGTATTTACAAAAACTTCTCTACCACCTATGAAATGAAACTTATAGATGACACATTTATATACATTATGCCAAAGATAAAGACAATGACCCATTGTTACATTTCAACATATTAAGGAACATACACATACATTAAAAGGCACAAATAGTTAAATGCTTATATTTATAACTAAAAATGAACAAATTTAGACATATGACAACATTCAACAGTACTGCTGACATCTTTTGTTCATATTTGACATTTTGAAATAAATGCTATATATTTATATATGTATGTATTTGTGTGTGTAGAATCAATGAAATTCATTATCTACAAATGGAGACCTTTACAAGTATGTGATATTGGCAAATCAAACATATGCAGTGTTGACATCAATGCCAAGACTTTTAAATGGTTTTTAAAAATTGCAGTAAAGTTCTCAATAAAACAAAGTATAATCCTTTCTAAATCAAACTATGGTAGCATTCCTGAAAGATTTAGCTAACAGTAAAACCACGCAATTGAAGTAAAATAGGTTCAGCAATCTGATAAAAATCATGCCAAAAATGCTCTATGTGAGAGGCTCTAGACTCAGATAATTATAAATACATTTTCTCCCCAGCTATGGTGCTCATTTTTCAGGTCAAAGAACAATACTCTCTGTGCTGCAAGACATCTGGATCAGAGTTGGCAAACTACTGCCCACCAACGATTTTTGTTAATGAAACTTTATTGGATACATGTACACTTACTTGTTCACATATCGTTTTTGGCTACAGTGGCAGAGTTGAATACTTGCAACAGAGCCCATATGACCCACAAAGTTTAAAAATATTTACTATGTAGCCCTACAGAAAAGCTACCTAACCTATGCTCTAGATCCATGGGCTTCAGTCCTTCAAAATCCTTTATCCTTAACCCACTCATTTTAACATTCAAAGCACTCAGATATATTTCCAAAACATCCACTAGGGAGAACTACTGCCCATACAGAGAATCATTGATATAGGTGCCCAATAAATATCTAATCAGAAATTCCACTTCTTCCAGGTGTAGAAAGCTCATTTATGCCCAACTTAGTAACCAAAAATAATTCAGGTAAGATGAAAAGTCAGGATTTCTTTTAAATCCATTATAGAGCTGAAGACACAAAGAAATTTGAATGAGCTCTAAGAAATGCCAAGTTCTTCTTAAGAATATATTTATGGATGCTCCCATCCCTGGCAAAGTTTAAACTAAACTGGAATTACCTTAAAAGTAAATAGTCCAACGATTCCAATAAAAGGACAATGTCAAGACAAGATAAAAAAGCAAGTTCCAACTATATGCTCTACAAGAAATGCACTTTAGATATATAAACACAGATGGGTGGAAAGCAAAATGGTTGAGATACACTAATACAAATAGTATGAATAAGAAAGCTGTGTACCTGTATTAATAGAAGACAAAATAGACCAAGACAAAGAGTAATACAAGAGATAAAGAGGATAAATTTGTCAAGAAGACACAGCAATCCTAAATGTATAGAGATTTAATGACAAAGCATCAACATATGTGATGCAAAAATTGACAGAACTAAAAGAAGAAATAGACAAATCACTCCACAGTTAGATATGGAAATTTAGATTTATCTCAGTAATTGAGAGAACAAGTACATTAAAAAATTAGCAATTATGTATAGGACACTATCAAGTACCTTGACACTTATGTCAGCTGTTAAGAGTTCCATACCGAACTGAAAAGAGCTGAGCTAAACTGAAGAGAGAAAAACTGATCAAGACAAGACAAAATGGAAGGAATAGTCTAGTCTTCAATCACTTACAAATCACAGTATAAGCAAGAGGCTAACACAGAGAAAGCCCTGACTCTCAAAGTTTTCCATTTTTCCCTGTGGAACAGCAGCTAGAGAGGGTTAGATGATTAGCAAAGATGTGGGGAATCATCTCACTGACAAGACAGTACCAAACAACACGTATTTCTCATTTCATGGGCCAGGGCAATTGAGAGGGAGGTGGAGGAAGGGCTGGGAGTAGAAAAGTACTGACTACTGAGTCACAGTGTAAAAAAAGTGTCTTCAAGGCTTTTTTCCCCTTACCCTTGATAAGGAAGTCTTGGCAGAAGTGCCTGGAGAAGAGGTATCCTTATGGAGGGGCTTGGGCTGGGAATGCAGAAATGCATAAGAACATGACTAGTGGCGGGGGGCTTGTGGGGGATGGCTGAGTCCTTGACTGCAACACACTGGCTATTCACTAAGTCTGGAGGAAATAAGTTTCAAAAATATTTAAAAATTGAATCATACAGAGTACATTTTCTGGTGGTTGTCTACGAAGTACTCTTAGAAACCAATATCAATAAAAGGTCTAGAAAAATCCCCAAATGTCTGCAGATTAAACATACAAATAAATAGACCATGAGTCAGAGAATAAATCACAAAAGATATGAGAAAATATATTGAGTGGGGTGGAGCCAAGATGGCGGCATGAGTAGGACAGTGGGAATCTCCTCCCAAAAACATATATATTTTTGAAAATACAACAAATACAACTAATCCTAAAAGAGAGACCAGAAGACACAGGACAACAGCCAGACTACATCCACACATGTGAGAGCCCAGCGCCTGGTGAAAGGGGTAAGATACAAGTCCCAGCCAGGCGTGACCCGAGCACCCCTCACCCCAGCTCCCGGCAGGAGGAGAGGAGTTGGAGCGGGGAGGGAGAGGGAGCCCAGGACTGCTAAACACCCAGCCCAAGTCATCCGCACCAGAGCGCAGACACAGTGCATGCGTGGAGGGATGGAAATTAGGGAAACAGGGTAGCAAGACCTCTGAGTGGGTCCCGAAGCTGATGCCCCTGTGACAAAGAAAAGGGAGTGCTTTTTGAAAGTCTTAAAGAGACAGGGATGCAACAGCTGGATGGAATCAACCCAGGACACAGTCCAGCAGCTGGAAATTCCAGGGAAACCCGGGCGCACTAACCCCCTGGGCAACAGCTCTGAGAACCCT
This sequence comes from Manis pentadactyla, assembly GCF_030020395.1. Lineage (NCBI taxonomy): Eukaryota > Metazoa > Chordata > Mammalia > Pholidota > Manidae > Manis > Manis pentadactyla. Next base: position 15,024,307 of record NC_080033.1, read on the forward strand.
CACGGAGGTAAACAGCCAAACAGACCCCGTCCATTAACCCTCCGGGGCCCCGCCATAGCAGAGAAGCAGCCTGAGGCTGGCCACGCCCTCAGCAAGTGAGCTTCCTCCATACCAGCTGGGCAAGACACACTCAGTCTACACGCAATTGACCAACACAAGCCACTAGGGGTCGCAGTACTCACAGGAAAGAAAGGCCAGTAGCAAGTGGAAAGTTTGGCTCTCCCAGCAGACAGTCAGTAGCACCTATCAACATGAAAAGGCAAAAAAATTTGATCCAGACAAGACTAACCCAGACAGCTACGGCATCTGCGACATCTTCTCCTGAGAAGGAACCTGGGGAGATAGATTTAACCAGTCTTCCTGAAAAAGAATGCAAAACAAAAGTCATAACCATGCTAATGGACTTGCAGAGAAATATGCAAGAACTAAGGAAGGACAATACAGAAATAAAACAAGCTCTGGAAGGACTGCAAAACAGAATGGACGAGATGTAAGAGAGATTAATGGACTAGAAAACAGAGAACAGGAACGCAGAGAAGCTGATGCAGAGAGAGACAAAAGGATCTCCAGGAATGAAAGAATTCTAAGAGAGCTGAGTGACCAATCGAAATGGAAAAATATCCGCATTATAGGGGTACCAAAAGAAGAAAAGAGAGAAAAAGGGATAGAAAGTGTCTTTGAAGAAATAATTGCTGAAAACTTCCCCAAACTAGGGGAGGAAATGGCCTCTCACACCACAGAGGTACACAGAACTCCCATGACAAGGGATCCAAGGAGGGCAACACCAAGACACATAATGATTAAAATCGCAAAGATCAAAGACAAGGACAGAGTATTAAAGGCAGCCAGAGAGAAAAAAAAGGTCACCTACAAAGGAAAACCCATCAGGCTATCATCAGACTTCTCAACAGAAACCCTACAGGCCAGAAGAGAATGGCATGATATACTTAATCCAATGAAACAGAAGGGCCTCGAACGAAGAATACTGTATTCAGCACGATTATCATTTAAATATGAAGGAGGGATTAAACAATTCCCAGACAAGCAAAAGTTGAGGGACTTTGCCTCCCACAAATCACCTCTACAGGGCATCTTACAGGGACTGCTCTAGATGGGGGCACCCTTAAAAGAGCACAGAAAAAAACACCCAACATATGAAGAAGGGAGGAGGAGGAATAAGAAGGGAGAGAAATAATCATCAGACCGTGTTTATAATAGCTCAAAAAGCGAGTTAAGTTAGACAGTAAGATAGTAAAGAAGCTAACCCTGAGCGTTTGGTAACCCACAAACTTAAAGCCTGCAATGGCAATAAGTACATACCTTTCAATAATCACCCTAAATGTAAATGGACTGAATGCACCAATCAAAAGACACAGAGTAATAGAATGGATAAAAAAGTAAGACCCATCTATATGCTGCTTACAAGAGACTCACCTCAAACCCAAAGCATTACACAGTTTAAAAGCCAAGGGATGGAAAAAGATATTTCATGAAAACAACAGCAAGAAAAAAGCAGGTGTTGCAATACTAGTATCAGAGAAAACAGATTTCAAAATAAAGAAAGTAACAAAAGATAAAGAAGCACATTACATAATGATAAAGGGCTCAGTCCAAAAAGAGGACATAACCATTATAAATATATATATACACCCAATACAGGAGCACCAACATATCTGAAACAAATACTAACAGAACTAAAGGAGGAAATAGAATGCAATGCATTCATTCTGGGAGACTTCAACATACCATGCACTCCAAAGGACAGATCCACCAGACAGAAAATAAGTAAAGACACAGAGGCACTGAACAACACACTACAACAGATGGACGTAATAGACATCTACAGAACTCTACATCCAAAAGCAACAGGATACACTTTCTTCTCAAGTGCACATGGAACTTTCTCCAGAATAGACCACATACTAGGCCACAAAAAGAGCATCAGTAAATTCCAAAAGATTGAAATCCTACCAACCAACTTTTCAGACCACAAAGGCATAAAACTAGAAATAAACTGTACAAAGAAAGCAAAAAGGCTCACAAACACATAGAGGCTTAACAACATGCTCCTAAATAATCAATGGATCAATGACCAAATCAAAATGGAGATCCAGCAATATATGGAAACAAACGACAACAACACAAAGCCCCAACTACTGTGGGATACAGCAAAAGCAGACTTCAGAGGAAAGTATATAGCAATCCAGGCATATTTAAAGAAGGAAGAAAAATCCCAAATGAATGGTCTAATGTTACAATTATCGAAATTGGAAAATGAAGAACAGATGAGGCCTAAGGTCAGTAGAAGGAGGGACATAATAAAGATCAGAGAAGAAATAAATAAAATTGAGAAGAATAAAAGAATAGCAAAAATCAATGAAACCAAGAGCTGGTTCTTCGACAAAATAAACAAAATAGATAAGCCTCTCGCCAGACTTATTAAGAGGAAAAGAGAGTCAACACAAATCAACAGAATCAGAAACGAGAAAGGAAAAATCATGATGGACCCCACAGAAATACAAAGAATTATTAGAGAGTACTATGAAAACCTATATACTAACAAGCTGGGAAACCTAGGAGAAATGGACAACTTCCTAGAAAAATACAACCTTCCAAGACTGACCCAGAAAGAAACAGAAAATCTAAACAGACCAATTACCAGCAACGAAATTGAAGCGGTAATAAAAAAATTACCAAAGAACAAAACCCCCGGGCCAGATGGATTTACCTCGGAACTTTATCAGACATACAGGGAAGACATAATACCCATTCTCCTTAAAGTTTTCCAAAAAATAGAAGAGGAGGGAATACTTCCAAACTCATTCTATGAAGTCAACATCACCCTAATACCAAAACCAGGCAAACACCTCACCAAAAAAGAAAACTACAGACCAATATCCCTGATGAACGTAGATGCAAAAATACTCAACAAAATATTAGCAAAGCGAATTCAAAAATACAACAAAATGATTGTACACCATGACCAAGTGGGATTCATTCCAGGGATGCAAGGATGGTACAACATTCAAAAATCCATCAACATCATCCACCACATCAACAAAAAGAAAGACAAAAACCACATGATTATCTCCATAGATGCTGAAAAAGCATTTGACAAAATTCAACATCCATTCATGATGAAAACTCTCAGTAAAATGGGAATAGAGGGCAAGTACCTCAACATAATAAAGGCCATATATCATAAACCCAGAGCCAACATTATACTGAACAGCGAGAAGCTGAAAGCTTTTCCTCTGAGATTGGGAACAAGACAGGGATGCCCACTCTCCCCACTGTTATTTAACGTAGTACTGGAGGTCCTAGCCATGGCAATTAGACAAAACAAAGAAATAAAGGAATCCAGATTGGTAAAGAAGAAGTTAAACTGTCACTATTTGCAGATGACATGATACTGTACATAAAAAACTCTAAAGACTCCACTCCAAAACTACTAGAACTGATATTGGAATACAGCAAAGTTGCAGGATACAAAATTAACACACACAAATCTGTAGCTTTCCTATACACTAACAATGAACCAATAGAAAGAGAAATCAGGAAAACAATTCCATTCACAATAGCATCATAAAAAATAAAATACCTAGGAATAAACCTAACCAAAGAAGTGAAAGACCTATACTCTGAAAACTACAAGTCACTCTTAAGAGAAATTAAAGGGGACACTAACAAATGGAAAATCATCCCATGCTCGTAGCTAGGAAGAATTAATATCATCAAAATGGCCATCCTGCCCAAAGCAATATACAGATTTGATACAATCCCTATCAAATTAACAGCAACATTCTTCAATGAACTGGAACAAATAATTCAAAAATTCATATGGAACCACCAAAGACCCCGAATAGCCAAAGCAATCCTGAGGAAGAAGAATAAAGTAGGGGGGATCTCATCCCCAACTTCAAGGTCTACTATAAAGCCATAGTAATCAAGACAATTTGGTACTGGCACAAGAACAGAGCCACAGACCAGTGGAACAGAGTAGAGACTCCAGACATTAACCCAAACATATATGGTCAATTAATATTTGATAAAGGAGCCATGGACATACAATGGCGAAATGTCAGTCTCTTCAACAGTTGGTGCTGGCAAAACTGGACAGCTACATGTAGGAGAATGAAACTGGACCATTGTCTAACCCCATATACAAAAGAAAATTCAAAATGGATCAAAGACCTGAATGTAAGTCATGAAACCATTAAACTCTTGGAAAAAAACATAGGCAAAAACCTCTTAGACATAAACATGAGTGACCTCTTCTTGAACATATCTCCCCGGGCAAGGAAAACAACAGCAAAAATGAACAAGTGGGACTATTTTAAGCTGAAAAGCTTCTGTACAGCAAAAGACACCATCAATAGGACAAAAAGGAACCCTACAGTATGGGAGAATATATTTGTAAATGACATATCCGATAAAGGCTTGACGTCCAAAGTATATAAAGAGCTCACACGCCTCAACAAACAAAAAACAAATAATCCAATTAAAAAATGGGCAGAGGAGCTTAACAGACAGTTCTCCAAAAAAGAAATACAGATGGCCAAGAGACATATGAAAAGATGCTACACATCGCGAATTATCAGAGAAATGCAAATTAAAACTACAATGAGGTATCACCTCACACCAGTAAGGATGGCTACCATCCAAAAGTCAAACAACAACAAATGTTGGCAAGGCTGTGGAGAAAGGGGAACCCTCCTACACTGCTGGTGGGAATGTAAATTAGTTCAACCATTGTGGAAAGCAGTATGGAGGTTCCTCAAAATGCTCAAAACAGAGTTACCATTTGACCCAGGAATTCCACTCCTAGGAATTTACCCTAAGAGCGCAGCAATCAAGTTTGAAAAAGACAGATGCACCCCTATGTTTATCGCAGCACTATTTACAATAGCCAAGAATTGGAAGCAACCTAAATGTCCATCGGTAGATGAATGGATAAAGAAGATGTGGTATATATATACAATGGACTATTAGTCAGCCATAAGAAGAGGGCAAATCCTACCATTTGCAGCAACATGGATCGAGTTGGAGGGTATTATGCTCAGTGAAATAAGCCAAGGGGAGAAAGAGAAATACCAAATGATTTCACTAATCTGTGGAGTATAAGAACAAAGGAAAAACTGAAGGAACAAAACAGCAGCGGAATCACAGAACCCAAGAATGGACTAACAGGTACCAAAGGGAAAGGGACTGGGGAGGATGGGTGGGTAGGGAGGGATAAGTGGGGGGGAAAAAAAGGGGGGTATTAAGATAAGCATGCATGGGAGGGTGGTAGAAAGGGGAGGGCTGTACAACACAGAGAAGAGAAGTAGTGATTCTACAACATTTTGCTATGCTGATGGACAGTGACTGTAAGGGGTTTATAGGGGGGACCTGGTATAGGGGAGAGCCTAGTAAACATAATATTCTTCATGTAAGTGTAGATTAATGATAACAAAAAAAAAAGAAAGAAAAGGGGGATTACTCCCTGATAGGATAAAACTAACTGTAAATCAACGATTAATGCATGCTTTAAATATCCTTAATTTTGATCACTTAAAGGGTGTCAGATGATCGGCTATGGAGGTACATTTTTCTGATAAGATTCCTTTCTCTTAAAAAAAGCAGTTCCTTTGTGGTGACTTCCAATAAGTTTACACAATGGTATAAAGGGCATATCAAAGTGTGGGCAAAAGGTCTGTGTTTATACAGAGGATCAAAGCCTAATTTGGTTACCCAGAAAATGAAGTAAGATACGATATGAAGAACTTCCAACATCAGCACTCTCTGGAAGAGTCATACCAGAAGATGATCATCAAAAAACCTCAACAAAGATCCAGGCACTGCTACAGTTGTAGCTGCATTCATCCCACCGGTTCCTGGACTTGCCATGGGAATGAAGAAGGAGATATCTAAGCTGGCCTGTGCATACTGTAAAACAACAAATTTGACTGGATCTATACTGTTGGAACTCAACCAAGAATTAGAAGTGCAAGTTGTAGTGCTCCAAAATCTTACAACTACAGACTATCTACTGTTAAAAGAACATATGGGATGTGAACAGTTCCAAGGAATGGGTTGTTTTAATTTGGCTGATTTCTCTCAGACTGTTCAAGTACAGTTGGACAATATCCATCATATCACAGACAAATTTTCACAAATGCCTAGGGTGCCTAACTGGTTTTCTTGGCTTCACTGGAGATGGCTGGTAATTATAGATCTGCTTTGGTTATGTAACTGTATTCCTATTATGTTAATGTGTGTGCGCAATTTAATTAGTAGTTTAAAACCTATACATGCTTAAGTTACTCTACAAGAAGATATGTCAAAGAAATAATCAATCTTCCCATGTTTTCTTCTGTCTGCTACCTCTATAGCTTTTCTTATTCCTTCCTAATTACAACCCTTAAATAGAATTCATGCCTCATATCAAATTTACCGAGTATCATTATTCCTCCAAGTGGTAAAGATACCTCAAGACAAATGCTGGGCATAGAAGCCACAGGGCATAAATCTGCAAAGAAGTAAAAAGCTAACCTTTTCAAACAATATGGATTTTCTCTCACTTACCAACTTTACATTTCCCTGTATGGCCCCGGAAGATGACTGGTTAGCCAGAGATGGGTAAGATTCCTCAAGGGAGGAACAACCCAAGACAGGCACAGTCGCAGGGGGGCCATCAGGTGAGAAATTGGGGATCAACAGAGGTGAGGCTTAGAACCTCACCCCCCGTTTTGAGAGAAATCTTCTGCATCCGTGGATGTTTTATTGCCCTTGTCTAGCTTGGATTAACACATAGTCTACAGGCACACACCTGAGCATCTACATCTGCTCTCTTACAACACTAAACTATGTTTTCTACCTTTATCTTGCATCTACCTACCACTTCAGCATTTTATTTAAAATAATAATAATAATAATAAAGGGAGAAATGTGGGATCCACATATAAATCAAGTATAAAAATCAAACGAATATTCATATTTGACCTGATTGTTTATAGTTCATAATGCGTGATCAAAACTGAAAGTTTCTGTGATGACTGCCCTTGTACTGTTCACCATGTAAGAACTTATTCACTATGTAGGAATTTGTTCACCATGTAAGAACTTGTTCGTTATGCTTCAGAAGATAGGAGACTGAAGAGAATTAGGCTTGGGGTGGATTAATGATTGTGCATTGAGCATTGAGTCCCCTATACAGAATTTTATTGTTGTTAACAACCATTTGATCAATAAATATGAGAGATTCCCTCTCAAAAAAAAAGAAAATATATTGAACTGAATAACTACAAAAGCACAACTTACCAAACTGTGTGGGCTGTACCAACAGCATTATTTAAAGTAAAATTTATAGCAATAAATGTTTATATTAGAAAAAAAGCCAGGACAGATAAATGATTTAGGCTCCTACCTTAAGGAGCTGGAAAAAGAACAAATGAAGCACAAAGAGGAAAAGAGATAATAAAAATATACACAAATCCACAATATAAAAAGGATTCAATAAAGAATATCAACAAAGTTAAAATTAGAAATCCCAGTGCTTTTTGGTTCTTATACAAGGTTAATACAATAGAGAAGCCCCTAGCAAGTCAATGAAGAAAAAAAATTACCAGTATGGAGAATGGATTATAGATCTTAACATGCATTAAAAGGATAATACTATTCTATGCAAATAGATTTTTTAACTTTTTTTTCCTTTAGTATCATTAATATACAATTACAGGGACAACATTGTGGTTACTAGATTCCCCCCATTATCAAGTCTCCACCACATACTCCATTACAGCCACTGTCCACCAGCATAGTAAGATGCTTATAGTCACTACTTGTGTTCTCTGTGCTATACTACCTTCCCCGTTACCCCCCTACATTATGTGCAAATTCTAATGCCCCTTTTCCCCTTATCCCTCCTGTCCCACATATCCTCCACAGTCCCTTTCCCTTTGGTAACTGTTAGTCCATTCTTGAGTTCTGTGAGTCTGCTGCTGTTTCGTTCCTTCAGTTTTTGCTTTGTTCTTATACTCCACAGATGAGTGAAATCATTTGGTACTTGTCTTTCTCCACCTGGCTTATTTCACTGAGCATAATACCCTCTAGCTCCATCCATGTTGTTGCAAATGGTAGGATTTGTTTTCTTCTTATGGCTGAAAAATATTCCATTCTGTATATGTACCACATATTCTTTATCCATTCATCTACTGATGGACACTTAGGTTGCTTTCATTTCTTGTCTATAGTGAATAGTGCTGCAATAAACATAGGGGTGCATATGTCTTTTTCAAATTGGGCTGCAGCATTCTTAGGGTAAATTCCCAGAAGTGGAATTCCTGGGTCAAATGCTATTTCTATTTTTAGTTTTTTGAGGAACCTCCATACTGCTTTCCACAATGGTTGAACTAATTTACATTCCCACCAGCAGTGTAGGAGGGTTCCCCTTTCTCCACAACCTTGCCAACATTTGTTGTTTGTTTTTTGGATGGTGGTGATCCTTCCTGGTGTGAGGTGATATCTCATTGTGGTTTTAATTTGCATTTCTCTGATGACCAGTGATGTGGAGCATCTTTTCATGTGGCTGTTGGCCATCTGAACCTCTTCTTTGGAGAACTGTCTGTTCAGCTCCTCTGCCCATTTTTTAATTGGATTATTTGCTTTTTGTTGGTTGAGGTGCATGAGCTCTTTACATATTTTGGATGTCACCCCCTTATTGGATATGTCATTTATGTATATATTCTCCCATTACTGTAGGCTGCCTTTTTGTTCTACTGATGGTGTCCTTTGCTGTACAGCTTTTTAGTTTGATATAGTCCCATTTGTTCATTTTTTGCTTTTGTTTCCCTTGCCTGGGGAGATATGTTCATGAAGAATTTGCTCATGTTTATATTCAATAGAGTTTTGCCTATGTTTTTTTCTAAGAGTTTTATGGTTTCATGACTTACATTCAGGTCTTTGATCCATTTCAAAGTTACTTGTGTGTATGGAGTTAGACAGTGATCCAGTTTCATTCTCTTACATGGAGCTGTCCAGTTTTACCAACACCAGCTGTTGAAGAGGCTGTCACTTCCCCACTGTAGATCCATGGCTCCTTTATTGTATATTAATTGACCATATATGCTTGGGTTTATATCTGGACTCTATTCTGTTCCACTGGTCTATGGGTCTGTTCTTGTGCCAGTACCAAATTGTCTTGATTACTGTGGCTTTGTAGTAGAGCTTGAATTTGGGACGTGAGACCCCCCTGCTTTATTCTTCCATCTCAGGATTGCTTTGGCTATTTGGGGTCTCCTTGGCTCCACATGAACTCCAGAACTATTTGTTCCAGTTTGTTGAAGAATGCTGTCAATATTTTGATAGGGATTGCACTGAATCTGTGGATCACTCCAGACAGGATGGCCATTTTGACATCAATTCTTCCTACCCAAGGGTATGGGATGAATTTCCATTTATTAGTGTCCTTTTTAATTTCTCTTAAGAGTGTCTTGTTATTTTCAGGGTATAGGTCTTTCACTTCTTTGGTTAGGGTTATTCGTAGGTACTTTATTCTTTTCTGATGCAGTTATGAATGTAATTATTTTCCTGGTTTCTCTTTCTGCTAGTTCATCGTGTGTGCATAGTAATATAAAAGATTTCCATGTACTAATCTTGCATACTGCAACTTTGCTGAATTCAGATATTAGTTCTAGCAGTTTTGGAGTGGATTCCCTAGGGTTTTCCATGTACAATAAAATGTCATCTGCAAATAGCGACAGCCCAGCTTCTTCCTTACCAATATGGATGCCTTTTATTTCTTTGTGTTGTCTGATTGCTGTGGTTAGAACTTCCTGCACTATGTTGAAAAAAGCAAGGAGAGAGGGCAATCTTGTCCCATTCTTGATATTAAAGGAAAAGCCTTCAGCTTCTCGTTGTTAAGTATGATGTTGGCTGTGGGTCCATCATACATGGCCCTCATTACGTTGAGTTACTTGCCTTCTATACCCATTTATTGAGAGTTTTTATCATGAATGGGTGTTGAATTTTGTTGACTGCCTTTTTCAGCATCTATGGAGATGATCATGTGGTTTTGTCCTTCTTTTTGTTGATGTGATGTATGATGTTGATGGGTTTTCAAATATTGTATCATCCTTGTTCCCCTGGAATAAATCCTACTTGATCACGATGGATAGTATTTTTTAAATGTATTTTTGAAATTGGTTTGTTAATATTTTGTTGAGGATTACTGCATCTATGTTCATCAGGGATAGTGATCTGTAGTTTTCTTTTTTTGTGGTATCTTTGCCTGGTTTTGGTATTACAGTGATGCTGGTTTCATAGAATGAGTTTGGGAGTATTCCCTCCTCTTCTATTTTTTGGAAATATTTAAGGAGAATGGGTATTATGTCTTCTCTAAATGTCTGATAAAATTCAGTAGTGAAGCCATCTGGTCCAGCAGTTTTGTTCTAGGGTAGTTTTTTGATTACCAATTCGATTTCATTGCTGGTAATTGGTCTGTTTAGATTTTCTGTTTCTTCCTGGGTCAGTCTTGGAAGGTTGTATTTTTCTGGAAAGTTGTCCGTTTCTTCTAGGTTATCCAGTTTGTTAGCATATAGCTTTTCATGGTATTCTCTAATAATTCTTCATATTTCTGTGGTGTCTGTTGTGAGTTTTCCTTTCATATTTCTGATTCTGTTTATGTGTGTAGATACTGTTATTCTCTTAATAAGTCTGGCTAGGGATTTATCTATTTTGTTTATTTTCTAAAGAAACCAGCTCTTGGTTTCATTGTTTTTTTCTATTCTTTTATTCTTATCAAATTTATTTATTTCTTCTCTGATTTTTATTATGTCCTTCCTACTGACTGTGGGCCTCATTTGTTCTTCTTTTTCTAGTTTCATTAATTGTGAGTTTAGACTATTCATTTGGGATTGTTCTTCTTTCTTTAAATAGGCCTGGATTGCTAGATACTTTCCTCTTAGAACTGCCTTCGCAGCATCCCACAGAAGTTGGGGCATTGTGTTGTTCTTTTTATTTGTCTCCATATACTGCCTGATCTCTGTTTTAATTTGGTCACTGATCCATTGATTATTTAGGAGACTGTTGTTAAGTCTTCGTGTGTTTGTGAGCCTTTTTGTTTCCTTTGTACAATTTATTTCTAGTTTTATGCCTTTGTGATCTGAGAAGTTGGGTGGTAGAATTTCAATCTTTTTGAATTTACTGAGGCTCTTTTTGTGGCCCAGAATGCAGTCTATTCTGGAAAATGTTCCATGTGCAATTGAGAAAAATGTGTATCTTGCTTTTGGGTGGATTGTTCTATAGATGTCTGTTGGGTCCATCTCTTCTAATGTGTTGTTCAGTGCCTGTGCATCCTTACTTAGTTTCTGTCTTGTTGATCTGCCCTTTGGAGTGAGTGCTGTGTTGAAGTCTCCTAAAATGAATGTGCTGCATTCTATTTCCTCCTTTTATTCTGTTAGTATTTATTTCACATATGTATGTGCTCCTGTGTTGTGAGCATAGATATTTATAATGGTTATATCCTCTTGTTGGACTAACCCCATTACCATTACATAATGTCCTTCTTTGTCTCTTGTTACTTTCTTTGTTTTGAGGTCTGTTTTGTCTGATACAAGCACTGCAACTCCTGCTTTTTTCTCCCTGTTAGTTGCATGAAATATCTTTTCCCATCCCTTCACTTTTAGTCTGTGTATGTCTTTGGGTTTGAAGTGAGTCTCTACTAGGCAGCACATAGATGGGTCTTGATTTTTTATCTATTCTATAACTCTGTGTCTTTTGATTCGTGTATTCAGTCCATTTACATTTAGGGTGATTATCAGTAGATAGGTACTTATTGCCATTGCAGGCTTTGGATTTGTGGTTACCAAAGGTTCAAGGGTATCTGTCTAACTTAACTTGCTTATTACACTATTATAAACACAGTCTGATGATTCTTTATTTCTCTCCCTTCTTTTTCTTCCTCATCCACTCTATATGTTAGGTGTTATATTCTGTACTCTTTGTGTTTCCCTTGACTGATTTTGTGGATAGCTGATTTTATTTTGCATTTAGTTAGTATTTAGTTGTTCTACTTCCTTTGCTGTGGTTTTATTTTCTCTGGTGGCAGTTGTTTAGCCTTAGGCATACTTCCATCTAGAGCAGTCACTTTAAAATACACTGTAGAGTTGGTTTAATTCCCTCAACTTTTGCTTATCTGGGAATTGTTTAATCCCTCCTTCAAATTTAAATGGTAATCTTGCTGGATACAGTATTCTTTGTTTGAGGCCTTTCTGTTTCATTGCATTGAATATCTCATGCCATTCCCTTCTTGCCTGTAAGGTTTCTGCTGAGAAGTCTGAAGATAGCCTGATGGGTTTTCCTTTGTAGGTGATCTTTTTTCTCTCTCTGGCTGCTTTTAATACTCTGTCTTTGTGATCTTTGCCTTTTTAATTACTGTATGTCTTGGTGTTCTCCTCCTTGGGTCCCTTGTATTGGGAGATTTGTGAACTTCCATGGCCTGAGAGACTATTTCCTTACCCAGACTGGGGAAGTTTTCAGCAATTATTTCTTCAAAGACACTTTCTATTACTTCTTCTCTCTCTTCTTCTGGTACCCCTATAATGCAAATTTTGTTCCATTTGGATTGATCACACAGTTCTCTTAATATTCTTTCATTCCTAGAGATCCTTTTATCTCTGCCTCAGCTTCTCTGTATTCCTGTTCTGATTTCTATTCCATTAACAGTCTCTTCCACCTGATCCATTCTGCTCTTAAATCCTTCCATTGTTTGTTTCATTTCTGTTATCTCCCTCTGAAATTCATACCTTTGCTCTTGCATATTTCTCTGTAGCTCCATCAGCATGCTTATGACTTTTATTTTGAATTCTTTTACAGGAATATTGGTGATTTGTCTCACCAAGCCCTCTCTCTGGCATTAGAGGGATTTTGGAATGAACAAGGTTCCTTTGCCTTTTCATGGCAATGGGAGTGGTCACCAGGAAGTGGCGCATGTGTCAGCTTGGAGAAGTAAGTTCCTTCCTGCTTGCCAGGTGCCTTCCCTGTCTCCACTGTTTGTGCCGGTCAACCACACACAGGGAGCAGGCTCTGGACTAATCCCCTAGGCTGCTGCGGGTGGGACAGCCCTCAAGATGGCGGGGTTTGCAGGGCAGCAGTGCGTGTGTCTGCTGCAAGGACAAGGCCCCTTCATGCCTCCTGGTCTCCATGCCCATCTCTGCTGTCTGTGCCAGCCAACTGTGCGCAGGGAGCAGTCTCTGGTTTAATCCCCAGAGTTGCCATGGGCACAGTGGCCCTCAGGATGGCCTAGGGCACTGTTGGGGTTCGCAGGTGAGTGGTGTGTGTTCTGCCGTGAGAAGAAAGCTCCTTCATGCCTTCCGGTCTCTCCACCCGTCTCCTCTGTCTGTATGGGTCAACTGCGCGCAGGGAGCAGCCTCTGGGTTAAGTTGTGTGGTTGTTGTAGGCGGGGCTGTTCTCCAGATGGTCTGCAGCAGTGACAGTGACAGCCAGTTTGCTTGCAGGTGCCAGCGGGGAGGAAGGAACAGCAGGCTGCTTATTGCCGTGAGGGGCCTTGGAGCTGCGCTGCCAACCAGGTGGATAGGGCACCTGAAGTTCCTTAAAGTTCCCAGCCTGCTGGGATGAGTGTGCCAGGACAATTTTGTCCACCTGTTAAAACCTTGTCCCTTTAAGACTTTTAAAGCACCTCCTTTTCTTTTGTCCCAGCGCAACCAGTTGTGGGAACCTGTTTGCAGTCTTAGTCTTGGATTTTGCTTTTCTGCTCCTCTAATATCCAGAGCACCATGCAATGTGTGTCTGTGCTTCTGGGAAGATTACTAGGGCTGGTTATTTAGCAGTCCTGTGCTTCCACTCCCTCCCAACTCTGATTCTTTTCCTCCCACTGGTGAGCTGGGGTGGGGGGAGTGCTCGGTCCTACCGGGTCACAGCTTTATATCTTACCCTTTTCTGTGAGATGTTGGGTTCTTGTGGATGTAGCCTGGCTGGTGTACTATATCTTCTGGTCACTCTTTTAGGAATAGTTGTATTTACTGTATTTCCAAAATATATATGGTTTTGGGAGGAGATTTCCAACACCCTTCTCATGCTGCCATCTTTTCCTCTCCCCCTCTAAGCCAATAAATTTAAAAATTTGAAAGATGGATAAATTCCTTAAAACACAAATTACCAAAAGTCTTATAAGAACAGAAAACATAAACCCCATTGATATTAAAGAAATTGAATTTTGTAAAACAAAACAAACATTCTGCCCACAGAGAAGGTCAAGAAGGCTTCATCCATAAATTCCACTAATGTTTAAGGCAGATATAATACTATTCTTTCACAAACTTTTTCAGAAAGCAGGAAAAGAAGAAAACAGTTTCTTCAACACTTTGAGACCAAATAACTATGATCCCAAAATGTGAAAAAATATTACAAGAAAAAAAATTATAGCTCAGTATCTCTCATGAACACAGTTGACATACAGAAAAAAGTACTATCACACTGAATCCATTAGACTTTGGAGCCATGAGAATGTTTTATATAAATCATTAAATCAAAATGAAAAAAATCCCTAAAAACTAAGAGCAAAATGAAACAAACCAAGTTGTGCATAATAATGGCAGTATAAATACAGGAATAAAGTGGTTGTTTCAAGAACTTTAAAATAGAGTTATTTGACATAGATCCCTAGTGCAATATAACCTACAGACAAAACTATTAACTGTTTTTCAGTAATTATACTGATATTAATTATATCAGCATTGTTATTCTAAAACATACATACAGTCTAAAATAATTATATACACAAAAACATATCAATGAGGATAAAAGAAGTATGTGGTTATTTAGTCTTGTTAGGAATATAAAAATTTGTCAGACTACAAAAAATATATATAAAGTCAAGAAAAACTGTACATTTACACTCAATTGGAAATATCAGCATAAATTAAGGATTTACTTTTCTCCTTCTAAAAAAGTTATTTAATCAGCTCTGTAAAGGCCTACAATCAATAACAACCAGAAGCAATGAGAACTCCTACTGCTAATTCTGGCTTCTTAAAACTACTTCCCACTGAAAGGAACCAAAGTTCCACTGAGAAGTGGTAGATTTCATGTTTGGAACAGGAAAACGTACAAGATGAGCACAGAACATTTTGCCACACCAGGAAGTTTGGAATCTACCAAGGACTACTGGGGTGATGTCAAAAGGAACCAAAAGGAATCCAAAAGGAGCTCAATAAGCGGAAGTGAAGAAGATCCCACTGGTCACAGATGAACAATTTTGAGTATTAGGAACAAGTGCTATGGAGTGAAACGTATCAAATATATTTAAATTTACAAGTTCATAAGGATAATTTAAAAAGAAAATACAGGATAAACTTTGGAAGATGCTGAAAAATAATGATAGCAAAAATCAAGCTTTTATTCTACATTTTTTGGCATAAACTACACTTCAGAGTAACTAAGACATTGATGAGAGGATGGCTCCATTTATACAAGTATTCCAACCAGATAATAAATTGCAAAGAAATCAGAGAGTATAATTTAATAGCTCCTGATAAAATAACGATTCCAAGTTGAGATGATCAATGGCTAACATCACATAAAGGAAGACAATCAAATATTACATACCACTTATAGATGTACACATTATCATACAAGAAGGATTAATGCACAACAAATAAAAACACACAAAAACTGAACACAAGTCTCTTGAATTAAATACTCAGTTTATAAGATACACAGGATTAGGGGAACATGTTAAATTACACCACATACATGTAATCAACAAAATCCAGAATATGAGTAACTCTATAAGAAGACTGTTTCTGAAACAAAGAGCAAGAAAAGAGAAAGAAAATTTTAAGAAACGTATCACCTATTACCTAAGAGACATTGTTTGGATCTTGATAATAACAAACCATAAAAAAATGTTTATGGGCAATGGGGGAAATTAGAACATTGACCAGGTATTTCATGACATTAAGAGAGTACAGAGTTTTTCTCTTTAGTAGTGATAATATTATGGATTTGTTTTTTAAATAAAAAGTTCTTCTTTAGAAATGTATTAAAATATTTCTAGATGAAATTATATATCTAGAATTTACTTCAAGATAATCCACATTTTTAATTATTTTATTTTTTATAAATATTTTTATTTTGGTATCATTAATCTACAATTACATGAAGAACATTATGTTTACTAGGCTCCGCCGTTCAACAAGTTCCCCCCAAAAACCCCATTACAGTCACTGTCCATCAGCGCAGTAAGATGCTACAGAATCGCTACTCATCTTCTCTGTGTTGTACAGCCTTCCCTGTGGCCACCCCTCCACATTACACACGTTAATTGTTGTGCCCCCTTTCTTTTTCCCCGTTCTTATTCCTCCCTTCCCACCCATCTTCCTCAGTCCCTTTCCCTTTGGTAACTGTTAATCCATTCTTGAGTTCTGTGAGTCTGCTGCTGTTTTGTTCCTTCAGTTTTTCTTTGTTCTTATACTCCACATATGAGTAAAATCATTTGGTACTTGTCTCTCTCCACCTGGCTTATTTCACTGAGCATAATAACCTCTAGCTCCATCCATGTTGTTGCAAATTGTAGGATTTGTTTTCTTCTTATGGCTGAATAATATTCCATTGTGTGTATGTACCACATCTTCTTTATCCGTTCATCTACTGATGGACACTTAGGTTGCTTCCATTTCCTGGCTATTGTGAATAGTTCTGCGATAAACACAAGGGTGCATATGTCCTTTTTAAACTGGGCTGCTGCATACTAAGGGTAAATTCCTAGGAGTGGAATTCCTGGGTCAAATGGTATTTCTATTTTGAGCATTCTGAAGAATCTCCATGCTGCTTTCCACAATGGTTGAACTAATTTACATTCCCACCAGCAGTGTAGGAGGGATCCCCTTTCTCGACAACCTCACCAACATTTGTTGTTTGTCTTTTGGATGGTGGCAATCCTTGCTGCTGTGAGGTGATATCTCATTGTGGTTTTAATTTGCGTTTCTCTGATAATTAGCGATGTGGAGCATCTTTTCATGTGTCTGTTGGCCATCTGAATTTCTTTTTTAGAGAACTGTCTGTTCAGCTCCTCTGCGCTTTTTTTAAAATTTATTTATTTTTATTTTTTTGAAGAACAGTATGTTTACTAGGCTCTCCCATACAACAAGTCCCCCCCACAAACCCCATTACAGTCACTGTCCATCAGCATAGCAAGACGCTGTAGAATCACTACTTGTCTTCTCAGTGTTGCAAAGCCCTCCCCTTTCCCCCACCCCCAACATTATACATGCAAATCATAACACCCCCTTTCTTCTTCCCCGCCCTTATCCCTCCCTACCCTCCCATTCTCCCCAGTCTCTTTCCCTTTGGTAACTGTTAGTCCATTCTTGGGTTCTGTGATTCTGCTGCTGTTTTGTTCCGTCAGTTTTTCTTTTTTTCTTATACTCTACAGATGAGTGAAATCATTTGGTATTTGTCTTTCTCTGCTTGTCTTATTTCACTGAGCATAATACCCTCTAGCTCCATCCATGTTGTTGCAAATTGTAGGATTTGTTTTCTTCTTATGGCTGAATAGTATTCCATTGTGTATATGTACCACTCTTCTTTATCCATTCATCTACTGATGGACACTTAGGTTGCTTCCATTTCTTGGCTATTGTAAATAGTGCTGCGATAAACATAGGGGTGCATCTGTCTTTTTCAAACTGGAGTGCTGCATCCTTAGGGCAAATTCCTAGACGTGGAATTCATGGGTCAAATGGTATTTCTATTTTGAGCATTTTGAGGGACCTCCATATTGCTTTCCACAATGGTTGAACTAATTTACATTCCCACCAGCAGTGTAGGAGGGTTCCCCTTTCTCCACAATCTCACCAACATTTGTTGTTGTTTGTCTTTTAGATGGTGGCCATCCTTACTGGTGTGAGGTGATATCTCATTGTGTTTTTAACTTGCATTTCTCTGATAACTAGTGATGTGGAGCATCTTTTCATGTGTCTGTTGGCCATTTGAATTTCTTCTTTGGAGAACTGTCTGTTTAGCTCCTCTGCCCATTTTTTAATTGGATTATTTGCTTTTTGTTTGTTGAGGTGCGTGAGCTCTTTATATATTTTGCATGTTAAGCCTTTATTGGATCTCTCATTTACGAATATATTCTCCAATACTGTAGGGTACCTTTTTGTTCTATTGATGGTGTCCTTTGCTGTTCAGAAGCTTTTCAGCTTGATATAGTCCCACTTGTTCATTTTTGCTTTTGTTTTCCTTGCCCAGGGAGATATATTCATGAAGAAGTCGCTACTGTTCACATTCAAGAGATTTTTGCCTATGTTTTTTTCTAAGAGTTTTATGGTTTCATGACTTACATTCAGGTCTTTGATCCATTTTGAATTTACTTTTGTGTATGGGGTTAGACAGTGATCCAGTTTCATTCTCTTACATGTAGCTGTCCAGTTCTGCCAGGACCATCTGTTGAAGAGACTGTCATTTCCCCATGTATGTCCATGGCTTCTTTGTCAAAGATTAACTGACCATATATGTTTGGGTTAATGTCTGGAGTCTCTAATCTGTTCCACTGGTCTGTGGCTCTGTTCTTCTGCCAGTACCAAATTGTCTTGATTACTAAGGCTTTGTAGTACACCTTGAGGTTGCAGAGGGAGATCCCCGCCACTTTATTCTTATTTCTCAGGATTGCTTTGGCTATTGGGGGTCTTTGGTGTTTCCATATGAATTTTTGAACTATTTGTTCCAGTTTGTTGAAGAATGTTGTTGGTAATTTGATAGGGATTTGCCTCAAATCTGTATATTGCTTTGGGCAGGATGGCCATTTTGACGATATTAATTCTGCCTAGCCAGGAGCATGGGATGAGTTTCCATTTGTTAGTGTCCTCTTTAACTTCTCCTAAGAGTGTCTTATACTTTTCACGGTATAGGTCTTTCACTTCTTTGGTTAGGTTTATTCCTAGGTATTTTATTCTTCTTGATGCTACTGTGAATGGAATTGTCTTCCTGATTTCTCTTTCTATTGTCTCATTGTTAGTGTATAGGAAAGCCTCAGATTTCTGTGTGTTAATTTTGTATCCTGCAACTTTGCTGTATTCTGATATCCGTTTTAGTAGTTTTGGAGTGGAGTCTTTAGGGTTTTGTATGTACAACATCATATCACCAGCAAATAGTGACAGTTTAACTTCTTCTTTACCGATCTGGATTCCTTGTATTTCTTTGTTTTGTCTAATTGCCATGGCTAGGACCTCTAGTACTATGTTAAATAACAGTGGGGAGAGTGGGCATCCCTGTCTTGTTCCCAATCTCAGAGGAAAAGCTTTCAGCTTCTCACTGTTCAGTATGATGTTGGCTGTGGTTTTATGATATATGGCCTTTATTATGTTGAGGAACTTGCCTTCTATACCCATTTTACTGAGAGATTTTATCATGAATGGATGTTGAATTTTGTCGAATGCTTTTTCAGCATCTATGGAGATGATCATGTGGTTTTTGTCTTTCTTTTTGTTGATGTGGTGGATGATGTTGATGGATTTTCGAATGCTGTACCATCCTTGCATCCCTGGGATGAATCCCACTTGGTCGTGGTGTATGATCCTTTTGATATATTTTTGAATTCGGTTTGCTAATATTTTATTCAGTATTTTTGCGTCTATGTTCATCAGCGATATTGGTCTGTAGTTTTCTTTTTTGGTGGGGTCTTTGCCTGGTTTTGGTATTAGGGTGATGTCGGCTTCATAGAATGAGTTTGGGAGTATTCCCTCCTCTTCTACTTTTTGGAAAACTTTAAGGAGAATGGGTATTAGATCTTCTCTGTATGTCTGACAAAATTGTGAGGTAAATCCATCTGGCCCAGGGTTTTTTTTCTTGTGTAGTTTTTTGATCACTGCTTCAATTTCTTTGCTGGTAATTGGTTTAGATTTTGTGTTTCTTCTTTGGTGAGTCTTGGAAGGTTGTACTTTTCTAGGAAGTTGTCCATTCCTTTAGGTTTTCCAGCTTCTTAGCATATAGGTTTTCATAGTAGTCTCTAATAATTCTTTGTATTTCTGTTGGATCCTTCGTGATGTTTCCTTTCTCATTTCTGATTCTGTTGATGTGTGTTGATTCTCTTTTTCTCTTAATAAGTCTGGCTAGAGGCTTATCTATTTTGTTTATTTTCTCAGAGAACCAGCTCTTGCTTTCATTTATTTTTTCTATTGTTTTATTCTTCTCAATTTTGTTTATTTCTTCTCTGATCTTTATTATGTCCCTCCTTCTGCTGACTTTAGGCCTCACTTGTTCTTCTTTTTCCAATTTTGATAACTGTGATGTTAGACTATTCATTTGGGTTTGTTGTTCCTTCTTTAAATATGCCTGGATTGGTATATACTTTCCTCTTAAGACTGCTTTCGCTGCGTCCCACAGAAGTTGGGGCTTTGTGTTGTTCTTGTCATTTATATTCATATATTGCTGGATCTCCATTTTAATTTGGTCGTTGATCCACTGACTATTTGGAAGTGTGTTGTTAAGCCTCCATGTGTTTGTGAGCCTTTTTGCTTTCTTGGTAAAATTTATTTCTAGTTTAACACCTTTGTGGTCTGAAAAGTTGGTTGGTAGGATTTCAATCTTTTTGAATTTACTGAGGCTCTTTTTGTGGCCTAGTATGTGGTCTATTCTGGAGAATGTTCCATATGCACTTGAGAAGAATGTGTACCCTGTTGCTTTTGGGTGTAGAGTGCTATAGATGTCCATTAGGTTCATCTGTTCTAGTGAGTTTTTCAGTGCCCCTGTGTCCTTACTTATTTTCTGTCTGGTGGATCTGTCCTTTCGAGTGAGTGGTGTTTTGACGTCTCCTACAGTGAATGCATTGCATTCTATTTCCTCCTTTCATTCTGTTAGTATTTGTTTCACATATGTTTGTGCTCCTGTATTGGGTGCATATATATTTATAATGGTTATATCCTCTTTTTGAGCTTACCCCTTTATCATTATGTAATGTCCTTATCTCGTTACTTTCTTTGTTTTGAAGTCTATTTTGTCTGATACTAGTACTGCAACACCTGCTTTTTTCTCCCTATTGTTTGCATGAAATATGTTTTTCCATCCCTTGACTTTAAGTCTGTGCCTGTCTTTGGGTTTGAGGTGAGTCTCTTGTAAGCAGCATATAGATGGGTCTTATTTTTTTATCCATTCAGTGACTCTATGTCTTTTGATTTATGCATTCAGTCCAGTTACATTTAGGGTGATTATCGATAGGTATGTACTTATTGCCATTTCAGGCTTTAGATTCATGGTTACCAAAGGTTCCAGGTTACTTTCCTTACTATCTAAGAGTCTAAGTTAACTCACTTAGTATGCTGTTACAAACACAATCTAAAGGTTCTTTTCTATTTCTCCTCGTTTTTCTTCCTCCTTCATTCTTTATATATTAGGTGTCAGATTCTAAACTTTTTCTCTATCCCTTGACTGGCTTTGGGCATAGTCAATTTATTTTTGCATTTGCCTTGCAATCGGCTGCTCGACCCTCCCTACCATAATTTTCCTACCTCTAGTGACAGCTATCCACCCCTAGGAACACTTCCATCTATAGCAGTCCCTCCAAAATAGACTGCAGAGATGTTTTTTGGGAGGTAAACTCTCTCAGCTTTTGCTTATCTGGAAATTGTTTAATTCCTCCTTCAAATTTAAATGATAATCTCACCGGATAAACTAATCTTGCTTCCAGGCCCTTCTGCTTCATGGCATTAAGTACATCATGCCACTTCCTTCTGGCCTGTAAGGTTTCTGATGAGAAATCTGTTGTTAGTCTGATGGGCTTTCCTTTGTATGTGATCTTATTTCTGCCTCTGGCTGCTTTTAACAGTCTGTCCTTATCCTTGATCTTTCCCATTTTAATTACTATGTGTCTTGTTGTTGTCTTCCTTGGGTCCCTTGTGTAGGGAGATCTGTAGATCTCCATGGCCTGAGAGACTATCTCCTTCCCCAAATTGGGGAAGTTTTTAGCAACTACCTCCTCAAAGACACTTTCTATCCCTTTCTCTCTCTCTTCTTCTTCTGGTATCCCTATAATGCGACTATTGTTCCACTTGGATTGGTCGCATAGTTCTCTCAATATTCTTTCATTTTTAGAGATCCTTTTTTCTCTCTGTGCCTCAGCTTCTTTGTATTCCTCTTCTCTAATTTCTATTTCATTTATTGTCTCCTCCACTGTATCCAACCTGCTTTTAATACCCTCCATCGTGTTCTTTAAAGATTGGATCTCTGACCTGAATTCATTCCTGAGTTCTTGGATGTCTTTCCGTACCTCCATTAGGATGTTGATTATTTTTATTTTGAACTCCCTTTCAGGAAGTCATGAGGTCCATATCATTTAAATCTTTCTCAGGAGTTGTATTAACAATTTTACTCTGGACATGGTTCCTTTGGTGTTTCATGTTTGTATATGGCGCCCTCTAGTGTCCAGAAGCTCTATTCTGGAGCTGTTGAGCCCCTGGAGCAATGTCGGGGGTCGCAGGGGAGCAGTACTGGTGCCTGGGGGGAGGAAAGAGCTGTTCCCCACCTCCTGGCTGCTGTGCCTGTCTCCACTGCCTGAGCCAGTGGGCCAGGCACACAGGTATAAGTTTTTGTCCCAGAGCAGCCGGATACGGATCCCTGCTTTCCACAAGCAGCCGGAATCCCAGTCTCCCCAGGAACTCTGCCTGTATTAACTTTCCATGTGAGTCTCATGAAAGCACCATGAAATGTAGGTTTGTGCTCCCAGTGCAGATCTCCCGAGCTAGGTATTCAGCAGTCCCAAGCCTTCCTCTCCCTCCCTGCTCCATTTCTCTTCCTCCCGCCAGTGAGCTGGGGTGGGGGAGGGGCTCGGGTCCCGCGGAGCCACAGCTCCGGTATGTTACCCCGTTCGCTGAGGTCTGCTCTTTTCTCCAGGTGTGTGCAGTCTGACGCCATCCTCTTTCCTGTTGCTCTCTCAGGATTAGTTGCACGAATTAAATTTTCTAATTGTATTCAGTTTTAGGAGGTAGCCTCTGTCTCTCCTCTCATGCCGCCATCTTTAATGCTTCTCCTCTGCCCATTTTTTAATTGGATTATTTGCTTTTTGTTTGTTGAGGTGTGTGAGCTCTTTATATATTTTGGATGTCAGCCCTTTATTGGATTTGTCATTTATGAATATATTCTCCCACACTGTAGGATACCTTTTTGTTCTATCGATGGTGTCCTTTGCTGTACAGAAGCTTTTCAGCCTGATATAGTCCTACTTGTTCATTTTTGCTTTTGATTCCCTTGCCCCAGGAGATATGTTCATGAAAAAGTCTCTCATGTTTATGTCCAAGAGATTTTTGCCTATGTTTTTTTCTAAGAGTTTTATGGTTTCATGACTTACATTCAGGTCTTTGATCCATTTTGAATTTACTTTTGTGTATGGGGTTAGACAATGATCCAGTTTTATTCTCTTACATGTAGCTGTCCAGTTCTGCCAGCACCATCTGTTGAAGAGACTGTGATTTCCCCATATGTCCATGGCTCCTTTATCGAATATGAATTGACCATATATGGTTGGGTTAATGTTTGGAGTCTCTATTCTGTTCCATTGGTCTGTGGCTCTGTTCTTGTGCCAGTACCAAATTGTCTTGATTACTGTGGCTTTGTAGTAGAGCTTGAAGTTGGGGAGTGAGATCCCCCCCACTTTATTCTTCCTTCTCAGGATTGCTTTGGCTATTCGGGGTCTTTGGTGTTTCCATATGAATTTTAAAACTATTTGTTCCAGTTCGTTGAAGAATGCTGTTGGTAATTTGATAGGGATTGCATCGAATCTGTATATTGCTTTGAGCAGGATGGCCATTTTGACACTATTAATTCTGCCTAGCCAGGAGCATTGGGTGAGTTTCCATGTTAGTGTCCTCTTTAATTTCTCTTAAGAGTGTCTTACAGTTTTCAGGGTATAGGTCTTTCACTTCCTTGGTTAGGTTTATTCCTAGGTATTTTATTCTTTTTGATGATATTGTGAATGGAATTGTTTTCCCACGTTTTTTTTTTTTTTTGGTGGGGATGGAGTAGTGGTGTTGCAGATGAAACATGTTTAGCCATAAATCAATACTTGATGAAGTTGAATGTGGAATGATTTCTGGGGATACATTCAATGTGGTGGGGGAGGGAAAGGAAGGTACAGAACAGTGTACACAGAATGCTTCCTTTTAATTGAAAATGGAGACAACATAAAAATATGTGCATATACATACAAACATACATAAACATATGTTATTTATAAATGGAAGGAGGAAACAAGGTGGAGAGGACAGGAATGGATGCTAGACTTCTCTCAATTCACCTTGCTCTGTAGTTTTGAATTTGGAAATATGTAAATATTTTACGTAATTTAAAAATAATATTAAATCACAGTGGGGGAAAAATAATCCCTAAAACTAGAAAGCAAGATGAAACAACTGAACTTAAGTGTGTCTCTCAAATTGGTGGCTTATCTATATGAAAGGTGTTATTTTAGGTGATTTTAAAAACACAGTAATTTGATAATAGATCCCTAACGGTTATTTTCTACTGAACTCCAAGAAGTCTTGATTGGTTTTTTATATTCACAAGATTAGTAAAAATACTGGTATTGTTATTTTGAATCTCTTTCAATTGAAAAGAAGGCAGAAAAGAAGGAAAAGGAAATAAAGAACAGATGGGACAAGATGGTGGATTTGACCCAAACTGTATTATAATCACATAAATAAAAGTAGCACAAATACTCCAATTAAAAGACAGCTACTGTCAAACTGGATAAAAACACAACATGCCAACAATAAATGTATTATAACTATCAGAACAAATAGGTTGAAAGTAAAAGAATAGATAAAGATATATCATGTTAACACTAATGAAAATAAAGCTGGAGTTGTAACATTAAATACCAGACAAAGTAGATGTTAGAATAAAGAATATTACCAGGGATACAGAATACCATTTCATAGTGATAAAGGGGTCAATTAACATTAGCATACATAATCTAAAACATTTATGTACCTAATAACAAAGCTTCAAAATACACAAAGCAGACACCAATAGAAATTAGTAAAAGAAAGATAAATCCAACAACAGACAGATAATCAGCAGGGTTACAAAAAGGATTTTAACAATATTACCAATCTACTTTACCTAGCTAACACTTACGGGAATACTTTATCCAACAACAGCAGAATACAATCTTTTCAGGTGCACATCAAACCTTTACTAAGATACACCACATATTCTGGGTCATAAGGCAAATCTTAATAAATTTAAAAGAGTTCAAATTACACAGAGTATATTCTCTGAACATAGTGGAACTTTTGAGCTGGTCAAATGGTCATTCATTATACTTTTGTATATATTTGAAAATTAACAAAAGTTAAACACAGAATACTACTGTGTCAAAATAAAACCAGTATCATCTCCTTTTAAAAGTCATGAATTGAAAATCCATTCTTCTTCAATTTAACTACCATTGGGAAGCATCTATCAATTAACTGCACAAAGTCCTTGTTCCCAATCTATAGAAAATTGCCTTGCCCCTCCATCATATGAGAAGACTTATCTAAGAAATTTTGAAAAGAAAACAAAGATTCCTATAGCCTAAAAAACAAAGGCATTTCAGGAAACAAAGAAGAACCATCTACTCACCTTGGGATTTGCTTTTGAATGTGTAACAGCCATTCTTTCCTCTGGGCTCTACAATCAGGAAAAGAAAATGGAACCATGAAATAGTAGGCCTTTCTCGGGTATACTCTAAATGAGAACACATCCTGTTCCACTCCTCAACCTCAGTCTACCCCCAATTAACATAGAGGGAAATCAGAAGACTAGAACAGCTTTGTGTATGAGAAAGAAGAGCCAAGGTCACAGCTGTCATGGGCTAGAATTTATTTCTGGATTCAAAGGTGGAGATGGGTCCCTGCAGTAGAGTGCTACAAGTTCTAAAGTGTTTGAAAAGAGAAGACGGCAGAATAGGAAGGCAAGGTGGAAACCTCCCACACACGCCAAGGAAACAACTACAGGAAATACAACTAAACCTAAAAGTGAACTGAAGACTGCAGAACAGACCACCTACACCTGAGGAAGAAGAAAAGACCACACAGAAAAGGGTAAAGTGGCAGGGCTGCAATCCAGCGGGATCCAAGCTCTTTCCCCTTCCCAGCCCACAGGCAGGAGGAAGAAGAAGTAATGGGGAGGGAATAGGCACCAGGAACTCTGCATACCTTCCCCTGCAGATGTGCTCTAGGAACACAAGTCCACATTGCACTGGGTTCTGGTGATTAGCAGGACTGGACACCAGGGACAGTGGGAACACTCTGGGAGGCTGAGAAACCAGCCACCTGTGGAGGACAGGCATGCTCCACTGTTTCTGCCGAGACCCAACACAGAGGCAGCAGTTTAAAACACATGCCACCAGTGGGAGGGGAGACAGAGGG
Organism: Manis pentadactyla; assembly: GCF_030020395.1. Lineage (NCBI taxonomy): Eukaryota > Metazoa > Chordata > Mammalia > Pholidota > Manidae > Manis > Manis pentadactyla. Next base: position 15,050,712 of record NC_080033.1, read on the forward strand.
GTGAAGGTTGGACAGAGCTATCTGCAGAAGAAAGGGCAGGTGGAAGATACCTCCCCAGCCCTCCCTCAGTTGAACAAATTGGGCATTCTTGGGAGTGCCAGATGCTCCAATCCCTAGGCTGGTGGCTCAGCCCTGAGGTACTTCCCTGTGCACTGCTGAAATGCCATCCCACTCAGCTCAGCAGCACAAACTTTGCTGCCTGATGGGAAGAGGGGAAGTCTCCCAGCTTTCAAGGCCCTGTTTAAGCCAAACTGGGAAGGTGCCTGCAGAGCCAGCTCTGAGAGCTCCTTCCTCCCCAGAGATGGTCAAGCCCAGTGCTGCACACCTCACTGCTGCTAAAGAACTCCCTAGCAACTAGCTGCCTCCTGCTGGCACAGAATCCCACTGTGCCTCTCACTACCGCTGCTTGCCCACGCACCTATGCACCCTCCCACAGCCCAGCTCACTGCCACTTCTAAGTACCAGGACACTCCACAAGCTGGGGACTTGCCACTGCAGTGAGTCACTGCACCCTGCCATTGCGTAACTCACTGTGTGACTGCTCCATCCACCCTGTTAACACAGCAGCCCCACCACTGCTGCAGGGTAGCCCTGACCACAACCATCCCAGCAGAATTCACTGCTCTAACCACAAAGGGCCAGCTGAGGCAAACTGCTGTCCTCAGCAGACTGAGATAAACCACTGCTGGCAGACAGACCAAAAGGTGACCCCTACCCACTGCCCACAAACAGCAACTGGGGCTTCACAGTAAAGGAGAACCAGGCACTGAAGAGAAAAGAGTCCTGAGCTTCTGGGACCACAGGATGCCTTCTTTATAAAGCCATTACTCTCTAGATCAGCAAGCATAGAAGAGCCATCTAATACAAAGGAAGAAATACAGAAACCCTGACATAATGAAGGAGGCAGAGGAATATGTTTCAAACCACAGGTAAGATGCCAGAAAGACAGCTAAATGAAACAGAGACCAATCTTTTTGATAAATATTTCAAAGTAAAAGTCATAAATACCCTTATTGATCTGAAGAAATGTATTAAAGATCTCACAGAGGACTTCAACAAAGAGATACAGGATCTGAAGAATACAGCAACTGAAATGAAACATGTAGTGGACAGAATGAATAATAGATTGCTACAAGTAAAGGAGACAATGAAATAGAAATTAGAGAACAGGAATACAATGAGGCTGAGGAACAGAGAGAAAAAAGGATCTCTAGGAATGAAATGATAAAGCTGTGTGACCAATCCAAACAAAACAATATTCTCAAAATAGGGGTACTACAAGGAGAAGAAGGAGACAAAGGGATAGAAAGTCTCTTTGAGGAAATAATTGCTGAAAACTTCCCCAATCTGGGGAATGAAATAGACACTCAGGTCATGGAAGTTCAGGGAACCCATAACAAAAGGAACCCCAGCAAGACAATATCAAGACATAATAATTAAAATGTCAAAGATTAAGGATAAGGGGGGAGTGCTGAAAGCACCCAGAGAGAGAAAAAAAGATTACTTATAAGGGAAATCCCATCAGGCTATCAGCAGACTTCTCAGCAGAAACTTTCCAGGCAAGAAGGGAGAGGCATGAAATATTTAATGTACTGAAACAGAAGGACCTTCAACCCAAAATCCTCTACACAGCAAAATTATCATTCAAGTTTGAAGCAGGGATTAAACAATTTCCAGATAAATGAAGGCTCAAAGAATTTATAACGATTAAACCAGCATTACAGGATATGTTAAAGGGACTGCTGTAAATGGAAATGTTCCTAAGGCTAAATAGTTTCACCTGTGAAATTAAACCCACAGTAAAGGTAGTAGACCAATTAATTACTAAGCACAAAAATAAAAGTAGCAAAACCAACTATAGACAAAATCAATCAATGGATACACAAGAAGTGCAGATTATGACATCTAACACAAAAAGTGTGGAGAAGGAAGAAGAAAAAAAGTACTTGTAGACTGTGTTTAAAATAGAGCAATCAGCAACTTAATATAGACTGTTACATAGTCAGGATGCTATCCTTGAACATTTGTAACCACAAACCTAAAGCCTATAATAGAGTCACAAAGAATTTTAAAAGAGAAATTCAACAACAACCTACAGAAACCATCAATAACAAAAGAAGAGTATAAAAGAGGAAGAAAAGTAATAGAGAGGAGCTATGAAAACAAACAGAAAACAACAAAATAGCAATATGTATATACCTATCAATAATTAAATGTAAATGAACTGAATGCACCTATCAAAGACATAGAGTGGCAGAATGGATAAAGAAACAAGTCCCATATATATACTGCCTATAGGAGACTCATTTCAGACCAAAAAATATACACAGACTAAAAGTGAAGGGATGGAAGCAGATATTTCATGCAAACAATAGGGGGGGAAAGGCAGGAATAGCGATTCTTAGACAAAATAGATTTCAAAACAAAGAAAGAGACAAAGGACATTACATAATGATAAAGGGGTCAGTCCAACAAGAGGATATAACCATTACAAATATCTATGCATCCAACATCAAAGCACCTAAATATATTAAACAAACACTAACAGAATTAAACGGGGAAATAGATTTGCAACACATTCATTTTAGGAGACTTCAACACACCACTCACATTATAGACAGATCAACCAGACAAAAAATAAATAAGGAAACAGAGGCACTGAACTACACATTAGATCAAATGGACTAAACAGATACCTACAGAATGTTCTACCCAAAAGCAGCAGGATACACATTTTTCTCAAGTGTATATGGAACATTCTCCAGAACAGATTACATACTAGGCCACAAAAAGTCTCAATAAATTTAAAAAGATTGAAATTTTATCAACAAGCTTCTCAGACCACAATGGTATGAAACTAGAAATAAATTACACAAAGAACACAAAAAAGCCTAGAAACACATGGAGGCTAAACAACATACTTCTAAATAATCAATGGATCAATGAACAAATTAAAATGGAAATCAAGCAATTCATGGAGACTAAACAAAAATTCAGCAGCCCAAAATCTGTGGGACACTGCAAAGGCAGTTCTGAGAGGGTGGTACATAGCAATACAGGTCTCAAGAAACAAGAAACTAGAACAATCTCAAATGAACAGTCTAAAATCATAATTAAAAGAGACTAGAAAAACAAATGAATCCCAAAGTTAGTGGAAGGAGGGACATAATAAAGATCAGAGCAGAAATAAATAAAATAGAGAATAAAACAGTGGGAAAAAATCAATAAAACCAGGGGCTGGTTCTTTGAAAAGATAAACAAAATAGATAAACCCCTAGCCAGGTTTATCAAGAAAAAGAGAGTACACAAATAACCAAAATCAGAAATTAAGAAGGAACAGTCACAAATGATACTACAGAAATATAAAGAATTATTAGAGAATGCTATGAAAACTTATATGCCAATAAATTGGACAACTTAGGAGAAACAGACAAATTCCTAGAAAAAAACCTTTCAAGATTGACACAGAAGAAACAGAAAATCTGAACACACTAATCACCAGTAATGAAATCAAACTGGTAATCAAAACACTACCCAAATACAAAAGTCCAGGTCCAGATGACTTCACACCTGAATTCTACAAAACACTTAAAGAGCTAATACTCATCCTTCTTAAAGTATTCTGAAAAGTAGAAGAGGAGGGAATACTTCCAAACTCATTCTATAAGACCAGCATCACTTAATACTAAAACCAGGCAAAGACACTACAAAAAGAGAAAGCTACAGCCAATGTAATATCCCTTATGAATATATGCAAAAACCCCCAACAAAATATTAGAAAGCCAAATTAAAAAATACATCAGAAGGATCATCCATCACAACAAAGTGGGATTTATTCCAAGGATGCAAGGATGGTATAATATTCACCAATCAATTAATATCATACACCACATTAACAAAAAGAAGGATAAAAACCACATGATCATCTCAATAGATGCCAAGGAAGCACTCGACAAAATTCAACATCCATTCATGATAAAAACTCTCAACAAAATGGGTATAGAGGGTATGTAATTCAACATAATAAAGACCATATACAACAAACCCACAGCTAAAATCATAATTAATGGTGAAAAGCTGAAAGCTTTTCTTCTAAGATCAGGAACAAGACAAGGATATCTACTCTCACCACTTTTATTCAACATAGTATTGGAGGTCCTGGCCAAGGCAATCAAACAATACAAAGAGATAAAAGGCATCCAAATCACTAAGGAAGAAGTTAAACTGTCACTACTTGCAGATGACTTGATATTATACATACAAAGACTCCACCAAAAAACTATTAGAACTAATTCAGCAATGTTGCAGTATACAAAATTAATACAGAGAGATCTGTTGCATTCCAATATACCCATAACAAACTAGCAGAAAGAGAAATCAGGAAAGCAATTCCATTTACAAGTGCATCAAAAAGAATAAAATACCTAGGAATGAACCTAACTGAGGAAGTGAAAGATCTATACTCTGAAAAATATAAGACAATCATGAGAGAAATTAAAGAAGACACAAATAATTGGAAATCTATCCCATGCTCATGGGTAGGAAGAATTAATATTGTCAAAATGACCATCCTGCCCAAAGTCATTTATAGATTCAATGCAATCCCTATCAAAATTCCAAAAACTTTTTCAATGAACTAGAACAAATAGTTCTAAAATTCATATGGAACCACAAAAGACCCTGAATAGCCAAAGCAATCCAGAGAAAGAACAAAGCTGGGGTTATTACACTCCCTGACTTCAAGTTGTACTACAAAGCTATAATAATCAAAACAATATGGTACTGGCACAAGAACAGACCAACCGGTTAATGGAACAGAATAGAGAGCCCAGAAAACATCCACACATGTACGGTCAATTAAAATACGATAAAGGAGCCATGAATATACAATGAGGAAAAGTCTCTTCAATAACTGGTGTTGGGAAAACTGGACAGCTACCTGCAAGAGAATGAAACTGGGTAACTACCTAACTCCATACACAAAAGTAAACTCAAAATGGATGAAAGACCTGAATGTAAGACATGCAACTATAAAACTCTTAGAAGAAAATGAAGGCAAAAATCTTTTGAATGTAAGTATAAGCATGTTTTTCCTGGACACATCTCCTCGGTCAAGGGAAATAAAATTAAAAATGAACAAGTGGGACTAAATCAAACTAAAAGTTTCTGTACAGCAAAGGACACCATCAGCAGAATAAAAAAGGCAACATACAGTATGGGAGAATATATTCAAAATGATTTATCCAATAAGAGGTTAACATCCAAAATATATAAAGAGCTCATATACCTGAACACCAAAGAAAACCACAAATAACCTATTTAAAAAATGGGCAGAGGCCCTAAACAGACATTTCTTCAGAGAAATACAGATGGCCAACAGGCACATGAAAAGATGTTACACATCATTAATCATCAGGGAAATGCAAATCAAAACCACTATGAGATATCACCTCACACCAGTCAGAATAGCCATTATCCAAAAGACAAGAAGTAACAAGTGTTGGTGAGTATGTGGAGAAAAGGGAACCCTTCTATACTGTTGGGGAAAGTCAGTTGGTGCAGCCACTGTGGAAAGCAGTATGGAGTTTCCTCAAAAAACTAAAAATAGAAATACCATTTGACCCAGTAATTCCACTTCAAGGAATTTACCTGAAGAAAACAAAATCCCCAATTAAAAAAGATATATGCACCCTTATGTTTACCACTGAACTATTTACAATAGCCAAGATATTGAAGCAACCTAGGTGTTCATCAATAGATGAATGGATAAAGAAGATGTGGTACATATATACCATGGAACATTATTCAACCATAAAAAGGAAAGAAATCCCACCATTTGTAACAACATGGACCTAGAGGGCATTATGCTCAGTGAAATAAGCCAGGCAGAGAATAACAAATACCATATGATTTCACTTATTTGTAGAATATAAAAACAAAGCAAAACAGAAGGAACAAAACAGCAATAGACTCAGAGACACTGAGAAGGGACTGGTGGCTACCATGGGGAGGGGTTGGGGTGGCAGGGTGGGGAGGCTGAGGAGGGTAAAGGGGCACAAAAATTCTCAATCATAATGTAGGTTGGTCACAGGGAAAATAGTACAGCATGGAGAATACAGCCAATGATTCTGTAACATCTTCCTATGTTGACAGACAGTAGCTGTACTAGTAGGGTTGAGGATATAACAGTATGGATAATGTTGAACCACTGTATTGTGTACTTGAAACTAAGATTGTTTATCAATGATACTTCAATTTAAAAAATATATTAAAATAATTAAAGACAAAAAAGTGTTATAGGTACTCTCTGGAAGTATTCACATTCATGGAACCTCATTAGATTTTCAAGTGGCCTGTCTTGAAGGTGCTACCTGCTCTAAAATTCTCATTTGAACATCAGGTCTGTGGCTTAGAAATAACTCATATTCTTCACTCAGGGTCTTGAATTTCTGACTTCCTTTCCTGTCACTTCTCTGCATCCAGTACCTTTAAGGCTCTAGGGTGAGTGGGCACCAGGAAACAGCAGGGAACCTACAAATACAATGCCAGTGAACTGATGATACAGAAATGAAGCAAGAAAGGCTATGTGTGAACTGGGGCTGGGAGGTGGGTGCGCAGGAGGGTGGAAGAGGTAGTCACTGTGGTCAGAAGAGAAAGAAGTCCTCCAAGTAGGGCAAAGTCACAGGGGAGTCATGATCCACAGGCTGACTCAGTTCCAGAATGAACCACAAATACCAGAAATAACAAAATACAATTTTACCTCTGTACTCCATTAAACTCCTGTAAGGTCACAGATTATAAAGTACAAAAATAACCACACAAGTCACCCAATCACATCTCCACAGTCACACAGCCAGAGTCACAATCATCAAGTTAATGCTACATTGTCAGACAGCCTAGTCTTAAACAAAATCCAATCATACACAGAGCACACACACAATCACTCAAGCACATCCAAACACCCTGTCAGGGACACATATAGCCCAAAACATCCTTTCACAGCAGCACTTTTACTCTCTTGACACAGTCATGAAAACGGCACACACACGGTCCCACAGTCCCACGCGTGGCACACACAGTCATCCAATCAGATAGTCAGAAAAACACAAACTTAAGTTCCAGGTCAAGGAAACAAGCAGGCACAAACACCTTCTCACATCAACACTTGTCAACACCTCAAAGTCACAGGTAAACCCCTGTAATACACATGATACACAACCTCAAAGTGGCACAAGGACGTCCAAACATCCTGTCACAAGAGCACTGTCGCACATCTATCTCACAGTCATAAGCAAAACCCCAGTCATACGGTATACATACGTACAACCACACTGTCACATAAACACATTCCCAGTCAGATAAGCACACGGTCACACATCACTGTCACACAAATATTATCACAAACAACTCACACTTACACAAACGCTTATTCACAAAACCGGTTGCACATGCCCGTTCGCCCAGTCACCAACACCAGGCAGGCTGTCGGACAACACAAACCCGCAGAAGACAGCCACACACGCATTTCCAGCAAATCTCCTCCGAGCGTTTTCGCCCAGGCATTCCGCGCATCCTCACCTCGACAGAAGGTGCTGTTCAGGATCCAGGATTTGGCGCCCGGGGTCCAAGCCCGACTTCGGGTTCGCCCGCCCAGCGGGAGCCGGGCCAAGTTCCTCCACAGACGCACCTTCTCCCAACGCGAGGCCTCCAAATCGCGCGAACAACCGGAAATGAGGCCGCTTTCGGGCCGCGGCGGCTCTGGGAAATGTAGTCCTAAGCCGGGAAAGCCGCGGCTGGAGGGCCAGATTGCTAAGAGGCCCCGTCCACTAACCTCGGCGCGGTTTCGCGGCGCCCGACGCTAGAACGAGATTTAAAGCGCCCCGGAGATTTCTGGGAGTGCTCGGCTGTGCTACTGAGCAGGCGTCCGGCGCTCTCGGCTGGGGTGGTTGGGGCCTGAGACCAGCGGTAGATGAGTCGTACTGGGGTCTGACGGGACCCCGAACAGGAGCTACTCGCCAGCTTGGCAGGTGCCGGGAGGAGCCGAGACGGTGCGGGGACCCTCTGTGAGCTTTGTCAGACCCTTTGTTGGGTGTGAGACAACGCGAGATGTCGGGCGGACTAGGAGGCCCTCAGTGCCCGGGAGTATGGTTGTTTCGGTGTGTGTGTGATTCTGCCGGCTGTTATACGTGAGGTGATTTCGTACTTGAAGCTGATGGTAATGGCATTTTAAAACTGTGGGATTGACAGAGTAAGTGATCTCTGCTGTCGTGGTTTGTTTTGTGTTCTAATTGATTGTCGTTGCGTGACTGGTGATGATTTGTGTTACATAAAGTGCTTTTCTCTTGCCTGTTTTTCAGTGTCTGTAGGACCTAGACTAGCCAAAGAGCATGTGTATGACTCTAAAAACGATGAACGGTCAGATTATCTCATACTTGAACACTAATTTGATGATCTGGAAAAGGTCAGTGTATCTGGCAAATAATTTAGACATGATTTTTCTATTGGATCAAATGCACATATTAGGAAGAACGCAACATCGTTTTTTTTTTAAGAAAGATTATTTCAAAGGCAGTCCTAGCATAATTGCTTTCTCCCCTGCCACACCCCCCCAAAGTAGGCACCCATTCTTTTCTAATTGGGAGACATTATTGGATTAAAGTTGAGAGGCCATCGACAAATGAAATAAAATAATTTTACATATAAGAAGAGTGAATTTTAGCAGAGTCTAGCATTAGTCAGATTTCCTGAATTCTAGGTCTTGTCTCCATTTTCTGATGAGCAAATCTTCGCTCACAAAGACAAAGGAACTTAAGGCGGTCTGTTATTTTGGTAAGCCTGAACTTGTCTGCACTTACTTTAAAACCTCTCTTTTTTTTTTCTTAATTATCACAGACTTTTGAACTTCTGCACAGAGGTGTTTTGAGTTGTAATTTCACCACTCCCCCAGGGGGAACAAAATTAATAAAACTTATTCTGACTTTGAGAACCTTATACCACCAAATACTTGATCTCTTCCCAGTAATGTGACTGGAGAAGCAGGTTTGGTGACCGGGATTATTGAGTGGATGAACTCGTGTGCATGATCCAGTATACCAGTGTGAAACAAAGATGGTCAAATTGCACTGATTTAGAGTGGGTCAAAGTGGAGCAAGAATTTTGTCAGAATACACATAAAATATAAATTGGATTTTTTAAGAGGACATTTGGTTTCAAATTAGCATGCATCCATCTCAAGCCACATGTATTTCTGGGTTCTCTTTTGGCTTTTGAATAGTTTTGGTGACCAGTTGTAAGAAAAAGAGGCTGTTGTGTAAAAGTGAAAAACAGGAATTGTGAATTTGGGATGAATAGATTCCGTGTGGATGGGCTTCTTGTATTGTTACATTTGTGACATTTTGTATGTTTGGATATAATGTAATTTTTTATTTTTAGAGAACGTATAGGCAGTTTTATTAGATTCACAAAGAGGTACTTTGACCCAAAAAGGTTAAGGCCATTAGAAATACAGACTGCAGGAGCTGAGGATGACTCTTTTTTTAAAGCATACTGTGTAAAATATGTAATGTAGAAAATAGTATATACTTCATGGAAGGATACCCACCAACCTCATGTCAATGGTAACCTTTGGGGTGAGAAAAGAACTTACGGTAAAGAGGGAAAAGTTTCAAAGGGAACTTTCAGCATTACTAATAATCTCTTTTTATTTCTTTACCAGAAAAACATATGGCTAATGTATTTATATTTCAATTTTTTAATTCAAAAGAAAATGGAGACTTTGAAGATTTTGGAAGAAGAAAATGAGCCAAGTACTCCAAACTCAGTGAAAGCAGAGAGAATCCAGACCAACTTGACCCTTAGGAGGACTGCAGAGAGAAAGGAATACTCAAGCAACAATTTTTCGTAGGCCTAAGGTGCCTTGTTTATCAACTGGCAATTTTAGATTTACCCCCTTATGACCCATTTTGACTTTGTAGACCTTAAAGGGTTAGTTATTTCTTCAGCCCAGCAAATGGATTCAGCCCAGTGTTCATAGCTGCCCACGAACAGCATTGGTAAAGTATGTTCTCTTTCCTGGCAAACCATTTTCTTGAGTCTTTGTCAATATTGGCAATTGATTTTGACCTTCTTCCAATAGATTGGGTTTATACCAGTACATAAGGGTCAGACATTTAATCAGAGATCCTGGGAAAATATTTGAGGCACTCTGATAATTTTATAATTATTTTCCTGAAGTTTTTAATTTGAAAAAATTTAAAGCTACAGGTAAACTAAAAGAATGTTATGATTCACTGTAAATGCTTCACCTAGATTCACCAGGTTTTAACATTTTGTACCATTCGCTTAAACTCTCTGCTCCTATTTACATATTTTTGTTTGTATTTATTAGTAAGCTGCAGACATCATATGCTTCACCACCAAATATTTCAGTGTGCATCTCTAAGAACCAAGGGGTTGACCTGTATAACCTCAATATCATGAATACACATAAATTTATTCATAATATCATCTGATATATAATCCATACTTAAATTATACCACTTGTTCCCCAGATGTCCTTCCTATATATCCATTTAAAAAATTGATCCACAATTCAAATCAAAGTCACAGTGCATTGAATTGGCTTATCTTTTTTTTTCTTTTAACAACAGACATTTATTTCTCACAGGCTGGGAATTCCAAGATCATGGTACAGGCAGATTTAGTTCCTGGTGAGAGCCCCTTCCAGGTTTACAGATGGTGGCTGTTCCTCACATGGCAGAGAGAGGGCATATATTTTTAGGTTCTTTAATGGAAAGTTCTGTTCTCCTTACCTCTTTTGTGTTTTGCCATAACATTTTTGAAGCATTAAAGAGTCTAGAACATTTGCCTTGTAGAGTGTCTAACATTCTGGATTTGTTTGTTTTGTCATAATTAGGTTTAAGTTGAAATGTGTTTGGCAAGAATACTATGGATGGTGGTGTACTCTTCCTATTTTATCATATAAAGAAGCACATAATTTAAGTTTGATCCACTGTTGGTGATACTAAATTTGATCGCCTCAGTTCAAGTCATGTGTGCACCTGAATTCTGCATGGTAAAAGTTACCTTTTTTCTTTGTATGCCAAGAAGTACTCTGATGGGGATATTTTGAGACCATCTCACATAAAACTTTTTACCTAATGGTTTTAGCATCCATTGATGATCCTTTGCCTACTAAATCGGGTTGCAGTAGTGATTTTATTTCATCAATCCTTTTCCCCCCTTTCCCTCTCTACCTCTGTTCTTTCTCTCTTATCATTATGACTCATGGATTTTTTTTTTCCATTTAAAATAATTTACTACAAGGAACTAAGTATTTTAGCCCATTATCACCATTTTTTGTGTTTCTCAGATTATTCCAAATCTGGCCTCACAGACTGACTCCTGTATCCCCGTTTTGTTTTTGAGCACTTCTTTACTTTTTGAGACAGATATTCCAGACTTAACATTGTACATTTCCTGTCCCAGACCTGGAATTAGCCACACTTTCTGAGGAAAACTTTTGAGGTGATCTTTTCAAATATATATCCTTAACATGAAATATTAAGTAATTTGTGGTACACATGCAATGAAATGGTTTATATCCAATAAATTTGGGTTTATAAAGATTTAAAATTTTAAACTAACAAAAATGAATCTTAAAAGTTTATATTGGTGACATCTATATTAATTATTAATGTTCTGTATCATAAATGTGAATGCTGAATAGATAGTATTCCATTGTTTAGATTTACCATAATTTATTTAAATCATTCTTCTCTGATGAATATTATGTTGCCATTTTTTTCAGTATAATAAGTAATACCCCATGAACATTTTTATGCTTTCTTTTATGGATAGCTGTCAGGTTGTTAATTCTGAGATATCAATAAAAAATGAAAGGTTAAAAATGAGGACATTTGTTGAGTTATTATATAAATAGTGTACTAAGTATTTAAGAAAGATACAAAGATGAAAAGTTATTTTTAGCCTAGCAAAGAAGATAAAAGCTGTGCTAAAGTAAATCTACCAGTATATAAAAGTCATTAGCAAGTTACAAATGCATGTTCAGGAAGTTTAGAGGAGGGCTATATTGTTGCTTCAGGGACTGTTGTTGAAAGGGCAAACCAGGGACTGAGTCCATTTTGTTCTGTGTTAAATAACTATGTCCCCAACATTATCCCTTTCTGGGAGAGTCCCCGGATCCTATTCCAGCCAATCGGGACCTGGGCATTCCCCTCACCAGTCAGCAAGAAGCCCGCCAACTCCCCAGCCAATCAGCCAGAGCCAGGACCATCACCCTACCAACTACCCCTAGACCCAGCCAATTGGCCAAGACTGTGCCCCTCACCCCACCAACTGCCCCTAGAGCCCCATAAAACCTTTGTGTTTTTGAAACTCTCTCTCTCTGGCATCTTGCCGCTATGTTGGTGCAGATAGGAGATTGAGCTAGAGCAAGCTCGAATAAAGGCTCTTTGCTTTTGCATCGGTGTTGGCTCTTCAGTGGTCTTCTGGGATTCATGACTTTGGGCATAACATTTGGGGGCTCATCTGGGATCCCAGAGACCCCCAGGACTCCCAACCTGGAGGGCCCAGTGCTGGCTGGTGAGTGCACTCAATTATCTGTCTGTCTGTGTCTCCCTGTTTTCGTTCACTAACAAGCCTGTATAAGCCTGTAGGAGCTCTAATCTGTATCAAGGTTGGCATTGACTTAGGCGGACGTGCTGGTGTGTCGCCAACCAGGGGTCTTGGGAGATGTCCCTGGTCCCCATCAGGAGGACAAAGTCCTCATCTGTGAGGAAAGCCGGCTGCTGCTGCAGTCCGACAGGCCCTCAACTTACTTTCAGTTTTGCCTCCACGGCTGCAGCAAGCTTTTCTCTGTAGGTGCCTGTTTGTTAGTTGTCGTGTTTATCTTAGTCTTGTTGTTGACAGAAGAAATGGGACAGATGCAGATGACCCCCTTGTCTCTCATGACAGACCATTTTTCAGACATTAGGGAGAGAGCTCACAATTTGAGCACGGACATCAAGGGAAAATTTCGTGTTTTCTGCACCTCCAAGTGGCCGTCCTTTAATATTGGCTCACCACCAGAGGGAACATTTGATCTAACCACTCTTTTACAGGTTAAAGATGTCAGGGGAAGAGCTAACAACCTCAGAGTAGAAGTCCCGAAGGGTCGGTGGCAGACTTTTTGCTCTAGCGAGTAGCCAGCTTTCAATGTCGGATGGCCGCCAGAGAGAACCTTATCATTACGTCTCAATCTGTATGTTTGTGTGTCTAAGTGTGTAAATGAAAATATCTTTCTACCTCCTGATGGAATTAATAAAAATTGATTTAAAGACAAGCACTTGTGAAAATTGGGCATTCTAAAACTCCCGGAAAATTCTAATAGAAGATATTAAACAGTAATGCTAATTTAAGCTGAACTGAAAACAGACATGTCCTTATGGTTATCAGCTGCCTAAGTTTACCTAAAGTCATTTAAGTTGATGTTATCTGCTAAGTCTTTCAAGAATAAAATGCTTAGAGGCTTGACTTTGTGTAATGTTCAGTAAAAGTTTTGTAAGTAATCTACCATAGATGTTAGGAATGAGTAAGCTAAATAAGTGTGGCAAATGAACACCTTCATAATTGTGTGTTACAGTGTGTATACCTACTTACAGCCTGGGAATCTTTGTGGTAAGCTAAAACCTTAAAGTTTTGCTAAGTTAAGATATACTTTGTGCTTAGTGAGAGATTGTGCTGTAAAGCTTATGGTTACAAAAATTATAAAATGTGTGAGGCGGAGCCAAGATGGCAGCGTGAGTAGAGCAGTGGAAATCTCCTCCCAAAACCACATATTTTTTGAAAATACAACAAATACAACTCTCCCTAAAAGAGAGACACAACAGGACACACAGGACAACAGCCAGAGTGCATCCACACCTGCGAGAACCCAGAGCCTCACGAAGGGGGTAAGATACAAGCCACGGCCCGGCGGGACCCAAGCACCCCCTGACCCCAGCTCCCGGCGGGAGAAGAGGAGTCAGAGCGGGGAGGGAGAGGGAGCCCAGGACTGCTAAACACCCAGCCCTAGCCATCCACACTACAGCGCAGACACAGTGCGTGCATGGGGTCCTGGAAAATAGGGAAACAGAACAGTAAGACCTGTGAGCAGGTCCCTGCAGCTGGCGCCCCTGGGACAAAAAAAAGCGAGTGCTTTTTGAATGTCTTAAAGGGACAGGGACCCCACAGCTGGACAGAAGTGTCCCGGGACACTTACCCCAGCATCTGGGAATCCCGGGGAACTCTGGGCACTCTAACTCCCTGGGCAGCAGGGCAGCTTGGAGGCCCTTCATGGAGATAAACAGCCTCCCGTCTGTTTCCCCTCCGACGCGGCTCCGCCATATTGGAGCAGCAGCCTGAGGCAGGCCATGCCCACAGCAAATGCAGAGCTAAACTCCGTAGCAGCCAGGCAAGAATCAGAGGCCCCGTCTGCACACAGCTACCCAGCACAAGTCGCTAGAGGTCACTGTTCTCCAAGGAGAGGAAGGCCACAAACCAACAGGAAGGGACGTTCTCCCAGCCAACACTTGCGCCAGCTCCGCAAACTATTTCTGTCACCATGAAAAGGCAGAAAAATTTGATACAGAGCAAATTCACAACCCCTGAGAAGGAGATAGACCTAACCAGTCTTCCTGAAAAAGAATTCAAAATAAAAATCATAAACATGCTGAGAGAGAGACAGGAAGATGGTGGCGTGAGTAGAGCAGCAGAAATCTCCCAAAACCACATATTTTTTGAAAATACAACAAATACAACTCTCCCTAAAAAGACCAGAAGACAGGACAACAGCCAGGCTACATCCACACCTGTGAGAACCCAGCACCTCGTGAAGGGGGTAAGATACAACCCGCTGCCCGGCGGGACCTGAGCGCACCTCATCCCAGCTCCCGGTGGGAGGAGAGTAGTAAGAGCGGGGAGGGAGAGGGATCCCAGGACTGCTAAACACCCAGCCCTAGCCATCTGCACCAGAGTACAGACACAGTGCATGCGTGGGGGTACTGGAAACTAGGGAAACAGGACAGTAAGATCTGTGAGCAGGTCCCTGCAGCCGGCGCCGCAGGAACAAAGAAAAGTGAGTGCTTTTTGAAAGTCTTGAAGGGACAGGGACCCCAAGGCTGGACGGGAGCATCCCAGGACACTTAGCCCAGCAGCTGGGAATCCCAGGGAACACTAGGCACCCTAACCCCCTGTGCAGCAGGGCGGCTTAGAGGCCCCTCATGGAGATAAAGATCCTCCCGGCAGTTTCCCCTCCAACCTGGCTCTGCCATATCGGAACAGTAGCCCAAGGCAGGCCACACCCACAGCAAATGCGGAGCTAAACTACATAGCGGCCGGGCAAGAATCAGTGGCCCAGTCTATGTGCAGCTGCCCAGCACAAGCCGGTAGAGGTCGCTGTTCTCCCAGGAGACGAGGGCCACAAACCAACAAGAAGGGACGTTCTCCCAGCCATCATTCGACCCAGATCCTCAAACTATCTCCATCTCCATGAAAAGGCAAAATCTGAGACAGACAAAAATCACAGAGACAACACCTGAGAAGGAGATAGATCTAACCAGTCTCCCTGAAAAAGAATTCAAAATAAAAATCATAAATATGCTGAGAGAGCTGCAGAGAAATATGCAACAGCTAAGGGATGAAGTCCGGAGGGAGATTAGAGATGTCCAGAGGGATATTACAGAAGTGAAACAAACTCTGGATGGATTTATAAGCAGAATGGGTAAGATGCAATAGGCTATTCATGGAATAGAAACCAGAGAACAGGAATGCATAGAAGCTGACATAGAGAGAGATAAAAGGATCTCCAGGAATAAAACAATATTAAGAGAACTGTGTGACCAATCCAAAAGGAACAATATCCACATTATAGGGGTACCAGAAGAAGAAGAGAGAGAAAAGGGGATAGAAAGTGTATTTGAACAAATAATTGCTGAGAACTTCCCCAAACTGGGGGAGGAAATAGTTGCTCAGACTATGGAAGTACACAGAACTCCCAACAGAAAGGACCCAAAGAGAACAACACCAAGACACATAACAATTAAAATGGCAAAAATCAAGGACAACAACAGAGTATTAAAGGCAGCCAGAGAGAAAAAAAAGCTCACCTACAAAAGAAAACCCATCAGGCTATAATCAGATTTCTCAACAGAAACCTTACAGGCCAGAAGAGAATGGCATGATACATTTAATGGAATAAAACAGAAGGGCCTTGAACCAAGAATACTGTATCCAGCACAATTATCATTTAAATATGAAGGAGAGATTAAACAACTCCCAGACAAGCAAAAGTTGAGGGAATTTGCCGCCCACAACCACCTCTACAGGGTATTTTAGAGGGACTGATCTAGATGGGAGCACTCCTAAAAAAGCACAGAACAAAACACCCAACATATGAAGAATGGAGGGGGAGGAATAAAAAGGGAGAGAAATAATCATCAGGCTGCATTTATAACAGCTCAATAAGTGACTTAAGTTAGACAGTAAGGTAGTAAAGAACCTAACTTCAAACCTTTGGTAACCACGAATCTAAAGCCTGCAATGGCAATAAGTACATACCTTTCAATAATCATCCTAAATGTAAATGGACTGAATGCACCAATCAAAAGACACAGAGTAATAGAATGGATAAAAAAGCAAGACCCATCGATATGCTGCCTACAAGAGACTCACCTCAAACCCAAAGACAGGCACAGATTAAAAGTCAAGGGATTGAAAAAGATATTTCATGCAAATAATAGGGAGAAAAAAGCAGGTGTTGCAATACTAGTATCAGGCAAAATAGACTTCAAAACAAAGAAAGTAACAAGAAATAAAGAAGGAAACTACATAGTGATAAAGGGCTCAGTCCAACAAGAGGATATAACCATTATAAACATATATGCACCCAGTACAGGAGCACCAATATATGTGAAACAAATACTAACAGAATTGAAGGAGGAAATAGAATGCAATGCATTCATTTTAGGAGACTTTAACATACTCATGCCAAAGGACAGATCCACCAGACAGAAAATAAGTAAGGACACAGAGGCACTGAACAATACAGTAGAACAGATGGACCTAATAGACATCTATAGAACTCTACATTGGAAAGCAACAGGATACACATTCTTCTCAAGTGCACATAGAACATTCTACAGAATAGACCACATACAAGGCCACAAAAAGAGCCTCAGTAAATTCCAAAAGATTGAAATCCCACTAACCAACTTTTCAGACCACAAAGGTATAAAACTAGAAATAAATCGTACAAAGAAAGCAGAAAGGCCCACAAACACATGGTGGCTTAATAACATGTTCCTAAAAAATCAATGGATCAATGACCAAATTAAAATGGAGATCCAGCAATATATGGAAACAAATGAAAACAACAACACAAAGCCCCAACTTCTGTGGGACGCAGCGGAAGCAGTCTTAAGAGGAAAGTATATAGCAATCCAGGCACATTTAAAGAAGGAAGAACAATCCTAAATTAATAGTCTAATCTCATAATTATCAAAATTGGAAAAAGAAGAACAAATGAGGCCTAAGGTCAGCAGAAGGAGGGACATAATAAAGATCAGAGAAGAAATAAATAAAATTGAGAAGAATAAAAAAATAGAAAAATTCAATGAAACCAAGAGCAGGTTCTTCAAGAAAATAATGAAAATAGATAAGCCTCTAGCCAGACTTATTAAGAGGAAAAGAGAGTCAACATACATCAACAGAATCAGAAACGAGAAAGGAAAAATCATGATGGACCTCACAGAAATACAAAGAATTATTAGAGACTACTATGAAAACCTATATGCTAACAAGCTGGGAAACCTAGGAGAAATGGACAACCTCCTAGAAAAATACAACCTTCCAAGACTGACCCAGAAAGAAACAGAAAATCTAAACAGACCAATTATCACCAACGAAATTGAAGAAGTAATAAAAAAACTACCCAAGAACAAAACCCCTGGGCCAGATGGATTTACCTCGGAATTTTATCAGACACACAGAGAAGACATACTACCCATTCTCCTTAAAGTTTTCCAAAAAATAGAAAAGAAGGGAACACTCCCAAAGTCATTCAATGAAGCCAACATCACCCTAATACCAAAACCAGGCAAAGACTCCACCAAAAAAGAAAACTACAGACCAATATCCCTGACGAACGTACATGCAAAAATACTCAACAAAATATTAGCAAACCGAATTCAAAAATACATCAAAAGGATCATACACCATGACCAAGTGGGATTCATCCCAGGGATGCAAGGATGGTACAACACCCGAAAATCCATCAACATCATCCACCACATCAACATCAAGAAGGACAAAAACCACATGATCATCTCCATAGATCCTAAAAATCATTCGACAAAATTCAACATCCACTCATGAAAAATACTCTCAACAAAATGGGTATAGAGGGCAAGTACCTCAACATAATAAAGGCCATCTATGATAAACCCACAGCCAACATCATACTGAACAGCGAGAAGCTGAAAGCTTTTCCTCAGCAATCGGGAACAAGACAGGGATGCCCACTATTCCCACTGTTATTCAACATAGTACTGGAGGTCCTAGCCACAGCAATTAGACAAAACAAATACAAGGAATACAGATTGGTAAAGAAGTTAAACTGTCACTATTTGCAGATGACATGATATTGTACATACAAAACCCTAAAGAATCCACTCCAAAACTACTGTAACTAATATTGTAATTCAGCAAAGTTGCAGGATACAATATTAACAAACAGAAATCTGTGGCTTTCCTACACACCAACAATGTGCTAATAGAAAGAGAAATCAGGAAAACAATTCCATTAACAATAGCATCAAAAAGGATAAAATACCTAGGAATAAACCTAACCAAGGAAGTGAAAGACCTATACCTTGAAAACTATAAGACACCCTTAAGAAAAATTAAAGAGCACACTAACAAATGGAAACTCTTCCCATGCTCCTGGCCAGGAAGAATTAATATCGTCAAAATGGCCATCCTGCCCAAAGCAGTATACAGATTTGATGCAATCCCTATCAAATTTCCAACAGCATTCTTCAATGAACTGGAACAAATAGTTCAAAAATTCATATGGAGCCACCAAAGACCCCAAATAGCCAAAGCAATCCTGAGAAGGAGAATAAAGTGTGGGGGGATCTTGCTCCCCAACATCAAGCTCTACTACAAAGCCACAGTAATCAAGACAATTTGGTACTGGCACAAGAACAGAGCCACAGACCAGTGGAACAGACTGGAGACTCCAAACATTAACCCAAACATATATGGTCAATTAATATATGATAAAGGAGTCATGGACATACAATGGAGAAACGACAGTCTCTTCAACAGATGGTGCTGGCAAAACTGGACAGCTACATGTAAGAGAATGAAACTGGATCACTGTCTAATCCCATACACAAAAGTAAATTCGAAATGGATCAAAGACTTCAATGTAAGTCATGAAACCATAAAAAACGTAGGCAAAAATCTCACGGACATAAACATGAGTGACTTCTTTATGAACATATCTCCC
Source organism: Manis pentadactyla (assembly GCF_030020395.1). Lineage (NCBI taxonomy): Eukaryota > Metazoa > Chordata > Mammalia > Pholidota > Manidae > Manis > Manis pentadactyla. Next base: position 15,070,261 of record NC_080033.1, read on the forward strand.
CGAGCAAGGGAAACAAAAGCAAAAATGAACAAGCGAGACTATATCAAGTTAAAAAGCTTCTGTACAGCAAAGGACACCATCAATAGAACAAAAAGGTACCCTACAGTATGAGAGAATATATTCATAAATGACAGATCCGATAAAGGCTTGACATCCAAAATATATAAAGAGCTCATACACCTCAGCAAACAAAAAGCAAATAATCCTATTAAAAAATGGGCAGAGGAGCTGAATAAACAGTTCTCTACAGAAGAAATTCAGATGTCCAACACACACATGAAAAGATGCTCTACATCGCTTGTCATCAGATAAATGCAAATTAAAACCACAATGAAATATCACCTCACACCAGTAAGGATCGCCATCATCTAAAAGACAATCAACATCAAATGTTGGCGAGACTGTGAAGAAAGGGGAACCCTCCTACACTGCTGGTGGGAATGTAAATGAGTACAACCATTGTGGAAAGCAGTATGGAGGTTCCTCAGAATGCTCAAAATAGAAATACCATTTGACCCAGGAATTCCACTTCTAGGAATTTACCCTAAGAATGAAGCACTCCAGTTTGAAAAAGACAGATGCACCCCTATGTTTATCACAGCACTATTTATAATAGCCAAGATATGGAAGCAACCTAAATGTCCATCAGTAGATGAATGGATAAAGAAGATGTGGTACATATACACAATGGAATATTACTCAGTCATACGAAAAAAATAGATCCTACCATTTGCAACAACATGGATGGAGCTAGAGGGTATTATGCTCAGTGAAATAAGCCAGGTGGAGAAAGACAAGTACCAAATGATTTCACTCATATATGCAGTATAAGAACAAAGAAAACTGATAGAACAAAACAGCAGCAGAAACACAGAACCCAAGAATGGATTGATAGTTACCAAAGGCAAAGGGACTGAGGAGGATGGGAGGGAAGGGAGGGATAAAGGTGGGGTAAAAGAAGGGGCATTTCAATTAGCATGTATAGTGTGGGAGGGGGGCATGGGGAGGGCTGTGCAACACAGAGAAGACAAGTAGTGATTTTACAGCAATCTACTACGCTGATGGACAGTGACTGTGAAGGGGTGTGTGAGGGGGACTTGGTGAAGGGGGGAGCCTAGTAATCATAATGTTCTTCATGTAATTGTAGATTAGTGATACCAAAAAAAAGTTGTAAAATGTGTTCATAAAATTGTCAATCTGAAGAATGTCAGTGTAACAGTTTACAAAGCCTACTTCTCAGTGTGCACCAAACTTAAAGTACCTAATGGTTTTAAGTTCTAATTAAAACTATTTAAAGTAATAAAGAAAACATTTCTGCATGCTAAAGAATGTCTTGATAAAATAAAGTAACTTTGTTCTAAGGTACAGCTGTTTATTTAGAGAGAAATCTAAATGTAAAAAGAAAGTTGTAGAAAGTTGTAGAAGTATTTAATATGGTCATGTGTGAGCAAAATTGTAACATTTCCAGAATATCTCGCCTAGCTTTAGTATATCTGCATATCAATAGGTGTTCAGAAGTGGAAAAAAGTATGGCTTTAGTGCATTTGCATCTCACCTCAGGAGGAGTGAAGTTCATCTCCGTATCAATGGGTGATTATCTGGGCAACAGAAAGCTTATCTGTACCTGAGAAGAGAGGGGGAGGCCGAAGTAGTTGCTGCTAGAAGAGACAAGAAAGATGGACTAAGACTGCAGTTTGTGGGCAATAAACGGTTTTTAAACTTTATTTCTCCCTTTGACTTATTTTAGTTTTTTTTAAAATTTTTATTTTGGTATCATTAATCTACAATTACATGAAGGACATTATGTTTACTAGGCTTCCCCATTCACCAAGTCCCCCCAACATCCCCATTCACAGTCACTGTCCATCAACATAGTAAGATGCTGTAAAATCACTACCCATCTTCTCTGTGTTGCACAGCCCTCCCCGTGCCGCCCCAACACCATATATGCTAATTGTAATGTCCCCTTTCTTTTCTTCCTGCCCTTATCACTCCCTTCCCACCCGTCCTCCCCAGTCCCTTTCCCTTTGGTAACTATTAGTCCATTATTGGGTTCTGTGCTTCTGCTGCTCTTTTGTTCCTTCAGTTTTCTTTTGTTCTTATACTCCACATATAAGTGAAATCATTTGGTACTTGTCTTTCTCCACCTGGCTTATTTCACTGAGCATAATACCTTCTAGCTCCATCCATGTTGTTGCGAATGGTAGGATTTGTTTTTTTCTTATGGCTGTGTAATATTCCATTGTGTATATGTACCACATCTTCTTTATCCATTCATCTACTGATGGACATTTAGGTTGCTTCCATATCTTGGCTATTGTAAATAGTGCTGTGATAAACATAGGGGTGCATCTGTCTTTTTCAAACTGGAGTGCTTCATTCTTAGGGTAAATTCCTAGAAGTGGAATTCCTGGGTCAAATGGTATTTCTATTTTGAGAATTTTGAGGAACCTCCATACTGCTTTCCACAATGGTTGTACTCATTTACATTCCCACCAGCAGTGTAGGAGGGTTCCCCTTTCTCCACAACCTCGCCAACATTTGTTGTTGTTTGTCTTTTGGTCTGGGTAGCCATCCTTACTGGTGTGAGATGATGTCTTATTGTGGTTTTAATTTGCATTTATCTGATGACAAGCGATGTGGAGCATCTTTTCATGTGTGTGTTGGCCATCTGAATTTCTTCTGTAGAGAACTGTCTATTCAGCTCCTCTGCCCATTTTTTAATAGGATTATTTGCTTTTTGTTTGTTGTAGTGTGTGAGCTCTTTATATATTTTGGATGTCCACCCTTTATCAGATCTGTCATTTTCAAATATATTCTCCCATACTGTAGGGTACCTTTTTGTTCTATTGATGGTGTCCTTTGCTGTACAGAAGCTTTTCAGCTTGCTATAGTCCCATTTGTTCATTTTTGCATTTGTTTCCCTTGCCCAGGGAGATATGTTCAAGATGAGGACACTCGTGTTTATGTCTGAGAGATTTTTGCCTATGTTTTTTTCTAAGAGTTTTATGGTTTCATGACTTACATTGAAGTCTTTGATCCATTTCGAATTTACTTTTGTATATGGGGTTAGACAGTGATCCAGTAACATTCTCCTACATGTAGCTGTGCAGTATTGCCAGCACCATCTGTTGAAGAGACTGTCATTTCCCCATTGTATATCCATGGCCCCTTTATTGAATATTAGTTGACCATATATGTTTGGGTTAATGTTTGGAGTCTCCATTCTGTTCCACTGGTCTGTGGCTCTGTTCTTGTGCCAGTACCAAACTGTCTTGATTACTGTGGCTTTGTAGTAGAGCTTGAAGTTGGGGAGTGAGATCCCCCTCACTTTATTCTTCCTCCTCAGGATTGCTTTAGCTCTTCGGGGTCTTTGGTGTTTCCATATGAATTTTTGAACTATTTATTCCAGTTCATTGAAGAAAGCTGTTGGTGTTTGATAGGGATTGCATCGAATCTGTATATTGGTTTGGGCAGGATGGCCATTTTGACGATATTAATTCTTCCTAGCCAAGAGCATGGGATGAGTTTCCATTTGTTAGTGACCTCTTTAATTTCTCTTAAGAGTGTCTTATAGTTTTCAGGGTATAGGTCTTTCACTTACTTGGTTAGTTTTATTCCTAGGTATTTTATTCTTTTTGATGCTATTGTGAATGGAATTGTCTTCCTGATTTCTCTTTCTATTAGTTTATTGTTAGTGTATAGGAAAGCCACAGATTTCTGTCTGTTAATATTGTATCCTGCAACTTTGCTGAATTCCGATGTTAGCTCTAGTAGTTTCGATGTGGAGTCTTTATGGTTTTTTATGTACAATATCATGTCATCTGCAAATAGTGACAGTTTAACTTCTTTACCAATCTGTATTCCTTGTATTTGTTTTGTCTAATTGCTGTGGCTAGGACCTCCAGTACTATGTTGAATAACAGTGGGGATAGTGGGCATCCCTGTCTTGTTCCCAATCGCAGAGGAAAAGCTTTCAGCTTCTCGCTGTTCGGTATGATGTTGGCTGTGGGTTTATCATATATGTCCTTTATTATGTTGAGGTACTTGCCCTCTATACCCATTTTGTTGAGAGTTTTTATCATGAATGGATGTTGAATTTTATCGAATGCTTTTTCAGCGTCTATGGAGATGATCATGTGGTTTTTGTCTTTCTTTTTGTTAATGTGGTGGATGACGTTGATGGATTTTCTGGTGTTGTACCATCCTTGCATCCCTGGGATGAATCCCACTTGGTCATGGTGTACGATCCTTTTGATGTATTTTTGAATTCGGTTTGCTAATATTTTGTGGAGTATTTTCGCATGTACGTTCATCAGGGATATTGGTCTGTAGTTTTCTTTTTTGGTGGGGTCTTTGCCTGGTTTTGGTATTTGGGTGATGTTGGCTTCATAGAATGAGTTTGGGAGTATTCCATCCTCTTCTATTTTTTGGAAAACTTTCAGGAGAATGGGTATTATGTCTTCTCTGTGTGTCTGATAAAATTCCGAGGTAAATCCATCTGGCCCGGGGGTTTTGTTCTTTGTTAGTTTTTTGATTACCGCTTCAACTGCATTGGTGGTAATTCGTCTGTTTAGCTTTTCTGTTTCTTTCTGGGTCAGTCTTGGAAGGTTGTATTTTTCTAGGAAGTTGTCCATTTCTCCTAGGTTTCCCAGCTTGTTAGCATATAGGTTTTCATAGTAGTCTCTAATAATTCTTTGTATTTCTGTGGGGTCCGTTGTGATTTTTCCTTTCTCGGTTCTCCTTCTGTTGATGTGTGTTGACTCTCTTTTCCTCTTAATAAGTCTGGCTGGAGGCTTATCTATTTTCTTTATTTTCTTGAAGAACCAGCTCTTGGTTTCATTGATTTTTGCTATTGTTTTATTCTTCTCAATTTTATTTATTTCTTCTCTGATCTTTATTACTTCCCTCTGTCTGCTGAACTTAGGCTTCATTTGTTCTTCTTTTCCTAATTTCGATAATTGTGACATTAGACCATTCACTTAGGATTGTTCTTCCTTCTTTAAATGTGCCTGGATTGCTATATACTTTCCTCTTAAGACTGCTTTAGCTGTATCCCGCAGTAGTTGGGGCTTAGTGTTGTTGTTGTTATTTGTTTCCATATATTGCTGGATCTCCATTTTTATTTGGTCATTGATCCATTGAAGCGTGTTGTTAAGCCTCCATGCGTTTGTGAGCCTTTTTGCTTTCTTTGTACAGTTTATTTCTAGTTTTATGCCTTTGTGGTCTGAAAAGTTGTTTGGTAGGATTTCAATCTTTTGGAATTTACTGAGGCTCTTTTTGTGGCCTAGTATGTGGTCTATTCTGGAGAATGTTCAACGTTCACTTGAGAAGAATGTGTATCCTGTTGCTTTTGGATGTAGAGTTCTGTAGATGTCTATTAGGTCCATCTGTTATAGTGTGTTGTTCAGTGCCTCTGTGTCCTTACTTATTTTCTGTCTGGTGGATCTGTCCTTTGGAGTGAGTGGTGTGTTGAAGTCTCCTAGAATGAATGCATTGCATTCTATTTCCTCCTTTAATTCTGTTAGTATTTGTTTCTCATATGTTGGTACACCTGTACTGGGTGCATATATGTTTATAATGGTTATATCCTCTTGTTGGACTGAGCCCTTTATCATTATGTAATGTCCTTCTTTATCTTTTTGTTACTTTCTTTATTTTGAAATCTGTTTTGTCTGATACTAGTATTGCAACACCTGCTTAATTCTCTCTGTTGTTTGCATGAAATATCTTTTTCCATTCCTTGACTTTAAGTCTGTGCATGTCTTTGGGTTTGAGGTGAGTCTCTTGTAGGCAGCATATCGATGGGTCTTGCTTTTTTATCCATTCTATTACTCTGTGTCTTTTGATTGGTGCATTCAGTCCATTTACATTTAGGATGATTATTGAAAGGTATGTACTTATTGCCATTGCAGGCTTTAGATTCGTGGTTACCAAAGGTTTGAAGTTAGGTTCTTTACTACCTTACTGTCTAACTTAACTCGCTTATTGAGCTATTATAAACATGGTCTGATGATTCTTTATTTCTCTCCCTTCTTATTCCTCCTCCTCCATTCTTCATATGTTGGGTGTTTTGTTCTGTGCTCTTTTTAGGAGTGCTCCCATCTAGAGCAGTCCCTGTAAGATGCCCTGTAGAGGTGGTTTGTGGGTGGCAAATTCCCTCAGCTTTTGTTTGTCTGGGAATTGTTTAATCCCTCCTTCATATTTAAATGATAATCGTGCTGAATACAGTATTTTTGGTTCGAGGCCCTTCTGTTTAATTGGATTAAGTATATCATGCCATTCTCTTCTGGCCTGTAGGGTTTCTGTTGAGAAGTCTGATGATAGCCTGATGGGTTTTCCTTTGTAGGTGACCTTTTTTTTCTCTCTGGCTGCCTTTAATACTCTGTCCTTGTCTTTGATCTTTGCGATTTTAATCATTATGTGTCTTGGTTTTGCCCTCCTTGGATCCCTTGTCATGGGAGTTCTGTGTACCTCTGTGGTCTGAGAGGCCATTTCCTCCCCTAGTTTGGGGAAGTTTTCAGCAATTATTTCTTCAAAGACACTTTCTATCCCTTTTTCTCTCTCTTCTGCTTCTGGTACCCCTATAATGTGGATATTGTTCCATTTCGATTGGGCACTCAGCTCTCTTAAAATTCTTTCATTCCTTGAGATCCTTTTATCTGTGTCTGCATCAGCTTCTCTGCATTCCTGTTCTCTGTTTTCTAGTCCACTAATGGTCTCTTGTATCTCGTCCATTCTGTTTTGAAGTCCTTCCAGAGCTTGTTTTATTTCTGTATTCTCCCTCCTTAGTTCTTGTATATTTCTCTGCAAGTCCATCAGAATGGTTATGAGTTTTGTTTTGCATTCTTTTTCAGGAAGACTGGTTAAATCTATCTCCCCAGGTTCTTTCTCAGGGGAAGATGTAGCAGATGCTGAAGCTGTCTGGGTTAGTCTTGTCTGGATCAAACTTTTTTGCCTATTCATGTTGGTAGGTGCAGTGGAGTGCTATTGACGTGTCTATCAGCTGGGAGAGTCCGGCCTCTTTCCACTTGACTCCTGGCCTTTCTTTACTGGGACAACTGCGACCCCTTGTGGCTTGTGTTGTGCAATTGCGTGTAGACTGGGTCTTTGTATCTTGCCCGGCTGGTATGGCGAAAGCTCTTTTGCTGAGGGCGTGGCCAGCCTCAGGCTGCTGTTCTGCTATGGCGGTGCCCCAGAGGGTTAATGGACAGGGGCCATTTGGCTGTTTACCTCCGTGAGGGGTCTCAGAGCTGTTGCCCAGTGGGTAAGTGCGCCCGGAGTTCCCTGGAATTTCCACCTGCTGGACTGTGACCTGGGATGTTTCCGTCCAGCTGTGGCATCCGTGTCCCTTTAAGACTTTCAAAAAGCATTCAGTTTTCTTTGTCACAGGGGCACCGGCTTCAGGACCCGCTCACAGTTCTTGCTGCCTTGTTTCCCTAGTTTCCAGCACTCCACACATGCACTGTGTCTGTGCTCTGGTGCGGATGGCTGGGGCTGGGTATTTAGCAGTCCTGGGCTCCCTCTCCCTCCCCGCTCCGACTCTTCTCCTCCCGCCAGGAGCTGCGGTGAGGGGTGCTCAGTTCCCGCCAGGGTGGGGCTTGTATTTTACCCCTTTCACCAGGCGCTGGGCTCTCGCTGGTGTGGATGTAGTCTGGCTGTTGTCCTGTGTCTTCTGGTCTCTCTTTTAGGATTAGTTGTATTTGTTGTATTTTCAAAAATATATATGTTTTTGGGAGGAGATTCCCACTGTCCTACTCGCTGCCATCTTGTTTCCACCTCCTCATTATTTTAGTTTTTAGAGGTATTTTGTCCCGAGATTTCCTCTCCCTGTGCTTACATCATGCTATATAAAATTAAAGCAAAGTATCAAGTACACAGCAAATTTAGAATTTTGTTTTCAGTTAAAAAGACAAAGTTTTCTTAGTTGTTAGTCGGCTCTTAATATTCAAAGATTGCAAAAAGTTCTCTAATTGTTTTATCAAAGCAGTTTCTCATGCTTAAAGTCTCAGTGAGTTGTCCGAGTATTTAAGAAAATGAGATCTTAATATTAAAAGGACTAAAAGCTGAACTTTGCTAACAACCGTGTAACCTTCTTTATTTGCCTTTGAGGTATTTTGTTGTCATTCTAGTTACATAGATAAGTATTGCTTCATAGCAACCTATAATCCTATTTAAGGAAGTGCCAAATAAACTTTCTTCTGACAACTTCCCTAAATCAAATGCAAAAAAGTGCTTTTACCTTTAGTTAACTCTGATATGTTCCAGAGGGCTCCTGGAACATGTCAGAGGAATATTTTCTCATTAGAGAAAGTATTTGGCTAATTTGGCTTATTTATCTGATATATAATTACCTTCTTAATTACCTGGAAAGCACTGTCAAAGAAATGATGCTGAACTTTGTTTCTGAATGTTTTGTTAAAGAAATATCCAAATTTCCTTATGTCAACTATCTTACAGTAAGCTCTCATCAGGTCTTTAAACATTGTCATTTGTAAGTCTTTTGCATTTACAGCCAGTGTTTTATTACTCTAAGCTAGTAAAGAACTAGAGTTCAGCAAAACAGATATTGTTATGGGTCTCAGACAGGGCACGCCAGAGCAGGAGTAAGGAAACAGGTCCTCACAGAAAAGTAGATTATAAAAAGGGATTATTATTTAGCCAGCCAGCGTCTGCCAAGGAGCATGCTCTCCAAGTGCAGCCCCAAGCCCCTGTTACAACATCCTTTTAAGCATTTTATGCATCCTGCTTAGTTTTTGCAACTTTTCCGCCTTCGCCTAAATTCAGCAAGCTATATTCCTTGTTTAATGCTCAGGGGCTTAAGCATCCTGTTTTGCCCACCTGCTGCAGGAAATGTGTGATACTGCTGGTCTCTAACAAAGCAATGTACAGAAGCAAAAATAGGTGGAGTTAGTTGAACATCCTGTTTCTCATGGGATTTATATCTTTTCCTTTAGTTTCTCAGAAGTTGGTACAAGACTAGGGTCTGGGGCTAACTTTACAGAGAGCTTTGTGTCCTATTTTATGTCTGAAACTGCTTCAGCCCCTCACAGTATTAGTTACATAAAATTAAGTAAACTAAAGGAAATAATTTTGTTTCTTTTTGTTTCAAATATTGCTGATAAAGTGTTTTAAGCTTTTTCTCTTAAGCTGACACTTTAGTAAATGACTGTCTTTATAAGCAGAATTGAAACATTTATCTTTCTACCTGATCCCTCCAGAATTACCTATGTTTTTTTGCACAAGTTCAATAAGAATCTGCTTTCCTTGTAAAAAGACCAATTAAAAACACCGGTTATGTTACCAAGGCTTTGACTGGAATGTCATACCTGAGAAACACATGCATAAACTCAGATATGAACAGCTTTAAGGAACTAAGGTTGACTTTATAAAGCCAACAAAGCTTCTTGGAAGAACTGTCCTGGTACCTTGCTTACAGAGTTCCCAGCAGCCTTACCAGGTAGGTAAAGAAGGTCACTTCCTGGCAGGTGCAGGAACCTCAGGATGTCTTGAAGACCTGGAGAAGATAAGAATTCACCCAAATCTACAGTTACTGCAGGCACAACCTGATGGCAAGTCTGGCTTGGCTTTCTGGCCTCAAGAAGCCTTTAAAAGTTCAATCTGAAATTCCTTATAAAAAGTTCCAGCAAAGCTTATTTAAAAGAGCCTATGTAATCAATTGTTCTTGCTGCACTTATGCAAATAATTCTAATAAAGATTAAAGTAATTTAGAGAAAAGTATTGTTTCAATAATGCAGTCTTATTTATACTAGATTGTAATACTAGTCATTGAGATGTAAACTTGATCCAGAATTCTAGTTTCCCCATGATACCTGGCTATGATTCTCAATTAGAATCTTCATATTTCTAGTTCTCATATTCAGTCATGCATTCTTAATCTCATCATTTGTCCTTCCAGAATAGAAAATCCAACTCCAGATGTTGCTACTTAATAACATGATTTGTTCTATCTCGCCTAGAAACCACAAAACTGCAAATAATAATAGAAATGAAACCCAGTATAAAAGTGCCAACCTTCTGAGGCCCTCTCAACTGACCAGTGATGGAGACCTAACTGCACCCCATACTGCACCCCCTCTCAGCATGAAGCAGCCAGAGCGGTTGTCTCCCCTTTTCCCTAGCAACAGCTAAGGTCTCTACCTGTAGAAGAGAGAATGAGACAGGGACCATAGGCTTAGACAGAATAAAGTGAGAGCCTCTAGAAAAAAAGCAAGGCAAGATATTTGTAGTCAGAGCAATGTAACTACATGCTAAGAACCACCCCCTACTAAAACTATGTTAAACATTAAGCTCTAAAATCATTCTTCAGTGAGATCAGTTAATGTTCCCCAGATAGAAAAGAGTAGCACATGTTTTATTATGCTTATCATTTGCAATTGTGTATAAGATTCACTTTAGCATACTAAAAGGCCCAAGCCTATGTGCTGTCTTTCCTCCTTCAGATCTGATGAAGTAATTTTGCAAACTGAGCAACTAACTTAGCATGCAGACCCAGCTGTAGATGACATAGTAAAAAGTAGGAAGAATTCCATCTTAAAGATAAGATTGCATTTTAACACCGAGGAAGTTCAAGAGGCAGGATTCTTTTTCAAATAGACAATACCTCAGCCCACCTTGGGGGCTGGGCAGGCAGCCTTTTGATGTGCTCCCAGACCAAGGCACCAGTGTCCCAGAGAAAAATCAAGGCAGGAAATTAATCTTTCATATTCAAGGACCCCTCACCATCCTACTCCTGTTACTAACCCTTAGGCCCTATATCAACAGGCTGGTCCAGTTTGTCAGAGACCATGTGAAGGCCATCCAACTGATAGTCCTCCATGCTCAATACAAGCCCCTAGTAATCCTGTTACTCCTGCTTACCTTTAGACCATGTATCCTCAATAAACTGATAACTTTTATTAAAGATAAAGTTAATACAGTTCAGCTTATGGTTCTAGGACAAGAATATCAGCCTTTGTCTCCTCAAAACTGCAAGACCTCATTAGACCCATGATTGGGTCCCTTCTTAAGATCCAGAGAGAGGGGGAAATGAAAGGGCAAACCAGGGACTGACTCCATTCTGTTCTGTGTTAAATAACTATGTCCCCAGCATTACCCCTTTCTGGGAGAGTCCCAGGATCCTATTCCAGCCAATCTGGGCCTGGATCCTATTCCAGCCAATTGGGACTGGGCTTTCCCTTTACCAGTCAGCAAGAAGCCCACCAACTCCCCAGCTAATCAGCCAGAGCCATAACCATCACCCTGCCAACTACCCCTAGACCAGCCAATCGGCCAAGACCATGCCCCTCACCCCACCAACTGCCCCTAGAGCCCCATAAAACCTTTGTGTTTTTGGATATACAATGGGGAAATGACAGCCTCTTCAACAGCTGGTGTTGGCAAACCTGGACAGCTACACGTAAGAGAATGAAACTGGATTATTGTCTAACCCCATACACAAAAGCAAATTCAAAATGGATCAAAGACCTGAATGTAAGCCATGAAACCATAAAGCTTTTAGAGAAAAACATAGGCAAGAATCTCTTGGACATAAACATGAGTGACTTTTTCATGAACATATCTCCCCAGGCAAGGGAAACAAAAGCAAAAATGAACAAGTGAGACTATATCAAGCTGAAAATCTTCTGTACAGCAAAGGACACCATCAATAGAACAAAAAGGCATCCTACAGTATGGGAGAATATATTCATAAATGACAGATTCGATAAAGGGTTGACATCCAAAATATATAAAGAGCTTATGCACCTCAACAAACAAAAAGCTAACAATCCAATTAAAAAATGGGCAGAGGAGCTGAACAGTTCTCCAAAGAAGAAATTCAGATGGCCAACAGACACATGAAAAGATGCTCCACATCAGTAGTCATCAGAGAAATGCAAATTAAAAGCACAATGAGATATCACCTCACACCAGTAAGGATGGCCACCATCTAAAAGACAAACAACAACAAATGTTGGCGAGGTTGTGGAGAAAGGGGAACCCTCCTACACTGCTGGTGAGAATGTAAATTAGTTCAACCATTGTGGAAAGCAGTGTGGAGGTTCTTCAACAAACTCAAAATAGAAATACCATTTGACCCAGGAATTCCACTTCTAGGAATTTACCCTAAGAATGCAGCACTCCAGTTTGAAAAAGACAGATGCACCCCTATGTTTATCACAGCACTATTTACAATAGCCAAGATATGGAAGCAACCTAAGTGTCCATCAGTAGATGAATGGATAAAGAAGATGTGGTACATATACACAATGGAATAGTATTCAGCCATAAGAGAGAAAACAAATCCTACCATTTGCAACAACATGGATGGAGCTAGAGGGTATTATGCTCAGTGAAATAAGCCAGGCGGAGGAAGACAAGTATCAAATGATTTCACTCATATGTGGAGTATAAGAACAAAGAAAAAACTGAAGGAACAAAACAGCAGCAGAATCACAGAACCCAAGAATGGACTGTTACCAAAGGGAAAGAGACTGGGGAGAATGGGAGGGAAGGGAGGAATAAGGGGGGGGTAAGAAGAAAGGGGCCTTACTATTAGTATGCATAATGTGTGTGGGGGGCACGGGGAGGGCTGTACAACACAGAGAAGACAAGTAGTGATTTTTCAGCATCTTACTATGCTGATGGACAGTGACTAATGGGTTATGTGGGGGGGACTTGGTGAAGGGGGGAGTCTAGTAAACATAATGTTCCTCATGTAATTGTAGATTAATGATACCAAAATAAAGAAAAAAATAGGTGACAGCTGGATGTGACCCACTGTTTTATAATAGTTTAAATATGAATTATATAACGTTTCATAGTTTTAGTAAATCTTCAAAATCTTATGCTTTTGAGAACAGCATAGTTTCTTTTATTTTGAATCTGTTTCTATTTTGCTTCTTCCTGGGATATTTCCTAACCCTTATTTTTCTAAATTTCTCTTGAACTTTTAAAATTTATCAACTTCAATTGTAATTTTTGAAAGTGCTTTCTTATTATGTCTCTTTCTTTTTTAATACTGTCCTGCTATGGACATCATTGATGACTCTATTCTCTTGAGCTTTCTACAGTATTTTTATGGTTGTTTTTAAACTTTCTTTCTCTCCCTGCTATGCTTCATTTTCTCAGATTTATTCAGCTACTTCTTATTTCCAGTTTTTATTACTAGAGATTTTAAGGTGTCTCTCACATTTGTGGTGATTCTCAGCTATTTACCTTTAAGTCTGACACACAAAAAAAGAACTGATTTGTTGTGTCTGGGCAAGTCTCTTACCAACTAGTGGGCTTCACTCTGATGTTCCTGGGCAGCGACCCAGGCATTCTTTGGGGAAGAAGGAAGTAAAAATATTAATATGTCTGTCTTTTCTTTGTGTCTATTCCGTTTCTCCAGAAAGAATTCTCCCATCTCTTATATAAAGCTCTCAGTCTTCTGGGAGATGGCAAGTGGAAGGGACTGGGGTTAGGGAGTCTTGCCATTCAATATGTAAATTTTCACTTAGTCCTCCTTTGTTTCCTCCTTATAGGCTGTACCTGGAACGTAATTCAGTTTCTGCATAAAATATTACTTCCATCTCTTGGTGTGTAGTTACTAAGGGTTCTATAGGGTGGGAGATGCAATGCAACTGTTCCATATACTGTTTTCAGCCATAGTATTCATGCTCACCTTTTGAGGTAACTTGTTCTCCGCATTCCTGGTATATTCTGGCTTTTGTGGCATAAATAAACTTCTTGACATTCTTCCTCATAAGTATTTCATTTCATTTCCTTTGGTTTAACTGTCCATGAAGAGTCCTCCTTCACCTTTCCAGCTTTTAAAAAATAGTACATAGCTCATATTCTTTTGTACTCTTCCTAATTATTTGTCCTTGTGTTTACATATTTTTTCTTTTTTAGTAGAATTTTGTGAGTATATATGTGCGTATTGTTCAATCTATCATTTTTATCTGCATGACTTATTTTCTGATGATTCTACCTGATTATTCTTTATTTTCAGTCATTCTATGTATATGGATTATTTTGATTGTATATAATTTTACACATTTTAGTCTTGTCATTTGTCACTTTTTGATTTATTTCCCTGATAAATGTACAGTGCGAAGTCACGTTAAAAGCACTAACAAATCTTTATATTCATAAATGTTAGTTTTTCTACTCTTAAATCTTCTAAGGAGTTTTCCTTTAAAAAACAAGATGATGTAGAATATTTGCACTTCGGGATTTTCTTTTATTTTGGGAGACAAGTCCTAAAAACAAAAAATCAACTCCAGTTCATTTTTGAAATTTTATTAATAATATAATGCTGGACATCTTTATAAGTTATTTTTATTCCTTCTTAGAAGACTGGAAAGTTGGTAATCAGATCTAAACAGAACAGGAAAGACTTGTGAGAGCAGTTGCAAAAATACTTAAGAAAACTTTGACTCAGGAAAAAGGCAGTGAATTTTAAAATGTTGGAAAAATGTGTCCTGTAAAGTCAGACGTTAATTTTATAAGGAAATGCCTTCATAAGTGTGACTCTTTTGTAAAGAGTATGAAATATAATTTAAATTTATTTAATCATGAGAGAAACCATGTAACAAAGAGATATAATGAATATAACAAACCTGGAAAATCTTGCCATTGGTCATCTATTTCAGTAGTCCCCTTTAAGTATGCTCAGTGTGGTAAAGGCTTCATTCAGGAGTTGGATCTCATCAGACATCTGAGAATTCATACTGCAGAGAAACCTTATGAATGTTATGAATGTGGAAAATCATTTAGCTAGTAAGAAAACCGCAGTTCATATTAGAAAATTCAAACAGGAGAAACTTTATGAGTGTGGAAAAGCTTTCATTCACATGTCAAACCTCATTAAACACTATAAAACTCATACAGGAGAAAAAACATATGCCTGTAATGCATGTTGGAAAGCTTTTGGCCAGAAATCAAATCTCATTGAGCATGGGAAAATTCATAATGGAGAGAAACCCTATGAATGTAATGAATGTGGAAAAACATTTAGCCAGAAGTGAAACCTTACTGAACATGAGAAAATTCACACTGGAGAGAAACCATAAGAATGTAATGAATGTGGGAAAGCCTTCTCTTGAATCTCATCTCTTACTCTATACATAAGTCACACAGGGGAGAAATCCTATAAATGTAATATGTGTGGAAAAGCTTTCTCTCAGTGCTCAGTATTTATCATACATATAAGAATTCATACAGGTGAGAAACCTTATGAATGTAATGAATGTGTGAAAGTCTTCTGAAGATCATCTCTGACTACATAAGAGAAACCACAGAAGTGAGAAATCTTAGGAATGTAATGAGTGTAGAAAAACCATCAGCCAACAAGAAAACGTCATAACACATAAGAAAATTCATACTGGAGAGAAACATTTTGAACATAATTAATGTTGAAAAGCTTTCATTCAAATGTCAAACCTTATCAGACACCAGAGAATTTAAACTGGAGAGAAACCTAACATATGTAAGCAATGTGGGAAAGCATTTAGTCACAAATCAGATCCCACTGAGCATGAAAAAATTCATAGTGGAGACATTATGAATGTACTAAGTGTGGAGAAGTCTTCATACAGAAACAAAACCTCATTGAGCATCAGAAAATTCATACTGGAGAGAAACCTTATGAATGTAATGAATCTATGAAAGCCTTATTCTGAAATCACGTCTCTTACTCTTCATCTGAGAAGTCATACAGGGGTGAAAGCCTATGAATGTAATGAGTGTGGGAAAGCCTTCTCTCAAAACTCATTACTTAACTATACCTATGAGAAGTCTTAGAGGTGAGAAACCATTTGAATGTAATGAATGTGGGAAGGCTTTTTGTAAAAGGAAACATCTCTTACTGAATATGTGAAAGGTCATTCAGGTGAGACACAATAAATGTAGTGAAACAAATAGGAAAATAAACACATGATGTAGAGTGAAAAGAAAACAAAGGCTGAGATCATGTTTTGAATACTGGCTCTGCCACTCACTACCTGTGTGACTTTTTGTAAATTCCTTAACAGCTCCCTAAAATGGGGATAATAATATTGCTCATCATCTTCTAGGATTCTTAAAAGAATTACATTAGTTAATAACCAGAAATCACATAAAACAGATGTGATATCATTTAAGTATTCTGTAATTGCTATTATATGAAAATAAAATGCATATCTAGAGAAAACCCATCCAACATACTCCCAGCAAGAGGTTAACATGCAAAATCAATAGCATTTTATTATGCCAATCATATCAAACAAAAAATGTACCTTAAAATGAAACTTAAAGTGTGTATGAGTAAATTAAAAATACAAACACAAAATTAAAAAACATCATTGAAGGACATAAAAGAAACCTGAATAATATAAGAATAGAAATACAATATTATAAAGGTATTAGTTTTCCTCTAAATTAATTTGTAAATTCATTGCAACTTAAAATTATAAGAACTTGACATACTGATTTCAAATTTTATAGGAAAAGATCTACAAATAAAAGATTTTTAAAGAACAAATTAGGGAGACACTCCCTAACATCAAAATTTGTAATTCTAGAATAAAACCCTGTATTATTGGCATATTAATAGGTGAAACGGTAGCTCAGAAACAACCATAACACTTTAGATATTTGCATATGATAAAGCAGATATTTAAAAATGGGAAATAATGAAATATGAACACTATGGTACTGGCATAATTGGCTTTTAAACTTTATCTAATATACAAAAATTCTAAAACCAAAATTCTAAATCTGTTTTAAGAACATATAGGATAATTCTTAAAACAGCATTTGTCCCATATAACTTTTTTCAGTAATGTAAATGTTGTGTGTCTGCACTGTCCTTTATGGTAGCCACTAATCACTCATCACTGTTCAGCACTTAAAATGTAGCTACTATGACTGAGGAACTGATTTTTAAAATTATGTTAAAATTTAAGAGTACTTGGAAGAATTTCTTTAAAGAGATACAATAGGACCCATCAATTCCAGTCTGAGACTAGACTTAGGAGTGTTCCAACATGGTTAGCTCATGCATCTCATGCAGAAATTTTGAAGATTTACAACTTGTAAATTTTTAAGTTAATTTATAAATTTTTCATCATGGGCTCAAACATGCAAAGTTTCTAATGTCCAGCATAATGGACATTAACAAATTATATATTCCTTTTTAATATTTATATTCCCACAGGATTTAAAAAATATTCTTATGCTTGAAAGTCTTACTAATCACTATAGCATAGTTCTATGCAATAATGCATATAAACAAAAAACTAAACATTTTCTGTGAACAAGGAATAGCTTATATACAAAATAAAGTGTAAATCTGAATTAAAAGTTACTTTAATGTTTTTGAATATGCCCCTCGAGGATGAATGAGGCTTTTTTTCATATAGTTCATATGTTAGTAAATAATATGTCTTGCTTTTAGAATGAGATTATTGAGCATCAGTTCCAATCCTGTGTTTTTGTTTTTATAGTTGAAAGCACCCAGAAAACATGTTCATATAAAAACTAGCAAGGATTTATTATATTACCCAATTATTTTTAACTCCTTCCTGGATATATACAAAATAACCACTTAGTGTTCTATGAACAAAAATATTTTTAATAATCAGTGGATTATTCATGTAAGTTGTTCTTTAATTTTATTATGAGTGAAGGAGCGGAAGAGACCAGAATTGCAAAGGGATTTGTTAGCCAGTCATCTTTTTTCTCAGTTTCTGAGAAAAATACAAAAAAGCTTTCATCAGTATTTATCAAATGACAATTAATTATGCCTTGCAATTCTTTCTCTTAGAGATATCTCACTTACCCTAGTATACTTAGGCTTGGGAATATTGAAATGTTGTTAATTATATCTTTGTCAATATATTATTATTTGGGCTAAAATGCTTTTGTCATATATTTAAAACATTTTAATCAAAATCTTGCAGTTGCAGACTTCACTTTACAGAAAGCATCCCCCATATATCTTGGGGCAAAGTAAATGCTCATTTTCAAGCCAATCAGCTAAATAAAACTTATTATCTAGTAAAGAAAGTAATTTCATTTGTCATTCCAATAATGTTAATGTGTTTTATTTATTTATATTTTTTTCATTTTGGTATCATTAATCTACATAATCACATGAAGGACATTATGTTTACTAGGCTCCCCCCTTCACCAAGTCTTCCCCCACATACCCCTTCACAGTCACTGTCCATCAGCATAGTAAGATGCTGTAAAATCACTACTTGTCTTCTCTGTGTTGCACAGCTCTTCTCGTGCCCCCCCACACTATACATGCTAATCGTAATGCCCTCTTTCTTTTTCCCCGCACTTATCCCTCCCTTCCCACCCATCTTACCCTGTCCCTTTCCCTTTGGTAACTGTTAGTCCATTCTTGAGTTCTGTGATTCTGCTGCTGTTTTGTTCCTTCAGTTTTCCTTTGTTCTTATACTCCACATATAAGTGAAATCATTTGGTACTTGTCTTTCTCCACCTGGCTTATTTCACTGAGCATAATACCCTCTAGCTCCATCCATGTTGTTGCAAATGGTAGGATCTATTTTTTCTTATGACTGAGTAATATTCCATTGTGTATATGTACCACATCTTCTTTATCCATTCATCTACTGATGGACATTTGGGTTGCTTCCATATCTTGGCTATTGTAAATAGTGCTGTGATAAACATAGGGGTGCATCTGTCTTTTTCAAACTGGAGTGCTGCATTCTTAGGGTAAATTCCTAGAAGTGGAATTCCTGGGTCAAATGGTATTTCTATTTTGAGAATTTTGAGGAACCTCCATACTGCTTTCCACAATGGTTGAACTAATTTACATTCCCACCAGCAGTGTAGGAGGGTTCCCCTTTCTCCACAACCTTGCCAACATTTGTTGTTGTCTGTCTTTTGGATGGTGGCCATCCTTACTGGTGTGAGGTGATATCTCATTGTGGTTTTAATTTGTGTTTCTCTGATGACAAGTGATGTGGAGCATCTTTTCATGTGTCTGCTGGCCATCTGAATTTCTTCTTTTTTTTTTAAAGTTTTTTATTAAGCTATCATTGATATACAATCTTATGAACGTTTCACATGAGCAACATTGTGGTTATTACATTCTGCCCTATTATCAAGTACCCCATTACAGTCACAGTCCATCAGCATAGTAAGATGCTATGGAGTCACTACCTGTCTTCTCTGAAACCCACCCTATTCTTTATTTATTTTATTTTGTTATTTTATAATTCATTTTATTTTTTAATTTAATTTAATTTAATTTAATTTAATTTAATTTAATTTAATTTAATAATTTATTTTGTGTGGGAATTTATATGGAATTGCAAGTGGTGCCCGAACAGGGACTTGAAAGACAGTCAAAATTTAGAGTGGAGAACCTCCGCTCAGCGGCACTTGCAATTCATAGGCAGGGAAAGCACTGAAGATCGTTGATCCAGTAAGATTCCCGGGAAATCGCACGTAGGGAACAGGATCGAGACGTCAGGGACATCAAAATGGGCCAAAATGAAACTAAAGCAACTAAACCGGAGGATTATTTAAAATTACTCCGTGCCCTCCTAAAAACATCAGGAGTGAAAACTTCTAAAAAAGACTTTACACAACTTCACAAGTATATTAAAAAATATTGTTATTGGTTACCACCACAAGGGACACTTAAACAAGCTGATTGGGATAATGTTTTAAGAGATTTTAAAAAGGCTCACAGGCATGGAAACGTCATCCCTGTGCCTGTTTGCTCTTTATGTAATTTGATCACTCTTGCTTTGCAGCCTTTGCAAACTCCCCCACTGTCTGAAACCAAGTCAGATACACAAGAGGGTGAGAGAGAACTCTTAGATGATGTGGTGGAATCAAGTAAGCAGTCTTCATCCCCACATCCATCTGACTCCTCTTCGTCCTCCCTCTTCTTCAGAGACTGATGATGAGAGTTCTGTTCGTTCCTCTTATCGTAAAATATCCCCAGTCTCAGTTCCTGCTATGTCTGCCTTCGCAGCAGGAATACGGAAAGCCCAGAGGGAGGGTGATATAGATGCTTATCTGACACCTTTAGTGGCACCGGTTAATTTACTCCTTTTGGCCAGGTGAGGATCCTGATTTTCCGCAGGGAGTAAAGCACTTTATACACCTATTCCTTACAATACATTAAAAGTTTTAAACAGGCTATTTCTTCTTATGGTACTAACTCTCCATATGTTGTGGGTCTCTTGAGGGGGTTGGCAGAACAGGAAAGGATGATTCCTCATGATTGGGATTTATTGGCTTGTACTTATTTAGACTCTTCTGAGTTTTTACAATTTAAAACGTGGTGGTATGAGGAAGCAAAAGCACAAGCTTTGAGAAATCAGCGTGACAATCCTCCAATTCTTATACCTGCTGAACAACTAGCAGGACAAGAGACTGGCTGCAGATAGAAAGACAAGCTGGGTACGATGACACATAGTAGTTGGACACTAAAAGAATTTTCCACAAGCCGTGGAATTCTCCTGTATTTGTTATAAAAAAGAAATCAGGAAATTGGAGACTTTTACAAGATTTAAGACAAATTAATGCAGTTCTTAAACCTATGGGATCTTTATAACAAGGCCTCCCTTCTACAGCTATGGTTCCAAAAGACTGGAACATGGCTATAATTGATCTTAAAGATTGTTTTTTTTACAATTCCTTTAGCTATAATAGACAGAGAAAAGTTTGCTTTTACTGTCCCTTCTTTAAATTTGCAGGCACCTTCAGAAAGATTCCAATGTAAATTACTTCCTCAAGGAATGTTAAACAGTCCTACAATGTGTCAAAATTATGTGCATAGAGCTCTTCAGCCTATACGTGAAAAATGTTCTTCAGCTTATATCATTCATTATATGGATGATATTCTCATAGCCCTACCTAGGCATTTATCTCTTACCAATATTCTCAATGAGACTGAAATTGAATTAAAACAATGGAGAGTACAAATAGCGCCAGATAAAATACAAATACAATACCCAATGAATTATTTGGGGAATAAAATTTAAGAAAATTCAATAATTCCTCAGAAAATTCAGATTAGGAGAGATCATCTTAAAACTTTAAATGATTTCCAAAAGCTCTTAGGAGATATTAATTGGATCCGACCATTATTGGGAATTCCAACTTATAAATTACATCTTTTTAATACTTTAAAAGGACCCTCAGATCTTAATAAGTCCTAGAGACTTAACCTCAAAAGCTGAGGAAGAACTCAAGTGGATAGAACAACACATTCAAAAAGCTCAATTATCAAGAATTGACTTACACAAACCATTACTTTTATTAATTTACTTTACTCCTCATTCTCCTACAGGATTGCTCTGTCAATGTGATGGTTGGTTAGAATGGATATTTTTGCAGTATCAAACTAAACCCTCCTTACAACCTTACATTGACAAAGTAGCCTCCATTATTCTTAAAGGATGACAGAGACTAAGACAGATGAGTGGTCAAGACCCTCACTCTATTATTCTTCCCTTAAAGAAACAAAATATTATACAAGTATTTCAAGAAAATACTCATTGACAAATTGCACTTTCAAATTATTTAGGAAATATTGACTGTCGTTACCCTAAGAATAAATTGTTTTCCTTTTTTCAGTGCCATCAACGGATCCTTCCTCAAAAAACTTCTCCTAATCCATTATTAAATACTGTTACTTGTTTTACAGATGGTACAAAATCTTTTAAAGCAGCCTATACAACTTGTTCTGGTTTGTCAAAAACTTTTCAAACGTCTTTTACTTCTGCACAACAAAATGAGTTATATGCTGTATTGCAAGCTCCGCAAAATTTCCCAGGTCCTCTCAATATTGTTACTGATTCTGCTTATACTGCTTTTTCTGTTCCTCTATTATAAACTGCAACATTGGGCACCGTACAATCTCCTATTAACACTTTATTTTCTCAATTACAGGCATGTATCCGTCAACGTCTATATCTCTTCTTCATCAGTCATATACGATCACGTTCTAATTTACCAGGTCCTTTATCATATTATAATGATAAAGTAGACAAGCTTGTTTCTTTAGTTAAATACTCACCAGCTCAACAATATCACGACCTAAGTCATGCTCCTTCTTTCACTTTACAGAAGCGTTTTTCTCTTTCTACATCTGAAGCTCACAGTATCTTGAATTCTTGTCCAACCTGTTCTCAAATTAATTCTCCTCATTTGCAAGCAGGAACTGTTCCCAGGGGAACGCGTCCTAACACCCTATGGTAAATGGATGTTACTATTGCTCCTGAATTTGGAACTCTCTTAAACATGTTCCTGTTTCCATTGATACTTATTCTTCCACTTCGTGGGCAACAGCTTTACCAGGAGAACAATCTCATCATGTTATTACTCATCTTTTACAAGCATTTGCAGTACCAGGCGTTCCTGCCACCATAAAAACTGACAACGCTCCAGTTTACCTCTCTTCTACGCTAAAGAAAATTTTTCAGTTGTATAATATTATTCATAAAACAGGCATTCCTTACAATTCTACAGGTCAAGCTCTAATTGAACTTCATCATCTTACTCTTAAGCATTATTTGTTAAAACAAAAAGGGGGATTACTCCCAGATATGATAAAATTAACTGCAAATCAACACTTAATGCATGCTTTACATGTTCTCAATTTTGATCTTTTAAAAGGTGATGGACGATCAGCTATGGAAATATATTTTTCTGACAGTATTTATTTTCCTGAAACAACAGCAGTTCCTGTATGGTGGTCTCCAATAGGTTCTTCACAGTGGTATAAAGGTCATATCAAAGTGTGGGGCAAGGGGTTTGTTTGTGTCATTACAGATGATCAACGTTTGATTTGGCTACCCAGAAAAAGAATTAAGATACTATATGAAGAAGAACTCCCAACATCAACATCCTCAGAAAGAGTTGTTCCAGAGGATGGCCACCAACAAACTTCATCACTGGAATGAAGCTTCCTGGATAGTGAAGTTTCTACTTCTATTTTTGGTGATAACATCCATACATACACACACTGCACAAGCTTGCACTATTACAGCTAGTGTGAGCAGTCCTCCATATTTAGGCCGAGGAGTAGTCCTTCAGTGTGTATCCACCTGTTCTACTCCTGTAGGTCCTGTAGTGTGGAAAAAAGATGGCAAAGAGATATACAGACAAAAGTATGGAGGAAAGCTTGGATGGAATAATGCAACTGATCAGTCTAAAAGAGATAATACTCGCTATGACATTTACAAAACAGTTTTGACCAGAAATGATATTGGCAATTATTCTTTTTTTTTTTTTTTAAATAATTATTTTTTATTGAAGGGTAGTTGACACACAGTATTACATTACATGAGTTTCAAGTGTACAACACAGTGGTAGAACATTTATATACATAATTCTAGGTTCCAGCTATCACCCTACCAGGCTGTTACAATATCTTGACTATATTCCTTATGCTATACATTACATCCCGGTTACTTATTTATTTTACCATTGGAAGTCTGTCCTTCTTTTTTTTTTTTTTTTTTGTGAGGGCATCTCTCATATTTATTGATCAAATGGTTGTTAACGACAATAAAATTCTGTATAGGGGAGTCAATGCTCAATGCACAATCATTATTCCACCCCAAGACTAATTTTTGTCAGTCTCCAATCTTCTGAGGCATAACAAACAAGTTTTTACATGTAGAACAAATTCTTACATAATGAATAAGTTACATAGTGAACAGTACAAGGGCAGTCATCACAGAAAATTTCGGTTTTGCTCATGCATTATGAACTATAAACAGTCAGTTCAAATAATGAATACTCATTTGGTTTTTATACTTGATTTATATGTGGATACCACATTTCTCTCTTTATTATTATTTTTTTTAATAAAATGCTGAAGTGGTAGGTAGATACAAGATAAGGGTAGAAAACATAGTTTAGTGTTGTAAGAGAGCAAATGTAGATGATCAGGTGTGTGCCTGTAGACTATGTGTTAATCCAAGCTAGACCAGGGCAATAAAACATCCACGTATGCAGAAGATTTCTCTCAGAACGGGGGGGTGAGGTTCTAAGCCTCACCTCTGTTGATCCCCAATTTCTCACCTGATGGCCCCCCTGCGACTGTGCCTGTCTTAGGTTGTTCCTCCCTTGAGGAATCTTACCCGTCTCTGGCTAACCAGTCATCTTCCGGGGCCATACAGGGAAATGTGAAGTTGGTAAGTGAGAGAGAAGCCTTGTTGTTTGAAAAGGTTAGCTTTTTACTTCTTTGCATATTTATGCCCTGTGGCTTCTACGCCCAGCATTTGTCTTGAGGTATCTTTACCACTTGGAGGAGTTACGATACTCGGTAAATTTGATATGAGGCACGAATTCTATTTAAGGGTTGTAATTAGGAAGGAAGAAGAAAAGCTATAGAAGTAGCAGGCGGAAGAAAACATGGGAAGATTGATTATTTCTTTGATATATCTTCTTGTAGAGTAACTTCAGCATGTATAGGTTTTAAGCTACTACTTAAATTGCACACACACATTAACATAATAGGAGTATAGTTACATAACCAAAGCATATCTGTAATTACCAGCCATCTGCAGTGAAACCAAGAAAACCAGTTAGGCACCTTAGGCATTTGTGAAAACTTATCTATGATATGGTGGATATTGTCCAACTGAACTTGAACAGTCTGAGAGAAATCAGACAAATTAAAACAACCCATTCCTGGGGACTGTTCACATGCCATATGTTCTTTTAACAGTAAATAGTTTGTAGTTGTAAGACTTTGGAGCGCTACAATTTGCACTTCTCCAAATTCTTGGTTGAGTTCAAACAGTATAGATCCAGTCCAATTTTGTTGTTTTACTGTATGCACAGGCCAGCTTAGATATCTCCTTCCTCATTCCCATGGTAAGTCCAGGAACTGGTGGGATGAGTGCATCTACAGCTGTAGCAGTGCGTGGATCTTTGTTGGGGTTTTTTGATGATCATCTTCTGGCATGAGTCTTCCAGAGAGTGCAGATGTTGGAAGTTCTTTTTCATATCGTATCTTAGTTCATTTTCGGGGTAGCCCAATTAGGCTTTGATCCTCTGTATAAACACAAACAGACCCTTTGCCTACACTTTTATATGCCCTTTATACCCTTGTGTAGAACTCGTTGGAGGTTACCACACAGGAACTGCCCTATTTTTTTTTTTTTTGCTATCACTAATCTACACTTACATGACGAATATTATGTTTACTAGGCTCTCCCCTATACCAGGTCTCCCCTATAAACCCCTTTACAGTCACTGTCCATCAGCATAGCAAAATGTTGTAGAATCACTACTTGCCTTCTCTGTGTTGTACAGCCCTCCCTTTTCTCCTACCCCCCCATGCATGTTAATCTTAATACCCCCCTACTTCTCCCCCCCTTATCCCTCCCTACCCACCCATCCTCCCCAGTCCCTTTCCCTTTGGTACCTGTTAGTCCATTCTTGAGTTCTGTGATTCTGTTGCTGTTTTGTTCCTTCAGTTTTTCCTTTGTTCTTATATTCCACAGATAAGTGAAATCATTTGGTATTTCTCTTTCTCCACTTGGCTTGTTTCACTGAGCATAATACCCTCCAGCTCCATCCATGTTGCTGCAAATGATTGGATTTGCCCTTTTCTTATGGCTGAGTAGTATTCCATTGTGTATATGTACCACATCTTCTTTATCCATTCATCTATTGATGGACATTTAGGTTGCTTCCAATTCTTGGCTATTGTAAATAGTGCTGTGATAAACATAGGGGTGCATCTGTCTTTCTCAAACTTGATTGCTGCGTTCTTAGGGTAAATTCCTAGGAGTGGAATTCCTGGGTCAAATGGTAAGTCTGTTTTGAGCATTTTGATGTACCTCCATACTGCTTTCCACAATGGTTGAACTAACTTACATTCCCACCAGCAGTGTAGGAGGGTTCCCCTTTCTCCACAGCCTCGCCAACATTTGTTGTTGTTTGTCTTTTGGATGGCAGCCATCCTTACTGGTGTGAGGTGATACCTCATTGTAGTTTTAATTTGCATTTCTCTGATAATTAGCGATGTGGAGCATCTTTTCATGTGTCTGTTGGCCATCTGTATTTCTTTTTTTGGAGAACTGTCTGTTCAGTTCCTCTGCCCATTTTTTAATTGGGTTATTTGTTTTTTGTTGAGGCGTGAGAGCTCCTTATATATTCTGGACGTCAAGCCTTTATTGGATGTGTCATTTTCAAATATATTCTCCCATACTGTAGGGATCCTTCTTGTTCTATTGATGGTGTCTTTTGCTGTACAGAAGCTTTTCAGCTTAATATAGTCCCACTTACTTATTTTTGCTGTTGTTTCCATTTCCCGGGGAGATATGTTCAAGAAGAGGTCACTCATGTTTATGTCTAAGAGGTTTTTGCCTATGTTTTCTTCCAAGAGTTTAATGGTTTCATGGCTTACATTCAGGTCTTTGATCCATTTTGAGTTTACTTTTGTATATGGGGTTAGACAATGGTCCAGTTTCATTCTCCTACATGTAGCTGTCCAGTTTTGCCAGCACCACCTGTTGAAGAGACTGTCATTTCGCCATTGTATGTCCATGGCTCCTTTATCAAATATTAATTGACCATATATGTCTGGGTTAATGTCTGAATTCTCTAGTCTGTTCCATTGGTCTGTGGCTCTGCTCTTGTGCCAGTACCAAATTGTCTTGATTACTATGGCTTTATAGTAGAGCTTGAAGTTGGGGATTGAGATCCCCCCTACTTTATTCTTCTTTCTCAGGATTGCTTTGGCTATTCGGGGTCTTTGGTGTTTCCATATGAGTTTTTGAATTATTTGTTCCAGTTCATTGAAGAATGTTGCTGGTAGTTTCATAGGGATTGCATCAAATCTGTATATTGCTTTGGGCAGGATGGCCATTTTGACGATATTAATTCTTCCTAGCCACGAGCATGGGATGAGTTTCCATCTGTTAGTGTCCCCTTTAATTTCTCTTAAGAGTGACTTGTAGTTTTCAGAGTATAAGTCTTTCACTTCTTTGGTTAGGTTTATTCCTAGGTATTTTATTTTTTTGGATGCAATTGTGAATGGAGTTGTTTTCCTGATTTCTCTTTCTGTTGGTTCATTGTTAGTATATAGGAAAGCCACAGATTTCTGTGTGTTGATTTTGTATCCTGCAACTTTGCTGTATTCCGATATCAGTTCTAGTAGTTTTGGGGTGGAGTCTTTAGGGTTTTTTATGTACAGTATCATGTCATCTGCAAATAGTGACAGTTTAACTTCTTCTTTACCAATCTGGATTCCTTGTATTTCTTTATTTTGTCTGATTGCCGTGCCTAGGACCTCCAGTATTATGTTAAATAACAGTGGAGAGAGTGGGCATCCCTGTCTAGTTCCCGATCTCAGAGGAAATGCTTTCAGCTTCTCGCTGTTCAATATAATGTTGGCTGTGGGTTTATCATAGATGGCCTTTATTATGTTGAGGTACTTGCCCTCTATTCCCATTTTGCTGAGAGTTTTTAACATGAATGGATGTTGAACTTTGTCGAATGCTTTTTCAGCATCTATGGAGATGATCATGTGGTTTTTGTCTTTCTTTTTGTTGATGTGGTGGATGATGTTGATGGACTTTCGAATGTTGTACCATCCTTGCATCCCTGGAATGAATCCCACTTGGTCATGGTGTATGATCCTTTTGATGTATTTTTGAATTCGGTTTGCTAATATTTTGTTGAGTATTTTTGCATCTACGTTCATCAGGGATATTGGTCTGTAGTTTTCTTTTTTGGTGGGGTCTTTGCCTGGTTTTGGTATTAGGGTGATGTTAGCTTCATAGAATGAGTTTGGGAGTATCCCCGCCTCCTCTATTTTTTGGAAGACTTTAAGGAGAATGGGTATTATGTCTTCCCTGTATGTCTGATAAAATTCCGAGGTAAATCCATCTGGCCCGGGGGTTTTGTTCTTTGGTAGTTTTTTGATTACCTCTTCAATTTCGTTGCTGGTAATTGGTCTGTTTAGATTTTCTGTTTCTTCCTGGGTCAATCTTGGAAGGTTATATTTTTCTAGGAAGTTGTCCATTTCTCCTAGGTTTCCCAGCTTGTTAGCATATAGGTTTTCATAGTATTCTCCAATAATTCTTTGCATTTCCGTGGGGTCCGTCGTGATTTTTCCTTTCTCGTTTCTGATACTGTTGATTTGTGTTGACTCTCTTTTCTTCTTAATAAGTCTGGCTAGAGGCTTATCTATTTTGTTTATTTTCTTGAAGAACCAGCTCTTGGTTTCATTGATTTTTGCTATTGTTTTATTCTTCTCAATTTTATTTATTTCTTCTCTGATCTTTATTATGTCCCTCCTTCTGCTGACCTTAGGCCTCATCTGTTCTTCTTTTTCCAATTTCGATAATTGTGACATTAGACCATTCATTTGGGATTGCTTTTCCTTTTTTAAATATGCTTGGATTGCTATATACTTTCCTCTTAAGACTGCTTTTGCTGTGTCCCACAGAAGTTGGGGCTTAGTGTTGTTGTTGTCATTTGTTTCCATATATTGCTGGATCTCCATTTTGATTTGGTCATTGATCCATTGATTATTTAGGAGCGTGTTGTTAAGCCTCCATGTGTTTGTGAGCCTCTTTGCTTTCTTTGTACAGTTTATTTCTAGTTTTATGCCTTTGTGGTCTGAAAAGTTGGTTGGTAGGATTTCAATCTTTTGGAATTTTCTGAGGTCTTTTTGTGGCCTAGTATGTGGTCTATTCTGGAGAATGTTCCATGTGCACTTGAGAAGAATGTATATCCCGCTGCTTTTGGATGTAGAGTTCTATAGATGTCTATTAGGTCCATCTGCTCTACTGTGTTGTTGTTCAGTGCTTCCGTGTCCTTACTTATTTTCTGCCCAGTGGATCTATCCTTTGGGGTGAGTGGTGTGTTGAAGACTCCTAGAATGAATGCATTGCAGTCTATATCCCCCTTTAGTTCTGTTAGTATTTGTTTCACATATGCTGGTGCTCCTGTGTTGGGTGCATATATATTTAGAATGGTTATATCCTCTTGTTTGACTGAGCCCTTTATCATTATGTAGTGTCCTTCTTTATCTCTTGTTACTTTCTTTGTTTTGAAGTCTATTTTGTCTCATATTAGTACTGCAACCCCTGCTTTCTTCTCACTGTTGTTTGCTTGAAATATGTTTTTCCATCCCTTGACTATTAGTCTGTACATGTCTTTGGGTTTGAGGTGAGTTTCTTGTAAGCAGCATATAGATGGGTCTTGCTTTTTTTATCCATTCTGTTACTCTGTGTCTTTTGATTGGTGCATTCAACCCATTAACATTTAGGGTGACTATTGAAAGATATGTACTGATTGCCATTGCAGGCTTTAAATTCGTGGTTACCAAAGGTTCAAGGTTAGCCTCTTTAGTATCTTACTGCCTAACTTATCTCACTTATTGAGCTGTTATATACACTGTCTGGAGATTCTTTTCTTCTCTCCCTTCTTGTTCTTCCTCCTCGATTCTTCATATGTTGGGTGTTTTGTGCTGTGCTCCTTCTAGGAGTGCTCCCATCTAGAGCAGTCCATGTAAGATGTTCTGTAGAGGTGGTTTGTGGAAAGCAAATTCCCTCAGCTTTTGTTTGTCTGGGAATTGTTTAAGCCCACCGTCATATTTGAATGATAGTCGTGCTGGATACAGTATCCTTGGTTCAAGGCCCTTCTGTTTCATTGTATTAAATATATCATGCCATTCTCTTCTGGCCTGTAGGGTTTCTGTTGAGATATCTGACGTTAGCCTGATGGGTTTCCCTTTATAGGTGACCTTTTTCTCTCTAGCTGCCTTTAACACTCTTTCCTTGTCCTTGATCTTTGCCATTTTAATTATTATGTGTCTTGGTGTTGCCCTTCTTGGATCCTTTCTGTTGGGGGTTCTGTGTATTTCCGTGGTCTGTTTGATTACTTCCTCCCCCAGTGTGGGGAAGTTTTCAGCAATTATTTCTTCTAAGATACTTTCCATCTCTTTTCCTCTCTCTTCTTCTTCTGGGACCCCTATAATACGGATATTGTTCCTTTTAGATTGGTCACACAGTTCTCTTAATATTGTTTCACTCCTGGAGATCCTTTTGTCTCTCTCTATGTCAGCTTCTATGCGTTCCTGTTCTCTGATTTCAATTCCATCAATGGCCTCTTGCATTCTATCCATTCTGCTTATAAACCCTTCCAGAGTTTGTTTCATTTCTGTGATCTCCTTTCTGGCATCTGTGATCTCTTTCCGGACTTCATCCCATTTTTCTTGCGTATTTCTCTGCATCTCTGTCAGCATGTTTATGATTCTTATTTTGAATTCTTTGTCAGGAAGACTGGTTAGGTCTGTCTCCTTCTCTGGTGTTGTCTCTGTGATCTTTGTCTGCCTGTAGCTTTGCCTTTTTATTGTAATAGGAATAGTCTGCAGAATTGGGACGAGTGACGGCTGGAAGGACTTCCTTTCTTGTTGGTTTGTGGCCCTCCTCTCCTGGGAGAACAGCGACCTCTAGTGGCTTGTGCTGCGCAGCTGCGCGCAGACAGGGTTTCTGCTTCCTGCCCGGCTGCTATGGAGTTAATCTCCGCTGTTGCTGTGGGCGTGGCCTGGCTTGGGCAGCTACTCCAAAATGGTGGAGTCGCGTTGGAGCAGGAGCGGCTGGGAGGCTATTTATCTCCATAAGGGGCCTCCCTGCTCCCTGCAGCCCAGGGGTTAGGGTGCCCAGAGATCCCGGATTCCCTACCTCTGGATTAAGTGACCCGCCCTGCCCCTTTAAGACTTCCAAAAAGCACCTGCCAAAACAAAACAACGACCACAAAAAAAAACAAGAAAAAAAATTTTTTTAATTAAAAAAAAAGAAATTTTTAATTAAAAAAAAAGGTGGTCGTTCGTTTTTCTTTATTCTCCGGTGCCAGCCTCAGGCCTCTGCTCACCGGTCTTTGTGCCCTGTTTCCCTAGTATTGGGGTCCCTGTCCCTGTAAGAGTTCCAAAAGGCGCTCGCCAAAACAAAGCAGCAAAAAAGCAAAAAAAAAAAAAATGGTCGCGCGCTTTTCTTATGTCCTCTGTCGCCCAGCCTCCAGTGCCTGCTCACTGTTCTTGCTGCCCTGTTTTCCCAGTATCGAGGGCCCTGCACTCTGGCCCGGATGGCTGGGGCTGGGTGTTCGGCAGCCCTGGGCTCCGTCTCCCTCCCGCTCTGCCTGCTCTTCTCCCGCCGGGAGCTGGGGGGAGGGGCGCTCGGCTCCCGCGGGGCCGGGGCTTGTATCTTACCCCCTTCGCGAGGCGCTGGGTTCTCTCAGGTGTGGATGTGGTCTGGATATTGTCCTGTGTCCTCTGGTCTTTATTCTAGGAAGGGTTGTCTTTGTTATATTTTCATAGATATATGTTGTTTTGGGAGGAGATTTCCCCTGCTCTACTCACGCCGCCATCTTCCGCCCCTCTGGCAATTATTCTTGTGAGAAATATCACAAAGGAACTCCTGATACATTATATAGAAGTAGTTATGTCTACCTAGACATATCATTCTCTCCAGAGAGGGAATTTTCTTCACCTAAAATGTGGTTACAACTTGCAATTCAAGGACTGAACAAGTCATCTTTTTGTGTAGCAGGAGATTCCTCTATTAGTGGATTATTAAAGAAGAATTTGATAGGTATAGGACTCCCTTTTTCTGTTTTCACTAATATTTCAGGAATAAACATTACTCACTCTCCTAAAGTTCTTACTTGTGAAGTTCAATTGAACTTACCTGTCAGTACTACTATAGTTTCTGAATGTATATGCATTAATTGCACTCATATTCCTTCCTACTGCAATTCTACCATTCGTGTAAAATGGCCTTTTGGATATAGACTTCCAAATGGCTAAGTATTTTTATGTAATAACAAAACATATCAAGCCTTTTCTTCACACTATCAAGGTGTTTGTGGTGTGGGACATATCCTTCCTGCTCTTATAGACCATCCTGGATATAAGCACAGACAGGTTTCTTGAGCCCTGCCACCTGATTGTGATGACAACTTGAAGTTGTTGGATCCTGTCGCTGTAGCTGTCGCTGCTGCATTCATCTTGCCAGTTCCAGGACTCATTGTAGGAATGCAGAACGAAATATCCAAGATGGCCTGTGCATACAGTAAAACAACAGATCTGACTGCTTCTGTTTTATCTGAACTTCAAGATTGTGCTACTATAGACTATCTTTTATTAAAAGAACATATGGGATGTGAACAGTTTCCAGGCATGTGTTGTTTTAATCTGTCTGACTTTTCTCAAACTATTCTCAGTCAAATAGATAATATTCATCATATTATTGATAAGTTTTCTCAAATGTCTGAGTTACCTAAGCGGTTTTCTTGGATTCACTGGATATGGCCAGTAATTGTAGGCCTGCTTCTTTTGTGTATTTGCCTTCCAGTCTTGATAGCCTGGATGCGTCATACAGTCACCAGTTTGTTGAAACCAATGAATGCTTATGCTACTTACTTAGTAATGTCTAAAAAATGATTGTTCTCTGTTTGCATTGTTTCTCATGAAAGTCCGTGCACTAAATCTTTGTATTTTGTGATTAAGGCTGGACATAAGAGTAAGAGTATGAAAACAAACATCAACATCAGTCAACTCCTAATGCCTCCTTTTTCCACATGTTCTCTCCCTGTGTTGCCCTGAGAGATGGCTGGTAAGCCAGAGATGGGTAAGATTCCTCATGGGAGGAACAACCTAAGACAGGCACAGTCATAAAGGGTCAACAGGTGAGGAGGTGGGGGCCAACTGAGGTGAGGCTTAGAACCTTGTCCCACCATTTATATGAGGCATTCTTTGCTGCTTTTGTCCAGCTAGGTTGATATTTAAAATATTAAAAATGGATCTTTCGTTTGAGTTACAACAATCATTATTTCAAAGCTCTTTTATTAAAAAAAGGGGGGAATGTGGGAATTTATACGGAATTTATATATAAAGTATAAAAATCATATGTATAAGCACATTTGCCTTGATGGTTTGTTTATGGTTCATGATTTGTAGTCAAGACAGAAACAGTTGCCAAGACAGAAAGAGTTTCTGTGTTCGTTCACCATGAGGATTTGTTCGTTATCCTTCAGAAGGTGAAACTGCTGAGAGTTGGACTTAATTAAGGATTGTGCATGGAAAACCCCATTTATTGTTGTTAACAACCATTTCATCAATAAATATGAGAGATGCCTTCTTGGCACCACTCTTGCGCTGTCACGCCCTCAGTCCTCTGGCTGGTCCTTAGGACTTTGAAGAACAGTTGTGTCTCTTCCCTCATCTATGGGTCAGAGACAGGGAAGGGACCCGACAATTTTGTTATCATTAATCTACAATTATATGAAGAACATTATGTTTACTAGGCTCTCCCCTACCCCAAGACCCCCACACAAACCCCATTACAATCACTGACCATCAGCATAGTAAGATGTTGTAGAATCACTACTTGCCTTCTCTGTGTTGCACAGCCCTCCCCTTTCCCCCACCCCCACATTATATATGCTAATCATAATAGCCCCTATCTTCTTTCCCGCCCTTCATTCTTCCTACCCTACCATTCTCCCCACTCTCTTTCCCTTTGGTAACTGTTAGTCCATTCTTGGGTTCTGGGATTCTCCTATTGTTCTGTTCCTTCAGTTTTCCTTTGTTCTTATACTCCACAGATGAGTGAAATCATTTGGTATTTGTCTTTCTCTGCCTGGCTTATTTCACTGAGCATAATACCCTCTAGCTCCATCCATGTTGTTGCAAATTGTAGGATTTGTTTTCTTCTTATGGTGGAATAATATTCCATTGTGTATATGTACCACATCTTCTTTATCCATTCATCTACTGATGGACACTTAGGTTGCTTCCATTTCTTGGCTACTGTAAATAGTGCTGTGATAAACATAGGGGTGCATCTGTCTTTTTCAAACTGGAGTGCTGCATTCTTTGGGTAAATTCCTAGAAGTGGAATTTCTGGGTCAAATGATATTTCTATTTTGAGCATTTTGAGGAACCTCCATACTACTTTCCATAATGGTTGAACTGATTTATATTCCCACCAGCAGTGTAGGAGGGTTCCCCTTTCTCCAAAACCTCACCAACATTTGTTGTTGTTTGTCTTTTCGATGATAGCAATCCTTACTGGTGTGAGGTGATATCTCATTGTGGTTTTAATTTGCATTTCTCTGATGACAAGTGATGTGGAGCATCTTTTCATGTGCCTGTTGGCCATCTGAATTTCTTCTTTAGAGAACTGTCTATTCATCTCCTCTGCCCATTTTGTAATTGGATTATTTGCTTTTTGTTTGTTGAGGTGCGTGAGCTCTTTGTATATTTTGGATGTCAATTCTTTATCAGATCTGTCATTTGTGAATATATTATCCCATACTGTAGGGTACCCTTTTGTTCTATTGATGGTGCCCTTTGCTGTACAGAAGCTTTTTAGCTTGATATAGTCCCACTTGTTCTTTTTGCTTTTGTTTCCCTTGCCCGGGGAGATATGTTCACGAAGAAGTCACTCGTGTTTGTGACCAAGAGATTTTTGCCTATGTTTTTTTCTAAGAGTTTTATGGTTTCATGACTTACATTCAGGTCTTTGATCCATTTCGAATTTACTTTTGTGTATGGGGTTAGACAGTGATCCAGTTTCATTCTCCTACATGTAGCTGTCCAGTTTTGCCAGCACCATCTGTTGAAGAGACTGTCATCTCCCCATTGTATGTCCATGGCTCATTTATCATATATTAATTGACCATATATGTTTGGGTTAATGTGTGGAGTCTATTCTGTTAAATTGGTCTGTGGCTCTGTTCTTGTGCCAGTACCAAATTGTCTTGATTACTGTGCTTTAGTAGTAGAGCTTGAAGTTAGGGAGTGAGATCCTCCCCACTTTATTTTTCCTTCTCAGGATTGCTTTAGCTATTTGGGGTCTTTGGTGTTTCCATATGAATTTTTGAACTATTTGTTCCAGTTCATTGAAGAATGCTGTTGGTAATTTGATAGGGATTGCCTCGAATCTGTATATTGTTTTATGCAGGATGGCCACTTTGACAATATTAATTCTTCCTATCCAGGAGCATGGGGTGAGTTTCCATTTGTTAGTGTGCTCTTTAATTTTTCTTAAGAGTGTCTTGTAGTTTTCAGGGTATAGGTCTTTGACTTCCTTCGATAGGCTTATCCTAGGTATTTTATTCTTTTTGATGCAATTGTGAATGGAATTGTTTTCTTGATTTCTCTATTAGTTCCTTGTTAGTGTATAGGAAAGCCACAGATTTCTGTGTATTAATTTTGTATCCTGCAACTTTGCTGTATTCCAATATTAGTTCTAGTAGTTTTGGAGTGGAGTCTTTAGGGTTTTTTATGTACAATATCATGTCATCTGCAAATAGTGAGTTTGACTTCTTCTTTACCAATCTGGATTCCTTGTATTTCTTTGTTTTGTCTAATTGCCATGGCTAGGACCTCCAGTACTATGTTGAATAACAGTGGGGAGAGTGGGCATCCCTGTCTGTTTCCCAATCTCAGAGGAAATGCTTTCTGCTTCTCACTGTTCAGTATGATGTTGGCTGTGGATTTATCATATATGGCCTTTATCATGTTGAGTTACTTGCCCTCTATACCCATTTTGTTGAGAGTTTTTATCAAGAATGGATGTTGAATTTTGTTGAATGCTTTTTCAGCATCCATGGAGATGATTATGTGATTTTTGTCCTTCTTTTTGTTGATGTGGTAGATGATGTTGGTGGATTTTAGAATGTTGTACCATCCTTGCATCCCTGGGATGAATCCCACTTGGTCATGGTGTATGATTCTCTTGATGTATTTTTTAATTTGGTTTGCTAATATTTTGTGGAGTATTTTTGCATCTACGTTCATCAAGGATATTGGTCTGTAGTTTTCTTTTTTGGTGGGGTCTTTGCCTGGTTTCAGTATTTGGGTGATGTTGGCTTCATAGAATGAGTGTGAGAGTATTCCCTCCTCTTCTATTTTTTGGAAAACTTTAAGGAGAATGGGTATTATGTCTTCTCTGTATGTCTGATAAAATTCCGAGGTAAATCCATCTGGCCTGGGGGTTTTGTTCTTGGGTAGTTTTTTGATTACTGCTTCAGTTTCATTGCTGGTAATTGGTCTGTTTAGATTTTCTGTTTCTTTCTGGGTCAGTGTTGGAAGGTTGTATTTTTCTAGGAAGTTGTCCATTTCTCCTAGGTTTTCCAGCTTGTTAGCATATAGATTTTCATAGTACTCTCTAATAATTCCCTGTATTTCTGTGGGGTCCGTCGTGATTTTTCCTTTCTCATTTCTGATTCTGTTGATGTATGTTGTTTCTCTTTTTCTCTTAATAAGTCTGGCTAGAGGCTTATCTACTTTGTCTTTTTTTTTCTCTCAAAGAACCAGCTCTTGGTTTCATTGATTTTTTCTATTGTTTTATTCTTCTCAATTTTATTTATTTCTTCTCTGATCTTTATTATGTCCCTCCTTCTGCTGACCTTATGCTTCATTTGTCCTTTTTCCAATGTCGATAATTGTGACATTAGACTATTCATTTGGAATTGTTCTTCCTTCTTTAAATATGCCTGGATTGGTATATACTTTCCTCTTAAGACTGCTTTTGCTGTGTCCCACAGTAGTTAGGACTTTGTGTTGTTGTTTTTATTTGTTTCCATATATTGTTGGATCTCCATTTTAATTTGGTCATTGATCCATTGATTATTTAGAAGCATGTTGTTAAGCCTCCATGTGTTTGTGAGCCTTTTTGTTTTCTTTATACTATTTAGTTCTAGTTTTATATCTTTGTGGTCTGAAAAGTTGGTTGGTAGAATTTTAAGCTTTTTGAATTTACTGAGACTCTTTTTGTGGTCTAGTATGTGGTATATTCTGGAGAATGTTCCCTGTGCATTTGAGAAGAATGTGTATCTTGTTGCTGTTGGGTGTAGAATTCTATAGATGTCTGTTAGGTCCATCTGTTCTAGTGTGTTGTTCAGTGCCTCTGTGTCCTTACTTATTTTCTGTCTGGTGGATCTGTCCTTTGAAATGAGCTGTGTGTTGAAGTCTCCCAGAGTGAAGCATTGCATTCTGTTTCTTCCTTTCATTCTGTTAGTATTTGTTTCACATATGTTTGTGCTTCTGTATTGGGTGCATATATATTTATAATGGTTATATCCTCTTGTTGGCGTGAGCCCTTTATCATTATGTAGTGTCCTTCTTTATCTCTTGTTACTTTCTTTGTTTTGAAGTCTATTTTGTCTGATACTAGTATTGCAACACCTGCTTTTTTCTCCCTCTTGTTTGCATGAAATATCTTTTTCCATCCCTTGACTTTAAGTCTGTGCGTGTCTTTGGGTTTGAGGTGAGTCTCTTGTAAGCAGCATATAGATGAGTCTTGCTTTTTTATCCATTCTATTACTCTGTGTCTTTTGATTGGTTCATTCAGTCCATTTACATTTAGAGTGATTATTAAAAGATATGTACTCATTGCCATTGCTGGCTTTAAGTTTGTGGTTACCAAAGTTTCAAGGTTAGCTTCTTTACTATCTTACTGTCTAACTTAACTTGCTTATTGAGCTATTATAAACACTGCCTGATGATTCTTTATTTCTCTCCCTTTTTATTCCTCCTCCTCCATTCTTTGTATGTTGGGTGTTTTGTTTTGTGCTCTTTTTAGGAGTTCTCCCATCTAGAGCAGTCCCTCTAAGATTCCCTGTAGAGGTGGTGTGTGGGAGGCAAATTCCCTCAACTTTTGCTTGTCTGGGAATTGTTTAATCCCTCCTTCATATTTAATTGTTAATCATGCTGAATACAGTATTCTTGGTTCAAGGCCCTTCGGTTTCATTGCATTAAATATATCATGCCATTCTCTTCTGGCCTGTAAGGTTTCTGTTCAGAAGTTTGATGATAGACTTATGGGTTTTCCTTTGTAGGTGACCTTTTTTTTCTCTCTGGCTGCCTTTAATACTCTGTTGTTGTCCTTGATTTTTGCCATTTTAATTATTATGTGTCTTTGTGTTGCCCTCCTTGGGTCCCTTGTCATGGGAGTTCTGTGTGCTTCTGTGGTCTGAGAGGCCATTTCCTACCCTAGTTTAGGGAAGTTTCCAGCAATTATTTCTTCAAAGACACTTTCTATCTCTTTTTCTCTCTCTTCTTCTTCTGGTACTTCTATGATG
The DNA here is from genome assembly GCF_030020395.1 of Manis pentadactyla. Taxonomy (NCBI): domain Eukaryota; kingdom Metazoa; phylum Chordata; class Mammalia; order Pholidota; family Manidae; genus Manis; species Manis pentadactyla. Next base: position 15,108,343 of record NC_080033.1, read on the forward strand.
CGAATATTGTTCCATTTGGATTGGTCACACAGTTCTCATAATATTCTTTCATTCCTGGAGATCCTTTTATCTATCTCTGCATCAGTTTCTCTGCGTTCCTGTTCTCTGATTTCTAATCCATTAATGGTCTCTTGCATCTCGTCCATTCTGCTTTGAAGTTCTTCCAGAGATTGTTTTATTTCTGTATTCTCCCTCCGTAGCTCTTGCATATTTCTCTGCTAGTCCATCTGCATGGTTATGTCTTTTGTTTTGAATACTTTTTCAGGAATATTGGTTAAATCTATCTCCCCAGGTTCCTTCTCAAGGGACGATGTGGAAGATGTCTGGGTTAGTCTGGTCTGAATCAAATTTTTTTGCCTTTTCATGTTGATAGATGCAGTGGTATGCTATTGACTCATCTGTCAGCTGGGAGAGCGAAGACCCTTTCCACTTGCTCCTGGCCTTTCTTTACTGCGACAACAGCGACCCCTAGTGGCTTGTTTTGGGCAGTTGCACGTAGACTTGTTCTCTGTTTCTTGCCCGGTCACTATGGAGGAATCTCCCTTGCTGTGGGCATGGCCCGCCTCAGGATGTTGCTCTGCTATGGTGGGGCACTGGAGGGGGAATGGATGGGGGGCTGTTTATTACCATGAGAGGTCTCAGAGCTGCTGCTCAGGGGTTTTGCGTGGCCGGAGTTCCCTGGGATTCCCAGCTGTTAGGCTAAGTGTCCTGGGATGCTTCCTTCCAGCTGTGGAGTCCCTGTCCCTTTATGACTTTCAAAAAGCACTTGCTTTTCTTTGTCCCAGGGGCGCCAGCTGCGGGGACTCGCTCACAGGTCTTACTGTCCTGTTTCCCTAGTATCCAGCACCCCATGCATTGTGTGTCTGCACTCTGGGTGCGGATGGCTAGGGCTGGTTATTTAGCCATCCTGGGCTCCCTCTACCTCCCCACTCTGACTCCTCTCCTCCCACAGGGAGCTGGGGTGAGGGGCGCTTGGGTCCCACCAGGCTGGAGCTTGTATCTTACCCCCTTCACCTGGTGCTGGGTTCTCGTTGGTGTGGATGTAGTCTGGCTGTTGTCCTGTATCTTCTGGTCTCTCTTTTAGGGATAGTTGTATTTCTTGTATTTTCAAAAATATATATATGTTTTCGAGAGGAGATTCCCACTGTCCTACTCATGCTGCCATCTTGGCTCCGCCTAGGTTAATGTGTTTTTTAAGAACTTTACAAAAAATGAGAAATTACAGATTTCATTAGATTGCTAAAAGCACTCAAGATTAAAATGATGTAGTTCATGTAGTTTATTCATATTCCAAGTTATAAAACAAGAAAAATATTTTTCTTATGACAAAAGGCTACCTTAATATGTCCAGTTATGAAGCATTAGATATAACAATTGGCATTTGGGTACTACCTTCTGCCCAGCCTCCTTTGCAAGGGTAGCAGGCTAAAAGGTTTCTCTTTTTTGTTGAGAAAGAGGTGAAAGATTTATTATCATTTAAGACTTTCTCAATACAGTGTATTATTAGCTATACTTTGTGCTCTTTAAGATAAAATGTACCAAGTAAAAATATTGTGTGTCACTGACCTCCCACTAGCTAAAATCTGAATTTTATGTAATTGAATTTTTGGACTCCACTTATGGCAGGGTTTTACTGACTTAATTTCTAATAATGCAATGTAGCATGTAGCTAAAAATGTGAAGTTTTTTGGTGAAGAAAAGAGTGTGACAGTTCCTTGAAAATTGTGTGTGTGCCTGTATCAAAATATGGTTGACTGTTTTGAATAATCTATTTAAGATCAGTATAACTTTTTCATTAGAAATGGTGATCAAACTTTTTCTGTGTATTTATTGAAAGATATATACTGTGTAAAGCTAATTCACTGTGAAGATAGCATATAATTTTTATTATGTTTTTATGGTTATGAGTTATTTTTCTCTAGCTGTGTTCATCTGTGGTTTTAACCAGAACATAGGTAAAGTAAGCAATAAGAGAAAAGTATTTTAATAATGGGCCACAATTTAAATAGAGACATAAGGGTGTAAAGTGGTGAAAAACAGTGAAGAAGTTTTAAAGCTCAATAATTGTAGATCTAGTTGGGATTCAAGAATTTTTGCAGTTGGGAGTGTTTGAGAGTAAGGTAGGAAGATGGAAATAATATTTAAAGAGTTATATGGTTGAAATTGAGTTGATGGAGGCATTGTATTTATTGATGATGTTCAGATCTGGTATTAATCTGGGAGTGACTGGCTAAGGTAAGATGGATGACAAAACATTGGAGAATAGGAAGTTCCAGAAATGACAGAAAAGGCTACTGGAAAAATCACCTATATTAAAATGACAGAAATAGTGTTAAAAAGAGCAGTGAATCAGAGGCTAAAATCTTTAATATGGGAGGTGATTCATACAGCAGTATCAAGTGGTGGTATCAGATGTCTTAGAGTCAAATCTGGGCATTTTTAGAAAATAGAGAATTGGAAGCAAAATGAGTAGCAAGAGAGCCAGTACCCTTATTCCCTGAGGCACACTGGCATGATGGAAGTGAGAAGAAAAGAGCCACCAAGGGGTAAGTACAGTGGAAGCAGAGTCTGTAGGGAGGAGCCAGGTGTCAGAGCAAGAGGGAAACACTGAAATTGTTGAGGGCATGGGGAATGTGTTGATAACCATGTGAACTGCAGAGAGCACACGGTTTCTAGAGTTGGGCAAAGGTGGGATATGGAGACAAAATAGCGTTATACAAAGCCAGGTGTGTAAAAGCGCTGAGCTATTAAGGATGACCTGGGATTTCTGCTATTGTGATTGGCAAAAAGAGGAATAGGAAATACTGGTGCTATGAATGTTGGGATGTTGAAGGAGTGGGGGATATTTCATTAGGATGTTTGTAATTCCTGACAAATGGTGACTACATGCTAGCTCCTACATGCTTACATGGTAGCTCTACTAAAAAAATCAGTTATCAAGGCAGTACAGAAAGTGAAAGTAAAACAAGATCTGAGGAATAACAGCAGAAACAAAAACAACTCTGATACTGGCTGGTGTCTTTTTGTGAAAGAAAGGGAATGGAATGATTCTTAACATGGGGCAGAGGCCTTTGTAGAGTGAAGTAAGGGAATCAATTGGGAAAAGCTTTAAAGTCTGCTGTTGCCGCTTGCCCACATTTCTTGGGATTTTCATTGCTTGCCCTATGTAAGCAACGAAATTTCTGCTTGAACAATCCAAGATGCACCCTTTCAGGGCATGAAACATTGACTGACTTAATTTTATCTACCTTTCAAGCGTTCATCCACCCACTTTCATTCCAAACTGTCAGGGAGGATTACGAAGGAAATTGCTACTTTCCAAGAGTTTAAATGAGTTCTTGACTGGACGAAGCAGCAGCAAATGAGAATATAGTCCATGGTTATAAGGTAGTTAGCATTCTATATCCAGGAGTTCATCCCTTTCTTTAAAAAAGTGCCTGGTTTGGGTTCTTTCTTAAGACACATTACTAGCTAGGATAGCTATTACCTCACAGAAACATTAGCTCACAGACCAAAGTAACTAAAAACATCTAACAAGTACAGTTACTATAATAGATAAACTGAACAAGATACAGCAACTGGAGGAAAATCATTGGTTCAGAATAATTTAAAACAATGTTTTAGAATTTAAAACATTCAGAATGTATATCCTCTAAGAAAAAATATCTGTATTATTTAACAAATACCAGAAGTCATAAAAAAGTAGAAATATTAAGAAAACTATATCAAAATAACCATAAAAGATTGGATGACTACAGAATGAATGTTGTTAGACAGCTGTAAAAAAATTTAAAAAGCAGATAAATAGAGTAGAAATTGCCATGTTAATATCCAGATATATGTCTTAGAGGGAAAAGGAGAGTGAGAAAAAATAAAGGAAATATTTAAAAAATCAATTCCTGTGTATAAAGAGAGAAGAAAGATCTTGGCTTGAAAGGGCTATTGTAAAATAGTTAAGAGAATTTATCACAGCACTGTTTACAATAGCCAAGAAATGGAAGCAAACTAAGTGTCCATCAGTAGATGAATGGATAAAGAAGATGTGGTACATATACACAATGGAATAGTATTCAGCCATAAGAAAGAAAACAAATCCTACCATTTGCAACAACATGGATGGAGCTAGAGGGTATTATGCTCAGGGAAATAAGCCAGGTGGAGGAAGACAAGTATCAAATGATTTCACTCATATGTGAAGTATAAGAACAAAGAAAAAACTGAAGGAACAAAACAGCAGCAGAATCACAGAACCCAAGAATGGACTGTTACCAAAGGGAAAGAGAGTGGGGAGAATGGGTGGGAAGGGAGGAATAAGGGGTGGGAAAGAAAAGGCATTATGATTAGCATGTATAATGTGTGTGGGGGGGCATGGGGAGGGATGTACAACACAGAGAAGACAAGTAGTGATTTTACAGCACCTTACTATGCTGATGGACAGTGACTGTGAAGGGGTATGTGGGGGGAGACTTGGTGAAGGGAGGAGCCTAGTAAACATAATGTTCCTCATGTAATTGTAGATTAATGATACCAAAAAAAATAGGTAAGAGAATACCCACACATAAACACATTATAGTGAAATTTAAAAGAATATTCTACAAGGTTTGAGGTGGGGGGTCACAAATGAGTTAGAATCAGTATTTCTAATTGCAACACTGGAAGACAATGGAGCATTGAATGAGAAAATGAACAGACTATTATATCCGGTCAAAGTGTCTTTAAATATAAGGACATAAGTAATGTAGGCACAGAAAGCATATAAGCATCAGAAGCCAGATGGCTAGACTTTTTTTTAAAAGCTCATTAAAAATCTGGGAAATGGAGTTTGTAAGCAAATTATAATAACAGTGTAATACTTCATGTTTCTGGAATAATGAGGAAAATTGAAAGTAATCACACTTTGCTGTTTAGTACTGTGGATAAAATGAAGGTTCCTGTGGCCAGGATTCTCACCTGGCCCTGGCTGGCCCACACATGTGGGCAATATGTTGTTTTTGACTCCACATAAAGAGCTCTGCCCAGTGGTCTAGCAACACAGTGGCAGGGCTGCAAGGCTGCAGGACAGCAGAGCAGAGGCTGGAGTGGTGGCAGTGCCAAGGACAGATACTGGGATGGCTGTGCCCAGAGGACGGCTGTGCGGGCAAAGAGGCCCAGAGGCAGAGACCAGCTTATTGCATGCAGACTCGCTGAGTGAACAAGATCTTAGTGACTGACCTGCCACCATGGAAATAAAGTTGGGTATAACCCTTTCATCCCAAGATCGTTCTAATGTCATATCTTGGGTCACACTGGATCCACAGTGAACTTGCCCAGGGCTGAAACCCATTGACAAGAGAAGTACACTTTGCTTTTTGGTACAATTACGCAGAAAAATGTCAATGTCAAATGCAGCTGGAAACATAAACACAGAATTATAGTTATTCTACTTAGCTGTACAAGAGAATACTTTTCCACATATGAGCAGGAAAATATCAACAAAGGTATTTATTGATGCATTTTCAGTAAATTGGAAAGAAGTATTTCTGAGCAAGAGTGTGGTACATAATAATGGCTCACTCATCAACCACTCCAACTTCCTTCTATTTTCTTTCTGTGCTAGAAGCTGAATAAAAACCTACATATAATAGGATACTAAAGAAAAACTGTTGGCTGAGACCCTAAACCTTAAGTACTAAAGGAAGGGGATGTGAGACTTTTAAACCTGTAAAATGGAGCACATTGTAGGATTGAAAAAGAAGGGTGCCAAAAACCAGTTACAAAATCCCTGTATACCATATTCAGTACATTCAAAGCATGAGATTGAGATTAGGAAGGACAGGGAAAAACTCCTTATGAGCCTTATTTCTTCAGGGTAGAAGGGGACACCTGCCTATATCATGCATACTGGGAAAGGCTACAATGAAATCACAACTGGGGGACAAAGTGGAGACCTGTCTGACTTCCTGAAGAAATTTAAATAGCAAAAGAAAGGTTGATTAGTGCTGCTTTTTCCATAAGCCAACAATCTCAAAGTGTATCCAGAAAAAGAATACATGAGTGTTTCTCAAAGAACAAGATGTGGCCCTAGGTCTAGGGAAGGAGGGCCACTTGGAGGAGTGGGTAAACTTTAGAACAGATAATCCAGAGGTATTGCTAAATTCCTAAGGGATAAGCAATGGAGATACATTTCCTTAAGTCAAACGAACAATAGCTTCCAAACTGCTGGTTGTTCTCCAAAGAACCCACAAATGCATTCCATTAGGCACCACCTTAAACATCTGCCAATGACAGAGGATGCCAATGTTCAATCACAACAGCCAAGTAAGAGACTACCTGCACCCTTTTTTTCTTTGAGCTCCAATCTTAAAGAGGTCAAACTAGTTAGCAAGATGAGTGATGTGTAAAAGTACTTCCCTGGTAAAGAGAGAAGTGATTTCTACCACTCTTTTCCTGCAACACACTGAAATGTGATAAAGGAAAAGTCTCAATAAATAAGGTTTAAAGTTTCCTCATACTGGATTACCTAAGAGCAATTAAAACACAGGTGACTTCCTAGATTTTCATTCCAGTGGGTGAACCAACCTCAATTCATTTAAGTAGGCACCAGACAATAGAGAGTTGCCAAGGATTAATGTAATAATTACCTACATAAAGAGGAAGAACAGAAAAGTAGTTAAGTGTACAGGCTTTGGCCAGACTGTAAGTTGAACTATATATATTCTCAGATCTAGCAAGACGCTACCTCACATGGACAGTGTCACCAGCAGCATTGTGCTTCATTAGGAAAATAGGGGCTCCTCCTAGAGGAAGAACTAGAAAGGAGGCTGTGGGAGGGAAGCGGTGGAGCCCTGGTGCTGGGAGAAGATTAAGCCCTTGTTGGGGAACAGCAGAGAGCAGCACCGGAGCCAGGAGCGACAGACCTACTGCCATGAGAATAAATGTGCTATGAACCCATTTTGAACCCGATTCACCACACCCCTCCCCCAAAAGAGAAAAGGAGGTTTTGCCATACATCGTTGCCATCCTTTTCAGAAGTATCTATAGTTTGGTTTGAATCATGGCTATGCCACTGTAGTTGCACAAAATTGACTAAGTTATGTTACTTCTTTGTGCCTCACATTTCTCATCGAAAATGGGGATGTTAGTTTCTATACATGCTAGTGTTGGAGCATTCAATGAGTTTCTTTACAAAGGTAAGTAGAAATGTGCTAAGGAAGATTGTGTGGCACATAGTTTAGACATTCTATAAATGGTAACCATTATACATTCCAGAATTTCTTATAAGAATTCCATACAAGATCTCTTTTTGGCCAAGATGATTCAACTACCCCAAACTTGAAGACCATGTGTGTGCACTGTGAGTCTGCATAGAGACTAGATCATTTGGCAAAAGTCTTTGGTTTTCAATGGCTGCAGCACTGATGGAGACTGTATTACCCATTTCTTAGACTCACAGGGACTGCATGGCAGGGGCAGTGACAGTGCAGTGGTTTTTCACTAGTCTAATGGTGTGTTCAGCGTTTCTCTTGGTTTTATTGTCCTTCCTGCTTTGTCCCCCAACCACATCTCTGATATTCTGAAAACTGTCCACCACCATTTAATAAATCGTTTTCTGCTTAAACTAGTTATAAGAAACTGCTATGATATAAAATCTTTAATTGACAGAATGAGAAATAGATAAACAATGACATATTCATATAACGGATTACTAGTACAGACATAAATGAAATTTATCCAAACATTTCACCCTGACTAGGTCTAAAAAATGAATAAAGAAATCTACAGAAAGAATATCATTTGAAGCAATTAATAACTATGTAAATAGGCTTATAGGTAACATATATGTACCTCTCATTTTGTGAACATGTATTATCCAAATATTCAGTGTAAGCATTTACAAAATTTTACCTAAAATCCACCATCTAAATAAAAACCTCAAAATGATACATTTTTACTTTCGCACAATAGAAAAAGTTAAAGCAAGTCTGGATGAGAGGATGTAGAGGGCACTGTGATGTCACAGCTAACCTCCCCATTATCTTAAGCTTCCAGCTTCTATTATTTAAACATGTGCATTATTAGTATCATTCTTCCAATAATTTAGTCTCTCATGGCTTCCAGTTCACTTCCACTATGAACCTAACAGTACCAAACTTGATTAATTTAGAGTATTTCTAACATACCATTTCATCATTTCATTTCATTATAGAACATCTCCCCCTGTAGTGCAAAAAGAATACATTAAGGATTGGATTAAAGATGGCGGCATGAGAAGAGAGACAGAGACTACCTCCTAAAACTGGTTACAATTAGAAAATATAGTTGGTGCAACTAATCCTGAGAGAGCAACAGGAAAAAGGATGGCGTCAGACTGAACACACCTGGAGAAAAGAGCAGAACTCACCAAACGGGGTAACGTACCAGAGCTGTGGCTCCGCAGGACCCGAGCCCTTCCCCCACCCCAGCTCACTGGCGGGAGGAAGATAAATGGAGCAGGGAGGGAGTGGAGGGCTTGGGACTGCTGAGTACCTAGCTCAGGTGATCTGCGCTGGGAGCACAAACCTACATTTCATGGTGCTTTCATGAAACTCGCATGACTACTGGGTTGGAAAGTTAATACAGGCAGAGTTCCTGGGGAGACTGGGATTCCAGCCGCTTGTGGAAAGCAGGGATCCATATCCGGCTGCTCTGGGACAAAAACTTATACCTGTGTGACTGGCCCACTGGCTCAGGCAGTGGAGACAGGCACAGCAGCCGGGAGGCAGGGAACAGCTCTTTCCTCCCCCCAGGCACCAGTAACGTTCCCCTGCGATCGCCGACATTGCTTCAGGGGCTGAGCAGCTCCAGAGACTATAGCTTCTGGACACTAGAGGGCGCCATATACAAACATTAAACACCAAAGGAACCTTGTCCAGAGTAAAATTATTAATACAACTACCAAGAAAGATTTAAATGATATGGACCTCATGACGCTTCCTGAAAGGGAGTTCAAAATAAAAATCATCAACATTCTAATGGAGGTATGGAAAGACATCCAAGAACTCAGGAATGAATTCAGGTTGGAGATCCAATCACTGAGGAGCATGATGGAGGGTATTAAAAGCAGGTTGGATATGGTGGAGACAATAAATGAAACAGAAACTAGAGAAGAGGAATACAAAGAAGTTGAGGCACAGAGAGAAAAAAGGATCTCTAAGAATGAAAGAATATTGAGAGAACTGTGTGACCAATCGAAGTGGAACAATATTTGCATTATAGGGATACCAGAAGAAGAAGAGAGAGAGAAAGGGATAGAAAGGGTCTTTGAGGAGGTAGTTGCTGAAAACTTCCCCAATCTGGGGAAGGACATAGTCTCTCAGGCCATGGAGGTCCATAGATCTCCCAACACAAGGGACCCAAGGAAGACAACAACAAGACACATAGTAAATAAAATGGGAAAGATCAAGGATAAGGACAGACTGCTAAAGGCAGAGAAAGACAGAAATAAGATCACACACAAAGGAAAGCCCATCAGGCTAACATCAGACTTCTCAGCAGAAACCTTACAGGCCAGAAGGGAGTGGCATGATGTATTTAATGCCATGAAGCAGAAGGGCCTGGAACCAAGATTACTTTATCAGGCAAGATTATCATTTAAATTTGAAGGAGGGATTAAACAATTTCTAGATAAGCAAAAGCTGAGAGAATTTACCTCGCACAAACCATCTCTGCAGTCTATTTTGGAGGGACTGCTACAGACGGAAGTGTTCCTAAGGTTGAATAGCTGTCACCAGAGGTAGTAAAACCACAGGAAAGAAAGAACAGCAAATTATGAAGCAAATGCAAAATTAAATTAACTATCCTCAAAGTCAATCAAGGGATAGACAAAAAGTACACAATTTGATATCTAATATATAAAGAATGAAGGAGGAAGAAAATGGAGAAGAAATATAAAAGAACCTATAGATTGTGTTTGTAACAGCATACTAAGTGAGTTAAGTTAGACCTTTAGATAGTAAGGAAAGTAACCTGGAACCTTTGGTAACCACAAATATAAAGACTGAAATGGCAATAAGTACATAACTATCGATAGTCCAAAATGTAAATGGACTGAATGCACCAATCAAAAGACATAGGGTCACTGAATGGAAAAAAAAAAATAAGACCCATCTATATGCTGCTTACAAGAGACTCACCTCAAACCCAAAGACATGCACAGACTTAAAGTCAAGGGATGGAAAAAGATATTTCATGCAAACAAGAGGGAGAAAAAAGCACGTGTTGCAGTACTAGTATCAGACAAAATAGACTTCAAAACAAAGAAAGTAACACGAGATAAAGAAGGACATTACATAATGATAAAGGGCTCAGTCCAACAAGAGGATATAACCATTATAAATATACATGCACCCAACACAGGAGCACCAGCATATGTGAAACAAATACTAACAGAACTAAAGCAGGAAATAGAATGCAACACATTCATTTTAGGAGACATCAACACACCACTCACTCCAAAGGACAGATCCACCAGACAGAAAATAAGGACACAGAGGCACTGAAGAACAAAACAGAACAGATAGACCTAATAGACATCTATAGAACTCTACACGCAGAAGCAGCAGGATACACATTCTTCTCAAGAGCACATGGAACATTCTCCAGAATAGACCACATAAGAGGCCACAAAAAGAGCCTCAGTAAATTCAAAAACATTGAAATTCTACAAACCAACTTTTCAGACAACAAAGGTATAAAACTAGAAATAAAAAGCAAAAAGGCTCACAAACATATGGAGGCTTAACAACATGCTCCTAAATTGTCAATGGATCAATGACCAAATTAAAATGAAGATCCAGCAATATGTGGAAATAAATGACAACAACAACACAAAGCCCCAACTTCTGTGGGATGCAGCGAAAGTAGTCTTAAGAGGAAAGTATAAAGCAATCCAGGCATATATAAGAAGAAAGAACAAACCCAAATGAATAGTCAACACAATTACTGAAATTGGAAAAAGAAGAACAAATGAGGCCTAAAGTCAGCAGAAGAAGGGACATAATAAATATCAGAGAAGAAATAAATAAAATTGAGAAGAATAAAACAATAGAAAAAATCAATGAAACCAAGAGCTGGTTCTGTGAGAAAATAAACAAAATAGATAAGCCTCTAGCAAGACTTATTAAGAGAGAAAGAAAATCAACACACATTAACAGAATCAGAAACAAGAAAGGAAACATCATGACGGACCCAACAGAAATACAAAGAATTATAAGAGACTGCTATTAAAACCTATATGCTAAGAAGCTGGAAAACCTAGAAGAAATGGACAACTTCCTAGAAAAATACAACCTTCCAAGACTGACCAAGGAAGAAACACAAAAGCTAAACAAACCAATTATCAGCAAAGAAACTGAAGTGGTAATAAAAATCTACCCAAGAACAAAACCCCCACACCAGATGGATTTACCTCGGAATTTTATCATAGAGAGAAGATATAATTCCCATTCTCCTTAAAGTTTTCCAAAAAATAGAAGAGGATGGAATACTCCCAAACTCATTCTATGAAGCCAACATCACCCTAATACCAAAACCATGCAAAGACCCCACCAACAAAGAAAATTACAGAAAAATATCCCTGATGAACGTAGATGCAAAAATACTCAACAAAATATTAGCAAACTGAATTCAAAAATACATCACAAGGATCATACACCATGACCAAGTGGGATTCATCCCAGGGATGCAAGGATGGTACAACACCTGAAAATCCATCAACATCATCCACCACATCAACAAAAAGGACAAAAACCACAAGATCATCTCTATAGATGCTGAAAAAGCATTCGACAAAATTCAACATCCATTCATGATAAAAACTCTCAGCAAAATGGGTATAGAAGGCAAGGACCTCAACATAATAAAGGCCATATATGATAAACCCACAGCCAACAATATACTGAACAGTGAAAAGCTGAAAGCCTTTCCTCTGAGATTGGGAAACAGACAGGGATGCCCACTCTCCCCACTGTTATTCAACATAGTGCTGGAGGTCCTAGCCACGGCAATTAGACAAAACAAAGAAATACAAGGAATCCAAACTGGTAAAGAAGAAGTCAAACTGTCACTATTTGCAGATGACATGATATTGTACATAAAAAACCCTAAAGACTCCACTCCAAAACTACTAGAACTGATATTGTAATACAGCAAAGTTTCAGGATACAAAATTAACACACAGAAATCTGTGGCTTTCCTATACACTAACAATGAATTAATAGAAAGAGAAATCAGGAAAACAATTCCAGTCACAATTGCATCAAAAAGAATAAAATAAGTAGGAATAAACCTTACCAAGGAAGTGAAGAACCTATACCCTGAAAAGTATAAGACACTCTTAAGAGAAATTAAAGAGGACACTAACAAATGGAAACTCACCCCATGCTCTTGGCTAGGAAGAATTAGTATCATCAAAATGGCCATCCTGCCCAAGGCAATATACAGATTTGGTGCATTCCCTATCAAATTACCAACAACACTCTGTAACCAACTAGAAAAAATAGTTCAAAAATTCAAATGGAAAAACCAAAGATCCTGAATAGCCAAAGAAATACTGAGAATGAAGAATAAAGGGGGGATCTCACTCCCCAACTTCAAGCTCTACTACAAACCCGCAGTAATCAAGACAGTTTGGTACTGGCACAACAACAGAGCCTCAGACCAGGGGAACAGAATACAGACCCCAGATATTAACCCAAACATTTATGGTCAATTAATATATGATAAAGGAGCCATGGACATACAATGGGGAAATGAGAGTCTCTTCAACAGATGGCGCTGGCAAACCTGGAGAGCTACATGTAAGAGAATGAAACTGGATCACTGTCTAACCCCATACACAAACGTCAATTCAAAATGGATCAAAGACCTGAATGTAAGTCATGAAACCATAAAACTCTTAGAAAAAAACTTAGGCAAAAATCTCCTGGATATAAACATGGGCGACTTCTTCATGAACATATCTCCCCAGGCAAGGGAAACAAAAGCAAAAATGAACAAGTGGGACTATATCAAGCTGAAAAACTTCTGTACAGCAAAGGACACCATCAATAGAACAAAAAGGTACCCTACAGTATGGGAGAATATATTCATAAATGACAGTTCCGATAAAGGCTTGACATCCAAAATATATAAAGAGCTCACAAGCCTCAACAAACAAAAAGGAAATAATCCTATTAAAAATGGGCAGAGGAGCTGAACAGACAGTTCTCCAAAGAAGAAATTCAGATGGCCAACAGACGCGTGAAAAGATGCTCCACATCACTTATCATCAGAGAAATGCAAATTAAAACCAGAATGAGATATCACCTCACACCAGAAAGGATGGCCACCATCCAAAAGACAAACAACAACAAATATTGGCCAGGTTGTGGAGAATTGAGAACCCTCCTACACAGTGTGTAGGAGGGTGATGTTGGCTTCATAGAATGAGTTTGGGAGTATTCCCTCCTCTTCTATTTTTTGGAAAACTTTAAGGAGAATGGGAATTATATCTTCTATCTATGATAAAATTCCGAGGTAAATCCATCTGGTGTGGGGGTTTTGTTCTTGGGTAGATTTTTATTACCACTTCAGTTTCTTTGCTGATAATTGGTTTGTTTAGCTTTTGTGTTTCTTCCTTGGTCAGTCTTGGAAGGTTGTATTTTTCTAGGAAGTTGTCCATTTCTTCTAGGTTTTCCAGCTTCTTAGCATATAGGTTTTAATAGCAGAAATTTGTTCTGACCATTTTGGAAAGCAGTATGGAGGTTCCTCTAAAAGCTCAAAATAGAAATACCATTTGACTCAGGAATTTCACTTCTAGGAATTTACCCTAAGAATGCAGCACTCCAGTTTGAAAAAGACAGGTGCACCCCTATGTTTATTGCAGCACTATTTACAATAGCCAAGAAGTGGAAGCAACCTGAGTGTCCATCAGTAGATGAATGGATGAAGAAGATGTGGTACATATACACAATGGAATATTATTCAGCCACAAGAAAAAAACAGATCCTACCATTTGCAACAACATGGAAGGAGCTAGAGGGTATTATGCTCAGTGAAATGAGCCAGGCGGAGAAAGACAAGTACCAAATGATTTCACTCATATGTGGTGTATAAGAACAAAGAAAAACTAAAGGAACAAAACAGCAGCAGAATCACAGAACCCAAGAATGGACTGACAGTTACCAAAGGAAAAGGGACTGGGGAGGATGGGTGGGAAGGGACAGATAAGGGTGGGGAAAAAGAAAGGGGGCCTTATGATTAGCATGTACAATGTGGGGGGGGACATAGGGAGGGATGTGCAACTCAGAGAAGACAAGTAGTGAGTCTACAGCATTTTAGGAAGCTGATGGACAGTGACTGTAATGGGGTATGTGGGGGGGGACTTGGTGAAGGGGGGAATCGAGTAACCACAATGTTCTTCATGTAAGTGTAGATTAATGATAATAAAATAAATAAAAAAAAGAAATAATGAAAAAAAAATACATTAAAAGTTTCTTTCGTTAAAGAATTATAAAATGTTTATACACTGTTAATCAGAAGTCCTTCATTAATTATTATACAGATACTTAGTTTAAGTTGCATTGAGGAAACTGGAGTTTCGGGATCAGTTAGATACCACCTGCTAAGTAATGAAATATAGGCTCCTGCTATTTTAAAACTAGCCATCCAACACATTTAGAGAATACATTTGATCTGAAAAAAATGATAGGTCCTATATATTGGCTGGAATAATACATATTCAATGTGATGGGCTGCTCAAGGAATAGGAAGGGAACAGGACTGAGAAACAATGGTGATCTGACACTCATGTTTAATGTTTTGTATCTTTACTATAAAAGAATGAATCCCACATTATGCAATGTTAGCATTTATTAATTGTATAAGGTAATACACAAGTGCTTTATTTATTTATTTACTTTGGTATCATTAATCTAAATCTACAATTACATGAAAAACATTATGTTTACAAGGCTCCCCCCTTCACCAAGTCCCCCCAACAAACCCCATTACAGTCACTGTCCATCAGCATAGTAAGATGCTGTAGAATCAATACTTGTCTTCTCTTTGTTGTACGGCAGTCCCCGTGCCACCCGCCACACACATTACACATGCTAATAGTAATGTTCCTTTTCTTTTCCCTGCCCTTACCCTCCCTTCCCACCCATCCTCCCCAGTCCCTTTCCCTTTGGTAAGTGTTAGTCCATTCTTGCGTTCTGTGATTCTGCCGCAGTTTTGTTCCTTTAGTTTTTTCTTTGTTCTTACACTCCACATATGAGTGAGATCATTTGATACTTGTCTTTCTCCTCCTGGCTTATTTCACTGAGTGTAATACCCTCTAGCTCCATCCATGTTGTTGCGAATGGTAGGATCTGTTTTTCTCTTATGGCTGAGTAATATTCCATTGTGTATATGTACCACATCTTCTTCATCCATTCATCTACTGATGGACACTCAGGTTGCTTCCACTTCTTGGCTATTGTAAATAGTGCTGTGATAAACAAGGGGTGCATCTGTCTTTTTCAAACTGGAGTGCTGCATTCTTAGGGTAAATTCTGAGGAGTGGAATTCCTGGGTCAAATGGCATTTCTATTTTGAGCTTTTTGAGAAACCTCCATACTACAATCCATACTGATTGAACTAATTTACCTTCCCACCAGCAGAGTAGGAGGGACCCCCTTTCTCCACAATCTGGCCAACATTTGTTGTTGTTTGTCTTTTGGATGGTAGCCATCCTTACTGGTGTGAGGTGATATCTCATTGTGGTTTTAATTTGCATTTCTCTGATAACTAGCGATGTGGAGCATCTTTTCTTGTGTCTGTTGGGCATCTGAATTTCTTCTTTAGAGAACTGTCTATTCAGCTCCTCTGCCCATTTTTTAATTTGATCATTTGCTTTTTGTTTGTTGAGGTGCATGAGCTCTTTATATATTTTGGATGTCAACCCTTTATCAGATCTGTCATTTATGAATATATTCTCCCATACTGTAGCATACCTTTTTGTTGTATTGATGGTGTCCTTTGCTGTACAGAAGTTTTTCAGCTTGATATAGTCCCACTTGTTCATTTTTGCTTTTGTTTCCCTTGTCCAGGGAGACATGTTCATGAAGAAGTCACTCATCTTTATGCCTAAAGGTTTTGGCCTATGTTTTTTTCTAAGAGTTTTATGGTTTCATGACTTACATTCAAGTCTTTCATCCATTTCAAATTTACTTTTGTGTATGGGGTTAGACAGTGATCCAGTTTCATTCTCTTACATGTAGCTGTCCAGTTTTGCCAGGACCATCTGTTGAAGAGACTGTCATTTCCCCATTGTATGCCCATGGCTCCTTTACCATATATTAATTAACCATATAGAATGTTTGGGTTAATGTTTGGAGTCTCTATTCTGTTCCACTGGTGTATGATCTGTTGTTTTGCCAGTACCAAATTTTCTTGATTACTGTGGCTTTGTAGTAGATCTTGAAGTTAGGGAGTGAGATCCCCCTCCCCCCACTTTATTTCTCCTTCTCTGGATTGCTTTGGCTATTCAGGGTCTTTAGTGGTTACATATGAATTTTTGAACTATTTGTTCCAGTTTGTTGAAGAATGCTGTTGGCAATTTGATAGAGATTGCATCAAATCTGTATATTGCTTTGGGCAGGATGGCCATTTTGACGATATTAATTCTTCCTTGCCAGGAGTATGGGATGAGTTTCCATTTGTTAGTGTCCTCTTTAATTTCTCTTAAGAGTGTCTTATAGTTTTCAAGGTATAGGTCTTTCACTTCTTTGGTTAGGTTTATTCCTACATATTTTATTCTTTTTGATGCTATTGTGAATAGAATTGTTTTCCTTAATTCCATTTCTATTGGTTTATTGATAGTGTATAGAGAATCCACAGATTTCTGTGTGTTAATTTTGTATCTGGCAACTTTGCTGAATTCTGATATTGGTTCTAGTAGTATTGGAGTGGTGTCTTCAGGGTTTTTAATGTACAATATCATGTCATCTACAAATAGTGACAGTTTAACTTCTTCTTTAGCAATTTGGATTCCTTGTGTTTCTTTGTTTTGTCAAATTGCCATGGCTAGGACCTCCAGTACTATGTTGAATAACAGTGGGGAGAGTGGGCATCCCTGTCTTGTTTCCGATCTCAGAGGAAAAGCTTTCAGCTTTTCACTTTTCAGTATGATGTTGGCTGTGGATTAATCATATATGGCCTTTATTATGTTGAGGTACCTGCCTTCTATACCCACTTTTTTGAGAGTTTTTATCATGAGTGGATGTTCAATTTTGTCAAATGCTTTATCAGCATGTATGGAGATGATCATATGGCTTTTGTCCTTTTTGTTGATGTGGTGGATGATGTTGATGGATTTTCGAATGTTGTACCATCCTTGCATTCCTGGCATGAATCCCACTTGGTTATGGTGTATGATCCTCTTGATGTATTTTTGAATTTGGTTTGCTAATATTTTGTTGAGTATTTTTGTATCTACGTTCATCAGGGATATTGGTCTGTAGTTTTCTTTTCTGGTGGTGTCTTTGCCTGGTTTTGGTAGTAGGGTGATGTTGGCTTCATAGAATGAGTTTGGGAGTATTCCCTCCTCTTCTATTTTTTGGATAACTTTAAGGAGAATGGGTATTATGTCTTAACTGTATGTCTGATAAAATTCTAAATCCATCTGGCCCAGGGCTTTGTTCTTAGGTAGTTTTTTGAGTACTGCTTCAATTTAGTTGCTGGTAATTGGTCTGTTTAGATTTTCTGTTTTTTCCTTGTTCAGTCTTAGAAGGTTGTATTTTTCTAAGTTTGTCCATTTCTTCTAGATTTTCTAGATTGTTAGCAGATAGGTTTTCATAGTATTCTCTAATAATTCTTTGTATTTCTGTGGGGTCCGTTGTGATGTTTCCTTTCTCATTTCTGATTCTGTTGATTTGTGTTGATTCTCTTTTTCTCTTAATAAGTCTGGCTAGAGGCTTATCTATTTTGTTTATATTCTCAGAGAACCATCTGTTGGTTTCATTGATTTTTTTATTGTTTTATTCTACTCAATTTTATTCATATCTACTCTGATCTTTATTATGTCCCTCCTTATGTTCACTTTAGGCCTCATTTGTTCTTCTTTTTCTAATTTCAATAATTGTGTTGTTAGACTATTCATTTGGGTTTGTTCTTACTTTAAATATGCCTGGATTGCTATATACTTTCCTCTTATGACTGTTTTCGCTGATTCCCACAGAAGTTAGGGCTTTGTGTTGTTGTTGTCATTTGTTTCCATTTATTACTTGATCTCTATTTTAATTTGGTCATTGATCTGTTGATAATTTAGGAGCATGTTGGTAAGCATCCATATGTTTGCGAGCCTTTTTGCTTTCTTTGTACAATTTAGTTCTAGTTTTATAACTTTGTGGTCTGAAAAGTTGGTTGGTAGGATTTCGATCTTTTTTAATTTACGGAAGCTCTTTTTGTGGCCTAGTATGTGGTCTATTCTGGAGAATGTTCCATGTGCACTTGTGAAGAATGTGTATCCTGTTGCTTTTGGATGTAGATTTCTATAGATGTCTATTAGGTCCATCTCTTCTAGTGAGTTGTTCAGTGCCTCTGTGTCCTTACTTATTTTCTGTGTCGTGGATCTATCCATTATAGTGAGTGGTTTGTTGAAGTCTACCAAAATGAATGCATTGCATTCTATTTCCTTCTTTAATTATGTTAGTATTTATTTCACATATGCTGGTGCTCCTGTATTGGGTGCATATATATTTATAATGGTTATATCCTCTTGTTGCACTGACCCCTTTTTAATTATGTAATGTCCTTCTTTATCTCGTGACTTTCTTTGTTTTGAAGTCTATTGTCTGATACTAGTACTGCAACACATGCTTTTTTCTCCCTGTTGTTTGCATGAAATATCTTTTTCCATCCCTTGACTTTTAGTCTGTGCATGTTTTTGGGTTTGAGGTGAGTCTCTTTTAAGCAGCCTATAGATGGGTTTTGCTTTTTTATCCATTCTGTTACTCTGTGTGTTTTGATTGGTGCATTGAGTCCATTTACATTTAGGGGATTTATTGAAAGATATGTAATTATTGCCATTGCAGGCTTTAGGGTCATGGTTACCAAAGGTTCAAGGTTAGCTTCTTTAGTATCTAACTTTGTAACTTACCTCTCTTATTGAGCTACTACACTCTGATGATTCTTTATTTCTCTCCCTTATTCCTCCTACTCCATTCTTCATATGTTGTGTGTTTTGTTCTGTGCTTTTTTGTGTTTCCTTTGAGTGCTTTTGTGGGCAGTTGATTTTATTTTTTGCTTTTAGTTAGTATTTGGTTGATCTGCTTTCTTTTTTGTGGTTTTATTTTCTCTGGTGAAATCTATTAAGCCTTAGGAGTGCTCCCATCTAGAGCAGTCCCTCTAAAATATCCTGTTGAGATGGTTTGTGGGAGGCAAATTCCCTCAACTTTTGTCTGGGAATTGTTTAATCCCTCCTTCATATTTAAATGATAATCGTGCTGGATACAGCATCCTTGGTTCAAGGCCCTTCTGTTCCATTGCATTAAATATATCATGCCATTCTCTTCTGGCCTGTAAGGTTTCTGTTGAGAAGTCTGATGATAGCCTGATGGGTTTTCCTTTGTAGGTGACCTTTTTTCTCTCTCTGGCTGCCTTTAGTACTCTGTCCTTCTCCTTGATCTTTGCCATTTTAATTATTATGTGTCTTGGTGTTGTCCTCTTTGGGTCCCTTCTGTTGGGAGTTCTGTGTGCATCCGTGGTGTGAGCATCTATTTACTCCTCCAGTTTGGGGAAGTTTTCAGCAATTATTTCTTCAAAGACACTTTCTATCCCTTTTTCTCTCTCTTCTTCTTCTGGTGTCCCTATAATGCGGGTATTGTTCCGTTTGGATTGGTCACACAGTTCTCTTAATATTTTTTCATTCCTGGAGATCCTTTTACCTCTCTCTGCATCAGCTTCTCTGCATTCCTGTTCTCTGATTTCTGTTCCATTAACGGCCTCCTGCACCTCATTCAGTCTGCTCTTAAGTCCTTCAAGAGATTTTTTTATTTCTGTACTGTCCCTCTGTACTTGCTCCTTTATCTCTTGTATATTGCTCTGCTGATCCATCAGCATGGTTATGACCTTTATTTTGAATTCTTTTTCAGGGAGATTGGTTACGTCTATCTCCCCAAGCCCTCTCTCAGGTGTTGTCTGGACTGTTTTGGAGTGGACTAAATTATTATGCCTTTTCATGGTGATAGCGGTGGCTGTAGGCAGGTAGCACATGTGTCAGCTGGGAGAACAAAGTCCTTTCCTGCTTGCTGGTCGCCTTACCCTTTTGCTGCCTGTGTCAGTTACCTGCACTCCAGGAAAAGACTCCAGGTTAATCCCCTAAGCTGCTATGGGTGGGGTCTCCATCAGAGTAGCACAGAGCCCTGCAGGGAGTGGGCTTCCCCTCCCTCCCTGCTCCAACTCCTTTCTTCCTGCTGGGTTCTGGGGTAGGGAGTATGTTCGGGTTCCGCTGAGCCGTGGCTTGTATCTTACCCCCTTCATGTGATGCTGAGTTCTCGCAGATGTAGATGTAGCCTGGCTGTTGTACTGTATCCACTGGTGTCTCTTTTAGGAATAGTTGTATTTGTTGTATTTTCAAAAATATGTATGTTTTTGGGAGCAGATTTACACTGAAGTACTCACGCCACCATCTTGGCTCCCCTCTATGAGTGCTTTTTCTAAGGTATCATTGATATACAATCACATGAGCAACCTTGTGGTTACTAGATACCACCATCAAGTCCCCACCACATACTCCATGAGTCACTGTCCATCAGCGTAGTAAGATGCTATAGTCACTTCTCTGTGCTATACTTCCTTCCCCTTGCTCCCCCTACATTATGTATGCTAATTATAATGCCTCTTAATCCCATTATCCCTCCCCAGTGTCTTTCCCTTTGGTAACTCTTGGTCCATTCTTGGGTTCTGTGAGTCTACTGCTGTTTTGTTCCTGCAGTTTTTGTTTTGTTGTTATACTCTCCAGATGAGTGAAACCGTTTGGTATTTGTCTTTCTCTGCCTGGCTTATTTCACTAAGCATAATATCCACTAGCTCCATCCATGTTGCAAATGTTAGGATTTGTTTTCTTCTTATTGCTGAATAATATTCCATTGTGTATATGTACTACATCTTCATATTTCATCTACTGATGAACACTTAGGTTCCTTACTTTTCTTGGCTATTGTAAATAGTGCTGCAAAAAACATAGGGGTGCATATGTCTTTTTCAATCTGGGGTCCAGTATTGGGATAAATTCATAGTAGTGGAATTCCAGGGTCAGATGGTATTTCTATTTTTAGTTTTTTGAGAAACGTCCTTAGTGTTTTTCACAATGGTTGAACTAATTTACACACCCACCAACAGTGTAGCAGGGTTCTCCTTTCTCCACACCCCTGTCAGCATTTGTTGTTCTCTTTTGACTTTTGGCCATCCTAACTGGTGTGAGATATCTCATTGTGGTCTTAATTTGCATTTTCCTGATTAGTGATGTGGAGCATCTTTTCATGTGCCTGTTGGCCATATGAATTTCTTCTTTGGAGAAGTGTCTGTTCAGATCCTCTCCCATTTTTTAAATAGATTATTTGCTTTTTGGTTGTTGAGGCATGTGAACTCTTTATATATTTTGGATATCAACCCCTTATTGGATATGTCACTTACGAATATATTCTCCTATAGTGTAGGATGCATTTATGTTTTACTGAATGGTATCCCTCGCTATACAGAAGGTTTTTAGTTTGATATAGTCCCAATTATTTATTTTTGCTTTTGTTTCCCTTGCCCAGGGAGATATGTTCATGAAAAAGTTGCTCATGTTTATATTATGACTTTTTAATCACATTTTTTAACTTTTCAAAAAATGTTTATCCATCCCACACAATGCTTATTAGAAAAGAAAGTTAAGTTATTATGTTTACAGTGGAAACGTGTGGTAATCACCACCTTAATCAGTGATCAAACTTAGCAATACCAATACATGTTACCTATAAGCCTATTTACATAGTTCTTAACTTATATAAAATAAGTTATTTTATATAAAGACATATTTAATACTTTACATTATGCACATATCTCTCTTGGTTTTAATAATCAATACCTATCAGCCATGTAGTTTTCTTGCCAAAATTGCTCCTGTATTTAATCATGAGGAAAATCATATCTGGAAATTGGGACATTCCACTAAGTCTAGATTCTAAAAATGGTATTGCGTAAAAAGAAAGTGGTTGTGACTGTTTTCAATTAAAAGATATTAAAAGATGAGAACATTGCTCAGATTCTGAGTTGGAAAATATTTTATAAGTCAGTTCTGCTATAATTTGGGAAATTAAGGAATTCTTTTTAATTTTCTAACATGGTCTTGTGCTTGAGACAGTCTCATTTTTAGGTGATGCATGAAGAATTTTGGAGTGAAATGTAGTTAGTAAAGATAAGAATGTGGCAGAGGAAGTTAACTAGTGAATCTAGGATATGATGGGTGTTAACTCTACTATTTTAACTTTTTTGTGGTTTAAGAAAACTTCAGAAGTAAAAAAAAAAGCTGAGAAAGGATGTATTAAAAATACAAAGGATAGACTAAGAAAATATTTTTGTAACCCACATGATAAAGAAAAAAGCCACAAAAACATAAAAACTACCAATTAATGAAAGAGAAAAATGATACAACAGAAATAGAGCAAAGGCTGACAATAGGTAATTTATAGAAAACTCAGATGGCCACATAAGCAAATAAAAGCATGCTCTAATATTTAAATGATTTCAAATGAAAGGACTGATATATTTTTCTCATCAGAAAGAGCACCAAGTGCTGTCAGATTGTGGGGAAATGTGCAATTCAACACGTTGTTGATGAGATTGAAGGTACTGTACCAGGAGAATAGTTATTACAGTAAAAAAACATATAATCTTTGATTCACAAACCTGATGTAAAATGATCCTACAGGAAAAACACATATTCAAGTATTTGTGCATAAAGATGTTTATTGACAGTTTGAAATAGCAAAGAACTGAAGACAACATGAATGTACATCAATGTAGGAATACTTGGAACATACACTTCTACAAATACAGTATTCTTCAGCTACCAATACTAGAATGTTGTATCTATATGTACCTGGAAAGATGTCCTTGATGTATTTTAAAAGAAAAGTTGCAGAGAGATGTTCATACAATGATACTGTTTAAATACTCCCAAACAATCCAAGGGGAAAAAAAGTTCCACATACATGCACATTTAAGCATAAAGCAAGCTATGGAAAGGTATTCATGAGGCTTTTAACATGTTAGTTTAACAAGTCCCAAACGTGCTAAAGTTTATGGTCTGAAGTAAAAGTTGGGTTTTTTCCTCTATGTGTATTTGCAGTAAAAGTCTGTTTTGGAGGGAAATGCATTATGTAATTTCAGAAGGACAATTGTGTCGAATATGAAAAAAATGTGCACATAAAAATGTTTAACTTACATTCTCTAAGAAAGTATGTCAAAAACTGTTAGAAGCAGAGAACAAAGCAAGGGGGTAATGGCCCGTTTGATCATCTTTATTCTTCTGTTTCTTGTACATTTCACCTTAGAAGAGAATGCCCAATTCTGAAATCTTGATTTATGGACTAAATATACCAGTGATGAAGCCATTTACTTCATTACCATGACATTAAAGTTCAAAGAAACTGTTTGTTTCTTGTTTTTAAAAAAATATTTCATTAAATTGAACTATTTTGTTCATTAAATTGAACTATTTAATTCATTAAATTGAACTATTTAATTCAAAAATATTGAATTAAATGAAGTAGGGGGAAGAGGAAGGGTAAGAAAGGCCTATGAAAGCAAGCTAGATGACTTTCCTTCTTTAGGACAAGAGTCCTACATGTAGAAAAAGAATGTGATTGTTTTACAGAGAAAGCACCTTGCTGTCTCCTAACCAAAGTTGGCCACAAACCCTAATGTATAGAATTTCCACCCCTGAGATTCTTTTAGCTAGTGCAGTATTTACAAAAACAGTTCATATGCAGAAGAAATTAACACATATTAGAAGAAGAGATTCATGGTCATATAAACAATATTTATTACAGCCCTGACATAAAATGAACTTATTGCTCAAAGAAGTAGTATGAAATATGCCATGACTTACAGGCTTGTTTTACCACAGAATCTTTTTTTCTGTTATTGAGTTCTAGCATTACTTGTCATATACTATGTCATATACTATGGAATATACTATTAACACACAGATAAGGTCCTAAGAATTTGAAACAAATAATTTTAAGATAGCACATGGTACATTACTCATACACCATTGTAAAAACACTTTTCCTACGTGGCAATCATGCAATCCACTGAGTGGTGAAAGGTTTATTTATGATGTAATAAATTACAAAATCTGAGAAAAACAGGCCAGCTGGTTCATGTAACAATGAGGGGCTGTTGCAATCTTACTGTATACATGAATTATATTCTATAATTTTAAAAAAATGTGTAATGACTAAACTTTGAACTCTTAGTTTGGCAAGTCACATACCCATAGTTTATTTAAATTGTGGGTATTGATAATTTAAAATTTATTAAAAAGAGTATAACAGATAACAGTTAATAAAAATGTTAAGGGTATGTATCTTGGCTAGACAACTTTAAGAACTTCATATCTTTTTAGAGCCAATGAATTTATAATTCAAATAACAAAAGGAAAAGTAACAGATTAAGTCATAATTGAAATCTATAGAATTGTTGGGATGCTAACATTGATAGTTTGAACAATTAAAAATCACATGTAAGTCTCAATGTTATTTTAATTGCATTTTGGTTATTAATCTTAACAAAGTCCTATTTGGCAATTCTCATACATTCTCATACTGTAAGAATCAAAATCCAACTGTCAACTAAAATATCTCAAAATTTCAAGATGCCTGAAATGATCTGACAAAATCTATCATAAATGAAATACTAAAATTTCATATTTATTTTGTATGTCAGAAGTTGATTCTAGGCTAGTACATTTGTCTTAAGGCAAATATCAATTTTTAAAATTTTACTATTAAGCACTCAGCCAAAATGTCTTTTCAATGAACTTCTGTCAAGTAATGGTATCATATGAAATTTTTATTTATATTTTGGTGATATAAAATATATTTCATGATTTGGGTTATTCTCAAGGAACCCTGAAAAACATCATATTCCATAACCATACACTCAGAGAATGAAAATGATGTGGGGCTACATCAAATCACTTTCCATCATAATCATCTCTTGGAAATAAAATTTCTCCTCTGGAACTGTAATTAATCTTAAGATGAATAAATCCTGGATATTCTGGACAAGGGTATTCTCTTTTAATTGTCTGATATTAGTTATATCTTAGAATACTTTATGTCATCATAAAGGAATCTGGTCTGTTTGATATTGACACTGCCCATTGTACTTGCAGTGCGATTAACAGCTAACATCACTGCAGGTCACTTGTTAATACATCTAACTGCAAGTGCAACTTAGGGCTAAGCTACTAACCTCATAGAGAGAGCTTTAAAATATTTATTGGTGGGTGCACTGGAAAAGTTCAAATGTAAAACTATTTGGTCTAAACTTATTGAAAATCACAAACTACAAACTCTCAACTGAGATAAGACAGATATCCTAAATAGCCAAATAACTGAATAACCATTAAATAAATTGAAATTGCAAAAGATTTAGAATAGCTAAATCAATTTACCCAGTAGTACTAAGACATGCTACAGAATGACAGTAATCAAGACAGGGTGGTATTGGTAGAGAATTGATACATAGGTCAATGGAAGAGAATAGAAACCCCAGAAATAAAGATACACAAATATGTTCAATGGATTTTTGACAAAGGTGCAAAAGCAATTCAATAAATCAGAGAGAGTTTTTTCAGCAAGTGGTGCTGGAACGAATGGATGTCTGTAAGCCAAAACAAACAGAAAAAGAAAGAACACCAAGCTAGGGCATTCAATTTGTGCAAAACATTAACTCAAAATGGATCATAGACTTAAATGTAAAACATAAAACCATGAAAATTTTAGGCAAAAATACAAGAAAACCTTTGGGACCTGGGTCTAGACAAGGAAACCTTAGATTTGACACCACCACCAAAAGCAAGATCCAGAAAAGGAAAAATTGATAAACCAGACCTTATCAAAATTGAAAACTTTTCCCTTTCAAAATACCTTGTGAAAAGGATGAAAAGATAAGCCATGCACTCAGAAAAAATATTTGCAAATCACATATCCAATGAAGAACTAATTACCATTTAGAATATAGGAATCACTCTCTCAAAACCCAAAAGTGAAAAATATTAAATAAAAAAATTATAAAGTAAACACAAACAGGAATTTCACTAAAATGGTTGTACAGATGACAAGCACACGAAGAGGTGTTCAACATCTTTAGCCATTTGGGAAATGCAAATTAAGACTACAAAGAGATGTCATTACATTCCTATCAGATAGTTACTGTGAAAAGTGGTGACAACACCAAATGCTAGTAGAGATGAGATACTGAGTCATATTTATAGGAATATAAAATGGGTGAAGTCATTTTGGAAAATAATTTCTTCATTTCTTATAAGATAAAACACATTTGCTATGGCTCAGAAATTGCACTGCTGGCATTTACATCAGATAAACAGAAATTTATGTTTACACAAAATCCTATACAGAAATGTTCATACGTGCTTTATTTGTAAAGCCAAATGCTTATTTTTCCCTCAAGTGTTTCCTTCTAGTAAGAATTTCATGATTCAGAACATGGTATGACCCTACATTAATTATATTACAATGTCATGTTTCAAAATGACTTATCTGATGCTAAAAGTGATGAAGGTTTACCTTACATACTGTACTTGTGAAGTCTCTCTTGTTCATTTGAAGTCTGTGACAGTATATAATTAAAATACCTAATAAAGTTTGAAATAATAGCTAACATTTACTTAGAATAAACTATGTATTTTACATTGCTTTAAGTCTTTATACATATTTACTCCTTTGAATTACAGAACAGTGATGAGATATTGTTTTATAAATGAGGAAGCTAAAGTGTACAGGGATTAAGTAACTTCCCCAAAAGAAAACACATAAACAGTAGAGCTCAGAAGATGCTGAACAAGAGAAATCTAACCCTACATTTTAGGATTGTGCTCTTGTATATTTTCACTAACATCTAAGAAGGACTGAAATATGATGGAAAATTATTCTGCATACATATGAATATAGCTTTCTTTCACTGTGAATTCTATAAAAATGAGTTACCTATGAAAGTGGAGTCCCACATTTATAATATGAATTTTTTGATATTCCAAAGCTAAGTGTGATGGGCAGATGGGTAAAGGATTTATTAAATTAACATTTTCATATTTTCTCCATTATGAAGCTTTTGATGTTGAGTAAGGTGTGAATGATGTCTGAAGTCCTTACCACATGCACTACATTTATAAGGCTTCTCACCAGAATGGATTCTCTGATTTTGAGTAAGCTGTGAGCCACGATTAAAGGCCTTCCCACATTCACATTTGTATGGTTTCTCACCAGTATGAATTCTCTGGTGTTGGGTGAGATGTGAACCACGAATAAAGGCTTTCCCACACACATTACATTCATATGGCTTCTCACCAGTATGAACTCTCTGATGGTAAGTTAACTGTGAGCAACGAATAAAAACTTTACCACATTCCTTACATTCATATGGTTTCCTACCAGAATGAAAAATGTGATGTAGAGTAAGTTGTGAGGCACAAATAAAGATCTTCCCACACTGTTTACATTCATAGGGATTCTCACCTTTATGAATTCTCTGATGTTGAGTCAGTTGTGAGCCATAAATAAAAGCCTTCCCACAGTCTTTACATTCATAGGGTTTTTCACCAGTATGAATCCTCTGATGCTGAGTAAGATGTGAGCCACGAATAAAGGCTTTTCCACATTCCTTACATTCAAAGGGTTTTTCACCAGTGTGAATTTTTTGATGTTCAGTAAGTTGTGAGCCACGAATAAATGATTTCCCACATTCTTGACATTCATAGGGCTTCTCACCGGTATGAATCCTCTGATGTCTAATAAGTTGTGAACCATAATTAAAGGCCTTTCCACATTGCTTACATTCATGTGGTTTCTTACCTGTATGGATCCTCTGATGTTCAGTTAGTTGTGAACCACGAATAAAGGACATCTCACAATCTTTACATTTATATGGTTTTTCACCAGTATGAAGTCTATGATGTAGAGTAAGCTGTGAGCCATAACTAAAAGCTTTCCCACATTTCTTACATTCATAGGTTTCTCACCAGTATGAGTTCTCCGATGTTCAGTAAGTTGGGAGCCACGAATAAATGCCTTTCCACATTCTTTATATTGATAGGGTTTCTCTGCAGTATGAACTCGCTGATGGTAAGTAAGTTGAGAACCACAAAAAAAAGGCCTTCCCACATTCATTACACTCATAGGGTCTTTCACCAGTATGAATTCTTTGATGCTGGGTAAGATGAGATCTACAAATAAAGGCCTTCCCACACTCTTTACATTCATAAGGTTTCTCCCCAGTATGAATATTTTGGTGATAAGTAAGTTGTGAGATGCAAATAAAGGTTTTTCCACATTCCTTGCATTCATAAGGTTTTGTAGCAACATGAACTTTCTGATGATAAGTAAGTTGTGAACCCCAAATAAAGGCCTTTCCACATTCTTTACATTCATAGAATTTTTCATCAGAATGAATCTTCTGATGGTCAGTCATTTGAAAGCCACGGACAAAGTATTTTTTGCATGCTTTACATTCATAGGATTTCTCAGTACAATGAACTTTCTGTTTTAATGTAAGGGATGCAGTCTGGTTAAAATTAGAAATTTCTTCATAAGTGATTACTAGTGGCCTGAGAAGTTCCTCTTTATTTCCTAACTGCCATTCACACTGTTCTTTGCATCCCCTATCATCTTGAAAACGTTTGAACTCCCACTTACGGCTTGGAACTTGTTTTTTTATCTCCCACTGAGATGATTCTCTTCCATATATTTCTCTTTTTGAAGACAGCTTCCTGGCCCACCTGGATTCACAGTCTGTAAGACAGGAAAATAAAAGTGATTTTCATATTCCTTGAAAAATGAAACTTCTAAGGTAGAAATGATAGAACCAAATAGAGTATAATACTTCCTCATGAAATGTCAATGGTACCAATGGGATAGAAAAGAAAAATCCAGAAAGACATAATTGTAAGTGCAAATTTAGTACACAAACTGTTAAATCAGGGAAAAGATGGACCCTTCTTAATAAATGAAGGTAATAAATATAAGGATAAACAGAAAAGGTCAAATTGCATCAATTCCTCAGGTCATACAGCCAGATAAATACCAAATGGATCAATGTCCATATTTACAGAAATTAAAACATACAAATAACTAGAACAAAATTTGGGTGACTTCTTCTATAACCAAAGAATGTGGAAAACTCTCCTAATCATAACTTGATAAAAATGACCACTTTGGGGGACTACAGATGGTGGTGTGAAGAATGAGACAGAGAACTCCTCCCAAAACCACATATAATACAAAAATACACTTAATACAACTAATCCTAAAAGAGCAACAGGAAAGAATGCTGCGCCAGACTGCATACACCTGAAGAACAGAGCAGACCTCATGAAACAGGGTAACATATCAAAGCCTTGATTTGGCAGAACCCAAGCCCTTCCCCCACACCAGACCAGGGGTGGGAGGAAGAGAAATGGAGTGGGGAGGGGGTGGAAGCCTAGGACTGCTGAACACCCAGCCCTGGAGATCTGCTTTGGGGGCAAAACCTACATTGCATGGTGTCCTGGAGAATAGTGGGGTTGGAAAGCAAATGCTTGGAGAAACTAAGATTCCAGCTGTTTGTGGAGGACAGGGATCCACATACAGCTACTCTGGGATAAAGGTAAGGCAGGCATTACGAGAGGCTTCCTATCAGTGAAGGGCTGCTGAAGGGGAGAGGATTGCACGGAGCTTGTTGCTTGGGGAGAGGGATAGGTGAACAAAGTTGTTTGGGTGCACTCTTCCAAGAAGGTTGGGAACTTTCAGGAGCTTCAGACACACCATCCCTCTGGCTGGCTACCCCACTCTGAGGCCCCCCACTGTGATATGCAGCCTGATGCACCTTCCTCCTGGCTGGCCGACACCATCTTGTACATTGGTGATATCTGCCCTGGCATCAGGCCAGCCAGATGGAGGCCCTGCCTTAGGCAGCTAGAAACGCAAAACACAGAGGCTTACATCTGTGTGCTTGACTCACTGGTTCTGACAGTGGAGGTAGACACTGTATCCAGGAAGCAGAACCTACCTCTATCATCCCCCTAGTAACCAGGGCTGCTCCCACGCAACCCCCAACATCACTACAGGGGATAAGCAGCTCCAGAGACTACAGCTTCTGGGCACTAGAGGGCGCCACATACAAATACGAAATTTCAAAGGAACCTGGTTCAAATCAAAATCTCACAAACACCAGAAAAAGACCCAATGGAAACTGAACTCACCAATATTCCTGAAAGAGGGCTCAAAATAAAAATCATAAACATGCTCATGGAGGTAAAGAAAAATATTCAAGAACTCAGGGATGAGCTTAGGATGGAGATTCAATCTGTAAGAAATTCAATATCTGTAATAGTGGGATTTAAAAGCAGATTTGATGTAGTAGAAGATATAATAAATGGAATAGAAATTAGAGAAGAAGAATACAAAGAAGCTGAGGCACAGAAAGAAAAAAGGATCTCTAGGAATAAAGAATACTGAGAGAACTGTGTGACCAATCCAAATGCAACAATATTCGAATCATAGGGTTACCAGAAGAAGAAGAGAGATAAAAAGGTACAGAAAGTGTCTTTAAGGAGGTAATTGCTGAAAACTTCCCCAATCTGCACAGATCTAACAACACAAGAGACCCAAGAAGAAAACACCAAGACATATAACAATTAAAATGGCAAAGATCAAGGATAAGGACAGACTATTAAAAGCAGCCAGAGAGAGAAATAAGATCAAATACTAACAGAATTGAAGGTAGAAACAGAATGCAATGCATTCATTTTAGGAGATATCAACACTCCACTCACTCAAAAGGATAGATACAGCAGACAGAAAATAAGTAGGGAGACACAGGCACTAAACAACACATTAGAACAGATGGACCTAATGGACATCTATAGAACACTTCACCCGAAAGCAGCAAGATACACATTCTTCTCAAGTGCACATGGAATATTTTCAAGAATAGACCACATACTAGGCCACAAAAAGAGCATCAGTAAATTCAAGAAGACTGAAATTGAACCACCCAGCTTCTCAGACCACAAAGGTATGAAACTAGAAATAAATTACAGAATGAAAGCAAAAAAGCTCAAACACATGGAGGCTCCACAACATGCTCCTAAATAACCAATGGATCAATGACCAAATAAAAACAAAGATCAAGCAATATATGGAGACAAAGGACAACAATAATTCAACAGCACAAATCTGTGGGATGCAGGGAAGGCCGTAAGAGGAAAGTGTACTGCAATACAGGCCTACCTCAGGAAAGAAGAACAATCCCATATGAACAGTCTAAATGCACAATTAACAAAACTAGAAAAAGAAGAACAAATGAGGCCTGAAGTCAGTAGGAGGAGGGACATAATAAAGACTAGAGCAGAAATAAATAAAATTGAGAATAATAAAACAGTACAAAGAATCAATGAAAGCAGGAGCTGGCTCTTCAAGAACATAAAGAAAATAGATAAACCCCTAGGCTGACTTATCAAGAAAAAAAGAGTCTACACACATTAACAGAATCGGAAATGAAAAAGGAAAAATCACTACAGACACGAGAGAAATATAAAGAATTATGAGAGAATACTATGAAAAATAATATACTAACAAACTGGATAACCTAGAAGAAATGGACAACTTTCTAGAAAAATACAACATTCCAAGGCTGACCCAGGAAGAAACAGAAAATCTGAATAGACCAATTACCAGCAATGAAATTGGATTGGTAAACAAAAAACTACCTAAGAACAAACCCCAGGACCAGATCTGTTCACTGCTGAATTTTATCAGACATTTAGAGAAGACCTAATACCCAACCTCCTTAATGTTTTCCAAAAGGTAGAAGAGGAGAGAATACTTCCAAACTCATTCTATGAGGCCAGCATCACTCTAATACCAAAACCAGGCAAAGACAACAGAGAAAAAGAAAATTACAGACCACTATCCCTGATGAACATAGATGGAAAAATCCTCAACAAAGTATTAGCAAACCTAATTCAAAAATACATTAAAAATATCACCGATCATGATCAAGGAGGATTTAATACAGGGATGCAAGGATGGTACTATGTTTGAAAATCCATCATCATGCACTACATCAACAAAAAGAATGACTAAAATCACATGATCATCTCCACAGATGCCGAAAAAGCATTCAACATTCATTCATGATAAAAGCTCTGAACAAAATGGGTATAGAGGGCAAGTACCTCAACATAATAAAGTCCATATATGATAAATCCAGAGACAACATCATGTTTAACAGTGAAAAGCTAAAAGCTTTTCCTTTAAGATTGGGATCAAGATATGGATGCCTACTCTGACCATTTTTATTCAACATAGTACTGGAGGTCCTAGCCATAGCAATCAGACAACACAAAGAAATAAAAGGCATCCAGATTGGTAAGGAATAAGTTAAACTATCACTGTTTGCAGATGACATGATATTGTACATAAAAAACCCTGAAGAATCCACCCCAAAAGTATTAGAACTAATAAGTAAATTCAGCAAAGTTGCAGGACACAAAATTAATACACAGAAATCTGTTGCATTCCTATATACTAACAATGAACTAGCAGAAAGAGAAATCAGGAAAACAACTCAATTTACAATTGCATCAGAAAGAATAAAATACCTAGGAATAAACCTAACCAAGGAGGTGAAAGACCTTAAACCCTCGTGAGAGGAATTAAAGACACCAAAAAATGGAAATAAATCCCGTTCTCATGAATAGGAAGAATATTTTCAAAATGGCCATCCTGCCTAAGCAATCTACAGATTCAATGTAATCCGTATCAGAATACCAACAGCATTCTTCAACGAACTCAAGCAAATAGTTCTAAAATTCATATGGGACCACAAAGGACCCCAAATAGTGAAAGCAATTCTGAGAAGGAAAAGTAAAGCTGGTGGGATTACACTCCCTGATTCAACATCTACTAATAAGCCACAGCAGTAAAAAGAATTTGGTACTGGCACAAGAACGGACCCATAGATGAATGGAATAGAATAGAGAGCCCAAATATAAACCCAAGCATATATGGTCAATTAAAATATGATAAAGGTAATAATAATAATAATAAGGAAGAAATGTGGGATTCACATAAAAATCAAGTATAAAAATCAAACGAATATTCATATCTGACCTGATTGTTTGTAGTTCATAATGCCTGATCAAAACTGAAAGTTTCTGTGATGACTGCCCTTGTACTGTTCACCATGTAAGAACTTATTCACTATGTAAGAATTTGTTCACCATGTAAGAACTTGTTCGTTGGGTTCAGAAGATCGGAGACTGATGAGAATTAGGCTTGGGGTGGATTAATGATTGTGCATTGAGTCCCCTGTACAGAATTTTATTGTTGTTAACTGTTAACAACCATTTGATCAATAAATATGAGAGATGCCCTCTCAAAAAAAAATATGATAAAGGAGCCATGGATATACAATGGGGAAATGATATCCTCTTCAACAACTGGTGTTGGCAAAACTGACAGATACATGTAAGAGAATGAAACTGGATCATTGTCTAAATCCTACACAAAAGTAAACTCAAAATAGATCAAAGACCTGAATGTAAGTCATGAAACCATAAAACTCTTAGAGGAAAACATAGTCAAAAATCTCCTGAATATAAACATGAGCCACTTTTTCCTGAATGCATCTCCTTGGCAAGGGAAGCAAAAGCAAAAATGAACAAATGGGACTACATCAAGCTAAAAAGTTTCTGTACAGAAAAGGACACCATCAGTAGAACAAAAAGACATCCTATAGTGTGGGAGAATATATTTGTAAACAAATATCCGAGAAGTGGTTAACATCCAAAATGTAAAAAAACCTCACACTCCTCAACACCCAAAAAGCAAACAACCTGATTAAAAATGGGCAAAGGATCTAAACAGACACTTCTCCAAAGAAATTCAGATGGCCAATATGCATATGAAAAGATGCTCCACATTGCTAATTATCAGGGAAATGCAAATTAAAATCACAATGAGATATTACCTCATACCAGTTAGAATGGCCAACATCCAAAAGACATAGAACAACAAATGCTGGCAAGGATGCGGAGAAAGGTGAACCCTCCAAGACTGTTGGTTGGAATGTAAATTAGTCCAACCATTGTGGAAAGCAATATGGAGGTTCCTCAAAAAACTATAAATGGAAATACCAATTGACTCAGGAATTCCACTCCTAGGAATTTACCCAAAGAAAACAAGACCCCAGATTTAAAAAGACATATGCACATCTATGTTCATTGAGCACTATTTACAACAGCCAAGATATGGAAAGAATGTAAGTGTACATCAGAAGATGAATGGACAAAGAATATGTCATGGTACATATACACAGTGGAATATTATTCTGCCATAAGAAGAAAACAAATCTTCCCATTTGCAAGAACATGGATAAAGATGGAAGGTATTATGCTTAGTGAAACAAACCAGGTGGAGAAAGACAAGAACCAAATGATTTCACTCATTTGTGGAGTATAACTACAAAGCAAAACTGAGGGAGCAAAATAGCAGCAGACTCAGTCCAAGGAGGGACTAATGTTACCAAAGGGGAAGGGTTGGAGAGGGTGGGTGTGGAGGGAGGGATGGAGAAGGGTATTGAAGGGCATTATGATTGGAACACATGGTGTGGTTGCAGGGTCACAGGGAAGATAGTGGAACTCACAGAAGACAAGTGGTGACTCTCTGACATATTGCTATGCTGATGGACAGTAACTATGGTGAGGTGGGGGGGTCCTCGATAATAGGGGTGAATGTAGTGAACACAGTGTTGCTTATGTGAAATCTTCATAAGATTGTATATCAATCATACCTTAATAAAAATAAAAATTAAAAAAGTGATAGTAGTCTTACTAGGAAGAGAATATTAAAGTTATAGCTTGAAAATTACCGTAAGAAAACCTAACAGATTTTTATTGACAGTGCGGTCAGGAAAGGCTTCTCAAGATGTGGTGATACATAGGTTGAGCCCTAAAGAAGCATGGCAGTGAGTCAGATGTTGAATAGGGCTTTCCAGGCAGAGGGACTGCTATAGGTGGAAGGGTGTCCATACTAGATACACTGACAACAGATACCCCTGAGGCTAGTGTGGCTGGAGTCGCATTAGAGAAAAGTGTCTGCAGTAGGACTGTTGTAGCCTACTGGAACCAGATTAGGCAGAGGGCTTTCTAGTTTGTATTTTATTATTCTTTGTGTCTGATTTACATTTTTAAATATATCACTTGAGCTATCATATGCAGACTTGTTAGAAGGCTACTGTTGTCCAGACTGTAGTATGGACTTGTGCTGCTAGTGGATTTGGTGAGAGCCCCCAGAATCAACAGCTGTTCTGAGAAGAATGCTGGGGACGGACTCCATGGCAGGGAGGTAGAGCACAGAGCAGCCCCTATGACTAGAGCTACTCTACCAAGTTCTATGAAATCTTCAGTCCTTACTTCAGAAAGCAACAGGAGTGCAATTTTCCCATTTCTAATTTTTTTCCATAAAAATTATCTCTGAGAACTTAATGTAATGTACTTGCATTTAGCATTCCAAATCTCAACAATATTATCAGTTCTTTTTCCTTTAAATTATGAGAAAATGGGGGGTTCAATTTTGGTGAAGTAATTTGCTTAAGAATTAAACAAATAAGTGCTGGAGATAAAACTCTGATCTCTGTGATTCCAGTTCTTCTGATCATGCACTTTATTACTTCCCATTTTTCCCCTCTTCCCTTCTATCTGAGCCAATCTACAACTTTCTTTTCCCTTATTACCAAATCTGATGATCAATTCTCAGTCCCCAACTTACTCATGTTCTCAGCTATGAAAGACCCAGCCCTTTTTAAATACCTTTCCACTTGGTTTTTGGGATACCACATTTTCATTATTTTCTGACATCTCCTTTTGTGAACTTTCCCCTTCTTTCTGACCAAATTGCAGAGTACATTAGGTCCTTCTCTTTTATAACTACTATAACTTCATAAATGATTTCTTCCAAACTCCAAGGTTTAAGTTCTATTTATATTTATATTATTCCCAGGTCATTTTTTGGTTTCTTTCCATTTCTTTCTATCCCTAAAGTGTCATGTCCAAAACAAAACTCATGAACACCTGTCTTCCCTAACTAAGAAAAGGATATCCAGTTGCTCAGGTACAAACTTGAGAAGTTATCCTGGATTTCTCTTTCATTGCACACCACTTCCAATTAATCAGCAAGAGGCTCTATCTTTAAAATTCCCTTTAGAATCTGACCCCTTCATCTCACCTTCACTTATTACTACCCTCAAAACCACCCTAATCTCTAATTGGCACTAAATTATGGTTTTTCAATCAGCTTTCCACTTCACTCTTGCTCCCAGTTTATTCTCTATACAGTATAGAAAGTTCTTTAAAAACAGCAAGTTTAATCATATCATTCCCATGCTTGAAATCAGTCAACCATTCCCATCATACTTGAAATGGAACCCCAATTCTTTGTCATGTCTACAAATCCCTACCTGATCTAGCCCTACCTCCTCTCTGGCCCCATTTTCAACTACTTCTGTTTTCCCTCACTCACCCTTCCAGGGCTCCTTCCCTTGCTCCAATAAGGAAGCACTTAGCTATCTTCTGATCCTCAAAAGCACTGAACTTCAGTTCCTTTGCAGTTGCTGGTCCCTTTGCCTTAAATGCTCTTCTTCCATAATTTGCATAGTTTACTCCAGCACTTTATACTCACATCCCTCCTCAAATGTCAGCACCTCAGGGAACCATCCTTAACCACCCTCTCTATAAGAACACTCCCCATTAATCCTTTATTCTCTATGCTTTTTGTTTTGCTTCATAACACTTACTACTCCTTATATATTCTTATTTGTTACTGGCTATCTCTTCTGCTAGGAAAGACCTATGAGGATAGGGAATATTTCTTATTCACTTTTAATAGTTAGAATATAGAGGGTACTTAAAAGACATTTGTTGGATAAACACTCTTATACAGGTTTCACTGGTTAAAAATATAGTGTAAAATCGTTATCACTGGGAAAAAATGAAGGCAATTCCCAGTTTGAAAATACACGGGAAATTTAAAGAAAAACTGAGAGATGGTAAATGGGGTGAAGAAGGGGATTCCTTTGGTTATCTCAGTCTGAAAAAGTTTTGCCCTCCAAGACTCAGGCTTTTACTCCCCAGGCCTTGGTTGGGCCTTTGAGGAGAACTCCCCAACCACTATCTCAAAAATGTGGCCAACTCATTAAGCAGTTTTTTATGGACAGTGGCTTCCTCTTGCATGAGCATCTTTTTACTCACCTGAACTCTGACTTCTTGTCACATCCTGCACAGTCTTCCAGGGCTCATTCCCTTGCTCCAATAAGGAAAGCACATCTGCTTTAGAAATGGAAAACCCTGCTTGTAAGGATGGAAATGCATATGGTTATGTTACACTCTGCTTGTCCAGAATAAAAACTGAGTCCATTGTTCATCAAGTATAAGTCAGTTACAGCAAGACTCAGAGGAAGGATATCTGAAGGATAGAAAGATAAAGGTACCCCACAGAGCTGTCCATTGCAAAGTCTATAAGGCATAAATAATATATTTAGGACTAGGGGTCTGAAACACAGCTAGTTATCTGAAACAGTCCCCAAATTTCACAAAGACATAAGTTGAATTATTGGCAGCAAACTTACCCAGTGAGACTAGGTTGCTGTAGTTTTCTAACATCACATTTCTATACAATTCCTTCTGCTCCAAGTTCAGGCAGTCCCACTCCTCCTGAGAGAAGTCTATGGCCACATCCTTGAAGAACACCAACCTCTGAAGTAACAAACTCAAGAGTTAATAGCAAATTAAATAAACTTTTTAGAATATTTTTTAGAAGTAATGAGAGGATGAGAAAAGTATTATATAAAGGGGACAAAGCAGTAAGTGAATATGTTGAAGATGGAAACTTGTAATGTGGCCAAGTAATGGAAAGGAAGTGAGTGTGGTAAATGCAGAACACCTAAACAATTCCTGAACATTCATTACTCCATGATAACTGCTTGGGAACAGCTTTAGGAATTAACAAAAAGCCAAGTAAGTAGAGTTTTCTGATTAAATGAAATGTGTGCAAGCACACAACACACACAGATTTTCAAATAAATTTTTAAGTTCCTTCCTCCACTTTAACCTCTGAAGAATTGAAAGAAAAAAATAAAAACAGAAAGACAGGGAAGAAGGTAGAGCTTGAAAGAAGAAAAAGATAGAAAAAATAAACCTGGTTGGTACATTCCAAAATGTCTCTTTAAATGTTTATCTCAGAAAATAAGATTTATGTATAATTTAAGAATTTCTTTTGAAGTCAAACCTCAGAATAATTTAGCAGTAATATTCGTCCTTGTCCTAGTAAACCCTTTCACAGACATCATTTTTATAGGGTATATAACATTCCATATTATGATTATAATCATTCTCTTGTTTTGTGGTAGTTTGTACTCCTTCTCTAACATCCTCCACAACTCTGTTTCTAAAATTTCTCAACCATTTAATCATCTAGCTGATCAAGTTACCACTCATTCTTGCTCAGTGGACACTTTTACTTATTCTGAGCAAAAGCAAGCAAATGAAAGCTGAGCTATGCTCACACAGGTATAGGTCTTGACCAACACACTTTTCAAATTCAAAATGGACCTTGCACTGTTATTAATCTTGGGTGTTCCCTGACATGATCCTCTCTCTCTCTGTTCTCACTCCTACATTTGATCACAGTTCTGATCTTAAAAGCTTTACAGAACAGGAAATCTCACCACCTTGTGAGATTTCACCAATCTCACCAATTTCCATTTCAGTCAACTAGAAAATTCAGGTCAATGAGAAAGATCAAAATTTTCACATGCAGTTCCATTTCATCAAACCACATTCTGACTACTCTTCCCTCAAATATATTTCCTGACTTGCAAAAGGACCCTTAAATATGGTTAGAGAAGACAGGGGCAGCTGATGAAGATGGGGGCTCATTCCCATCATTCACTAGTGGGAGCGGGAGAGCAGACACTTGGTGAGGCAAGAAATCTGGACATAAGGATACTGCCTATTCATGTCCCAGAAAACAGTGGCTACTTGACGAAGGGAGGAAGAAACACAAACTCACAGGGAGCATGGCTTAGACATGCAACTTATATGAGTCATCCTCTAGCTTCTCATGAAGAACTGCAGAGTCCTGAGAAGACAGCGAAAGAAAAAGGAAACCATGAGAACAGGTTTGCTTCTAAATGATTATGTTATGATAAATATATCCTCCCTTTTTCATGGCACTTGGTCCCTTTCACACCTCAAAATATATACTGAGAAGATTTACAGAAGTCTAAATAATCTCCTCCCTTCCCCAATCCCAAAAAAACCACAGATGCAGACTGATTTATGCTAAAGCAATACCCAATCTGCATGATGTTGTTAGAATTCTGTGACCTGGCCTGAGTGGATCATCATTCACAGCCTAGGGTACCCAGAGCCAAATTTATACAAGCAGTGTTAGAGTAGGTAGATCGCCAGACATGAGCAGAGATGGGGAGGAGCGCTTTGGCCAATGCTTTCAGCTGGGTGTTTGCTTACATTCTATATATTCCATGTAAGCTGCTCTCTTGGGATGAGGGAAGTGACAATAGAGATGACAGACCTGCCAAAACAGGCTGGTTCCAACATTAAGGAGAAGTTGACCCAAACTTCACACCAAAACACATTAAACACTCATTTAACATAGTAAAAATAGGCCTCCCTGCACCACAATAGCCCAATGAGAATACAATATAGCCAAAACTCCCCCATAGCCCAACATGAGGGTATAGCAAGCCTGAACCCCAAAAGACCACACCTGT
This sequence comes from Manis pentadactyla, assembly GCF_030020395.1. Taxonomy (NCBI): domain Eukaryota; kingdom Metazoa; phylum Chordata; class Mammalia; order Pholidota; family Manidae; genus Manis; species Manis pentadactyla. The sequence continues at coordinate 15,148,447 of NC_080033.1, forward strand.
TCCCTCTGAAATCTAATCTCACTTACTGAATATTCATTTTCCTTTACATAAAAAAAAGCTCTTTATTTTAAGTTTCCTGGTGCAACTCCCTTTGGGTCTGCCCTTGCCCAACTCATGTACTTTTATACTCATGCATCTAATTTTGCCTTTCTCTAAGCTCTTACTACCCAAATAAACTCTTGATGCTCAACAGCTTTTGCGCATCCATTCTTGAATTCTTCCTCACTGTAAGACCAAGGACCTGTTTCTGGTAACAGCAGTACACACCTCAAGGACAATGATGTGGCCTGGGAATGGTCTGTACCTACCATGTATGCAAATGCCTGGAACAAACACTTCCCACAACTAAGATCTCCCTCTTTCCCCCAGGCCCAACACACTAAATGACTCTGGTACTTCCGTGGCTCATTCTCATTCCAGGTGGAGAAAAATTCTGAATCCAAAGGATAGACTTCATCCAGGCCACATGAGATCACACTAGACTAACCAAATAACCAAGGAACAAATCCAAGGCATCCTCTAATAGAAAACTGCCTGTTGCAAACAATTATGGCCTCAGCTAAATTCAGGAACTCTAGAGGCAGCACCTCCATGATATTCTGCCTAACATCATTCTGTCTCTAAATGTAAGGCTGGGGAGGACTTGAGAAAGTGGCTGTAAAATAAGTAATTTTCATAGAGCACATACTATGTGCTGGAAACTTTATATACATTAACACTTACTTGACACAGCAAAGAGGTCTATAAATTTAGCCACCACTCTCCACCCCCTGCCAGATACAGCATTTTCCTTACATTTCTTTCTTTTTATAACAGCTTTATTGACATATAACTCACATTCCATAAATCCATCCTTTTAAAAGTACAACTGAATGGTTTTTAGTATATTCAGAGATGTGCAACCATCACCAACTATCTCATTTTAAAATATTTTCATAAGGAGGCGGAGCCAAGATGGTGGTGTGAGTAGGACAGTGGGAATCCCCTCCCAAAAACATATATTTTTGAAAATACAACAAATACAACTATTCCTAAAAGAGAGACCAGAAGACACAGGACAACAGCCAGACTACATCCACTCCTGTGAGAAGCCAGCGCCTCATGAAAGGGGTAAGATACAAGCTGCAGCCCAGCGGGACCCGAGGCCCCTCACCCCAGCTCCCCGAGGGAGGAGAGGAGTTGGAGCGGGAAAGGAGAGGGAGCCCAGGACTGCTAAACACCCAGCCCTAGCCATCTGCACCAGAGCGCAGAAACACAGTGCATGCGTGGGGTGCTGGAAACTAGGAAAGCAGAACAGTAAGACCTGAGAGTGGTCCCACAGCCGGCACCTCTGGGACAAAGAAAAGCGAGTGCTTTTTGAAAGTCTTAAAGGGACAGGGACCCCACAACTGGACAGAAGCATCCCAGGTCACAGTCTGGCAGCTGGAAATTCCAGGGAACTCTGGGCACACTAACCCCCTGAGCAACAGCTCTGAGTCCTCTCATGGAGGTAAACAGCCAAACAGCCCCCCATCCATTACCCCTCCGGGGCCCCACCAAAGCAGAGCAGCAGCCTGAGGCTGGCCACGCCCATGGCAAGGGAGCTTCCTCCATACAGGCCGGGAAAGATACAGAGACCCAGTCTACACGCAATTGCCCAACACAAGCCACTAGGGGTCGCAGTCGTCCCAGTAAAGAAAGGCCAGAAGCAAGTGGAAAAAGTCTTGGCTTTCCCAGCTGACAGATGAGTGAATAGCATACCACTGCACCTATCAAAATGAAAAGGCAAAAAAATTTGATCAAGACAAGACTAACCCAGACATCTTCGACATCTACTACATCTTCCCCTGGGAAGGAACCTGGGGAAATAGATTTAACCAATCTTCCTGAAAAAGATTTCAAAACAAAAGTCATAACCATGCTGATGGACTTGCAGAGAAATATGCAAGAACTAAGGAGGGAGAAAACAGAAATAAAACAATCCCTGGAAGGACTTCAAAGCAGAATGGATGAGATGCAAGAGACCATTAATGGACTAGAAAACAGAGAACAGGAACACAGAGAAGCTGATGCAGAGAGAGAGAGATAAAAAGATCTCCAAGAATGAGAGACTATTAAGAGAACTGTGTGACCAATTGAAACGGAACAATATCCGCATTATAGGGGTACCAGAAGAAGAAAAGAGAGGAAAAGGGACAGAAAGGGTCTTTGAAGAAATCATTGCTGAAAACTTCCCCAAACTAGGTGAGGAAATGGCCTCTCAGACAAGAGAGGTACACAGAACTCTCATGACAAGGGATCCAAGGAGGGCAACAATAAGACACATAATAATTAAAATGGCAAAGATCAAAGACAAGGACAAAGTATTAAAGGCAGCCAGAGAGAAAAAAACGTCACCTATAAAGGAAAACCCATGACACTATCATCAGACTTCTCAACAGAAACCTTACAGTCCAGAAGAGAATGGCATGATATACTTAATCCAATGAAAGAGAAGGGCCTCGAACCAAGGATACTGTATCCAGCACGATTATCATTTAAATATGAAGGAGGGATTAAACAATTCCCAGACAAGCAAAAGTTGAGGGAATTTGCCTCCCACAAACCACCTCTACAGGGCATCTTACAGGGACTGCTCTAGATGGGAGCACTCCTAAAAAGAGCACAGAACAAAACACCCAACATATGAAGAATGGAGGAGGAGAAATAAGAAGGGAGAGAAATAAAGAATCATCAGACCGTGTTTACAATAGCTCAATAAGCAAGTTAACTTAGACAGTAAGATAGTAAAGAAGCTAACCTTGAACCTTTGGTAACCACAAACTTAAAGCCTGCAATGGCAATAAGTACATACCTTTCAATAATCACCCTAAATGTAAATGGACTGAATGAACCAATCAAAAGACACAGAGCAATAGAATGGATAAAAAAGCAAGACCCAACCACATGCTGCTTAGAAGAGACTCTCTGCAAACTCAAAAACATGCACAGACTTAAAGTCAAGGGATGGAAAAAGATATTTCATGCAAACAACAGAGAGAAAAAAGCAGGTGTTGCAATACTAGTATCAGACAAAATAGACTTCAAAATAAAGAAAGTAACAAAAGATACAGAAGGACATTACATAATGATAAAGGGCTCAGTCCATCAAGAGGATATAACCATTATAAATATATATGCACCCAATACAGGAGCAACAACATATGTGAAACAAATACTAACACAATTAAAGGAGGAAATAGAATGCAATGCATTCATTCTAGGAGACTTCAACACACCACTCACTCCAAAGGACAGATCCACCAGATAGAAAATAACTAAGGACACAGAGGCACTGAACAACACTAGAACAGACTGACCTAATAGACATCTATAGAACTCTACATTCAAAAGCAACAGGATACACATTCTTCTCAAGTGCACATGGAACATTCTCCAGAATAGTCTACATACTAGGCTACAAAAAGAGCCTCAGTAAATTCCAAAAGTTTGAAATCATAACAACCAACTTTTCAGACCACAAAGGCATAAAACTAGAAATAAATTGTACAAATAAAGCAAAAAGACTTACAAACACATGGAGGCTTAACAACATGCTCTTAAATAATCAATGGATCAATGACCAAATTAAAATGGAGATCCAGCAATATATGGAAACAAATGACAACAACAACGTAAAGCCCCACCTACTGTGGGATACAGCAAAAGCAGTCTTAAGAGGAAAGTATATAGCAATCCAGGCATATTTAACAAAGGAAGAACAATTCCAAAAGAACGATCTAATGTCACAATTATCAAAATTGGAAAGAGAAGAACAAATGAGGCCTAAGGTCAGCAGAAGGATGGACATATTAAAGATCAGAGAAGAAATAAATAAAATTGAGAAGAACAAAACAATAGCAAAAATCAATGAAACCAAGAGCTGGTTCTTTGAGAAAATAAACAAAATAGATAAGCCTCAAGCCAGACTTATTAAGCGGAAAAGAGAGTCAACGCACAACAGAATCAGAAATGAGAAAGGAAAAATCACGACGGACCCCACAGAAATCTTAAGAATTATTAGAGAATACTATGAAAACCTATATGCTAACAAGCAGGGAAACCTAGGAGAAACGGATAACTTCCTAGAAAAATATAACCTTCCAAGACTGACCCAGAAAGAAACAGAAAATCTAAACAGACCGATTACCAGCAATGAAATCGAAGTGGTAATAAAAAAACTACCAAAGAACAAAACCCCCGGGCCAGATGGATTTACCTTGGAATTTTATCAGACATACACAGAAGACATAATGCCCATTCTCTGTAAAGTTTTCCAAAAAATAGAAGAGGAGGGAATAACCCAAACTCATTCTATGAAGCGAACATCATCCTAATACCATACCAGGCAAAGACCCCACCAGAAAAGAAAACCACAGATCAATATCCCTGATGCACGTAGATGCAAAAATACTCAACAAAATATTAGCAAACCATTCAAAAATACATCAAAAGGATCGTACAACATGACCAAGTGGGATTCATCTCAGGGATGCAAGGATGGTACAACATTAGAAAATCCATCAACGTCAACCACCATATCAACAAAAAGTTAGACAAAAACCACACGATCATCTCCAAAGATGCTGAAAAAGCATTCGATAAAATTCAACATCCATTCATGATAAAAACTCTCAACAAAATGGGTATAGAGGGCAAGTACCTCAACATAATAAAGGCCATATATGATAAACCCACAGCCGACATCATACTGAACAGCGAGAAGCTGAAAGCTTTTCCTCTGTGATCTGGAACAAGACAGGGATGCCCACTATCCCCACCATTATTTGACATAGTACTGGAGGTCCTAGGTACGGCAATTAGACAAAACAAAGAAATACAAGGAACCAAGATTGGTAAAGAAGAACTTAAATTGTCACTAATTGCAGATGAAATGATATTGTACATAAAAAACCCTAAAGACTCCACTCCGAAACTACTACAGCTAATATCGGAATTCAGCAAAGTTGCAGGATACAAAATTAACACACAGAAATATGTGGCTTTCCTATACACTAACAATAAACTAATTCCATTCACAGTAGCATCAAAAAGAATAAAATACCTAGGAATAAACTTAACCAAGTAAGTGAAAGAACTATACCCTGAAAACTATAAGACACTCTTAAGAGAAATTAAAGAGGTCATTAACAAATGGAAACTCATCCCATGCTCTTGGCTAGGAAGAATTAATATCGTCAAAATGTCCATTCTGCCCAAAGCAGTATACAGATTCGATGCAATCCTTATCAAATTACCAACAGCTTTCTTCAATGAACTGGAACAAATAGTTCAAAAATTCATATGGAAACACCAAAGACCCCGAATAGCCAAAGCAATCCTGAGAAGGAAGAATAAAGTGGGGAGGATCTCACTCCCAAACTTCAAGCTCTACTACAAAGCCACAGTAATCAAGACAATTTGGTACTGGCACAAGAACAGAGTCACAGACAAATGGAACAGAATAGAGACTCTAAACATTAACCCAAACATATATGGTCAACTAATATTCGATACAGGGGCCATGAACATACAATGGAGAAATGACAGTCTCTTCAACAGATGGTGCTGGCAAAACTGGATAGCTGCATGTAAAAGAATGAAACTGGATCACTGTCTAACACCATACACAAAAGTAAATTCGAAATGGGTCAAAGACTTGAATGTATGTCATGAATGCATAAAACTCTTAGAAAAAAACCTTGGCAAAAATCACTTAGACATAAACATCAGTGTCCTCTTCTTGAACATATCTCCCCAGGCAAGGGAAACAAAAGCAAAAATGAACAAGTGCAAATATATCAAGCTACAAAGCTTCTGTACAGCAAAGGACACCATCAATAGAACAAAAAGGTACCCTACAGTATGGGAGAATATATTTATAAATGACAGAGTCAATAAAGGTTTGACATCCAAAATATATAAAGAGCTCACACACCTCAACAAACAAAAAGCAAATAATTCAATTAAAAAATGGGCAGAGGAGCTGAACAGACAGTTCTCTAAAGAAGAAATTCAGATGGTCAACAGACACATGAAAAGATGCTCTACACTGCTAGTCATCAGAGAAATGCAAATTAAAACCACAATGAGATATCACCTCACACCAGTAATCATCACCACCATCCAAAAGTCAAACAACAATAAATGTTGGTGAGATTGTGGAGAAAGGGGAATCCTCGTACAGTGTTGGTGGGAATGTAAATTAGTTCAACCATTGTGGAAAGCAGTATGGAGGTTCCTCAAAAAGCTCAAAATAGACATACCATTTGACCCAGGAATTCCACTTCTAGGAATTTACCCTAAGAATGCAGCAGCCTAGTTTGGAAAAGACAGATGCACCCCTATGTTTATTGCTGCACTATTTACAATAGGCAAGAAATGGAAGCAACCTAAGTGTCCATCAGTAGATGAATGGATAAAGAAGATGTGGTACATATACACAATGGAATATTACTCAGCCATAAGAAGAAAACAAATCCTACCATTTGCAACAACATGGATGGAGCTAGAGGGTATTGTGCTCAGTGAAATGAGCCAGGCGGAGAAAGACAAGTACCAAATGATTTCACTCATATGTGGAGTATAAGAACAAAATAAAACTGAAGGAACAAAACAGCAGCAGAAGCACAGAATCCAAGAATGGACTAGTAGTTACCAAAGGGAAAGGGACTGGGGAGGACGGGTGGGAAAGGAGGGATAAGGGTGGGAAGAAAAGAAAGGGGGCATTACTATTAGCATGTATCATATTGGCGGGGGCACGGGGAGGGCTGTGCAACACAGAGAAGACAAGTAGTGATTTTATAGCATCTTACTATGTTGAAGGACAGTGACTGTGAACTTGGTGACAAGTAGTGATTTTACAGCATCTTACTATTTTGATGGACAGTGACTGTGAACGGGGATGTGGGGGCGACTTGGTGAAGGGGGGAGCCTAATAAACATAATCTCCTTCATGTAATTGTAGATTAATGATACCAAAAAAAAAAAAGTTGGGAAGGAGAGTACAGAAATAAAACAATCTCTGGAAGGACTTAAAATCAGAATGGATGAGGTGCAAGAGGCTGTTAATGGAATAAAAATCAGAGAACAGGAATGCAGAGAAGCTGACACAGAGAGAGACAAAAGGATCTCCTGGAATGAACGAATATTAAGAGAACTGTGTGACCAATCCAAACAGAACAATATCCACATTATAGGGGTAGCAGAAGAAGAAGAAGAGAGAAAAAGCGATAGAAGCTGTATTTGAACAAATAATTGCTGAAAACTTTCCCAAACTGTGGGAGGAAATAGTTGCTCAGACCACGGAAGCATGCAAGGAGGACAACACCAAGAAGCATAATAACTGAAAAGGCGAAATCAAGGACAAGGACAGAGTATGAATGACAACCAGAGAGACGAAAAAGTTCACCTACAAAGGAAAACCCATCAGGCTGTTATCAGACTTCTCAACAGAAACCTTACAGGCCAGAAGAGAATGGCATGATATATTTAATGCAATGAAACAGAAGGGCCTTGTACCAAGAATACTGAATCCAGCACGATTATCATTTAAATATGAAGGAAAGATTAAACAATTCCCAGACAAGCAAAAGTGGGGGGAATTTGCCTCCCACAAACCACTTCTACAGGGTATTTTAGAGGGACTGCTCTAGATGGGAGCACTCCTAAGGCCAAATACATGTCACCAGAAAAAATAAAATCAGAGCAAAGAAAGCAGACCCACCAAATACTAACTAAAGGCAAAAAATAAAATCAACTATTCCCAAAAGCAGTCAAAGGAAACACAAAAGAGTACAGAATAAAACACCTAACATACAAAGAATAGAGGAGGAAGAATAAGAAGGGAGAGAAATAAAGAATCATCACACTGTGTTTATAATAGCTTAATAAACAAGTTAAATTACACAGATACTAAAGAAGCTAACCTTGAACCTTTGGTAACCATGAATCTAAAGCGTGCAATGGCAATAAGCACATATCTTTCAATAATCACCCTAAAGGTAAATGGACTGAATGCACCAATCAAAAGACACAGAGTAATAGAATGGATAAAAAAGCAAGACCCATTTATATGTAGCTTACAAGAGACCCACCTCAAACTGAAAGACATGCAGACTAAAAGCCAAGGGATGGAAAAAGATATTTCATGCAAACAACAGGGAGAAATAAGCAAGTGCTGCAGTACTAGTATCAGACAAAATAGACTTCAAAACAAAGAAAGTCACAAGAGATAAAGAAGGACATTACATAATGATAAAGCAGTAAGTCCAAAAAGAAGATATAACCATTATAAATATATATGCACCCGACACAGGAGCACCAGCATATGTGAAACAAATACTAACAGAACTAGAGGAAATAGAATGCAATGAATTCATTTTGGGAGACTTTGACACACGACTCACTCCAAAGGATAGATCCACCAGACAGAAAATAAGTAAGGACACAGAGGCACTGAACAACACACTAGAACAGATGGACCTAATAGACATCTATAGAACTTTACATCCAAAAGCAACAGGATACACATTCTTCTCAAGTGCACATGGAACATTCTCCAGAATAGACCACATACTAGGCCACAAAAAGAGCCTCAGTAAATTCAATAAGATTGAAATTCTACCAACCAACTTCTCAGGCCACAAAGGAATAAAACTAGAACTAAATTGTACAAAGAGAGCAAAAAGGCCCACAAACACGTGGAGGCTTGACAACATGCTCCTAAATACTCAATGCATCAGTGACGAAAGTAAAATAGAGATCAAGCAATATATGGAAACAAATGACAACAACAACACAAAGCCCCAACTTCTGTGGGACGCAGCGAAAACAGTCTTAAGAGGAAAGCACATAGCAATCAAGGTTTACTTAAAGAAGGAAGAACAATCCCAAATGAATAGTCTAATGTCACAATTATCAAAACTGGAAAAAGAAGAACAAGTGAGGCCTAAAGTCAGCAGAAGGAGGGACATAATAAAGATCAGAGAAGAAATAAATAAAATTGCGAAGAATAAAAGAATAGAAAAAATCAGTGAAAGCAAGAGCTGCTTCTCCGAGAAAATAAACAAAATAGATAAGCCTCTAGCCAGACTTATTAAGAGAAAAAGAGAATCAACACATCAACAGAATCAGAAACAAGAAAGGAAAAATCATGATGGACCCCATAGAAATACAAAGAATTATTAGAAAATACTATGAAAGCCTATATGCTAACAAGCTGGAAAACCTAGAAGAAATGGACAACTTCTTAGAAAAATACCACCTTCCAAGACTGACCAAGGAAGAAACTAAAACCTAAACAAACCAATTACCAGCAAAGAAATTGAAGCAGTAATAAAAAAACTACCCAGGAACAAAACCCCCGGGCCAGATGGATTTACCTCGGAATTTTATCAGATGTACAGAGAAGATATAATACCCATTCTCCTTAATGTTTTCCAAAAAATAGAAGAGGAGGGAATACTCCCAAACCCATTCTATAAAGCTAACATCACCCTAATACAAAAACCAGGCAAAGACCCCACCAAAAAAGAAAATTACAGTCCAGTATCCCTGATGAACATAGATGCAAAAATACTCAACAAAATATTAGTAAACCGAATTCAAAAATACATTAAAAGGATCATACACCATGACCAAGTGGGATTCATCTCAGGGATGCAAGGATGGTACAACATTCGAAAATCCATCAACATCATCCACATAAACAAAAAGAAAGACAAAAACCACATGATCATCTCCATAGATGCTGAAAAAGTATTTGACAAAATTCAACATCCATTCATGATAAAAACTCTCAACAAAATAGGCATAGAGGGCAAGCACCTCAACAAAGTAAAGGCCATATATGATAAGCCCACAGCCAACATCATACTGAACAGCGAGAGGCTGAAAGTTTTTCCTCTGAGATCGGTAACAAGACAGGGATGATCACTCTCCCCACTGTTATTCAACATAGTACAGGACGTGCTAGCCATGGCAATTGGACAAAACAAATAAATACTAGAAATCCAAATTGATGAAGAAGTTAAACTGTCACTATTTGCAGATGACATGATATTGTATATAAGAAACAATAAAGACTTCACTCCAAAACTACTAGATCTGATATTGAAATACAGCAAAGTTGCAGGATACAAAATTAACACACAGAAATCTGTGGCTTTCCTATACACTAACAATGAACTAATAGAAAGAGAAATCAGGAAAACAATTCCATTCACAATTGAATCAAAATAAAATACTTAGGAATAAACCTAACCAAGGAAGTGAAAGACCTATACCCTGAAAACTATAAGACACTCTTAATTGAAACTAAAGAGGTCACTAACAAATGGAAACTCATCCCATGCTCCTGGATAGGAAGAATTAATATCGTCAAAATGGCCATCCTGCCCAAAGCAATATACAAGTTTGATGCAATCCCTGTCAAACTACCAACAGCATTCTTCAAAGAACTGGAACAAATAGTTCAAAAATTCATATGTGTTGGGGACGGCCTTTGTCTTCTCACATGTTTGTAGGCAGAATGGGAAAGCACCTTCCCCCATGTCTGAATGCAGCATGGGAAAGCACAAGCTTGAGAACAACCGGTGCAGTCCTTGGAAGTTATCTGCCCACAAAAACATATCTTGTCCTCGAAGACGAGCCGAGACTCCTCAATCTGAAAATATGGAGACCTTGAGGATGTGTGAAAACACAGCCCCTGCCTCTGGCCTGCCCCCCATGAGAAGGTAAAGATGTGTATAGCACTTGGCTGAGGTCTGAGAAAGGCAGTATAAAAATAAAGGTGCTGCGCCACATTGGTGCTGCAGCCATTGTCTGTCTGTCTGTATTGTCTGTGTTTTTTGTTCTCTCATTTCACCCAAAGAAAACGTGCGGCACCCTACATCTGGCACCCAACGTGGGGCGTTCTCTCAGAGTGAGTTGTACATTTATTCAGCTCCATGCCTCCCCTTCAGACTGTTCGACTTCAACGGCAGGCACCGTCAAGTGGCACCCGAACAGGGACCCGGATGTACGGAGGAGTACGTGAGAGCCGCTGCGGGATAATAGTGCGCACACGAAACAGGTGAGGGGCGGTGAATCATTTTACCTCTGAGAGTATCATGGGGGCCGGAAACAGCCGAATCCTATTTGCAGAGATACCTAAGCATATGCTGTGGACATGCAGTGCAAAGCCCCCTGGATGCAAGCCGTCTAAACCTTAACCCAGTTATGTAAACTGCTTGCCCTTGGAGTGTATTCTTGAAAACTGAAGTACTTTTAATCAAATAAACTAAGAAAGAAGGCAATTGAATATTAGAAACTCAAATCTTTATGTCAGTTTGTCTGTGTATGTGTTTCTATATGAAAAGTGTTGCTAACTGTAGTCATTATGTCTCAGTCTGTATGTTTGTGTGTCTAAGTGTGTAAATAAAAAATATTTTCTACCTCCAGAGGGTATTAATAAAATTAATTTAAAGACAAGAGCTTGTGAAAATTGGGCATTCTAAAACTTCCAGAAAATCTAATAAAAAATATTAAGCATTAATGCTAATTTAAGCTTAACTGAAATGGACATGTCCTTATAGTTAACAGCTGTCAAAGTTTACTTAAAGTCATTTAAGTTGATGTTACCTGTTAAACATTTCAAGAAGATGCTTAAAGAAAAGCTTGACTTTTTCTGATGTGTGGTAAAAGTTTTCTAAGTAATTTAGCATGATTGCTAAAAATAAGTTAACAAGTGCAGCAAATAAACTTTTTAATCATAATACTGTATTAATGTATAACAGTGTATATATCTGCAAACAGCCTGAGAATTTTTGTGGTAACAAAAATTCTTAAAGTTTGCTAAGTGATATAGACATATTTTGTACTTAATAAGAAATTGTGCTGTAAGGCACATTTCCAAAAATGATAAAATATGTTCATAAATGTATCAATCTGAAGAATGCTAGTGTAACAGTTTACAGTGGCCTATTTTTCAGTGTTCACTGAAGGTTAAAGTATCAAATGGTTTTAAGTTCTAATGAAAACTACTTAATATAATAAGGAAAATATTTTGGTATGTTAAAGATGTGTGTTTTAATAAGAGAAAGTATAAAGAATGGAAATTCATCTTGTTGAAGGTAAAAGAAATTAATTGTTCTAAAGTACAGCTATTTATTTAAAGGGAGAGAATACTGAATGTAAGAGGAAGGTTGTGGAAAGCTTATGGAAAAGTTGATATAGTCATGCTATGTGAAATTAAAGCGAGTGAGTCTTGATATCAAGTACACAGCAAAATTATAATTTTGTTTTCAGTTAAAAAGACAAAGTTTTCTTTAACCGTTAGTCTGCTCTTAATATTGAGAGATTGCAAAGGGTTCTCTAATTGTTTTATCAAAACAGTTTCTTATGCTTAAAGTCTCAATGAATTGTCTGAGTATTTAAGAAAATGAGATCTTAATATTAAAAGGACTGTAAGCTAAGTGTTGTTAACAACTGTGTAACCTTCTGTATTTGCTTTTAAACCTTCTTATTATCATTCTAGTTAAATAATAAGTGTTATTTAATAACTATAATTCTATTTAGGTAAGTGCCTTAAAAGCTTTTGACAACTTCCCAAGACCAAATTAAAAAAAGTGTTTTTACCTCTAGTTAACTCTGATATTTTCCAGAGGGCCCCTGGAACATATCAGTAGAATTTCTTCTCCTCATCAAGGAAAATGTTTGACTAATTTGGCTTATTTACCTGATATATATTTACCTGGAAAGCACTGTCAAAGGTAATAATGCTAAACTTTATTACCGAATGTTTCATGTTACATAAATATCACTCTTCCCCCTAAAGTGCTTACTCTTGATGCCCAATTAAATTTACCTGTTAGCACTTCTATAATCACTGACTGTGATTGAATGTATTAATTGTACTCATGTACCCTCTTACTGTAATTCTACAATGTAAAATGGTCTTCTGGATATAGACTTCCAAACAGTTGGGTATTTTTTGTGTAATGACAAAACATATCAAGCCCTTTCTTCACACTATCGAGGTGTTTGTGGTGTGGGACGTATTCTTCCTGCTCTAATAGACCATCTGGATATAAGCGCAAGAGGCTTCTCCGAGCTCTGCCATCTGACTGTGATGAAAACTTGAAACTTTGAAATCCTGCCGCTGTTGCAGTTGCAGCTGCGTTCCTCCTGCTGGTTCCTGGACTTGTCATTGGAATGCTAAAGGAAATATCCAAGCTGTCCTGTGCATATAGCAAAACAACAAATTTGACTGCTTCTGTATTATCTGAACTCAACCAAGAACTGGGAGAAGTGCGAGCTGCAGTGCTTCAAAATCGTGCTACTATAGACTATCTGCTGTTAAAAGAACATGTAGGATGTGAACAATTTCCAAGAATGTGCTGTTTCAATTTGTCTGATTTTTCTCAAACTACCCAAAATCAATTAGATAATATCCATCATATTGTCAATAAGTTTTTACAAATGCATAAGCTATCTAACTAGTTTTCTAAATTTCATTAGATATAACTAGTAATTGTAAGTCTGCCTTTGTTATGTATCTGTATTCCTATTCTGTTAATGTGTGTATGCAATTTAACTAGTAGTTTGTTAAAATCTATATATATATTCAAGTTATGTCTGTCTTTCGACATGTTCAATCTCAGCCATGTAATGCATATTTCACACAAAACTGGGATACCATATAATCCACAAGGCCAAGGCACTGTGAAACGTGCCCATGGCACCCTTAAAGCTCAATTGGAAAAAACAAAAACGGGGGAGTTATATCCCCGGTCACCCCAGAACCATTTAAATCATATCTTATTTGCAGCCCAAATTGCATCTGATATATTAAATCAGATAAAAGACATGTTCAAAGAACCCCTGAATAGTCTCTGGCATGCTGTCACACCTCTCTTAACCCTAAGCATTTTATGTCTTCTATTGCTGTTACTAGGGCCTTGTGTCCTTCACAGCATGTGGAAACTCATCCAACAAGCCTTAAGAGACCTGCATCATTTGAAATTGCACTTGTAATCATAAGTTCTAAAGTCAAGTATGGTAGCCAATGATGGGTGAGATATGGTTTAATTGTAAATACCAACCTAAGACAGGGAGTGGTCGACAGAGGACTATAGCCCCATGACGGGTAAAGATTTACTTCAACCATACAACCTAAGACAGGCACATACCTTGGCCCAGTCTGAGTTGGGATGGTTGTTTTTTTAAAGAAAAAAGGGGGAGATGTTGGGGATGGCCTTTGTCTTCTCACATGTTTGTAGGCAGAATGGGAAAGCACCTTCCCCCATGTCTGAATGCAGCATGGGAAAGCACGAGCTTGAGAACAACCGGTGCAGTCCTTGAAGTTATCTGCCCACAAAAACATATCTTGTCCTCGAAGATGAGCCAAGACTCCTCACTCTGAAAATAGGGAGACCTTGAGGATGTGTGAAAACACAGCCCCTGCCTCTGGCCTGCCCCCCATGAGAAGGTAAAGATGTGTATAGCACTTGGCTGAGGTCCGAGAAAGGCAGTATAAAAATAAAGGTGCTGCGCCACATTGGGACTGCAGCCATTGTCTGTCTCTCTGTGTTATCTGTGTTTTTTGTTCTCTCATTTCACCTAAAGAAAACGTGCGGCACCCTACATCTGGCACCCAACGTGGGGCGTTCTCTCAGAGTGAGTTGTACATTTATTCAGCTCTACGCCTCCCCTTCAGACTGTTCGACTTTGACAGCAGGCACCATCTCATATGGAAACACCAAAGACCCCGAAGAGCCAAAGCAATCCTGAGAAGGAAGAATAAAGTGGGTGGGGGAATCTCGCTCCCCAGCTTCAAGCTCTACTACAAAGCCACAGTAATCAAGACAATTTGGTACTGGCAAAAGAACAGACCACAGACCAGTGGAACAGAATGGAGACTCCAAACATTAACCCAAACATATATGGTCAATTAATATACAATAAAGGAGCCATGGACATATAATGGGGAAATGACAGTCTCTTCAACAGATGGTCCTGGCAAACCTGGACAGCTATATGTAAGATAATGAAAACTGGATCGCTGTCTAACCCCATACACAAAAGTAAATTTGAAATGGATCAAAGACCCGAATGTAAGCCTTGAAACCATAAAACTCCTAGAAAAAAACATAGGCAAAAATCTCTTGGACATAAACATGAGTGACTTCTTCATCAACATATCTCCCTGGGCAAGGGAAACAAAAGCAAAAATGAACAAGTGCAAATATATCAAGCTACAAAGCTTCTGTACAGCAAAGGACACCATCAATAGAACAAAAAGGTACCCTACAGTATGGGAGAATATATTTATAAATGACAGAGTCAATAAAGGTTTGACATCCAAAATATATAAAGAGCTCACACACCTCAACAAACAAAAAGCAAATAATTCAATTAAAAAATGGGCAGAGGAGCTGAACAGACAGTTCTCTAAAGAAGAAATTCAGATGGTCAACAGACACATGAAAAGATGCTCTACACTGCTAGTCATCAGAGAAATGCAAATTAAAACCACAATGAGATATCACCTCACACCAGTAATCATCACCACCATCCAAAAGTCAAACAACAATAAATGTTGGTGAGATTGTGGAGAAAAGGGAATCCTCGTACAGTGCTGGTGGGAATGTAAATTAGTTCAACCATTGTGGAAAGCAGTATGGAGGTTCCTCAAAAAGCTCAAAATAGACATACCATTTGACCCAGGAATTCCACTTCTAGGAATTTACCCTAAGAATACAGCAGCCTAGTTTGGAAAAGACAGATGCACCCCTATGTTTATTGCTGCACTATTTACAATAGGCAAGAAATGGAAGCAACCTAAGTGTCCATCAGTAGATGAATGGATAAAGAAGATGTGGTACATATACACAATGGAATATTACTCAGCCATAAGAGAGAAAACAAATCCTACCATTTGCAACAACATGGATGGAGCTAGAGGGTATTATGCTCTGTCAAATGAGCCTGGTGGAGAAAGACAAGTACCAAATGATTTCACACATATGTGGAGTATAAGAACAAAGAAAAACTGAAGGAACAAAACAGTAGAAGAATCACAGAACCCAAGAATGGACTAACAGTTACCAAAGGGAAAGGGACTGGGGAGGATGGGTGGGAAGGGAGGGATAAGTGGGGGGGAAAAAGGGGGCATTGTAATTAGTATGCATAGTGTAGGGGGGAATGGGGTGGGCTGAGCATCACAGTGAAGACAAGTAGTTATTCTATAGCATCTTGCTATGCTGATGGACAGTGACTATAATGGGGTGTGTGTGCGGGACTTGGTGAAGGGGGAGCCTAGTAAACATAATGTTGTTCATATAATTGTCGATTAATGATAACAAAATATATATAATAATAATAGGAGTATAGAGAGGATCCTAACATTTCAACAATCAGAAAGTAGGTCATATGAAAGAACCAGAAAACAGAAACACAATAGCCTGCTCAATAGTGCCCTGAAATGAAAGAAAGAAAACAAAACAAAACATGTAACAAATTTTACAACAGTGAAAGAGAAATGAATTCTTGACTAGAATTATTTATCCAGCTGAAATTCACAATAATGTAGGGTTGTATAGAACATTTCTAGATAAGCAGGAGTTTGAATATGTATCTTATGCACCATTTTTTTCTTTACTCTTGTTTATCTTTATTCTTTTATAAAAGATTTTTAAGCTTTATTGATACATAACTGATAAACTGTATATTTGTGTGTAAAAGTGTAGGACATGATGATATGACATACGTATTCTCTGTGAAATCATTAACCATATCAGGTTAATTAACATCCCATCATCTCATATAGTTACTTTTTTGTGTGTGCCGAGAAGACTTAAGATCTAATCTCTTAGTAAATTTCGAGTACATAACACAGCATTATTAACTATGGTTATCACAATGTATTAGTTCCCACAGTTTATTCATCTTATATCTGAAGGCTAGTACCCTTTGACCAGCATCTATCTCCCTTCTACCTCAGCCCCTAGTTAGTATCATTCTATTCTGCCTTTATGAGTTGACTTTGTTTTTTTAACACACATGTGAGATCATAAAGTATTTTTATTTATCTTGCTAACTTCACTTAGCACAATGTCCTCTAGATCAATCCATGTGGTTGCAAATGGAAGGATTTCCTTTCTCATGGATGAATAAAATTTTACTATATGGATGTCTATATGTCTACCTACCTGTCAGTCAATCAACTGATCAGTTTATAGATCTGTCACATCTACTTTATCCATTCATCCACTAATGGAAGCTTAGGTTATTTACATACCTTGACTATTGTAAATTAAGCTGCAATGAAAACAAACACGGGAATGCAGTTAATTCTTCAAGGTACTGATTTTGTTTCCTTTGAATATACACCCAGAAGTGGGACTGCTGGATCATATGGAAGTTCCATTTTTGATTTTCTAAGGATTCTCCATATTTCATTCCATAATGGCTGTACCAATTTACATTCCAACCAACAGTGTACAAAGGATTTCCTTTTCTCCACATCCTCACAAGCACTTGACTCTTGCCTTTTTGGTAAAAGCCATCCTAATGTGTATGAGGTGGTATCTCATTGTGGTTTTGTTTCCATGTCCCTAAGGATTAGTGATGCTGAACACCTTTTATATACCAGTTGACTATTAGTCTATCTTCTTTGGAAATATACCTGTTCAGGTGCTTCTTTTACCTATTTTTTAATTGGGTTATTTGTGGTTTTTTTGGTATTGAGTTATATAAATGCTTACATACTTTGGATATTAATAGTTTATGAGACATGTGGTTTACAAATATTTTCTCTCATTCCATAGGTTACCTTTTCATTTTGTTGACTGTTTCCATTGCTGTGCAGAAGCTTTTTAGTTTGATATAGTACCACTTGTTTACTTTGTTCTTGTTGCTTGTGGTTTTGGTGTCATATTAAAAAAATCATTGCCCAGACCAATGTCAAGAAGCTATTTCCCTGTATTTTCTTCTAATAGCTTTATGGCTTCAGGTCTTATATTTTCTTCACTGTTTTTCATTCTTTCTTCTTCATTCTCCTCTGAATAGATCATTTCAAATTACCTATCTACAACTTCACAGATCCATCCTTCTGCTGCATTAAGTCAATTGTTTGTGCTCTCTATTGCATTTCTCACTTCATTCATTGTACTCTTCAGCACCACAACTTGAACCCTTTTTTATGACTTCTATCTCTTCATTAAACTTTTTTTGTGCATTGCTTTTCTGACTTCATTGAAATGTCTTCCTTGTTCCTCACTGAGATTCCTAAAATAACTATTTTGAATTCTCTATTGAGCAAATTGCATATCTATCTCCATTTACGTGCGGTCAGTTACTGCAAAATTACTGTATTCCTCTGGAGGTTTCACATTTCCTTGATCTTTCATGTTCCTTAAAGTCTTGCATTGCCGTGTTCACATTTGAAGAAGCGGTCTCTTCCTCCTGTCTTTACTAATTGGCTTCAAGAAAGAAATAACTTCTTTCAGACATTCCTGTGGACATTTAAAAAATAATAATGTTGTAGAGGATGTATTATATACCAAGACCAGAGCATAAAAGAGCAAAGAGTTACACAAGGACCTAAAAAAAAAAAAAGCAACATAGCACAGTTTCAAGAACACATCCCAGCATAAATACAAAATGGAAAAGCTAGGACAAAAGCTGGTAAGTAGAGATAAAAGAAAAATTTGTCCATATGGGAGCAGTGGGCACATGGAAAAACATGAGACTCCTCAGGAAACCACAACCATGTGAAAATTGCAGTTTGCCATAATTGGAAATTGACATAAACTTTATATTTATAAACTTTTGTTATAATTATACAAGGAGTGTTTCCATAAGCAATATCCTTGTACTTATATCTAACATAAGCAAGATATAGTAATATAATTGGAATTGCTGGTCAACAATGCACGAATTTTAAAGTCTGAAAAACATTTCAAACCAACTGTTATTGAGGGAGCACCAATTCACCCTGCTTATTAGGAGGGTGTGAGAATATTATTCCTCACCTTATGGCCACCAAAGTTAATACCATATTTATATATCTTTGGCAATAGGAGAAGTGAAAACAGAAGTTCTCATTTGTATTTATCATAATATTGATAATGATTTCTATAATATTATAAGCATAGGTTACTTCTGCCAAGTTTTTATTACAGTTCCTGTTCTGGAACTATTTTTTCATATCCTGGTCATTTTCTATTGGGTTAGCATTTTCTTTTATTGAGATTAGTATTGTGATAATTTGTGGGTAAAGAGTTATTCATAGTATTCCTTTATTATCATTTTAATATCCATGGGATCTGTAGTGGTGTTCATTTCTCATATTAGTAATTCACATCTTCTTTTTTAAATTAAGTTAGCCTGCCTAAAGGCTTATTTACTTTATTCTTCTTTTCAATGAACCAACTTTTAGTTTTCTTAATTTTTCTACCGATTTCCTGTTTTCAATTTCATTCATTTCTGCTCTGTTATTTTTCTTCTGCTTATTTTGAATTCAATTTGCTCTTTTTTCCAGTTTCTTAAGGTAGAAACTTAGATTATTGTTTTTATGTCTTTCTTCTTTTCTAACTTCATCTTTACATAGGTCAAAAATATTTTTAAAATTCTCAAAATTTCTTCTTTGACACATTATTAGAAACATATTGTTTAATCTCCATGTATTTAGGGATTTTCCAGTTATCTTTCTGTTATTGATTTCTAGTTAAATACCATTGTTTTTTTGAGAGTGAACATTATATGATTTATATTATTTTAAGTGTCTTAAGGTGTATTTTAATAGCCTAGAATACAGTCTACCTTGCTGAATATTCCCTGTTAGTTTTAAAAGAAAGGACTACTTTCTAATAATGTAAAACCCAGTTATAGAAAGTTGTTAAGTATCACTTTTACATATTATACAAATGACAAACTATGATACATTTTTGGCAAATTATCACTTAATACTAATCTCAATGAGAAAATGTTAACCCAATAAAAATTGGCCAGAATATGGAAAACTATTAATAGAATAGGAACTGTAAAAAGAACTAGGCAGAACAATTCTTTGAAAGACAATAATATGTAAAGATTCAGATAAATTAACTCAGACATAACCAATCTGAACAGGTATAAATGTATAAGTGAAATTGAATCAATAATTAATAATATTTCAAGACAGAGTACCAGGGCCAGATGGATTCTCTGGTGAATTCTATCAAACAAGGAAGAAATTATTCCAATTCTCTACAATCTTTCAGAGGTTAGAAGGCAGAAGGATTACTTCTTAACTCATAACTCATTCTGAGGCCAATATTAGCCTAAAACCAAAATTAGACAAGACATTACAAGAAATTACAGACCAATGCCTCTCATAAGCATAGATAAAAAATCCTTAACAAAATATTAACTGATTCCAAGAATACATAAAAAGAATGGTATACCATGCCCAAGTGGGACTTATCCCAGGTATGAAAGGCTGGTTCAATCTTTGAAATGTCAATTAATATAATCAATCACATTGATAAACTAAAAAAGAAAAATCACATGATCATATCAATATAGAAAGAGAAAGACAAAATCTAACACTCATTCATAATACCGCTCAATTAACTAGTAATAGAGGAGAATGTCCCTAACCTGTAAAGAATACCTACAAAAACCCTACTGCTAAAATTATATTTAATGATGAGAAACTTGAACCTTTCTCACTAAGATCAGCAAGAAGGCAAAGATGTGCCCTCTCACCAGTTTGTCAAGATTGTACTGGAAGTCCTTGCTAATTCAAGAAGACAAAGACATGAAATTTATATAGACTGGGAAGGAAGAAATAAATGTTCACATAAGACATGATCACCTATGGAGATAATCTGAAAGAATCAACTAAGAAAACACCTAATAACAGAAAAAAAACTGGAATACATAATAATAGCAAGGTTAAAGGATATTAGGTTAATATACAAAAGTCTACCACTTTCTTATATACCCTCAATGAAGAAGTACTTTAAATTAAAAACAGAGTACTATTTACATTAAAATTAACACCCCCCAAAATTAACAACTAATTTTTAAATCTAACAAAATATATACAAGTTCTATCTGAGGAAAACTTTAAAACTCTAATGAATACAATAAAAAAAGAACTAAATTAATTAAGAACTATTTCATGTTCATGAATGGGAAACTTCAATATTGTCAAGATGCCAGTTCTCACCAACTTATCTCTAGATTAAATGCAATTCAATCAAAATCCCAGAAAGTTATTTTGTGGATATTGGTAAGCTGATTCTAAAGTTTATATGAAGAGGTAAAAAGACCTAGAATAGGCAACACAATAGAAAAGGACAAAGTTGGGAACTGATGCTATTGACTTCCTGACTTACTATAATGGTAGAGCAATCAAAACAGTGTGGTAGTGGCAAAAGAACAAAGATCAATGGAGTCTCTTTAACAAATGGTGCTGGGACAACTAAAGAAACACATACAGAACAATGAAATTGGACCCATATTTCATACCACACACAAAGATTAATCTGAAATGGGTCAAAGACTGAAACATAAGATCTGATGCCACAAAACTCCTAGAAAAGAATGTAGGGAAGAAGTGCATCAATATTAGCCTTGGCAGTGACTTTTTGAATATGATGCCAAAAGCACAAAAGCAAAAGCAAAAATCAAAAGGGACTACATCAAACTCAAAAGTTTCTGCACAGCGAAAGAAACAGTTAACAAAATGAAAAACCCTACAGAACGGAAGAAAAATTTTGCAAATGACATATCAGATGAGGTGATATCCAAAATATAAATAATTCAGTCAACTTAATAACAATACAAAAAACCAATCTAATTTTTTTAAAAAGGGCAGAAGAACTAAATGGACATTTTCCCAAATGGGACACCAAGATGGCCAACAGACACATAAAAAGGTGCTAAACATTACTAATATTCAGGGAAATGCAAATCAAAACTACTTTAAGACACCACCATCATTCAGGTTAAAATGACTATCATTAAGAAGACAAGAAACAAGAGGTGCTGGCAAGAATGTGGTGAAAAGGGAATCCTTATACCTTGTTGGTGAGAATGCAAATTGGTTCAACCACTATGGAAAACAATATGGAAGTTCCTTAAAAAATTAAAAGTGATATGATCCAACAATTCAACTTCTGTGTATATGCCCAAAGCAAATGAAAACAGGATTTCATAAGGTATATACACTCCCATGTTTATCACAGATTAGTCACAATAGCCAAGATATGGAAACAACCCAAACACAAATCAACGCACCCCTGAATTAAAGAGGCCATGCATATACACAATGGAATATTATTCAGCCACGAGAAAAGAGGATATCCTTCCATTTGAAACAACATGGGTAGACCTTGAGCATATTGTCCTAAGCAAGATAAATCAAAGGAGGATAACTACTATATGATATAACTTTTATGTGGAATCTAAAAAATTTAAACCTATGAAAAAAAGACTAAAATAGTGGCTATAAAATTTTTTTAAAGATTAAAGATGGCAACATGAGAGGTGAGATAGAGGACTCCTCCCCAAACCACATATAATACAAAAATATAGGTAATACACTAATCTTAAGAGAGCAACAAAAAGGCTGTGCCAGACCTCATACACCTGGAGAACAGAGCAGACCTCATGAAATAGGGTAACATACCAAAGGCTTTATCCAGCAGGACCCAAGCCCTTCCCCCATACCAGCTCACCAGCAGTAGGAAGAGGAGTGGAGTGGGGAGAGGGTGGGAGCCTGGGAGTGCTGAACACCCAGCTCTGAAGATCTGCTTTGGGAGCACAAACCTACATTGCATTGTGCTCTGGAGATTAGTGGGGTTGGAAAGCTGACATACAGAATACTTGAAGAGACTGAAATTCCAGCTGTTTGTGGAGGACAGGGATCCACATCTGACTGCTCTGAGAAAAAGGAAAGGTGGGTGGGCTGAGAGGCTTCCTAGCAGTGAGAGGGCTGCTGAAGGGGCAGGGATTGCACAGAGCCTGATGCTCAGGAGAAGGGATAGGTGGACAAAGTTTCCTGGGCATGCTCGTCCTAGCAGATTGGAAACTTTCAGGAGCTTCAGGTGATCCAAACCACTGGCTGGCTACTCAGCTCTGAGGCACCCAACTGTGATATGGAGCCTGCTGTGCCTTACTCCTGGTCTGCTGGCACCAGATCGCAAACCAGCAGTCCCTGCCCAGCTTCAGAAAGGCCGGAAGGAAGCCCAACCTATGGCAGGTACAAATGCAAAGCAGAGACAGGCACTGCAGCCAGAAAGCACAAAAGAGCTCTTTCCTCCCCCAAGAACAGTGCCACTCCTCTGTGACCCTGGACATCACACCAGGGGCTGAATAGCTTTAGAGACCAGAGCTTCTGGGCCCTAGAGGGTGTCACATACAAATATGAAACATCAAAGGAATCCGGTTCAAACTAAAATCTCACAAATACCAGAAAAATGACAAAGTGAAACTGAACTCACTGAAATTCCAAAAAAAGACAGTTTAAAATAAAAATCATAAACATGTTCATGGAGGTACAGAAAATAATCAAGAACTCAGGGAAGAATTTAGGACAGAGATACAATCATTAAGAAATTTTATATCTGAAATGAAACATATGAGAGGGATTTAAAAGCAGACTAGATGTAGAAGAGAGAGTAACAGGAATAGAAGTTAAAGAGGAATATAAAGAAGCTGAGTCACACAGAGAAAAAGGATCTCTAGGAATGAAAGAATACTGAGAGAACTGTGTGACCAATCCAAAAAGAACAATATTTGTATTATAGGGGTACCAAAAGAAGAGAGAGAAAAAGAGATAGAAAGTGTCTTTGACGAGGTAACTGCTGAAAACTTCCCCAATGTGGGAAAGAACATAGTCTCTCAGGCCATGGAGGTGCACAGATCTCCCAAAACAAGGGACCCAAGGAAGACAACACAAAGACATATAATAATTAAAATGAAAAAGATTAAGGATAAGGACAGACTTTAAAAAGCAGCTAGAGATAGAAAAATGATGACATACAAAGGAAAACCCACCAGGCTACCATCAAAAACTTTACAACAGAAACATTACAGGCCAGAAAGGAGTGGCATGATATATTTAATGCAATGAAAGAGAAGGGCATTGCACCAAGAATACTCTACCGAGCAAGATTATCATTTAAATTTGAAGGAGGGATTAAGCAATTTCCAAATAAGCAAAAGCTGAGAGAATTCACCTCCCACAAACCTTCCCTACAGTGTATTTTTCTGGGACTGCTATAGATGGAAGTGTTCCTAAGGTGAAATAGCTGTCACCAAGGGAAATGAAACCACACTAAAGAAAGTAAAACAATTAATTACTAAGCAGATGCAAAATTAAATCAACTACCATGAAACTCAATCAAGGAATACAAAAAGAGTACAGAATATGATACATAATATATAAAGAATAGAAGAGCAAGAAAATTTAGTGAGTTAAATTAGATGGTTAGATAGTAAGGAATTACCCTCGAACCTTTTGTAATCACGAATCTAAAGCCTGCAAAGGAAATAAGTACATACCTATTGATAATCACCTTAAATGTAAATGGTCTGTATGCACCAGACAAAAGATGTAGAGTCACAGAATGGATTTTAAAAACCACAAAACCTGTATATATATTGCCTACAAGAGACTCACTTCAAATACAAAGACATACACAGACTGAAAGGGATGGAAAAGATACTTCATGAAACTAATATTAGGGGAAAAAAAGCAGGAGTTGCAGTAAGTAATTGTATCAGACAAAACAGACTTCAAAACAAAGAAAGTAATGAGAGGCAAAGGACATTACATAATAATAAAGGGGTCAGTTCAAAAAGATGATATAACTATTATAAATATCTATGCACCCAACACAGGATCACCTACATATATGGAACAAATGCTAACAAAATTAAAGGGGGAAATAGAATACAAAGCATTCATTTTAGGAGACTTTAACACACCACCCACTCCAAAGGACAGATAAACCAGACAGAAAATAAAGACACAGAGGCACTGAACAACACATTAGAAAAGATGGACCTAATAGACATTTAGAGAACTCTCCACACAAAAGCAGCAGGATACACATTCTTCCCAACTGCACATAGAACATTTTCCAGAATAGACCACATGCTATGACACAAGAAGAGCCTCAGTAAATTCAGAAAGATGAAATTGTACCAACCAGCTTCTCAGACCACAAAGGAATGAAAGTAGAAATGAATTACACAAAGAAAATGAAAAAGTCCACAAACATATGGAGGCTTAATAGCATGCTCTTAATCAATGGATCAATGACCAAATAAAAACAAAGACCAAGCAATATATGGAGACAAATAACAACAATAATTCAACACCACAAAATCTGCGGGATGCAGCAAAGGCTGTGCTAAGAGGGAAGTACTTTGCAAAACAGGCCTACCTCCAGAAAACAGAACAATCCCATATGAACAATCTAAACACACAATTAACAAAACCAGAAAACAAAGAACAAAGGAGGCCCAAAGTCAGTAGGAGGGACATAATAAAGATAAGAGCAGAAATAAATAAAATTGAGAAGAATAAAACAAGAGAAAGAATCAATGAAAGCAGGAGCTTGTTCTTCAAGAAAATAAACAAAATAGATAAATCCCTGGCCATAGTTATCATGAAAAAAAGAGTCTACACACATAAACAGAATTATAAATGAGAAAGGAAAAATCACTACAGACAACACAGAAATACAAAGAATTATTAGAGAATAGTATGAAAAATTATATGCTAACAAACTGAATAACCTAACAGAAGTCAAAAACTTTCTAGAAAAATGCAACCTTCCAAGGCTGCCCAAGAAGAAACAGAAAATATGAATAGACCAATTACCAGCAACGGTGAATTGTTAATCGAAAAACTCCCTAAGAACAAAATGCCTGGACCAGATGGTTTCACTGCTGAATTTTATCAAACATATAGGGAAGATGTTATACCCATCCTCCTTAAAGTTTTCAGAACAGTAGAAGATGACGGAAGTCTCCCAAACTCATTCTACGAGGACAGTATCATTCTAATACCAAAAGAAGGCAAAGACACCACACACAAAAAAGAAAATTACAGACCAATATCCCTGATGAACATATATGCAAAAATAATCAACAAAATATTATCAAACTGAATTAAAAAATACATCAAAAAGATCATCCATCATAATCAAGTAGGATTTATTCCAGGGATGCAAGGATGATACATTTGAAAAATCCATTAACATATTCTACCACATCAACAAAAAGAAGGACAAAAAACACATGATCATCTCCATAGATCCTGAAAAAGCATTTGACAAAATTCAACATCCATTCATGATAAAAACTGTCAACAA
Source organism: Manis pentadactyla (assembly GCF_030020395.1). NCBI lineage: Eukaryota > Metazoa > Chordata > Mammalia > Pholidota > Manidae > Manis > Manis pentadactyla. The sequence continues at coordinate 15,174,825 of NC_080033.1, forward strand.
AATGGGTATAGAGGGTAACTACCTCAACATAATAAAGGCTATATATGACAAACCCACAGCCAACATCATACTTAACAGTGAGAAGCTGAAAGCTTTTCCTTTAAGATTGGGAACAAGACAAGGATGCCTACTCTCTCCACGTCTATTCAATATAGTTCTGGAGGTCCTATCCATGGCAAATAGAAAACAAAAGGCAATAAAAGGCATCCATATTGGAAAAGAAGAAGTTAAATGGTCACTTACTGCAGATGACATGATATAGTACATAAAAAACTCTAAAGAATCCACTCCAAAACTACTAGACCTAATATCTGAATTCAGCAAAGTTGCAGGATACAAAATTAATACACAAAAACTGGTTGCATTCCTATACACTAACAATGAACTAGCAGAAAGAGGAATCAGGAAAGCAATTCCATTCACAATTGCATCAAAAAAAATAAAATACCCAGGAAGAAACCTAACCAAGGAAGTGAAATACCAACACTCTGAAAACTACAAAACATTCATGCAATGAAAAGATTCAATGCAATCCCTATCAAAATACCAACAACATTCTTCAACGAACGAAATAGTTCTAAAATTCTTATGGAACTACAAAAGACCCTGAATAGCCAAAGCAATCCTGAGAAGGAAGAATAAAGCTAGGGAATAACGCTCCCTGCCTGCAAGCTCTAGTACAAAGCCACAGTAATCAAGACAATTTCATACTGGCACAAGAACAGACCCATAGACCAATGGAAGAGACAAGAGAGCTCAGATATTAACCTAAGCGTATATAGTCAATTAATATACGATAAAGGAGCCACGGATACAAATAGGGACATGACAGCCTACTCAACAACTGGTGTTGGCAAAACTGGACAGCTACATACAAGAGAATGAAACTGGATTATTGCTTAACGTCATACATAAAATTAATCTCAAAATGGATCGACAATCGAATGTAAGTCATGAAACCATAAAAGTCTCAGAAGAAAACAGGCAAAAATCTGTTGAAAATAAAAATGAGCAACTTTTTCCTCAACACATCGCCTCGGGCAAGGGAAACAAAATTAAAAATGAACAAATGAGACCACATCAAGCTAAAAAGCTTCTGTACAGCAAAGGAAATGATCAGCAGAGAAAAAGGCATCCTACAGTATGGCAGAATATATTCATAAATGACATATCTTATAAAGGGTTGACATCCAAAATATATAAAGAGCCCACATGCCTCACCAAACAAAAAGCAAATAATCCAATTAAAGAATAGGCAGAGGATCTGAACACACACTTTTGCAAAGAAGAAATTCATATGACCAATAGACACATGAAAAGATGCTCAGCATCGCTAATCATCAGAGAAATGCAAATTAAAACCACAATGAGATATCACCTCACACCAGTTAAGATGGCCAATATCCAGAAGACAAACAACAAATGTTGGCGAGGATGTAGAGAAAGGGGAGCCCTCCTACACTGCCGTTGGTAATGTTAATTAGTTGAACCATTGTGGAAAGCAGTGTGAAGGTTCCTCAAAAAGTAAAAATAGAAATAACATTTGACCTGCGAATTCCACTCCTAGGAAAGCCCAAAGAATGAAGGATCCCAGTTTTAAAAAGACATATGCATCCCTATGCTTATGTATTTATTATCATTTCAATTTTAAAAATTTCATTAAGGTGTTATTGATATACACTCTTATGAAGGTATCACATGGAAAAACAATGGGGTTACTAATTTACCCATATTTTCAAGTCCATACCCATACCCCAATGCAGTCACTGTCCATCAGTGTAGTAAGATGTCACAGATTCATTGTTTCTTTTCTATGTGCTTCACTGTTTTCTCCATGACCCCCGACACCATGTGTACTAAACATAATAACCCTCAATCACCTCCTCCCTCCCTCCCCACCCGCCCTCCCACACCCCTCCCCTTTGGTAACCACTAGTCCCTTCTTGGAGTCTGTGAGTCTGTTGCTATTTTGTTCCTTCAGATTTGCTTCGTTGTTATACTCCACAAATGAGGGAAATCATTTGGCACTTGTCTTTCTCAGCTTTGCTTATTTCACTGAGAATAATATCCTCCACAACCATTAATGTTGTAGCAAATGGTAGGATTTGTTTCTTTCTTATGGCTGAATAGTATTCCATCGTGTATATGTACCACATCTTCTTTATCCATTCATCTACTGATGGACACTTAGGTTGCTTCCATATCTTGGCTACTGTAAATAGTGCTACAATAAACATAGGGGTGCATATCTGTTTTTGAATCTAAGAAGTTGTATTCTTTGGGTAAATTCCAAGGAGTGGGATTCCCAGGCAAATGGTATTTCTATTTTTAGTGTTTTGAGAAACCTCCATATTACTTTCCACAATGGTTGAACTAGATTACATTCCCACCGGCTGTGTAGGAGGGTTCCCCTTTCTCCACATCTTTGCCAGCATTAGTTGTTCTTACTATTTTGAATGCTGGCCATTCTTACTGTTGTGAGGTGATGGCTCATTCTGGTTTTAATTTGCATTTCCGTGATGATTAGTGATGTAGAGCATCTATTCATGTGCCTGTTGGCTATCTGAATTTCTTCTTTGGAGAATTGTCTCTTCATATCCTCCACCCATTTTTTAATTGGGTTATTTGCTTTTTGGATGTTGAGGCATTTAAGTTCTTTATATATTTTGGATGTTAACCACTTGTTGGATATGTCATTTACAAATATAATCTCCCATACTGTAGCATGCCTTTTTGTTCTGTTGATGGTGTCCCTTCCTGTACAGAAACTTTTTAGCTTGATGTAGTCCAATGTGTTCATTTTTGTTTTTTGTTTCCCTTGCTCAAGCAGATCCGTTCAGGAAGAAGTTGCTCATGTCTATATTTAGGAGATTTTTGCCTATGTTGTCTTCTAAGAGTTTTATGGTTTCATGACTTATATTCAGGTCTTTGATCCATTTCATGTTTACTTTTGTTTATGGGGTTAAACAATTTCCATGTAGCCGTCCAGTTTTGCCAACACCAATTGTTGAAGAGGTTGTCATTTCCCCATTGTATGTTCATGGCTCCTTTATTGTACAGTAATTGACCATATATTGTTGGGTTTATATCAGGGCTCTCTAGTCTATTCCAATGGCTTGTGGTTCTGTTCTTGTGCCAGTACCAAATTGTCTTGATTACTGTGATTTTGTAGTAGAGCTTGAAGTTAGGGAGCATAATCCCCCCAGCTTTATTCTTCCTTCTCAGGATTGATTTGGCTATTTGGTGTCTTTTGTGCTTCCATATGAATTTTAGAAGTATTTTCTCTAGTTTGTTGAAGAATGTTGTTGATATTTTGGTAGGGATGGCATTGAATCTGTAGATTGCTTTAGGCAGGATGGCTATTTTGACAATATTAATTCTTCCTATCCATGAGCACAGGTTATGTTTCCATTTATAGATATCTTCTTTAATTTCTCTCATAAGTGTCTTGTAGTTTTCAGAGAATAGGTCTTTCAATTCCTTGGTTAGGTTTATTCTGAGGGATTTTATTCTTTTTGATGCAACTCTGAATAGAATTGTTTTCCTGATTTCTCTCTCTGCTAGTTCATCCTTAGTGTATAGGAATGCAGAAAATTTCTGTGCATTAATGTATCCTGCAACATTGCTGAATTCAGATATTAGATCTAGTAGTTTTGGAGTAGATTCTTTAGGGTTTTTAATGTACAATATCATGTCATCTGCAAACGGGGACAGTTTAAATTCTTCCTTGCCAATCTGGATGCCTTTTATTTCTTTGTGTTGCCTGATTGTCATAGCTACGACCTCCAGTACTGTGTTGAATAGAAGTGGGGAGAGTGGGCGTCCTTGTCTTGTTCCTGATCTTAAAGGAAAAGCTTTCAGCTTCTTGCTGTCAAGTATGATGTTGGCTGTGCGTTTGTCATATATGGCCTTTATTATGTTGAGGTAGTTGCCCTCTATACTCAATATTTTGTTGACAGTTTTTATCATGAATGGGTGTTGAATTTTGTTGAATGCTTTTTCAGCAACTATGGAGATGATTATGTAGTTTTTGTCCTTTATTTGATATGGAGGATGATATTGATGGATTTTAGAATATTGTACCATATTTGCATCTCTGGAATAAATCCTACTTGATCATGACAGATGATCTTTTTGATTTACTTTTTAATTCGGTTTGCTAATATTTTTTGAGAATTTTTGTATCTATGTTCATCAGGGATATTGGTCTGTAATTTTCTTTTTTTGTGGTGTCTTTGCCTGGTTTTTGTATTAGAGTGATGCTGGCCTCATAGAATGAGTTAGGAAGTATTCCCACTTCTTCCCTTTTGAAAAATTAAAGGAGGATGGGTATTAGGTCTTCACTAAATGTTGATAAAATTCAGCAGTGAAGCTATCTGGTCCAGAGGTTTTGCTCTTAGGGAGTTTTTTGATTACCAGTTCAATTTCATTGCTTGTAGTTGGTCTGTTCAGATTTTCTGTTTCTTTCAGGGTTGTTGGAAGGTTGTATTTTTCTAGAAAGCTGTCCATTTCTTCTAGGTTATCCAGTTTGATAGCATATAATTTTTCATAGTATTCTCTAATAATTGTTCATATTTCTTTGGTGTCCGTAGTGATTTTTTCTTTCTGATTTTTGATTCTGTTTATGTGTGTCAATACTCTTTTTTTCTTGGTAAGTGTTCCTGGGAGTTTATCTATTTCATTTATTTTCTCGAAGAACCCTTTTTTGCTTTCATTGATTCTATTGTTTTATTCTTCTCAATTTTATTTATTTCTGCTCTAATCTTTATTATGGTCCTCCTTCTACTGACTTTCAGCCTCACTTGTTCTTTTATCTAGTTGCATTAACTGTAAGTTTACACTGTTCATATAGGATTGTTCTTTCCTGAGGTAGGCTCATATTGCAATATGCTCTCCTCTTAGCATGGCCTTTGCTGGATCCCACAGATTTTGCAGTGTTGACTTATTGTTGTCATTTGTCTACATATATTGCTTCATCTGTTTTTATTTGGTTATTGATCCATTGGTTATTTAGGAGCATGTTGTGAAGACTCCATGTGCTTGTGCGATTGTTAATTTTCTTTGCATAATTTATTTCTAGTTTCATACCTTTGTGGTCTGAGAAACTGGTTGGTAAAATTTCAATCTTTTCAAATTTACTGAGGCTCTTTTTGGGTCTAGCATATGATCAATTCCTGAAAATGTTCCATATGCAGTTGAGAAGACTGGATTTTCTGCTGCTTTTGAGTGTAGAGTTCTGTAGATGTCTGTTAAGTCAGGTCCATCTATTCTAATGTGTAGTTCAGTGCCTCTGTCTCCTTATTTTGTTTGGTTGATCTGTCCTTTGGAGTTAGTGGAGTGTTGAAGTCTCTTAGAATGAATGCACTGCACTTTACTTCACTTTTTAATTCTGTTAGTATTTGTTTCACATATGTAGATGCTCTGGTGTTGGGCGCACAGGAATTTATAATGGTTATATCTTCTTGTTGGATTCACTCTGTTCTCATTATGTAATGTCCTTTGTCTCTTGTGACTTTCTTTGTTTTGAAGTCTATTTTGTCTGATACTAGTACTGTAACTCCTGCTTTTTTCTCCCTATTAGTTGCATGAAATATCTTTTTCCATCCCTTCACTTTTAGTCTGTCTGTGTTTTGGGGTTTAAAGTGAGTCTCTTGTAGGCAGCATATAGATGGGTCTTGTTTTTTTTATCCATTCAGTAACTATCTCTTTTGATTGGTGCATTCAGACCATTTACATTTAGGTTAATTATCTATAGATATGTACTTATTGCCATTGCAGGCTTTAGGTTCATGGCCACCAAAGGATCAAGGGTAATTCCCTTACTATCTAACAGTTTCATTTAACTCACTTTGTATGTATTACAAACAAAACCTAAAGGTTCTTTTTTTTTTCTTTTTCTTCCTCCTCCATTCTTTATATGTTAGGTGTCATATTCTGTACTCTCTGTCTATCCCTTGATTGACTTTAGGGGTATTTGATTTGTTTTTGCATATGCTTAGTAATTAACTGTTCTACTTTGCTGTGGTTTTATTTTCCCTGTTAGTATCTATTTAGCCTTAAGAACATTTACATCTATAGTAGTCTCTCCAAAATGCACTGCAGAAGTGGTTTGGGGATGTAAATTCTCTCAGATTTTTCTTATCTGAGAATTGTTTATTCCCTCCTTTAAATTTAAATGATAACCTTGCCAGATAAAGTATTCTTAGTTCAAGGACCTTCTGTTTCATTATATTAAATATATCATGCCACTCCCCTCTGTTAAGAAATCTGATGATAGCCTGATGGGTTTTCTTTTGTGATATTTTTTCTCTCTCTATTTGCTTTTAAATGTCTGTCATTATCCTTGATCTTTGCCATTTGTTTACTATATGTCTTGGTGTTGTTTTCCTTGGGTCCTTTGTGTTGGGAGATCTGTGCACCTCCATGGCTTGGGAGACTATCTCCTCCCCAGATTGGGGAAGTTTTCAGCAATTACCTCCTCAAGACACTTTCTATCCCTTTTACTCTCTCTTCTTCTTGTGGTACCACTATAATGCAGATATTATTCCTTTTGGATTGGTCACACAGTTCTCTCAATATTCTTTCATTATTTGAGATCCTTTTTTTTCTCTCTGCCTCAGCTTCTTTGTATTCCTCTTCTCTAATTTCTATTCCATTTACATCTAATCTGCTTTTAAATCCCATCATTGTATGTTTCATTTCAGATATGGAATTTCTTAATGTTTGAATTTCCATCTTAAATTCGTCCCTGAGTTCTTGAATATTTTTCTGTACCTCTATGAACATCTTTATGATTTTTATTTTGAATTCTCTTTCAGGAAGATTGGTGAGTTCAGTTTCATTTGGCCCTTTTTCTAGGGTTTGTGAGATTTTGGTCTGAACCATGTTCCTTTGACATTTCATAATTCTATGTGGTGCCTTCTAGTGCCCAGAAGGTCTAGTCTCTGAAGCTGCACAGTCCCTAGAATGAGGTTGGAGGATGTAGGGGATTGGCATTGGTGCCTGGGGGGAGGATAGAGCTGTTTCCTGATTCCCGGGTGCAGTGCCTGTCTCCAGTATCAGAGCCAGTGTGCTGAGGACACAGGTGTAAGCCTGTGTGCTTTGCGTCTCTAGCTGTTGTAGGCGGGGCCTCCCTCTTGCTGGCCTGACACCAGTGCAGTGACTTCCAGTTTGTTAGCAGGTGCTGGCAGGCCAGGAGGAAGGCACAGCAGATTGTATTTAACAGTGGGAAGCCTCGGAGCTGAGTAGGCAGCCAGGGGGATGGAGTACCTGAAGCTCCTCAAAGTTCCCAACCTGCTGGGCAGAGTGTTCCCAGACAACCTTATCCACCTATTCCTTCTCCCGCGTAGCAAACTCCATGCAAACCCCGCCCCTTCAGCAGCCCTCTCACTGCTACGAAGCCTCTCAGACTGCCTGCCTTTCCTTTTTACCAGAACGGCCAGATGTGGATCTCCATCTTCCCCAAACAGCCAGAATCTCAGTGTCTTAAGCATTCCACCTTTCCCAGCTCCCCAACCCCACCAACCTCCAGAGCACCACACAATGTAGGTTTGTGCTCCAAAGCAGAACTCCAGGGCTGGGTGCTCAGCAGTCTTAGGCTTCCACCCCCTCCCCATTCCATTTCCCTTCCTCCCACCAGTGAGCTCAGGTAGGGCAAGGGATTGGGTCCGGCTGGTTCAAGGCTTTCCTACATTACCCTGTTTCATGAAGTCTGTTCTGTTCATGAGGTCTGTAAGCAGTCTGGTGCATTCTTTCCTGATGCTATTTTAGGACTAGTTGTATTAACTATATTTTCATACTATATTTGGTTTTGGGAGGAATTCTCTCTCTCACCTCTCACACCGCCATCTTGACTCTCTTTACTGTGGTTTTAGTACCTCTGGTGATAGCTATTAAACCTTAGGGACACTTCCATCTATAGCAGTCACTCCAAAATACACTAGAGATGGTTTGTGGCAGGTAAATTGTCTCAGCTTTTGCTCATCTGGAAATTGTTTAATCCCTCCTTCAAATTTAAGTGATAATCTTGATGGATAAAGTATTCTTGGTTTGAGGCCCTTCTGCTTCATTGCATTAAATACATAATGCCACTCCTTTCTTGCCTGTATGGTTTCTGCAGAGAAGACTGATGATAGCTTGATGGGCTTTCCTTTGTATGTCATCTTATTTCTCTATCTAGCTGCTTTTAATAGTCTGTCCTTATACTTGATCTTTGCCATTTGTTTACTATATGTCTTGGTGTTGTCTTCCTTGGGTCCTTTGTGTTGGGAGATCTGTGCACCTCCATGGCCTGAGAGATTACCTCCTTCCCCAGATTGGGGAAGTTTTCAGCAATTACCTCCTCAAGACACTTTCTATCCTTTTTTCTCTCTCTTCTTCTTCTGGTACCCCTATAATTCGAATATTGTTCCATTTGGATAGGTCACACAGTTTTCTCAATATTCTTTCATTCTTAGAGATCCTTTTTTCTCTCTGTGCCTCAGCTTCTTTGTATTCCTCTTCTCTAATTTCAATTTCATTTATCATCTCTTCCACCATATCTAATCTGCTTTAACAACTTTCCATTGTATATTTCATTTCTGATACTCTGTTCCACAATGATTGGATGTCTGACTGGAAATTTATTCCTGAGTTCTTGAATAGTTTTCTTTACCTGCATGAGCATGTTAATGATTTTTATTTTGAAATCCCTTTCTGGAAGATTCATGAGGTTGATTTCACTTGAATCCTTATCAGGTGTTGTATTCATAATTTTACTGTCAACCAGGTTCCTTTCACGTTTCATACTTGTATATGGTGCCATCTAGTGCCCAAAAGCTCTACCCTCTGGAGCTACTCAGCCTCTGAAGCAATGACAGGGGTTGCAGGGGAGCAGTATTGGTGCCTGGGGGGAGGAAAGAGCTGTTTCCTGCTTCCCGGCTGCAATGCCTGCCTCCACTGCCAGAACCAGTGGGCTAAGCACACAGGTATGAGCATCTATGCTTTACATTTGTAGCTGCTGTAGACAGGGCTTCCCTCTGGCTGGCCTAATGCCAGGGTAGGGTTTGCCAGTTTGTGAGGAAAGTGGGGCTGGCTGGGAGAAAGGCACAGTAGGCTGCATATCATGGAGGGGGTCCTTGGGGCTGTGTAGCCAGCCAGGTAGGTGGAGTACCTGAAGATCATAAAAGTTCCCAACATGCTGGGAAGAGTGCACCCTGATAATTTTGTCTACCTGTCCTTTCTCCTGAGCAGTAAGCTCTGTGCAATCCTGGCCCCTTTAGCAGCCCTCTTGCTGTAAGGAAGTCTCTTAGACTGCCCGCATTTCTTTTGTGTCAGAGTAGCCAGATATGGATACCTGCTTTCCACAAGCAGCTGGAATCCTCAGTCTCTCCAGGTATTCTGCCTGTCTTAGCTTTCCAACACCCTAATAATGAGAGAACCATGCAAGCACCATGAAATGTAGGTTTGTGCTCCCAGAGCAGATCTCTGGAGTTAGGTATTCAGCAGTCCCAGGCCTCCACTTCCTCCCCACTCCATTTCTCTTCCTCCCACCGGTGATCTGGGGTGGGGAAGGGCTTGTGTCCCATCAGACCATGGCTTTGGTACATTACCCTGTTAAATGAGGTTTATTCTTTTCTTCAAGTGTATGCAGTTTTGCACAGTCCTCTTTCCTGTTGCTCTTTCAGGAACAGTCATATTAATTATATTTTTGTATTATATGTGGTTTTAGGAGGAAGCCTCTGTCTCACCTCTCATACTGCCATCTTTTCCATCCCTATGTTTATTGGAGCACTATTTACAAAAGCCATGAAATATAAGCAACCAAAGTTTCCTTCAGTAGATAAATGGATAAAGAAGACGTGGTACATATACACAATAGAATATTATTCAGCCATAAGAAGAAAACAATTCCTACGATTTGCAACAACATGGATGAAGAATGAGGGTATTATGCTCAGTGAAATAAGCCAGGTGGAGAAAGACAAGTATCAAATAATTTCACTCAACTCTGAAGTAGAAGAACACAGCAAAAACTGAAGGAACAAAGCAGCGACAGACTCACAGAACCCAAGAATGCACTAAGTTACCAAAGGGAAAAGGACTGGAGAGGGTGGGTGGGAAGGGAGGGAGATGGGGAATAAGGGGCACTAAGATTAGCACACATAATGTTGGGGGGGTGCATGGGGAAGACACTATAGCACAGAGAAGACAAGTAGTGACTCTATAGCCTCTTACTAGGCTGACAGACAGTGACTGTAATGAGGTATGTGGTGGGTACTTGATAATGGGGGGAATCTAGTGGCCACGATGTTGCTCATGTGATTGTATATTAATGATACAAAAAAAAAGGAATTCACATGCCTCAACAATGAAAAATCAAATAACCCTATTAAAAAATAAGCGGAAGATATGAACAGACACTTCTCCAAAGAAGAAGTTCAGATAGCCAACAGGCATATGAAAAGATGCTCCACATTGATATTTATAAGGGAAATGCAAATTAAAACCACAATGGGATATCACATCACACCAGTAAGGATATGCAAAATAGAAAAGACTAGGAACAACAAATACTGGCAAGGATGCGGAGAAAGGGGAACTCTCCTACACTGCTCGTGTGAATGTGAATTAGTTGAACTATTGTTGAAAGCAACATGGAGGTTCCTCAAAAAACTAAAAATAGAAATACCATTTGACCCGGGAATTCCCCTCCTTGGAATTTACCCAAAGAATACAACTTCTCAGATTGAAAAAGACATATGCACCCGTATTTTATCGCAGCACTATTTATGAGCCAAGATATGGAAGCAACCTAAGTGTCCATCAGTAGATGAATGGATAAAGCAGATGTGGTTGATACACACAATGGAATACTATTCAACCAAAAGAATGAAACAAATCCTACCATTTGGAAAAACATGGATGGAGCTAGAGGGTATTATGTTCAGTGAACTATGTCAGGCAGAGAAAGACAAAAACCAAATGATTTCCCTCATTTGTGGAGTATAACAACAAAGCAAAACTGAAGGAACAAAATAGGAGCAGACTCACAGACTCCAAGAAGGGACTAGTGCTTATGAAAGGGGAGGGGTGGGGGTGAGTGGGTGGGGAGGGAGGGAGAAGAGGATTGTGGGGTATCATGATTGGTGCACATGGTGTGTGTGGGCTCACAGGGAAGACAGTGTAGCTCACAGAAGACAAATATGGACTCTGTGGCATCTTACTACACTGATGGACAGTGACTGCAATGTGGTATGGGGGATTCAATAATAAGGGCAAATGTAATAACCACATTGTTTTTCTTGTGAAACTTACATAAGAGTTCATATCAATGACACCTTAATAAAAATAATAATAAATAAAATAACAAAAAGTAAAAAAAATTAGTAAGCTAAAAAAATAAAATAAAATAGTCATAAGGGAATGAGGTATATGAGAATGATGGTGTTTTAAGGGTAAAAACTTGTGGGTGGTAAATAATTCAAAGAGATCTAAGCCACAGCATAATGAATTAGACAATATCTTTCTACAGTTAGGTAGTGTGATAAATATTCCTATGTTGGCAATCATATTAAATATATAAATGGATCAAAGTAACAGGCTTACATATTTAATTTATACAATGTTACAAGCCAAAGTTATTTATTTTTTATCAATGGAACAGAAATAGAGCCACATATATATAATCAACTGATCTTTGGCAAAAGAGCCAGAAATACAGTGGAGGAAAGACAGTTTTTTCAACAAATAATGCTGGAAAAAGTGTGCATCCACATGCAAAAAAATGAATCTAGGTAAAGCACCCTTCAAAGAAAGTAACTAAAAATGGATGTACATGTATATATAAAATACAAAAGTATAAAACTCCTAAAAGTGAAAATCTTGATGACTTGGGGTTTGATGATGACATTTTAGATATAATTTCAAAGGCATTAACCATGAAAGAATTAACTAATAAATTGGACTTTATGAAAATTAGTAACTTCTATCCTGTGACAGTTTCAAGGCAATAAGAACATAAGCTACAAAGTAGAATATATTTACAGAAGACACATCTGATAAAGGACTGTTATACAAAAATTTACAAAGAAAATTTAAAACTCACCAATAAGAAACAACCACATTAAAAATGAGCAAATAACTTTTAAAAAACATGATCAAAGATATACAGATAGCTCATTAACTGTAACAAATGTACTACTCCAGAGAGGGATGTTGGTAATGGGGGAGGCTATGCATGGGTGACAGAGAAGGTATATGGGAAATATCTGTACCTTCTTTTCCATTTTTCTGAATCAAAACTGCTTTAAAAAGATGGAAACACACACAGACACACCAGAAGTAATAGGTGGGTGTGATTCAAAGAAGGAGCAGTCAGCCAAGAAACAACAAAAATTGAAAGAATTTATGAACACAAAACCTGCCTTATGAGAAATGTTAGGGGAGTTCTACAATTTTGAAAGAAATGACATTAAAAGTAACATGATCATACTACAAGGCCAATATTACTCTAATACCAAAACCAAAGACACTACAAAAAGCAAAAACAAAATCAGACCAATATCCCTGATGAACACATAAGTAAATGTCCCTCCAAAATGTCAGCAAGCCAAATTCAAAAATACATCAAAAGGATCATCCATCACAACCAACTGGGATTTATTCCAGGGATTCAAGGATGGTATATTTGTAATCAATGAACCTCATACACCACATTAACCAAAAGATGGATAAAAACTATACAATCATCTCAATAGATGCTGAAAAAGCTTTTGAAAAATTTCAACATCCACTCCTGATAAAAACTCTCAACAAAGTGGGTGTAGAGGGTATGTACTTCAACATAATAAAGGCCATATACAACAAACCAACAGCTAATATCATACTCAATGATTAAAAGCTGAAAGCTTTTCCTCTAAGATTAGGAACAACACAAGGAAGGGCAGGCTCACCACTTTTATTCAACATAGTACTGGAGGTACTAGCCATGGCAAGCAGACAAATTAAAGAGACAAAAAGCATCTAAATTGGTAAGGAAGAAGTTAAACTGTCATTATTAGCATATGATATGACATTATTCATTAAAAAACCTAACTAGGAGCCAAGATGGTGGTGTGAGTAGGGAAGCAGAAATCTCCTTCCAAAAGAAAATATATTTTTGAAAATACAACAAATACAAGTATTCCTAAAAGAGAGACCAGTGGATATAGTACAGCAGCCAGGCTACATCTACATCTGCGAGATCTCAGCACTTCACAAAGGGGGTAAGATACAAGCTGCAGCCCAACATGACCTGAGCACTTCCCCCACCCCAACTCCCCAGTGGGAGGAAAGGAGTCGGAGTGGGGAGGGAGTGGAAGCCCAGGACTGCTAAGTAGCCAGCTCTAGTAATCTGCACCAGGAGCACAGACACACATTGCATGGTGTGCTGGATATTAGGGAAAAGGAAAAGGAAAATCTGAGAGCGGGTCCCTGCAGCCAGCTCCCTAGAGACAAAAGAAAAGCAAGGGCTTTTTGAAAGTCTTAAAGGGACAGGGGCTTCACAACTAGACAGAACCATCCCAGCACACTCAACCAAGCAGGCTAGGAATTCTGAGGAACTTCAGTGCCCCAGCCCCCTGGGTGGCAATACACCCCTGAAGCCCCTCACAGTGATAGGCAGCCTGCCAGGTGTTGCCCCAGTTGGCGTGGCCCTGACACAGTGACTGAACAGCTGGAGAGAGGTGCATGCACCCGCGGTGGTACAACACCCAGAGAGAGGCTGCACCTGCCCACAAAGGCAGAACAGCCAGAGAGCGGCCACCCCCACAGCAACCACCAAGAATCTCCTCCTGGTGTGCAGACACCTGGGCCAGACTCAGAGGCCGCCACTGGCATGCAGGTGCCCGGTGCAGGCAGAGGAAGCCAGGGCAAGGCGTAAAGGAGTGTTGTTCTTGCAGGAGAGCACACCCAGAGCGCCTGACACTCCCAGCATTGCTCTGCACTACCCTGACAGCAACTCGCCCATGGCAGCTTAGGGGATTAATCAGGAGGTTGCTCCACATGTGCGGGTAAACAACACAGGCAGCAGAGAAGGACAAGGTGACCAACAAGCAGGAAAGGACTTTCTTCTCCCAGCTGACACATGTGCTACCTGCCTAAGCTACCTCTATCACCATACCATGAAAAGCCAGAAGAATTTGGTCCAGTCCAGAATTACCCAGACAACCCCTGAGAGAGGGCCAGTGGAGATAGATTTAAACAACCTTTGTGAAAAAGAATTCAAAATAAAGGTCATTACCATGCTGATAGACCTGCAGAGAAATATGCAAGAGCTGAAGGATCAAGTTGGGAGGGAGGATACAGAAATAAAACAATCTCTGGAAGGACTTAAGAGCACACTGGATGAGATGCAAGAGGCGTTTAATGGAAAAGAAATCAGAGAACAGGAACACAGAGAAGCTGAAGCAGAGAGAGATAAATGGATCCCTAGGAATGAAACAATATTAAGAGAACTGTGTGATCAATCCAAATGGAACAATATTCACATTATAGAAGTACCAGAAGAAGAGAGAGAAAAAGGGATAGAAAGTGTCTTTGAAGAAATAATTGCTGAAAACTTCCTCAAACTGGGGAAGGAAATAGTCTCTCAGACCGCAGAAGCCCTCAGAACTCCCAACACAAGAGACTGAAGGAGGAAAACACCAAGACATATAATACTTAAAATGGCAAAGATCAAAGACAAGGACAGAGTATTAAAGGCAGCCAGAGAGAGAAAAAAGGTCACCTACAAAGGAAAACCCATCAGGCTATCATCAGACTTCTCAACAGACACTTCACAGGCCAGAAGAGAATGGCATGATACATTTAATGCAATGAAACAGAAGGACCTTAAACCACGAATACTACATTCAGCATGACTATCATTCAAATATGAAGGAGGGATTCAACAATTCCCAGACAAGCAAAAGTTGAGGAAATTTGCCTCCCACAAACGACCTCTACAGAGTGTTTTAAAGGGACTGCTCTAGATGGAAGCATAACTAAGGCTAAATATATGTCAACAGAGAAAATAAAATCACAACAAAGAAAGCAGACAAACCAAATACTAACTAAAGGCAAAAATTAAAATCAACCAATCACAAAAGCAGTCAAACGAAACACAAAACAGTACAGAATAAAACACCTAACATATAAAGAAGGGAGGAGGAGGAATAAGAAGGGAGATAAATAATCATCAGACTGTGTTTATAATAGCTTAATAAGAGAGTTAAGTTAGATGGTTATATACTAAAGAACCAACCCTTGAACCTCTGGGTGGGAACCACGACTCTAAAGCCTGCAATGACAACAAGTACATATATTTCAATAATCACCCTAAATGTAAATGGACTGAATGCACCAATCAAAAGACACATAGAATGGATAAAAGAGCAAGATCCATCTATATGCTGTTTACAAAAGACACACCTCAAACTCAAAGACATACATAGACTAAAACTCAAGGGATGGAAAAAGATATTTCATGCAAATAACAGGGAGAGCAAAGTAAGAGTTGCAGTACTTGTATCAGACAAAATAGACTTCAAAACAAAGAAAGTAACAAGAGATAAAGGACATTACATAATGATAAAGGGGTCAGTCCAACAAGAGGATATAACCACTATAAATACATATGCACCCAATACAGGAGCAAAAAACATATGTGAAACAAATACTAACAAATACTAACTAAAAGGAGGAACTAGAATGCAATGCATTCGTTCTAGGAGACTTCAACACACCACTCATTCCAAAGGACAGATGCACCAGATAGTAAATAAGTAAGGACGCAGAGGCACTGAAAAACACAATAGAACAGATGGACCTAATAGACTTCTATAGAACTCCACAACCAAAGGTAGCAGGATACACATTCTTCTCAAATGCACATGGAACATTTTTCAGAAGAGACCACATACTAGGCTACAAAAAGAGCCTCAGTAAATTAAAAAAGATTGAAATTCTACCAACCAACTGCTCACACCACAAAGGCATAAAACTAGAAATAAATGGTACAAAGAAAACAAACAGGCTCACAAACACATGGAGACATAACATGCTTCTAAATAATCAATGGATCAATGAGCAAATTAAAAGATATCAAGCAATATATGGAGAAAAATGAAAACAACAGAACAAAGCCCCAACTTCTGTGGGATGCAGTGAAGGCAGTTCAAAGAGGAAAGTATATAGCAATCCTAGCTTATTTAAAGAAGGAAGAACAATCCCAAATGAATAGTCTAAAGTCACAATTATTGAAACTGGAGAAAGAATAAATGAGGCCCAAAGTCAGCAGAAGGAGGGACATAATAAAGATCAGAGAAGAAATAAATAAAATTGAGGATAAAACAAAGAGAAAAAATCAATGAAACCAAGAGCTGGTTCGTTGAGAAAATAAACAAAATAGATAAAACCCTAGCCAGACCTATAAAAAGAAAGAATCTACACATATCAACAGAATCAGAAATGGGAAAGGAAAAATCATGACAGACCCCATAGAAATACAAAAAATTATTAGAGAATACTATGAAAATCTATATGCTTACAAGCTGGAAAACCTAGAAGAAATGGAGAACTTCCTAGAAAAATACAACCTTCCAAGACTGATCAAGGAAGAAACAGAAAATGTAAACAGACCAATTACCAGCAAAGAAATTGAATCAGTAATCCAAAAACTACCCAAGAACAAAACACCTGGGCCAGATGGATTCACTGGGGAATATTATCAGACACACAGAGAAGAAGAATACCCATTCTCCTTAAAGGTATCCAAAAAATAGAAGAGGAGGGAATACTTCCAAACTCATTCTATGAAGCCAGCATCACTCTAATACCAAACGAGGCAAAGACCCCACCAAAAAAGAAAATTACAGACAAATATCCCTGATAAACATAGATGCAAGAATACTCAACAAAATATTAGCAAACCGAATTCAAAAAAACATCAAGATGATACACCATGATCAAGTGGGATTCATCTCAGGGATGCAAGGATGGTACATCATTCGAAAATTCATCAACATCATCCACCCCCTCAACAAAAAAGACAAAAACATAATCATCTCTATAGACGCTGAAAAAGCACTCAACAAAAATCAACATCCATTCATGATAAGAACTCTCCACAAAATGGGTATACAGGGCAAGTACCTCAACATAATAAAGCCCATATACGACAAACCCACAGCCAACATCATACTTAACAGCAAGAAGCTGAAGAATTTTCACCTAAAATCGGGAAAAAGACAGGGATGCCCACTCTCCCCACTATTATTCAACATAGTACTGGAGGTCATAGCCATGGCAATTAGACAAAACAAAGAAATATAAGGCATCCAGATTGGTAAAGAAGAAGTCAGTCACTATTTATAGATGACATGATATTGTACATAAAAAACACTAAAGACTCCACTCCAAAACTCCTATAACTAATATCTGATTTCAGGAAGTTGCAGAATACAAAATTAATACACAGAAATCTGTTGCTTTATTACACACTAATGATGAAGTACCAGAAAGAGAAATGAGGAAAAATCTTCCATTCACCATTGCATCAAAAATAATAAAATACCTAGGAATAAACCTAACCAAGGAAGTGAAAGACATATACCCTGAAAACTACAAGACACTCTTAAGAGAAATTAAAAGGACACTAACAAATGGAACTCATCCCATGCTCTCGGCTAGGAATAATTAACATTGATTCAATGCAATGCCTATCAAAATACCAACAGCATTCTTCATTGAACTAGAACAAATAGTTTTGAAATTCATATGATACTAGAAAACACCCTGAATATCCAAAGCAATTCTGAGAAGGAAAATGAAGCCAGGGGGATCTTGCTCCCCATCTTAAAGCTCCACTACAAAGCCACAGTAATCAAGACAATTTGGCACTGGCACAAGAACAGAACCACAGACCAGTGGAACAGAATAGAGAGTCCAAATATTAACCCAAGCATATATGGTCATTTAATATATAATAAAGGAGCCATGGACATACAAAGGGGGAAATGACAGCCTCTTCAACAGCTGGTTTTGGCAAAATGGGACAGCTACATGTAAGAGAATGAAACTGGATCACTGTCTAACACCATACAGAAAAGTAAATTTGAGATGGATCAAACACGTGAATGTAAGTCATGAAACACTAAAACTCTTAGAGAAAAACATAGGCAAAAATATCTTGGACATAAACATGAGAAACTTCTTCATGAACATATCTTCCCAGGCAAGGGACACAAAAGCAAAAAATGAACAAGTGGGATTATATCAAATTGAAAGGTTCTGTACAGCAAAGGACACGACCAATAGAACAAAAAGGCATCCTACAGTATGGGAGAATATATTCATAAATGACAGATCCGATAAAGGGTTGATATCCAAAATATATAAAGAGCTCACGCACTTCAACAAACAAAAAGCAAATAATCCAATCAAAAAACAGAGCAGCTGAACAGACAGTTCTCCAAAGAAGAAATTCAGATGGCCAACAGACACATGAAAAGATGCTTCACATCGCTAGTCATCAGAGAAATGACAATTAAAACTGCAATGAGATATCACCTCACACCATTTAGGATGGCTGCCATCCAAAAGAGAAACAATAACAAATATTGGCGAGGATGTGGAGAAAGGGGAACCGTCCTACACTGCTGGTGGGAATGTAAATTAGCCCAACAATTGTGGAAAGCAGTATGGAGGTTCCTCAAAAAACTAAAAACAAATACCATTTGAACCAGGAATTCCACTCCTAGGAATTTACCCTAAGAATGCAGCAGCCTAGTTTGGAAAAGACAGATGCACCCCTATGTTTATTGCTGCACTATTCACAATAAGCAAGAAATGGAAGCAACCTAAGTGTCCATCAGTAGATGAATGGATAAAGAAGATGTGGTACATATACACAATGGAATATTACTCAGCCATAAGAAGAAAACAAATCCTACCATTTGCAACAACATGGATGGAGCTAGAGGGTATTATGCTCTGTCAAATGAGCCTGGTGGAGAAAGACAAGTACCAAATGATTTCACACATCTGTGGAGTATAAGAACAAAGAAAAAATGAAGGAGCAAAACAGCAGAAGACTCAGAGAACTCAAGAATGCACTAACACTTACCAAAGGGAAAGGGACTGGGGAGGAGGGGTGGGAAGGGAGGGTATGGGGGGAAAGAAAGGGGGACATTATGATTAGCATGTTTAATGTGTGTGGGGCGCACAGGGAGGGCTGTACAACATAGAGAAGACAAGTAGTGATTCTACAACAGTTGAACTATGCTGATGGACATTGACTGTAATGGGGCATGTGGGGGGAACTTGGTGAAGGGGGAAGTCTAGTAAATGTAATGTTCCTCATGTAACTTTAGATTAATGATACCAAAAAAATACCTAACTAAAAAATTATTAGAATAACTGTATTCAGCAAAGTTGCAGGATATGAAATTAATATGTAGTACTCTGTTGCATTTCTATATACTGACAAGAAACTAGCAGAAAGAAAAATCAGGAAGACAATTCCATTTACAATTGCATCAAAAAGAATAAAATACCAAGGAATAAACCTAACCAAAGAGGTGAAAGACCTGAATTCTGAAACCTGTTAGACACTCAGGGACAGAAATTAAAGACCCAAATAAATGCAAAGCTATCCTGTGCTCATGGACAGGAAAAATTAATATTGTGAAAATGGTCATCCTGCCCAAAGCAATTTAAAGATTCAATGGAATCTCTATCAAAATACCAAGAGTATTTTCCAATGAAATAGAGTAAATAATCCTAAAACTCGTATGGAACCACAGAAGACTCTCAATAGTCAAAGCAATCCTGAGTAAAAACAAAGCTGGGGGTATTACACTTTCTGGACTTAAAGCTATACTACCAAGCTACAGTAACCAAACCATATGGTACCAGCACAAGAACAGACCCATAGATCAATGGAACAAAATGGAGAACACAGAAATAAAACCTTACATTTACGGCCAATTAATATATCATGAAGGAACCATGAATACACAGTGTGAAAATACAGTCTCTTCAATAACTGGTGTTAGGAAAACTGCACAGCTACATGCACAGAATGAAACTGAAGTACTAACTCCATACACAAAAGTAAATTTGAAGTGCTTTAAAGACCTAAATGTAAGACATGAAACCATAAAACTCTTGGAAGAAAACATACGCAAAAATCTTTTGAACATAAGCATGAGCAATTTTTTCCTGAATATATCTTCTCAGGCAAGGAAAATAAAATAAAAAAATGAACAAGCAGGACTATATCGAACTATAAAGCTTCTGTACAGCAAAGAACACCACCAACAGAACAAAAATGTAACCTACTGTATGTGGGAATATATTTGTGAATTATTTATCCAATAAAGGATTAACATCTAAAATAAAGAACTCATAGGATTCAGTATCACCAAGAAAATAATAACCCAATTTAAAAATGGGCAGAGGTCCTAAACAGACATTTTTCCAAAAAAGAAATTCAGATGGCCAATAGGCACATGAAAAGATGCTCCACATCACTAACCAGGGAAATGCAAATTAAAACCAAAATGAGTATCACCTCACACCAGTCAGAATAGCCACTACCCAAAAGACAAGATATAACAAGTGTTGACAAGGATGTGGAGAAATGGAAATCCATTGTTTGTGGGAATGTAAATTAGTGAAGCCACTGTGGAAATAAGTATGGATGTTCCTTTAAAAAGTAAACATGGACAGGGCGGAGTCAAGATGGTGGCGTGAGTAGGACAGTGGGAATCTCCTCCCAAAAACATATATTTTTGAAAATACAAGAAATACAACTATCCCTAAAAGAGAGACCAGAAGATACAGGACAACAGCCACACTACATCCACACCCGCGAGAACCCAGTGCCTCGCAAAGGGGGTAAGATACAAGCCCTGGCCCAGCGGGACCCGAGTGCCTCTCACCCCACCTCCTGGTGGGAGGAGAGGAGTCGGAGCAGGGAGGGAGAGGGAGCCCAGGACTGCTAAATAGCCAGCACTAGCTATCCGCACAACAGTGCAGACACACAGTGTGTGGGGTGCTGGATACTAGGGAAACAGGACAGTAAGACCTGTGAGCGGGTACCCTCAGCTGGTGCCCCTGGGACAAAGAAAAGCGAGTGTTTTTTGAAAGTCTTATAGGGACAGGGACCCCATAGCTGGATGGAAGGGTCCCGGGACACTTAGCCTAGCAGCTGGGAATCCCAGGGAACTCCAGGCGCCCTAAACCCCTGGGCAGCAGCTCTGAGACCCCTCAGAGTGATAAACAGCCCCCTGTCAATTCCCCCTCAGGCACCCTGCCATAGCAGAGCAGGGCCTGAGGCTAGCCATGCCCACAGCAAGGGAGCTGCTTCCATAGCAGCCCAAGAAACAGAGACCCAGTCTATGTGCAATTTCCCAACACAAGCTGCTAGTGGTCGCCGTTTTCCCAGGAAATAAACACCAGGAGCAAGTGGAAAGGGTCTTGCTTCTCCCAGCTGACAGACGAGTCAACAGCATACCACTGCATCTATCAACATGAAAAGGCAAAAAAATTTGATCCAGACCAGACTAACACAGACATCTTCCACATCCTCCCCTGAGAAGGAATCTGGGGAGATAGATTTAACCAATCTTCCTGAAAAAGTATTCAAACCAAAGTCATAACCATGCTGATGGACTTGCAGAGAAATATGCAAGAACTAAGGAGGGAGAATACAGAAACAAAACAATCTCTGGAAGGACTTCAAAGCAGAATGGACGAGATGCAAGAGACCATTAAGGGATTAGAAATCAGAGAACAGGAACACAGAGAAGCTGACACAGAGAGAGATAAAAGGATCTCCAGGAATGAAAGAATATTAAGAGAACTGTATGACCAATTTAAAAGGAACAATATCCGCATCATAGGAGTACCAGAAGAAGAAGAAGAGAGAAAAAGGGATAGAAAGTGTCTTTGAAGAAATAATTGGTGAAAACCTTCCCAAACTAAGGGAGGAAATGGCCTCTCAGACCACGGAAGCACAAATAACTCCCATGAAAAGGGACCCAAGGAGGGCAACACCAAGATACATAATAATTAAAATGGTAAAGATCAAAGACAAGGACAGATTATTAAAGGGAGCCAGAGAGAAAAAAAAGGTAACCTAAAAAGGAAAACCCATCAGGTTATCATCAGACTTCTCAACAGAAACCTTACAGGTCAGAAGAGAATGGCATGATATATTTAAAGCAATGAAACAGAAGGGCCGTGAACCAAGAATACTGTATCCAGCAGGATTATCATTTAAATATGAAGGAGGGATTAAACAATTCCCAGACAAGCAAAAGTTGAGGGAAATTGCCTCCCACAAACCACCTCTACAGGGTATCTTAGAGGGACTGCTCTAAATGGCAACAGTACTAAAAAGAGCACAGAACAAAACAACCAACATATGAAGAATGGAGGAGGAATAAGAAGGAAGAGAAATAAAGAATCATCAGTGTTTATTTATTTATTTACTTATTAAAATTTTTATTATTTTTAATTTTATCATTAACCTACAATTACATGAAGAACATTATCTTTACTAGGATCTCCCCTACCCCAAGTCCCCCCAACAAATCCCATTACAGCCACTGTCCATGAGCATAGTAAGATTTTGTATAATCACTACTTGTCTTCTCTGTGTTGCAAAGCCTTCCCTTCCCCCCCCCCACATTATACATGCTAATCATAATATACCCTTTCTTCTCCTCTGCCCTTATCCCTCCCTTCCCTCCCATTCTCCACAGTCTCTTTCCCTTTGGTAACCATTAGTCCATTCTTCGGTTCTGTGATTCTACTGCTGTTTTGTTCCTTCAGTTTTTCTTTTGTTCTTATACTCCACAGATGAGTGAAATCATTTGGTATTTGTCTTTCTCCGCTTGGCTTATTTCACTGAGCATAACACGCTCTAGCTCCATCCATGTTCTTGCAAATTGTGGGATTTGTTTTCTTCTTATGGCTGAATAATATTCCATTGTATATATGTACCATATCTTCTTTATCCATCCATCTACTGATGGACAATTAGGTTGCTTCCATTTCTTGGCTATTATAAATAGTGCTGCAATAAACATAGGGGTGCATCTGTCTTTTCAAACTGGAGTGCTGTATCCTTAGGGTAAATTCCTAGAAGTGGAATTCCTAGGTCAAATGGTAAGTTTATTTTGAGCATTTTGAGGAACCTCCATATTACATTCCACAATGGTTGAACTAATTTACATTCCCACTAGCAGTATAGCAGGGTTCCCCTTTCTCCACAACCTGGCCAAAATTTGTTGTTGTTTGTCTTTTGGATGGTAGCCATCCTTACTGCTGTGAGGTGATATCTCATTGTGGTTTTAATTTGCATTTCTCTGATAACTAGTGATGTGGAGCATCTTTTCATGCGTCTGTTGGCCATCTGAATTTCTTCTTTGGAGAAGTGTCTGTTCAGCTCCTCTGCCCATTTTTTAATTGGATTATTTGCTTTTTGCTTGTTGAGGTGCGTGAGCTCTTTATATATTTTGGATGTCAAGCCTTTATCAGATCCGTCATTTACGAATATATTCTCCCATTCTGTAGGGTACCTTTTTGTTCTATTGATGGTGTCCTTTGCTGTACAGAAGCTTTTCAGCTTGGTATAGTCCCACTTGTTCATGTCTGCTTTTTTTTTCCTTGGCCAGGGAGATATGTTCATGAAGAAGTCGCTAATGTTTATGTCCAAGAGATTTTTGTCTATGTTTTTTTGTAAGAGCTTTATGGTTTCATGACTTACATTCAGGTCTTTGATCCATTTAGAATTTACTTTTGTGTATGGGGTTAGACAGTGATCCAGTTTCATTCTCTTACATGTGGCTGTCCAGTTTTGCCAGCACCATCTGTTGAATACAGTGTCATTTCCTCACTGTATATCCATGGCTCCTTTATCGAATATTAATTGACCATATATATTTGGGTTAATGTCTGGAATCTCTAATCTATTCCACTGGTCTATGGCTCTGTTCTTGTGCCAGTACCAAATTGTCTTGATTAGTATAGCTTTGTGGTAGAGCTTGAAGTGGGGGAGTGAGATTCCCCCCCACTTTATTCTTCTTTCTCAGGATTGCTTTGGCTATTCAAGGTCTTTGCTGTTTCCATATGAATTTTTGAACTATTTGTTCCAGTTGGTTAAAGAATGTTGTTGGTAATTTGATAGGGATTACATCAAATCTGTATATTGGTTTGGGCAGGATGGCCATTTTGACGATAGTCATTCTTCCTAGGCAAGAGTATGGGATGAGTTTCCATTTGTTACTGTCCTCTTTAATTTCTCTTAAGAGTGTCATATAGTTTTCAGGGTATAGGTCTTCCACTTCTTTGGTTAGGTTTATTCCTAGGTATTTTATTCTTTTTGATGCAATTGTGAATGGAAAGGTTTTCCTGATTTCTCTTTCTATTGGCTCATTGTTAGTATATAGGAAAGCCACAGATTTCTGTGTGTTAATTTTGTATCCTGCAAATTTGGTGAATTCTGATACTAGTTCTAGCAGTTTTGGAGTGGAGTCTTTAGGATTTTTTATGTATAATATGTCATCTGAAAATAGTGACAGTTTAACTTCTTCACCAATCTGGATTCCCTGTATTTCTTTGTTTTGTCTAATGGCCGTGGCTAGGACCTCCAGTACTATGTTATATAACAGTGGGGAGAGTGGGCATCCCTGTCTTGTACCTGATCTCAGAGGAAAAGCTTTCAGCTTCTCGCTGTTCAGTATGATGTTGGCTGTGGGCTTATCATATATGGCCTTTATTATGTTGAGGTACTTGCCCTCTATGCCCATTTCCTTGAGAGTTTTTATCATGAATGGATATTGAAGTTTGTCGGATGCTTTTTCAGAATCTATGGAGATGATCATGTGGTTTTTGTCTTTCTTTTTGTTTATGTGGATGATGTTGATGGATTTTCGAATGTTGTACCATCCTTGCGTCCCTGAGATGAATCCTACTTGGTCATGGTGTATGATCCTTTTGATATAGTTTTGAATTAGGTTTGCTAATATTTTATTGAGTATTTTTGCATCAACGTTCATCAGGGATATTAGTCTGTAATTTTCTTTTTTGGTGGGGTCTTTGCCTGGTTTTGGTATTAGGGTGATGTTGGCTTCATAGAATGAGTTTGGGAGTATTCCCTCCTCTTCTATTATTTGAAAACTTTAAGGAGAAAGGGAATTATATCTTCTCTGTAGGTCTGATAAAATTCCGAGGTAAATCCATCTGGCCCGGGGATTTTGTTCTTGGGTCCTTTTTTGATTACCACTTCAATTTCTTTGCTGGTAATTGGTTTGTTTAGATTTTGTGTTTCTTCCTTGGTTAGTCTTGGAAGGTTGTATTTTTCTAGGAAGTTGTCCATTTCTTTTAGGTTTTACAGCTTCTTAGAATATAGGTTTTCATAGTGGTCTCTAATAGTTCTTTGTATTTCTGCTTGGTCCGTCATGATTTTTCCTTTCTCATTTATGATTCTGTTGATGTGTGTTAATTCTCTTTTCCTCTTAATAAGTCTGGCTAGAGGCTTATCTATTTTGTTTATTTTCTCAAAGAACCATCTCTTGGTTTCATTGATTTTTTCTATTGTTTTATTCTTCTCAATTTTATTTATTTCTTCTCTCGTCTTTATTATGTCCCTCCTTCTGCTGACTTTAGGCCTCATTTATTTTTCTTTTTCCAATTTTGATAATTATGACAGACTATTCATTTAGGTTTGTTCTTCTTTCTTTAAATATGCTTGGATTGCTATATACTTTCCTCTTAAGACTGCTTTGGATGCATCCCTCAGATGTTGGGGCTTTGTGTTGTTATTGTCACTTATTTCCATATATTGCTGGATCTCCATTTTAATTTGGACTTTGATTCTTTAGGAGTGTGTTGTTAAGCCTCCATGCGTTTGTGAGCCTTTTTGCTTTCTTTGTACAATTTATTTCTAGTTTTATACCTTTGTGGTTTGAAAAGGTGGTTGGTAGAATTTCAATGTTTTTGAATTTACTGAGGCTCTTTTTGTGGCCTAGTATGTGGTCTATTCTGGGGAATGTTTCATGTGCACTTGAGAAGAATGTGCATCCTGTTACTTTTGGTGTAGAGTTCTATAGATGTCTATTAGGTCCATCTGTTCTAGTGTGTTGTTCAGTGCCTCTGTGTCCTTACTTATTTTCTGTCTGGTGGATCTGTCCTTTGAGTGAATGGTGTGTTGAGGTCTCCTAAAATGAGTGCATTGCATTCTATTTCCTCCTTTAGTTCTGTTACCATTTGTTGCACATATGCTGGTACTCCTGTGTTGGGTGAATATATATTTATAATGGTTATATCCTCTTGTTTGACTGAGCCCTTTATCATTATGTAATGTCCTTCTTTATCTCTTGTGACTTTCTTTGTTTTGAAGTCTATTTTGTCTGATTCTAGTACTGCAACACCTGCTTTTTTCTCCCTATTGTTTGCATGAAATATCTTTTTCGATTGCTTGAGTTTTAGTCTGTGCATGTCTTTGGGTTTAAGGTGAGTCTCTTGTAAGCAGCGTATAGATGGGTCTTGTTTTCTTATCCCTTCAGTGACTCTATGTCTTTTGATTGGTGCATTCAGTCCAATTCCATTTAGGGTGATTATAGATAGGTATGTACTTAATGCCATTTCAGGCTTTAGATTTGTGCTTATCAAAGGTTCCAGGTTACTTTCTTTACTATCTAAGAGTCTAACTTAACTCACTTAGTATGTGGTTATAAACACAATCTAAAGGTTCTTTTCTGTTTCTCCTTCTTTTCCTTTCTCCTTCCTTCTTTATATATTAGGTATCAAAATCTTTATTTTTTGTCTATCCCTTGATTGACTTTGAGGATAGTTAATTGAATTTTGCATTTGCTTCATAATTAGCAGTTCTACTTTCCTTACTGCGGTTTTATTACCTCTGGTAACAGCTATTCTACCTTAGGAACACTTCCATCTATAGCAGTCCCTCCAAAATAGACTGTAGAGATGGTTCGAGGGAGGTAAATTCTCTCAGCTTTTGCTTGTCTGGAAATTGTTTAATCCCTCCTTCAAATTTAAATGATAATCTTGCCTGATAAAGTAATCTTGGTTCCAGGCCCTTCTGCTTCATGGCATTAAATACATCATGCCACTCCCTTCTGGCCTGTAAGGTTTCTGCTGAGAAGTCTGATGTTAGCCTGATGGGCTTTCCTTTGTATGTGATCTTATTTCTCTCTCTCGCTGCTTTTAGCAGTCTGTCCTTATCCTTTATCTTTCCCATTTTCATTACTTTGTGTCTTGGTGTTGTCTTCCTTGGGTCCCTCATGTTGGGAGATCTGTGGATCTCAATGGTGTGAGAGACTATGTCCTTCCCCAGATTGGGGAAGTTTTCAGCAACTACCTCCTCAAAGACACTTTCTATCCCTTTCTCTCTCTCTTCTTCTTCTGGTATCCCTATAATGCAAATATTGTTCCACTTGGATTGGTCACACAGTTCTCTCAATATTCTTTCATTCTTAGAGATCCTTTTTTCTCTCTGTGCCTCAGCTTCTTTGTATTCTTCTCTAGTTTCTATTTCATTTATTGTCTCCTCCACCATATCCTACCTGCTTTTAATACCCTCCATCGTGCTCTTCAATGATTGGATCTCAGACCTGAATTCATTCCTGATTTCTTGGATGTTTTTCCATACCTCCATTGGAATATCGATGATTTTTATTTTGAACTCCCTTTCAGGAGGAGTCATGAGGTCCATATCATTTAAATCTTTCTTGGGAGTTGTATTAATAATTTTGCTCTGGACAAGTTTCCTTTGGCACTGCATGTTTGTATATGGTGCCCTCTAGTGTCCAGAAGCTGTAGTCTCTGGAGCTGCTCAGCCCCTGAAGCAATGTCTGGGGTCACAGGGGAGCAGGACTGGTGCCTGGGGGGAGGAAAGAGCTGTTCCCCACCTCCCGGCTGCTCTGCCTGTCTCCACTGCCTGAGCCAGTGTGCCGGCCACACAAGTATAAGTTTTTGTCCCAGAGCAGCCAGATATGGATTGTTGCTTTCCACAAGTGGCCGGAATCCCAGTCTCCCCAGGAACTCTGCCTGTATTAACTTTCCAACCCAGTAGTCATGCGAGTCTCATGAAATGCAGGTTTTTGCTCCCAGTGCAGATCTCCGGAGCTAGGTATTCAGCAGTCCCAAGCCTTCCACTCCCTCCCTACTCTGTTTCTCTTCCTCCGGCCAGTGAGCTGGGGTGGGGGAGGGGCTCGGGTCCCATGGAGCCACAGCTCTGGTACGTTACTCCATTCGGTGAGGTCTGCTCTTTTCTCCAGGTGCGTGCAGTCTGACGCCGTCCTCTTTCCTGTTGCTCTCTCAGGATTAGTTGCACCAATTAAAATTTCTAATTGAATCCAGTTTTAGGAGGAAGCCTCTGTAAGCCTCTGTCTCTCCTCCCAAGCCGCCATCTTTAATCCATTCTCCTACAATATATTCAGAGCCAGTGTTATGCCCAGATTTCGTGACCCCCAAAGAGTGCCAGGGAGCCGTGTCCGGTACAAAAGCAAAGAGCCTTTATTTATGCTAGCTCGAGCTCAATCTCCTATCTGCACCGAAACAGTGGAAAGATGCCAGGGAGAGAGCCAGACAGTGTTTATAATAGCTCAATAAGCGAGTTAAGTTATACAGTAAGATAGTAAAGAAGCTAACCTGGAACCTTTGGTAACCACAAACTTAAAGCCTGCAATGGCAATAAGTACATATTTTTCAATAATCACCCTAAATGTAAATGGACTGAATGCACCAATCAAGAGACACATAGTAATAGAATGGATACAAAAGCAAGACCCATCTGTATGCTGCTTACGAGAGACTCACCTCAAACCCAAAGACATGCACAGATTAAAAGTCAAGGGATGGAAAAAGATATTCCATGCAAAGAACAGGGAGAAAAAAGTAGGTGTTGCAATACTACTATCAGACAAAACAGACTTCAAAACAAAGAAAGTCACAAGAGATAAGAAAGACATTACATAATGATAAAGGACTCAGTCCAACAAGAGGATATAACCGTTATGAACATGTATGCACACAATACAGGAGTACCAATATATGTTAAACAAATAACAACAGAATTAAAGGATGAAATAGAATGCAATGCATTCATTTTGGAAGACTTCAACACACCACTCACTCCAATGGATAGATCGGGAACAAGTCAGGGATGCCCACTTTCCCCACTGTTATTCAACATAGTAATGGAGGTCCTAGCCAAGTCAATTAGACAAAAGAAAAAATACAAGGAATCCAGATTGGTAAAGAAGAAGTTAAACTGTCTCTATTTGCAGATGACATGATATTGTACATTAAAAACCCTAAGGACTCCACTCTAAAACTACTAGAACTAGTATCAGAATTCAGCAAAGTTGCAGGATACAAAGTTAACATACAGAAATTTGTGTCTTTCCTATACAATAATAATGAACTAATAGAGAAATCTGGAAAACAATTCCACTCACAATCACATCAAAAAGAATAAAATACCTAGGAATAAACCTAAACAAGGAAGTGAAAGACCTATACCCTGAAAACTATAAGACACTCTTAAGAGAAATTAAAGAGGTCACTAACAAACGGAAACTCATCCCATGCTCCTGGCTAGGAAGAATTAATATTGTCAAAATGACCATCCTGCCCAAAACAATATACAGATTCGATGCAATCCCTGTCAAATTACCAATAGCATTCTTCAACGAACTGGAACAAATAGTTTTAAAATTCATATGGAAACACCAAAGACCCCGAATAGCTAAAGCAATCCTCAGAAGGAAGAATAAAGTGGTGGGGGGGATCTCACTCCCCAACTTCAAGCTCTACTACAAAGCCACAGTAATCAAGACAATTTCGTACTGGTGCAAGAACAGAACCACAGACCAGTGGAACAAAATGGAGACTCCAAATATTAACCCAAACATATATGGTCAATTAATATTCGATAAAGGAGCCATGGATATACAATGAGGAAATGACAGTCTCTTCAACAGATGGTGCTGGCAGAACTGGACAGCTACATGTAAGAGAATGAAACTGGATCACTGTCTAACCTCATACACAAAAGTAAATTCGAAATGGATCAAAGACTCGAACGTAAGTCATGAAACCATAAATCTCTTACAAAAAAACATAAGCAAAAATCTCTTAGACATAAACATGAGTGACCTCTTCTTGAACATATCTCCCCGGGCAAGGGAAACCAAAGCAAAAATGAACAAGTGGGACTATATCAAGCTGAAAAGCTTCTGTACAGCAAAGGATACCATCAATAGAACAAAAAGGTACCCTACAGAATGGGAGAATATATTCGTAAATGACGGATCTGATAAAGGCTTGACATCCAAAATATATAAAGAGCTCACGCACCTCAACAAGCAAAAAGCAAATAATCCAATTAAAAAATGGGCAGAGGAGCTGAACAGACACTTCTCCAAAGAAGAAATTCAGATGGCCAACAGACGCATGAAAAGATGCTCCACATCACTAGTTATCAGAGAAATGCAAATTAAAACCACAGGGATATATCACCTCACACAAGTAGGGATGGCTACCATCTAAAAGACAAACAACAACAAATGTTGTCGAGGTTGTGGAGAAAGGGGAACCCTCCTACACTGCTGGTGGGAATGTAAATTAGTTTAACCATTGTGGAAAGCAGTATGGAGGTTCCCCAAAATGCTCAAAATAGAAATATCATTTGACCCAGGAATTCCACTTCTAGGAATTTACCCTAAGAATGCAGCACTCCAGTTTGAAAAAGACAGATGCACCCCTATGTTTATCACTACACTATTTACAATAGCCAAGATATGGAAGCAACCTAAATGTCCATCAGTAGATGAATGGATAAAGAAGATGTGATACATATACACAGTAGAATATTACTCAGCCATAAGAAAAAAACAGATCCTACCATTCGCAACAACATGGATGGAGCTAGAGGGTATTATGTTCAGTGAAACAAGCTAGGTGGAGAAAGACAAGTACCAAATGATTTCACTCATATGTGGAGTATAAGAACAAAGGAAAACTGAAGGAACAAAACAGCAGCAGAATCACAGAATCCACAAATGGACTAACAGTTACCAAAGGGAAAGGGACTGGGGAGGATGGGTGGGATCGGAGGGATAATGATGGGGAAAAAGAAAGGGGGCATTATGATTAGCACGTATAGTGTGGTGAGGGGCATGGGGAGGGCTGTGCAACACAGAGAAGACAAGTAGTGATTTTACAGCATCATACGTTGATGTACAGTGACTGTGAAGGGGTATGTGGGGGGGACTTGGTGATGGGGGGAGCCTAGTAAACATAATGTCCTTCATGTAATTGTAGTGTAAAGATGCCAAAATTAAAATAATAATTCTCTAAAAAAATGAAAAACTAAACATAGACATACTATTTGATCCAGTAATTCCACTCCTAAGAATTTACCTGAAGATAACAAAACACCTGATTCAAAAAGATAAATATACCCCTACAGTTATGGCCACATTAGTTACAATAGCTATGTTATTGAAGTAATTAAAATGTCCATCAATATATGAATGAATAAAGATGTGGTACTCATACACAATGGAATATTATTCAGCTATAAGAAAGAAAGAAATCTTGCCATCTGCAACAAATGGTTGGACCTATAGTGAAATAAACCAAGCAGAGAAAGACAAATACCATACAAATTTCACTTATTTGTAGGATATAAAAACAAAATGAATAAAATAGCAGTAGATTCATAGACACTGAGAGGTAACTGGTGGTCATCATTAGAGAGGGGTTGGGGTGTGTGGGTGGGAGGTTGTAGGGGATAAAGGGGCACAAAGATTTTCAAATCATAAGCTGATCAAAGGAATGGTCATAGAGCATGGAGAATACAGCCAATGATTCTATAACATCCATTTTAACAAAAAGTAACTGCACTAGCTAGGGTAAGGATTTAATTATGCGGCTAACTGTTGAACCACAGTTGTATAGTTTAAACCAATATAAGTTTGTATATCTACTATACTTCAACTGTGCTTTAATTAGAAAACAGAATACAAAGCCGTTCAAAGCCTTCAAGAAAATGAAATAGGTGGAAACACTTCCAGACTAATTTTAAGAGGCCAGCATTATGCTGATACCAATACCAGGCAAGACACAAGAAAACAAAATCATAGGACAATATCCCTGATGAATACAGATGCAAAAATCCTCAACAAAATATTAGCAAACATATTTCAATACCATATTAGAAGGATCATACACCATAAACAACTGGGTTTTATTCCAAGGATACAAGGATGGCTCAACATTCACAAATCAACCAACATGATATATTAACAAAATAAAGGATAAAAATCATATGAACATCTCAATTTATGCAGAAGAGCATTTGACGAAATTCAACATCCATTTATGATACCCTCAACAAAGCATTTATAGAAAGAACATACTTCAGTATAATATAGGCCATACATACACACACACACACATAATGTAATGTATATATAACATATATGTTAATGCAAAATGATTACCACTATAGCATTTGCAAAGATCTCCATCATGTTGCATAATTGCCATTTCTTTTTTGTGGTGACATTTAATATCTATTCATTTAGCAATTTTAAATATATAATAAAGTATTATTAGTCACTATGCTATACATTAGATCCCTAGAACTTATTCATCTAATAAATGGAAGTTTGTACCCTGTGATCAACATCTCTCCATTTCCCCAATTAGCCTGTGGTAACAATCACTATACTGTTTCTATGAGTATGGCTATTAGATTCCACATATGAGCGATATCACATAGTATTTATTTCTCACTTATTTCACTTAGTATAATGCCCTCAAGGTTGATCTAAATAGTCACAAACAGCAGAATTTCCTTCTTTCTTACTGCTGAACAATATTCTATTGTGTATATACACATCTTCTTTGTCCATTCACCCACTGAAGGACTCAGGTGGTTTCCGTATCTTGGCTATTGTGAATAATGCTGCAAGAACATGTAAGTGCAAATATCTCTTTTCATTTGGAGATATACATAGATGAGGGATCTCAATTTCATTTGGAGATATACACAGATGAGGGATTGCTGGATCATATGATAGTTCTACTTTTAATTTTATAAGAATCTCCATACTGTTTTCCATAGTAATTGTACCAATTTACATTCTCATCAACAGTGCACAAGAATTTATTTCTCTTCACATCTTTACCAACATTTGTTAACTCTTGTTTTTAATGATAGCCATTCATTCAGTTATGTGGAATCTCTTTGTGGTTTTGATTTGCATTTCCCTGTTAATGAATGATGCTGAGCATCTTTTCACTTACCTTTTGGTCATTTGTATGTCTTTAGAAAAATGTCTACTTGATTCATCTACCCATTTTTAATCAGATTGTTTTTGCTATTGAGTTGTATGAGTTGTTTTTTAAATACACATTTTGAATATTATCCATTATCAGACATGACTTGCAAATATGTTCTCCCATTCTACAGGTTGCCTTTTCATTTTATTTCTCTTGTTGTGCAAAAAAATACTTTCAGTTAGATGTAGTTCCACTTATCTATTTTTATTTTTATTCCTTGTCCAAATCCAAAAAATTACTACCAAGATCAATGTCAAGGAGGTTTTTTCTTGTTTTCTTCTAGGAGCTCTAGGGTTTCAGATCTTATGTTTGTCTAATTCATTTCAAGTTAGTTTTTGTGAGTAGTACAACATAGGGGCTCCATTTCGTTCTTTTTCATATGAATGTCATGTTTTCCCAACATCATTTATTAAAAAGACTATCCTTTCTCAACTGAGTATTCTAGGCTCCGTTCTTAAATAGTAATTGATAGTACATATGCGTATGTGTGTGTGTCCATTTTATGCTAGTACCATCCATTCTTAATTACTACCACTTTGTAGTATAGTTGGAAATGAGGCAGTGTTATGGCTCCAGCTTTGTTGTTCTTATTCAGGATTGCTTTGGCTCATCAAGGTCTTTTGTGGCTCCATACAAATTTTAGTTTTTTCTATTTTTGTAAAAAACACCAATGGAATTTTGACAGGGATTAAATTGAATCTATAGTTGAATTTGGGTAGTATGGACATTTTAACTTTAATTCAGACCCATAGACATGGGATATCATTTGTGTCTTCTTCAATTTCTTTCATTGAAGTTTTCTAGTTTTCAGTGTACAGATCTTTCACCTCACTGGTTAAATCTATTCCTAAGTACCTTATTGTTTTTGATGCTATAGTAAATGGGATTTTTTTTCAGGTATTTCATTATTAGTGTATAGAAATGCAACTTACCTCTGTACATTGACTTTGTGTCCTGCAACTTAACCCTATTCATTAACTCTAACAATTTTAAGGTGGAGTCCTTAGGATTTTCTACATATATGACATACCATCTAAACAAAGGCAATTTTACCTCTTCAATTTGGGTGACTTTTACTTATTTTCTTACATGATTGTACCAGCTAGAACTTCCACTATTATGTTAAGTAGGAGTGGTGAGAATGGTCACCCTTGTGTTGTTTCTGATTTTAGAAGAAAAGCTTTAAACACAATTGAGTATGATGGTGGCTGTGGGTGTCATATATGGCTTTTATTATGTCAAAGAACATTCTTTCTATAACCAAGTGGTTGAGCATTTTTCTTATGGAAGAATGTATTTTGTCTGTACCTACTGAAATGATTTTTACCTTTCATCCTATTCATGTGATGTATCATATTTATTGATTTACATATGTTGAAATATCCTTGCATCTCAAGGATAAATCCCACTTGACCATGGTGTATGATTCTTTTAAAATACTGTTGAATACGGTCTGCCAACATTTGAGAATTTTTGCATCTATGTTCATCAAAGTTATCAGCCTGTAATTTTCTCTTCTTGTAGCATCCTTGTCAGGTTTTGGTATCAGGGTAAGGCTGGCCTAGTGAAATGAATTTGGGAGTTTTCCCTCCTCTTCCTTTATTTGGGAAGAGTTTGAAAAAACAACTGATATTCTTTAAATGCTTGAAAAAATTCACCAATGAAGCCATCTGGTACTGGAATTTTCTTCATTGGAAATTTTTTATTACTGATTCAAACACATTTCTAGCAATTGGTCTGTTCAGGTTTTCTATTTCTTCATCATTCTATTTCTTGGTAGTTTTTGTATGTTTCTAGAAATTTATGGTTTTAGATTATCCAATTTGCTAACATAATTGTTCATAGTACTCTCATATCATCCTTTGTATTTCTTTTTTATCAGTTTGAATGTCTCATTTCTGATTTTATTTAGGGTTTGGTTCCCTCACTTTTTTCTTTAGCTTCTTTAAAAAAAACAGATTTTAGTTTATCTTTTCTATTGGCCTAGTGAAATGAGTTTGGGAGTTTACCCTACTCTTCTACTTTTTGGTAAGTTAATCTTTTCTATTGTTTTATTAGTCTCTTTTTCATGTATTTATGCTCTGATCTTTCCTTCTAACTTTGAACTTAGTTTATTCTTTTTCTAGTTCCTTGACATTTAAAGTCATTTTAATTGAATTTTTTAAAAACATGCATTTATCGCTATAAATTTCCCTTTAAGAACTTCTTTAACAGCATCCTGCAGATTTTTATGTATTATTTCCATTTTTATTTGCTTTGAGATTTTTTTTGCTTTATTCTGTCCCAAGAAGTGTGCTTAGTTCTTCAATAGCATGTTTATTTTCCACATATTTGTAAAATTCCTAGCTTTCCTTTTGTTAATTTCTAATTTCATACCATTGTAGTTGGAAAATATATGTGACATGATGTCAATCTTCTTAAATTTACTAAGACTTGTTTTGCGACCAATTATATGATCTATCCTGGAAGATACTCCTTGTGAACTTGAGAATGTGTATTCTGCTGCTGTTGATTGAAATGTTTTATCTACATGTTAGGTTCATTTGGTCTAATGCAAGGTTCAATTCAAGTGTTTCCCTGTTTTGTTTGGATTGTCTATTCATTGCTGAAAGTGGTGGGGGGAGTATTGAAGTCCCTCCTATTATTATTATAGTGTCTATCTCTCCCTTCAGAGCTTTTCATATTTGCTTAATATATTTAGGTACTCTAATGTTGGGTGTATACACATTTATGATTCCTGTATCTTCTTGATTAATTCACCCCATTTCATTATATAATGACCTTGTTTGTCTTTTATTATAGTTTTTGGCTTAAAATTTATTGTCCAATTATAGCTAGCCCTGCTTTCTTTTCATTTCTACTTGCATAGAATATCTTTTTCCATCTCTTCATTTTGTGCCTATGTGTGACCTTAAAGTTGAAATGAGTCATTGGAAGTAGCATATAGTTGCGCCTTATCTATCCAGCCACTTTTGATTGGTGAATTCAATACTTTTGCATTTGGAGTAATTAATGATCTGGAAGGACTTACTAACCTTGTCTCATTTTTTGTTTTCTGGCTGTTTTGTAGTTTGTTCTTTTACTCCCTCTTTCTGCCTACTAATTGTATTGGTGAGTTTCCATGTTTGTATGCTCTGATTCCCCTCACTTTATCTTTTGTGAATCTACAGAAAGTTTTCACTTTGTGGTTACCATGAGGCTTACATAATCATATCTTAAAGATAAAACAGTCCATTTTAAGTTATCAACTTCAAATCATATACAAAAACTCCATTCTTTTACTCCCCTTTTATTTTGCCACTTTCATAGTGTGCATTCACAAATTATAGTAGCTAGTTACTTTTTATATTTTTCTTTATTCTATGTTTAAATGGTTAACACAGATTATAGAATTAGAGTTTTCTAAATCTACTTACCCTTACCAGTGTGTAGACATTTTCCTATTTCCATGCACTAATTAGAATCTTTTCATTTCCACTTAAAGAACTCATTTCAACATTTCAGCATTTTGTAAGGCAGATCAAGTGGTAATGAACTCCCTAAGCTTTTATCTGAGAAAGTTTACTGCTTCTTCATTTTTGAGGGATAACTTTGCTGGAGAGTGTATTCTCTGCGGGAAATATTTTACTTTCAACACTTTGAACATACTTCTCTCATGGCCTATAGGATTTCTGCTGAGTAGTATATAGCCTAACAGAGGTTCCTTTGTAAATCACATTTTTCCCCCTTCTTGATGCTTTTAGGATTCACTGTTTTTAATCTTTGATAGTTTCATTATAATGATGTCTAGGAGGTCATTTTGAATCCAAATAGGATTAGATTCATGAACTCAGATGTCCAAGTCTCTCCCCACGCTGTGAAGTTCTCAGTTATTTCTTTAAATAAACTTTCTTCCCCATTCTCTCTCTTCTATTTCTGGAGTTCCAGTGGTTCTGTTATTTATTTTATGGTGCCCTACAGACATCTAGACATTCTTCACTTTTTCATTCTTTTTCTTCTCCTCTGTCTGCATTATTTCAAAGTTCCTGTCCTCTATCTCTTTGATTCTATCTTCTGTTTAGTCTACTCTACTGTTGATGTTCTCCATTGCATTTTTACTTCATTCATCAATCCTTCTGATCTAGAATTTGTTTTGCTCATTTTTATGATTTCTATCTTTGTTTACACTTGTTTTGAATGCTTTATCCAAGAGATCACATTATTCTAACTCTTTGAACTTGGTTAGTGGAGTATTGAGATCTTTTTGTGATGTCATGTCCTTGATTCTTCATGTTCCTTGGAATTGTGCATTGCTTTTGCACTTGAAGTAGCAGTTGCCTTTTCTAATCATTAAAAGTTGCCTTCAGGTGCGAGATACATTTTGTTGGTCCCACTTATTCCTGGGACCTTCTCTGACCTTGTATGGATACAACTGCTTGTGCTTTTTGCTCCCTCATGGCTGAATTCTTAAGTTTTTATGTCTTCTCTCATCTAACAACTCACTAGGCTGGCAGCTGAAAAGTTTTGTTTTCCCTAAGATGATACTACTGCTCAGTTTTGTGATTTCTCCGTCACCCACAGTCTCTGGCTTATTTTTTGCATGCACTCCCTGTCTACCAGATCTGGCTATCACTGCTGCACCAGGGAGCATGTGCAAGGAGTGAGCTCCAGAATTTGGGAAGTTGTGGGTTTAACATTAATACTTTTGGTTCCTGCAAGACAGGTTGGGGGTGCTGGGGTGAAGTTTTCTCAGTGGCTTGTCAGCTTCCTGCTGGAATCCTAAATGCAGTCAGTGGGAACTGTGTTCCTTTAGTGCATTCTGATTCTTATATGCCTATTTCCTAATCTCCTCCCTCCTCCCAGTCATGGAGGTACTGCTTCAATACTCTGGGTGGTGCAAGAAAGAAATGAGTTTCTCCAGTATTATTATATACACCTGAGGAAGCTGGGCATTCACTCACTATTCTCCCTTTCCCCAAGGGAAGGTCCTTGCTGGCTAGATTGGCCCCGTGCCAGGCACCTTGGGGAAGGGCTGGTGCTGGTGAAGTTCAATTTATTCTAATGCATCCAAACTTTTATTTCTTCAGGGGAGTGCTGGAATTTCTCCTCAGGAAGCACAGACCTCTACAAAGGCTCTTATCTGTGGCTATCTGCCCAAATCAGCTCTCTCCAGTTATAGCCTGACCACAACCAGTAGAGGTTGGGCCTATTTCAGACTCTTGTCTATTCCACTGTCCATACCAAGGACTGTCTGCCTATTGATGTGGTGGGCACATCTCACAGGTCTTCTGGCTTATGGTACTGGATCCCACAACTCCCAGAGAGGCACTTTTGTGCATGGATGCTGAATTTGTTATTTAAGAGGGGCTAAGTGGGGTGCATCTTATGGTACCAAGATGCTGACATCATTCATTATTCAGATTTTGATGAAGTTACCCTATTTTTATTTTCACATTGGTATGAATTTTTGAATGCACCTTTCCTTCTACTTTACAATCTCATATTTTTAAGATGATTTATTCTTTGTTCAGTAAGGAAAGGATGTTGATCAAATCTTATGTTCATTTACATGAATGTCCTTTGTCCATTGTGATGTCATTAATGTTGAGTAAGATGTGGATCATGGTTAGAAGTTTTTCCATAAATAACAAAGATTGAGAAGATAATGATGATGGTTAATATTAACCAGGCATTTATTATGTGATAAGCACAATAGAATCTACATAACAAGTTTCTGAAATATACTAATTATACCATTACCATAAACACGTTATATATGCATATAAAAGGAACCGGGAGAATAAGTGGGTTGATGTTCAGTAAATAACAGAGGTCAGGGATGTTGATCAAAGGGAAGCACATCTTTATAACATATACATCTTTAAAAACAGAAGAGATCCACATATATATCTCTAAAATGAATAAAAAGCAGGCAAATTCAAAAGGTGCTATCAAGGTAACTCTTTATAATGGCAAAACTTTCAGTATTTGACAAATAGGGGTTTGATAAGACAAATCAATACTTTCAAGCCAATAAAATAGCAACATTTTACAAAGAATATAAAAAGGATGGTTATAATATAGTATAATCATACCTTCTTTTAAAAACAATGCCATATAGACTGAAAGGGTTTGCTCCAAAAGTTTAACAGTGATTGTCTATGACTGGTAAGATTACAGATAACTGCATCTATTTTTGTTTTTTCATTTCTACATTTTTATAGAGGAAAACTGTTTTGTAAAAAGATGAGTATTAACTTTATAAAATGAAAACAAAATGATCTGCTAAAAGATATAGATCCATAAGATATGCTGAAAAATAACAGTAACAACACAAACAGGATGAAACACATATATGCAAATTAAAAAAACAAAGATTGACCTGATATCCAAGCTTTATATGTATAAAAATAACCTACCATCAGAAAGACAATACAAAAATACAGAAAATAGATATGGCTTTTGAATAAATGGGTTAGGATGGAAACAGAGGAGGGAGCAAAAGGGTAAATTTAGACCCTCAATAAATAATTTAAAATAATTTTGAGATGGATCAGTAATTCTGTATGACCCACAAAAAGTAAGAACATTAAAAAATATAGCAGGGTTAGCACTTAAAGGAATTTTAAAGTTTAAAATAAAAGCAAACACAATAAAAGTTTTTCCAATTTTTAATATTTACAAGTATAAATTTTCCAAAAGTAGTGGAGTGAATATAAAGAACCTCAAATATTTATTTTATTCAGAGTGGGCTTTCCCCCTGTATGAATTCCCTTAGGCTAAGTGGTAAAGCCTTAGTAAGGCATCCATACCTTAATGACATTTATAGGTATTCTCACTAGTATGTATTTTGTTATATGCCATTTGTCCTTTCTTAACCACGTAATTCCAACTTACAGTTTCCAACTCACAGAGCTTCTCATCGGTATAACTTTTCTTATGTTGCCGAATTTCGGAACCCCTTCCAAAAGCCTTCCCACATTCCTTACATTCATAGTTTCTCACCAGTATGAATTCTCTGATGTTGAGTAAGGCTTGAGCCAGTACCAAAAGTCTCCCTACATTTCTTACATTCATACGGTTTCCCACCAGTGTGTATTCTCTGGTGCCGATTAAGAGCTGAGACACTACTAAAGGGCTTCCCACATTCTTTACATTCATAGGGTTTTTCACCAGTGTGAATCAGTTGGTGCTGAATAAGTTTTGAGCCACTACCAAAGGCCTTCCCACATTCCTTACATTCATAGGGTTTCTCACCAGTATGTATTCTCTGATGTTGAGTAAGATCTGAACCACTACTAAAGCCCTTCCCACATTCCTTACACTCATAGGGTTTCTCACCAGTATGCATTCTTTGATGCTGAATAAGTTTTGAACCACTTCTAAAGGCTTTCTCACATTCTTCACATTCATAAGGTTTCTCACCAGTGTGAATTCTCTGATGTTGAGTGAGATCTGAGCCACTATTAAAAGCCTTCCCACATTCCTTACATACATAAGGCTTCTCACCAGTATGAATTCTTTGATGTCGAGTAAGGGCTGATCCAAAACTAAAAGCCTTCCCACATTCATTACATATATATGGTTTCTCACCAGTATGAATTCTCTGATGTCGAGTAAGGGCTGACCCACTACTAAAGGACATTCCACATGCTTTACATTCATAAGGTTTCTCACCAGTGTGAATCCTCCTATGTTGAGTAAGGTTTGAACCACTGCCAAAGGCTTTCCCACAATCCTTACATTCATAAGGTTTCTCACCTGTGTGAATTCTGTGGTGCCGAGTAAGGGCTGATTCAAAACTAAAGGACTTTCCACATTCCTTACATTCATAAGGCTTTTCACCACTATGAATTATCTGATGTCGTATAAGGCCTGATCCAAAACTAAACGCTTTCCCACAATCCTTACATTCGTAAGGTTTCTCACCGGTATGAATTCTCTGATGGTGAGTAAGGTTTGAGCCACTACCAAAGGCCTTCCCACATTCATTACATTCATAAGGTTTCTCACCGGTATGAATTCTTTGATGGTAAGCAAGGTTTGCACCACTACCAAAGGCCTTGCCACATTCTTTACATTCATAAGGTTTCTCACCAGTATGAATTCGTTGATGTCGAATAAGGACCGATACAAAACTAAAATCCTTCCCACATTCCTTACATTCAAGGAGTTTCTCATCAGTATGAATTCTCTGATGCTGGGTATTGAAAGTGGGCATGTCTTCAGAAGTAAATATCATTTGACTGAAATGTCCTTCCTGAGATTCCTGTTTTCTCTCAAACTGGCTTTTACATTCCCAATCACCTCTGAAACTTGAACACTCAATGCTGTTTTTTATAAGTCTTTCCATTATCTCCCATCAGGATGATTCTATTCCATAAATATCCTTTTTCAGAAATAATTTCTTGGTCTCAACCTTGAGTCAGTCTGAAAGAAAATATAAAAGCAAACATTCACTTTTTTTGTGTTCTTGGAGAAATGAAATGTTTATAATAGATATGAAAAGACAACTGAAACTGATTTCATAAAAAGTGAGTAGCTTATACAGTTCTCAAATATGACTAGTGAATTTGACAAACAGATAAAGTAAAAAGAATGAGAAGTCATAGGAAGGTGAAAGAGGTATTTAGGAAAACAGACTCAATCAATTGTTCCTAAATAGTGTTTTAGATTTAAAAATGCCCTATAGACATGCAGAGCTTGATAAATATAAATATGTCCAGGCCCCATCCCAATTTTGTTAGAGAATAAATTTAGTGTCATATTTAAAAATGAGGGTAACTATTATTTTCCATTTCTTAGGGTTATCTGGAGCATTAAGTAACTTACATCTGGAAAGAAAAATCTAAGACATATGGTCAAGTAACAAACCTAAATTACATATATTCTGAAGGAGACAGAAGATAAAGTTACTCTGGATATAGTATACTGATGAAAGATTAATGTGCTGAATGAGTCTGAAATGAGTAATGGAGGAGCAAGATTCTTCTGTGCTTAGAATGTGGCTTGTTTATGCCGTTTGATAAAAATCTATTGCCTAGAAATCTATGAGGCTAACCTTGGAAAAACAAGAGGGGACTCAGCAAAGGCTATAGCATAGTAATTGTAAATCTAGACTTAATGTCAGAGAGAAGGGAAGAGAACCTAGAAGGCAATGTGATACT
The DNA here is from genome assembly GCF_030020395.1 of Manis pentadactyla. Taxonomy (NCBI): domain Eukaryota; kingdom Metazoa; phylum Chordata; class Mammalia; order Pholidota; family Manidae; genus Manis; species Manis pentadactyla. The sequence goes on from NC_080033.1 coordinate 15,217,358, forward strand.
ACTGGAGAATTACAAGGAGGCAGGCAGATGAGTATTCTGAATCCCAGCTCTGATGATTATTAACTTATTCTGAAATCACATATAATGTATTTATTTAGTTGTATAAAGTAACTGCATAGTGTTTGAGAGCTATTATTTTGTTAGGCTTATATGTCATTAAAGAGACCAGGAAAAGGAATGGATTTAAGGATACCAATTTAACAGACACCAGTTAAGACCCTGAGCAAATACCTCAAGCCCCAAAAGGTAAAAACATTTCAGCTCCACTCTCTTCCTACAAATTCAGCAAGTTGATTTAGACTAGGTCTAACAATGTCTTGAAATTGTTCTATCTCCATTGTAAATAGAGAATCCAAGCCAAAATTTTTACCTGACCATTAAAGCAGCATTTTATCTAGTTTCTTGCATTCTACTTTTGCACTTAGCAGCCCAAGTGACATTTAGCCTGGAATTGTTCTGCTCAAAATATTTCAATGATTTCTCATTGTCTTTAGGATAAGTATTATACTTCTTAATTTTTATGGGTTCCTCAGTGATCTGCCTCCTGCTTCCATATTCAACCTGATACTTTTCTCCCCTCTATAAGCCATAGCTACAATGGCCTCAGTTATTCAAATGCACTAAGCTGTAACAACCCCTCCACCACCATCAATGATTTCATCTGCCTGAAATTTTCTTCTGTAACCCCTCCCTTACTGTCCCAACACTTGGTCTTGCAAATTTGGCTATTGTTCAGGCCCCCGTTAAATGGCATATCTTAATAAAACTTTTTCTAATTACACAAGTCTTAATTATGCATCCTGTCATTACTTCTCAAAGTACTTTTATTTTTCTTCCTTTCTCTGTGCTTTGTTTTGGTAATGGGAGATTACACATTTGCTTCCTAAAACTGCAAATTTCTTACTTGTTTTAATGTTTGTTTAATGCCTTCCTGCTACAAGGAAAAGATTCAAGAAGACAAGGACAATGTTATTTTAATCAAGTTGAACCCTGGCATATGTAAAAAGATCAAAATACATTTATTGAATGGCTAATAATAACCTGGTTTTAATTTTTATTATCCTTAAAAATAAACTTCTAAAAACAAGATTTCTCTAGGAAGAAGATATACCTTCTCTCAAACAGGACAAGTGGATCACATTCAGTTATTCCTGTCCTAAACCTCACTAAAAAGGATTAAAAAATTTTCTAAAAAGGAACAAACCCATAACGTTAAAGAAGATTAAAGAGGAAACAGCAACAAAACTTTTGAAGCTGGAAAGCATGAAGATAAATGATGAATAAGGAAAACTCCAAAGAGGATGGTTTAGGCTATGGATCCCCAGAAAGGCTTAAAAAAAATGAGGGCACTACATATCTAAGAAAGTCTACTAGTTGGCATGCAAAAAGTTAAATTAGCTTCTCAATGTCTACCTTAACATACAGATAGGCAAATATCATATTTGAGGAATGTTTGTAACATAAGAGGTTAAACAAAGCCCAACAGATCTTAGAAGAGAAACTGCACAGGAAAACACGGACAATTACAGAAGTCACTATTAATATCCTCAGAGGGTCAAGAGAAGATACTTCATATGATAGAAGAATAAGATAACATAAAAGGAGTAAGAGACAATTATTAGAAAATTAAAACAGAATAAAAAAATTATTAGAGGGTTAAAAGATAAACTAATCTGTTTAAAAAGTACAAAAATATATGGAGATGGAAAACAGGAAATAAAACTGGGAGATCATGCAAGGCAGCTCAACATCTAATAGGAGATCATTTTTAAAAGTGTGCTAAGTATCTGCCAAATGTCAGGCAGGGTGTTAGAAGGAATGAAGGGCATGAAAGTTGTCATTTAGAAATCACCAATCTTTAATTGATTCAGGCAAGGTTCCTCAATGGATTCTAAAACCATAAAGTTTTATGGGTTGTTGGGAAAAAGGATATTCACTTGGTCTTATATTATCGCCCCACAGATGATTTACTCATTATAAAGGGAAAAATATACCTTTATACTGCAAAGATTTGTTACTCACGACCTTTAGCCTTAAGTGATAAAATTTGGCATCACCGATACTGCAACAACTTGACATTCATTTACGTGCCTACTGATGAAATGCAATAAAAGACACAACATCATATCATCTATGCAGTATGCTTGTCAAAATAACTGAGCAGAACCTAAGCCTGTTTCCATGAGAAAGACATCAGACAAATGGAGGTGTAAGACATTGTATAAGACAACTGCTCTGGATTCTTGAAAAAATTCAGTGTTGTATAAAATAAAAAATGTAAAGCTGATTTACATTAAAAGAGACTAAAGAGACCTAACACCAAAAAGAATACATGTATCTTGATTGGGTATTAGGTCAACAAATAACTAAAGATACAATAACTAAAAAAAAAAAAAAAAAAAAAGACATTTTAGGGAACCACTGGAGATCTCTGAAGAAGAAATGTTTGAGGTGATATTAGTGAATTGTTGATTATCATAAATTTGATATGTCACTGTTATTGTTGGAAAATGTTACTTATACTTAGGAGATGCACACCAAGTATTATGGGTAAAATGTCAGGATGTCAACTTATTTTTAAATGATTCAGGAAAAAAAATTGTGTGTGAATGTGTGTGTATTTTGAAAGATAAAGCAAATATGGCAAAATATTAATAACTGGTGATTTTAGGTGATGACTATATGGGGTTCACTGGAATATTCTTTCAGCTTTACTGTACATTGGGAAAATTTTCAAAGAAAAAAGAAATTATCAATTGTTTTTAAAAATAGCATTTAAGAAAAATTTCCAGAAACAAAGAACATGCATCTCCATATTTAATGGGCTCATTTGATATCTAGAATAAAGAGTAAAACTGATTCTCACTAAGATATATTTCACAAGCTTCCAGGACACTGGGAACAAAGAAAAGGCCTTAAAGGGCTCCAAAGAGTAAAAACAGAACAAACAAAAGTCCAGGAATGAAAATGGCTTTGGAGTTCTAAAGAATATTCAAAGCCAGAAGTTATAACTTCAAAATTCGGAGGGAAAATACTTTCAAGCCTTGCCAAAGAATCAACATACTGGTGAAAAAGTCCTTTTCCAGTATAGCAGAATTCACAAATTTAACACATGTATCCCTTCTTACATGCCACGTATATAAAAAATCAATTTTGATATTTGGAGTTTTCTTGGAGTAAACAAAGAAATGGGAAGGCATGGAATCAAATAAAAACAGAGAAGAGCACAGAATTTTTTTAAAAGGCAAATTTAAAAATAGTTGTATAAGTACAGCTGGCAGGGAAGAACAAAGGATTGTAGAAGGGCTACCTTTAAATACAGTAAACTGACAGATTCAGTTGTTGACAAAACAAACATTTATTTTCTGGCAGACTATGAGGATGAATTAGGGAAGACATATGGACCATCAGGTGTCACCCTCCCTTATTTAAAAAAGGTAGTATTAATTACATAGAAAACAAGGTTGTACAATGACATAAACATGATTCATAGCTTAGTTACAAATAAAATCCATTATAAAGAATAAATAAATAAGCCACAGCTTAGGAAAATATACTTAAATATTTATTTGTTAAAGAACTAGCACCCAAAATATAAAGATCTTTTTAAAATCACTAACAAAAAAACTAAATGATCCCAGAGAAAAGAAACCATTAAACAAGCGGGAAGATAGCTGTTGTATAATAAAGAATATGTCTACTCTTTATCCCAGGTTCCTAGAACAGAGTTTCCAAAACCCTTGAATTTCCCAAGGGGTAGAAATGTCACTGTTATTGGATCACACGTTGTTTATACTGAGGTGACTCATGGTGTGCCTGTAGGTAGCTTCAGGATTAAGGTTGATCACCACAAAGATTGAGTGAGCCCTATCTGTGGGAGAGGAGGAGTGGAGGTGGAGATGGAGTTCAATCATGTGGCCAATGATTAAACATTCATGTTCACATAATGAAACCCAATAAAAACTCTGGACACTAAAGCTAAGTGGGGCTACCTGGTTGGTTCCTGGTTGAACACACTGAGGTGCCAGAAAGTAACACACCCTGATTTCACAGGGTGGAACAGAAGCTGTGTTTGGGTTCCTTCCAGACTTTGCTTATGTGTCTCTTCATTGAACTATTCCTGACTTGCATCCTTTTGTTTATAATAAAACTTTGAGAGTATAGTGCTTTCCTGATTTCTATGTCATTATAGAAAACTATTAAGTCTGGTAGAGAGGGAAGTCACAATGACCGCTGCCAATAATCAGGTTTGTAGGCAGTTGGTCTGAAATAGGGGCAGATAAACTTAGTGAACTAAAACCTGTGAAGTCTTAACACTAACTCTGGGTGGTTAGTGCCAGAATTGAACTGCAGTACACCAGCTGGGGTTGAAAGGAAATAACACCCCATATGCATGGATTAGAAGACTTAGTAGTGTTAAGATGGCAATACTTCCCAAAGAAATCTACAGATTCAATGCAATCTCTATCAAAATTTCAATGGCCATTCAGAGAAACAGAAAACCAGTCCTCAAATTTGTATGGAATGGGCCCTGAATAGTCAAAACATTGAAAAACAAAGTAGGAAGACTCACCCCTAATTTCAAAACTTAGTCAAAAAGCTACAGTAATCAAAACAGTGTGATGCTGGCATACAAACAAATATATTGACTAATGAAATAAATAGAACTGGGAATTGAGAAATAAACCCAAACATCTATGGCCAATTGATTTTTGACAAGGAAAACTCCATTCACTTGGGAAATAAAAGTCTCTTCAACAAATGCTGTTGGGACAACTGCATAAATACATGCAAAAGAATGAAGTTTGGCACTTTATATTAAAAAATTAACTTAAAAATGGAACAATAATATAAATATAAAAGCTAAACCATACAGCTCCTTCAAGAATACATAGGGTTGTTGCAAATCTACATGACCTTGGAATTGGCAGTAGATTCTTGGATTTGACACCAAAAGCTCAAGCAATGAAAGAAAAAAAATACATAAATTTTAATCAAAGTAAAAAATTTTGTGACTCAAATGTTTTTATGGGGTGAAAAAAAGTTGTGAAACCAGAGAGCTGACTAATGCATAACATTGTGATACAGGCTGAACACCACTGAACTACAGTAAATACCACTGGATTGTCCATCTTAACATGGTTAAGTATATTATGTGAATTTCACCTAAATTTTCTAAAAAATTGAAAAAGAAAAGCAGTCAAAAGGAAACTCAAGTGAAAAGATGTTCACCTTCATTAGTAATCAAGATATTGGAAATTAACATCATACTGAGATATCTATATATACATCAGATAGACAGTGGGACAATTCCAAATACTGGCAAAGATGTGGGGCAATAGGCAAATATGCACTATTGGAGGTAGGAACTGACACAACCACTTTGAGAGTTGGGTGTTATCTAGGACAATATGCATATTCCCTATGACTCAGCAATTTCACAACTAGGAAAAACATATACTAGAATGTTCATATTAACAGTTTTTATTAAGAGCAAAAAGCTGGAAATTCCAATATTCACAAAATATATATTAGATAAAGTAAACCATGATATATCACCCAGTCTACTAGCATACAGCAATGAAAATAAGACACGTTTATTTCATATGAATTAATTTAAAAAATAGTATTAAACAAAGATTAAAGAGACACATATAACATGATTTAATTTACACAAAGTTTAAAAGCAGACAAAATTATAAAACATTCTTTAGGGAGTCAAAGTTGATAAAATAAAATTTTATTTTTTATTTTATTCATTTCTTGTTACTTATTTACAATTATTAATTATTTGATTATTATTATAATAGCATTTTACAAAAGTCTGGACACCCCAATATCCACAAAAATTGTGGATACACATTGAGGATACATACTATTTAATGGTTACAACTCAGTGGGGAATGAAAAAGATAAACTTTGTTTGGAGAGGTAGAGGAGGGCTTTGAGGTAATAACAGATTTTTAAAACTGCATCGTGGCTATATGGGTATTATCATATAACCTGGAATATATTTCATAGATGCCTGAATATACAAAATGTTTTTCTTAAAGATTAAAATTTAAAAAAAGAAACAGAGAGAACATCACTCAATTTATCTGATGAAACTAGTTAACCATGATACCATGTAAGAAAATGACTACATGAGAGAGAATATTAGGCTAACTGATGAACATAGTTGAAAACAAAATTCTAGCAATCAGTAAGTAATAAAATTCTAGAATACAAAATTAAAAAAACATTATGACTAAGTGATTTTACTCAAGACATACAAGATTATTTCAACAGTAAAAAAAATCTATTAATGTAATTAACTACACTAACAGATTTAAGAGAAAAAACACAATTATCTCCAATGGACAGAGAGAATTTTATAAAATTCAACATCTAATTATTAAAAAGAAAACAGCTTTTAACAATTTGTGAATAGAAGGAAATTTCCTTATACTTATGAATGGTACTTACAAAACACAGGAAAGAACATACCAAATGATGAAAACACTTAAGTGCATGCCCTTACAAGTTGTAGCAAGTAAAATAACTAAGCACTGAAAAGGAAAAAAACAAGACTGATGTTTACAGATTTTAGGATTGCCTACAAGGAAAATATCCAAAAGATTATCTAACAGATTATTAGACTTAATAAGAAATTTCACAGAACTCTCAGAAATAAATGAGAAAACAAAGGCCACTGCATCTCCATATACCAACAAAATAAGAAAAATGCATTATTTTTAAATAGATTCAAAGCAAAGTATACTTAGAAATGTATACTATGCAGATAGAATTATAAAGTGAACTGAGACATTAACACCTAAATAAATGAAAATGCCATTTCTTATTAAAAGGAGTCATTAATTTTGTAAAGATATCAATTCTCCCTAGAGTGATCATTATATTTAATGCAATTTGCAATTATAACCAAGGTCACAAGATTTTCATGGGCCTTGATGATTCTCTAATTTATATAGAGGACTAAGGGATCAATACATTCCTTAAAAATAAGCTGGAGGGGGGGCGGAGCCAAGATGGCAGCGTGAGTAGAGCAGCGGAAATCTCCTCCCAAAACCACATATATCTATGAAAATATAACAAATACAACTCTTCCTAGAATAAAGACCAGAGGACACAGGACAACATCCAGACCACATCCACACCTGCGAGAACCCAGCTCCTCGCAAAGGGGGTAAGATACAAGGCCCGGCCAGCAGGACCCGAGCGCCCCTCCCCCCGGCTCCTGGTGGGAGGAGAGGGGATGGAGTGGGAGGGAGAGGGAGCCCAGGACTGCTGAACACCCAGCCCCAGCCATCCGGACCAGAGCTCAGACACAGTGCATGCGCGGGGCCCTGGATACTAGGGAAATAGGGCAGCAGGACCGGAGAGCGGGTACTGGAGGCCTGGCGCCAGAGGACATAAGAAAAGCGAGCGGCCATTTTTGTTGTTGTTTCATTGAGGTGAGTGCTTTTTGTTAAGTCTTAAAGGGACAGGGACCCCAATACTAGGGAAACAGGGCAGCAAGAGAGGCGAGCGGGTATTGGAGGCCGGCACCAGAGAACAAAAGAAAAGCGAGCGGCTATTTTTCTCTTTTTTTGTTGTTGTTTTGTTTTGGCGAGCACTTTTTGGAAGTCTTAAAGGGATAGGGACCCCAATACTAGGGAAACAGGGCAGCAAGACCAGTGAGTGGGTGCCTGAGGCTGGCACCGGAGAATAAAAAAAAACGAGCAGCCATTTTTAATTTTTTAAATTTTATTTAATTTTATTTTTTTTTTGTGGTGGTTGTTTTGTTTTCGCAGGTGCTTTTTGGAAGTCTTAAAGGGGTAGGGCGGGACACTTAGTCCAGAGGTAGGGAATCCGGGGATCTCTGGGCACTCTAATCCCCTGGGCTGCAGGGAGCACGGAGGCCCCTTATGGAGATAAATAGCCTCCCGGCCACTCCCCCTCCAACGCGGCTCCACCACTTTGGAGTAGCTGCCGGAGCCAGGCCATGACCACAGCAACAGTGGAGATGAACTCCATAGCAGCCGGGCAGGAAGCAGAAGCCCTGTCTGCGCACAGCTACCCAGCACAAGCCACTAGAGGCCGCTGTTCTCCCAGGAGAGGAGGGCCACAAACCAACCAGAAGGGAAGTTCTTCCAGCCGTCACTCGTCCCAGCTCTGCAAACTATTCCTATCACCATGAAAAGACAAAATTACAGGCAAACCAAGATCACAGAGACACCAGAGAAGGAGACAGACCTAACCAGTCTTCCTGAAAAAGAATTCAAAATAAAAATCAGAAACATGCTGACAGAGATGCAGAGAAATACGCAAAAGAAATGGGATAAAGTCCGGAGGGAGATCACAGATGCCAGAAAGGAGATTACAGAAATGAAACAAACTCTGGAAGGATTTATAAGCAGAATGGATAAGATGCAAGAGGCCATTGATGGAATTGAAACCAGAGAACAGGAACGCATAGAAGCTGACATAGAGAGAGATAAAAGGATCTCCAGGAATGAAACAATATGAAGAGAACTGTGTGACCAATCCAAAAGGAACAATATTCATATTATAGGGGTACCAGAAGAAGAAGAGAGAGGAAAAGGGATGGAAAGTATCTTTGAAGAAATAATTGCTGAAAACTTCCCCAAACTGGGGGAGGAAATAATCTAACAGACCATGGAAATACACAGAACCCCCAACAGAAAGGATCCAAGGAGGACAACACCAAGACACATAATAATTAAAATGGCAAAGATCAAGGACAAGGAAAGAGTTTTAAAGGCAGCTAGAGAGAAAAAGGTCACCTATAAAGGAAAACCCATCAGGCTAACATCAGACTTCTTGACAGAAACCCTACAGGCCAGAAGAGAATGGCATGATAAATTTAATGCAATGAAACAGAAGGGCCTTGAACCAAGGATACTGTATCCAGCACGACTATCATTTAAATATGATGGTGGGATTAAACAATTCCCAGACAAGTAAAAGCTGAGGGAATTTGCTTCCCACAAACCACCTCTACAGGACATCTTACAGGGACTGCTCTAGAAGGGAGCACTCCTAGAAAGAGCACAGAACAAAACACCCAACATATGAAGAATGGAGGAGGAGGAATAAGAAGGGAGAGAAGAAAAGAATCTCAAGACAGTGTATATAACAGCTCAATAAGTGAGCTAAGTTAGGCAGTAAGATACTAAAGAGGCTAACCTTGAACAAATGACCAGGTGAGAATACGTCTCCTGTAATGTCTTCCTAATACCTTTTACTGACAAAACCTCACATTGTGCTGGCAAAGGAAAAATATTTAAATAGTTCATATTTAAGTATTGCCATCTTTCACAGAGTAGGCAGTGAAGGGTGAATTTGGAGCTTAGAGGCAATAAATTGATAACTAGCAAAAAGTTTTCTAAGAAGAGTTTTAAAGCTAATTAGAACTTGTATATGATGAGATAGAGACATGATCCTGTTTTTATGGATGTTTGGTTATTATAGCACCTTTTCTTGAAGAGTCTTTTCTTCACTGTTGTAGTACCAAGATTGTCAGGTCATAAGTTTCTGTGTGTGTGAGTATATACCTGGGTCTGTCTTCTATGCCATAGTTCTGTTTTTTTTAAATACCTGTGCTAATGTCACAGTCAACTAATGATGAATGTTTTATAATAAGTCTCATATAAGTCCCCCCAGCTTATTTTTTTTTGTGGGTAGTATTTATTTTTATTTTGGTATCATTAATCTACAATTACATGAGGAACATTATGTGTACTAGGCTCCCCCCATCCCCAAGTCCCCACCACAAACTCCATTACAGTCTCTGTCCATCAGCTTGTCTTCTCTGTGTTGCACAGCCCTCCCCGTGCCCCCCCACATTATACATGCTAATCATAATGCCCCCTTTTTTTCTCCCCCACCCCCCTTATCCCTCTCTTCCCACCCATCCTCCCCAGTCCCTTTACCTTTGGTAACTGTTAGTCCATTCTTGGGTTCTGTGATTCTGCTGCTGTTTTGTTCCTTCAGTTTTTTCTTTGTTCTTATACTCCACATATGAGTGAAATCATTTGATACTTGTCTTTCTCTGGCTTATTCCACTGAACATAATACCCTCTAGCTCCATCCATGTTGTTGCAAATGGTAGGATTTGTTTTCTTATGACTGAATAAAATTCTATTGTGTGTATGTACCACATCTTCTTTATCCATTCATTTACTGATGGACACTTAGGTTGGTTCCATTTCTTGGCTATTGTAAATAGTCCTCCAGCTTTTGTTTTTTTTTGAGAGGGCATCTCTCATATTTATTGATCAAATGGTTGTTAATTCCTTTGTATAAAAGAAGAATGAACTTGTACTTTGGGGTCTCCGCCTGCAAGTGTGAGGCCCCAGCATGCTGGCTACCCAATAACCGCTCTTGTTTTTGCATCCACGTGTCTCCTGGTTATTTGGAGGTCTATTGCACGGACCCAACAACAGTTTCAAAATATCTCCCCACAAATTATCTATTACTTACAAAGAGACAACTATTACCTTTACAACGAAGAAACATAGTAGATATTACCTACAACATCTGACACTAAATGAGATGGTGTATTTTTTTAAGCTACATTTATGTATAACAGTAACAATATTATACACAGCAGTAATAGTAGTATAAATTCATTCAGGTACTTGGACTTGATTCCAATGTGTGCAAACATGGGGAGGGAGGTCTTCCCACACATACTTACACCAAGCAATTCTCAAACACCAGCAGGGTGTTGGAGAACTCAACTCAATTCTGATGCCATCTGCCCAGAGACAGCACCAGATTCCCCAAGTTGAGGGCTCCATCTTACAAGACTGCCCTCTACCCCCCACTTCAGATGCCAGTCACAAGCCCCAGGCAGTTCCCTGTGCTTCTGACCTATCAGCTACAGATTGGAGGTTCCCACAGGCTCCCCCTTAGGTTTGATTTATTTGCTAGAGTGGCTCACAGAACTCAGGAAAACATATTTGCCAACTTAATAAAGTGTATCATAAACGATAAAAGTTAACAGCCAGGTGAAGAGAGACACAGGGCAAGGTCCCAAATACAGGAGCTTTTGTCCTCATGGAGCTTGGTGCCTGGCTTGGTGGTATGTGGAGGTGTTTTGGGTCCCAGAGCATAGAAGCTCTCCCCAACCAAGAAGCAGGATCCAAATGAGCAGAGAGGGCCACGCAGAGCGAGTGGAGAGAGTGAGTTTTTCTTACGGGTTTTGTGAGGTCTTTATTGCACAGCCATAACTGACTAAATTACTGATCATTAGCTGATTCAATCTCCAGCCCCTGCCCCTGAGTGGGGGTCCAAAAGTCTCTCATTAACATGACAAAATACCCATTGCACCTTAAGACTCTGCAGTGTTTTCAGGAACTGTGGATGAAGACCAAATATACATACATGGGAAATAAATACTTGGTCATCAGAATGACCAAGTATGTATTTCTCACAACTCATTATATCACTCTGCCTTAACCAATTATCAAAGTCAACATCATTTATCTCCTGATACGATGCACTGAGAAGGATACAGTCACTTCTCTGGTGTTCCTGTCACAAAATTCATAAAATCTGAATCTAAGTATAAGAAACCATAAGACAAACCTTAATCAAAAGACATTCTACAAAGCAACGGGCATATCTTCTTCACAGTTAAGGTTATGAAACACAAAGAGCAATCAACTCTTCCAGATTAAAGAAGGCTAAAAAGAGACATAACTAAATTAGATGTGTGATCCTAGATTGTATTCAGGATACTGTGTGGGGAAGAGAGGGTGAGAACAGGGTGACCTGCTGTGGGTAAAACTGCAATTATTTCCAGAATCTCTTGCCTAGCCTTGGTGCATCTCTATATCAATAGGTGTTTCCTAGGAGTGGAGAGAAGTAGTCCATCTCCATATCAATAGGTCGGCATATCTGAACCTGAGAGGTTGGGTGGGGTCCCTTTGCAGTCCTGAGACACAGGCCAGCAGAAGTGGACTGCTTGTAAGCAATACATGGGCTTCTCCCACTTTATTTCTCCCTTTGACTGATTTCAGTTTCAAAGGTATTTTGCCCTGGGCTGGTAAAGCATTTTCCCCTCAGAGATACATCTGGAGGTAGTCAGCAGGACCTGAACCTGAAATATGTCTTCATAGGTGTGACTCTTGGGTGGGCTGCCCCTAGAAATGGTGGGGAGATACCTGGAACCGCCAAGCCCATGGATACTGGGGAGGTTCCAATGGCTGCAGCGGTAGAGGGTGTGTAGCTTCACCCGGGAGCCTGTCTGTGGGGCTTCCAACTGGTGAGACCCTAGTGGGGACTTGGTCTAGGGTAAAGCACCTCCAGGAAGGGTAGGGCCTTCCTCAGAATTGAGGAGGGCTGGAGACACCGGAAGCTGTGGAATTAGTCCTCTGTGAGACAGAACACTGCTTAGGGGCCCTAGGTGTCTGGGTAGCAGCTAGGATTGTGGTATGTCTGTTTCTCGAGATAGTAGAAAGGGTTATGGAGGAGACAGACACACTTTGGAGTGGCTTGGAGGAGCTGGGTGATGACCTATGGGATACCCTTAAGAAAGAGAGTTATTGAGGAGACAGGTCATGCTCCTGGAAGATAATTTACCAGTGAGGAAGGAGGCAGCAGGAGAATCTGTGTTGCAGGAGGCTGTTGGGGAAGGGGAGGAAAGAGCAATGCCTTCAGCCCCGAAGATGGTAGAGATGTCGGGATAGGATGTAGGGGTGGGGCTGAGGGCCAATCTGTTTCTAAGGCCACCACACAAGGCGCTAGCCTCTTCCATATTAAAGGCCTGCCATCTTGTAATTAAGAAAATAAAAACACAACTGAAGGCTCCTCAGGGGGAGGAGCTGCCCCTTCCCCAGGTTGTGGAGCACTCCATGCTCTTCCCATACACCCAGGATGAACTGGTAGACATGAGAATCTGGTATTGGCAGAAGCCATCGAAACCTCTGCCTATATGGCTTTTGCGTCTCTGGGATATAAGGGTGGAAAACGTTGTCAGATTCTGAAATGGGTAGACTAGCTTCCTGACAACTCACCCTTCCCTCCAGCAGTGGTTGCAAAGTGCCTGTCACACCTCAGGGAATCAGGCGCTTTTGGATTGGCTGACAGCAGCCATCAAGGCAGTTTGGCCTAATCAACATGATTTACCATACTTACCCACTAGCTGGAAAACACATGCAGAGCTCCAGCAGGTGTTACAGGGGCTGGGCATAAAAAACATCATCATCTATAATATGGACACCCAGGACCCCAATGAAGAGTTGTTCACTGTAGGAATGAGAAATCTGGTGCTCCATACAGCTCCCCAGCAATCCTTGGATCCCTAGTGACTATTCTTGTCCCCCACATAGGGCAACCCATAAGTGAGGCTACTTGTACTTTGGCAGATCTAGAGGAGGTTGAAACAATAAGAGCACGGCAGGAAGTACGGGCTATGACTGAAAGTAGAGGTGCAAAGGGCTCCTTGATGGTCTCGAGGACCCAGATGTGCGTTGACTTGATAAAGATCAGGTTAGTGAAAGAAAAACTTGATGGGCAGCCCAACAGGATCATGTTAATGTTAGAACTGTGGCACCAATTAAAGCCAGAGCAGCAGTTTGAGCTGCTGAGGTCCAGGACACAAAAGCTGGAGGCAAAGCCCCATGTCCAGCCTGTGTCCCTGCAAGACTTCCTCAGGGACAGTACTCAGGATCCGCCTGGGCTCTCATCCCCACAGGAGGATGACTGGGTGTCACATTTGAGTCAGAAGAGGTGTCAAGGCCCCCACCTTGAGGAACATGGTAGGGACTGGCAGCCACTTGTAGGGACTGGCAGCAATTCATTGGCTCCCCGTGAATGTACAGTGTGTCCTGGCACTGGTGGACACAGGAGCTGAATGTTCTCTGATTCATGGCAACCCTGAGCATTTTCCTGGTACCCCTGCTGTGAGAGATGGCTGTGGGGGTAGGGCAATTAGAGTGAAGAAAGCCCAAATCCCATTAGGGATAGGGTGTTTACCCCAAAGGAGTATACTGTGTACATTTCTCCCATCCCTGAATATATTTTGGGGGTAGATACCCTGCAGGGACTGTGGTTACAGACCACTGCAGGTGAGTGCTGACTGAGGGTATGTGTGGTAAAGGCAGTTCTGAGGGGACATGCTCAGCACCTGCCTGTAGCTCTGCCTGTACCTCAGCAGGTGACAAATACTAAGCAGTATACAGTGCCTGGGGCAGGGGGCACAAGGAAATTGGAGAAACTCTACAGGAGTTGGAGAAGGTAGGCATCATAAAGCCCACTCAGAATCCTTTTACTTCCCCTGGTGTGGCCAGTGAAAAAGCCAGATAGCTCTTTGCACATGACCGTGGATTACAGGGAATTGAATAAAGTCACACTCCCTCTGCATGTTGCTGTCCCCTCTACAGCAGTCCTTATAGATACCCTCCGTCATGAACTAGGGACATATCATTACATTGTGGACCTTGCTAATGCTTTCTTCTCTATTGACAGCACAGGAAAGTCAGGAAGAGTTTCCTTCATGTGGGAAGGGCAGCGGTAGGGGTTCAATGTCCTTCCACAGGGATACCTCCACAGTCCTAGCATTGTCATGGACTTGTGGCCCAGGACTTGGCTACATGAAAGAAACTGCAAATGATGAAGCTGTATCATACATTGATGATATCGTGCTCACATCTGATTCTCTTTCAGATTTAGAAGGGGCAGTTCCTAGACTGCTGCAATATCTACAGGAGAAAGGATGGGCTGTGAACAACAGCAAGGTTCAGGGACCTGGTTTGTAAAGTTCTTGGGGGTTGTCTGGTCAGATAAAACTAGTTATCCCATTAAAACCACAATGAGATATCACCTCACACCAGTTAGGATGGCCAACATCCAAAAGACAACAACAAATGCTGGCAAGGATGTGGAGAAACCCTCCTACACTGCTGGTGGGAATGTAAACTAGTTCAACCATTGTGGAAAGCAGTATGGAGGTTGCTCAAAAAACTCAAAATAGAAATACCATTTGACCCAGGAATTCTTAGGAATTTACCCTAAGAATGCAGTAGCCCAGTTTGAAAAAGACATATGCACTCCTATGTTTATCACAGCACTATTTACAATAGCCAAGAAATGGAAGCAACCTAAGTGTCCATCAGTAGATGAATGGATAAAGAAGACGTGGTACATATACACAATGGAATATTATTCAGCCAAAAGAAGAAAACAAATCCTACCATTTGCAACAACATGGATGGAGCTAGAGGGTATTATGCTCAGTGAAATAAGCCAGGCGGAGAAAGACAAGTATCAAATGATTTCACTCATCTGTGGAGTATAACAAAGAAAAAACTGAAAGAACAAAACAGCAGCAGATTCACAGAAACCAAGAATGGACTAAAGTTACCAAAGGGAAAGGGACTGGGGAGGATGGGTGGGGAGGGAGGGATAAGGGGGAAAACGGGGCATTACAATTAGCACACATAATGTAGCGGGCGTGGGTGGGGGACACGGGAAAGGCAGTATATACAGAGAAGACAAGTGATGATTCTACAGCATCTTACTACGCTGATGGACAGTGCCTATAATGGGGTATGTGGGGGGGGGACTTGATAATAGGGGAGTCTAGTAACCATAATGTTGTTAAAGTAATTGTACATTAACGATATCAAAATAAAAATAATAAAAAAATAAAAATAAACTAGTTATCCCAGAAGCAGTCATAGACAAGGTCCAGGCTTTCCTTACCTCTACCGCTGTGACAGTATTACAAGAGTTTTGGGGTCTTTTGAGCTACTGGAGAGTGTTTATCCTGCAGATGGCAAAAATTCTGAAGCCCTTATACTGGTTGGCATGAAAGGGCTTCAGGTGGGACTGGGATGAAACATGTGCAACTGCTTTGATTGCTGGTAAGCAAGCAGTAAAGGCCACAGAGTCCTTGAGTGCAATGGACTCATCAAAGCCCTGGGAGCTAGATGTTTATGTAACTGAAGATGGTTATGGATGGGTCCTCTAGCAGCAGCTTGAAAGAACACACCAACCTATTGGATTCTGGTCACAACTATGGAAAGGAGTAGAGATCTGGTACATGTTGATAGAGAAGCAACTGGCTGCTGTGTACCATGCCTTCCTGGCTACAGAGCCCATCAACAGAACAGCTCCAACCAATGTAATAACCACCTATCCCATTGCAGGGTGGGTGCGAGACTGGACCCAAAGGCCACAGAGTGGCGTGGCACAGACACCTACACTGGCTAAATGGGGTGCATACTTACAGCGGTGTAGTGGCCTCTCAAATAGGCCCATAATTGGAGAACTTCAGCACTTATTGGGGCCAGTGATATATTCCAGTGGAAAGCAGGAAGAACTTGCTTTTCAGCCACTGGTAACCGAGAGTCCTTATCAGGAGGGAAAAGCCCCTATACCTGAAGATCCTTGGTATACAGATGGCTCCAGTCATGGGCAGCCCCTCAAGTGGAGGGCTGTAGCTTTCCATTCTAAGACTGAGACAATATGGATGGAGGATGGAGAAGGGAAGAGCAGTCAATGGGCTGAGTTGTGGGCATATGGCTCATGATCACCCAGTAGCCCTCCCCTATAGTTGTTTCACTGACAACTATCTATCGGGGATTGACTCTGTGGCTACCAACACAGTACCATGCCAACTGGATGGTTGGTCGCCAGCCCATTTGGAGGCAAGACTTCTGGCAAGACCTATGGGCCTCTGGTCAGACCAAGACAGTTACTGTACATCATGTGACTGGCCATTTGCCTTTGGCATCCCCAGGTAATGATGAAGCAGACACATTGGCCCAGTTACGTTAGCTAAAAGGAAACCCTGCCTCTGATGTAGCCCAGTGGTTACATCAACATCTGTTGCATGGGGAACAAAAGACAATGTGGGCTGTAGCCCATCGGTGGGGCTTGCCATTGACCTTTGAAGAAGTCAGCAGAGCCCGGAAGGAGTGCCTTGTGTGCTCCAAGAGAGACTTACACCAAATTCCACAGCAAACATGGGACAATAGTAAAGGGGCCAATATCCCTTATCAGGTGGCAAAAAGACTATATTGTGCCTCTGCCCATATCAGAAGGATATCGGTATGCCATGATTTGTGTGGACACAGCTATTGGACTGCTGGTTGATTTTCCTGCATGTCGTACAGATCAACAAATGACCAAAAGGGGCCTAGACCATCTCTTTGCAGCCTACAGCCAGCTGCAGGTGATTAAGAGCGATCACAACACCCACTTTACTGGATATACGTTACAAGAATGGGTGCAGCAATTAGGAATAAAGTGGAAGTTCATGTATACCATATAACCTTACCAGGGCAGGCATGATAGAGAGGTACAATGGTTTGTTGGAATCTGGCCTGAAGTCGGACACCAATAGTCTACGGGGCTGGTCAGTTCACTTATGGACAGTGCTACGGCGTTTGAATGAGAAGCCCCGAAAAGGAGCCTTGAGCCCTGTGGACATGCTAACACCCATTGCTGCCTCTCCTATACAACTGTATGTGCAAACCAAAGAGGAGTTATTGCACCCAGGATACGGCCAGCAGAGCATCATCCTGCTGCCAGCCCCAACTGCATTAAACCATGGAGACACTGTTGAGTGGATGTGGCCCTGAATATTTTGACACATGGGCCAGCAATGGCTGGCCCTTCTGGCACTTTGGGGAAAAGGCCTGGAAGCTGGCCTCCTGTGTGTTCCTAGAGGAATAGCAGAATGGCCTCCGAAGATCACAGTAGTGTACCCCAAATATCCAGGAGGTAAGAGCATCTTATGGGGAAGTTTCATTTTATCTTTATGGCCAGTTCATGTACCTCCCATAGCCCTATATATTGACCCATCTGTAACTCCCACAGGGAGGGGGGTGAAAATCTGGTATACTAGACCAGGATGAGATCCCTCCTGCCACTGTCTTATCACAGGACCACTCTCTTGCATGCTTCATACCTGATGGATAAGATTCGCCTATCCTGGTGTCATTAAAACATGTATTTTATTGCCCTTAAGGTTAACTACATCCCTGTGGACTGGACCCACCCTCTGGCTATAGCTGCCGCATGATGATTGCTCTGAACTGCCTACCTGTTCAGCTACTGACCACCTGTGGAATAGGTGAGCCATGGACTAAATCTGCATAGAGCTTTAAACTTAGCTGAATTCTCCAGCTTGAGGATTATCATGATTTTATTTGCTTTGTTATATGTTACTAGTCTGGTTACAGTGCTCCAATTTTCTCACACAGGGGCCACTACAGAAGATGGGGAGCAAGTAGATTGTGAGGCAAGATTTCTGGAGGGGTGGGCTGTAGATAAAACTGCAATATTTCCAGAATATCTGTCCTGGCCTTAGTGCACCTCCATATCAATAGATGTTTCCAAAGGGTGGAGAGTAGTACATCTCAATTTCAAAAGGTAATTACAAGGGGAAGCAAGGGCATATGTGGACCGGAGAGGATTGGGTGGGGTCCCTTTTTGCAGCTGGGTCATGAGTGACATGGGCGAGCAGAAGTGAACTGCTTGTAAGCAATAAATGGGTTTCTCCCACTTTATTTCTCCCTTTGACTGATTTCGGTTTCAAAGGTATTTTGCCCAGGGCTGGGAAAATATTTTCCCCCCAGAGTTACAATTGCTGTAAGGAACATTACTGGGAGAGGGAAATTTTTTTAAAAAGGACCAATAGATAACATTATTGCATAATTATTAACATTTCTTAATTTAATAACTACATAGTGATTATGTAAGGGAATAGTCTTGTTCTTAGGAAATATAACAAACTGAAGTGTTTAGGGGTAAAAGGGAAGATGTCTACAACTTATTCTTGAATCGTTCAGATAAAATATGTGTATTGTCTGTGTGTGTGCATAGAGAGAGAGAACAGTTTCAAGGGCACACAGGAATTGATAATGTAAATAGGGTAAAATGCAAATAATTGGTGTATCTGAGTAAAGAGTACACAAGAGTACTTTGTACTGTTCTTGTAACTTTCCTGAAAGTTTGAAATTTCATCAAATTTAAAAGTTACCCAAAACAAGACATATTCCTAAATAATTCTCATGTTAAGTATGAAACTAAATGAAGTAAAATGCAGAGCAATCTACATAAAAAAATCACTGGACACAAGAAAAGTAATCCAAAAAAGAAAAATTAATAACATTCAACTCCTGTAAAAAATAAAACTAAGTTGAATCCCATACGACAACAAAAAGATCTGGAAAAAAGCAGGAAATAATGAAGATAAAACTATATAAAATGTGGAAGATTCACAAAATTAAAAGCTCACTTTTGCAAATGAAGACTGAGTAAACATGTGTATACTATATACTTTAGGTTTTCTCCCAAAACACCCTAAAATGACTGGACAATATTTTCATATTAATCACTGGCAAGGGCACAGACATGTTGACTGTCTTTCTCAAAATCATCCCTCCCCTACTTCCTTGGTAAAATAATTTTTTTTTCATAGCTACAATACTCAGAAAATAAATGATGATTTGCCTAAGCCAGTGGTTCTCAACTCTAATTACAATGACAGTTGGGTCGCTTTTTAAGAAAATGAATTAAAAAAATTTTTTAATTAGGAAAAATTAAAAGCTTGAATCCCATCTGCAGACCAATTAAATCTTAATGTTTTCCTTTTTACCTTTTTTGAGTTTAAGTCATTAATTCTCAACTGTGGCAGAAAACTAGAATTATCTGGTGATAAAATGATGATGCTCAAGTCATATCCCAGATGAATTACATCAGAACCACTGGAGGTGGGTCCCTGCCATCAGTAGCCAAGATTAAATGAAATAATTCTCTGTCCTATTTGTTGCAAGTGTTTTTTTGCACCTGTGCAGCCATAAGTAACCAAATTGGCAGTGGAAAATCATCAGATCAAAAACATCTCTATCAGAGACAGCTGTGTATATACTATGACGTGAACAAGTCACTGTGAAGTTTAACATGCAAATATTTACTAAAGTTTAAATTATTACTCTGTTGTTCCCTTCTCACTTTTAGTATAATACCTAAGAGGCCTAAACAGAGATGTTCACGGAGCATTGTTTGCCATAGTGATAACTGTATCAAATCCAAATGCTTAAAAACCAGAAAATGATAAAACAGACCACAGTATTCCAAAATACAATCTTACATGAAGCAATTAAAGTGCGGCAGCTTTATATACTTATGTGAACAATTCTCCATACAGAATGTAAAAGCAAGTTTCAGAATGGTAACAATAACTACCAAGTGACTACTGACAAGACACTAAGTGAACACTATGTAAGAAAATTGAAAATCACAGTCCTGGCTCTCAAGGATTTACAGTGCAACCAGGGAACAAAATTTACCTTTAAGACCATCTGAGGAACAAAGCTGGAGGCATCATGCTCCCTGGTTTCAAAGCATTATTACAAATCTATAGTGATCAAAACATTAGGATACTGGCATAAAAACAGACACACAGCTCGGTGGAACAGAATGGAGAGTTCAGAAATAAACCTACACACTATAGTCAATCAATTTATAACAAAGGAGCCATGAATATACAAAAGGGAATATACAAAAAGGAATATACAGAAGGGTGGTTCCTTTTGAAACCACCAAAAGACCTGTCATTAATATACACAGTCTCTTTTAAAAATGGTGCTAGGAAAACTGGACAGCCACACGTAAAGATTGAGACCAGACTACTATTTTCCACCATTCACAAACATTAACTAAAAATGGAATAAAATGAAATCATAAAACTCCTAGAAGAAAACATGGGGTGTAAGCTACTTGATAATCAGTCTTGGCGATGATTTTTTAGATACAAATTCAAAAGAATAGGTTGCAAAAGCGAAAACAAACAAGTGGGACTATATCAAATAAAAAGCTTCTGCATGGCAAAGGAAATCATCAACAAAATGAAAAGACAACTACTGAATTGAAGAAAATATTTGCAAATCATATGATAATGTGTTAATATCCAAAATATATAAATACAGTAAAACAACAACTCAATAGCAAAACAACAAACAATCTGATTAAAAACTAGGTAGAGGATTTGAATAGACTTTTCTCCAAAGAAGACATAAAGATGGCCAACAGGTACATGAAATGATGTTTAACACCACTAATCATCAGGGAAATGCAAATAAATCAAAACCACAATGAGATTATCACATCACAACTGTGAGAATAGCTATTATCAAAAAGATAAGAAATAACAAGTGTTGGCAAGGATGTGGAGGAAAGGGAAACCTTGTGCACTGTTGGTGGGAATGTAAATTGGTGCAGCAACCATTATGAACAGTATGGAGGTTCAGCAAAAAATTAAAAATATAACTACCGTTATCATCCTGCAATCCCACTTCTGGGTATTTATGTGAAGAAAATGAAAACACTAATTTGAAAAGACATATGCACCCCCAAGCTCACTGCAGCATTATTTACAATAGCCAAGATATGGAACAACCCAAGTGGCCATGGATGGATGAGTGGATAAAGAAGATGTGATTTAATATAAACAATGGAACACTATTCAGCCATAAAAAGAATGAAATCTTACCATTCGCAACAACATGTTTGGACCATGAGGGCAGTACGCCAAGTGAAATAAGACAAAGGCAAATACTCTATCATCTCACTTATATTTGGAATTTAAACAAACAAAAACAAACACTAAGCTCACAGATACAGAGAATGGATTGCCGCTTGCCAGAAATGGGTGGTGGGAAGTGGGCGAAGTGGGTGAAGAGGATCAAAAGGTACAAGCTTCCAGTTATAAAATAATTCATGGAGATGAAAAGTGCAGCATAGGGAACATAGTCAATAATATCATAATAACTTTGTATGGTGTCAGTAACTACACTATGCTGACTTAAGCATTTCCCAATGTATATAAATATCAAATCACTGTGTTGTACACCTGAAACTAATATGTGTCAACTATACTTCATTAAAAATAAACACCAAAAAAACCCCTTAGGATGTAATATTACAGCATGCTGACTATATAATACTGTCTTGCATATTTGAAAGTTGCTAAAAGAATAAATCTTAAAAATTCTCATCATAAGATAAAGTACTTTTATAACTATGTATGGTAAGAGATGTTAATTAGACTTACTGTGGTGATCATTTCACAGTATATACACTGAATCATTATGTTGTATACTTAAAACTACTACAGATGTCAATTATATACCTCAATTTAAAAAAGTCCTTTGGGAACCACCAAAAGGCCTTTCATTTAAGTGTCTTATACTGTAATTTATATAGAGGTCCCAAGAATGGGAAGTAAAGGAGAAAGGGGGCTAACATTTATTAAACTTCTGATGTGTACCAAGTGTTCCATACTTATTTCATTCTCACCAACACCGAGAATGAGAACCTCTTGTTTACAGGTTAAACAGCTCAAAGGTGTGATGTAGCTGCAATCAGAAGACACATCTGATGCCAGAACCCATGCTTTTTATACCATGTTACAGACACCAGTGCAGGTAAAATAATCTGAAAGATGGTTTGTTCATTCTTTTTATGAAGGAGCCAATATTAAAACTAGAGGGTTAATGAGAATCCATGGCAAATATGTAGAGGCATAAACCACCTGACAGAGGTCGGGAGTCAGCGGAAGGGAGGAAAGGGCAGTTAAAAATGTAACACAGGGAGAACAGTAAAAGATACCATACAACCCAAGAATGGACTAACAGTTACCAAAGGGAAAGGGACTGGGGAAGATGCGTGGGAAGGGGGGGATAAGGGGGTGAAAAAAAAAGAAAGGAGGCACTATGATTAGCATGTATAATGTGAGGGGTGGCACGGGGAGGGCCGTACAACACAGAGAAGACAAGTAGTGATTCTACAGCATCTTACTATGCTGATGGACAGTGACTGTAATGGAGTATGTGGGGGGGACTTGGTGATGGGGGGAGTCTAGTAAACATAATGTTCCTCATGTAATTGTAGATTAATGATACCAAAAAAAAAGATACCACAGAAGACAGATTTGACTGGACAAGAATGTTTTTAAAATAAAAACATAAGACAATAAATATCTACATCTGTATCTAAGTCTATATCTACTATTTATATTCCCCACTTCCAAAAATGTATTTGAGGAGGCTAAGAGTAAAATAAAAAATTTTAAACCATATATAAAAGTCATGTCATATCAATATCAAAAAGTTAGGCTAAAATTATTACTATGATAGATCATTGTCTGAAGTGCTCAGACTCCTGGCAGTCAATGCAAAAGGGAAATACTATACAATGGATTATATGATTCCTATTTGCTTAGGACTATTTACAGGAGATGAGCAAGTCTTTGTTGAGAAACATTAAAAAGACTTAAGTCAACCAAGAGAGTATGTTATTAGAAGATTCCCCGAATTTTCAATCAAAATCCCAAAAGATGTTAGAGTGGAACCAAGCTATTTCAAAAATTTACATGGAATGCAAAGGAACACAACCAGTCAAGACACTCTTGAGGAGCAAGAAGGTGAGAGAACTTGCTCTGAATATCATAGTCATAGTGAGTAAGATAGCGTGGTATTGCTTCAAGGAGAGACAAATAGAACAGTGCAACAGAATACAGAGCTCAGAAACAGATGTAGACAAATAAAGTCATGATGTTTTACTGTAATGGCCCTGGAGATCAGTGTAGAAAAGATGGTCTTTTCAATAAATGACACTAGAGCAACCGGATGCTCACATGTGATATACTGAAAAACAAACCAGAGCAGATGAAAATATCTGTCACACATACAACTGGCAATCGACTAATATACAGAAGCTATATATGTCAACTACTATAAATCAGAGAAAAACAACCCAATTAAAAATTGGTAAAATGTGTGAATAAGCATCTTACAAAAAAGGAAATCCAGGTAGGCAAGAATTGGTGTTCAATGTCACTGATAATAAAGGAACTATTGACCTAATGTGATAATATTAGATATCTACCAAATTGGCAAAAATTAAAAAGTATGTTGATGCCAAGGGTTGGCATACATGTGGAGCACAAGGAACCTTTGTATACTGCCGGTAGAAGTAAAAAAGCTGCACAGTATGTTTAAAGGACAGCTTGACATTGCCTAGTAAAACCGAAGACGTACAAACCCTAGCCCTCAGCAATGTAATCACACTTGTAGTATACTAAGGAAACGTAAGCACCCATGTACCAAAATATGTGCACAAAATGTTCATAATCACACTGCTTGTAATAGCCAAAAATTGGAAGCAAGTCAAATAGAATGTACAGGAAAAGTAGAATGGGTAGTTAAATTATGACACTATCATACAATGAAATACAATATATATAACAATGGAAAAAAATGAACTGTAGTTAATAAGAAACATGAATGCAAGTCACAGTTTTTATGAAAAAAAGGCATAGAAGAGTACCCGTTCAAACAAAGATAGAAAACACAAAAATTAAACCCATCTGGTTTTAGAATTCATATATAGGTACTAAAGTTCTAATGAAAGGCAAAGAAATGTTATCCCCAGACAAGCATAATTTTTTGTGATTGTGGAGTATATCGGGGGCTTTAGAGACGGCTGTATTCTGTTTCTTGACCTGGGTATTCCTTACATGGGTCTTTATAATTTGTTAAACTGCACAAGTAGATGTTATATGCCGTTTCTGTAACAAACTTGAAAGAAAAAAATAATAAGCCACAGGCAATCAAATAAATATGCACTTTTTAAAATGTCTCATGTTAAGTTATGTGGGGAAAGTAAAATATAATTTTATGTGAAAATGAAGGCTATAAACTGTAAATGCTGAATTCAATTTTTAAAAATCCTATTTCATATATGTACATAAAACATACCAGGAAGAGAATTATCAGAAAGTCATTGGTTTTAACTGGGAGTTTAAATTTTCTTCACTGAAGATTGCCATACTTTGCAGTTAGTTTAAATAATGTTTTACTTTTATAATCAAAGAAACAGTGTATTTTTTTTTAAAGGAGCATTAAAAAAATTACACCATTTGACAAATAAGAGGAAATCAGGTGCATATGTGTCGGTTGAAGTTTTGGAGCCAAGCCCATTTTCCGGGGATCGGGTCACCTGATGGGCAAGAATTTTGAAGAGAAGGAAAGCAAGCCATGTCCTGATAAGGAAAGGGGGATTTCAGGAAACAGGGAAACGACAAGCTAGCTACCTTGTAGGTGCCTTGTGGTTGTTCAACAGCCATTCTTGACTCCACTCCGGAAGCCTTTGAAGCAGAGCAGAGCTGGGAAAGGAGAAAGGAGTCAGGAAACACTAGGCTCTTTGGCGGCCCAGGTCAACCTACCGCCCACCACGTACGGAAGTAGGTCAGACAAGGTTACGGCGTCCTGCTCAACACAGGCAAGACCCGCTTATCACAGCAGGATCACTGCATTTCTCAAACAGAATCTGTCCCTAAGCTCACAGAGGTCTCCTGGGAACAGAGCGCTGGAGTCACAAAGGCACAGACAAAGGCGCCCATACCTACTGTGCTATACGGACAGTCACACAAACTCACACCCCGGGGATACGGGCACCCCAAACCTAAACACAATAAGCCGTACACGGTCACACAAACATACAGACCATGCGGACAAACACTGTCATAATTGCAGAGTCACAAGCACCCCACACACGCACATTCCCAGTACCACACATCATGGGAACACAGTGACAACAAAGTCACACGCACCCTATAAATATCACAAATACACACACCACGGAAACACAATCACAAATTCCACAGTAAAGGCGTCCCACACCCACACCCACGGTTCAGCAACTGGTCATAAACACATACACACCAAAGGGACACAACCGCAGTCAAGGAACCTCACGCTCGCAAACAGTGCCACACCCGGTGACGTAATTAAACCCGGAGCACAAGAGCACAATAAAAACGGTAAATCAAGCACTCCTCCCCGCCCTCCCAGTTCCGTACACACAGGAGACACAGTCACAAACACACCCTCCTCACAATCTCCCCTTCTCGGCTGGCCCCTCACACATCCCGTACAGGCGGGAAGTTCCAGACGCGCCCGGCCCCAACCCCGGGCTCCAGGCCCCCTCACCTACGCCTCCGGAGCCTGGTCTGCAGCACTCCACTCCATTTGGAATAAATCCAAGCCAGCAGCGCCCACCTAGCGCTGAGGCCGTTTGCTCCAGCCCGCCAGAAGATCCCGCCCACTCCTCAAGAGGCCTGGCTCTCGCGGGAGGGGCAAGTGGGCCTAGAGGCCTCTGGGATATGTAGTCCCGAAAAAGACAGGATGCTGAAGTCTATCTCCTGGTCATCCCAATTCCGCCGTGGCACGAGGCTTGAACCCGGAGAAACTGCGTCCTCCGGCGCAGCCGCGCACCGGAAGCTAACGGGCGTCTTACCTGACGGATTTCCTCGGTCAGGCCTAAACTCAAACTAGGCCTACTAAATTCAGTAGGCCTCGTCCTTGACTTGCGCCCCTAGTTCGGCAAGAAACCCCCCACTTTTGATACTTAACAAAGTTCCTCTTTGTAATTTTCTAAACACTGATTCCCTCATCTTGCTCATTGGTTATAAACTGCTGCTACTGTTATATACTAAGTTGAGTTCAACCTCTCTTCCCGATTGCGATAGTGTTCAGTACTATCTTCCTTACCTGTTTATCTCGTTCGGTGCAGTTTTCCTTTAACACAACCCAGCCTTAGGGGACAGCTGTCTCTGGCTTTGGCAAACCAGCAACATACTAAGCCCCACGGCCTCCTGGGAAATTTAGTCCAGGACTTCTCCAGGGGATGGATGGACGCGGCCAGGTAAACAGCGTCCTCTAGGCACTAACTGGGGGCGTGCCTGGCCACATTTTACCTGGAAGGCTGCTCTGAATGCCACTTTGGCCTGGGAGTGCGCAGATGCTCTCCACGCAGGGTCCTGCAGAGCGTGTCTGGAAGCCAGAAAAACGAACCCGAATGTGGCACCTGAACTCTGGAGGAATCCGCAAGGCCAGTCTTAATGAGAGCTCATCAAGGAGGCCCCGAGGCTGTGAGACCGTGGTGAGACCGTGTGTGACTAGGTTTCAAGGGTAGTTGAGGGAAAGAGGAACTGCACGCAGGTAAAATGTGTGAGGGAAGGGTGGGGTCGGATTATGTGTAGCTTTGTGAGGATGGAGGGTCACATGGTGGGCGTGTGTGTTTGGAGTGATTGTGTGTTTGCGCATGGTGAGGCAAGATTGTCTATGGATCTGTGTGTATGTGTATAAGTATGTATGTGATCAGCTAACTGTGGGTCACCGCATAGGTGGCTGAGATTGTGGAGGAACCTGAATCCTCTTTCATTCTTCAAATTGTGATAATAAGGAGCTTCAATTTTAAGGAAGGAAAAGATACATAATTGATATAATTAATAACATAGCATTTTTATAAAAACCTTAAGGTTCTAAACATTTGTTCTAGAATAGAGTACCAAATCAGTATGACATTTTAAGCAGGGTATCTTTTGTTATGGGGTGCTTGTATTGGCTTATGTTCATAACCTTCCCCCTAGACACTTTTTCTTCTCTGTTCTTTTGGAGACATTGGTGGGGTAAACATTCAGAGATAATAGCTCAATTCAACCAGGAGCATCAGCCACAATCAAAGAGATGTTCAGAGGAAACTGTACAGGGATGTGATGCTGGAAAACTAGAGCAACACAGCCTTATTAGGTGTGGATAGCTTCTCTGCATTATCCAGCCTTTGAAAGTAAAGTGCCATTTCTTTTCCATTTCTGAAGCATTTATAAACTTTACAGGGCGTAATGTAAAGCTTTGAGATGCAGGCCTCAGATATTCTCAAGCCCTCTGCTACATGACTATACATGCTACACATTTTTAAAAATTAAAGTGCCATTGATATATGATCTTATGAAGGTTTCACATGAACATCATTGTGGTTTCAACATTCACCCATATTCTCAAGTCCTCACCCCCCACCCATTGCAGTCACTGTCTATCAGCATAGTAAGATGCTACAGTCATTACTTGTCTTCTCTGTGCTCTATCTTCCCTGTGACTTACCTATATTGTGATTGCTAATTATAGTGTCTCTTAATCCCCTTCTCCCTCCCTCCCTACCCGCATTCCCCAACTCCTTCCTTTTGGTAACCCTAGTCCCTTCTTGAAGTCTGCGAGTCTGCTGCTGTTTTATTCCTTCAGTTTTGCTTTGTTGTGATACTCCACAAATGAGTGAAATCATTTGGTACTTGTCTTTCTCCACCTGGCTTATTTCACTGAGGATAAAAACCCTCCAGCTCCATCCATATTGTTGGAAATGGTAGGATTTGTTTTCTTTTTATAGATGAATAATATTCCATTGTGTGTATGTATCACATCTTCTTTATCCACTCGTCTGTTGATGGACACTTAGGTTGTTTCCATATCTTGGCTATTGTAAATAGTGCTGCATTAAATATAGGGGTGCATATGTCTTTTTGAATCAGGGATCTTGTTTTCTTTGGGTAAATTCCTAGGAGTGGAATTCCTGGGTCAAATGATATTTCTATTTTTAGTTTTTTGAGGAACCTCCCTATTGCTTTCCACAATGTTTGAACTAATTTACATTCCCACCAAGAGTGTAGGGGGGTTCCCCTTTCTCCGCATCCTCACCAGCATTTGTTGTTTCTTGTCTTTTTGATGTCGGCCATCCTAACTGGCATGAGGTGATATCTCATCGTGGTTTTAATTTTGTACGTGCTCCACTTTTAAGGCAAAAAGTAATTTACTTTGTTCCTTTTTATATGGTAACTTCCTTGAAGGTCCAGGCCCAGTCTGAGTTTGGGGATGATACTTGAATTAAAATTCAAATCTTACATCATTTTTCCATTTGTAGGCTATCACATCACCAAACTAGGTGAAATCTTTAAGTTGAACAAGAATAGAGGCCGTAGGTGATGAGTAGAAGAAACATAAAGAAGGTTCTGTCTGAGTGAATGAGTATAAACCAGGAAGCTGTGCCTGGGACAAGGCAGAGCACAGATGTTCAGTGAGAGCTGACACCACTGAAATGTGTTTTCAAGACTTCTTTTAGGCCCTGCTCTTCTTGAGTTTCAATTAACATGAATCCTTCAGTCATTATTCTTCCTGTATCAGTCAGTGACCTCTTTTATTGAAGCAGATTCTAGAGGATCATATTCTCTTTATTTTCACAGTCTATACATGCAGTCAGTCCTTACATCTGCAATCTTTCAAAACTCTTCATGCTGCAATTTCTTTTAATTACATTCCATTTTCTATCTTTCCATTGCTAAAAGCTTCAGGGTTATAATTTACATCAGCCTTTCCCATTGTCATTTATCCCCCACCGTCATATTTCTGCAACTTCCATCACCTCCCGCAGTTGCTAGTTCAGAAAACATTGCTGCTTTCCTCCTAGTTCCCCTTTTTGCCAGCTTTATTTTATTTTTTATTTAAACAAGGTTATAGTGAAAAAAGAAGCCTCCTTTCACTATCTTTTCTCCACGTGCATCTACTGTGACTAGTGTCTTTTGAAATTACTTTGAATTATTCTGATTATACCAACATATCTGTGTACATATAGCCCCTCATCTTTACTTTTCATTGTTAGTATACATTAAAGTATTGTGTTTTTTACTCACTATTATTTCTTAGAATACATTCCATCCATATTAATATGTATTCCTTATTCTTTCTTATGGTGATATAATATTTTGTGGTAGGGGAAATGTTATACTTTAATGCCATGTTAGTGAATATTTAGGATGTTTTTAGGTTTATGCAATTCAGGAATGAATACCCTTATGTATTCAGCTTTGCATAAATGGATATATACATCTTTGTAATAAATTCCTCTAAGAAATGCTGGGTCAGGGGTTATATATAAGTATTTGCAGTCCAAATAAGATGAGTCACTTTATATTCCCACCAAAAAATACATGAAAGTGTCTATTTCCCATTCCTGTCAAATACTGTTTTTCTTCATTTAGCAGCTCAGTGTATCTCTTGAGCCATTTATCAGTGCCGGGAACAGTAGGAAGCATCAGTGAACAAAATGGCTAAAATTTCCTGTCCTCAAGTTTACATTTCTAGTTGGGGAAAGTAGCCAATGAACATGTAAATGAAATATATAGTATTCCAGATAAAGGTAAGATCTGTAGAGAAAAACAAAGCTTGGAAATGGGAAAGTGAGTGCCAAGAGATTTGCAGTTTTAAATATGTGATTAGGAAAAAGCCTTACTCAGAAGAAAATAGTTGAGTAAAAACAAAAAGAAGTGGTGACATTTGAAGATATTCTGATAAAGAGCATTATAAGCAGAGAAAATAGCAAAACATAACTTCTGTGGATTGGGTACAAGCCTATATATGCAAAGAGCAGCAAGTTGGCCAGTGTGAGAAAGTGCAGAGTAGAAGGTGAGGTAAAACAGCTAATGAAGGGACAGATTATAGAAGGCTTTGGAGAGCATTTTTTCTTGTTATTCCCAGTGAGATGTGAAAGCAATGGTGGGTTTGATCAGACTTAATTTAAAGGAGATCAATTGGGGGTGCTGAGTACAAAGTAGGATGTAGGGGGACAAAAAAGGAAGCTGGGAAGGTAGCTAATGTAATAATCCAGGTAAGAGATAATGGTGACTTGTTCTAGGGTGATGACAGTGGTAGTGATGAAGAGTTGGATTCTAGATATATTTTGAAGTTACAGATGAAAGGATCAGGCAATAGATTTGGTGAGGGAAACAAGAGAGAGGAACCTAGGCTGACCCAAGAAACAAGACTAAAGTTGTCATTTACTAAGATAAAACTATAGAATGAACAACTGTTAGGGAACAGATCAAGAATTTGGTCTTTGCTCTGCTAAACTACCGAGACAGTCCATACTAAAAGGAAACATTTGAATGTTGTCAGTACCTAGTCATTTATAGCAGTGAAACAGGATGAGAATTCTAAGGAAATGTATTAAGGTAAGAGTAAACATCGTAACAGGTTGTAGTGGCCTGAAAGGTAGCAGCCAGAGATATGTCCATGTCCTAACCCCTAAGACATGTTAATGTGATGTTATTTGGAAAAAGGGTCTTTGCTGATGTAATTAAGGATCTTGAGGTGAGATCACCCTGGGTTATCTGGATACACCCTAAATCTAATGACAAGTGTCTTTATAATAGAAAATAAGACACAGAAGAAACGGCCATATGAAGACAGAGGCAGATATTGAAGTTATGCAGAAATAAGATAAGAACAACCAAGTCTAGTTCTGATTGCTGCTTTGTGTCTTGGGAATGTCTTGGTTTATTTTTTTGCCTTTTCATATGCCTTGTAATTTTTTGTTGTTGTTGAAATCCAGAAATTTTGTTTAGGATAGTAGTATGCAGAAAAGAGTTAACATAGCAGACCTGAGTGTTGGCCCTTAGCTTGCATCTAGAACTTAGATTTTGAGAGCATTTCCACTATCCTAATTGATAAGAGTGCCTCGCTATGCCTGAACTGTTCGTGCAAACAGTATGTTTATGCTAAACAACTGCTTTCCTTCTGGGAGTCTGAAATACTGATATGTGCCAGGTGGGGCTCCTATGTGGCCAGCCTCCAATAAAACCATAGGTAGTGATTCTAATGAGCTTTCCTGGTTGGCAACATTTCACATGTGTTGTCACAACTCATTGCAGGGGTAATTGTCCTATGTGTCTCCATAGGGAAAGGATCCTTGGAAACATGGCCTGGATTTTCCTGGACTTTGCCCCGTGCATATTTTCTCTGCTGATTTTGCTTTGTATTTTTTGACTGTAGACTTCTCCCAGTGAGTTATTGGACCTTGGAGGTAGGGTTGATCTTGGGGTCCTACAACAGAGTAGTAGTAGAGAAAAGTAATTTTTATGCCTAAACATTTCCTTCTGCAAAACCTTTAGAGTTTTGAGTTAATCAAGTTAGGAGTTTGAACTACTAAGCAAGATAGGAGATTCATACAACTTTATTGCATTTATTTAAATTTCAAGGATAACTGATAAGCCAAGATACATTACCCTTAATGGTCAGGGTAGTGGTCAGTTGGAATTTAGGGATCAGAAATGATGACCTGAGGTGGGTGTTTCTTCCTGAGATACCAACAATCTTGAGTATTTCTTCACTTGTATGTGGTTACACTTAATTTATACAGTCTATGCATTTTTCTTCAGGTATTTCCTATTTCACAATATAAAAATTTTAAAGGACTTTGAAAATACTGAAAAAAATTACTCCTCTGTCACAAAGTTTAGATATGCATCTAAATGATGAGCTCGTAGGAAAGGAAGCAAATGAAAAAAAGCTGACAAGTATTAACTTCAGCAAAAAGAGTGACCCAGACATGAATGACATTTACAAAACACTGGTCTAACCATGAATATTAAACCAAACACTTTAAGTTGGAAGATGGGAACAGGATATTTGTGGATGTGAAGGCTGCTACACCTGGGTTCAAGGAAGAGTTCCCATGGGTCTCAGACAGGACATCCCCCCTGGGGCCAGGCACCTCGTAGTTCTGTCAGGTAGAGAGAGAGACATGAGGGGCTGGGGAAGAGGAAGATAAGGTTCAAAAATCTGCCCAAACTCTGCCCAGGTAGCGGGGGAGTCCCACCTGAAGACATCAACAGTTTTGTAGGGAAAAAAACTTCCTTGCCAGTTGGGACCAGGCCAAACAGGTCCCAACCGGATCCCAACATGGGGCAATGGAATAACACTTAGAACTGCCCAAACCACATTTCATCATGGCAAAGGACAGAAGCACTGGGAAGGATAGATGCATAGACGTACCTGTCAATCAAATGACCCCACCTTGTCAAAGAGGCACCTCCTAGCCAGAATGTAAGAGAAAGGCCTCCCACCTAACAGACGGAAGCCTTTATCTACCTTGACTCTGGCCCACTCCAGTATTCAAATCAGACTTTTTCCTCTGCTTCGCTATTGTATCTCTGCCTCTGAATTCTTTGTTTTTGTTTTAGTGGGGACAAGAACGGAGGCAAACAAACTCCAACCGCAAGAGATCCATGCCATCCTACTACCAGGCCTGGGCTTGTGGAGTAACAGAGTTCCACCTGGCCAGGCGGAGGCGCAGGTTGAGATGGTAAGGACTCGCTGGTCACTTGGCACCGCCTTCCAGAACATTTTTGTCACACCACATCTGTCCCTTGCACAGTCAGCGAGCTCACATTGAAAAGAACTGGGGCCTCTCTGGTACATGGGCAGTTCTGGACTACATTTCCCAGGAGCCACTGCGTCCAAGGCTCCTTTCCAAAGACGAGGTTGGCTTATTGTCCAGGCTTCTAGGCAGAGCACACGTTTGCGGAGGAAGAGCAGCGCAGAAGATTCGATTGAGCCTTCTGTTTGTACGCGGCATACAACTCACTGAAGCACTTGAACGGATGTGAGCAGTGAGGGCGATAGTCTTTGTCGAGGTAAGGGATTGGGCCAACGCCAAGGCCTGTGTATTGGGACCCTCCGGCTCTGGGCTCTTAAAGGCTGTCCCCACTCCGAACTACATTTCCCAACAGCCACAATGCCCGAGGCAACGTCCTTTCCGCGCATCGGCCCTTGCAAGACTTTAGAGGGGAATCGCGTGCTGGTCCGGTGGAAACTTAGACGGCTGGGTTCGAGGGGTCCGCAGCGTCGGTTAAGTGAGGCTAAGACCCGGAAACAGAACGACCCCTGAGAGGCCGAGGCTGCAGGGAGGGCAGTGAGGTGCTAAGGTTTTCGAAATCCGAAGCTTCGCCTGCCAGGGGGCCTGGGAGGGAAGGTGGTGGAGAGCTGGGTGTGTGTACCCCCGCGCGCCAGAGTTCACGATGGGTACGGTGCGTGCGAGTGTGAGATTCCGGAATCGCACCAGAGTCGTAAGGGTGTGTGTGTGTGCACGTGTACGCGCGCGATGGTGACGGGAGCTGTGTGTGATCGTAATGGACTATTTAGGTGTGACTGTGCATGTTTGTGATTGTGACTGCGTCCCTAGGTGAGTGATCGTGTATGTACATGTGGTAGCAGCGGCTGTGGGGCCACAGACAAAGAACTGAGCACTGCATTTAATAACATTCAGTCATTCGTGCTTGTGTGGAGAGCAATTTCTGAAGTGGCCCTGTTAGTTGGGTTGAAGTAGGGTAATGAAGAATGAGGGGAAAGAATAGGAGACAGTGTACACAACATATTCCAAGAGTTTCTCTGTAAATAAGAGCAGAGAAATGGAAAAGCAACTTGTGGAGAGAGAAATGACCTCAGTGTGCTGGTGGGAATGAGCCATGAAAGAGGGAGAAGTAGAAATGCAGGTAAGGGTGAATAAACCAGGCTTATCTGTGTGGATGTACTGAAATTACAAGAATAAAAGAAGGGTAGTAGTGTTGCAGAGAGAGCCATGAAGTCAAGTTTTCAAAAAACAAGGTAAAATAGTCTGTATTTGGTAGATGTCAGCAACAGTGAGATGTGGTGAGTTATGTATAATCTCATGGAACTAAATTAAAAGCTAGCGCTTTTGTGGAGGAGGGAGAGAGAACGGTCTGAAACTAGTAAGAGCAAGGAGGACCCTCCTGCCACATTTCCAGATGAAATGGTAGGGGGAAAAAAACTCTGAGAGAGCTGCACAGTCCTCTGGAGAGAGCCAAATTTCTGTTAGTCCAAAAGATGAAGGGAGTGTTTGAGGAAGTGTTTGAAGATAAAAGAGTTTGTTATTAATGAATTATAAATTCCAGAGGGCATACTGGAAAGTGTCAAGATTTGGGGAGGAATGAGAAAAGGGGGACATCCAACTGATGGGAAGTACAGTAGCTGAAAAGAGAGATGACCAGGGAGTCTAGGGATTCTTATGATGGATATAAACATGGATGCAGGGAATATTGATTCTTATTCTGGTTGGATTCAAGACAGTGTTGGAGAGGTAGTGTTGTGGTAAAAAAGTGATGTTCTAGTATTTCTCAGAAAGAGAAGCTGAGGATAGAAGCTTTAAGGGTGATTGGGGTAGGCAGAATAATGCCCTTGCAAAGATGTCCAGGTCCTAATCCCCAGTCGAGATTACTTTACAAGGCAAAAGGGAGTTTGCAAACAGGATTAAGTTAATGACCTTGAAATGAGGCAATTAACCTAGATTATCCAGTTTGGCCCAATACAGTCACATGGATCCTTAAAGTCAGTTAAACAGTTGAGTTTAGAGTTAGAGGGGGGTGATCATAGAAGAGTGGTCAGAGATAGTGCTATCTAAAGAAAGGGAGACTTGAGCTAGGGAATGCTGGTGGCCTCCAGAAGCTGGAAAATGTAGGAAAATGAGTTCTCCCCTAGAGCCTTCAGAAATAACATAGCCTTTCAGGCACTTTGATCTTAGCCCAGTGAGAATCATGTCAGACTTTTACCTGTAAGGTAGCAAATTAGTATTGTTTTAAGCCACTACATTTAAAGATAATTTATATTCAGTAGTAGATAACTAATATACTGGTGTAGTGTCTTAGCCTCAGTTCTTTGGAGGAGTCTTGAACCCTGGGACAGGAAGGGAACTCAATCCCTGTTGATAAAGTTGAGGATTTGAGATAAAGCACATAGGCCCCCTCTTCACTTGTAATTTCCAGTTTTGCTACATTGTAATTTTTTTTTTAACTTTAGAATATGATGAATTTTCTTTGTGATCTAATGTATGGTCAGTCTCTCGTTACTTGTTTTCCACTTGACTTATCTTGGATTGAGAAAAATGTATTAAAATCCTCCTTTACTAATGAAATTTTATGTGAACTGTAACTTCTGCTTCATGAAAGTTGCTACTTTTAGATGATACACAGATGTTCATAACTTACATGTTTACAGGCTTTAGTATTTTAGCATGCTCAAGATCATGGCCCCTGCTTAATCTTTTATTTGCATTTGCCTTGTCTATATTTCTCCATAATTTGTAAAATGTAAACTTTTAATGAAAGTTTATCTCATATACAGACAAGTGTGTACATGATAATACAACCAACCAACCAATACAAGCAAACCTGCAGCTTGAGTGAATTACTGCAAAGGGAACACCCATTGAATAAGCATCTAGATTAAGATGTAAAACATTACCTGCACCCCAGAGGTCTCTCTCATTGTTGTCAGTAGCTCCCCCAAAGTAACCACCATACATCAGTTTTGTCTGTTTTTTAACTTATAGTTAGGTGGAATCATACAATAAGTAACCTTTTGTGTTGGCTTCTTTTGTTCAACATTATGTTTGTGAGATTCATCCATATTGTGTGTAGAAATAGCTTATTCACATTGGTAATTAGTTTGTGTGATATAATGAGTTATAAGAAATACGTATTTCCAGGGTATATTTGGTCTTCATACACAGTTCCTGAAAACACTGCAGTCTTAAAGGTAAGATGGGTGTCTTGTCATGTTAATGAGAGATTTTTGGATGCCACCGGAGGGCAGGGTCTGTAGTTCTAATCAGCCAATGGCCAATGGTTTACTCAGTCATAACTGCAGTGAAGCCCTCTGAAATACCCGTGGGAAGAGCTTATCAAAACTTTCTTGGACTGTGCTTCTCTATTGGACAGAGCTTCCATGTTTGGGGAAGCAGGCCCCAAGCTCCACTAGGATAGAAGCTCCTTTATCTGGGACCTTGCCCTATGTATCTCTTCATTTGGCTGTTAACTTGTATCCTTTATGGTGTTCTTTATTAAACTGGTAAACAAGTGTTTTCCTGAGTTCAGTGAGCCTCTAGCAAATTAATGAAACATAAGGGGAAGGTCATGGGAACCTTCAATCTGAAGCCAGTAGGTCAGAAGCACAGGTAACTAACTGCCTGGGGCTTGGGACGGGAGTCTGGAGTTGGGGGTGGAGGGCAGTCTTGTAGACCTGAATAACCTGGGGAATCCGAGGCTGTCTCTGGGCAGATAATGTCAGAATTGAGATCTCGGACACCCTGCTGGTGTTTGAGAATTGCTTGGTGTCGTGTGTGTGTGTGGGAAGACCCCATCCCACATGCATGCATTGGAATCAGGTCCAGGAACCCAAAAAGAATTGTACTATTACTGCTGTATATTATTTTTCTCTGTGAAAAAATATAGTGTGCCACTGCATTAATATGGCAACTGTATTTGTCTACTCAACAATTATCATATGTCTATCATATGTTGATAGATGTTTGGGTTGTTTCTTTTTTTTTTTTTTTTTTTTAAATAATTATTTTTTTATTGAAGGGTAGTTGACGCACAGTATTACATTACATTAGTTTCAAGTGTACAACACAGTGGTAGAACATTTATATACATAATTCGAGGTTCCAGCTATCACCCTACCAAGCTGTTACATTATCTTGACTATATTCCTTATGCTATACATTACATCCCGGTTACTTATTTATTTTACCATTGGAAGTCTGTCCTTTTTTTTTTGTGAGGGCATCTCTCATATTTATTGATCAAATGATTGTTAACGACAATAAAATTCTGTATAGGGGAGTCAATGCTCAATGCACAATCATTAATCCACCCCAAGCCTAATTTTCGTCAGTCTCCAATCTTCTGAGGCATAACAAACAAGTTCTTACATGGAGAACAAATTCTTACATAATGAATAAGTTACATAGTGAACAGTACAAGGGCAGTCATCACAGAAACTTTCAGTTTTGCTCATGCATTATGAACTCTAAACAGTCAGTTCAAATATGAATACTCATTTGGTTTTTATACTTGATTTATGTGTGGATACTACATTTCTCACTTTATTATTATTATTTTTAATAAAATGCTGAAGTGGTAGGTAGATACAAGATAAAGGTAGAAAACATAGTTTAGTGTTGTAAGAGAGCAAATGTAGATGATCAGGTGTGTGCCTGTAGACTATGTGTTAATCCAAGCTAGACCAGGGCAATAAAACATCCACGTATGCAGAAGATTTCTCTCAGAACAGGGGGGGTGAGGTTCTAAGCCTCACCTCTGTTGATCCCCAATTTCTCACCTGATGGCCCCCCTGCGACTGTGCCTGTCTTAGGTTGTTCCTCCCTTGAGGAATCTTACCCGTCTCTGGCTAACCAGTCATCTTCCGGGGCCATACAGGGAAATGTGAAGTTGGTAAGTGAGAGAGAAGCCTTGTTGTTTGAAAAGGTTAGCTTTTTACATCTTTGCATATTTATGCCCTGTGGCTTCTATGCCCAGCATTTGTCTTGAGGTATCTTTACCACTTGGAAGAATTATGATACTCGATAAATTTGATACGAGGCACGAATACTATTTAAGGGTTGTAATTAGGAAGGAAGAAGAAAAGCTGTAGAAATAGCAGGCGGAAGAAAACATGGGAAGATTGATTATTTCTTTGGCATATCTTCTTGTAGAGTACTTCAGCATGAATAGGTTTTAAGCTACTACTTAAATTGCGCACACACATTAACATAATAGGAGTATAGTTACATAACCAAAGCATATCTGTAATTACCAGCCATCTCCAGTGAAACCAAGAAAACCAGTTAGGCACCTTAGGCATTTGTGAAAACTTATCTATGATATGGTGGATATTGTCCAACTGAACTTGAACAGTCTGAGAGAAATCAGACAAATTAAAACAACCCATTCCTGGGGACTGTTCACATGCCATATGTTCTTTTAACAGTAAATAGTCTGTAGTTGTAAGACTTTGGAGCGCTACAATTTGCACTTCTCCAAATTCTTGGTTGAGTTCCAACAGTATAGATCCAGTCAAATTTGTTGTTTTACTGTATGCACAGGCCAGCTTAGATATCTCCTTCCTCATTCCCATGGCAAGTCCAGGAACGGGTGGGATGAGTGCATCTACAGCTGTAGCAGTGCGTGGATCTTTGTTGGGGTTTTTTGCTGATCATCTTCTGGCATGAGTCTTCCAGAGAGTGCTGATGTTGGAAGTTCTTTTTCATATCGTATCTTAGTTCATTTTTGGGGTAGCCCAATTAGGCTTTGATCCTCTGTATAAACACAAACAGACCCTTTGCCTACACTTTTATATGCCCTTTATACCCTTGTGTAGAACTCGTTGGAGGTTACCACACAGGAACTGCCCTTTTTTTTTTTTTTCTTTGTTTTTGGTATCACTAATCTACACTTACATGACGAATATTATGCTTACTAGGCTCTCCCCTATACCAGGTCTCCCCTATAAACCCCTTTACAGTCATTGTCCATCAGCATAGCAAAATGTTGTAGAATCACTACTTGCCTTCTCTGTGTTGTACAGCCCTCCCTTTTCTCCTACCCCCCCATGCATGTTAATCTTAATACCCCCCTACTCCTCCCCCCCTTATCCCTCCCTACCCACCCATCCTCCCCAGTCCCTTTCCCTTTGGTACCTGTTAGTCCATTCTTGAGTTCTGTGATTCTGCTGCTGTTTTGTTCCTTCAGTTTTTCCTTTGTTCTTATATTCCACAGATAAGTGAAATCATTTGGTATTTCTCTTTCTCCGCTTGGCTTGTTTCACTGAGCATAATACCCTCCAGCTCCATCCATGTTGCTGCAAATGATTGGATTTGCCCTTTTCTTATGGCTGAGTAGTATTCCATTGTGTATATGTACCACATCTTCTTTATCCATTCATCTATCGATGGACATTTAGGTTGCTTCCAATTCTTGGCTATTGTAAATAGTGCTGCGATAAACATAGGGGTGCATCTGTCTTTCTCAAACTTGATTGCTGTGTTCTTAGGGTAAATTCCTAGGAGTGGAATTCCTGGGTCAAATGGTAAGTCTGTTTTGAGCATTTTGATGTACCTCCATACTGCTTTCCACAATGGTTGAACTAACTTACATTCCCACCAGCAGTGTAGGAGGGTTCCCCTTTCTCCACAGCCTCGCCAACATTTGTTGTTGTTTGTCTTTTGGATGGCAGCCATCCTTACTGGTGTGAGGTGATACCTCATTGTAGTTTTAATTTGCATTTCTCTGATAATTAGCGATGTGGAGCATCTTTTCATGTGTCTGTTGGCCATCTGTATTTCTTTTTTGGAGAACTGTGTGTTCAGTTCCTCTGCCCATTTTTTAATTGGGTTATTTGTTTTTTGTTTGTTGAGGCGTGTGAGCTCCTTATATATTCTGGACGTCAAGCCTTTATCGGATGTGTCATTTTCAAATATATTCTCCCATACTGTAGGGATCCTTCTTGTTCTATTGATGGTGTCTTTTGCTGTACAGAAGCTTTTCAGCTTAATATAGTCCCACTTACTCATTTTTGCTGTTGTTTTCCTTGCCCGGGGAGATATGTTCAAGAAGAGGTCACTCATGTTTATGTCTAAGAGGTTTTTGCCTATGTTTTCTTCCAAGAGTTTAATGGTTTCATGGCTTACATTCAGGTCTTTGATCCATTTTGAGTTTACTTTTGTATATGGGGTTAGACAATGGTCCAGTTTCATTCTCCTACATGTAGCTGTCCAGTTTTGCCAGCACCACCTGTTGAAGAGACTGTCATTTCGCCATTGTATGTCCATGGCTCCTTTATCAAATATTAATTGACCATATATGTCTGGGTTAATGTCTGAATTCTCTAGTCTGTTCCATTGGTCTGTGGCTCTGCTCTTGTGCCAGTACCAAATTGTCTTGATTACTATGGCTTTATAGTAGAGCTTGAAGTTGGGGAGTGAGATCCCCCCTACTTTATTCTTCTTTCTCAGGATTGCTTTGGCTATTCGGGGTCTTTGGTGTTTCCATATGAATTTTTGAATTATTTGTTCCAGTTCATTGAAGAATGTTGCTGGTAGTTTCATAGGGATTGCATCAAATCTGTATATTGCTTTGGGCAGGATGGCCATTTTGACGATATTAATTCTTCCTAGCCACGAGCATGGGATGAGTTTCCATCTGTTAGTGTCCCCTTTAATTTCTCTTAAGAGTGACTTGTAGTTTTCCGAGTATAAGTCTTTCACTTCTTTGGTTAGGTTTATTCCTAGGTATTTTATTTTTTTTGATGCAATTGTGAATGGAGTTGTTTTCCTGATTTCTCTTTCTGTTGGTTCATTGTTAGTATACAGGAAAGCCACAGATTTCTGTGTGTTGATTTTGTATCCTGCAATTTTGCTGTATTCCGATATCAGTTCTAGTAGTTTTGGGGTGGAGTCTTTAGGGTTTTTTATGTACAGTATCATGTCATCTGCAAATAGTGACAGTTTAACTTCTTCTTTACCAATCTGGATTCCTTGTATTTCTTTATTTTGTCTGATTGCCGTGGCTAGGACCTCCAGTACTATGTTAAATAACAGTGGAGAGATTGGGCATCCCTGTCTAGTTCCTGATCTCAGAGGAAATGCTTTCAGCTTCTCGCTGTTCAATATAATGTTGGCTGTGGGTTTATCATAGATGGCCTTTATTATGTTGAGGTACTTGCCCTCTATTCCCATTTTGCTGAGAGTTTTTAACATGAATGGATGTTGAACTTTGTCAAATGCTTTTTCAGCATCTATGGAGATGATCATGTGGTTTTTGTCTTTCTTTTTGTTGATGTGGTGGATGATGTTGATGGACTTTCGAATGTTGTACCATCCTTGCATCCCTGGGATGAATCCCACTTGGTCATGGTGTACGATCCTTTTGATGTATTTTTGAATTCGGTTTGCTAATATTTTGTTGAGTATTTTTGCATCTACGTTCATCAGGGATATTGGTCTGTAGTTTTCTTTTTTGGTGGGGTCTTTGCCTGGTTTTGGTATTAGGGTGATGTTAGCTTCATAGAATGAGTTTGGGAGTATCCCCTCCTCCTCTATTTTTTGGAAAACTCTAAGGAGAATGGTTATTATGTCTTCCCTGTATGTCTGATAAAATTCCGAGGTAAATCCATCTGGCCCGGGAGTTTTGTTCTTTGGTAGTTTTTTGATTACCTCTTCAATTTCGTTGCTGGTAATTGGTCTGTTTAGATTTTCTGTTTCTTCCTGGGTCAATCTTGGAAGGTTATATTTTTCTAGGAAGTTGTCCATTTCTCCTAGGTTTCCCAGCTTGTTAGCATATAGGTTTTCATAGTATTCTCCAATAATTCTTTGCATTTCTGTGGGGTCCGTCGTGATTTTTCCTTTCTCGTTTCTGATACTGTTGATTTGTGTTGACTCTCTTTTCTTCTTAATAAGTCTGGCTAGAGGCTTATCTATTTTGTTTATTTTCTCGAAGAACCAGCTCTTGGTTTCATTGATTTTTGCTATTGTTTTATTCTTCTCAATTTTATTTATTTCTTCTCTGATCTTTATTATGTCCCTCCTTCTGCTTACCTTAGGCCTCATCTGTTCTTCTTTTTCCAATTTCGATAATTGTGACATTAGACCATTCATTTGGGATTGCTCTTCCTTTTTTAAATATGCTTGGATTGCTATATACTTTCCTCTTAAGACTGCTTTTGCTGCGTCCCACAGAAGTTGGGGCTTAGTGTTGTTGTTGTCATTTGTTTCCATATATTGCTGGATCTCCATTTTGATTTGGTCGTTGATCCATTGATTATTTAGGAGTGTGTTGTTAAGCCTCCATGTGTTTGTGAGCCTCTTTGCTTTCTTTGTACAGTTTATTTCTAGTTTTATGCCTTTGTGGTCTGAAAAGTTGGTTGGTAGGATTTCAATCTTTTGGAATTTTCTGAGGCTCTTTTTGTGGCCTAGTATGTGGTCTA
Source organism: Manis pentadactyla (assembly GCF_030020395.1). NCBI lineage: Eukaryota > Metazoa > Chordata > Mammalia > Pholidota > Manidae > Manis > Manis pentadactyla. Next base: position 15,259,828 of record NC_080033.1, read on the forward strand.
TTCTGGAGAATGTTCCATGTGCACTTGAGAAGAATGTATATCCCGCTGCTTTTGGATGTAGAGTTCTATAGATGTCTATTAGGTCCATCTGCTCTACTGTGTTGTTCAGTGCTTCCGTGTCCTTACTTATTTTCTGCCCAGTGGATCTATCGTTTGGGGTGAGTGGTGTGTTGAAGTCTCCTAGAATGAATGCATTGCAGTCTATATCCCCCTTTAGTTCTGTTAGTATTTGTTTCACATATGCTGGTGCTCCTGTGTTGAGTGCATATATATTTATAATGGTTATATCCTCTTGTTTGACTGAGCCCTTTATCATTATGTAGTGTCCTTCTTTATCTCTTGTTACTTTCTTTGTTTTGAAGTCTATTTTGTCTGATATTAGTACTGCAACCCCTGCTTTCTTCTCACTGTTGTTTGCTTGAAATATGTTTTTCCATCCCTTGACTTTTAGTCTGTACATGTCTTTGGGTTTGAGGTGAGTTTCTTGTAAACAGCATATAGATGGGTCTTGCTTTTTTATCCATTCTGTTACTCTGTGTCTTTTGATTGGTGCATTCAACCCATTAACATTTAGGGTGACTATTGAAAGATATGTACTTATTGCCATTGCAGGCTTTAAATTCGTGGTTACCAAAGGTTCAAGGTTAGCCTCTTTAGTATCTTACTGCCTAACTTAGCTCGCTTATTGAGCTGTTATATACACTGTCTGGAGATTCTTTTCTTCTCTCCCTTGTTGTTCCTCCTCCTCGATTCTTCATATGTTGGGTGTTTTGTGCTGTGCTCTTTCTAGGAGTGCTCCCATCTAGAGCAGTCCCTGTAAGATGTTCTGTAGTGGTGGTTTGTGGAAAGCAAATTCCCTCAGCTTTTGTTTGTCTGGGAATTGTTTAATCCCACCGTCATATTTGAATGATAGTCGTGCTGGATACAGTATCCTTGGTTCAAGGCCCTTCTGTTTCATTGTATTAAATATATCATGCCATTCTCTTCTGGCATGTAAAGTTTCTGTTGAGAAATCTGACGTTAGCCTGATGGGTTTCCCTTTATAGGTGACCTTTTTCTCTCTAGCTGCCTTTAACACTCTTTCCTTGTCCTTCATCTTTGCCATTTTAATTATTATGTGTCTTGGTGTTGCCCTTCTTGGATCCTTTCTGTTGGGGGTTCTGTGTATTTCCGTGGTCTGTTCGATTACTTCCTCCCCCAGTGTGGGGAAGTTTTCAGCAATTATTTCTTCTAAGATACTTTCCATCTCTTTTCCTCTCTCTTCTTCTTCTGGGACCCCTAAAATACGGATATTGTTCCTTTTGGATTGGTCACACAGTTCTCTTAACATTGTTTCATTCCTGGAGATCCTTTTGTCTCTCTCTATGTCAGATTCTATGCGTTCCTGTTCTCTGATTTCAATTCCATCAATGGCCTCTTGCATTCTATCCATTCTGCTTATAAACCCTTCCAGAGTTTGTTTCATTTCTGCGATCTCCTTTCTGGCATCTGTGATCTCCTTCTGGACTTCATCCCATTTCTCTTGCGTATTTCTCTGCATCTCTGTCAGCATGTTTATGATTCTTATTTTGAATTCTTTGTCACGGAGACTGGTTAGGTCTGTCTCCTTCTCTGGTGTTGTCTCTGTGATCTTTGTCTGCCTGTAGCTTTGCCTTTTCATGGTGATAGGAATAGTCTGCAGAACTGGGACGAGTGACGGCTGGAAGGACTTCCTTTCTTGTTGGTTTGTGGCCCTCCTCTCCTGGGAGAACAGCGACCTCTAGTTGCTTGTGCTGCGCAGCTGCGCGCAGACAGGGTTTCTGCTTCCTGCCTGGCTGCTATGGAGTCAATCTCCGCTGTTGCTGTGGGCGTGGCCTGGCTCGGGCAGCTACTCCAAAATGGTGGAGTCGCGTTGGAGCAGGAGCTGCTGGGAGGCTATTTATCTCCGTAAGGGGCCTGCCTGCTCCCTGCAGCCCAGGGGTTAGGGTGCACAGAGATCCCGGATTCCCTACCTCTGGATTAAGTGACCCGCCCTGCCCCTTTAAGACTTCCAAAAAGCACCTGCCAAAACAAAACAACGACCACAAAAAAAAAAAAAAAAATAAGAAAAAAAAAATTTTTAATTAAAAAAAAAAAAAAAGTTTTTAATAAAAAAAAAAAAAAAAAAAGGGGGTGGTCGTTTGTTTTTCTTTATTCTCCGGTGCCAGCCTCAGGCCTCTGCTCACCGGTCTTTCTGCCCTGTTTCTCTAGTATTGGGGTCCCTGTCCCTTTAAGACTTCCAAAAGGCGCTCGCCAAAACAAAGCAGCAAAAAAGCAAAAAAAAAAAAATGGTCGCACGCTTTTCTTATGTCCTCTGTCGCCCAGCCTCCAGTGCCTGCTCACTGTTCTTGCTGCCCTGTTTTCCCAGTATCGAGGGCCCTGCACTCTGGCCCGGATGGCTGGGGCTGGGTGTTCGGCAGCCCTGGGCTCCGTCTCCCTCCCGCTCTGCCTGCTCTTCTCCCGCCGGGAGCTGGGGGGAGGGGCGCTCGGCTCCCGCGGGGCCGGGGCTTGTATCTTACCCCCTTCGCGAGGCGCTGGGTTCTCTCAGGTGCGGATGTGGTCTGGATATTGTCCTGTGTCCTCTGGTCTTTATTCTAGGAAGGGTTGTCTTTGTTATATTTTCATAGATATATGTTGTTTTGGGAGGAGATTTCCGCTGCTCTACTCACGCCGCCATCTTCCGCCCCTCCTCTGGGTTGTTTCTAACTGTGGACTTTTATAAAGTAATGAAGCGGAAGGGGCAGAAGATGGCGGCATGAGTAGAGCAGCGGAAATTTCCTCCCAAAACAACATATATCTATGAAAATATAACAAAGACAACCCTTCCTAGAATAGAGACCAGAGGACACAGGACAATATCCAGACCACATCCGCACCTGAGAGAACCCAGCGCCTCGCGAAGGGGGTAAGATACAAGCCCCGGCCCGCGGGAGCCGAGCGCCCCTCCCCCCAGCTCCCGGCGGGAGAAGAGCAGGCAGAGCGGGAGGGAGACGGAGCCCAGGGCTGCCGAACACCCAGCCCCAGCCATCCGGGCCAGAGTGCAGGGCCCTCGATACTGGGAAAACAGGGCAGCAAGAACAGTGAGCGGGCACGGGAGGCTGGGCGCCGGAGGACATAAGAAAAGCGCGCAACCATTTTTTTTTTTTTTGCTTTTTGGCTGTTTTGTTTTGGCGAGCGCTTTTTGGAAGTCTTAAAGGGATAGGGACCCCAATACTAGGGAAACAGGGCAGAAAGACCGGTGAGCAGAGGCCTGACGTTGGCACTGGAGAATAAAGAAAAACGAACGACCACCTTTTTTTTTTTTTTAATTTAAAATTTTTTTTTCTTTTTTTTTTTTTTTTGGTGGTCGTTGTTTTGTTTGGGCGGGTGCTTTTTGGAAGTCTTAAAGGGGCAGGGCGGGTCACTTAATCCAGAGGTAGGGAATCCGGGATCTCTGGGCACCCTAACCCCTGGGCTGCAGGGAGCAGGGTGGCCTCTTACGGAGATAAATAGCCTCCCAGCAGCTCCTGCTCCAACGCGACTCCACCATTTTGGAGTAGCTGCCCGAGCCAGGCCACGCCCACAGCAACAGCGGAGATTAACTCCATAGCAGCCGGGCAGGAAGCAGAAACCCTGTCTGCGCGCAGCTGCGCAGCACAAGCCACTAGAGGCCGCTGTTCTCCCAGGAGAGGAGGGCCACAAACCAACAAGAAAGGAAGTCCTTCCAGCCGTCACTCGTCCCAGTTCTGCAGACTATTCCTATCACCATGAAAAGGCAAAGCTACAGGCAGACAAAGATCACAGAGACAACACCAGAGAAGGAGACAGACCTAACCAGTCTCCCTGACAAAGAATTCAAAATAAGAATCATAAACATGCTGACAGAGATGCAGAGAAATACGCAAGAAAAATGGGATGAAGTCCGGAAAGAGATCACAGATGCCAGAAAGGAGATCGCAGAAATGAAACAAACTCTGGAAGGGTTTATAAGCAGAATGGATAGAATGCAAGAGGCCATTGATGGAATTGAAATCAGAGAACAGGAACGCATAGAAGCTGACATAGAGAGAGACAAAAGGATCTCCAGGAATGAAACAATATTAAGAGAACTGTGTGACCAATCCAAAAGGAACAATATCCGTATTATAGGGGTTCCAGAAGAAGAAGAGAGAGGAAAAGAGATGGAAAGTATCTTAGAAGAAATAATTGCTGAAAACTTCCCCACATTGGGGGAGGAAGTAATCAAACAGACCACGGAAATACACAGAACCCCCAACAGAAAGGATCCAAGAAGGGCAACACCAAGACACATAATAATTAAAATGGCAAAGATGAAGGACAAGGAAAGAGTGTTAAAGGCAGGTAGAGAGAAAAAGGTCACCTATAAAGGAAAACCCATCAGGCTAACGTCAGATTTCTCAACAGAAACCCTACAGGCCAGAAGAGAATGGCATGATATATTTAATACAATGAAACAGAAGGGCCTTGAACCAAGGATACTGTATCCAGCACGACTATCATTCAAATATGATGGTGGGATTAAACAATTCCCAGACAAACAAAAGCTGAGGGAATTTGCTTTCCACAAACCACCTCTACAGAACATCTTACAGGGACTGCTCTAGATGGGAGCACTCCTAGAAAGAGCACAGCACAAAACACCCAACATATGAAGAATCGAGGAGGAGGAACAACAAGGGAGAGAAGAAAAGAATCTCCAGACAGTGTATATAACAGCTCAATAAGCGAGCTAAGTTAGGCAGTAAGATACTAAAGAGGCTAACCTTGTACCTTTGGTAACCACGAACTTAAAGCCTGCAATGGCAATCAGTACATATCTTTCAATAGTCACCCTAAATGTTAATGGGTTGAATGCACCAATCAAAAGACACAGAGTAACAGAATGGATAAAAAAGCGAGACACATCTATATGCTGCTTACAAGAAACTCACCTCAAACCCAAAGACATGTACAGACTAAAAGTCAAGGGATGGAAAAACATATTTCAAGCAAACAACAGTGAGAAGAAAGCAGGGGTTGCAGTACTAATATCAGACAAAATAGACTTCAAAACAAAGAAAGTAACAAGAGATAAAGAAGGACACTACATAATGATAAAGGGCTCAGTCAAACAAGAGGATATAACCATTATAAATATATATGCACCCAACACAGGAGCACCGGCATATGTGAAACAAATACTAACAGAACTAAAGGGGGATATAGACTGCAATGCATTCATTCTAGGAGACTTCAACACACCACTCACCCCAAACGATAGATCCACTGGGCAGAAAATAAGTAAGGACACGGAAGCACTGAACAACACAGTAGAGCAGATGGACCTAATAGACATCTATAGAACTCTACATCCAAAAGCAGCGGGATATACATTCTTCTCAAGTGCACATGGAACATTCTCCAGAATAGACCACATACTAGGTCACAAAAAGAGCCTCAGAAAATTCCAAAAGATTGAAATCCTACCAACCAACTTTTCAGACCACAAAGGCATAAAACTAGAAATAAACTGTACAAAGAAAGCAAAGAGGCTCACAAACACATGGAGGCTTAACAACACGCTCCTAAATAATCAATGGATCAACGACCAAATCAAAATGGAGATCCAGCAATATATGGAAACAAATGACAACAACAACACTAAGCCCCAACTTCTGTGGGACACAGCAAAAGCAGTCTTAAGAGGAAAGTATATAGCAATCCAAGCATATTTAAAAAAGGAAGAGCAATCCCAAATGAATGGTCTAATGTCACAATTATCGAAATTGGAAAAAGAAGAACAGATGAGGCCTAAGGTCAGCAGAAGGAGGGACATAATAAAGATCAGAGAAGAAATAAATAAAATTGAGAAGAATAAAACAATAGCAAAAATCAATGAAACCAAGAGCTGGTTCTTCGAGAAAATAAACAAAATAGATAAGCCTCTAGCCAGACTTATTAAGAAGAAAAGAGAGTCAACACAAATCAACAGTATCAGAAACGAGAAAGGAAAAATCACGACGGACCCCACAGAAATGCAAAGAATTATTGGAGAATACTATGAAAACCTATATGCTAACAAGCTGGGAAACCTAGGAGAAATGGACAACTTCCTAGAAAAATACAACCTTCCAAGACTGACCCACGAAGAAACAGAAAATCTAAACAGACCAATTACCAGCAACGAAATTGAAGAGGTAATCAAAAAACTACCAAAGAACAAAACCCCCGGGCCAGATGGATTTACCTCGGAATTTTATCAGACATACAGGGAAGACATAATACCCATTCTCCTTAAAGTTTTCCAAGAAATAGAAGAGGAGGGGATACTCCCAAACTCATTCTATGAAGCTAACATCACCCTAATACCAAAACCAGGCAAAGACCCCACCAAAAAAGAAAACTACAGACCAATATCCCTGATGAACGTAGATGCAAAAATACTCAACAAAATATTAGCAAACCGAATTCAAAAATACATCAAAAGGATCGTACACCATGACCAAGTGGGATTCATCCCAGGGATGCAAGGATGGTACAACATTTGAAAGTCCATCAACATCATCCACCACATCAACAAAAAGAAACACAAAAACCACATGATCATCTCCATAGATGGTGAAAAAGCATTTGACAAAGTTCAACATCCATTCATGATAAAAACTCTCAGTAAAATGGGGATAGAGGGCAAGTACCTCAACATAATAAAGGCCATCTATGATAAACCCACAGCCAACATTATATTGAACAGTGAGAAGCTGAAAGCATTTCCTCTGAGATCGGGAACTAGACAGGGATGCCCACTCTCTCCACTGTTATTTAACATAGTACTGGAGGTCCTAGCCACGGCAATCAGACAAAACAAAGAAATACAAGGAATCCAGATTGGTAAAGAAGAAGTTAAACTGTCACTATTTGCAGATGACATGATACTGTACATAAAAAACCCTAAAGACTCCACCCCAAAACTACTAGAACTGATATCGGAATACAGCAAAGTTGCAGGATACAAAATCAACACACAGAAATCTGTGTCTTTCCTGTATACTAACAATGAACCAACAGAAAGAGAAATCAGGAAAACAACTCCATTCACAATTGCATCAAAAAAAATAAAATACCTAGGAATAAACCTAACCAAAGAAGTGAAAGACTTATACTCGGAAAACTACAAGTCACTCTTAAGAGAAATTAAAGGGGACACTAACAGATGGAAACTCATCCCATGCTCGTGGCTAGGAAGAATTAATATCGTCAAAATGGCCATCCTGCCCAAAGCAATATACAGATTTGATGCAATCCCTATGAAACTACCAGCAACATTCTTCAATGAACTGGAACAAATAATTCAAAAATTCATATGGAAACACCAAAGACCCCGAATAGCCAAAGCAATCCTGAGAAAGAAGAATAAAGTAGGGGGGATCTCACTCCCCAACTTCAAGCTCTACTATAAAGCCATAGTAATCAAGACAATTTGGTACTGGCACAAGAGCAGAGCCACAGACCAATGGAACAGACTAGAGAATTCAGACATTAACCCAGACATATATGGTCAATTAATATTTGATAAAGGAGCCATGGACATACAATGGCGAAATGACAGTCTCTTCAACAGGTTGTGCTGGTAAAACTGGACAGCTACATGTAGGAGAATGAAACTGGACCATTGTCTAACCCCATATACAAAAGTAAACTCAAAATGGATCAAAGACCTGAATGTAAGTCATGAAACCATTAAACTCTTGGAAGAAAACATAGGCAGAAACCTCTTAGACATAAACATGAGTGACCTCTTCTTGAACATATCTCCCCGGGAAAGGAAAACAACAGCAAAAATGAGTAAGTGGGACTATATTAAGCTGAAAAGCTTCTGTACAGCAAAAGACACCATCAATAGAACAAAAAGGATACCTACAGTATGGGAGAATATATTTGAAAATGACACATCTGATAAAGGCTTGACATCCAGAATATATAAAGAGCTCACACGCCTCAACAAACAAAATCAAATAACCCAATTAAAAAATGGGCAGAGGAACTGAACAGACGGTTCTCCAAAAAAGAAATACAGATGGCCAACAGACACATGAAAAGATGCTCCACATCGCTAATTATCAGAAAAATGCAAATTAAAACTACAATGAGGCATCACCTCACACCAGTAAGGATGGCTGCCATCCAAAAGACAAACAACAACAAATGTTGGCGAGGCTGTGGAGAAAGGGGAACCCTCCTACACTGCTGGTGGGAATGTAAGTTAGTTCAACCATTGTGGAAAGCAGTATGGAGGTACATCAAAATGCTCAAAACAGACTTACCATTTGACCCAGGAATTCCACTCCTAGGAATTTACCCTAAGAACACAGCAATCAAGTTTGAGAAAGACAGATGCACCCCTATGTTTATCACAGCACTATTTACAATAGCCAAGAATTGGAAGCAACCTAAATGTCCATCGATAGATGAATGGATAAAGAAGATGTGGTACATATACACAATGGAATACTACTCAGCCATAAGAAAAGGGCAAATCCAATCATTTGCAGCAACATGGATGGAGCTTGAGGGTATTATGCTCAGTGAAACAAGCCAAGCAGAGAAAGAGAAATACCAAATGATTTCACTTACCTGTGGAATATAAGAACAAAGGAAAAGCTGAAGGAACAAAACAGCACCAGAATCACAGAACTCAAGAATGGACTAACAGGTACCAAAGGGAAAGGGACTGGGGAGGATGGGTGGGTAGGGAGGGATAAGGCGGGGGGAGAAGTAGGGGGGTATTAAGATTAACATGCATGGGGGTGTAGGAGAAAAGGTAGGGCTGTACAACACAGAGAAGGCAAGTAGTGATTCTACAACATTTTGCTATGCTGATGGACAGTGACTGTAAAGAGGTTTATAGGGGAGACATGGTATAGGGGAGAGCCTAGTAATCATAATATTCGTCATGTAAGTGTAGATTAGTGATACCAAAAACAAAGCAAAACAAAACCAAACAAAAAAAAAAGGGCAGTTCCTGTGTGGTAACCTCCAATGAGGTCTACACAAGTGTATAAAGGGCATATAAATGTGTAGGCAAAGGGTCTGTTTGTGTTTATACAGAGGATCAAAGCCTAATTGGGCTACCCTGAAAATGAACTAAGATACGATATGAAAGAGAACTTCCAACATCAGCATTCTCTGGAAGACTCATGCCAGAAGATGATCATCAAAAAACCCCAACAAAGATCCACACACTGCTACAGCTGTTGATGCACTCATCCCACCAGTTCCTGGACTTGCCATGGGAATGAGGAAGGAGATATCTAAGCTGGCCTGTGCATACAGTAAAACAACAAATTTGACTGGATCTATACTGTTGGAACTCAACCAAGAATTAGGAAAAGTGCAAATTGTAGCGCTCCAAAATCTTACAACTACAGACTATTTACTGTTAAAAGAACATAAGGGATGTGAACATTCCCCAGGAAAGGGTTGTTGTAATTTGTCTGATTTCTCTCAGACTGTTCAAGTTCAGTTGGACAATACCCACCATATCATAGATAAGTTTTCACAAATGCCTAAGGTGCCTAACTGGTTTTCTTGGTTTCACTGGAGATGGCTGGTAATTACAGGTATGCTTTGGTTAGGTAACTATATTCCTATTATGTTAATGTGTGTGCACAATTTAATTAGTAGTTTAAAACCTATCCATGCTGAAGTTACTCTACAAGAAGATATGTCAAAGAAATAATCAATCTTCCCATGTTTTCTTCCGCCTGCTACTTCTATAGCTTTTCTTCTTCCTTCCTAATTACAACCCTTAAATAGAATTCGTGCCTCATATCAAATTTACCGAGTATCATAATTCTTCCAAGTGGTAAAGATACCTCAAGACAAATGCTGGGCATAGAATCTACAGGGCATAAATATGCAAAAAAGTGAAAAGCTAACTTTTTCAAACATTAAGGCTTCCCTCTCACTTACCAACTTTACATTTCCCTGTATGGCCCCGGAAGATGACTGGTTAGCCAGAGACGGGTAAGATTCCTCAAGGGAGGAACAACCTAAGACAGGCACAGTCGCAGGGGGGCCATCAGGTGAGAAATTGGGGATCAACAGAGGTGAGGCTTAGAACCTCACCCCCCCTGTTCTGAGAGAAATCTTCTGCATACGTGGATGTTTTATTGCCCTTGTCTAGCTTGGATTAACACATAGTCTACAGGCACACACCTGATCATCTACATTTGCTCTCTTACAACACTAAACTATGTTTTCTACCTTTATCTTGTATCTACCTACCACTTCAGCATTTTATTAAAAATAATAATAATAAAGAGAGAAATGTGGTATCCACATATAAATCAAGTATAAAAACCAAATGAGTATTCATATTTGAACTGACTGTTTATAGTTCATAATGCATGAGCAAAACCGAAAGTTTCTGTGATGACTGCCCTTGTACTGTTCACTATGTAACTTATTCATTGTGTAAGAATTTGTTCTACATGTAAGAACTTGTTTGTTATGCCTCAGAAGATTGGAGACTGACGAATATTAGGCTTGGATGGATTAATGATTGTGCATTGAGCATTGACTCCCCTATACAGAATTTTATTGTCGTTAACAACCATTTGATCAATAAATATGAGAGATGCCCTCAGAAACAAAAAAAACAAAAAAAACGGGACAGACTTCCAATGGTAAAATAAATAAGTAACCGGGATGTAATGTATAGCATAAGGAGTATAGTCAAGATATTGTAACAGCTTGGTAGGGTGATAGCTGGAACCTAGAATTATGTATATAAATGTTTTATCACTGTGTTGTACACTTGAAACTAATGTAATGTAATACTGTGCATCAACTACCCTTCAATAAAAAATAATTATTAAAAAAAAAAAAGAAATTGGTTGCAAATCAGAATAGGTGAAAGTGGTTTCTGGTAACAGTGAAGAGAAGTGGCAGAAGAGAGGTTAGAGCTAAAGGGGCACAAGGAAGAAAGTGCAGGGTCAGAAAATACAAGTCTGCCTATCAAGAGGAAGCAAGGCGTACATTTGGCAAGTAGATGGTACTGATGAATTTTCCATTATGGGCAGGACTCAGATTGAAATAACATAGTATTGGTCTTCACTTTTACTTGGAATACCAAGTGAAGAAAATAAATTTTATTTCCATATTACAATTGTGTTTTTAAATTCCAGGAACTATATTTATGTTTTAAACTTGTTCTTTTGCCAAACTACTGATACATGCAGCAACTTAATGAATCTCAAGGATGTTATGATGAATGAAGAATGCCAATCTCATACTATATGAATCCATTTATACCATATTCTGGAAATCATAAAATCGCAGAGGTTGAAAACATGTCAGTGGTTGTCAACATTTAATGATGGGCAGCAGGAGTGGTAATGGTGGTTATGATATAAAAAGGTAGCAGGTGAGGCAGCATGTTTGTTGGTGATGGTCCAGTTCTGTATCTTGATTGTAGTGGTGGTTACAGAAATCCACATGTGTGATAAAAGGACACAGCTATACACATGCATTGTGCCAATGCCATTTTCATGTGGTTGATGATATACTATAATTATGTAACATGTAGATTGGGCATAACTGGGTAAAGGGCATGCAGGACTCTCTGCCTGGACAATCTCTAGAACTCTTGTGAATCAAATTTTACAATAAAAGCTTTTTAAGAGACATACTCTGTTTCATAAGGCTCATACAATTTTATTTTATATTTTTATTCCCTAAAATAAAATGTACCTTTTAAATTTTAGTTTATTTTCACATATTATGAATTTTACTGTATATTAATTATATATTAACAATATTAATATCTTGTATATTAAGATTGTTCTTCATTTTTTGTTTTTGAAGTTACCACTCTTGGTACATATCAATATTTATGGAGGTTTTTTCACATTGGATGATGGTTGTGTCTCAGATATGAGATTCCTTGGCCAAAAGTTATAGTTAGAGGACCACATGCCAACTAATTTAAGATAGCCAATTGATCAATCATTGAAAAAGTTATTTTAAATCATGAAATTACATAAATGCCTTAAACAATCTGTAATTACCTACAACCATAACAGTTTTCACCTATGTTTCCATACAGGGCCAGGACATGTTCTCCATAATTGGAGTTCTCCTTATTCTTTCTTAATATTAACCATCCAATAACTCATTCTGCTAATTTCTTGGCTACATTTTCTTATTGGGATGAGAATTTAGGCAATCTTACTGTAAAATCTGTTTGTTTGTTTCCAGTCTTTATAATGGACTCCCAACTACTGAAATGTGTAGCCTTCTTGAATAAACATTTCTAGAACATTCATCTTTGCTTTCATAAACACAATCTTTCTCTAATTTCTTTATATAATGTTATTAAAGTACATAATTAAAATATCAAGAACAATTATTATAAACATGTTTGAAAACAAACAACTGATTCATGGTAAGCACATGAGTGTCTTGGAGGCAGCTACTACTTAAGTGCATTTGCATGTGTGGGCATTAATACTTAACATTTTCTGAAGGATTGGAGGACATGGTTCATATGGTGGTCAGGGACAATATCAGTTTCAATGTAGCCATGCTACAAATGAGTTGTTTTAAATTAAAACCTTTGAATAATTTAATACGATAAAGGCTACTGATTTCTTTTGAGGGTGGATATTTCACCAAGGTTCTTTATCGATTTACTGCTTCTGTTTATTTGATAAATGTCTGCTGCTGTGTTTGATCTGTCCTTATCATTTGCTGGCTTTGTAGTGTGAATGGGTGTTTACAAAAAGAAAACACTAATACACTAATGCCTGGAGAGAATGGCTGAAAGGATATTTATCTTTATGTTTTTTAGGACTCTAGTTTTGGTGCAAAATTGTTAGTTTACAACTCAAAGTGTTGTTGAAGGATAACAAACTGCATATATTTGAAGTATATGTTTGATCTGATTTGATGTATATATACATCGATGACATAATCACCATAATCAAGACACTTCAGGCATTGCCAAATTTCCTTGTGTCCCTTTGCTATCAATCCCTCCTACCCTCATCTCCATGCAATCACTGAACTGCTTTCTATAACTCTAGATTATTTTCTTTGTTCTAGAATCTTCATTAAATTGAATTATGCAACATATGCTCTTTTTTTGACTTTGTTTCTTTTGCTAGCACGATTTTTTTTTAAATTTTGGTATCATTAATCTACACTTACATGAAGAACATTATGTTTACTGGCTCCCCCCTTCACCAAGTCCCCTCTACATACCCCTTCACAGTCACTGCCCATCAGCCTAGTAAGATGCTTTAAAATCACTACTTGTCTTCTCTGTGTTGCACAGCCCTCCCCGTGCCCCCCCCCCACACTATACTTGTCTTTCTCCGCCTGGCTTATTTCACTGAGCATAATACCCTCTAGCTCCATCCATGTTGTTGCAGTTGGTAGGATTTGTTTTCTTATGGCCGAGTAATATTCCATTGTGTATATGTACCACATCTTCTTTATCCATTCATCTATCGATGGACATTTAGGTTGCTTCCGTATCTTGGCTATTGTAAATAGTGCAGTGATAAACATAGGGGTGCATCTGTCTTTTTCAAACTGGAGTGCTGCATTCTTAGGGTAAATTCCCAGAAGTGGAATTCCTGGGTCAAAAGGTATTTCTGTTTTGAGCGTTCTGAGGAACCTCCATACTGCTTTCCACAATGGTTGAACTACTTTATATTCCCACCAGCAGTGTAGGAGGGTTCCCCTTTCTCTACAACCTCGCCAACATTCCTTGTTGTTTGTCTTCTCGATGATGGTGATCCTTACTGGAGTGAGATGATATCTCATTGTGGTTTTAATTTGCATTTCTCTGATGACAAGCGATGTGGAGCATCTTTTCATGTGTCTGTTGGCCATCTGAATTTCTTCTTTAGAGAACTGTCTATTCAACTCCTCTGCCCATTTTTTAATTGGATTATTTGCTTTTTGTTTGTTGAGGTGTGTGAGCTCTTTCTATATTTTGGATGTCAATCCTTTATCAGATCTGTCATTTATGAATATATTCTCCCATACTGTAGGATACCTTTTAGTTCTATTGATAGTCTCCTTTGCTGTACAGAAGCTTTTCAGCTTCATATAGTCCCACTTGTTCATTTTTGCTTTTGTTTCCCTTGCCTGGGGATATATGTTCATGAAGAAGTCACTCATGTTTATGTCCATGACATTGTTGCCTATGTTTTTTTCTAAGAGTTTTATGGTTTCATGACTTACATTCAGGTCTTTGATCCATTTTGAATTTACTTTTGTGTATGGGGTTAGACAGTGATCCAGTTTCATTCTCTTACATGTAGCTGTCCAGTTTTGCCAGCACCATCTGTTGAAGAGACTGTCATTTCCCAATTGTATGTCCATGGCTCCTTTATTGTATATTAATTGGCCATATATGTTTGGGTTAATGTTTGGAGTCTCTATTCTCTTCCACTGGTCTGTGGCTGTGTTCTTGTGCCAGTACCAAATTGTCTTGATTACTGTGGCTTTGTAGTAGAGCCTGAAGTTGGGGAGCAAGATCCCTCTCACTTTATTCTTCCTTCTCAGGATTTCTTTGGCTATTCTGGGTCTTTGAAGGTTCCACATGAATTTTTGAACTATTTGTCCCAGTTCATTGAAGAATGCTATTGGTAATTTGATATTGATTGCATCGAATCTGTATATTGCTTTAGGCAGGATGGCCATTTTGACGATATTAATTCTTCCTAGCCAGGAGCATGGGATGAGTTTCCATTTGTTAGTGTCCTCTTTAATTTCTCTTAAGAGTGTCTTATAGTTTTCAGGGTATAGGTCTTTCACTTCTTTGGTTAGGTTTATTCCTAGGTATTTTATTCTTTTTGATGCTATTGTGAATGGAATTGTTTTCCTGATTTCTCTTTCTATTAGTTCATTGTTAGTGTATAGGAAAACCACAGAATTCTCTGTGTTAATTTTGTATCCTACAACTTTGCTGAATTCTGATATTAGTTCTAGTACTTTTGGAGTGGAGTCTTTAGGGTTTTTTATGTACAATATCATGTCATCTGCAAATAGTGACAGTTTGACTTCCTCTTTACCAATCTGGATTCCATGTATTTCTTTGTTTTGTCTAATTGCCGTGGCTTGGACCTCCAGTACTACGTTGAATAACAGTGGGGAGAGTGGTCATCCCTGTCTTGTTCCCGATCACAGAGGAAAAGCTTTCAGCCTCTTGCTGTTCAGTATGATGTTAGCTGTGGGTTTATCATATATGGCCTTTATTATGTTGAGATACTTGCCCTCTATGCCCATTTTCTTGAGAGTTTTTATGATGAATGGATGTTGAATTTTGTCGAATGCTTTTTCAGCATCTATGGAGATGATCATGTAGGTTTTTGTCCTTCTTTTTATTGATGTGGTGGATGATGTTGATGGATTTTCGAATGTTGTACCATCCTTGCACCCCTGGAATGAATCCCACTTGTTCATGGTGTATGATCCTTTTGATGTATTTTTGAATTCGGTTTGCTAATATTTTGTTGAGTATTTTTGCATATACATTCAACAGGGATAGTGGTCTGTAGTTTTCTTTTTTGGTGGGGTCTTTGCATGGTTTTGGTATTAGGGTGATGTTGGCTTCATAGAATGAGTTTGGGAGTATTTCCTCCTCTTCTATTTTTTGGAAACTTTAAGGAGAATGGGTATTATGTCTTCTCTGTATGTGTGATAAAATTCCGAGGTAAATCCATCTGGCCCGGGGGTTTTGTTCTTGGGTAGTTTTTTGATTACTGATTCAGTTTCGTTGGTGGTAATTGGTCTGTTAAAGATTTTCTATTTCTTTCTGGTCAGTCTTGGAAGGTTGTATTTTACTAGGAAGTTGTCCATTTCTCCTAGGTTTTCCAGTTTGTTAGCATATAGGTTTTCATAGTATTCTATAGTAATTCTTTGTATTTCTGTGGGGTCCGTCGTGATTTTTCCTTTCTTGTTTCTGATTCTGTTGATGTGTGCTGACTCTCTTTTTCTCTTAATAAGTCTGGCTAGAGGCTTATCTATTTTGTTTATTTTCTCGAAGAACCAGCTGTTGGTTTCATTGATTTTTTTCTATTGTTTTATACTTCTCAATTTTATTTATTTCTTCTCTGATCTTTATTATGTCCCTCTGTCTGCTGACCTTAGGCCTCATTTCTTCTTCTTTTTCCAATTTCGATAATTGTGACATTAGACTACTCATCTGGGATTGTTCTTCCTTCTTTAAATATGCCTGGATTGCTATATACTTTCCTCTTAAGACTGCTTTTACTGCGTCCCACAGAAGTTGGGGCTTTGTGTTGTTGTCATTTGTTTCCATATTTTGCTGGGTCTCCATTTTAATTTGTTCATTGATCAATTGATTATTTAGGAGCATGTTTTTAAGCCTCCATGTGTTTGTGAGCCTTTTTGCTTTCTTTGTACAATTTGTTTCTAGTTTTATACCTTTGTGGTCTGAAAAGTTGGTTGGTAGAATTTTAATATTTTGGAATTTACAGAGGCTCTTTTTGTGGCCTAGTATGTGGTCTATTCTGTAGAATGTTCCATGTGCACTTGAGAAGAATGTGTATCCTATTGCTTTTGGATGTAGAGATTATAGATGTCTATTAGGTACATCTGTTCTTGTGTGATGTTCAGTGCCTCTGTGTCCTTACTTATTTTCTGTCTGGTGGATCTGTCCTTTGGAGTGAGTGGTACGTTAAAGTCTCCCAAAATGAATGCATTGCATTCTGTTTTCTCCTTTAATTCTGTTAGTATTTCTTTCACATGTATTGGTGCTCCTGTATTGGGTGCATATATGTTTATAATGGTTATATCCTCTTGTTGGACTGAGCCCTTTATCATTATGTAATGTCTTTCTTTATCTCTTGTTACTTTGTTTATTTTGAAGTCTATTTCTCTGATACTAGTATTACAACACCTGATTTTCTCTCCCTGTTGTTTGCATGAAATATCTTTTTCCATCCCTTGGCTTTTAGTCTGTGCATGTCTTTGGGTTTGAGGTGAGTCTCTTGTAAGGAGCATATAGATGGGTCTTGCTTCTTTATCCATTCTATTACTCTGAGTCTTTTGGTTGGTGCATTCAGTCTATTTACATTTAGGGTGATTATTGAAAGATATTTACTTATTGCCATTGCAGGCTTTAGATTCGTGGTTACCAAAGGTTCAAGGTTAGCTTCTTTACTACCTTACTGTCTAACTTAAGTCACTTATTGAGCTATTATAAACACAGTCTGATGATTATTTCTCTCCCTTCTTATTCCTCCTCCTCCATTCTTCGTATGTTGGGTATTTTTTTCTGTGCTCTTTTTAGGAGTGCTCCCATCTAGAGCAGTCCCTCTAAGATACCCTGTAGAGGTGGTTTGTGGGAGGCAAATTCCCTCAACTTTTGCTTGTCTGGGAATTGTTTAATCCCTCCTTCATATTTAAATGATAATCGTGCTGGATACAGTATCCTTGGTTCAAGGCCCTTCTGTTTCATTGCATTAAATATATCATGCCATTCTCTTCTGGCCTGTTAGGTTTCTGCTGAGAAGTCTGATGATGGCCTGATAGGTTTTCCTTTGTAGGTGACCTTTTTTCTCTCTCTGGCTGCCTTTAATACTCTGTCCTTGTCCTTGATCTTTGCCATTTTAATTATGTGTCTTGGTGTTGTCCTCTTTGGGTCCCTTCTCTTGGGACTTCTGTGTACTTCCGTAGTCTGAACAACTATTTCCTTCCTCAGTTTGGGGAAGTTCTCAGCAATTATTTTTTCAAAGACACTTTCTATCCCTTTTTCTCTCTCTTCTTCTTCTGGTTCCTCTATAATGCGGATATTGTTCCTTTTGGATTGGTCACACAGTTCTCTTCATATTGTTTCATTCCTTGAGATCCTTTTATCTCCCTCTGCATCAGCTTCTATGCGTTCCTGTTCTCTGGTTTCTATTCCATCAGTGGCCTCTTGCATCTTATCAATTCTGCATATAAATCCTTCCAGAGATTGTTTCACTTCTGTAATCTCCCTCCAGACGTCATCCCTTAGCTCTTGCATATTTCTCTGCAGCTCTGTCTGCATGTTTATGATACTTATTTTGAATTCTTTTTCAGGGAGACTGGTTAGGTCTGTCTCTGCAGCTCCTCTCTCAGGTGTTGTCTTAACTATCTTGGACTGGACTAAATTTTTTGCCTTTTCATGGTGATAGCAGTGCTGAAGGCAGGTTGTGGGTGTGTCAGCATGGAGAAGAAAGTCCTTTCCTGCTTGCTGGGTGCCTTGCCCTTCTCTGCTGCCTGTGTCAGTTACCCGCACTCCTGGAGCAGCTACCGGCTTAATCCCCTAAGCTGCTGTGGGTGGGGTCTCCGTCAGAGCAGCACGGAGCCCTGCGGGGACTGGCAGGCACGCCAGGTGCACTGCTCCGCAATAGAGGCGCTCCTGCCATGCAGCTGTATACCAGGAGCAGCCTTTGGTTCTGGCCCAGGCGGCTGTGCATCGGGCTGGGATTCTGGTCGGCTGCTGGGAGCGCGGCTGCTCCCTCTGGCACCGCTGCAGGTGCGTGCGGACCTCTTCCGGGCTCCTCTGGCGCCTCTGCCACCGGCACACGCGGGCCGCACCCGGGCTGTTTGGTTGCCGCCACGGTGGGCTCGCACAAGCTGCTCCCATTCCCCTCTGCCACCACTGGTGCTCGCAATCCACTCACGGTCCCCTCCGGTGCTGCCACCCCTTGCGTGTGCTGCCACTCTCCCACTCCTGTGCCGGTTTTTCAGGGTCTGCGCCAGTTGGAGGAATGACTGGCAGGCTGCTTAGTGCCGTGAGGGGCTTCAGAGCTGCGCTGCCTCCCCGAGGTTTAGAGCGCCTAAAGTTCCCCGGGATTCCCCGCTGCTGGCTAAGTGTGCTGGGACGACTTCGTCCAGCTGTGGGGTCCCTGTCTCTTTAAGACTTGCAGGAAGCACTCGCTTTTCTTTTGTCTCAGGGGCACTGGATCGGGGAACTGCCCACAGGTTTTGCTTTTCCGTTTCTCTAATATCCAGCATCCCGTGCACCTTGTGTCTGCACTCTGGGTGTGGATTTCTAGAGCTTGTTGTTTAGCATTCCTGGGCTTTCACTCCCTCCCCGTTCCGACTCCTTTCTTCCCACCGGGTTCTGGGGTGGGGGAGCGTTCGGGTCCCGCCTGGCCACGGCTTGTATCTTACCCCCTTTGAGTGATGTTGAGTTCTCGCAGATGTAGATGTATCCTGGCTGTTGTACTGCATCCACTGGTGTCTCTTTTAGGAATAGTTGTATTTATTGTGTTTTCATAAATATATATGTTTTGGGGAGGAGATTTCCACTGAACTACTCACGCCGCCATCTTCTCTCTCAATCCTGCTAGCACGATTTTGAGATTCATCCGTATTGCATGTATCAATAGTTTGCTATTTCGCTTCAGTATTCCATTTATGGTTACACTTTAATGTATTTATTCAATCATCTGTTTATGGATTTTGGTTTGAAATTTCTCAACTCTTTTCAAATATTGCTGCATTTCCTATTCTTCCTCTCTTTTCCCTTTAAGCCTACATTTACAATTGTGTTTAATCTTCAGACTGAAGCTTCTGTGTCATAATGATTCCCTTATGACTTTTCCAGCCTTTTTCTCTTGGAATTTTTCTTTGGACCACTATCAGTTTATTGTTCTCTACTGAAATGGTCAACTTTGTTTTTTAGCTTCTTGAGTATAGTTATTTTTAAGCTTTGTCTCATAACTCTTATATCTAGAGTTCTTAGAGAGGTATTTCTACTATCATTTCTACATTGTCATATTCATATTGTCTGATTATTTCATTAATTTTATGCCAGATACTGTTCACAAAATGGTAAAACTAATGCCTAAAGTTATCTTCTTTTATAGAGGATATTTCTGTTTTTGTCAGGTGCCTGAAGGCATTAGTGTTTTTGTTGATAATCTCTATCACCCTGCTCAGTCACTAAGATAGTTTGAAACTGATTGGTTTTTCCTACCTCTGTTCTACCCATATTCATAGGCTATAGCCCTTCAGTTGTAAATCAGCATGAGGGATGTTTAGAACTCCCCCCTGTAGACAGATCTAGACACCAATCTCTTATCATCTTAGTCCCGAGAAGATGTTGTAAGGTCTGCCAGTCTCTGAGCCAAATGCTAGTATCAGGATAATCTGAATAATAGAAATTGGCTAAGCCCTCCAATGTATGCAAATAGTAGCAGTCACAGCATTTTCTTGTTTTGTCCTTCAAAAAAATTTTACTAATAAGTATGATTACCCATGGAGATTTGGTAGACATTTTTCTTTTACGAGCTTTAAAGATTTTTTTTTACCATTTATATCTTTAATTTACTTGTAGTTTATGTTTGGATATGGGATAAAGAAGAGAGATACTTTCTCCCAATGTAGTTATAGTGAAATAGCAGTTGTGGAATAATCTCTCCTGTGTCTTCTGTCACAGTCTCAGTTTCCATAAAAACTCTGTTCTGTTTATGGGTGCTTGACTCTCTTCTTCCAAGTTATACATAGGTGTCTGTATTTGACATGTAGAGACATAGAAATTCTGGGCAGGGCTGAGGACCCACTTGCGGTTTTTTTGGTTTTTTGGTTTTCTCATAAATTTCAAGTGATTCTAGTCAGACCATTTTATTTTTTCCAGCTACATCCACCTCTTTAGTTCAGTCCCAGCATAAGCTGCATATTGGGTTTCATGAAGAAGAGATGTTTACACAAGTCATAGTTAAGAGCCTGGAATCTAAACAGAAGTGAGACAAATAGGAGGGTGATAAAGCAAAAATATAGTAGAGTCATTATTTATAAGTTTCATGTTTATGCCATGTGTTGGGGGCCTGTGGCTGGTGTATTGTTAAGAATATGCATATTATGACCTGCTGAATGGGAGGCATGAGCCCCCCGTTCCCCGCTTCAGGGTTAGCAGGGAGCTCTCTCAGTATCCAAGCTCCTACTTCGGGGAAGTGAAAACCTTGGGGTTATTATTTTTTTAATTGAAGTACATACAATAAAATG
Source organism: Manis pentadactyla (assembly GCF_030020395.1). Lineage (NCBI taxonomy): Eukaryota > Metazoa > Chordata > Mammalia > Pholidota > Manidae > Manis > Manis pentadactyla. The sequence goes on from NC_080033.1 coordinate 15,280,843, forward strand.
TACAAATCTTAGTGTACTACAGCTTGATGAATTTTGACATGTGTATACAGTTAAGTAACCATCACCCAGATCAAGGTATCAGACATTCTCACTAAATTTTTCCCCTTTACCTATTTCCTCATTCCTCTTTTTCCCCTCCTCTATGGCGCAGTCTTGTCTCTGTGTAGGTCTTATTTCAATCTTGATGTTTGGTCATTTGTTCTTTTAGATTCTACATGTAAGTGAAATCACATGGTATTTGTCTTTCCTTGTCTGACTTATTTCACTTAGCATAATACCCTCTAGGTCCATTCATGTTGTCACAAATGGCAAGGTCTCATTCTTTTTGTGACTGAGTAATGTTCTAGTACATATATGTACCACATCTTTACCCATTCACCTATTGATGGGACACTTAGGTTGGTTCCATATCTTGGTTATTGTAAATAATGCTTCAGTAAACACAGGGATGCATGTATTTTTTAATTAATGATTTCCTTTTCTTTGGGTAAATTCCTAGAGGTGGAATTGCTGGATTGTATGGTATTTCTACTTTTCGATTTTTGTAAAACCTCCATACTCTCTTCCATCATGGCTGTACCAAGGTACAACCCTATCTGCAGTCTACCAGGGTTCCTTTTCCTCGACATCCTTACCAGCACTTGTTATTTCTTGTCTTGTTGATACTGGCCACTCTGGTGTGAGGTGATACGTCATTGTGGTTTTATTTGCATTTCCCTGATAATTAATGCTAAGCATCTTGAATGTGTCCCTTAGCCATCTGTATGTGTTCTCAGGAAAAGTGTCTGTTCATATCCTCTGCCCATTTTTTAAATGGATCTTTGGTTTTTGTTGTTGAAGTGTAGGAGTTTTCTATATATTTTGTATATTATCCCCTTATCAGAGAAATCATTTGCAAATATATTCTCCCATAGTTGACGGTTTCCTTTGCTGTGCAGAAGCTTTTTAGTTTGATATAGACTCACTTGTTTAGTTTTGAGTTTTCCTTTGCATGGGGAGACATATCCCTGGGGTCATTTTGATTAAAGATGAAGTTTCAATACACTCACAGAAAGGAAGTAAAGTCTGGGTGTGAGCAGTCTTGTCATAGTGCAAAATGCCTAGGCAGCAACTCAAAATAGCTATTTTCTCATCACATGATTTTGTTTGGGGAATTGATTTTAATGTCTTTGACTTATAGCCCTTCAGTATTTTTTCCATTTATCCTAAACTACTTGTCTGCAATAATTAGCACAATAATAATTGCTCCTTTCTGAGTAGTAGCTTCTATGTGAGATACTGTTAAACCATTTCCATGCCCACGTTCCCGCATTTTTCTCTAACCTTCCTCTTCATTATCTGCTTTGCTGTTCAGCACCTGCTCTGTGTCAGGCACTTCATAAAAATAGTATATTATCTCAGTACCCTTAATAAACATCTTAAAATAATCATCCTTATCATCCCTATTTATCATATAGAAAAATAAGAGCTTAGTCAAGGTCAGTAATTTTCTCATTATCTAAGGATGGTTTTACTAAAAAGAACTGAGCCTGAAACTGTGGTCTGCCATCTTTCCACTACTGTATGCTACTGCTCAGACATTCAGTTACTGCTAGAGTACTTGCTCAGTTCCCACCTCTGTCCCCCAAGAAAAATTTATGGCTCAGGTATATGACAGTTTCATTGAATCCTAAGCACATAGCAAAAATGAGTCAACAGAGGAGTCCTATTTACTCCTTGCTCATGCCAGACCCCTCCCTTAGCATATTTCTCAAGCTATTTTCCTATTTCAACTACTACCCATAGTTGTTTCCTTTCACCTAAATCAGCATACACAGTGTTCCTGAGTTCCTGGCACTCTGTTAACTCTAGACCAGATTACTTCCCAGATATTAATTTGGACTGATGCTCTACTCTTTCCCAACATTCCTGTTATTAAGCTCAGAGCTACATAAGATATTCATCATTAGTATCTTATATAGTACTTGAAAATCTGTAGATATTCCCTGGGATGTTTTCAGTGACCTTGGATAGAAGGGTAGGAAAAAGAATACCTGGAAAAAGCTTGAAAATATAAAATGGAATGGCTGAGCAACACTATAAGCTCAAGAAGAAATAAAAGCATGTTGATTGGGATCATGGGACAAAAAAGTGACTTGGCTATACACAGTAGAGGAAATAAGCAGGCTGACATCTTTAAATGTACAAAAAGCAGATGGAAGAATAAGTAAATAGATAATGATTACATTTCTGCATATTTAAACTTGGAGCTAGCCTGTATATGCTTTTGTTTCCTCCTATCTCTACAGAAAGTAATATGTAAGCAGTGTTATGTACCCATTTCAATAGAGATGGAAGGGATTAGATGGTGAGATGTGTTACATTATCACATGATTGATTCTGATTGTGCTTACTAGCTTCTGTAATATCCTTTGCTCCATCCTAAATTCTACCTCTCTACTTTTTTTTGTCTTTTAGTGCATTTTTTACAGAATTATCTTTTTAATGCTTAACGTGCTACTGAGTAAAGTAGTCATAAGTCTTTAAATTGGTATGCCATGATTGGGAAGGTATCTGAGCAATCATTTTTTTAAACTGCTCAGACGAATTTGACCAAAACAGAACTTTATATCGTTAATAAGGTAATCACTTGCCTCAGCTTTTATTAGTTCTAATTTCTATTTATTTCTTCCCTTTTTTTCATATTGCCCAGAATTTGAAAAATTTTTAAGCCATTTCTTTCTTGTGTGCTTTGTTTATTTTAGGATTTACTTCTTATATGTATAGTGGAAGTTGTATTTCTTTTTGAACAATAAAACGGTATGAATTTATTTTCTTATCTTTCAGACATGCAGTCAAGGTGTCAGACCAAGAAGTTATCACAAGAAAATACCATTTTTGAGAGAGAATTATCTCAATGGAAAATAATGAAAATCTGTAAAAAACACAGCCTCGAACATTTATGTTTTAGAGGTAATTGGGAAAGCAATGGTCAGTTTGAAATGCAATGGAAAAATCAGGAAGAATGTTTCAAGCATATTATACTCACCTGTGAAAAAATATCCACTTTTAGCCAGAACTTGGCTTTTAATCTACATCAGATACTTAATACAGGAAAGAAACCAAGTGACTTTAAAGAATGTGGGAAAGCCTTTTGTTCTGGATCAGACTATTTTCAACATCAATTAATTCACACTGATGAGAAATTTTCTGAAGGTGATGAATGTGCAAAGACTTTTCCTGATTCAGAGCTTACTCAGTATCAGACAGTTCACACTGCTAAGAAAACATATGAATGTAAAGAATGTGGGAAGGCTTTTAGTTTGCGTTCGAGTCTTACTGGGCATACGAGAATTCATACTGGTGAAAAACCTTTTAAATGTAAGGAATGTGGGAAGGCCTTTAGATTTCATTCACAACTTAGTGTCCATAAGCGTATTCATACTGGTGAGAAATCTTATGAATGTAAGGAATGTGGGAAGGCCTTTAGTTGTGGTTCAGATCTTACTCGACATCAGAGAGTTCATACTGGTGAAAAACCCTATGAATGTAAGAAATGTAGGAAGGCCTTTAGTCAGCGATCACATCTTACTAAACATCAGAGAATTCACACTGGTGAAAAACCATATGAATGTAAGCAGTGTGGGAAAGCTTTTACTCACAGCTCACACCTATCTCAACATCAGAGAATTCATACTAGTGAGAAATCTCATAAATGTAAGGAGTGTGGAAAAGCCTTTATTCGTGGTTCAAATCTTGCTCAACATCAGAATGTTCACGTTGGCAGGAAACCCTATGAATGTGAGAAATGTGGGAAAGCCTATATCTGGAGTTCACACCTTGCCCGACATCAGCAAATTCATACTGGTAGGAAACCTTATGAATGTAAGCAATGTGGGAAGACTTTTATTTGGGCCTCATATCTTGCTCAACATGAGAAATTTCATGACAGAAAACTCCATGAATGTAAGGAATGTGGAAAATCCTTTCTTCATGTCTCAGAGTTTAATCAACATCAGAAAATTCATACAGGTGAGAGAAACTATGAATGTAAGGAATGTGGGAAGACTTTTTTTCGTGGTTCAGAACTTAATCGACATCAGAAAATCCATACTGGAAAGAAAACCTATGAATGTGAAGAATGTGGAAAAGCCTTTCTTTGGGGTTCACAACTTACTCGACATCAGAGAATACATACTGGTGAGGAATGTTATATATGTAAAGAATGTGGGAAATCTTTTATCTGGGGTTCACAACTCACACGACATAGGAAAATTCATGCTGATGCAGAACACTATGAATGTAAGGAAAATGGCCAGATCTTTAGTCATCATTCATATTTTACTAAACAGATAATTCACAATAGTGAGACTCTCTATCAATGGAAAGACTATGTGAACACTTTCAGTCATGACTCAAACTTGGCTCAACTCCAGAATATTTACACTTTTGAGAAATCCTGTGAATATAAAGGTTTTGAGACAGCATGTTCTCCAAGTTCTCACTTTCTTTCACTTGTGTAAAATCTTAGAATATAAAAATGTAGGAAAGCCTTTATTCCTGACTTGTTAATTGATGTCAGTTAATTCATTTTGAGAAATCCCACACTGTAATAGTGCAAGAACTTTTGACGGAGCACACAACACACTTAACAGCAAAGAATTCGTAATGCAATCTATTGAAATACAGGAAAGTACTCATTGATTGTCTGTTATGGAATATTAGGGAAAAACCCTGTGAATGAGATGATAGTGTGTATCCATTTTGAATCATTCTCAAAATGTCCACATCACTCTGGTAATATGCTGCATAGAGTTTAAACTTATTTCATGTGGAAAAACCTTCCTTTCACTACTGAAATCTTGTTGCACTTCCATAAAATACCAAAGACAAGCATATATTATGTAACTAGTCTGGAAAACCTTGAGCTATGTCATACAATTTATTTGGCATGTCTTTACTTTCAACACATCTCTGTACTTTTTGGAAAGTAACTGAAATCCATGTGTGCTTACTTGTTAGATTATAAAGGTTAATTAGTTTGAAGATTCAAATGACTTAATGACCATCATTAATATTATTAACACTTCTATAAGAGGAAGAGCTTAAGAGTATAAGATTATAGACAAAAATGGCATCTGTATGTGTGTCATCCTGAACAGGAAAATGTTAATTCTGAATAAAAACCAGTAAAATAGAATGAAGGGAAGAAAGCTTTAAACTAGTATTAATTACATTTGTTGCATAAAAAATCATACTATAAAGAAAGCCTATGGTTTTAAAGAAAAGGGTTTTTGAGTGATTAGCAGTATTTTTTAAAAAGGCATTTGTGAGTTTTTTGTCTCTTAACAGATTTCTAAAGCCAGATGTCATATCCATTTTATCATCACAATTAAAATTTAGAAGCTAGAAAATAGCCAAATGCATTCTGATCTCTTAGAAACTTAGTTCTCTCTCTCTATGTATATATATAAACAATTCTCTGATTAATGAGCAAATCAAAAGTGAAATTACAGGCTATTTAGATTTGAATGATAATGAGACTGCTGTTATATCAAATCCTATGAAAGTGACCATAGCTATTCTCAATGGAAATTGTTCTATCTTTAAAACTAAGAAAATTGAAGGCAGTTTACTTTTTGTCACCACTGTATCTACAGCACTTAGGACAGTGCCTGTCATATTGTGGAATCCAAATGCTTGTCAGATTAAATCATGGCTACTCAACTAAATATGCTAGAATAAGTGGAAATGCCCCAAATGAACTGATGGAAAGTTTTAAGGAAAACAAAGCAAATGTCAAATCAGAACAAATTTTTTTAAAATACAGAAATTCTTTAAAATTTTTAATCATGTTTTTAAGTCAAAATTTATTTGAAGAAAACTATGAGACTTTAGCAATGTCTCCACATTATGATAAGAAAAGAAAAATAGACAACTAGAGAACTTTTTAATGGTCACATAAATGAAACCTTTATTAGACATGACTTTTAAATATAGTGGTTTATTTTCTAGGAAAATGTTTTAAAAGATTAAGTTTTGAAAGTAGCTAGAGAGACCAAAACTTTTTTTTAACAATTGGAAAAGAAAAACTCTGGAAGGAACAGGAAATCCTATGGAAAAATTGCTGCTTATGTTAAAATACTAATGTAATTCTGATAAAATTAGATGTGAAAGAGCCCTTGAAGAACAAAATCTAGAGTAATTTCACTCGTGAATATATATGGAAAAAAATAATAGTAAAGTGATATTTACCCAGAGTACTTAACCACTGTTCTGGATGGGTTGTAATTCTGTAGTTTACATCTGACAGCAAGATATCAATGATGAAAGTGTACCTTCTCAATTCAGTACTTACACTAAGTGCATTTTCTTGGTATCTTTTAGTATTACATGAGAAAAAGAATGGTATGTGTACATGTATTTAACACATTTTTTACTCAGTTCATTAAGAGGGGTTAAACAGTACTAGGGAACAGTACCCTCCAAAACTATTACCTTCTATGGAATTTCCCAACTTGTGTGGGGAAAATGAATTTTTTTTGTTGTATCGCTTTATTATAGTAAGCTATTACTCAAGCTGGCTAGATTTTTTTTTGGTGACAAGTGTTTTGAGAAAAATAATAGAGTTTTCTGGACATCCATATATAGGTAAGTATGGAATATTCCTTTTTCCTTTGGCCTAGACTGCCTTGTTTATTTTAGTATCAGTGTGTATATCTTGTGCTTCTAATTCATAGTGAATTTCTGGATCTCCTTGACTGCCTGAGGTACATGCTTCTTAAACCCCCTACTGCATTGACATGTTTGTGAATGTTGATAATTATCATTTAGTCTAGTTTACAGATTACAGCCTGGCCCATAGTTTTTCCCTAATCACCTTTCTTTGTAGGGGCCATTCTGGTAGAAACTTTTGGAGAAGAACTTTCTAATTACTACTATAGTTAGATGAAATTGAGGGTGAAAAGTTGGATTTGTTTCTGGCAGGGTAAAGCAGGATAAATTCCAAAGAAATCAAGAGATCTGAATGTAAAAAAAGGAATAAAGAAAGAAACTTTGCAAGTACTACAAAACTACGAGAATTCCTTTATAACTCTGGAAGAGAGACATCAATAATTGACTCAAAAATCCCATAGAAAAAGAAAAAACATTTCTGTAGAACTAGAACAGTATTAACAAAGATAAAGGAAAATGATGAATTGGAGATATTTGCAACTATACTACAGACTAATATCCTTAAAGAGTCTAAAACTTAAGATGACAATACAAGTTACACTACATTGAGATACCATTTCATACCAATCAAATGGGCAAAGGTCCCAAAGTGTATAAAGTACTCTGTTGGCAAGACTGGCAAAACAAGGCCTCATTCCTGATGAAAAGCAAAACAGTACAATAATAATAATATGAGGGAATTAAGCAGTGTCTATGTGTAACCTCAAGTTCATATACCATAAGCACCATCACCCTCATTTCTATCCCAAAGATAAAGTAAAATTACAAAATGTATGCACAAAGTAATTTAAAAAGAAACAATGATATTTGTGAATGGAGAAGACAGAAACAAACCAATGTCCAGCATCAGACTGGCTGAATTATCTATCATGTGTATGTACAGTGGACTATTGTGCAGCTGTATACTTATGCTGAGTAATCTTTAGGATATGTCAAAAATAGGTAAGTGCAAAATAATGTATATAATGCTAATATTTATAAGAGGAAGAGATACTATATGTTCCTATGCTTTTTTTAAAGAAAATGAAGATACAACAGTTTGGGGGAGGAAAAGGATGAGAGGTGGTTGTCTTTGGTTATGTATTTTGATTTGTTTTATTTTTAAAAATATTTTGACTTTGGATCCGTGTACCTATTTTACATATTGACTTTTATGAAAAAAATTAAGTCAGAAAATTTGCAATCTTAAATATCAAAACCAGTGAATGTGATTCTACATCAGATTCATAACAATTTCATGTAAAATATTTTCACTTTGGATGCTATGCCTCAAGAGAAGAGAGAAATACAAAGAAATTTAAACTTTCTTTACCAGTCTTTTGTTAATGACCATACTGGTATTATTTTAGGTGAGTCCAAATAAATCACATAGCTTAATTTCCTGAAGAAGTCAATTTTTGCAAAAGAAAAAATACATAAAGAAGTAAAATGCTCTGTAGTCTTTAATTTGAATTGAAAATATACTAACTTGTTCACTGAAGGAGTTCAAAAATATTAGTGACATAGAAGCATTGAGCATCCTATATATTTAGACTGTAGTTCTTAAATTCTGTTTTCTATGGAAAGCAAGGTCTCCTTTGAGGAATGTCATGTGACATTTTCATTAGGAATGAGTCCTTGTTTTTACAGGTCAAGTGTAGGAAATGTATATATGATTATCCCAAAACATGCCTAGAAGAAAGCAATCAAAGACTATAGGGTCATGTCAGAAACTGAAGGAACTAATCAAAGAGGATAATTTGAGCATCAAAAACTTGTAGTGACCAGAGACAGTGGTCACACAAAAAACTTTCTAACACCCTCCTCCTCAAAAAAAAAGAATGATAGAATCATTTATGGGGCTTGGCAGAGAGCTAGCTCATTCTGAAATTGTGGTACAGGACATAGCAAATATTTATAATGATTTTTCTGTACAAACTAATCAAATAGTGAGGAAGTTTTATTATAAAAATTAGCTAATATATTCAGAAAGGATGACAGAGTGAAAATCACATTTGGCAACCTTTAATAAAATAATGGAATTGGCAATGATCCATAGTAAATGTGAGTTTAGGAATTTCAAAAGAAAATGGTTGATGACAGCTGAACAAAATGGATTTTGTTATGAGTTTTTACCTCAGAGATTCCATGGAAAATTTCCTGATGTCTGTAAGCAGGGCCCACATAATGAGAGCAGTAACCACATCATGAGACTGAAGCCAATCAACACTAAGCCCCGTTTAGCAGCAGACACAGGTCTGTGGAAAATTTCAAATCTTTCCTATGTATGGCCAAGGAGTCCATCCTTTGTTTTCATTATACCTCAGATCTGGAAGAGATGCTCTAATACCTCCCTCTGAGACATAAAAAGAAATAAATTTGGTCTTTGTCCATTTTCCTAGCACAAATTTCCATATCTTTCCAAGGCTCGTTTCTATTTTAGCTAGGACAAAAAGTTGCCCCTACTATGATGGAAGTGGTCCAGTGAAATCAACCTGCCACAAGGTGGCTGGCTGAACAACCCAGGGAATAGTGCCATCTTAAGCTTTAGTGTTTGCTGCTGGTGTACTCAGCAATGGTCAGAGCCGGGTCAGCCCTGGCCAGTAGAAGTCTATGTTGCTGAACTCATGCATAATCTCCATCTCTGCCACCATTGTTACTTTGTTCATGAGCCCATTTAATACTGAGGAGTGCCTGGGGAAAGAATCTGTTGTCTACAGAACGGGCCACCCTATCCACTTATTGAAACCCTGCTTTGCTGAGGTCACCTTTAGTGAGTATTATTAGGACACAAATATCTTCAATATTTTTTGCCCATTCAGAGGTCTATCCACTTATCTCTTTCCCAGATTTTATTCCTAAATTTCCAATCATGTTTTTCACCGTTATCCCACACCCTTAATATCTATTCCCATGTTTCTTTGATGGATTTCTGCTTACAAATTATAAAACTCAAGTAATTATTTGGGAATGCAGCATACCTCTTCGTGGGTCACACTTTGTTACGTCACTTTTAGGAGCCTGAGACTTGAGTCCATTGATAGTTCTAGAAACAGAGGGGTGGTAGTGAAAGTTCATTACAGTTCGCTCACACAATGTATGGTTAATCCCCTCAGGAGGAGGTGGATTGCCACTGAGTGGGGATGTCACTGCCATTAGAGGGGAAAGAGAGTGAGAAGGCTGCTTCTATTGTAAACTCAGAATTTAGGAGCTCAATGTTCTTAGCTTCATCAGGGTCTTTCACATGTCCCCATGCCATATTATAGGACCTCATTCTTTCCTAATTAATGCCCTCACTTTAACAATATTTTAACACCATTTAACTATTCAGCTGAGAATTTTCCAAGTAGTTCTGCTTTTAAAACTTCATCTTTAAGTCATTCCTTTCTTCTTGCATATTATTATAATTAGCCAGGAGGAGCCAAGTCACACCTTCAATTTCATTGCTCACAATTTCTCCTTTCCACAAAACAATAAATCAGGAATACACTTTAGTCAAGTTATTTGCCCCTTTATAAAAAGAACACTTTCCTCCAATATTAACATGTTTCTCATTTTTTAAATTAAGGTATTATTGATACACTGATGAAGGTTTCACATGAAAAAACAATGTGATTGGAGGTGAGGAGCCAAGACGACGGCATGAGTAGTTCATTGGAAATCTCCTCACAAAAACATACTTTTGAAAATACAACAAATACAACTATTCCTAAAAGAGACACCAGTAGATACAGTACAACAGCCAGGCTACACCTACATCTGTGAGAACTCGGCATTACACAAAGGAGATAATATATAAGCCATGGCCCAGCAGAACCCCAACGCCCCCCTATCCCAGACCCCAGTGGGAAGAAAGGACTTGGAGTGGGTAGGGAGTGAAAGACCAGGACTGCTAAACAACCAGCTCTAGAAATCCGCACCAGGAGTGCAGACACAGGGTGCTGGATATTAGAGAAATGGACAAGCAAAACCTGTGAGCAGGTCCCCGCAACCGGCACCCCTGAGACAAAAGAAAACCAAGTGCTTCTTGAGAGTCTTAAAGGGACAGGGACCTCACAGCTGGACGAAGTCTCGACACACGCACCCCAGCACCTGGGAAACCGGGGAACTCTAGGTGACCTAACCCACTGGGCAGCAGTGCAGTTCTGAAGCCCCTCACAGTGATAAGCAGCCTGCCAGTCATTCCCACAACCAGCGTGGACACCGACACACCAGCCCAGTAGTGGGAGAGAGGCAGCACGCACCAGGGGAGGTGGTGCCAGAGAGGCCCGGGAGCAATGTGTGCGAGCCCGTGGCAGCCGAGTGGCCCACGGCTGGCCCACATGGGTGAGTGGTGGCAACAGCGAAAGAGCGACATGCATGACCCCGTGGCAGTGGCACCTGAGAGACCCGGGACTGGCCTGCATGGACTGGCAGCGGTGACGACAGAGCGGGCTGCATGAGCCCGCAGTGGTGGTGCTGGAGGGGGCCGAGAGCAGCCTGTGTGAGCCCACGGTGACAGCACCAGAGGGGACAGGGAGTGGCCTACGTGAGACTGTGGCAGCGGCAACTGAGAAGCCCACGTGGGGCAGTGGTGCTGGAGGGGCCAGAGAGAGGCCCACGTGAGCCTGCGGCAGTGCCAGAGGGACCCGGGTGCGGCCTGCAGGAGTTGGCAGCTGCAGCGGAGCAGCCCAGTAGCAGCAGTGCACCCAGCAGCTGCTCAGCCGGGTGCACAGCCGCCCAGGTCAGACCCAAAGGCTGCGGTTGGCACAGCTGCCTGGCAGGGGCGCTGCTTTCACAGGAGAGTGCACCCGGCGCACCTGCCGCTCCCTGCATGCAAGGCTTTGAGCTACTCTGATGGAGACAATGCCCACAGCTTAGGGGATTAACCCGGAATCTGCTCCAGGAGTGCAGGTAACCAAGACAGGCAGCAGAGAAGGGCAAGGCAACCAGCAAGCAGGTTGTTCTCCCAGCTGACACATGCACTACTGGCCTACAGCTACTTCTATCACCATGAAAAGGCAGAAGAATTTAGTCCAGTCCAAAATAGTCCAGACAATCTGTGAGAGAGGGCTGGGGGAGATAGACCGAGCTAATCTCCCCAATAAAGAATTCAAAATAAAGGTCATAACCATGCTGATGGATCTGCAGAGAAATATGCAAGAGCTAAGGGATGAAGTCTGGAGGGATATTACAGTAATGAAACAATCTCTGGAAGGACTTAAGAGCAGACTGAATGAGGTGCAAGAGGACATTAATGGAATAGAAATTAGTGAACAGTAATGCAGAGAAGCTGATGCAGAGAGAGATAGAAGGAACTCCAGGAATGAAAGAATATTAAGAGAATTGTGTGACCAATCCAAATGGAACAATATTTGCATTATATGGGTACCAGAAGAAGAAGACAGAGAAAAAGAGATAGAAAGTGTCTTTGAAGAAATAATTTCTGAAAACTTCCCCAAACTGGGGGAGGGGAAAGAGATGTTTGGACCACGGAAGCACACAGAACTCCCAACAGAAAGCACCCAAAGAGGGCAACACCAAGACACATAATAATTAAAATGGCAAAGATCAAGGACAAGGACAGAGTTTTAAAGGTAGCTAGAGAGAGGGAAAAGGTCCTATAAAGGAAAACCCATCAGGCTATCATTAGACTTCTCAACAGAAACCTTACAGGCCAGAAGAGAATGGCATGATATATTTAGTGCAATGAAACAGAAGGGCCTGGAACCAAGAATACTGTATCCAGCATGATTATCATTTAAATATGAAGGAGGGATTAAACAATTCCCAGACAAGCAAAAGATGAGGGAATTTGCCTCCCACAAACCACTTCTACAAGGTATTTTAAAGAGACTGCTCTAGATGGGAGCACTCCTAAGGCTAAATAGATTTCAACACAGAAAATAAAATCACAGCAAAGAAAGCAGACCAGCCAAATACTAACTAAAGTCAAAAAATGAAATCAACTACTCAAAAAAGCAGTCAAAGGAAACACAAAAGACCACAGAACAAAACATGCAATATATGAAGAATGGAGGAGGAGGAATAAGAAGGGAGAAAAAAAAAGAATCACCAGACAGTGTTTATAATAGCTCAATAACTGAGTTAAGTTAGACAGAAGATAGTAAAGAAACTAACCCTGAACCTTTGGTAACCACGAACCTAAAGCCTGCAATGGCAATAAGTACATATCTTTCAATAATCCCCCTAAATGTAAATGGACTGAATGCGCCAATCAAAAGACACAAAGTAACAGAATGGATAAAAAAGCAAGACCCATCTATATGCTGCTTAAAAGAAACTCACCTCAAACCCAAAGACATGCACAGACTAAAAGTCAAGGGATGGAAAAAGATATTTCATGCAAACAACAGGGAGAAAAAAGCAGGTGTTGCAGTACTAGTATCAGACAAAATAGACTTCAAAACAAAGAAAGTCACAAGAGATAAAGAAGGACATTATATAATGATAAAGGGCTCAGTCCAACAAGAGGATAAAACCATTATAAATATATATGCACCCAACACAGGAGCCCCAGCATATGTGAAACAAATACTAACAGAATTAAAGGAGGAAATATAATGCAATGCATTCATTTTAGGACACTTCAACACACCACTCACCCCAAAGGATAGATCCACCGGGCAGAAAATAAGAAAGAACACAGAGGCACTGAACTGCACACTAGAACAGATGGACCTTGTTGCCCTCCTCCCCGTCTCTGACCCGCAGATAGAGGAGGCAACGTGATGAGATACCGAAGACCTGAGTAGGCCAGCCAGGGAACTCAAATCATACCAGCTCAAGAGTGGTGCTGGAAAGGCACCTCTCATATTTATTGATCAGGCATCACATTTTTGAGTGGGTTAACAAGTTTCTAGACACAATGATTAACATGCTTTACTACAGGAATGTAATTGCCTCCAGGTCGCTGGGGCAAGTCGTCCCTGGTGCCAGGCAATGCGGGGGTAGAGATAACAAGAAACAGATCTCAGTTTAGATTTAGTGAGCTGTGGCATGCACCACAGACAACAAGGAAGACAACCAATTCCCATAGAAACAGAATGATCTATTTATGACAACCCACATTTCACCCGTTTTTAAATCAAAAAGGAAAAGTCCATTATTCCACCACAGCTTGGTAAAGAAAAGGGGCGACAAGAAATGTCTCATCGGGAGGATGAGGTGCTAAGCCACGCCTCAGTTGACCCCCTCATCTCTTGACCTGTTGGCCCCTTTGACTGTGCCTGTCTTAGGTCGTACCTCCCATGAGGAATTTTACCCGTCTCTAGCCAGCCAGCCACCTTTTGGGGCCGTACAAGGAGTAAATGCGATAGAGCAAAGAGGCATACAAAAGATTTATGCAAACACTTCATCATCCCCTTAATTGCTGTGGAATTAAAAAATATACAGTGATCTGTCACATGGACTCTCAAGAAAATAACATGCAATTATTAATTTTTTGCCATGACTTCTTGAAATATAGCATATGCATGAATTGGCTTTATTAAGCCAGCAACCAGATGGCACACCCATGTTACTAAAACGGGAAGGCAAATGCATAAAAGAAGTAGGCCTACAAGTATTGGCCATAGCCAGTGAAACCAAGAGAACCAATCACGTAATCCAGGTAATTGTGAAAGCTTATCAATAATATGGTGAATATCATCCAACTGGTTTTGAATTGTCTGTGAAAAATCAGATATATTAAGACACATTCCAGGAAATTGTTCACAGCCCTAATGTTCTTTCAGCAACAAATAGACCATGGTAGCACGATTCTGAAGCACGGCCACTCGAACTTCCGTAAGTTCCTGATTAAGTTCTGACAGTATGGAAACAGTCAGATTTGTAATCTTGCTGTAGGCACAGGCCAGCTTAGATATTTCCTTCTGCATTCTTATGAGTCCTGGTACAGGCAATACAAATGCAGCTGCGCCTGCAACAGCAACAGGGTCCAACAATTTCAAGTTGTCATCACAATCTGGAGGCAGGGCTTGGGTCACTCTTCAGTGTTTAAATCCAGGATGATCTATAAGGGCTGGGAGAATACATCCTATACCACACACGCCTTGATAATGTGAGAAAAAGGCTTGATAGGTTTTGTTATCACACAAAAACACCCAGCCATTTGGGAGTCTATATCCATATGGTCATTTTACATGAATAGTAGAATTACAGTAAGAAGGTATATTAGTACAATTGATACATATACAACTAGAAACTATAGTAGTGCTAACTGGTAAATTCAGTTGAATTTCTCCAGTAAGAATCTTGGGGGCTAAAGTAATATTTATTTGAGAAATATTAGTAAACACTGAAAAAGGGAGTCCTATGTCTATCAAATTCTTCCTTAAGATTCCACTAATAGAGGAATCACCTGCTACACAAAAAGATGTCTTGTTAAGCCCTTGATTAGCCAATTGCAACCACATATTGGGTGAAGAGTACTCATTGTCTGGGGTTAGTGAAATATCCAAATAAACATAACTACTTTTATATATTTGATCAGGGCTTCCCTTCTGAAATTTATCACAAGAATAATTGCCAATATCATTGTGGATTAAAACTGTTTTATAAATATCATAGTGGGTTATTGTCTCCTTTGGACTGATCAGTAGCATTATCCCAACCAAGTTTTCCTCTATTTTTCTGTCTATATATTTCATTACCATCTTTTTTCCAAATCACTGGGCCTATAGGAATTGAACAAGTGGAGATACAATGAAGTACTACTCCCCGGCCAAAGTACAGAGGACTGCTAATACTAGCAGTAATAGTACAGGCTTGGGTTATGTATATGTGTATAGAGATTAGAATAAAAAACTTCATTTTCATGTAGGGATCCTCACTCCAGTGATGGAACCGGTTGAGGGACATCACCTGGGACAGCCATCTCAGATGGCGATGTTGCTGGGAGTTCCTCTTTATAGCTTATCTTGATCTGCTTTCTAGGCAGCCAGATCAAGCATTGGTCCTCTGTAATGACACAAACAAACCTTACAATGACCTTTATACCATTGTGAAGAACCTATTGGAGACCACCATACAGGAACTGCTATTGTTTTAGAAAAAGAAATATTGTCAGAAAAATGCACTTCCATACCTCATTTTCTGTCATCCTTTCAAAGACCAAAATTAAGGATATGTAAAGCATGTACTAATCATTGATTTGCAGTTAATTTTATCACATCGGGCAGTAATCCCCCTTTTTGTTTTAATAAATAATGCTTGAGAGTAAGATGGCAATGTTCAATTGGAGCTTGGCCTGTAGAATTGTATGAAATGCCTGTTTATGAGTGATAGTATATAGCTGAAAAAATTTTTTTAGCGTAGAGGAGAGGTAAACTGGAGCATTGTCAGCTTAAGAGAAAAAGCTTAAAACATTTTGTCAGCAACATTTGAAACAAAAGCCACAAAATCATCTTCTTTAGTTTACTTAATCCTATGTAACCGATACTTGTTCTGCTAAAATCTAGTTCTTTACTTGTTTAGGAGTAATAAAACAGTGACTTTAAATGACAAAAGACTTAGAAATGACAATGGTTAAAGACTTGATGAGAGCTTACATAAGATAGTTGACATCAGAAAATCTGGATATTTCTGTACCACAAAACATTCAGTAACAAAGCTTAGCATCATTCCTTTTGACAGTGCTTTCTAGGCAAATATATATCAGACAAATAAGCCAAATTAGCCAAGTATTTTTCCTGATGAGGAGAAAAAATTCTTCTGACATGTTCCAGGGGCCCTCAGGAAAATATCAGAGTTAACTAGAGGTAAAAGCACCTTTCTGAATTTGATTTTGGAAAGTTGTCAAAAGAAAGTTTCTTTGCCATTTACTTAAATAAGATTATAGGTTGCCATGAAGCAATACTTATCTATTTAACTAGAATGACAACAAAATACTTCAAGGGCAGATACAGAAGTTTACACAGTTGTTAGCAAAGTTTAATGTTTAGTCTTTTAATATATCGATCTCATTTTCTTAAATACTCGGATAATTCATTGAGAATTTAAGCATGAGAAACTGTTTTGATAAAACAATTAGAAAACCTTTTGCAATCTTTCAAAATTAAGAGCAGACTAAAAGTTCAAGAAAACTGTCTTTTTAACTGGAAACAACATTCTAATTTTGCAGTGTACTTGATATCAAGACTCACTTGCTTTAATTTCACATAGCATGACTATATTAATTTTTGCACAAGCTTTCTACAACTTTCTTTTTACATTCAGTGTTCTCCCCCTTTAAATAAATAGCTGTACTTTAGAACAATTACCTTCTTTTACTCAACAAAACGAATTTCCATTCTTTATACTTTCTCTTATTAAAACACACATCTTTAGCATACCGAAATATTTCCTTATTTTTTATTTTTTTAATTTTTAATTTTGGTATCATTAATCTACAATTACATGAAGAACATTATGTTTACTAGGCCCCCCTTCACCAAGTTCCCCCCACATACCTCTTCACAGTCAATCTCCATCTGCTTAGTAAGATGCTGTAAAATCACTACTTGTCTTCTCTGTGTTGAACAGCCAGTCCCGGCCCCCCCACCCCGACGATACATGCTAATTGTAAGGCCCTCTTTCTTTTCCCCCGCCCTTATCCCTCCCTTCCCACCCATCCTCCCCAGTCCCTTTCCCTTTGGTAACTGTTAGTCCATTCTTGGGTTCTGTGATTCTGCTGCTGTTTTGTTCCTTCAGTTTTCCTTTGTTCTTATACTCCACATATGAGTGAAATCATTTGGTACTTGTCTTTCTCCACCTGGCTTATTTCACTGAGCATAATACCCTCTGGCTCCATCCATGTTGTTACGAATGGTAGGATCTGTTTTTTTCTTATGGCTGTGTAATATTCCATTGTGTATATGTACCACTTCTTCTTTATCCATTCATCTACTGATGGACATTTAGTTTGCTTCCATATCTTGGCTATTGTAAATAGTGCAGTGATAAACATAGGGGTGCATCTGTCATTTTCAAACCGGAGTGCTGCATTCTTAGGGTAAATTCCTAGGAGTGGAATTCCTGGGTCAAATGGTATTTTCATTTTGAGCATTCTGAGGAACCTCCATACAGCTTTCCATAATGGTTGAACTAATTTACATTCCCACCAGCAGTGTAGGAGGGTTCCCCTTTCTCCACAACCTCGAGAACATCTGTTGTTGTTTGTCTTTTCGATGATGGTGATCCTTACTGGTGTGAGATGATATCTCATTGTGGTTATAATTGGCATTTCTCTGATGATTAGCGATGTGGAGTACCTTTTCTTTTTTCTTTTGTTTTTTTTTTGAGCACCTTTTCATGTGCCTGTTGGCTATCTGGATTTCTTCTTTACATAACTGTCTATTCAGCTCCTCTGCCCATTTTTTAATTGCATTATTTGCTTTTTGTTTGTTGAGGTGTGTGAGCTCTTTATATATTTTGGATGTCAATCCTTTATCAGATCTGTCATTTATGAATATATTCTCCCATACTGTAGGATACCTTTTTGTTCTATTGATTTTGTTCTTTGCTGTACAAAAGCTTTTCAGCTTCATATAGTCCCACTTGTTCATTTTTGCCTTTGTTTCCCTTGCCTGGGGAGATATGTTCATGAACAAATCACTCATGTTTATGTCCATGAGATTTTTGCCTATGTTTTTTTCTAAGAGTTTTATCGTTTCATGACTTACATTCAGGTCTTTGATCCATTTCGAATTTACTTTTGTGTATGGGGTTAGACAGTGATCCAGTTTCATTCTCCTACATGTACCTGTCCAGTTTTGCCAGCACCATCTGTTGAAGAGACTGTCGTTTCCCCATTGTATGTCCATGACTACTTTATTGTATATTAATTCACCATATATGTTTGGGTTAATGTCTGGAGTCTCTATTCTCTTCCACTGGTCTATGGCTCTGTTCTTGTGCCAGTACAAAATTGTCTTGATTACTGTGGCTTTGTAGTAGATCTTGAAGTTAGGGAGCGAGATCCTCCCATGTTATTCTTCCTTCTCAGTATTTCTTTGGCTATTTGGGGGTTTTTTGTGGTTCCATATGAATTTTTGAACTATTTGTTCCAGTTCATTGAAGAATGCTGTTGGTAATTTGATAGGGATTGCATCGAATCTGTATATTGCTTTGGGCAGGATGGCCATTTTGACGATATTAATTCTTCCTAGCTAGGAGCATGGGATGAGTTTCCATTTGTTAGTGACCTCTTTAATTTCTCTTAAGAGTGTTTTGTACTTTTCAGGGTATAGTTCTTTCACTTCCTTGGTTAGATTTATTCCTAGGTATTTTATTATTTTGATGCCATTGTGAATTGAATTGTTTTCCTGATTTCTCTTTCTATTGGTTCATTGTTAGTGTATAGGAAAGCCACAGATTTCTGTATGTTAATTTTGTATCCTACAACTAGGCTGAATTTGATATTAGTTCTAGTAGTTTTGCAGTGGAGTTTGCAGGGATTTTTATGTACAGTATCATGTCATCTGCAAATAGTGACAGTTTAACTTCTTCTTTACCAATCTGGATTCCTTGTATTTCTTTGTTTTGTCTGATTGCTGTGGCTAGGACCTCCAGTACTATGTTGAATAACAGTGGTGAGAGTGGGCATCCCTGTCTTGTTCCCGATCTCAGAGGAAAACTTTCAGCCTCTCGTTGTTCAGTATGATGTTAGCTGTGGGTTTATCATATATGGCCTTTATTATATTGAGGTACTTGCCCTCTATGCCCATTTTGTTGAGAGTTTTTATCGTGAATGGATGGTGAATTTTCTCAAATGCTTTTTCAGCATCTCTGGAAATGATCATGTGGTTTTTGTCCTTCTTTTTGTTGATGTGGTGGATGATGTTGATAGATTTTCAAACGTTGTACCATCCTTGCGTCCCTGGGATGAATCCCACTTGGTCATGGTGTGTGATCCTCTTGATGTATTTTTTAATTCGGTTTGCTAATATTTTGTTGAGTATTTTTGCATCTATGTTCATCAGGGATATTGGTCTGTGATTTTCTTTTTTGGTGGGTTCTTTGCCTGGTTTTCGTTTTAGGGTGATGTTGGCTTCATAGAATGAGTTTGGGAATGTTCCCTCCTCTTCTATTTTTTGGGAAAAGTTTAAGGAGAATGGGTATAATATCTTCACTGTATGTCTGATAAAATTCTGAAGTAAATCCTTCTGGCCCGGGGGTTTTGTTCTTGGGTAGTTTTTTGATTACTGCTTCAATTTTGTTGATGGTAATTGGTCTCTTTAGATTTTCTGTTTCTTTCTGGGTCAGTCTTGGAGGGTTCTATTTTTCTAGGAAGTTGTCCATTTCACCTAGGTTTTCCAGCTTGTTAGCATATAGGTTTTCATAGTATTCTCTAATAATTCTTTGTATTTCTGTGGGGTCCGTCGTGATTTTTCCTTTCTCATTTCTGATTCTGTTGATGTGTGTTGACTCCCTTTTTCTCTTAATAAGTCTGGCTAGAGGCTTATCTATTTTGTTTATTTTCTTGAAGAACCAGCTCTTGGTTTCATTGATTTTCTCTATTGTTTTATTCTTCTCAATTTTATTTATTTCTTCTCTGATCTTTATTATGTCCCTCCGTCTGCTGACAATAGGCCTCATTTGTTCTTCTTTTACCAATTTTGATAATTGTGACATTTGACTATTGTTTTGGGATTGTTCTTCCTTCTTTAAATATGCCTGGATTGCTATATACTTTCCTCTTAAGACTGCTTTTGGTGCGTCCCACAGAATTTGGGGCTTTGTGTTGTTGTCAATTGTTTCCATATATTGCTGGATGTCCATTTTAATTTGGTCATTGATCCATTGTTTATTTAGGAGCATGTTGTTAAGCCTCCACGTGTTTGTGAGCCTTTTTGCTTTCTTTGTACAATTTATTTCTAGTTTTATACCTTTGTGGTCTGAAAAGTTGATTGGTAGGTTTTCAATCTTTTGGAATTTCCCAAGGCTCTTTTTGTGGTGTAGTATGTTGTTTATTCTGGAGAATGTTCCATGTGCACTTGAGAAGAAGGTGTATCCTGTTGCTTTTGGATGTAGAGTTCTATAGAACTCTATTACATCCATCTGTTCTAGTGTGTTGTTCAGTGCCTCTGTGTCCTTATTTATTTTCTGTCTGGTGGATCTGTCCTTTGGAGTGAGTGGTGTGCTAAAGTCTCCCAAAATGAATGCATTGCATTCTATTTCCTCCTATAATTCTGTTAGTATTTGTTTCACATGTATTGGTGCTCCTGTATTGGGTGCATATATGTTTATAATGGTTATATCCTCTTGTTGGACTGAGCCCTTTATCATTATGTAATCTCCTTCTTTATCTCTTGTTACTTTTTTTATTTTTAAGTGTATTTTGTCTGATACTAGTATTGCAACACCTCCTTTTTTCTCTATGTTGTTTGTATGAAATATCTTTCTCCATCCCTTGACTTTTAGTCTGTACATGTCTTTGTGTTTGCGGTGAGTCTCTTGTATGCAGCATATAGATGGATCTTGCTTTTTTTATCCATTCTATTACTCTGTGTCTTTTGATTGGTGCATTCAGTCCATTTACATTTAGGGTGATTATTGAAAGATATGTGCTTATTGCCATTGCAGGCTTTAGCTTCATGGTTACCAAAGGTTTAAGAATTGCTTGTTTACTACCTTACTGTCTAACTTAACTCATTTATTGAGCTATTATAAACACAGTCTGATGATTATTTCTCTCCCTTGTTATTCCTCATCCTCCATTCTTAATATGTTGGGTGTTTTGTTATGTGCCCTTTTTAGGAGTGCTCCCATCTAGAGCATTCCCTCTAAGATACCCTGTAGAGGTGGTATATGGGAGGCAAATTCCCTCAACTTTTGCTTGTCTGGGAATTGTTTCATCCCTCCTACATATTTAAATGATAATTGTACTGGATACAGTATCCTTGGTTGAAGGCCCTTCTGTTTCATTGCATTAAGTATATCATGCCATTGTCTTCTGGCCTGTAACATTTCTGTTGAGAAGTCTGATGATAGCCTGATGGGTTTTCCTTTGTAGGTGTCCTTTTTTCTCTCTCTGGCTGCCTTTAATACTCTGTCCTTCTCCTTGATCTTTGCCATTTTAATTATTGTGTCTTGGAGTTGTCCTCTTTGGGTCCCTTCTCTCGGGAGTTCTGTGTGCCTCTGTAGTCTGAGCAACTCTTTCCTCCCCCAGTTTGGGGAAGTTCTCAGCAATTATTTCTTCAAAGACACTTTCTATCCCTTTTCCTCTCTTATTCTTCTGGTACCCCTATAAGGTGGATATTGTTCCTTTTGGATTGGTTACACAGTTCTCTTAATAGTGTTTCATTCTTGGAGATCCTTTTCTCTCTCTCTGTGTCAGCTTCTATGCATTCCTGTTCTCTGGTTTCTATTCCATCAATGGCCTCTTGCATCTTATTCATTCTCCTTTTAAATTCTTCCAGAGTTTGTTTTACTTCTGTAATCTCCCTCTGGACTTCATCCCTAAGCTCTTGCATATTTCTCTGTAGCTCTGTCAGCATGATTATGATTTTTATTTTGAATTATTTTTCAGGGAGGCTGGTTAGGTCTGTCTGTGCAGCTCCTCTCTCAGTTGTCTGAACTCTCTTCGACTGGACTAAATTTTTTGCCTTTTCGTGGTGATAGCGGTGGCTGAAGGCAGGTTGTGAGTGTGTCAGCAGGGAGAAGAAAGTCCTTTCCTGCTTGCTGGATGCCTTGCCCTTCTCCACTGCCTGTATCGGTTACCCGCACTCCTGGAGCAGTTACCGGTTTAGTCCATTAAGCTGCTGTGGGTGGGATCTCCATCAGAGCAGTGCTGAGCCCTGCAAGTAGTGGCAGGCATGCCAGGTGTGCTCCTCCGTGATAGTGGCACCCCTGCCAGGCAGCTGTATGCCAGCATCGGCCTTTGGGTCTGGCCCAGGTGGCTGTGCATTGGGCTGGGATTCCGTTTGACTGCTGGGAGCATGCCTGCTCCCTCTTTCTCTGCTGCAGGTGCGCATGGGGCTCTCCTGCATGGGCCTCTATCGGGCTCCTGTGGCTCCTTGGCTGCCAGCGCATGAGCCATACCCAGGCAGTTTGGTTGCAGCCACTTTGTGCTCACACAAGCCTCTCCTGGCCTCCTCTGGCACTGTTGCACGCAGTCTGCTCCCAGTCCCTTCTGGCGCAGCTGCCCCTGGTATGCACTACCACTCTCCCGCTACTGGGCCAGTGTGTCGGGGTCCACGCCAGTTGGAGGAACGACTGGCAGGGTGCTTGATTCCGTGAAGGGTTTCAGAGCTGTGCTTCCTCCCTGGGGTTTAGTTCGCCTGAAGTTCCCCCTGGATTCCCAGCTGCTGGCTAAGTGTGCTGGGACATCTTCGTTCAGCTACGGGGTCCCTATCTCTTCAAGACTTGCAAAAAGCACTTGCTTTTCTTTTGCCTCGGGGGCACCAGTTGCAGGGACATGCCCACAGGTTTTGCTTTCCCATTTCTCTAATATCCAGCACCCCATGCACCTTGTATCTGCGCTCCGGGTGCGGATTTCTAGAGCTGGTTTTTTAGCAGTCCTGGGCTTTCACTCCCTCCCCATTCTGACTCCTTTTTTCTCACTGGGTTCTGGAGTGTGGGAGTGTTCGGGTCCCGCCTCGCAGTGGCTTGTTATCTTACCCCCCTTCATGTGATGTTGAGTCCTCACAGATGTAGATGTATCATGGCTGTTGTACTTTATCCACTGGTGTCTCTTTTAGGAATTGTATTTATTGTATTTTCATAAATATATATGTTTTGGGGAGGAGATTTCCTCTGAACTACTAATGACGCCATCTTCCTGTGATCCTTATGAAATATTTTTTTATTATATTAAGTAGTCTTCATTAGAACTTAAAACCATTTGATAGTTTATAACTTTCAGTGAACACTGAAAAATAGGCCACTGTAAACTGTTACACTAGCATTATTTACATTGATACATCTATGAACATATGTTATAATTTTTGGAAATGTGCTTTACAGCACAATTTCTCATTAGGCACAAAATATGTCTATATAACTAAGCAAACTTTAAGAATTTTGGTTACCACAAAAATTCTCAGGCTGTTTGCATATATATATACACTGTTATACATTAATACAGTATGACTGATGCCAGGGTTCTTGTTTGTGGAGCTGAAGAATGAGCTTCACAGTCAAGGTAGGAGAGCAAGGTACAGGCTTTTATTTAGAGATACAGTGAAAGGACAGAGCTCCCAGCTCATGCCAGGAGGGGACAAGAGAGTCCGTCTTTTGTGCATTGTCTAGGGGGTTTTATAGGCAGTTGAGGATTTTTTGAGAACATGAAAAAACTTAGGGGTGGGGACTTATTAAGTGGTTCCTGAATATTAAAAATTAACATAAGGAATTTCCTGCCTTGATTTCTCTCTGGGACATCGATGCCTTGGTCTGGGAGCATATCAAAAGGCTTCCTGTTCAGCCCCCAAGGTGGGCTGAGGTACTGTCTACTTGCTAAAGAATCCTGCCTCTTGAACTTTCTGGGTGTTAAAATGCAATCATCTTTAAGATGAAATTCTTCCTCCCTTTTACCATGCTGTCTACAGCTGGGTCTGCATGCTAAGTTAGTTGCCCAGTTTGCAAAATCACCTTGTCAGATATGAAGGAGGAAAGACAGGACATAGGCCTGGGCCTTTTAGTATGCTAAAGTGAATCTTACACATGATTACAAAGGATTAGCATAATAAAACATGTGCTACTCTTCTTTATCTGGGGGACATTAACTGATTTCACTGAAGAATGATTCTAGAGCTCAATGTTTAACATAGAGTTTTCGCAGGGGAGTTTCCTTGCATGTAGTTACATTGCTCTGACTGCAAATATCCCACCCTGCACCCTCCAGAGGCCCTCATCCTACTCTAACTACATTTACGGCCCCTGTCCCATTATTATTAAGAAGATGTTTATTTGCTACACTTGTTTACTTATTTTTAGCAACCATGCTAGATTACTTACAAAACTTTTACCAAACGTTAGGCAAAGTCAAGCTCTTTTTAAAGCATCTTCTTGAAATGTTTAACAGTTAACATCAACTTAAATGACTTTAAGTAAACTTTGGCAGCTGGTAACTATAAGGACATTCCGTTTTAGTTAAACTTAAATTAGCATTAATGCTTAATATTTTTTATTAGATTTTCTGGAAGTTTTAGAATGCCCAATTTTCACAAGCACTTGTTTTTAAATCAATTTTTATTAATATCATCAGGAGGTAGGAAAATATTTTTCATTTACACACTTAGACACACAAACATACAAATTGAGACATAATGACTACAATTAGCAACACTTTTCATATAAACACATATACACAGACAAATTCATATAAAGATTTGAGTTACTGATATTTAATTGCTTTCTTTCTTTTTAGCTTACTTGATTAAAAGTGTTAGGCTGGAGGAAGGAAAAATGAGGACATGCAAACAGAACAGAGAGATGTCATAGGGGGAGAACAGACCAGACCCCAAGGTCTGTGCCTTATATGGAAAGGGGACAGCTCTTCCTGAATTCCATCCTTCTGATGTGCCAACTAAGACCCAGATGTCAGCCTCCTCCTGCTTGGAAGGAAAAAAAGTTTCTAGTTGTCTATTATGTCACCTTTAGCCAATCATACCTCTCCATGCCCCCTAGGATAGCTTGCCCACTCCTCCTCCTCCTAATGCCTTATAATCGCCCACCTCCCTGACCGGGTGTGACTTCCCTGGCCTGTAATACCCAGACTGTAGAATATCACCTGGGAGTTGCACTCAAATAAACTACCTGGCTCTTTGTTGCCTCTCTTTGCCTGCTTATTTTGGTTAGAATTTATCTTACACGTTTTGCTGAAATCCCGGGAAGGAGCATGAGCACGGGGCCCTGACTGGCCACCGGTGGCCCCGCCCCCTCCTTCCCCGACCCAGGACCTCAGCCTGCTCTCTGCTGCATGGACAATTTTCCGGTGAGTCCCTCACTTTCTGCCGGTCTGTTTCCCTCCCTAACTCCATTTCACCTGGTCCATTAGAAATCGTATGTACGTCCACGTGGGGCATTCGGCCCACCCTCTGCAGGCATCTGGACCGCCCCTGGCCTGGCCCTGCAGTATGGGAGACGTCCCTACCCCAGGCCCCAGGACGTCTGCAGGCATCTGGCCTGCCCCTGGCCCTGTAGGGGGGGAGATGTCCCTTACCCAGGCTCCCAGGATGTCTCCCCTGACTTGGCATGCTTGGGATGCTGGGTGCCCCTCTCAGCAGGATTAGTTGAGAGGGTGACACAGACATGGGGAACCAGCCCTCAAAATCAGAGGCTCAGACCCCACAGCGGTGTCTCATTTCTAATTTGGCTATTCTATATTTGTCCCGGGAACTTCGCAAATAGAAGCTAGTCTTTCTTTGCTCTGAGGCCAGGCCTCAGTATCCCTTGGACAATCAATCTTGCTGGCCCTTGAGGGAACTTTCAATTTTAGCCTCCTCACCACCTTGATTAATTATTGCAACTGGAGTGGAGAGTGCACTCCCATCCAGACCTTTATGTTAAGTGTTCAATGACTCAGGTTCTCCTAGCCCAATTTCCAGTTAAAGATTATCAGCCTCTTACTCTGCCCAGTCCTTCTTCCTTTTCAGATCCGCCAGAGGACCTTGATCTCCCACCTCCCTCAGCTCGCAATCCCCTCCCCCTCTCTCCACCACCATCTTTAAGTCCTTTGACTTCACACGTGTTGCTGCCATCTTAAAGTCCTACATTCTCAACCATTCTGTTGTCCTGCTCTCCTCTTCTGGTGGCTGCACCACCCCTCCCCCTCTCCTTCCACCTTCACCGCCCTCTTCCCCCACCAGAACATGCTCCTCCCGCCCTCTGGTTCCAGAAGCCACAGACAAGAAGCTGAAGAGAGGGAAGGCAATTAGATATCAGTGACTCAAGTCTTTATATCGGTTTGTCTGTCTGTGTATATGATTTTGTGTGGGGAGTGTTGCTGACTGTAGTCGTTGTATCTCAGTTTGTATGTTTGTGTGTCTAGGTGTATGGATGAAAAATATTTTCCTACCTCTGAATGGAATTAAAAAATATTGATTGAAAAACAAGCACTTGTGAAAATTGGGCATTCTAAATCTTCCAGAAAATCTGATTAAAAATGTTAAGCATTAACGCTAATTTGGGTTTGGCTGAGGCGGGCATGTCCTTGTGGTTATCAGCTGCCTAAGTTTACCTAAGGTCATTTAAGTTGATGTTATCTGCTAGATCTTTTAATAATAAAATGCTTAAAGGCTTGGCTTTGTCTAATATTCAGTAAAAGTCTTGTAAGTAATCTAGCATAGTTGTTATGAATGAGTGAACTAAATATGTATGGCAAGTGAACACATTTTAATTGTGTGTTACAGTGTGTATACCTATCTACAGCCTAGAAATCTTTGTGGTAACATAAAACCTTAAACTTTTGCTCAGTTAAAAAGATATACTTTGTGCTTAGTGATAGATTGTGTTGTAAAGCTCATAGTTAACAGAAATTATAAAATGTTCATAAATTTGTCAATCCAAAGAATGCTAGTGTAACAGTTTATAATAGCCTACTTCTCAGTGTTCACCAAAAATTAAGGTACCTAATGGTTTTAAGTTCTAATTAAAACTACTTAAATAAGGAAAACATTTGTTCATGTTAAAGAATGTGTCTTTTGATAAAAGAAAGTAACTTTATTCTAAAGTACAGCTGTTTAATACATATGCATACATAAGCTTACAATGTGCATTTGGTTTATGTGTATGCATAACATACCTTGTGTATAGTGACAGTCTAAACTGGTTGTTAATTCAATATTTGAATGTTTCTTTTCACTTTGCATTTAAAATACCATAGGACTGCTTGGTGTTTTTTAAAAATAATATGAAAACAATAAAATGCTGCGCAAGAGGCACTTTCTCCTTAAAAAAATAAAAATAAAATACAGCTGTTTATTTAGAAAGAGAAATCTAAATGTAAAAAGGTTGTGGAAAGTGTGTGGAAGAATTTAATATGGTCATGCTATATAAAATTAAAGCAAATGAGTCTCGGTATAAAGTACACAGCAAAATTAGAATTCTGTTTTCAGTTAAAAAGACAAAGTTTTCTTAACTCTTAGTCTGCTCTTAATATTGAAAAATTGCAAAAAGTTCTCTAATTGTTTTATCAAAGCAGTTTCTCTTGCTTAAAGTCTCAATGAGTTGTCAGAGTATTTAAGAAAATGAGATCTTAATATTAAAAGGACAAAAAGCTAAAGTTTGCTAACAACTGTGTAAGTTTTATTTGCCTTTGTGGTATTTTGTTGTCATTCTGGTTAAATAGATAAGTATTGCTTCATAGAAACCTTTAATCCTATTTAAGTAAGTGCCTTAAAACTTTTAACAGCTTCCCAAAATCAAATTCAAAAAGGTACTTTTACCTCTAGTTAACTCTGATAATTTCCAAAGGGCCTGGGAACATGTCAGAGGAACTTTTTCTCATTGGAGAAAGTATTTGGCTAATTTAGCTTATTTATATGATATATAATTACCTGCTTAATTACCTAGAAAGCACTGTCAAAAAGAATATTGCTGATTGGGAGCCAAGATGGCGGTGTGAGTAGAGCAGTGGAAATCTCCTCCCAAAACCACATATATTTTTTGAAAATACAACAAAGACAACTCTTCCTAAAAGAGAGACCTTCCTAAAAGAAGACACAGGACAACATCCAGGCCACACCCACACCTGCGAGAACCCAGCGCCTCATGAAGGGGGTAAGATACAAGCCCCGGCCCAGCGGGACCTGAGCACCCCACACTGCAGCTCCGGGTGGGAGGAGAGGAGTCAGAGCTGGGAGGGAGAGGGAGCCCAGGACTGCTAAATAGCCATCCCTAGCCATCCGCACCAGAGCGCAGACACAGTGCATGCGTGGGGTCCTGGATACTAGGGCAACAGGACAGTAAGACCTGTGAGCAGGTCCCCACAGCCAGCGCCCTGGGAACAAAGAAAAGCGAGTGCTATTTGGAAGTCTTAAAGGGACATGGACCCCACAGCCAGACGGAAGCATCATGGGAAACTTAGTACAGCAGCAGGGAATCTGGGGAACTCTGGGCACTCTAACCCCCTGGGCAGCAGGGAGCACAGAGGCCCCTCATGGAGATAAATAGCCTCCCGACCATTCCCCCTCCAACACGGCTCCACCATATCAGAGTAGCAGCCTGAGGCAGGCCATGCCCACAGCAACAGCGGAGTTAAACTCCATAGTGGCAGGGCAAGAATCAGAAGCCCCGTCTGCATGCAGCTGCCCAGCACAAGCCACTAGAGGTTGCTGTTCTCCCAGGAGAGGAAAGCAACAAACCAACAAGAAGGAAAGTTCTTCCAGCTGTCACTCGTGCCAGCTCTGCAAACTATCTCTATTGCCATGAAAAGGCAAAATTTCAGGTAGACCAAGACAACAGAGACAACACCTGAGAAGGATACAGACCTAACCAGTCTTCCTGAAAAACAATTCAAAATAAAAATCATAAACATGCTGACAGAGATGCACAGAAATATACAACAGATAAGGGATGAAATCTGGAGGGAGATTACAGACGTTCGGAAGGAGACTACAGAAGTGAAACAAACTCTGGAAGGATTTATAAGCAGAATGGATAAGATGCAAGAGGCCACTGATGGAACAGAAACCAGAGAACAGGAACGCATAGCAGCTGACACAGAGATAAAAGGATCTCCAGGAATGAAACAATATTAAGGGAACTGTATGACCAATCCAAAAGGAACAATATCCATATTATAGGGGTACCAGAAGAAGAAGAGAGAGAAAAAGGGATAGAAAATGTCTTTGAAGAAATAATTGCTGAAAAATTCCCCAAGCTGGGGGAGGAAATAATCGAACAGACCATGGAAATACACAGAACTCCCAACAGAAAGGACCCAAGGAGGACAACACCAAGACACATAATAATTAAAATGGCAAAGATCAAGGACAAGGAAAGAGTTTTAAAGGCAGCTAGAGAGAAAAAGCTCACCTATAAAGGAAACCCATCAGGCTATCATCAGACTTCTCTACAGAAACCTTACAGGCCAGAAGAGAATGCCATGATATATTTAATGCAATGAAACAGAAGGGCCTTGAACCAAGGACACTGTATCCAGCATGATTATCATTTAAATATGAAGGAGGGATTAAACAATTCCCAGACAAGCAAAAGTTGAGGGAATTTGCCTCCCACAAACCACCTCTACAGGATATTTTAGAGGGACTGTACTAGACGGGAGCACTCCGAACACTAAACAGATATCACCAGAGAAAATAAAATCACAGCAAAGAAAGCAGAACAAACAAATATAAACTAAAGGCAAAAAATAAAATCAACTACCCACTAAAAGCAGTTAAGGAAAACACGAAAGAGCACAGAATAAAAACACCAACATATAAAGAATGGAGGAGGAGGAATAAGAAGGGAGAGAAGAAAAGAATCTCCAGACAGTCTTTATAACAGCTCAATAAGTGTGTTAAGTTAGACAGTAAGATACTAAAGAAGCTAACCTTGAACCTTTGGTAACCACGAATCTAAAGCCTGCAATGGCAATAAGTACATATCTTTCAATAGTCACCCTAAATGTAAATGGACTGAATGCACCAATCAAAAGACACAAAGTAATAGAATGGATAAAAAAGCAAGACCCATCTATATGCTCCTTACAAGAAACTCACCTCAAACCCAAAGACATTCACAGACTAAAAGTCAAGGGATGGAAAAACATATTTCAGGCAAACAACAGAGAGAAGAAAGCAGGGGTTGCAGTACTAGAATCAGACAAAATAGACTTCAAAACAAAGAAAGTAACAAGAGATAAAGAAGGACATTACACAATGATAAAGGGCTCAGTCCAACAAGAGGATATACCCATTCTAAATATATATGCACCCAATACAGGAGCACCAGCATATGTGAAACAAATACTAACAGAACTAAAGGGGGAAATAGAATGCAATGCATTCATTTTTGGAGACTTCAACATGCCACTCACCCCAAAGGATAGATCCACTGGGCAGAAAATAAGTAAGGACACGGAGGCACTGAACAACACACTGAAACACGTGGACCTAATAGACATCTATATAACTCTACATCCAAAAGCAACAGGATATGCATTCTTCTCAAGTGCACATGGAACATTCTCCAGAATAGACCACATACTAGGCCACAAAAACAGCCTCAGTAAATTCAAAAAGATCGAAATTCTACCAACCAACTTTTCAGACCACAAAGGTATAAAACTAGAAATAAATTCTACAAAGAAAACAAAAAGGCTCACAAACACATGGAGGTTTAACAACAAGCTCCTAAATAATCAATGGATCAATGAACAAATTAAAATAGAGATCAAGGAATATATGGAAACAAATGACAACAACAAGACAAAGCCCCAACTTCTGTGGAACACAGTGAAAGCAGTCTTAAGGGGAAAGTATATAGCGATCCAGGCACACTTAAAGAAGGAAGAACAATCCCAAATGAATAGTCTAACATCTCAATTATCAAAACGGGAAAAAGAAGAACAAATGACACATAAAGTCAGCAGAAGGAGGGACATATTAAAGATCAGAGAAGAAATAAACAAAATTGAGAAGAATAAAACAATAGAAAAAATCAATGAAACCAAGAGCTGGTTTTTTGAGAAAATAAAAAAAATAGATAAGCGTCTAGCCAAACTTATTAAGAGAAAAAGAGAATCAACACACATCAACATAATCAGAAATGAGAATGGAAAAATCACAACAGACGCCACAGAAAAACAAAGAATTAATAAAGACTACCATGAAAACACATATGCTAACAAGCTGGAAAACCTAGAAGAAATGGACAACTTCCTAGAAAAATACAACCTTCCAAGACTGACCAAGGAAGAAACACAAAAGTTAAACAAACCAATTACAAGCAAAGAAATTGAAATGGTAATCAAAAAACTACCCAAGAACAAAACCACTGGGCCAGACAGATTTACCTCGGAATTTGATCAGATATACAGAGAAGACATAACACCCATTCTCCTTAAAGGTTTCCAAAAAATAGAAGAGGAGGGAATACTCCCAAACTCATTCTATGAAGCCATCACCCTAATACCAAAACCAGGCAAAGACCCCACCAAAAAAGAAAATTACAGACCAAGATCCCTGATGAGTGTAGAATCAAAAATACTCAACAAAATATTAGCAAACCGAATTCAAAAATATATCAAAAGGATCATATACCATGACCAAGTGGGATTCATCCCAGGGATGCAAGGATGGTACAACATCCGAAAGTCCATCAACATCATCCACCACATCAACAAAAAGAGGGACAAAAACCACATGATCATCTCCATGGATGCTGAAAAAGCATCTGACAAAAGTCAACATCCATTCATGATAAAAACTCTCAGCAAATGTGTATAGAGGGCAAGTACCTCAACATAATAAAGGCCATATATGATAAACCCACAGCCAACATCATACTGAACAGCGAGAAGCTGAAAGCTTTTCCTCTGAGATCAGGAACAAGACAGGGATGCACACTCTCCCCAATGTTATTTAACATAGTACTGGAGGTTCTAGCCATGGCAATCAGACAAAACAAAGAAATACAAGGAATCCAGATTGGTAAAGAAGTTAAACTGTCACTATTTGCAGATGACATGATATAGTACATTAAAAATCCAGTGAAACCCCTGCAAAACTACTAGAACTGATATCAGAATACAGAAAAGTTGCAGGATACAAAATTAACACACAGAAATCTGTGGCTTTCCTGTACACTAACAATGAACTAACAGATAGAGAAATCAGGAAAACAATTCCATTCACAATAGCATCAAAAAGAATAAAATACCTAGGAATAAACCTAACCAAGGAAGTGAAAGACCTATACCCTGAAAACTACAAGACACTCTTAAGAGAAATTAAAGAGGACACTAACAAATAGAAACATCCCGTGCTCCTGGCTAGGAAGAATTAATATCGTCAAAATGGCCATTCTGCCCAAAAAATTTACAGATTTAATGCAATCCCTATCAAATTACCAACAGCATTCTTCAACAAACTGGAACAAATAGTTCTAAAATTCATATTGAAACACAAAAACCCCGAGTAGCCAGAGCAATCCTGAGAAGGAAGAATAAAGTGTGGGGAGGATCTCATCCCCCAGGTTCAAGCTTTACTACAAAGCCACAGTAATCAAAACAATTTGTTACTGGCACAAGAACAGAGCCACAGACCAGTGGAACAGAATAGAGACCCCAGATATTAACCCAAACCTTTATGGTCAATTAATATATGATAAAGGAGCAATGGACAGACAATGGGGAAATGACAGTCTCTTCAACAGATGGTGCTGGCAAAACTGGACAGCTACATGTAAGAATGAAACTGGATCACTGTCTAACCCCATACACAGAAGTAAATTCAAAATGTATCCAAGACCTTTATGTAAGTCATGAAACCATAAAACTCTTAGAAAAAAACATAGGCAAAAATCTCTTAGAGATAAGCATGAGCGACTTCTTCATGAACATATCTCCCCAGGCAAGGGAACAAAGGAAAAAATGAACAAGTGGGAAAAGCTTCTGTATCAGCAAAGGACACTATCAATAGAACAAAAAGGTATCCTACGGTATAGGAGAATATATTCAGAAATGACAGATCTGATAAAGGCTTGACATCCAAAATATATAAAGAGCTCACGTACCTCAACAAAGAAAAAGCAAATAATCCAATGAAAAACTGAGCAGAGGAGCTGAACAGACAGTTCTCTAAAGAAGAAATTCAGATGGCCAACAGGCACATGAAAAGATGCTCCACATCGCTAATCATCAGAGAAATGCAAATTAAAACCACAATGAGATATCACTTCACCCCAGTAAGGATTGCCACCATCCAAAAGACAACAACAAATGTTGGCAAGGTTGCAGGGAAAGGGGAACCCTTCTACACTGCTGGTGGGAATGTAAATTAGTTCCACCATTGTGGAAAGCAGTATGGAGATTCCTCAAAGTGCTCAAAATAGAAATACCATATGACCCCAGAATTCCACTTCTAGGAATTTACCCTAAGAATGCAGCAGCCCAGTTTGAAAAAGAGACATGCTTCCCTATGTTTATCACAGTACTATTTATCGTAGCCAATAAATGGAAGCAACCTAAGTGTCCATCAGTAGATGAATGGATAAAGAAGATGTGGTACATATACACAATGAAATATTATTCAGCCATAAGAAGAGGACAAATCCTACCTTTTGCAACAACATGGATGGAGCTAGAGGGTATTATGCTCTGTGAAATAAGCCAGGAGGGGAAGGACAAGTACCAAATGATTTCACACATATGTTGAGTATAAGAACAAAGAAAAACTGAAGGAACAAAACAGCAGCACATTCACAGAACCCAAGAATGGACTAACAGTTACCAAAAGGAAAGGGAGTGAGGACGATCGGTGAGATGGGAGGGATAAGGGTGGGGAAAAAGCAGGGGGGCATTATGATTAGCATGTGTAGTGGGGGGGCACAGGGAGGGCTGTACAACACAGAGAAGACGAGTAGGGATTCTTCAGCATGTTACTACACTGATGGACAGTGACTATAATGGTATTTGTGGGGGGTCTTGTTGAAGGGGAGAGCATAGTAAACAATGTTCTTGATGTAATTGTAGATTAATGATACCAAAATAAAAAATAAAAAATAAAATGGGGAGAAAAAGCAATGTGACTATTGACCCATATTATTGTGTCCCCCCCCATACTCCATTGCAGTCACTGCCCATCAGTGTAGTAAGATGCCACATAATCACTATTTGCCTTCTCTGTGCTACAGTCTTCCCCCATGATCACCCACACACAACGTGTGCCAGTCATAATACCCCTCAATCCCCTTCTTGCTCCTTCTTTACCCACCCTCCCCTACCCCTTCCCTTTGGTAACTGCTATTCCCTTCTTGGAGTCTGTGAGTCTGATGCTGTTTTGTTCCTTCAGTTTTGCTTTGTTGTTATACTCCACAATGAGGGAAATCATTTAGTACTTGTCTTTCTAGGCCTGGCTAATTTCACCGAGCATAATATCCTCCAGGTCCATCCATGTTGTAAAATTGTAGGATTTGTTTCTTATGGGTGAATAGTATTCCATTCTGTATATGTACCACCTCTTCTCTATACATTCATCTACTGATAAACACTTAAGTTGCTTCCATATTTTGGCTACTGTAAATAGTACTGCAATAAACATAGTGGTGCATATGTTCTTTTTGAATCTGAGAAATTATATTCTTTGGGTAAGTTCCTAAGAGTCGAATTCCTGGGTCAAATGGTAGTTCTATTTTTAGTTTTTTGAGGAACCTCCACATTGTTTTCCACAATGGTTGAACTAGCTTACATCCCCACCAGCAGTGTAGGAGGGTTCCCTTCTCCACATCCTCACCAGCATTTGTTGTTCTTTGCCTTTTTGTTATGCACCATCCTAACTGGTGTGAGGTGATATCTCATTGTGTTTTCAATTTGCATTTCCCTGATAATTAGTGATGTGGAACATCTTTTCATGTGCCTGTTGGCCATTTGCATTTCTTCCTTGGAGAATTGTCTGTTCTTATCCTCTGCCCATTTTTTAATTGAGTTATTTGCTTTTTGGTTGTTGAGGCATGTGTTATTTATATACTTTGGATGTTAACCCCTTGAGGTATGTCGTTTACAAATATATACTCCATTACTGGATGAGAACTTTTTTGTTCTGTTGGTTTCCTTTGCAGTACAGAAGCTTTTTAGTTTGATATAGTCCCATGTTTTCATTTTTGCTTTGGTTTCCCTTGCTTGAGGAGATGCGTTCAGGAAAAAGTTGCTCATGTTTATATTCAGGAGATTTTTGCCTATCCTGTCTTCTGAGAGTTTTATGGTTTCATGGCTTACATTCAGATCTTTGATCCATTCAAGTTCACTTTTGTGTATGGGAATAGACAATAATCCAGTTTGATTCTTACATGTAGCTGTCCAGTTTTACCAACACCAGTTGTTGAAGAGGATGTCATTTCTCCATTGTATATAATGGCTCCTTTATTGTATATTAATTCACTATATATGCTTGGGTTTATATCTGAGCCCTCTAGTCTATTCCATTGGTCTACGGGACTATTCTTGTGCCAGTACTAAACTGTCTTGATTACAGTGGCTTTGTAGTAGATCTTGAAGTCAGGGAGCATAATTCCCTCAGCCTTATTTTTCCTACTCAGGATTGCTTTGGCTATTTGGGGTCTTTTGTGGTTCCATATGAATTTCAGAACTATTTGCACTAGTTCATCGAAGAACGCTGTTTTTATATTTTGATAGGAATTGCACTGAATCTGTAGTTGCTTTAGGCAGGATGGCCATTTTGACAATATTAATTCTTCCTAATCATGAGCACAGGATGTGTTTCCACTTTTTGGTATCTTCTTTAATTTCTCTCATGAGTGTCTTGTAGTTTTCAGAGTATAGGTCTTTCACGTTCTTGGTTAGGTTTATTCCTAGGTATTTTATCCTTTTTGATGTACTTGTGAATGTAATTCTTTTCCTGATTTCTCTTTCTGCTACTTCATTGTTAGTGTATAGGAATGCAGCAGATTTCTGTGTATTAATGTTGTATCCTGCAACTTTGCTGAATTCAGATACTGATCTAGTTGTTTTGGAGTGGATTTTTTAGGGTTTTTTAATGCACAATATTATGTCATCTGCAAAGAGTGATAGCTTAACTTCTTCCTTGCCAATCTGGATGCCTTTTATATCTTTGTGTTGTCTGATTGTGGTGAATAGGACCTCCAGAACTATGTTGAATAAAAGTGGAGAGACTGGGCATTCTTGTCTGGTTCCCAATCTTAAAAAAAGGCTTTCAGCTTCTCACTGTTAAGTATAATATTGCCTGTGGGTTTGTCATATATGGCCTTTATTATGTTGAAGTACTTGCTCTCTATACCCATTTTGTTGAGAGTTTTTATCATGAATGTATGTTGAATTTTGTCACTTTTTCAGCATCTATGGAGATGATCATGAAGTTTTTGTCCTTCTTTTATTGATGTGGTGGATGATGTTGATGGATTTTTCCAATGTTGTACCATCCTTGCATCCTGCAATAAATCCTACTCAATCATGGTGGATGATCTTTTTGATGTATTTTTTAATTCAGTTTTTAAAATATTTTGCTGAGAATTTTTGCATCTGTGTTCATCAGGGATATTGGTCTGTAATTTTCTTTTTTTGTGCTGTCTTTGCCTGGCTTTAGTATTAGAGTGATGCTGGTCTTGTAGAATGAGTTTGGAAGTATTCCCTCCTCTTCTACTTTTATGAAAACTTTAAGGAGGATAGGTATTAGGTCTTCATTAAATGTTTAATAAAATTCAGCAGTGAAACGATCTGATCTTGGAGTTTTGTTCTTGGGTAGTTTTTTTATTACCAAGTCAATATCTTTGCTGGCAATTGGTCTATACAGATTTTCTATTCCTTCCTGGGTCAGCCTTTGAAGGTTGTATTTTTCTAGAAAGTTGTCCATTTCTTCTAGGTCATCTAGTTAGCATATAATTTTTCATAGTATTCTTTAATAATTTTTGTATTTCTGTGGTGTCAGTAGTGACTTTTCTTTTCTCAGTTCTAATTCTCTTTATGTGTGTAGACTCTCTTATTTTTCTGACAATTCTGGCTAGGGGTTCATCTATTCTGCTTATTTTCTCAAGGAACCAGCTCTTGCTTTCATTGATTCTATTATTTTATTCTTCTTGATTTTGTTTCTCCTCCAATCATTTTTATGTCCCTCCTTCTACTAACTTTGTGCCTCATTTGTTCTTTTTCTAGTTTTGTTAATTGTGAGTTTAGACCGTTCATATGGGATTGTTCTTCTTTCTTGAAGTGGGCCTGCATTGCAATATACTTCCCTCAGCACAGCCTTCACTGCATCACACAGATTTTGCGGTGTTGAATTATTGTGGTCATGTGTCTCCATATATTGCTTGATCTTTGTTTTTATTTGTCATTGATCCATTGACTGTTTAGGAGTATATTATTAAGCCTCCATGTGTTTGTGGCCTTTTTCATTGTCTTTGTGTCATTTATTTCTAGTTTCATACCTGTGTGATCTGAGAAGCTGGTTGGTACAATTTCAATCTTTTTTAATTTACTGGGGCCCTTTTTGTGGCCTAGTATATGATCTATTCTTGAAAATGTTCCATGTGTCATTGACAAGAATGTGTATCCTGTTGCTTTTGGATGGAATGTTCTGTAGATTTCTGTTAGGTCCATCTGTTCTAATATGTTCTTCAGTGCCTCTGTCTCTTCACTTATTTTCCATCTGGTTGATCTGTCCTTTGGAGTTAGTGGTGTGTTGAAGTGTCCTAAAATGAATGCATTCTATTCTATTTTCCCCCTTAATTCTGTTAGTATTTGTTTCACGTATGTAGGTGCTCCTGTGTTGTGAGCATAGATATTTATGTTTATATCCTGTTGTTGGACTGACCCCTTAATCATTATGTAATGTCCTTCTTTGTCTCTTGTTACTTTGTTTTAAACTCTTATTTTGTCAGATACAAGTAGTGCAACTCCTGCTTTTTTCTCCCTATTAGTTGCATGAAATATCTTTTTCCATCCCTTTACTTTCAGTCTGTGGATGTCTTTGGGTTTGAAGTGAGTCTCTTGTACGCAGCGTATAGATGGGTCTTTTTTTTTATCCATTCAGTGACTCAGTGTCTTTTCATTGGTGCATTCAGACAAGTTACATTTAGGGTGATTATCAATAGGTATGTACTTATTGCGATTGCAGGCTTTACATTCGTGGTTACCAAAGTTTGAAGGGTAATTTCCTTACTATCTAACAGTCTAATTTAACTCACTTAGTATGCTATTATAAACACAAAGGGTCTTTTTTCCCTCGTCCTCCGTTTTTTATATCTTAGGTATATTTGGTACTCTTTGTCTATCCCTTCATTGACTTTGGACGTAGTCGATTTGATTTTGCATCTGCATAGTAATTAATTGTTCTACTTTCTTTGCTGTGGTTTTATTTTCCCTGGTGAGAGCTATTTAGCTTTAGGAATACTTCCATCTATAGCAGTCTGTCCAAAATGCACTGTAGAAGTGGTTTGTGGGAGGTAAATTCTCTCAGCTTTGGTTATTTGGAAATTGTTTAATCCCTACTTCAAATTTAAATGATAATCTTTCTGGGTAGAGTATTCTTGGTCCAAGGCCCTTCTGCTTTATTGCATTAAATATATCATGCCACTCCCTTGTGGCCTGGAAGATTTTGTTGAGAAGTCTGATGATAGCCTGATGTGTTGTCCTTTGTATGTGATCTTTTTTCTCTCTCCAGCTGCTTTTAAAATCTATCCTTATCCTTGATCTTTGCCATTTTAATTATTGTATGTCTTGGTGTTGTCTTCCTTGGGTCCCTTGTGTTGGGAGATGTGCACGTCCATGGCCTGAGAGTGTCTCCTTCCCCAGATTGGGGACATTTTCAGCAATTACCTCCTCAAAAACACTTTCTATCCCTTTTCCTCTCTTCTTCTTCTTCTGGTATCCCTATAATGTGAATATTGTTCCATTTGGATTAGTCTTACAGTTCTCTCAATATTCTTTCATTCTTAGAAATCCTTTTTTCTCTCCGTGCCTCAGCTTCTTTGTATTCCTCTTCTCTAATTTATATTCCACTTACCATCTCTTCTACTACATCTAATCTGCTTTTAAATCCCTCCATTGTATGTTTCATTTCAGATATGGAATTTCTTAATGATTGAATCTCCATCCTAAATTTGTCCTTGAGTTCTTGAATATTTTTCTGTAAGAGCAGTTTCCTGCTTCCCAGCTGCTATGCCTGTCTCCACTGCCAGAACCAGTGGGCTGAACACACAGGTGTAAGCTGCTATGCTTTGTATCTGTAGCTGCTGTAGATGGGGCTTCCCTTTGGCTGGCCTGACACTGGGGCAGGGGTTGCCAGTTTGCAAGCTGGTGTGGGCTGTCCAGGAGGAAGTTGTAGCAGGCTGCATATCATGGTGGGGGGCCTTGGAGCTGCGTTGCCATTCAAGGAGATGGAGTTCAAGATCCTGAAAGTTTCCAACCTGCTGTGCAGAGTACACCCAGATAATTTTGTCTGTCTGTCCTTTCTCCTGAGCAATAAGCTCTGTGCAACCCTTGCCCCTTTCGCAGCCCT
Source organism: Manis pentadactyla (assembly GCF_030020395.1). NCBI lineage: Eukaryota > Metazoa > Chordata > Mammalia > Pholidota > Manidae > Manis > Manis pentadactyla. The sequence goes on from NC_080033.1 coordinate 15,320,655, forward strand.
CTTGCTATTAGGAAGTCTCTCAGACTGCCCCCTAGAGCAGCTGGATATGGATCCCTGTCTTCCACAGGTGGCTACAATCTCAGTCTCTCCAGGTATTCTGACTGTGTTAGCTTTCTAACCCCACTAATCACCACAGGACCATGGAATGTAGGTTCGTGCTCCCAGAGCAGATCTCCAGGGCTAGGTGTTCAGCAGTCCTAGGCTTCTACTCCCTCCCTGCTGTTTCTCTTCCTCCTGCCAGTGAGCTGGTGTCAGGGAAGGGCTTCAGTCCCACCAGGTCTCGGCTTTGGTATGTTACTGTTTTGCGACATCTGTTCTTTTCTCCAGGTGAATGCAGTCTGGCACAGCCTTCATTCCTGTTGCTCTTTTAGGATTAGTTGTATTAATTATATTTTCATATTATATGTGATTTTAGGAGGTCTCTGTCTCACCTCTCACACTGCCATATTTAATCCCCTTCCATGTTCCTCATTTATGTTAGAGACTTAATCAGAATGGCCTTTACCATCCATATTTCTACATTCTGTTCATATTTAGTTCCTAAGAATAGTTTTTCTCTTCAACTTTTTTCACCAATGTTACCCAGGAAGCCTTATTTTTTGCATTTATCTAAAATCTTCCAGCCTTTTACCATTATTCCATTCCACTGCCACTTCCACATTTTTAGGTATTTGTTACATTAGCACCCCTCTTATGTTACCAATTTTTTCTTACTCAGTTTTGACTACTGTAACACAGCACCATAGTGTGGGTGTATAAACAACAGCAATGTATTTCTCACAGTTCAGAGCCTGGAAGTCAGATATCAAGGGAACAGCATGGTTGGTTTCTAGTGAGAACTCTCTTTCAGAGTGGATTGCCATCTTCTTATTGTATCCTGCCATGGTTGAAGAGGGTGAGAGAGCCCTCTGGGGTCCCTTTTATAGTGGCATGAATCCCATTTAACAGTGTTCCATCCTCATGACCTAATTACCTTTAGGGGACACCACCTCCTAATACCATCATACTGGAGCTTAGGATGTCAATACCTGAATTTCAAGGAAACACACTGAGTCCCCTACAAGGCTAAATGGTCTTACTGGACAATTTTAGCAAACATTTGAAAAATTAACAATCCTATACTTCTTCCAGAAATTAAAAGGTGGTAATACTGCCAAACTCATTTTGAGGCCACCATCACCCTGATATCAAAATGAGACAAGACAGAATAAACTATAGACAAGTACCCCTCATGGATATAGATGCAAAAATCCCTTAAAAAGTACTAGCAAATCATAGCAATCAAGGCAAATCAGCAATATGTATTTCTAAAGTATATGCTAAAATAGAATTAATTCTAGTGATGTAAGGCTTGACCAATGTTTGAAAATCCATGAAGGCAATTCATCATATTAACAGAAAATCACATTATACTCATTTTATCAATTGGTTCATATTTCAAGTAATATTTCAAGGAAATATACAGGGTTCCATGAACATGATTCCAAGTAGCAAAGGGCTCTCAAAATTATAAAGGGCCTGAGAGGGAAAACAAATCAAATATACAGTGCTGCCATGAAAATGCAACCTCAGAGTAAAGATGAAGCTATTTTTTGTCCCTCTGTGGAACAGCAGGGCCTCTAAGAATTTGAAAATTGTTTTTTTCCAGAGCAGCCTCATGGGGACCCCAGGACAGAGAAAAGCCTGTTGCTCTTTTGCCTAATTGAGTGAACCTTAACAAAATTATAGAAAATACACAATTTTAAAGAGAATTGTACTACCTGAAGCACTGCAAGTTTGAACTTAATGGTACAGAAATAGTACAAAGTGAAGAAAAAGGGCCTTTGGATCACAAAATGCCTACAGGCTAAAAACAGTCTGAGAAAACCACTCATCTGTAACCACAGGATACACTTTATGAGGAAGAATGGGAGGAAACGGGAGAGGGAGGAGGATTGAAGAAGAAAACAAATGACTCAGGGTAGACCAAGATCTCAGTATGCAAACATGCTGCTTGGGAGCAGAAAGAGACTTTGGGTTCTGTATTATGTAATGATGCAATGCATTGAATATCAGAGCTTCCCAATCACAGCAGAGAAATGCTGTGAGAAAGAGTTCCATTACATTCCTTTTTTAGAAATCTTCAAAACACTCTATTTCACACTTAACATCATTTTAATTTGAAATAGCCACATCTCAAGTGCTCAATAGCTCTAAGTGCTCAACACGTTGTTAGCAACAATCTCATTGGACAATGGTCTATTCCATAAATTTCCATACTTAGTTGTAGTAATTTTTTTTACTCATTCTTTAAGCATTTGAAATATTATGGGACAGACATTATAACATGTAGTGATAGGTGAACTAGATAAAATCTGGACCCTCAATCTTAATTTCCCAAATCTGATTATAGCACATTTAATATCCCAGTGCATACAACTTTGACAACATCCACAAGTTTTGATATGTAGGCATTAAAAAAAATCATTCAGTTCAAACTGGTTATAATTTCAGTTAATTTTATCTTTAAAAGAATATTATGGAAAATTACAAATACATAAAAGTAGGGGAAATAGTAAAAACAATAAAAAACTATGTACCCAAGACTCATCTTACATTATTTTGACAAACTAAGGTAATCTACCCTAATTTTTCTTTTGCATGAGCATTTTAAAGGAAATCCCAGACATCATAAAATCTTATGGGTATAAACTTCATAACTTATCTCTAAAAAACATTTTTACATAACTGCAATGCTATTATTACACCTAACAAAATAATAAATTCTTAATATTATCTAATACTGTCAATATTCCACTTTCCCCACTTGTCATACAAGTGTTTTTATATTTGTTCAACTTGCTGTCTAAATAAGAACCACTCAATCATTATATTTGATACATCTCTTAAGACTTTTAATATCTAAGAGTTCCAACTCCTTTTCAATACTATTTTATTGGTTGAGAATCCAGTTCATTCTACTTGTGGGTCTTTACCCATATTTTAGATTTGCTTAATTGCTTCTTATGTCATATAATTTGTTCTTTCTCTTCCTTGAATTTTCTTTAAACTGGGAGTTAGTTCTTGATGCTTAACTAGAGTCCAGTTCAATATTTTTTGACAAGATATTATGTCTTATGGTTTCTCATTAGGAGGTATAAAATATTTTGTCCTATTTTTTGATGAGGTTAAAATTCATCTTGTGGTGTTAGAGGTTGCTATCCTGATATATTCACTATGGAGTTCATATCAATCTTTGACCTAACGGTTTTAACTTCTATTTTGAGAATCATGCCTATGTCCATCATTTCATTATGTGCTGCAAAACTCTCTAATAAACATCTCAACTTCTATGTGCCCTGAAATATAGTTCATAAAGGAAATGCAAGCTAAATGACTCTTCTTTCATTTTGTTTATCAATTTTCTGAATGAATTAGTGCCCTAGCAGCCTCCTTAGGTATATTGCATAGATGGAATAGAGGTGATCACACTTAACATAAAAGCTTTTCCACATTCACTCCTTTAAGACAGTTTCTTTCTAGAACATATTTCCTAATTAACATGGTTTGAATGGAGATGAAAAACTCCATATTCATTTACACTTTCTTTTAAATAAACCTCGTGAGCATGAAGCAAAAGGGGATTTCCACATTCAAAAACTTTCCCTCTAGAATTTATTTTCTAATGCTCCTTAACACAAAATTCACAAAAGGATTTCTTATAATTATTTTGCTACATTATGAACTCGCTGATGATAAGTAAGGTGAGAATGTTGTCTAAATGCCTTTTTGCATTCCTTACATTTGTATGGTTTCTCACCAGAATGAATTCTCTGATGTTGAATAAGTGATGAATGAAGTCTAAAGGCCTTTCCACATTCCTTACAATCATAGGGTTTCTCACCAGTATGAATACTCTGATGTTGAGTAAGCTGTGAAAGCAGTCTAAAAGTCTTCTCACATTCCTTACATTTATAAGGTTTCTCACCAAAATGAATACTCTGATGTTGAGTAAGTTGTGAAAATAGTCTAAAGGTCTTCCCACATTCTTTACAATCATAGGGTTTTTCTCCAATATGAATACCTTGATGTGAAATAAGTTCTGAGTAACGACGAAAGAACTTCTGACATTCCTTACATTCATAAGGTTTCTCACCAGTATGAATTCTCTGATGGAGAGTTAGATGATAACCACGACTAAAGGTCTTTCCACATTCCTTACATTCATAGGGCTTCTCTCCAGTATGAATCCTCTGGTGGAGTGTTAGCTGTTGTCGCACTCTAAAGGCCTTCCCACATTCTTTACATTCATAGGGTTTCTCGCCAGTATGAAGTTTGTGATGTATTCTAAGGCCTGTACTACACAGAAAAGCTTGCCCACAGTCCTTACATTCATAGCACTTCTCAGCAATGTTAAGTCTTTGATGTCGAGTAAGGTGCGCATACTGTCTGAAGGTCTTCCCACATTCCTTACATTCATAGGGCTTCTCACCAGTATGAATCCTTTGATGGAGATTAAGTTGTCCTCGCACTCTAAAGGCCTTCCCACATTCCTTACATTCATAGGGCTTCTCACCAATATGAGTTCTCTGATGTACTCGAAGATCTGCACCACATGTAAAGATCTTTCCACATTTTTTACATTCAAGGAGTTTGTCAGAAGTATGAATTCTCTGATGTCGACTAAGGTGGGCACACTGTCTAAAGGCTTTTCCACATTCTTTACATTCATAGGGTTTCTCACCAGTATGAATTCTCTGATGGAAAGTAAGTTGTTGGCGTACTCTAAAAGCCTTCCCACATTCCCCACATTCATAAGGTTTCTCTCTATTATGAATTCTCTGATACAGAGTAAGAGTTGTAAGTTTTCCATAAGTAGGCATTTTTCCAGAGGTGGTTTTTTTCCCTGGCCTGAAATATCCCTCCTGAGGACCTTCATGTCCCTCAAACTTTTTGTATTCACAAACTTTTCTGAAAAAGGAGTCTTTGAGGCCACAGCTTCTAATTCTTTCCATTATTTCCCACTGAGATAAATTCATTTCACAAATATCCTTTTCTTGAAGTAACTTTTTAGTGTCATATCTGGATTCTAAATCTGAAAGAAAACAAGATAAATGCATGCTATTTTCTTATTCTAGAAAAGGTAAAGAAATAAGCAAATAAAAACTTTATAATAAAAAGAAAACCCAGTTGAAGTAAATAGACTAAGAAACTCAAATAACCATATGAAATAAACAGAATAAGAAATGGGAAAATTAATGAATATGTAACAAGACTGAAAAAAGTTTTAAGAAGGAAAATGTTTTCTAACCTTGAACAAGGTTAAGAACTTCTTCAAGGGCAGAAATGGCCTTTCACTGACAAACCCACAGCACAGTTACTGTTAATTATTAAACTTCCATAAATAGTTAACAGTATTGCATTGTTTTGCCTCCAGTCTTACACTTTAGTATACTGATTAAATATTTTTTTATCATTTCCTATTGAGATGGGAAACACCAGCACATCTAAGCTAAGCTATCTCAGTCAAAATATAGATTTCTTTACATTTGATCATCCTTCCAACTGTCTCTCTACTTTCACTTGTAGATATCTCCATTACAGCTCATTTTCTACTTTGCATAGCCATGAGTGACCTCTGCCCACTTTCACAACCAAGGAAATGAGAGGTTCTACTTATCTTCATTTGAGTTTATTTAACTGTAAACATCTATGTTATAAATATTTAAACTGTTTTGTTCATACCTTTCACTATAGTCTCCCTGAAGTCCTCATAGCCAATACCACTTGGGTACTTCCTACATATTATGTTAGTGATTTTTCAGGTATAACAATAGGATTGTACCATAGTTACAGGTTAATAAAATTCTGAGGAAAGATATATTTCCCAAATGTATATTTCCTCAAATTTTTTGGAAGAGTTAGACAAATTTTTTCTCAAAAATTTTTTACAGGGGTTCAATACTTTTCAAAAAGAAAAAGGTATTTTTAAAAATTGTACAGTATAGCAACATTAGTTTTAATATGCTTAAACTGGGAAGAATCCCAAATGTTCATTTTTCCAAAGAGGAAATACAGATGGCCAAAAGGTGGATTGCAAGAGGCTCCACATCACTAATCATCAAGGAAATGCAAATCAAAACCACAAGATATTACCTCACAGCAGTTAGAATGGTCACTATCTAAAAGACAAGAAATAACAAGTATGGGCGAGGATATGGAGAAATGGGAATCCTTCTACACTGTTAGTGGAAACGTAAATTGATGCAACTACTATTCAAAGCAGTATGGAGGTTCCTCTAAAAACTAAAAACAGAAATACCATATAACCCAGTAATGCACTTATTGGAATTTACCTGAAGAAAACAAAATCTCTGATTCAAAAAGATATATGCAACCCTATGTTTACTGCCATATTACTTACAATAGCCAAGAGAGGGAAGCAACCAAAGCGTCTACCATAGATGAATGGGTGAAATAACCCAGGTGGAGAAAAAAATACCATGATTTCACTTACATGTGGAATATAAAAACAAAATGAACAAAACAGCAGTAGATTCACTGACACTGAGAAGTGACTTGTGGTTACCCTGGAGGAGTAGTGGGGTTGGTGGGTGTGGTGGGTAAAGGGAATAAGAAGCACAAAAATCTATCATAATATAAGCTGGTCATGGGTATGGAAGTACAGCATGGAGAACATAGTAGTTCTGTAACATCTTTCAACGTTGACAGATAATAATTGCACTGGTTGGGGTGAGGATTTAATTAATGTGTGTAACTACTGAATCACTGTGTTGTGTACTTGAAACCATTATAAGATTGTATATCAACTATACTCCAAAAAAATACACTTAATAAATAAAAGAATCCAAGTGTTCAAAAACAGAAGAATGGCTAAGTAAATTATTACATACTGACATAACACAATACCGTAAACAGTGAGAATTAATTATCTACAAGTACATGCAACATCACGGATCTCATAAACAGAATGGTGAATAAACAAAGCCAGACATAAAAGAATATACATTATATTGATTCCATTTTTATAAAGCTTGAAAGCAGTAAAACGAATCTATGGAGTTGTTAAGTCAGGATAGTGGTTAATTTTCGTCGGGAGGAATGCCTGGAAGTAGTTAGAGGAAATTTCTGCTATCCTAATAAAGCTCTGAATCTGTGTGTTGATTACATGGGTGTGATCAGAATGTTCAGAGAACTGCACACTTATGACTTTTGTTTATATTTATATTTTAGTAAGTTTACTTTAAAGAGGATATATTAAAAATGTATTAACAGGCAAGAATGATTAAGTGTGGATAAAATGTGAGCAGACAGATACATGAATGGCATAGAAAATACTGTTATGAAATCCATGCATGTCTTCTCCCCTTCTTCCTTTCCCCCGTTTCCTCCCTCCCTCTTGCCTTCCTTTCTTCCATCCCTCCCCTCCTCCCTCCATCCCTCTCTTCCTCTCACTCCCTTGCTGAGTGCCTGCTGGTCTGTCTCTATCTCCCCACCCAAGAAAACAATACAAAACTGGCAATTTTGTAAGAACTTTTGGGAAAAAGTCAATTTAAGGCCTCATTAAAACAGATAAGATGTTAGTTATAGGTAAAATGACCAGTAATTAGTAAAATAATCTTAGTAGTAAATAAGTAGGCAGCTATAAAGGTGTGATGAATGTTATAACATGGTAATTTCAAAGAATTTACTCATAAAGATTAAAAACCAGTGATCTAAAAGGTTGTCACAGTAAAAATCAAAAGACCAAAACATTTGTAAGAAAAATGAGAAAGTGTTCACAACATAAAAGCCCATACACATTGGCATAAGATAAAGGACAAAGTAATGGAATAAAGGAAGTAAGCAGACAATTAACAAAATAAATATAAGAAAACTTAGGACAAAATGTCCATATTATTCACTCATAAAAAATAAAATGGTACAAGTTATAAAATATCCTTTCAATGTTTTCATTAAAAAACAAAATACTCCTAGTGTGGATATAGTAAAGTCAAGATTTTCATACATGGCCCACTACTTAAGTGACATGCCACATTAAGATCTTGACATGCTGAACGTTCTCATCTAGGAGACTTCTCTAGAGCATGAACAGCTGAGCTGTAATCTTATGATTTCTGTAAAAAAAAAAAAAAAGCCATTTGTTCGCAAATTTGCTAGTTCTTACCATTGCAAGCAACTAAAATATAACCATGTCTATGAAAACAAAGTTGAATATTTTGGAAGTACCAGCTACAGATGCACATTGCACTGTTGTCAAAGTAGGCATGGGTGAGAAAACAGTACAGACTGACAGGAAACAAAATTTCAAGAAGGATTTTACACTCAATTTGTTTCATAAGTATCTTTAGGTTCTTGTTCTACTTTAAATAAATTGAAACTAGAAATAATAGCCTATGCATTATATGTGTGATTTAATCAAGAAAGAATTGGCTGGATGTACACTGAAACGAAAAGACAACATATGAAAAGACTGGTCTATGGGAGGAAATTTTAAAGCTCCAACTTTTAAAAAATATATGTAAAATATTTAACTACTTAAAATTAAAAAACCAAATTCTAGTTTGGATTCTACTGAATTAGAGGATTTTACTCTAGTAAACAATGCTAATGTGAAAGCAAAATATTAGCTCATCTTAGGTCAATGTAAAATGAGAAATGTTTCCATTTGTAGGGAATCAGTTTTAAATAAAAAAGTGAGAAGTAAATTACCTGGTCATAAAATTAATTTGTTTCTTGAGGTGTAATGTCTTTAATGACTTTTTTTTTTTCTGATACAAAATGATATGGGATACAGGGGAGTTATGACAGAGGCAGTTTTAGTCAATTAACACCAGGGTTAATGTATCAAGAAAACTGTATGTTAAAACCCTATTACCATAGAATTTTACTTCTGAGTATCAATACTGATCAAAGACTGAATAATCTACATTGAATTCCAATGACATATTCAGTCCTCACATTCTGCTGATAATCTTACTGCTCAGTTCAAAAAGGAATTAGAAACAATAGAAGGAAAAATATTTATTCTCCCCTTCACCACATTATCCAACCTACCTGTTGGATAGAAACCATATGCATGCATGTTTTTCTCCATAAATTGACTCCTACTCCTCATCTACTGAAGGTTGCTTCCAAAATTATCATTCTCTACTCCATAAATTTTCCTCTTTGAAATCATTCCCTTCACCCTACAAACATGTACTAATACCTCACATCTTAAAATACATTCCCTCTATTGCACAGATCTTTTATAACAAAATTTATCCCAATAGTTGTATATACTTATTGTCACTATTGCCTCACCTCTCATTTTCTTTAATCTCCCAAAACTTTAAAACAAAACTTTATTCAGAGTATTTCTAACATATACAGAAGTAGAACAGTATAACAAATGTCCACATTTCTATGAGCTGATCTTACCAACCATCAAGCCATGCTTACACCTCTTATGCAATCCCCTCTCCTAACCCCAATCTACTTTCCACTCCTCAATTGTTTGAAGCAAATCTCATATATTGTACTATTCTGTACTTATTTCAGGATTTTTAAAGGGATTTTTAACAATCATAATACCATTATCAAAATACCAATAAAAAAAAGAACAGTAATTCTTCAAAATTATCAAAAATCAGTGTTCACACTGCCAACTGTCTCATAAATAAAATTTTAAACAATTTAATAATAGTAATCTGATCCAAACAAAGTCCACAGAGTACAACTGGTTGACATGTTGTCTATATACATTTTAATCTATAGGTTCTCCTATTATCTTCTGATTTTTCTTGCAATTTGTTAAAGAAACTGTTTTTTGACCCTGTAGTACTTCCTATGTTCTGAATTTGCTGACTATATTCCCAAGGTGTAGTAGAACATGTTGCTCTATCTTCTTCCTATAAATTAGTAGTTAGTTTTAGAAGTCTGCTCAGTGCCAGTGTTTCCTTGCCCAGCAGCAGGCAGGGCTTTGCCAGGCCCTAAGAGTGGACCTTTGCCTGATTAGCATTTACTCACCTGGGCTCCAGCTTCTTTTCCCATCCCTCATACCCATCCAGGGATCTTTCCCTTGTTCTAACAGGGTAATTACATCTGGCTTAGAAATGGAACATCCTGTTCAAAAAAACATAATGGAACAAAATAAAGAATGAATTTACTTGATCAAGGCTTCAGAACAAAGAGTAATGGGACTGAAAAACATTCATAGTAGAGTTACTTCAGGATCATAAGGAATAAGAAGAACAGAGAGGTAGACACATTATCTTATTTTAATTTACACTCATCCAGGATCTGGCTCTTGAGAGGAAGTAATGATTGAGAGCACTGGTTTCAAATACTGCCTCTGTCACTGGGGCTGCTATGGCTTCAGTTTTCACATAATGTTTACCCATAGAATTGTTGTGAGATTTGATTTAATAAATATTAAAGTGCTTAGATGAGTACCTAGTACATAGTAAGCACTATGTATGTTTATTAGGTACTATTTTTCCTATTTTTTTGATATTTTGCTAAGAGAAAATAATTAGTTTCTTGCCAGGACATTTATCTAATGTTAAATGCAAAATTCATGTATCTTAAACTTTTACTCATAAATCAATTAAAAGATAATATGTCTGTTGTAGTACAACTGAATGGGTCCACTTGAATTTTAACCAACTATTGATTCAACCCAGTATCACATACTAGGTATATAGAGCCAGACACCTCTGTTTTCCTATTCACACTACAGGTGAGTTAACAGATAACAGACCTTCTAGAGCTAGAGGTTATTATGCTCAGCGAAATAAGTCAGGCAGAGAAAGACAAATACCAAATGATTTCCCTCATTTTATGGAGTATAACAAAGAAGCAAAACTGAAGTAACAAAACAGCAGCAGACTCAGAGACTCCAAGAAGGTACTATTGGTTACCAAACAGGAGGCCAGGTGGGGAGGGAGGGAGAAGGGGATTGAAGAGTATTAAGATTAGTACACATGGTGTGAGAGAGGTCATGAGGAAGACAGTGTAGCACAGAGAGACAAGTAGTGACTGTGGCATCTTGCTAAACTGATAGACAGTGACTGCGATGGGGTGTGGAGGGAGGACTCAATAGTATGGGTGAAGGTAGTGACTACATTGTTTTTCTTGTGAAACCTTCATAATAGTGTATAACATCAATGATACCTTAATAATAAAAAAAAAACAGATAATAGACAATCTATAGTGATATGAAACCAGATTTCTTTGACAATGGTTTTGTTGTGAATGTTTAAGAATTTACATCCGTCATTGAAGAGAAATAATTACAGAAAAGGCAAGGAAGATGTAAAGGTCACTGAGTTATGGGGGACACTGAAGGGGCTATTTAATAGCTTAATAGCTAAAGGTGCCTAGTCCCAAACCACAAAGCAGATATTTAGCTAGTTCTTAGAAAAACAGCCCTTAAACTCAATCCCGTGAATTTTAAATTATTTGACATAAGTAAGCTTACCCAGAGACACCAAGTTGCTATAGTTCTCTAGTATCACATCTCTGTACAAATTCCTCTGACTTGAGTTCAGGCATTCCCATTCTTCCTGTGAAAAGTCTACAGCCACGTCTCTGAACATCACCAAATCCTGAAATGACAGATCCATGTATGTCTGCAAAATTATTTATTTTTGTAAAGGGCCAGTATTGTAGGCTTTGCAAGCCACAAGACTATTGCACATCTTTCCCTGTCCCTTCTTTTTTTAAACAATTCTTTCAAAATGTAATTAGCTTACAGGCTGTACAGAAACAGGCCATGGGTTGACTCCAGCTCACACGCTGAAGTCAGCCCACCACTGCTACAGACCAAACTTCCTGTGTGCTGTGGGATGTCTAATTTTATTTATTTCTAGATATGTTCAGGTAATTAATCAGAATTTCACATTTAGGTGAAAGAGTATTCAAAGAATAATGCTTGGATTGGCCTAAAAATATACTCAGCAAGTATGATTTACTCAAATTTGTCTTCCTTGAAGGATTAGAAAAAATAATTGATGGACTTTCTTCCCCCAAATGAACCATAAAAATACCTATTTTTAAAAGTAGAGTTTGTATAAAATTAGAGAACTTCTTCCAGACCCAACTTCATCACTATATTGGATCATTAGCATTTTTCCTTATAACAAATCCTTTATAGAATATTTTAACTACACAATAGTCCATTTTATAAATATGTTAAACTTAAGAATGATATATTTAGATATTTCTATACTTTAAAGTATGTTAAATTATATTTAGAATTTAGGTTATACAGAATCTCTAAAGCTGCAATGTCTAATACGCTAGCTTAGACAAATGTTGCTACTGGGCACTTGAAATGTGGCTAGTCCAAATTTAGATGTGCTGGAAGTACAAAATATGTACCAGATGTTGAAGAAAAAATAATTTCCCTTTTCTTTAGAAAGAAAAAAGAATGTAAAATATCTCAATAATTTTTATTGATTATAATTCCAAATAATATTTTGGCTATATGAGTTAAACATTAAAATTAATTGAACATTCTATTTTCAACCGTTTTAATGTGACCCTTTTAAATTAAAAAGTTTAAGATTATATAAATGCCTTGCATATTATTCTATACTTTTTATGAGACTGACATGCTATCTACTGTGCTAAGGCACTAATTCTATATATTTTTAATATGTGACTACTAGCCAATTTTAAATGACACATCTAGCGCACGTTATATATTGGACAGTACTAAAGTGTTCTCGACTCCTGAGTCTCAGATCAAATAGCTCCCACTAAGGACTTCATCTCTGCTTTAACTCTGCTCTAGACAAAGACTGAACACATAGGATATGCTGAATAATTTGGTCAATTCACACAGTAACATGGACGGAGAACAAAAGGGAAGGGGCCTGGGCTGCCTGTCTTTATCACTCACTAGAAAGGGAAAGACTAGGGAGAAGCTGTTAGATGGGGCTCTTAGGAAGTTTCAGGATAACTAATGAGAACATTCACATAAACAGAAAAAAAATTACAGCACTTCAAATAGAAACACCGACTTACATGAGCCATGATTTTAGAACTGCAAGAACTGGTCAGTTTCCTTCAAGGGTCACTTACTGGAGACGTAGAGTCCACAGAAGCCAGAGCTGAGGAAGGAATGTGAAGCCGTAAGAACAAAATAGCCTATGAGCTCCCAAATTTTAAAAACTCACTCTATTTTCTCCAATTCTATATGTAATGCCTCTCCACCTACCAACACACAGACAAGTTATGAGGGGTAAGAGGTAGTTTAGATAAATATTATGTCCTCCCCAAAAATATGGGAAATCAGTTACACAAGGAGAGACACAGAGCAGAGACTCCTGCATGGAAGCACATGTCTATACCTTAGCAGAAGGGCTTCCAATTAATTCTCCATCCTCAGGAAGGCTGATCTGGACCTAAGAATGGGCTGTCCAGACCTGTCCTGAGTAGATCCACCTCCCTTCATTTCCACCTTCCCAGCTGAAGTGGCTACACCATCTAAATCAGAACTTTTTTCTAACACTCAGGAATCTGGCTGGCCTCCCTAAACATGAAGACAGAAAATACTGTAGACAAGAATTTCCCAAACATGGCTGGACGGTAGAATCATCTTCAGATCTTTAAAATATACTGCTGCCTGGTTCTCATTCCCCAAACATTCTGATTTAATTAGTATAGAATATGACCTGGAAATCAGGATTTTTAAAACCTCAGATTTTTATAAAACCTCCCTCTGGTGATCATAATGGGCAGTAAAGTCTGGTAATCAAACTGACTGCATTAGAATCACCTAGAAGGCTTATTAAAACACAGTTTGCAGGACCCCACTCCTAGAATCTGGCATTTACTAGGTCTGGGGTTGGGCTTGAGAATTTGTATTTCTAAAAACTTCCCAAATACTGATTCTGCTGGTCCAAATGCCACAACTTGAGAAGTACTTGCACAGACCATGCCTAGCAGTCTTTATCACAGAAAACTATACTTGCACACTGAGATCCCTTCTGCCAGGCTGAACTACCATTTCCAGAATCTTCAGAGCTCACTGTTCACCATTTTCCTGTTCAGAATCATCAGTATTGTCTGCATGATCTCATTTATCAACCCATCTCCCTTGGTACCCTGGCTGGGGAAAAGTGAATTTATGAAACCTGAGCATGGATAATTCTCTAACAAACAGAAGTAATCCATTAGTTAAAACTCACTAGTAACTAAGGAGGTGTATATTAAAGTAACGGATTAGCAGATTTGAAAAACTGATGATACCTCATATTACAAAGGTTCTGGGGAGATGGGCACTCACGGTACAATGTAGAAAGAATGAAATGATGTGTGGAAAATGTTTATAATGGGACCAAAAAAGCAAAAAAGATACAAAATATGCTTCTAAAAGGTTAAAGAAATTACTGTGCAGTCACACAATGGAAAACTAAACACCAATTAAAAAGTAATTCCTCTTTGAGTTCATGGAAAGATGGTCACTACACATTGTTGGAGAAGAACACAAGTTAGACAATAGTATTGCAGTATGATTATATTTTTGGCAGGAAAACTATATACATATGCAGACATGTATATGCATGTGCACAAAATAGTCTGTGAGTGAACTTGGAATAAAATTTTATTGTGTTATCTCTACTTGAACATATCCCAAGTGATCTTTATTTTGTTCTTCTCTGGAGCCCTAGTTTTTTAATAAAAAACTTACAAAATTTGTATCACTTATACCTGACAGTTAAAAATAACTCTGCAAGGAATATCACAAAAAGCCCTAATAGTTATATCCCTGCCATCCTCTCCCCTATCTTCCAAATCTGGAGGCAACAATTTTCACCTTTTTTAGCTTTCCTTTGGTATTTCAACTCCATACATTTAAGTAACATGCTCCTATTGTTACTTCCAAATTTTCAATTTCAATCATTATCTATTGACTTCCTAATGTGGAAGGCATAGTTTTAGCTATCTTTCACCTACCCATCTCCCACCTCACATATACATACCTGCATTCTCCCTATCCTTCCAATATGGTTTTGTTCTCTTTCAGGGTAAATGAATTTTCAGTTTCTATTATTATGATTATGTAAATACCATTACCAACTGGGCTATGTATTATACTCAGACTATTTGCCTCCCTGTACAAGTCTTCTCTGAGGTTAACAAATACTTCTGCTTTTTTGTAAGCTTAATTTTCTAGGAAATTATCATTAATTCATTTCTCAAACTCTCAAATGAAGGATGAGGATGATGAAGCTTCTGGCATAATAGAGCTATTTCGTACTCTAAGAATCTTTCAAAAATTGAGCTGTGTACTTGAGAGTGTCACCTGTATCCCAGCTGGCAAAAGTCAATGCTGTATTCCTATTTCTGAAATCCCACATGAAAAGCTGGTTAAGTAATAGGACCTAAAAAGCCTGTTGAAGAAATTGCTTAGGCAGCTTTGAACATCACTGCCCAATAACTTATTTCTTAAATAATTCATAAAACATCCATAAAATGGAACACCAAAATAATCATTAAATGCTGTTTGAGAAAATAGTCAAGGTATGCAAAATATTCAAGATATACTGAAAGAAAAAAAATCATTTATAAAACAATATGTAATATGATTAAGATTTAAAACTCATTAAAATGAAACAGATATCAGTAGATGGAAAAAATCTAATATCTCAACTCTGAGATTTTAAAATTAATGTCAAACATGATTAAGTTTCTCAATTTAATTGCCATCCCTATCTTAAGAATTATAGATACTTGTAAGATTTTCAAACCAGAAGGGGATCACTGGGATTTCATGTTTTTCCATACATCCATTAAGGTATTATAAAATCTATCAGAGCATGGAATTCCTCTTTTAAACTAAGAACTGCAAGTCTTGGTTTAAGTTTTCAGTTATCTTACTATTCAGAAATAAAGCCATATACAAAAACACATATGCTCATAGAAATATTTTGGGAAAACATGCTCTAAAATTAATAGCTATTATTCCTGAATACTGGGACCGTGGATAATTTTAATTTTCTTCCATTTTAATGAAATACTAAATATTTCACAAGCCTGTACTGACTCCATCATCAGAAATATTGTTTAATAAAAAGCTCTTCCTATTAAGAAGAACTTTTTAGTGAGTCAGGACAAGGTATCTCATAGTCATTAAGAAAATTAAGTAAGACTGCATAAGTGGTAATAACAGGGAAATCAATGTGATTGAAAAGTAATTCCTTTTAATTCTTGAATATTGTATCTCAGTACAACATCCTGAGATCCTTCTGTGAAGGACCACAATGCTAGTTCATGGCATTTGCAAAATGATTAAGAGACAGTATGTACAGCAGACAAAAACCAAAGCTTATTTCACAGGATCTGCTCAATAATTTGAGCTTACCCTTCCTGGTCTCCAATGAATAACTAGTTATTAAATCCTTGCAAAGTATCTTAAAAATCCCTACTTAATGTTCAAGTTACATGTAACTTAGCAATTTCATAGATTTTTATTCACAATAAATACTTCTCAATACTACATTATATACTTTTTTCTTAAGACTCTTTATAAACAACATTTTTATTATCATATAACATTCTATGATGTGGATGGAGTGAGTTACCTAACCATTTCCATATTGCTGGATACTGCTTTTGTAAGATTATCCCAAGTCATTTCCAGTTATTCCAGATTTTGATTTTAGACAAATGAGAATCACTATTATTGGGTCTTATACAACTTTGACAATATCATTAAATAACAGGCTTCCTCCCCACTGAAATTACCTATTGACAAATATATACAATTCTGTATATAATCTTAAGAGGTTTTTGTTGCCCTGAAAACCCATAAATGGAGTCCAAAGACTTGCATGTTAAGAATCCCTGTCCTGGTTCACTTGAGTGTCTGGTTCATTATCCTGCTTGCAAGCATCATTAACTTCACATTTTCATTATTCTTGGGAATATAGAAAACTGATAGGGAATAACTATGAATTATGATTTAATAGCAATAGCTAATATTAATTAAGCACTCTTCTCATGTGCCAGGTACTCTTCTAAGAGCTTTACAGATATTAATCCAGGTAATCTTCAAAACAAAACTGTAAGGTATATATCATTATAATTCTGATTTTACAGAAGAAGAAACTGCAACACAGAAAGGCTGCCCAAACTTACTTAGGTTTAAGGGGCAGTGAAGATTCAAACCCTCTTCATCCAGGTTCAAAATTCTTAACCAACTTCATATAACTCTCAGTCTATCCAAAAGCATATACAAAACAAACTCATACTACAAACTTGCAGTTATGAGTCATTTCTGAAGACACAATGTACAGTATGGTTACTATAGATAATAATAATGTATTATGTACTTGAAATTTGCTAAAAGATTTTAAGTACTTCACCACATATACACACACACACACACACAGGTAGTAACTATGGGAGGATATGCTAATTAGTCTGATTGTGGTAATCATTCCATGCCACAATGTACATATATCAAAACATCATGTTGTACACCTTAAACATATACAACTTTTTATTTGTCAAAAACAAAAGAAATTCATGC
Source organism: Manis pentadactyla (assembly GCF_030020395.1). Taxonomy (NCBI): domain Eukaryota; kingdom Metazoa; phylum Chordata; class Mammalia; order Pholidota; family Manidae; genus Manis; species Manis pentadactyla. Next base: position 15,338,182 of record NC_080033.1, read on the forward strand.
TACCAAACCTCTAACCACATCTGGCTGGTACCAAAAATTACCACTCATGGATTCCCTTGAAAAAAAAAATTCCCACTCCTACTCTGGAATCATTAAAGATATCTAAACCCTAAACTGTTCCTTAACAAATCACGGTCGAAAACAATGCACGAACATTAACTTACAGCAGGGTATTTTTATCATCAGAATCCTTAGGAAAAACCGTGCCCACAGAACAACTGAATAGCTACCGTATGGTTAACTAACTGTAGAGATATATTAAATAGATACTAGAAAGGGGATTCTATAAATTAGGTCCCCTGCCATTAACTAGGTAGTGAAATCCTAGGCCCAAATCAATGACTGAAATAATTCTTAAGCAGGACATTCCAAGGAAAGGAAATTAAAAACTCGCGTGTCTTGAAAATGCATTTCATGGAAACAAAGAAGCAGCACAAACTCACAGAACCTGGCTTTTACAGGCGCAGCAGCGAGCGCTTCGTTTCACTTCAAAGGCCTTCTCTGCTTACTTGGCAGGGCTGGGGAGGCAAACAGGGTTCATCACATCAAGCTTTTCCCGACTCGGTCAAAACCCACCCTCCGTAGCCGCTTGGCCCTCGCTACACACCACCTACATGCACAAATGGAACCGAGGAGGGGCCCAGCGAAGGTCCGCGGACACCCGTGTCCGAGTTCGCAGCTCGAGCACCCTGCAGTAGGGTCACCGCAACTGCCCACCCCCTGGGGCGGCCCACCGCGTCGTTTTCTGTTCAGCCGGTCCTCGCAGACCTCAGAAGCCAGCCCCGAATCTAGGACCGGAGTTAAGCGAAGGGCCTTCTTTATGTGGCTCCACCTCCGACTTTCATTTCGGGTCTTTTTTCTTCCGCCGGGCCTAGGTGGTCGACACGAGGACGGGCTTGCGCAAGACCTCAGGGTCTCGCACTGCAGACTAGGCCGCGCCCACAACTCCGGCCCAGCGCCGTTACAGCCGCGGGTCCCTAACTCCGCGCCCTCAGGACCGCAAGCCATCAGTCGGAAAGAAACGCATCGCGTCCGAGGGCTCCGTGACCCACTCCCGGCCTGGCCCGGCCCGCAGAGTCACCCGTCCCACGCTCGCTTGCTTCAGAAAACAACGACTACAGCCGAGGCTGGCTCACCGGACTGAGGCCAGGACTTTGCTCCGAGGTCCTCCGGCCCTCAAATCTGTGGCACCCAGACTCCAGAGAGAGTGCGCAGGCGCGCGAAGAACTGGGGACGGTCGCTCAGCCCCGCGGGAAGGAAGCTCGCAGGGAACGAAGGCGGCCGGGTCGCAGCGGGGACTCCGGAGCGGAGAAGCAGAGGTTCCGGAAGGGCCGAGGGGCCTGATTCCTCACGCCTATAACGGTGACCCGGTGAATGACTGGTGCTGTCGAGGATAACCGGGGCCTCCTCCCCCGTGGAACTGTAGACAGAAAAGCTCTATTACGTTCTTTTCTCCTTTGGTTTTCGGCCCCGCCCCCTAGCAGGCCGAGCTCCCCGCCCCCAAGAGCGGAGCCCTGAGACTCCTGGGAGTTGCTGTTTGAGCCGGAGCGCGACCTCGGTGGGGCGTGGGGCGTACTTGGGACTCTTCAGAGGTGTGGAGGCTCTTGGGGGGGACATCTGCCGAGGGGTTGGGGGAGGAAAAATCGGGGCTTTCTGAAGAGAGTAGTGGAACGAGGATCCTGGATTAGGCCCAGTGTCCAAATCTTTAAGGCTTGTAATGGTGACCCTGACTGTGACCCCCCAGTGCCCCCGGCGTGGTCCCTGTGGCATTTTCTGAGGGACTGGTTGGCGGTGGCCCCGGGCCTGGGTGTGGTCGGGAACCGGGTTGCGTTTTCGTGCACCGAGCTATTCTGCGTGTGTGCCATTCTTTGGAAGCCGCTCTGGGATGGCGCCGAGGGAGGGTTGTCTGTGATTGTGCCCATCGCACTGCCAGGCTTACTCAGTTTTTGAACATCTAATTGGCTTATTCAGCAATTCCTGAATGGGGCGACATCGCTTCTAATAGGAGCTCCAAGGACAAAATAGAAGGTTTTTATAGGCAGGAAGGTTGGTCAAGGAGGTACCTAGCAAAATGAAAAAAAAAAAAAGGATTTGTTTCAGGCCAGGTCATATTCTTTTTTAGGGAAGAGACCCCAGATGACATCACTAGTGATGGTCTGGAAATTCAGGTTGACTGTTAAAAAGTCACATTCCTGGGAGAGGTTGAAACGCAATTAACTCTTGGTTTGCTGTTGTGAGGAAAAACTACTCCATTTGGGGCCTGTTCCCCCCCACCGCAAGAGCGAAGATTGTGTGTATATTTTGAAGGTGGTTGTGCCTTGAAGGAAACCAGACTATGTTACCCCAAAATACGCCTCTTTGGCATAAAAATTATTTTGCGCTTAAGGCAATTTAGAAGCATCAAAGGCAGAAAAAGCTCTTTCTACCTTCTTCCATTTGTGCCTAAAGACAGGATACAAATTCTCCTTTACTGGAGACAACTCTAGGTTCTTAGCACACAGCACCAAAGGTGTCTGCTAAAAAACCTTACTCCATTAGGTTCCTTCCATGGTTTGCCACCTTTGGGAGCCTAAAACTGATTTTTTTTAATCCTGTCATTTCTCCACAAATTTATTGTTCTTTGTTGAAGATGCTATATAAACCGGAGTGCTAAGAGACCACCTGGCATTTCTCTTATTAAGGTTTCTTCCACATGACATGTGCACACACATTAATAAATTGTTTTTCTCCTGTTAAGCTTTTAGTTAAAGAATACCAGCTGAGAACCTGAGATGGGTTAGAGATCAAATTTTTCCTACCCTATTGTTCTGTTGTGTGTTACTGCAGGGATGATTTTGATAGGCCAGCCCTCGTGGCTCTTGCTTTCCCATGCACACTGTGTGTTGGGGGTGGGGGGGCAGGGGGAGAGCACAGTCCACTGTGTTACTGGATGTTGGCACCTTGGCCATTAAGCGTGCCCTCAGGAATGTGAGTAGTTAGGTGAGCAAAATAATTATTGCCACAAAAAACTTTGGAAATTGATTATTTCTGAATGATATGATTTTAGGAGTATATAACCAGAAAGTTGAAGTTCAAAGGAGAGCATAAAACAAAGGAGGGGGCATTTTCTTTTTTCCCATAACTGCACTTGCAATATTCTTTTGTGGATGGGATGTTTTTTTCCTGCTTCTAGATGAAATCTTGGATCAATTCAATAATGTTTTCAATCTCTCAGATAATAAAAGTTTCTTTTAACACGTTTAGTTAAAAGATCAGTCTCATTTTGTAGCTAAAAATATCTCTAGTAATAAAAATGTTCAGTGTAATGATCCATACCTCACTTAACGTCAAAAAAAAAACACCTACTTTCTCCTTGATCCACCTCCAAATATGATTGTTTTACAATTTTGGTTAAGTCAATATGTGGTATTTATATGCTAATTATGTAAATTATTTAAAATATTTATAAAAGTGGATTTCTTTTCTTAGAAACATTTTTGTTTGTTGAGGATTTAATTAGTTTTCTTTGTACCTGTTGCTAATTTTTAGAGATGTTCCAAAGGATATGTTAAATGTCCACACATGATTTTCAGCTGTAAAAACATCCAATTAGAATCTCTCAGCCCAGCACTCTGTGGCTCCAGTTGGATTACACCATTGTCCTGAAACTTACTTTCATTGTTTTCCCAAATTGGATTCCTGTTTCCTGGAATCAAATTAATTTTGGCTAATTTTTGCTAATAGCCAAGAAATGGAAGCAACCTAAGTGTCCATCAGTAGATGAATGGATAAAGAAGATGTGGTACATATACACAATGGAATATTATTCAGCCATAAGAAGAAAACAAATCCATTTGCAACAACACGGATGGAACTAGAGGGTATTATGCTCAGTGAAATAAGCCAGGCAGAGAAAGACAAGTATCAGATGATTTCACTCATCTGTGGAGTAAAAGAACAAAGAAAATACTGAAGGAACAAAACAGCAGCAGACTCACAGAACCCAAAAATGGACTAACAGTTACCAAAGGGAAAGGGACTGGGGAGGATGGGTGGGAAGGGAGGGATAGGGCGGAAAAAGGGACATTATGATTAGCACACATAATGTGGGGAGGGGGGTGCACAGGGAAAGCAGTATAGCACAGAGAAGACAAGTAGTGATTCTACAGCATCTTACTACGCTGATGGACAGTGACTGTAATGGGGTATGTGGTGGGGCTTGATAATGAGGGTAATCTAGTAACCACAGTGTTGTTCATGTAAGTGTATATTAATGATACCAAAAAAAAAAAAAGATAAATGACCAATTCTTAGCTATATAACTGAGGATGTGGAAAATTCAATTCTTAATGATTGTAAACTAGTTATTTCTTAATATTTTGATTTGTCACAACTGGTGTTTTAGAAATAAATATTGTTATTAGGGCTGTTTAACCCCAAACCCCTTTTTTGGGGAGTGGAGAAATAATAAAATTGAGTGTCACTTTAATATTCAGGGTATATAACCATGTGGTCAACACTTTTAAGCTTAAATTTTCCATTTGATGACCACCCTGACTTCGGAAAATTCCTCTGACAGTTGTAAATGTATCTTTTTTAAGCTTAAGATGCCTTTTCTGTATTAAAATATAAAAATCCTCATAAAGCTTTCTGCATAACCTAGTACCTATACTGTTACATAATAACATTTCTCTAGATTTTCATTTCCCTAGTTCAGATCCTTTAAAGTCAATGAGCAAGATTCTATACTCCTTTATGAGAACTTACTATGATGCACAATAATGTTTTAAAAATTATAATAGCTTTATTGAGATGTAATTCAGTTGCCATAAAATTCACCCATTTAAAGTGTACAAGATGGTTGGATGGATGATGGATGGATTTATAGTTCTAGCAGGATGGATGGTTGAGTATGAAAAGATACAAGGGAGGTAAGGAGGGTGGTTGGCGGATAGACGGATGGATGGATGGATGGGTGGCTGGAAGGATTTATAGGATGGATAGTTGAAGATCCCAAAGGTGCAGCCAGGTCCAGCCATGCCAGAGCCAGGCTGACCAAGCAGGACCAGGAGCCTACTAACCTTACTCAGATCAGCCTTGAGGCTGTGCCTGGGACTATTCTGGAATGGGTCACCTTGGCCATTGACCACAAGATGGGTGCCTGTGTATCTGAGAGGCTTTGCTCATTCAGGGACTTCAGCTCTTGGAGCCAGAGCCAAAGGAGCTGCCCTGTGTAGGAGGAAGACTCCCTACCATCCCCATTCTTCCCAGTAACCTTGTGGCTGTATTGCTGTGTCTGGCTGTGTGGCTCGGTGTGATTTGGTTTCTTCCCTCCATGTTGTTTTCCGTGGATTCTCTTACGGCGTGCCTGACTTGCTGGTGGCTGGGTTGGGCAGTCGTTAGGAAGCTCCTCTCCATCCTGAGAGTCACCTTTCCAAACATAAGAACATAAGACTTTATTGGGCACTCCTTTTAGACTTGGAGGAAATGTGCCCGAACAGGTCAAAGAAGGTGCTCATAACTCAGTGCCACCCCTCCCCTCAAAACAAACTCTTATCCATCCAGAGTGCCATGATGAAGAGGAGGAAATCCCCTTGAGGCCATACAGTCGGCTCTGAGGCAGACTGTATGGAAAATCCACCCCTGCTCTGTATCCAGCATAGCTGTGTGTTGGCCCACCAGCCTTCATCTTCTGGCTTCCACTCTCTTTACTGGGAAGTTGGTTTGGAGCAGGTTACCTAACAACTGCCCGACCCAAGCCATCAGCAAGTCAGGCATGCCTTAAGAGAACCCAGAAAAAACAAGGAGGGAAGAAACCAAGTCACACTCAGCCACACAGCCAAACACAGCACAGCCACAAGGTCACCGGGGAAGAACAGGGACCGCTGGAGGCCCAGACCCCAAAATTCCCCTACTAGAGGGTGCTCAGGTTGAGGGCTGCTGCTTGGAAACGCTGTGGTGGAGGTGGTGGTTTTCCTGTTTTGTTTTGGCTTTTCCTTGTTTGTTGGGTGTTGGGTTTTTTGTTGTTGTTTCCTCCTGCCTACCAGCTCTCGGACCGTGGGTTAACAGCACATATTCTCTCATGGTCCTGGATATTGTCTCTCCAGCTTTCCTAGCTGGATCCCAATTCTACATGTGTCCAATGTTTCTTTGTTGTCCATGCTAGTGTTTGCTCTTCAGTATCTTCTGATAGTATTCTCTTCTCCTGCTGTGGGGTGTACAAATTCTATTTCAGCAGGTTCACTTTTCGTTCTGGGGCCCTCCTGCTTAGGTCATTGCTTGCTGTCTCAGCAAGTCCTGGGCCCATCTTTCATTTCCTTGGCTAGTGTTGGCCTTTATTTAAATTCATAAAAGAGATCCATTCCCTGTGCAGATGTAACCTTTCTCTTCTGTGTCTGTCACCTATGATTGTATCCATGTCCATACCTCCCCTGTACCTATCCATAAACTGTTACAGCGTAATTCATGTTAAATCAGATGTGCAGATTTTCATTTCTTTTTCTGATGAATTGTGGACTGGCTTGTAGTTTGGATGTTACCATAACATAAGCTTCAACCATGGGAGTTCCTTTAGGTATATCCTGATAAAAGCCACAAGGCTCTGGAAGAAAACATTTCTTCCTCATTGGGTTTCTCTCTACAGCAGTTATATCCATTTCATTTTCTCCCCATTGTGGAGGGACAAAAACCTCTGAAACAGTTTTTGGTGTAAGCGGCCCAAACTAAATACCCTCCAGTATTCTGGTTTTAGCACTCCCCTCCAGGAATAAGAGAAGAAGAAGAAAGTGGAGAGAGTCTTCCCACATGAATAAGCACGTGACAAAGAGTCCTACAGTCTCCCATCAGAAACCCCTCAGCAACAGCACCTAATTTTTCAGGAAAAGGAAAGGCCTCAGGTCTCATCTGGCAGAATATGTCTGGGGAAGGAAAAGCACATGTCTGCCATAAAAACCAGAGAGCTCTTGGGAAACCAGAAAGCACCTGAACATCTTTTCCAGCATGAAAATCTCCCTATTTTTCTGGAACTTGACTTTAAGGCTGGTGGAAGCCATGCTTTCCTCTCCTTAGGGTATTTCTCTTGGGAAAGATGCTTAATGATTGAAGGAGAAAGGCCTCATGAGACTAGAGAACTTGGTGAGAAGAAATTCAGACCAAACCCTCTGATTCCACACATGCAGGGCAAAGGAGGACCACTATATGGTTTGCCTGTTTCTAAAGGAAAATCTGGCCAGTCCCTGCCACCTGGGGCTAGACTCTTTTAGGAGGACAGCTACTTTGGAAAGAGCCCTGGCTCCAGGAAGGCCTCTAGAAAGAGAACTTGATCCTGTTAAAGAAGGAAGATTCCTGCCAACACACCAATGCTGCATCTAACCCCAGAGGAACCACCCTCAGTGGCCAGGTCCAGGAATCTGAAGGGAACAGGTATGAAGGGGGATGCAGGAGAGGGTAGGTACAGTGATTCCAAAAAGGTACCCTAAGAGTCATGCCACCCCTCTCTGGGTAGAGGTTTTGAAGTTGCCCGTGTGGAATTAGGAAGGTGCAGCCCACCAATGTGCCCAACTCAGGAGAATACGCTCTCCTGGCCAGGCCCAGGTTTAGGTGGAGGAGGTGGGCTGTTTTCACAATGTCCAAGAATGCACTCTAAAAGTCAGACCTCCTAGGGTTTCAGGCCAGGACTGGGGTCATTGTTGCTATCCTAGAGGGAGGTACTGGTCTTACCACCAATGAATTTTATGTTGACACCATCACTTTGGGGCTCAGGAACCTTCATATGCCTGTCTCCCCACCAGCCATATTCCCTCCTTACCAGGCTGAAGAGGTGGCAAATGGAACCTATGATGTGCTGTGGGATCCCTGTCTCAGGGTTTCCTTGAATGTGAGTATGACTGTCACTTAGGAGTCTTCCAGAGACACAAAACGAGACAAAAATAAATAAATAATACAAATGTAATAACCTCATTGTCAACACATTTTAGTTTTATAGAAAAGATGCAATGACAGGTCAAGTAGAGTCCCTATAGCATCTCACCACCCCTCTTACTCTAAAGGTAACAACATAACTCACCACTGCAGATATTTCGAGAACTAGAAATTCAGTGGTACAGTATTATAAACTGGACTTTACTGGAAGTTCTGCCATTTTTACATTGTCTTTTTTCTTTTCCAGGATACATTTCACATTTAGTTATTTCTCCTTAGTCTTTTGCCACCTTCCACATTTCCTCAATCTTTCCTTGTCTTTCTTGACCTTGATAACACATTTTGTGTAAGTCAGAAACAATCAAAATGAAGTTAGAGTAGAATTGTTTATCATTTAAATAATTTTTCTTCAACATATATTTGTTCTTTCTGGGACAAATGCTGTTGTCATATACTTCTCTGCTGACATACAAAAATAACTTTTTGTTTCAATGCACAGTCTTATTTCAGTAAGCTTCACATACAATGGGATGCATTTGCTCTTGGCTCTTCTTGGCCTTTCATTCCTGTGGTCTGGTGATTTTATCTGCAGTCTGACCATTTTATTATTATTTTTTAATTCTTAAATTGGTTTTATTAAATATTTACCATCTTCACAATTACAATTACTGACAAGCACATAGTATCTTTTTCAATTTGTAAGTGAATTATGATACATCCAAACAGTGAAGCCATTACAATTTTGATACATATCTTCATCAATTGATTTTGAACAATATGCATAAGACTTGTAGATGCATTTGGTGAGGCTAGAGCTTAAGTCTGATACACAAAAAACAGGCAATGGCACCATGAGAAAATAAAATTACAAAATAAACTCAGTTTTGAATATAAAGTTGACAATTCTAAATAAAATATTGCAAAACTATCTAAAATCTATCTCCACTTTAAAAAATACAACACTGAATGAGAAAATCAAGTTGTAAAAGCATCCCAATAGGATGATACCTATTATGTGAGACTTTAAAGTACACTAAACAATAGTTTAACTGTTTTCAGAATACAGTCATCTGTATCCTATCAGTGGTTCCCAACCCAGGGTGATTTTGCCCACAGGGGACATTTGGCAATGTCACAACTGGAGGATGCTGCTGTTGGCATCAGTGGGTAGAGGCCAGGAATGTCACTAGACATCCTATAATACACTAGACAGCTGCTTGCCTCCCTCCCTCCAACACACATCAAGAATTATAGGGCTTCAGATACCTGAAGTACTGAGGCTGAGGAACTTTGCTCTAGACCCCTTATCCAAATCACATAAGCAAAAATTGGGGTAGAGGGGTGGGAAAAGTATTCTTCAAATAAAAATCAGTGGAGCATTCAAGGAGAAGGGGTAGTAATTAAAGCATATCAAGTACAGTGTATATGAAAAAAGACTGAAAGAATGTAGGCCAAAATATTACCAGTACATTTCTGAGACAGTGTTCAAGAATTTTTGTGTGTGTATTTCTATTTTCTAACTTATCCAAAAATAATATGAAATGTTTGTGAAATACAAAAGTAAATCACTTGACAAGTACAAAAAAAAAATTTCCTTTCACTAAAAAATTTTTTCTTCCAAAATTTGATGCTTCAGAGTAGATTGGTTTCATAGTGCATACTTTTTACATGTTCTTATTCTTAGGGATTAGCTGTTTTGTTTTATACTTTACCCCCTGGACATTATTTCATACAGATTGTTCCATAAATCCACATAATCCTAATATTTGGCAGTTTAATGGCTATATGATGTTTCATTGTATTACTTTTTCAAGATTTGCTTAGCCATTTCCTGGCTGTCAATGACTTTGGATTCTTCTACCATTATGAAAAGCAGAGCTATAAACATCTTTGCAAAAAATGGGTGTTTCCCTCATTGGATTCTTTCCTTGGAATTTGCTCCCCAAAGCAGATCTGCCAAATCAAAGGATATGAGTTCTGTGATCTCTAATACATGTTGTCAGCTTTCTTTCCAAAAATATTAGGCCACTAGTTCCACAAGCCATGTATCAGTATACCTGAGTCTTCAAAGCAATCTTAACTTTGGATAAAAAGAATATATTGCTAATAGTTTAATATGGATGAGGTAGTATATTGGACTTTTAAAATTTGCAATTCTTTAATTATTAGGGAAGATAAATAAGAAAATCTCAGAAACATCCTTCTGACTTCTCTTCTTGTCTTCCCCCCTGGTGACACTTCCATATATCTCCAGAGAAATAGTGTGTTCAATGTCATTCCGGCTTTGGGAAGCCACACTTCTGATCCTGACTCCAACATACTGGTTGGTTGTGTGATGTTGATAAATCATCACCCATACTCGCCCCTCTTCCCATACAATTCTAGAAAAGGCAGACCAAAACATCAGTAGTTGGGCTGGTGTGGGGATGGCTGGTGTGGGGCAAGAAGGTAGCAGAAAGGGGTTAGTGGGAACATGCATGGGGAGGCGGAGCAGGATTGGGGTGGTGGGGTGACACAGGAGGGGGTGGAACGTTGGGGTGAGGCGTGCATGGCACTGCGGGAGGGCCATTTTATTTTTAAATGATATACAATTTTGTTTATCTCTGCTTTTTCTTATCAGCATTTAATCTTCTAGCTTCTACTATATTTCATTATTTCCATTCTTGGTACAGTGGTTGCTCCTTTGAAAGTCCTCCTTTTTGTGGGGAGCTTTTAAGATTTTGGTTTTTTTTGCCATCAGCAAATTTCCTCTTGTGGTCCAAGTTATGATTTTCTTTTATGACGGCCTCCTTAGGGTTTTAAGTGTATATTAAAATTGTGCCTTGGTGTCACCTATCAAATTTGCAGTCTCCAAATAGTGCCTCTGCACTTCTCTGTCTTATTTCCTTCTAGTATCCCAATTCCACATATGTGAGACTTAATTACCTTACACTTTATGATTGTACTGGGTCTTCCCTCTTCTTTATCATTTTCTCCATACACTGTTTATCATACGCTGTTCTGGAATTCATGTCCTCTATTCCACTTGGCTAACTTTTTCTCTCTCTTGTCTAATTTGCTGTTCAACCTGTCTATTGAGTCCTTACTTTCTATTATTTGAAAGTCATGAAAATCCCCATTTGGATCATTTTTCTTCTATGATAGATTCCATCATCTATCAAACTCAAGTTTTCTGTATCTTTTTATGTACTAGGTATAGGTACTTTTGTATCCATGTTGTATGCTTTAAATTAGCTTTAATGTGCTATCACTTACATAAAATAACATACACTGGGGTGGAACCAAGATGGCAGATTGAGTACAGCAGTGAAAATCTCCTCCCAAAACCATATATATTTTTGAAAATACAACAAATACAACTATTCATAAAAGAGAGACCATAAGACACAGGACAACAGCCAGACTACATTCACACCTGCGAGAACCCAGCGCCTCATGAAGGGGGTAAGATACAAGCCACGGCCCGGTGGGACTCAAGCGTCCCTCAGCCCAGGTCCCGGTGGGAGGAGAAGAGTTGGAGTGGGGAGGGAGAGTGAGCCCAGGACTGCTAAATAGCCAGCCCTAGCCATCTGTACTGGAGTGCAGACACACAATGCGTGCATGGGGTGCTGGAAACTAGGGAAACAGGACAGTAAGACCTGTGAGCAGGTCCCCACAGCTGGTGCCCCAGGGACAAAGAAAAGCGAGTGCTTTTTGAAACTCAAAGAGACAGGGAACCCACAGCTGGACAGAAGTGTCCCGGGACATGTAGCCCAGCAGCTGAGAATCCCAGATAACTCTGGGCACCCTAACTCCCTGGACAGCAGGGCAGCTTGGAGGCCCCTCACGAGATAAACAGCCTCCCATCAGTCTCCCCTCGGATGTGGCTCTGCCATATTGGAGCAGCAGACTGAGGCTGGCCATGCCCATAGCAACTGCAGAGCTTAACTCCACAGTGGCCAGGCAAGAATCACAGGACCTGTCTATGCACAGCTGCCCAGCACAAGCCACTAGAGGATGCTGTTCTCCCAGGAAAGGAAGGTCACAAACCAGCAAGAAGAGATGTTCTCCCAGCCGACACATAGCACCAGCCCCACACAACTACCTCTATCGCCATGAAAAGGCAAAAGAATTTGATACAAAAACTGAAAGTTTCTGTGATATGACTTCCCTTGCACTGTTCACCATGTAAGAACTTATTCGCTATGTAGGAACTTGTTCACCATGTAAGAACTTGTTTGTTATGCTTCAGAAGATTGGAGACTGTTGAGAATTAGGCTTGGAGTTGATTAATGATTGTGCATTGAGTCCCCTATACAGAATTTTATTGTTGTTAACAACCATTTGATCAATAAATATGAGAGATGCCCTCTCAAAAAAAAAAAAAGAATTTGATACAGACCAAAATCACAGAGGCAACCTGTGAGAAGGATATACACCTAACCAATCTTCCTGTTAAAGAATTCAAAATAAAGGTCATAACCATGCTGATGGAGCTGCAGATAAATATACAAGAGATAAGGGATAATGTCTGGAGGGAGATTACAGAAATGAAACAATCTCTGGGAGGATTTATAAGCAGAACGGACAAGATGCAAGAAGCCATTGATGGCATAGAAACCAGAGAACAGGAATGCATAGAAGCTGATGCAGAGAGAGATAAAATGATATCAAGGAATGAAACAATATTAAGAGAACTGTGTGACCAATACAGAAGGAACAATATCCGCATTATATGGGTACCCGAAGAAGAAGAGAGAGAAAAAGGGATAGAAAGTGTCCTTGAAGAAATAATGGCTGAAACTTCCCCAAACTGGGGGAGGAAATAATTGATCAGACCATGGAAGTACACAGAACTCCCAAAAGAAGGAACCCAAGGAGGACAACAACAAGACATATAATAATTAAAATGGCAAAGATCAAGGACAAGGACAGAGATTTAAAGGCAGCTAGAGAGAGGGAAAAGGTCACCTACAAAGGAAAACTCATCAGGCTATCATCAGACTTCTCAGCAGAAACCTTACAGGCCAGAAGAAAATGGCATGATATATTTAATGCAATGAAACAGAAGGGCCTTGAACCAAGAATACTGTATCCAGCACGATTATCATTTAAATATGAGGGAGGGATTAAACAATTCCCAGACAAGCAAAAGTTGAGGGAATTTGCCTCCCACAAACCAAGTCCACAAGGTATTTTAGAGGTACTGATCCAGATGGGGGCACCCCTAAGACTAAATAGATGTCACGAGAGAAAATAAAACCACAGTAAAGAAAACAGACCAACCAAATACTAACTAAAGGTAAAAAATAAAATCAACTACCCACAAAAGCAGTTAAAGGAAACACAAAAGAGCACAGAATAAAACAACCAACATATAAAGAATGGAGGTGGAAGATTAAGAAGGGAGAGAAATAAAGAATCACCAGAAAGTGTTCATAACAGCTCAAGCGAGTTAAGTTAAGACAGTAAGATACTGAAGATGACCTTGAACCATTGGTAACCACGAATCTAAAGCCTGCAATAGCAATAAGTACATACCTATCGATAATCACCCTAAATGTAAATAGACTGAATGCACCAATTAAAAGACACAGAGTAATAGAATGGATGAAAAAGCAAGACCCATCTATATGCTGCTTACAAGAAACTCACCTCAAACCCAAAGACATGCAAAGACTAAAAGTTAAGGGATAGAAAAAGATATTTCATGCAAACAACAGGGAGAAAAAAGCAGGTGTTGAAGTACTAGTATCAGACAAAATAGACTTCAAAACAAAGAAAGTAACAAGAGATAAAGAAGGACATGATATAATGATGAAGGGCTCAGTCCAACAAGAGGATATAACCATTATAAATATATATGCACCCAACACAGGAGGACCAGCATATGTGAAACAAATACTAACAGAACTAAAGGAGGAAATATAATGCAATGCACTCATTTTAGGAGACTTCAAAACACCAGTCACTCCAAAGGGTAGATCCACTGGGCAGAAAATAAGTAAGGACACGGAGGCACTGAACAACACACCAGAACAGATGGACCTAATAGACATCTATAGAACTCTGCATCCAAAGGCAACAGGATACACATTCTTCTCAAATGCACACGGAACATTCTCCAGAATAGACCACATACTAGCTCACAAAAAGAGCCTCAGTAAATTCCAAAATATTGAAATTCTACCAACCAACTTTTTAGACCACAAAGGTAATAAAGTAGAAATAAATTGTACAAAGAAAGCAAAAAGGCTCGCAAACACATGGAGGCTTAACAACATGCTCCTAAATAATCAATGGAGCAATGACCACATTAAAATAGAGATCAATGAATATATGGAAACAAATGACAACAACAACACAAAGCCCCAACTTCTGTGGGACCCAGCAAAAGCAGTCTTAAGAGGAAGGTATATAGCAATCCAGGCATACTTAAAGAAGGAAGAACAATCCCAAATGAATAGTCTAAAGTAACAATTATTGAAATTGGAAAAAGAAGAACAAATGAGGCCTAAAGTCAGCAGAAGGAGGGACATAATGAAGATCAGAGAAGAAATAAACAACATTGAGAAGAATAAAACAATAGAAAAAATCAATGAAAACAAGAGCTGGTTCTTTGAGAAAATAAACAAAACAGATAAGCCTCTAGCCAAACTTATTAAGAGAAAAAGAGAATCAACACACAAGAATCAAAAATGAGAAAGGAAACATCACTACAGACTCCACAAAAATACAAGGAATTATTAGAGACTACTATGAAAACCTATATGCTAACAATCTGGAAAACCTAGAAGAATGGACAACTTCCTAGAAAATAGAATCTTCCAAGACTGACCAAGGAAGAAACACAAAGTTTATACAAACCAATTAGGAGCAAAGAAATTGAAGCGGTAATAAAAAAACTACCCAAGAACAAAAACCCTGGGCCAGATGGATTTACCTCAGAATTTTATCAGACACACAGAGAAGACATAATACCCATTCTCCTTCAAATGTTCCAAAAAATAGAAGAGGAGGGAATGCTCCCAAACTCATTGTATGGATCCAATATCACCCTAATACCAAAACCAGGGAAAGACCCCACCAAAAAATAAAATCAGAGACAAATATCCCTGATGAACATAGATGCAAAGATACTCAAGAAAATATTAACAAACCGAATTCAAAAATATATCAGAAGGATCATACACTATGCCCAAGTGGGATTCATCCAAGGGATGCAAGGATGATACAACATTCGAAAATCCATCAACATCATCCTCCACATAAACAAAGAGAAGGACAAAAACCACATGGTCAACTCCATAGATGCTGAAAAAGCATCTGACAAAATTCAACATCCTTTCATGATAAAAACTCTCAGCAAAATGTGTATAGAGGGCAAGTATCTCAACATAATAAAGGCCATATATTATAAACCCACAGCTAACATCATACTGAACAGCGAAAGCTGAAAGCTTTTCCTCTGAGATCGGGAACAAGACAGGGATGCCCACTCTCCCCACTGTTATTTAACATAGTACTGGAGGTCCTAGCCATGGCAATTAGACAAAACAAAGGAAAACAAGGAATCCAGATTGGTAAAGAAGAAGTTAAACTGTCACTATTTGCAGATGACATGATATTGTACATAAAAAACCCTAAAGACTCCACCCCAAAACTACTAGAACTGATATCGGAATACAGCAAAGTTGCAGGATACAAAATCAACACACAGAAATCTGTGGCTTTCCTATATACTAACAAGGAACCAATAGAAAGAGAAATCAGGAAAACAATTCCATTCACAATTGCATCAGAAAGAATAAATACCTAGGAATAAACCTAACCAAAGAAGTAAAAGACCTATACCCTGAAAACTGTAAGACACTCTTAAGAGAAATTAAATAGGTCACTAACAAATGGAAACTCATCCCATGCTCTTGGCTAGGAAGAATTAATGTCAAAATGAACATCCTGCCAAAAGCAATATACAGATTTGATGCAATCCCTATCAAATTACCAACAACATTCTTCAATGAACTGGAACAAATAGTTCAAAAATTCATATGGAAACAGCAAAGACCACGAACAGCCAAAGCAATCCTGAGAAGGAAGAGTAAAGTGGGGGGGGATCTCACTCCCCAACTTCAAGCCCTACTTCAACGCCATAGTAATCAAGACAATTTGGTACTGGCACTAGAACAGAGCCACAGACCAGTGGAACAGAATAGAAAGTCCAAACATTAACCCAAACATATATGGTCAATTAATATACAATAAAGGATTCATGGACATACAGTGGGGAAATGACAGTCTCTTCAACAGATGGTGCTGGCAAAACTGGACAGCTACATGTAAGAGAATGAAACTGGATCACTGTCTAACCCCATACACAAGAGCAAATTCGAAATGGATCAAAGACCTGAATTAAGTCATGAAACCATAAAACTCTTAGTAAAAAACATAGGCAAAAATCTCCTGGATATAAACATTAGCGACTTCTTCATGAACATATCTCCCCGGGCAAGGAAAACAAAAGCAAAAAATGAACAAGTGGTACTGCATCATGCTGTAAAGCTTCTGTACATCAAAGGACACTATCTATAGAACAAAAAGGTACCCTACAGTATGGGAGAATATATTCGTAAATGACAGATCCGATAAAGGCTTGACGTCCAGAATATATAAAGAGCTCACACAACTCAACAAACAGAAAGCAAATAATCCAATTAAAAAATGGGCCGAGGTGATGAGCAGTTCTCCAGAGAAGAAATTCAGATGGCCAACAGACACGTGAAAAGATGCTCCACATCGCTTGTCATCAGAGAAATGCAAATTAAAACCACAATGAGATATCACCTCACACCAATAAGGATGGCTACTATCCGAAAGACAAACAACAAATTTTGGTGAGGTTGTGGAGAAAAGGGAACCCTCCTACACTGCTGGTGGGAATGTAAATTAGTCCAACCATTGTGGAAAGCAGTATGGAGGTTTCCCAAAAACTCAAAATAGACATACCATTTGACCCAGGAATTCCACTTCTAGGAATTTACCCGAAGAATGTAGCAGCCCAGTTTGAAAAAGACAGATGCACCCCTATGTTTTTCATAGCACTACTTACAATATCCAAGAAATGGAAGCAACCTAAGTGTCCATCAGTAGATGAATGGATAAAGAAGATGTGGTATATATACACAATGGAATATTATTCAGCCATAAGAAGAAATCAAATCCTACCATTTGCAATGGCATGGATGGAGCTAGAGGGCATTATGCTCAGTGAAATAAGCCAAGAGGAGAAAGACAAATACCAAATGATTGCACTCATATGTGGAGTATAAGCACAAAGAAAAACTGAAGGAACAAAACAGCAGCAGAATCACAGAACCCAATAATGGACTAACAGTGACCAAAGGGAAAGGGACTGGGGAGAATGGGAGGGTAGGGAGGGGTATGGGCAGGGAAGAAGAAAGGGGGTATTATGATTAGCATGTATAATTTGGGGAGGAAGAACGGGGTGGGCTGTGAAACACAGAGAAGACAAGTAGTGATTCTACAACATCTTACTATGCTGATGGACAGTGACTGATGGGGTTTGTGGGGGGGACTTGGTGAAGGGGGGACCACAGTAAACATAATGTTCTTCATGGAATTGTAGATTAATGATAAAATTTTAAAAAAGCATACATTGATTTTAGGTATGAGTTTTGATGGGTTTGGACAAACATAGCTGCAGGTGCAATGTAGCAATAATAAATATTTCAAGTGTGGGAGTGGGCAGAACCTGGAAAGACTTTACTGTTACTGTAAAGAAGAAGAGTCATTAAAAACTCTCTTCTTTATTTTGTTAACTTATTCAATAACTATGACAATTTTTATTATAATAATCTTAAAAATGATAAAACTATGGGACAGAGAATTTAAATAAATTACCATGTGTCCACACTTTCTTATTTATTGTTTCCTGGGCCCTTGGCTGTGTGGATGAGACCTAAGAGGGGCCTTGAGCTGCTGAGATTCAATTTTTTATCACTCTGGTCTGATCAGTTATCATCAAATTGCTCCCTGAGACATAAGTAATTTCTACCTACTCAGAACCACGTAAGTAATTTTTAATTCTCCAAGTGCACTGTCTTTAACATACTGTGGTATAATGATTTATAATATATATTATATATATTATGGTAAGACGGGACAGCTACATGCAAAAGTATGAAACTAGATTACTGTCTCATACCATACAAAAAATAAGCTCAAAATGGATTAAAGACCTAATTATAAGAACTGAAGCCATTAAACTCCTAGAAGAAAACACAGGCAGTAAACTCTTGAATATCAGCAGTGGTAATTTTTCCTAGATACATCTTCCCAGTCAAGGGGAATAAAAGCAAAACTAAACAAGTGGGACCACATCCAACTAAAAAACAACTGCATAGCAAAGGAAACCATCCTAAAAAGAAAAAGGTAACCTATTGAATGGGAGAAATATTTGCAAATAATATATCTCATAAGGGGCTAATATCCAAAATATATAAAGAAGTCATACAACTCAACACCAACCCACCCACCAACCCCATATAATCCAATTTAAAAATGGCAGAGGATGTGAACATTTTTCCCGTAATGACATTTAGATGGCCAACAGGCAAAAGAAAAGATGTTCAACATCACTAATCATCAAGGAACTCAAATCAGAATCACAATGAGGGGCTAGAATGGAAAAAAGATGGTGGCGTGAGAAGTGAGGTAGAAATCTCCTTCCCAAACCACATATAATATGAAAATACAGTAAATACAACTGTTATTTTTTTGTATAGTATCCTGAAAGAGTGACCAGAAGTAATATTGCATCAGCCAGCCTACATCTGGGAAAAGAGAACATCTCACAGATAAGGGTGAAGTAACAAAGCCAAGATCTGGTGGGACTCAAGCCCTCCCCCCACATCACGTCACCAGAGGGAGAAAGAGAAATAGAGCAGAGAGGGAGTAGAAGCCCAGGACTGCTAAATACCCAGCCCTGGAGATCTATTCCAGGAGCACCAACTCAAATTGCATGGTGCTCTGGAGATTAGAGGGTCTGAAAAGCAAAGTCAGAGAATGAGATTCCAGCCACTTGTGGAGAACAGGTTCCCACAGCTGGCTGTTCTGGGATAAAAGAAAGGTGGTTGCTTTGACAGACTTCCCAACAGTTATAGGGCTGCTAAAGAGGCAAGGATCACATAGAGATTGCTGCTCAGGAGAAGGAACAGGTGAACAAAATTGTACCAGCACAGTCAGCCCAGCAAACTAGGAATTTTCAGGAGTTTCAGGTGCTCCATTCCGTGGGCTAGCAACACAACCCTGAGGCCCTCCACCATGATAAGCATCCTGCTACTCCTTCCTGGCTGGCACCTGTGTGCAAACCTGCTGCCCCCACCATCGCTCCAGGCCAGTCATAGGGCAGCCCTGCCTACAGAAACTACAGGTGATTAATGCAGAAGCTGCTCCCTGTGCATGTGGCTAACTGGCCCTGACAGCAGAAGCAGGCACTGTGGCTGGCAAGCAGGCAAGAACTCTGTCCTTCCAGATGGCACTTGCACCACTTGCTTGCTTGTGACCCATGCCATTGCACCAAGCCAGGCAGAGGGCAGCCTCACCTATGGCAGCTATAGGGGCTTAAAACAGAGACTGCTCCCTGAGTGTGCACTGGCCCTGACAGTGGAGGCAGGCATGGTAGCAGGGACAAGAAAGAGTTCTGCCCTCCTAGCAGGGACTGGTGCAGTTCACCTGTATACCTTACCATTGCTCCAGACTAACAGGGGGCAGCCTCACCTATGGCAGCTTAGGGGCTTCACACAGAGGGTGCTCCCTGTGCACGGCTCACTGGCTGACAGTGGAGGCAGGCACTGCAGCCAGGAAGCAGGAAAGAGCTCTGTCCTTCAGATAGGCACTGGCACTGCTTGCCTGCAATCCCTGCCATTGCATCAGGATGATGAAAAGGCAGAACCTTGTTCAATCCAAAGACCCTCAAACACCAGAAAGAGGGCTCAATGAAACTGAAATCACCAATCTGCCTGAAAAACAATTCAAAAGAAAAGTCATAAGCATGTTAACAGATCTATAGAAAAATATTCAAGATCTAAGGGACGTTTTCAGAGGGAAATAGAAACTTTGAAGAATACAGTAGTTGAAATGAAACATACAATGGAGGAATTTAAAATATTAGCTGAGGTAGAGGAGATGGTAAATGGAATACAAATTAAAGAGCAGGAATACAAAGAAGCTGATGCAGAGAGAGAGAAAAGGATCCCTAGGAATGAAAGAATATTAAGAGAACGGTGACCAATGCAAATGGAACAAAATACACATTATAAGGGTTACCAGAAGAAGAAGAAGGAGAGAGAGAAAAAGGGACAGAAAGTCTCTGAGGAAATAATAGCTGAAAACGTCCCCAATCTGGGGAAGGAAATAGTCTCTTAGGCTATGGAAAGGCACATATCTCCCAATACAAGGGACCCAAGGAAGATAACACCAAGACATATAATAATTAAAATGGCAAAGATCAAGGACAAGGACAGAGTATTAAAAGCAGCAAGAGAAAGAAAAAAGATCACCTACAAAGGAAAACCTGTCAAGCTGTCATTAGACTTCTCAGCAAAAACCTTACAGGCCACAAGGGAGTGGCATCATATATTCAGTGCAATGAAAACAGAAGGGCCTCAAACCAAGAATACTCTACCTGGCAAGATTATCAGTTAAATCTGAAGGAGGGACTAAACAATTCACAGGTAAGCAAAAGTTGAGGAAATTTACCTCCCACAAATCATCTCTGCAGTGTATTTTAAAGGGACTGCTGTAGATGGAAGTGCCTGTAAGGAGAAATATCTGTCACCAGAGAAAATAAAACCACAGTAAAGGAAGTATACCAATTAATTACTAAGCAAATGCAAAATTAAATCACCTACCCATAAAGTCAGTCAAGGGATATAAAAAGAGCACAGAATATGACACCTAACATACACAGTTGAGAGGAAGAAAAGGGAGAAAAAAAAACGAATCTTCAGGTTGTTTTAATAATGGAGTAATAAGAGACTTAAGTTAGACTGTTAGATAGTAAAGAAGCTGCCATGGAACCATTGGTAAACAAGAATCCAAAGCCTACAATGGCAATAAGTACATATCTATTGACAATCACCTAAATGTAAATTGTCTGAATGCACCAATCAAAACACATAGAGTTACAGAATGGATAAAAAAGCAAGACTCATCCATATGCTGCCTACAAGAGACTTCAAACCCAAAGACATACACAGACTTAAAGTGAAGAGATGGAAAAGTATATTATGCAAACAAGGAGAAAAAAGCAGGAGTTATAATACTTGTATCAGATAAAATAGACTTCAAAACAAAGAACAAAGAAGGGCATTACATAATGATAAAGGGGTCATTCCAACAAGAGGATATAATCATTATAAATATCTATGCACCCAACGTAGGAGTATACAAATATGCGAAATAAATACTAACAGAATTAAAGGAGAAAACAGAATGCAATGCATTCATTTTAGGAGACTTCAACACAACACGGACTCCAAAGAACAGATCACTCAGACAGAAAATAAGTAAGGAGATAGAGGCACTGAACAACACATTAGAACAGATGGACCTAACAGACATTTATAGAACATTCCACCCAAAAGCAACAGGACACACATTCTTCTCAAATGCACATGGAACATTTTCCAGAATAGATCAAATACTAGGTAGGGCACAAAAAGAACCTGTCAATTCAAAAAGACTGAAATTGTACCAACCAACTTCTCAGATCACAATGGTATGAAACTAGAAATAAATTGCACAAATAAAACAAAAAGACCCCAAAACACATGGAGGCTTAAAAACATGTTCCGAAATAATCAATGAATCAATGACCAAATTAAAACAGAAATCAAGCAATATATGAAGACAGGAGGGACGGAAGATGGCGGCGTGAGTAGAGCAGCGGAAATCTCCTCCCAAAACAACATATATCTATGAAAATATAACAAAGACAACCCTTCCTAGAATAAAGACCAGAGGACACAGGACAATATCCAGACCACATCCGCACTTGAGAGAACCCAGCAACTCGCGAAGCGGGTAAGATACAAGCCCCAGCCCGGTGGGAGCCGAGCGCCCATCCCCCCAACTCCCGGCCGGAGAAGAATAGGCAGAGCGGGAGGGAGACGGAGCCCAGGGCTGCCGAACACCCAGCCCCAGCCATTCGGGCCAGAGTGCAGGGCCCTCGACACTAGGAAAACAGGGCAGCAAGAACAGGGAGCGGGCACTGGAGGCCAGGTGTCGTAGGACATAAGAAAAGCGCGCGACCATTTTCTTTTTTTTTTTTGCTTTTTTGCTGTTTTGTTTTGGCGAGCGCTTTTTAGAAGTCTCAAAGGGATAGGGACCCCAATACTAGGGAAACAGGGCAGAAAGACCGGTGAGCAGAGGCCCGAGGCTGGCACCGGAGAATAAAGACAAATGAGCGACCACCTTTTTTTTTTAATTAAAAAAAATTTTTTTTTTAAATTAAAAAATTTTTTTTTCTTTTTTTTTTTTGGTGGTCGTTGTTTTGTTTTGGCGGGTGCTTTTTGGAAGTCTTAAAGGGGCAGGGCAGGACACTTAATCTAGAGGTAGGGAATCCGGGGATCTCTGGGCACCCTAACCCCTGGGCTACAGGGAGCCGGGAGGCCCCTTACAGAGAAAAATAGCCTCCCAGCCGCTCCTGCTCCAACGCGACTCCACCACTTTGGAGTAGCTGCCCGAGCCAGGCCACGCCCACAGCAACAGCGGAGATTAACTCCATAGCAGCCGGGCAGGAAGCACAAACCCTGTCTGTGCGGAGCTGCGCAGCACAGGCCACTAGAGGTCGCTGTTCTCCCAGGAGAGGAGGGCCACAAAACAACAAGAAAGGAAGTCCTTCCAGCAGTCACTCATCCCAGCTCTGCAAACTATTCCTATCACCATGAAAAGGCAAAGCTACAGGCAGACAAAGATCACAGAGACAACACCAGAGAAGGAGACAGACCTAACCAGTCTTCTTGACAAAGAATTCAAAATAAGAATCATAAACATGCTGACAGAGATGCAGAGAAATACGCAAGAGAAATGGGATGAAGTCCGGAGGGAGATCACAGATGCCAGAAAGGAGATCGCAGAAATGAAACAAACTCTGGAAGGGTTTATAAGCAGAATGGATAGAATGCAAGAGGCCATTGATGGAATTGAAATCAGAGAACAGGAACGCATAGAAGCTGACATAGAGAGAGACAAAAGGAACTCCAGAAATGAAACAATATTAAGAGAACTGTGTGACCAATCCAAAAGGAACAATATCCGTATTATAGGGGTCCCAGAAGAAGAAGAGAGAGGAAAAGAGATGGAAAGTATCTTAGAAGAAATAATTGCTGAAAACTTCCCCAAACTGGGGGAGGAAATAATCGAACAGACCACGGAAATACACAGAACCCCCAACAGAAAGGATCCAAGAAGGACAACACCAAGACACATAATAATTAAAATGGTAAAAGATCAAGGACAAGGAAAGAGTGTTAAAGGCAGCTAGAGAGAAAAAGGTCACCTATAAAGGGAAACCAATCAGGCTAACATCAGATTTCTCAACAGAAACCCTACAGGCCAGAACAGAATGGCATGATATATTTAATACAATGAAACAGAAGGGCCTTGAACCAAGGATACTGTATCCAGCATGACTATCATTCAAATATGATGGTGGGATTAAACAATAACCAGACAAACAAAAGCTGAGGGAATTTGCTTTCCACAAACCACCTCTACAGAACATCTTACAGGGACTGCTCTAGATGGGAGCACTCCTAGAAAGAGCACAGCAAAAAACACCCAACATATGAAGAATCGAGGAGGAGGAACAACAAGGGAGAGAAGAAAAGAATCTCCAGACAGTGTATATAACAGCTCAATAAGCGAGCTAAGTTAGGCAGTAAGATACTAAAGAGGCTAACCTTGAACCTTTGGTAACCACGAATTTAAAGCCTGCAATGGCAATAAGTACATATCTCTCAATAGTCACCCTAAATGTTAATGGATTGAAAGCACCAATCAAAAGACACAGAGTAACAGAATGGATAAAAAAGCAAGACCCATCTATATGCTGCTTACAAGAAACTCACCTCAAACCCAAAGACATGTACAGACTAAAAGTCAAGGGATGGAAAAACATATTTCAGGCAAACAATAGTGAGAAGAAAGCAGGGGTTGCAGTACTAATATCAGACAAAATAGACTTCAAAACAAAGAAAGTAACAAGAGATAGAGAAGGACACTACATAATGATAAACGGCTCAGTCAAACAAGAGGATATAACCATTCTAAACATATATGCACCCAACACAGGAGCACCAGCATATGTGAAACAAATACTAACAGAAATAAAGGGGGATATAGACTGCAATGCATTCATTCTAGGAGACTTCAACACACCACTCACTCCAAAGGACAGATCCACCAGACAGAAAATAAATAAGGACACGGAAGCACTGAACAACACAGTAGAGCAGATGGACCTAATAGACATCTATAGAACTCTACATCCAAAAGCAACAGGATATACATTCTTCTCAAGTGCACATGGAACATTCTCCAGAATAGACCACATACTAGGCCACAAAAAGAGCCTCAGAAAATTCCAAAAGATTGAAATCCTACCAACCAACTTTTCAGACCACAAAGGCATAAAACTAGAAATAAACTGTACAAAGAAAGCAAAGAGGCTCACAAACACATGGAGGCTTAACAACACGCTCCTAAATAATCAATGGATCAATGACCAAATCAAAATGGAGATCCAGCAATATATGGAAACAAATGACAACAACAACACTAAGAACCAACTTCTGTGGGACACAGCAAAAGCAGTCTTAAGAGGAAAGTATATAGCAATCCAAGCATATTTAAAAAAGGAAGAGCAATCGCAAATGAATGGTCTAATGTCACAATTATCGAAGTTGGAAAAAGAAGAACAGATGAGGCCTAAGGTCAGCAGAAGGAGGGACATAATAAAGATCAGAGAAGAAATAAATAAAATTGAGAAGAATGAAACAATAGCAAAAATCAATGAAACCAAGAGCTGGTTCTTCGAGAAAATAAACAAAATAGACAAGCCTCTAGCCAGACATATTAAGAAGAAAAGAGAGTCAACACAAATCAACAGTATCAGAAACGAGAAAGGAAAAATTACGACGGACCCCACAGAAATACAAAGAATTATTAGAGAATACTATGAAAACCTATATGCTAACAAGCTGGGAAACCTAGGAGAAATGGACAACTTCCTAGAAAAATACAACCTTCCAAGATTGACCCACGAAGAAACAGAAAATCTAAACAGACCAATTACCAGCAATGAAATTGAAGACGTAATCAAAAAACTACCAAAGAACAAAACCCACGGGCCAGATGGATTTACCTCGGAATTTTATCAGACATACAGGGAAGACATAATACCCATTCTCCTTAAAGTTTTCCAAGAAATAGAAGAGGAGGGGATACTCCCAAACTCATTCTATGAAGCTAACATCACCCTAATACAAAAACCAGGCAAAGACCCCACCAAAAAAGAAAACTACAGACCAATATCCCTGATGAACGTAGATGCAAAAATACTCAACAAAATATTAGCAAACCGAATTCAAAAATACATCAAAAGGATCGTACACCATGACCAAGTGGGATTCATCCCAGGGATGCAAGGATGGTACAACATTCGAAAGTCCATCAACATCATCCACCACATCAACAAAAAGAAACACAAAAACCACATGATCATCTCCATAGATGGTGAAAAAGCATTTGACAAAGTTCAACATCCCTTCATGATAAAAACTCTCAGTAAAATGGGAATAGAGGGCAAGTACCTCAACATAATAAAGGCCATCTATGATAAACCCACAGCCAACATTACATTGAACAGTGAGAAGCTGAAAGCATTTCCTCTGAGATCGGGAACTAGACAGGGATGCCCACTCTCTCCACTGTTATTTAACATAGTACTGGAGGTCCTAGCCACGGCAATCAGACAAAACAAAGAAATACAAGGAATCCAGATTGGTAAAGAAGAAGTTAAACTGTCACTATTTGCAGATGACATGATACTGTACATAAAAAACCCTAAAGACTCCACCCCAAAACTACTAGAACTGATATCGGAATACAGCAAAGTTGCAGGATACAAAATCAACACACAGAAATCTGTGGCTTTCCTATATACTAACAATGAACCAACAGAAAGAGAAATCAGGAAAACAACTCCATTCACAATTGCATCAAAAAAAATAAAATACCTAGGAATAAACCTAACCAAAGAAGTGAAAGACTTATACTCTGAAAACTACAAGTCACTCTTAAGAGAAATTAAAGGGGACACTAACAGATGGAAACTCATCCCATGCTCGTGGCTACGAAGAATTAATATCATCAAAATGGCCTTCCTGCCCAAAGCAATATACAGATTTGATGCAATCCCTATGAAACTACCAGCAACATTCTTCAATGAACTGGAACAAATAATTCAAAAATTCATATGGAAACACCAAAGACCCCGAATAGCCAAAGCAATCCTGAGAAAGAAGAATAAAGTAGGGGGGATCTCACTCCCCAACTTCAAGCTCTACTATAAAGCCATAGTAATCAAGACAATTTGGTACTGGCACAAGAGCAGAGCCACAGACCAATGGAACAGACTAGAGAATCCAGATATTAACCCAGAAATATATGGTCAATTAATATTTGATAAAGGAGCCATGGACATACAATGGCGAAATGACAGTCTCTTCAACAGGTGGTGCTGGCAAAACTGGACAGCTACATGTAGGAGAATGAAACTGGACCATTGTCTAACCCCATATACAAAAGTAAACTCCAAATGGATCAAAGACCTGAATGTAAGTCATGAAACCATTAAACTCTTGGAAGAAAACATAGGCAAAAACCTCTTAGACATAAACATGAGTGACCTCTTCTTGAACATATCTCCCCGGGCAAGGAAAACAACAGCAAAAATGAGTAAGTGGGACTATATTAAGCTGAAAAGCTTCTGTACAGCAAAAGACACCATCAATAGAACAAAAAGGATCCCTACAGTATGGGAGAATATATTTGAAAATGACACATCTGATAAAGGCTTGACATCCAGAATATATAAAGAGCTCAAATGCCTCAACAAACAAAAAACAAATAACCCAGTTAAAAAATGGGCAGAGGAACTGAACAGACAGTTCTCCAAAAAAGAAATACAGATGGCCAACAGACACATGAAAAGATGCTCCACATCGCTAATTATCAGAGAAATGCAAATTAAAACTACAATGAGGTATCACCTCACACCGGTAAGGATGGCTGCCATCCAAAAGACAAACAACAACAAATGTTGGAGAGGCTGTGGAGAAAGGGGAACCCTCCTACACTGCCGGTGGGAATGTAAGTTAGTTCAACCATTGTAGAAAGCAGTATGGAGGTACATCAAAATGCTCAAAACAGACTTACCATTTGACCCAGGAATTGCACTCCTAGGAATTTACCCTAAGAATGCAGCAATCAAGTATGAGAAAGATCAGTGCACCCCTATGTTTATCGCAGCACTATTTACAATAGCCAAGAATTGGAAGCAACCTAAATGTCCATCGATAGATGAATGGATAAAGAAGACGTGGTACATATACACAATGGAATACTACTCAGCCATAAGAAAAGGGCAAACACTACCATTTGCAGCAACATGGATGGAGCTGGAGGGTATTATGCTCAGTGAAACAAGCCAAGCGGAGAAAGAGAACTACCAAATGATTTCACTCATCTGTGGAGTATAAGAACAAAGGAAAAACTGAAGGAACAAAACAGCAGCAGAATCACAGAACTCAAGAATGGACTAACAGGTACCAAAGGGAAAGGGACTGGGGAGGATGGGTGGGTAGGGAGGGATAAGGGGGGGAGACGTAGGGGGGTATTAAGATTAGCATGCATGGGGGGGTAGGAGAAAAGGGAGGGCTGTACAACACAGAGAAGGCAAGTAGTGATTCTACAACATTTTGCTATGCTGATGGACAGTGACTGTAAAGGGGTTTATAGGGGAGACCTGATATAGGGGAGAGCCTAGTAAACATAATATTCGTCATGTAAGTGTAGATTAGTGATACCAAAAACAAAACAAACAAAAAAAAATGGACTGTTCCTGTGTGGTAACCTCCAATGAGTTCTACACAAGGGTATAAAGGGCATATACAAGTGTAGGCAAAGGGTCTGTTTGCGTTTATACAGAAATCAAAGCCTAATTGGGCTACCCTGAAAATGAACTAAGATACGATATGAAAGAGAACTTCCAACATCAGCACTCTCTGGAAGACTCATGCCAGAAGATGGTCATCAAGAAATCCCAGCAAAGATCAACGCATTGCTACAGCTGTAGATGCACTCATCCCACCAGCTCCTGGACTTGCCATGGGAAAGAAGGAGATATATAAGCTGGCCTGTGCATACAGTGAAACAACAAATTTGACTGGATCTATACTGTTGGAACTCAACCAAGAATTAGGAGAAGTGCAAATTGTAGCACTCCAAAATCTTACAACTACAGACTATTTACTGTTAAAAGAACATAAGGGATGTGAACATTCCCCAGGAATGGGTTGTTTTAATTTGTCTGATTTCTCTCAGACTGTTCAAGTTCAGTTGGACAATATCCACCATATCATAGATAAGTTTTCACAAATGCCTAAGGTGCCTAACTGGTTTTCTTGGTTTCACTGGAGATGGCTGGTAATTACAGATATGCTTTGGTTATGTAACTATACTCCTATTATGTTAATGTGTGTGCGCAATTTAAGTAGTAGCTTAAAACCTATACATGCTGAAGTTACTCTACAAGAAGATATGTCAAAGAAATAATCAATCTTCCCATGTTTTCTTCCGCCTGCTACTTCTATAGCTTTTCTTCTTCCTTCCTAATTACAACCCTTAAATAGAATTCGTGCCTCATATCAAATTTACTGAGTATCATAACTCCTCCAAGTGGTAAAGATACCTCAAGACAAATGCTGGGCATAGAAGCCACAGGGCATAAATATGCAAAGAAATAAAAAGCTAACCATTTCAAACAATAAGGCTTCTCTCTCACTTACCAACTTTACATTTCCCTGTATGGCCCCGGAAGATGACTGGTTAGCCAGAGACGGGTAAGATTCCTCAAGGGAGGAAAAACCTAAGACAGGCACAGTCACAGAGGGGTCATCAGGTGAGAAATTGGGTATCAACAGAGGTGAGGCTTAGAACCTCACCCCCCCGTTCTGAGAGAAATCTTCTGCATACGTGGATGTTTTATTGCCCTTGTCTAGCTTGGATTAACACATAGTCTACAGGCACACACCTGATCATCTACATTTGCTCTCTTACAACACTGAACTATGTTTTCTACCTTTATCTTGTATCTACCTACCACTTCAGCATTTTATTAAAAATAATAATAATAAAGAGAGAAATGTGGTATCCACATATAAATCAAGTCTAAAAACCAAATGAGTATTCATATTTGAACTGACTGTTTAGAGTTCATAATGCATGAGCAAAACCGAAAGTTTCTGTGATGACTGCCCTTGTACTGTTCACTATGTAACTTATTCATTATGTAAGAATTTGTTCTCCATGTTAGAACTTGTTTGTTATGCCTCAGAAGATTGGAGACTGACGAAAATTAGGCTTGGGGTGGATTAATGATTGTGCATTGAGCATTGACTCCCCTATACAGAATATTATTGTCGTTAACAACCATTTGATCAATAAATATGAGAGATGCCTTCACAAAAAAAAAAAAAAAAAAAGACAGACTTCCAATGGTAAAATAAATAAGTAACCGGGATGTAATGTATAGCATAAGGAATATAGTCAAGATGTTGTAACAGCTTGGTAGGGTGATAGCTGGAACCTAGAATTATGTATATAAATGTTTTATCACTGTGTTGTACACTTGAAACTAATGTAATGTAATACTGTGCGTCAACTACCCTTCAATAAAAATTAATTATCTAAAAAAAAAAATATATATATATATATATGAAGACAAATGAGAACAACAGCTCAACACCCCAACTTCTGTGGGATGCAGTGAAGGCAGTTCTAAGAGGAAAATATATACCAATTCAGGCCTATCTAAGTAAGGCAAAACAATCCGAAATGAACAGTCTAAATTCACAATTAATGAAACTGGGTAAAGAAGAACAAATGAGGCCCGAAGTCAGTAGAAGGAGAGACATAATAAAGATTAGAGAAGAAATAATTAAAATTGAGAATACAAAGAAAAAATCAATGAAAGCAGAGGCAGGTTCTTTGAGAAAATTTTAAAAATGGATAAACCCCTAGGCAGACATAACAAGAAAAAAAAGAGAGTATGCAAACAGAATCAGAAATGAGAAAGGAAAAATCACTATGGATACCACAGAAATACAAATAATTATTAGAGAATATTATGACAATTTATATGTGAAATTGGATAATCTAGAAGAAATGGACAAATTTCTAAAAAACTAATGCCTTCCAAGAATGACCCAGGAATAAACAGAAAATCTGAACAGACCAATTACCAGCAATGAAATTGAATTGGTAATCAAAAAACTTTCCAAGCACAAAACACCTGAACCAGACAGCTTCACTGCTGAATTTTTTTGTTATCATTAATCTGCAATTACATGAAGAA
Organism: Manis pentadactyla; assembly: GCF_030020395.1. NCBI lineage: Eukaryota > Metazoa > Chordata > Mammalia > Pholidota > Manidae > Manis > Manis pentadactyla. The sequence continues at coordinate 15,368,783 of NC_080033.1, forward strand.
CATTATGTTTATTAGGGACCCCCTTCACCAAGCACCCCCACAAAACCCATTACAGTCACTGTCCATCAGCATAGTAAGATGTTGTAGAATCACAACTTGTCTTCTCTGTGTTGCAGAGCACTCCCCATGCCGCCCCACACATTATACATGGTAATCGTAATATGCTCTTTCTTTTGGCCCAACCTTATCCCCCACTTCTCGTCCATCCTACCCAGTGCCTTTCCCATTGGTAACCGTTAGTCCATTCTTGGGTTCTGTGATTCTGCTGTTTTGTTCCTTCAGTTTTTCTTTGTTCTTATACTCTACATATGAGTGAAATCATTTGTTATTTGTCTTTCTCTGCCTGGCTTATTTCACTGAGCATAATACCCTCTAGATCCACCCACATTGCTGCAAATGGAAGGATTTGTTTTCTTCTTATGGCTGAATAATACTCCATTGTGTATATGTACCACATCTTCTTTGTCCATTCATCTACTGGTGGACACTTAGGTTGCTTCCATTTCTTGGCTATTGTAAATAGTGCTGCAATAAACACAGGGGTGCATCTGTCTTTTTCAAACTGGGCTGCTGCATTCTTAGGGTAAATTCCTAAAAATGGAATTGCTGGGTCAAATGGTATTTCTACTTTGAGCATTTTGAGGAACCTCCATACTGCTTTCCATAGTGGTTGAACTCATTTACATGGCTACCAGCGGTGTAGGAGGGTTCCCCTTTATCCACAACCTCACCAACATTTGCGGTTGTTTCTCTTGGGATACTAGCCATCCTTACTGGTGTGAGGTGATCTCTCACTGTGGTTTTAATTTGCATTTCTCGGAGCATCTTTTCTTGTGTCTGTTGGCCATCTGAATTTCTTCTCTGGAGAACTATCTGTTCAGCTTCGCTGCCCATTTTATAACTGGATTATTTGCTTTTCATTTGTTGAGGTGCATGAGGTCTTTATATATTTTGAATGTCAGGCCCTCAACGGATCTGTCATTTATGAATATATTCTCCCATACCGTAGGGAACCTTTTTGTTCTATTGATGGTGTCCTTTGCTGTACAGAAGCTTTTCAGCTTGATGTAGTCCCACTTGTTCATTTTTGCTTTTGTTTTCCTTGCCCAGGGAGAAATGTTCATGAAGAAGACGCTAATGTTTATGTCCAAGAGATTTTTGCCTATGGTTTTTTCTAAGAGTTTTATGGTTTCATGACTTACATTCAGGTCTTTGATCCATTTTGAATTTACTTTTGTGTATGAGGTTAGTGATCCAGTTTCGTTCTCTTACATGTAGCTGTACAGTTTTGCCAGCAACATCTGTTGAAGAGACTGTCATTTCCCCATTGTGTGTCTGTGGCTCCTTTATCAAATATTATTGGCCGTATATGTTTGGGTTAATGTCTGGAGTCTCTATTCTCTTCCACTGGTCTGTGGCTATGTTCTTGTGCCAGTATCAAATTGTCTTGATTACTATGGCTTTGTAGTAGAGCATGAAGTTGGGGAATGAGATCCCCCCCCCCAACTTAATTCTTCCTTCTCAGGATTACTTTGGCTATTAGGGGTCTTTGCCGTTTCCATATGAGTTTTTGAACCATTTGGTCCAGTTTGTTGAAGAATGCTGTTAGTAATTTGATAGGGATTGCATCAAATCTGTATATTGCTTTGGGAAGGATGGCCATTTTGATGATATTAATTCTTCCTAGCCAAGAGCTTGGGATGGGTTTCCATTTGTTAGTATCCTCTTTCATTTCTCTTAAAAGTGTCTTATAGTTTTCAGCATATAGGTCTTTCACTTCTTTGGTTAGGTTTATTCCTAGGTATTTTATCCTTTATGATGCAATTGTGAATGGAATTGTTTTCCTGGTTTCTCTATTAGTTCATTGTTAGTGTATAGGAAAGCCACAGATTTCTGTATGTTAATTTTGTATCCTGCAACTTTGCTGTATTCCAATATCAGTTCTAGTACTTTTTCAGTGGAGTCTTTGGGGTTTTTTTATGTACAATATCATGTCATCTGCAAATAGTAACAGTTTAAATTCTCGTTTACCAATCTGGATTCCTTGTATTCCTTCGTTTTGTCTAATTGCAATGGCTAGGACCTCCAGTTCTATGTTAAGTAACAGTGGGGAGAGTGGGCATCCCTGTCTTCTTCCCGATCTCAGAGGAAAAGCTTTCAGCCTCTCACTGTTCAGTATGATGTTCGCTGTGGGTTTATCATATATGGCCTTTATTTTGTTGAGGTACTTGCCCTCTATACCCATTTTTTTGGGAGTTTTTATCATGAATGGATGTTGAATTTTGTTGAATGCTTTTTCAGCATCTATGGAGATGATCATGTGCTTTTTGTCCTTCTTTTTGTTTATGTGGTGGATGATGTTCATGGATTTTTTAATATTGTACCGTCCTTGCATCCCTGTGATGAATCGCAGTTGGTCATGGTATATGATCCTTTTGACGTATTTTTCAATTTGGTTTGCTAATATTTTGTTGAGTATTTTTGCATCTACATTCATCAGGGATATTGGTCTGTAATTTTCTTTTTTGGTGGGGTCCTTGCCAGGTTTTGGTATTAGGGTGATGTTGGCTTCATTGAATGAGTTTGGTAGTATTCCCTCCTCTTCTACTTTTTTGAAAACCTTAAGGAGAATGGATATTATATCTTCTCTGTATGTCTGATAAAATTCTGAGGTAAATCCATCTGGCCAAGGGTTTTGTTTTTGGGTATTTTTTGTTGTTGTTATCATTAATCTACAATTAAATGGTGAACATTATGTTGACTAGGTCCCCCCTTCACCAAGTCCCCCAACAAACCCCATTACAGTCACTGTCCATCAGCATAGTAACATGTTGTAGAATCACTACTTGTCTTCTCTCTGTTGCACAGGCCTCCCCAATGCCCCCCCCCACACATTATACCTGAATATTGGACTATCCGCTTTCTTCTTCCCCGCCCTTATTCCTCCCCACCCTCCCATTTTTCCCAGTCCCTTTCCCTTTGGTAACTGTTAGTCCATTCCTGGGTTCCTTGATTCTGCTGCTGTTTTGTTCCTTCAGTTTTTCTTTGTTCTTATACTACACATATGAGTGAAATTATTTGTCTTTCTCTGCCTAGCTTATTTCACTGAGCATAATACCCTCTAGCTCCATCCATGTTGCTGCAAATGGTAGGATTTGTTTTCTTCTTATGGCCTAATAATATTCCATTGTGTATATGTACCACATCTTCTTTATCCATTCATCTACTGATTGACACTTAGGTTGCTTCCATTTCTTGGCTATTGTAAGTAGTGCTTTGATAAACATAGGGGTTCATCTGTCCTTTTAAAACTGGGCTGCTGCATTCTTATGGTAAATTCCTAGAAGTGGAATTCCTGGATCAAATGATATGTCTATTTTGAGTTTTTGGGGAACCTCCATACTGCTTTCCACAATGGTTGGACTAATTTACATTCCCACCAGCAGTGTAGGAGGGTTCCCCTTTCTCCACAACCTCACCAACATTTGTTGTTGTTTGTCTTTTGGATAGTAGCCATCCTTACTGGTGTGAGGTGATATCTCATTGTGGTTTTAGTTTGCATTTCTCTGATAACTAGTGATGTGGAGCATCTTTTCATGTGTCTGTTGGCCATCTGAATTTCTTCTCTGGAGAACTGTCTGCTCATCACCTTGGCCCATTTTTTTATTGGATTATTTGGTTTTTTTGTTATGGGGTGTGAGCTCTTTATATATTTTTGATGTCAAGTCCTTATCGGATCTGTCATTTATGAATATATTCTCCCATATTGTAGGGTACCTTTTTGTTCTATTGATGGTGTCCTTTGCTGCACAGAAGCTTTTCAGCTTGATGTAGTCCCACTTGTTCAGTTTTGCTTTTGTTTCCCTTGCCTTGGGAGATATGTTCATGAAGAAGTCGCTCATGTTTATGTCCAAGATTTTTTTGCTTAAGTTTTTCTCTAAGAGTTTTATGGTTTCGTGACTTACATTCAGGTCTTTGAGCCATTCCAAATTTACTTTTGTGTATGGGGTTAGACAGTGATCCAGTTTCATTCTCTTACATGTAACTGTCCAGTTTTGCCAGCATCATCTGTTGAAGAGACTGTCTTTTCCCCATTGTATGGCCATGGCTCCTTGATCATATTTTAATTAACCATATATGTTTCGGCTAATGCCTGGAGTCTCAATTCTGTTCCACTGGTCTGTGGCTGTGTTCCTGTGCCAGTACCAAATTGTCTTCATTGCTGTGGCTTTGTAGTAGAGCTTGAAGTTGTTGGGTAAGATTTCCCCCCCCCCCCCCAAATTTATTCTTCCTTCTCAGAATTGCTTTGGCTATTTGTGGTCTTTCCTGTTTCCATGTGAATATTTTTTTTATCATTAATCTGAAATTACATGAAGATCATTATGATTACTAGGCTCCCCCCTTTACCATGTCCCCCTACATACCCCTTCACGGTCACTGTCCATCAGTGTAGTAAGATGCTGTAAAATCACTACTTTTATTATCTGTGTTGCACAGCCCTTCTTGTGCCCCCCCCCCACTATACATGCTAATCGTAATGCCCCCTTTCTTTTTCCCCGCCCGTGTCCCTCCCTTCCCACCCATCCTACCCAGTCTGTTTCTGTTTTGTAACTATTAGTCCATTCTTGGGTTCTGTGATTCTGCTGTTTTGTTCCTTCAGTTTTCCTTTGTTCTTATACTCCACATCTGAGTGAAATCATTTGGTAGTTTTCTTTCTCCACCTGGCTTATTTCACTGAGCATAATATTCTGTAGGTACATCCATGTTGTTGCAAATGGTAGGTGTAAGGTAAATTCTAGCCAAAATAAGCAGGCTGAGAGGCAACAAAGGGCCAGGTAATTTCTTTGAATACCCCTGGGCGAGGTTCCGTGGCCTTCCTGTCACAGGCCAGGGAAATCACACAAAAGTAACAGGCAGCGAGTTTTTAAAGAAGGTAGGGGGGGTCAGAGCTTAGATTTACAGTGGTGTGAGGATTGGCTAGCCTAAGGCACATTTTTCAGATTGCGGGGGGCAGCAGCTGGGGACTTTGGCACATTATAATTGTCTGACATGCTCACCCCTCCCCCTAGTGCCATCAACCTTACATTTCAGCCTGTTGGTCATAATGGGTAACAACTTGATCTGGCTACTTCTGGCTGACAAGGGGCGTCATGAGGGGGGGTTCGTAGCATGTAGCTATATTGCTCTGACTGCAAACATCTCACTCTGCTTTCTCTAGAGGCCCTCACTTCACTCTCTTCAAGCTCATGGTTTTTGTCTCATTTTCTTTTCTACAGATAGAGACTCTAGCTGCTGCTAGGGAAAAGGGGAGACGACCACTGCTTCATGTTGATAAGGGGCGCAGTAAAGGGTGCTGCTAGGTTTCTATTAATGTTCAGTTGAGAGGGCCTCAGAAAGTTGGCGCTTTTATTCTGTAAGGACAAATTTCATGAGATTAAGAATGCATGGCTGAATATGAGAACTAGAAATATGAAGAGTTTGAGAATTATAGCTACGTATTATAGGGAAACTGAAATTTTGGATTGAGTTTACATTTCAACGACTAGTATTAGGATTTAGTATAGATAAGACTGCATTACTGAAACAAGACTTTTCTCTAAAATCACCCTTATTTTTATTAGAAGTAGCTAGATTAAGAAAATAATTAACACTTGGCTTTATTATTTGCATAAGTGCAGCAAGAAGAGCAGTTGATTACATAGGCTCTTTTAAATGTGCTTTGCTGCAACTTTTTTTTTTTGAGAGGGCATCTCTCATATTTATTGATCATATGGTTGATAACAACAATAAAATTCTGTATAGGGGACTCAATGCACAATCATTAATCAACCCCAAGAATAATTCTCAACAGTGTCCAATCTTCCTAAGCATAATGAACAAGTTTTTACATGGTGAACAAGTTCTTACATAGTGAATAAGTTCTTACATGGTGAACAGTGCAAGTGCAGTCATATCACAGAAACATTCGATTTTGATCACGCATCATGAACTATAAACAATCAGGTCAATTATGATTATTCATTTGATTTTTATACTTGATTTATATGTGAATCCCAAATTTCTCCCTTATTATTATTATTATTATTATTATTATTATTATTATTAATTTATATTTAATAAAATGCTGAAGTGGTAGATAGATGCAAGATAAAGGTAGAAAACATAGTTTAGTGCTGTAAGAGGGCAAATGTAGATGATGAGGTGTGTGCCTACAGACTAAGTATTAATCCAAACTAGACAAGGGCAACAAAACATCCACGGATGCAGAAGATTTCTCTCAAAACAGTGGGGGTGAGTTTCTTAGCCTCACCTCTGTTGATCCCCAATTTCTCACCTGATGGCCCCCCTGTGACTGTGCCTGTCTTAGGTTGTTCCTCCCTTGACGAATCTTACCTGTCTCTGGCTAACTAGTCATCTTCCGGGGCCATACAGGGAAATGTAAAGTTGATAAGTGAGGGAGAAGCAATATTCTTTGAAAAGATTAGCTTTTTACTTTTTTTCAGATTTATGCCCTGTGGCTTCTATGCCCAGCATTTATCTTCAGGTATCTTTACCACTTGGAAGAATTATGATACTCGGTAATTTCGATATGAGGCATGAATTCTACTAAAGGGTTGTAATTATGAAGGAAGAAGAGAAGCTATAGAAGTAGCAGACAGAAGAAAACATGGGAAGATTATTTCTTTGACATATCTTCTTGTAGTGTAACATAAACGTGTATAGGTTTTAAATTACTAATTAAATTGTGTGCACACATAAACATAATAGGAATACAGCTACATAGCCAAAGCAGACCTACAATTACCAGCCATATAAAGTGAAACCAAGAAAACCAGTTAGGCACCCTAGGCATTTGTGAAAACTTATCAATGATATGATGGATATTGTCTAACTGAATTTGAATAGATTGAGAAAAATCAGACAAATTAAAAGAACACATTCCTGGGAACTGTTCACATCCCATATGTTCTTTTAACAGTAGATAGTCTATAGTCACGAGATTTTGCAGCCCTGCAATTTGCACTTCTCCTAATTCTTGGTTGAGTTCCGACAGTATAGATCCAGTCAAATTTGTTGTTTTACTGTATGCACAGGCCAGCTTAGATATCTCCTTCTTAATTCCAATGGCAAGTCCAGGAACCGGTGGGATGAATGCAGCTACAACTGCAAACGCGCCAGGATCTTTCTTGAAGTTTTTTGATGATCATCTTCTGGAATGAATCTTCCAGAGGATGTTGATGTTGGAAGTTCTTCTTCATATCGTATCTTAATTCATTTTCTGGGTAGCCAAATTAGGCTTTGATCCTCTGTATAAACACAAACAAACCTTTGCCCACACTTTGATATGCCTTTTATACCATTGTGAAGAACTTATTGGAGATCACCATACAGGAACTGCTTTTTTTTTTTTTAAGAGAAAGGAATATTATCAGAAAAATGTACTTCCATAGTTGGTCATCTGACACCCTTTAAGTGATCAAAATTAAGGATATTTAAAGCATGCATTAATTGGTGATTTGCAGTTAGTTTTAACCTATCAGGGAGTAATCCCCTTTTCTTTTCTTTTTTTTTTTTGTTATCAGTAATCTACAATTATGTGAAGAACATTATGTTTACTAGGCTCTCCCCTATACCAGGTCCCCCCCACAAACCCCCATACAGTCACTGTCCATCAGCATGGCAAAATGTTGTATAATCACTACTTGTCTTCTCTGTGTTGTACAGCCCTCCCCTTTCTCCCCCCCATTATGCATGCTAATCATAATACCCCCTTTCTTCTTCCCAACCCTTATCCTTCCCTACCCACCCATCCTCCCCTGTCCCTTTCCCTTTGGTACCTGTTAGTCCATTGTTGGGTTCTGTGATTATGCTGCTGTTTTGTTCCTTCAGTTTTTCCTTTGTTCTTATACTCCACAGATGAGTGAAATCATTTGGTATTGCTCTTTCTCTGCTTCGCTTATTTCACTGAGCATAATACCCTCATGTTCCATCCATGTTGTTGCAAATGTTAGGATTTGTTTTCTTCTTATGGCTGAATACTATTCCATTGTGTATATGTACCACATCTTCTTTATCCATTCATCTACTGATGGACACTTAGGTTGCTTCCAATTCTTGGCTATTGTAAATAGTGCTGCGATAAACATAGGGGTGCATCTTTTTCAAACTGGAGTGCTGCATTCATAGGGTAAATTCCTAGGACTGGAATTCCTGGGTCAAATGGTAGGTCTATTTTGAGCATTTTGAGGAACCTCCATACTGCTTTCCACAATGGTTGAACTAATTTACATTTCCACCAGCAGTGTAGGAGGGTTCCCCTTTCTCTGCAACCTCGCCAACATTTGTTGTTGTTGGTCTTTTGGATGGTTGCCATCCTTACTGGTGTGAGGTGATACCTCATTGTGGTTTTAATTTGCATTTCTCTGGTAATTAGCGATGCGGAGCATCTTTTCATGTGTCTGTTGGCCATCTGTATTTCTTTTTTGGAGAACTGTTTGTTCAGTTTCTCTGCCGATTTTTAAATTGGATTATTTGTTTTTTGTTTGTTGAGGTGGGTGAGCTCTTTATATATTTTGGATGTCAAGCCTTTATTGGGTCTGTCATTTACAAATATATTCTCCCATACTGTAGGGTACCTTTTTGTTCTATTGACGGTGTCTTTTGCTGTACAGAAGCTTTTCAGCTTAATATAGTCCCATTTGTTCATTTTTGCTGTTGTTTTCCTTGCCCGGGAAGATATGTTCAAGAAGAGGTCACTCATGTTTATGTCTAAGAGGTTTCTGCCTATGTTCTCTTCTAAAGAGTTTTATGGTTTCGTGACTTACATTCAGGTCTTTGATCCATTTTGAATTTACTTCTGTGTATGGGGTTAGAAAATCGTCCAGTTTCATTCTCCTACATGTAGCTGTCTAGTTTTGCCAGCACCATCTGTTGAAGAGACTGCCATATACCCATTGCATGTCCATGGCTCCTTTATCAAATATTAATTGACTATATGTGTTTGGGTTAATGTCTGGAGTCTCTAATCTGTTCCGCTGGTCTGTGGCTCTGTTCTTGTGCCAGTACCAAATTGTCTTAATTACTAAGGCTTTGTAGTAGAGTTTGAAGTTGGGGAGTGAGATCCCCCCTACTATATTCTTCTTTTTCAGAATTGCTTTGCCTATTCAGGGTCTTTGGTGTTTCCATATGAATTTTTGAACTATTTGGTCCAGTTCGTTGAAGAATGTTACTGGTAATTTGATAGGGATTGCATCAAATCTGTCTATTGCTTTGGGCAGGATGGCCATTTTGACGATATTAATTCTTCCTAGCCATGAGTATGGGATGAATTTCCATTTGTTTGTGTCCCCTTTAATTTCTCTTAAGAGTGACTTGTAGTTTTCAGGGTATAGGTCTTTCACTTCTTTGGTTAGGTTTATTCCTAGGTATTTTATTCTTTTTGATGCAATTGTGAATGGAGTTGTTTTCCTGATTTCTCTTTCTGTTGGTTCATTGTTAGTGTATAGGAAAGCCACAGATTTCTGTGTGTTAATTTTGTATCCTGCAACTTTGCTGTATTCTGATATCAGTTCTCGTAGGTTTGGAGTGGAGTCTTTAGGATTTTTTATGTACAATATCATGTCATCTGCAAATAGTGACAGTTTAACTTCTTCTTTACCAATCTGTATTTCTTGTATTTCCTTGTTTTGTCTGATTGCCATGGCTAGGACCTCCAGTACTATGTTAAATAACAGTGGGGAGAGTGGGTATCCCTGTCTTGTTCCTGATCTCAGAGTAAAAGCTTTCAGCTTCTCGCTGTTCAGTATAATTTTGGCTGTGGGTTTATCATATATGGCCTTTATTATGTTGAGGTACTTGCCCTCTATACCCATTTTGCTGAGAGTTTTTATCATGAAAGAATGTTGAATTTTGTCAAATGGTTTTTCAGCATCTATGGAGATGATCATGTGGTTTTTGTGTTTCTTTTTGTTGATGTGGTGGATGATGTTGATGGATTTTCAAATGTTGTACCACCCTTGTATCCCTGGGATGAATCCCACTTCGTCATGGTGTATGATGCTTTTGATATATTTTTGAATTCAGGTTGCTCATATTTTATTGAGTATTTTTGCATCTACATTCATCAGGGATATTGGTCTGTAATTTTTTTTGGTGGGGTCTTTGCCTGGTTTTGGTATTAGGGTGATGTTCGCTTCATAGAGTGAGTTTGGGAGTATTCCCTTCTCTTCTATTTTTTGGAAAACTTTAAGGAGAATGGGTATTATGTCTTCTCTGTGTGTCTGATAAAATTCCGAGGTAAATCCGTCCGCCTGGGGTTTTTATTTTTGGGTAGTTTTTTGATTATCGTTTCAATTTGTTTGCTCGTAATTGGTTTGTTTAACTTTGGTATTTCTTCCTTGGTCAGTCTTGGAAGGTTGTGTTTGTCTAGGAAGTTGTTCATTTCTACTAGGTTTTCCAGTTTGTTGGCATATAGGTTTTCATAGTAGTCTTTGATAATTCTTTGTATTTCTGTGGAGTCTGTCATGATTTTTCCATTCTCATTTCTGATTATGTTGGTTTGTGTTGTTTCTCTTATTCTCTTAATAAGTTTGGCTAGAGCCTTATCTATGTTGTTTATTTTCTCAAAGAACCAGCTCTTGGTTTCATTGATTTTTGCTATTGTTTTATTGTTCTCAATTTTGTTTATTTCTTCTCTGATCTTTATTATCTCCCTCCTTCTTCTGACTTTAGGCCTCATTTGTTCTTCTTTTTCCAGTTTCGATAATTGTGAGGTTAGACCATTCATTTGGGATTGTTCTTCCTTTTTTAAATATGCTTGGATTGCTATATACTTTCCTCTTAAGACTGCTTTCGCTGCATCCCACAGAAGTTGGGGCTTTGTGTTGTTGTCATTTGTTTCCATATATTCTTTGATCTCTATTTTAATTTGTTCGTTGATCCATTGATTATTTAGGAGCATGGTGTTAAGCCTCCATGTGTTTGTGAGCCTTTTTGTTTTCTTTGTAGAATTTATTTCTAGTTTTATACCTTTGTGGTCTGAAAAGTTGATTGGTAGAATTTCAATCTTTTGGAATTTACTGAGGCCCTTTTTGTGACCTAGTATGTGGTCTATTCTGGAGAATGTTCCGTGTGCACTTGAGAAGAATGTGTACCCTGTTGCTTCTGGATGTAGAGTTCTATAGATGTCTATTAGGTCCATCTGTTCTAGTGTGTTGTTCAGTGTCTCTATGTCCTTTCTTATTTTCTGTCCAGTGGATCTATCCTTTGGGGTGAGTGGTGTGTTGAAGTCTCCTAAAATGAATGCATTGCATTCTATTTCCTCCTTTAGTTCTGTTAGTATTTGTGTCACATATGCTGGTGCTTCTGTGTTGGCTGCATATATATTTATAATGGTTATATCCTCTTGTTGGACTGAGCCCTTTATCATTATGAAACGTCCTTCTTTATCTCTTGTTACTTTGTTTGTTTTGAAGTCTATTTTGTCTGATACTAGTACTACAACCCCTGCTTTCTTCTCTCTGTTGTTTGCATCAAATGTGTTTTACCATCCCTTGACTTTTAGTCTGTGCATGTCTTTGGGTTTGATGTGAGTTTCTTGTAAGCAGCATATAGATGGGTCTTGCTTTTTCATCCATTCTATTACTCTGTGTCTTTTGATTGGTGCTTTCCGTCTATTTACATTTAGGGTGACTATTGAAAGATATGTACTTATTGCCATTGCAGGCTTTAGATTCGTGGTTACCAAAGGTTCAAGGTTAGCGTCTTTAGTATCTTACTGCCTAACTTAGCTTGCTTATTGAGTTGTAATATACACTTTCTGGAGATTCTTTTCTTCACTCGCTTATTCTTCCTCCTCCATTTTTTATATGTTGGTTGTTTTATTCTGTGCTCTTTCTTGTTTCCTTTAACTGCTTTTAGTGGGTAGGTGATTTTATTTTTTTGCCTTCAGTTAGTATTTGGTTGTTCTGCTTTCTTTGCTGTGATTTTATTTCCTCTGGTGACATCTGTTTAGTTTTAGGAGTGGTCCCGTCTAGAACAGTCCCTCTAAAATACCTGTAGAGGTGGTTTGTGGGAGGCAAATTCCCTCAACTTTTGCTTTTCTGGGAATTGTTTAATCCCTCCATCATATTTAAATGATAATCGTGCTGGATACAGTATCCTTGGTTCAAGGCACTTCTGTTTCATTACATTAAATATATCATGCAATGTTCTTCTGGCCTGTAAGGTTTCTGTCGAGAAGTCTGATGATAGCCTGATGGGTTTTCCTTTATAGGTGACCTTTTTCTCTCTTGCTGCCTTTAAAACTCTTTCCTTGTCCTTGATCTTTGCCATTTTAATTATTATGTATCTTGGTGTTGCCCTCCTTGGGTCCTTTCTGTTGTGAGTTCTGTGTATTTCCGTGGTCTGTTTGATTATTTCCCCCCCTCCAGTTTGTGGAAGTTTTCAGCAATTATTTCTTCAAAGACACTTTCTGTCCCTTTTTCTCTGTCTTCTTCTTCTGGTACCCCTATAATACGGATATTGTTCCTTTTGGATTGGTCACACAGTTCCCTTAATATTGTTTCATTCCTTGAGTTCCTTTTATCTCTATGTCAGCTTCTATGCGTTCCTATTCTCTGGTGTCTATTCCTTCAATGGCCTATTGCATCTTATCCATTCTGCTCATAAATCCTTCCAGAGTTTGTTTCACTTCTGTAATCTCTTTCCGTGCATCTGTAATCTCCCTCCGGACTTCACCCCTTAGCTATTGTATATTTCTCTGCATCTACGTCAGCATTTTTATGATTTTTGTTTTGAATTCTATTTCAGGAAGACTGGTTAGGTCTGTCTCCTTCTCAGGTTGTGACTCTTTGATCTTTGTCTGCCTGTAATTTTGCCTTTTCATGGTGATAGAGATAGTTTGCAGAGCTGGCACGAGTAACGGCTGGAAGAACTTCCCTTTTTGTTGGTTTGTGGCCTTTCTCTCCTGGGAGAACAGCGACCTCTATTGGCTTGTGCTGGGCAGCTGCGCACGGATAGGGCTTCTGATTCCTGCCCAGCTGCTATGGAGTTTATCTTTGCTTTTGCTGTGCACGTGGCTTTCCTTGTGCTGCTCCTCCGATATGGTGGAGCCACGTAGGGGGAGTGGCCGGGAGGCTATTTATCTCCGTGAGGGGCCTCCGTGCTCCCTGCTGTCAGGGGTTTAGAGTGACTAGAGATCCCCAGATTCCCTGCTGCTGGATTAAGTGACCCGGGACGCTTCCATCTGGTTTTGGGGTCCCTGTCCCTTTAAGACTTCCAGAAAGCACTCGCAAAAAAAAAAAAAAAAAAGCCACTCACTTTTCTTTGTCCCCGGTCGCCGGCCTCAGGGACCCACTCACAGGTCTTGCTGTCCTGTTTCCCTAGTATCCAGGACTCCATGCATACACTGTGTCTGCACTCTGGTCCGGATGGCTGGGGCTGTGTGTTTAGCAGTCCTGGGCTCCCTCTCCCTCCTTGCTCCAACTCCTGTCCTCCCGCGGGGAGCTGGGGTGAAGGGCGCTCGGGTCCCGCCGGGCTGGGGCTTGTGCCTTACCCCCTTTGCGAGGTGCTGGGTTCTCACAGGTGTGGATGTGGTCTGGATGTTGTCCTGTGTCCTCTGGTCTCTATTCTAGGAAGAGTTGTCTTCGTTATATTTTCACAAAGATATGTGATTTTGGGAGGAGATTTCCTCTGCTCTACTCACTCCGCCATCTTGGCTCCAACCCCCTGGAACTTTTTTTAAGGAATTTCAGATTGAACTTTTAGAGGTCTCTTGAGGCTAGAAAGCCAAGCCAGACTTGCCATCAGGTTTTGCCTGCAGTACCTGAAGATTTGTGTGAATTTATCTCTTCTTGAGGTTTCCAAGACATCCTGAGGTTCCTTAACCTGTCAGGAAGTGACCTTCCTTACTCACCTGGTAAGGCTGCTTGGTACCCTGTAAGCAAGGTACCAGGCCAGTTCTTTCAAGGGGCTTTGTTGACTTTATATAGTCAACTTTAGTTCCTTAAGGCTGTTCATATCCGAGTTTATGCATGTGTCTCTCAGGTATGATATTTCAGTTAAAGCCTTGGTAATATAACCAGTGTTTTTAATTGGTCCTCTTACAAGGAAAGCAGATTCTTATTCAACTTGTGCAAATAAACATACTTCCATGAAATATAAAAATAGTTGCTGAGAGTTTTCAAATTCTGGAGGGATCAGGTAGAGAGAAAGATAAAGTTTCAATTCTGCTTATAAAGTCAGTCATTTACTAAACTGTTGTCAGCTTAAGAGAAAAAGCTTAAAACACTTTATCAACATTTGAAACAAAAAGCCACAAAATTATCTTCCTTAGTTTACTTACTCCTATGTAACTAATACCTGTTCTGCTGAAATCTAGTTTTTTCCTAGTTTAGGAGTAATAAAACAGTAAGTATAGATGACAAAAGACTTACAAATAACAATGGTTAAAGATCTGTTGTGAGCTTACTGTAAGAATGAAGGGCCCCCACCCATAAGATGGCGAAATTCCTGCTTCTCTTCCAGGTCCTCAGTTCCCACCGGTGCCACCTGAACCCAAATCACCCCCCGCCCCCCTAATCCTAGCACCTAGCCAATAGCCACCAGCCCCGTAGAAGTGCCACCACAATAACCCCATGCCCCTTCCTATATAACCCAGCACCTTTCCCTAATAAAGCGGAATTCTCCGGTGAATTGCTGCTGTGTGTCGCTCCTTTCCTTTCATTGGTGCCAAAACCTGGGAGACGGGACACCCCAACTGGGCCCCGTCTTCCCCCCGATACCAGCAGCAGCTTGCCCTCGACCTCTTTTTCCGGCGCTGGCTCCTCACATTCACCACTCCTCTTTGGCCTTTGAGTAAATTTTCCCCTGGAGTGGGCCACTCTTCCCCGACAAGGAGGGAACTCTCCCCGCCTTAGGCCTTCACGGCTGCGGCGGACCCTCAGACCCCTCCTCCTCCAACAGCCATAAATGAGGTGACTCCTTTGCGGATGAGAACACTCCCTTCCCCCCTCCTCCTTCCGTTCCTTCCGTCGAAAATTCCTTCCACCGAAAATTCCTAGTACTAGGTACCTTGTGACTCTGGCACTCTGCCTTCTTAGAGAAGTCTGGGTGACGACCCACACTTCCTAAGAAACTGACTCATATACGAGTTTCCGCAGACCACCAAGGATCATCGGGGACGCCCTCTGTCTCCTTGCGGTCTACTCCCAGTCCGAGGGTCTCCGTTCTTCTTCCCGTTTGTCTCCTTCTCTGTCCTTTAGCCATGGGAGCCTCCTCATCCCTCCCTGAAAGTTCACCTCTTGAATGCCTGCTCAAGCATCTAACTACCCTCTCCCTGACGCCTGATATAAAACCAAAACTTCTCCGTAAATACTGTTCCCAAGATTGGCTGACATACCCCCTAGACAATCACAACCAATGGCTCGCAGGGGGAACTCTTGATCCTAACATCACTTGTGATCCTTTAACTACTGCCAGCGCCTGAAAAAATGAAAGGAGATTCCCTATACCGAAGCTTTCTGCCTCCTCCTCCAACCTCCCTCGCTGCCGCCACCTCCTCCTCCCCCCGCCTGCCCCCAAGTTCTCCTAGCCTGCAAGCTGTCTCTCCCCCGCAGAAGTCTCCCATTCACTCCCTTCCCCCTCTTCCTCCTAGAACAGCCCCTCCTCCTTCCTCCACCACCATCTCCTCCCCCACCTCACCCCCCTGCAGATCAAGCCTGAGCCTTTCAGCCCCCCTCTAAGTCCCAGGAGCCTCCTCCATCTTTGCCCCCATCACCTGTTTCTCCCCCACAGACTCAGCCAGAACCCTTCAGTCCCCCACTGCCGTGGGTCTCCGCTCTCGAGATATCTTCGCCTGCTGCTTAATAGCAGGTCTGAAAAACGCAGCTCGTAAAGTAGTCAATTTGCAAAAGCTCCAAGACATAATTCAAAGGAGGGAGGAGACTCCCTCCGAGTTCTTAGACAGACTCCCTCAAGCCCTATTACAGTTACCAGCCTGGACCCAGAAACGCCTGACGGGAGACAGGTCCTTATGACATACTTCCTAGCTCAAAGCTACCCCGACATTAAAGCTAAACTCAAAAAGTTAGAACAGGGCCCTGCTACCCCACAGACTGAGATCCTAACAGTGGCCTTTAAAGTCTTCCATAACCAGGAGGAGGAGAAAGAACGCCGTAAACAAAAGGCTGATCAGGCCAATTTCCAAATGTTGGCCCAGCTGATAAAACCACAACCTGGGCACTCCTCTGCAAACATGCCCCCCCAGGAGATTGTTTCAAGTGCGGAAAAGAGGGACATTAGTGAAGGGTGTGCCCCTCCCCCAGATCTCCTACCACCCCATGCCCCAGATGCCACAAAAAGGGCCCTGGGGGTCTGATTGCCCAGCCACCCGAAGGGGAGGCTGGACGAACAACCCCCATCCTAAGCCCGCCGTAGTGGGACCGGCAGAAGAAGATTGATGGGGCGCGGGGGGCTTCTCGCCCGACCATTTCCATCACCAAACAGGAGCCCAGGGTTACTTTAATAGTAGACGGTCACCCCATCTCCTTCCTCCTATATACAGGAGCCACCTTCTCAGTCTTGCGGGAATACCGGGGCCCTACCACGCCTGCCATTACTCCTATAGTCAGGGTAGGAGGTAAACAGATTTTCCCATTAAACGCCCCCTTTTATGCACAATCCAAGATAATCCCATACCTTTCTCCCATTCCTACCTGGTTATGCCCCAGTGTCCCATCCCTTTACTAGGACGGGACATACTTTCTCTCCTCCATGTTTCCATAACTATATCCACTCCCACAGCCCCCAGTACTCCCTTTCTGATGGCCCTCATAGCCGACGACCCCCCTCTACCCAATGAAACCTCCAGTTCCGCCCTCATACACCCTGTAAATCCCAAAGTTTGGGACATTACAAGCCCTTCCATGGCTCTATGTCCTCCTGCCTCTATCAAATTACATGACCCCTCTCAGTATATCTGTCAGGCCCAATACCCCCTAACCACTTCAGCCCTCATAGGCCTCCAACCCATCATTCAAGATCTTTTAAACAAAAATTACCTCAGACCCACTCACTCCCCGTTTAATATCCCCATATTAGCTGTTAAAAACAACAACAACAGATCTTTCCGCCTCGTCCAAGACCTTCGCCTCATCAACATGGCCATTGTCCCTATCCATCCTAGTCCCAAATCCATACACCCTTTTATCGCAGATCCCTGCCTCGGCCTCCCACTTCTCAGTCCTAGATCTCAAGGATGCATTTTTTTTTTCTATTCCTCTGGACCCCTCCTCCCAAGATTTTTTCGCCTTCACCTGGATGGACCCATACACAAGACATTCTGAACAACTCACTTGGACAGTTTTGCCACAAGGCTTCCGAGTCCACCTTATTACAATACGTGGACGATCTTCTACTCTGCAGTCCCTCGTGGGAACAGTCTCAACTTGACACTGCCTCCCTACTTAACCTTCTAGCTTCCAGAGGTTACAGGGTATCCCCTGTCAAAGCTCAAATCTCTTCCCCTTCTGTCACTTACCTCGGATTTCTTCTATCTCAACAAAGAAAGTCCATTACCTTAGACAGAAAACGGCTCCTCTCTGACCTGCCCGTTCCCAAAACCGAGACAGAAATCCTTTCCTCTCTAGGCCTGGCTGGGTATTTTAGAGCATGGATCCCTAACTTCTCCCTGTTGGCAAGACCCCTATACGACCTCAGCAAGGGCCCCCCTGAAGAACCGTTATCCTCCTCACCCCAACACTCCTTCATTAAGCTCTGTCAAGCCCTTGTGGAAGCCCCAGCTCTCCATCTTCCTGATTTGTTGAAGCCCTTCTCATTATACATTCATGAGAGGTCCAGTCAAGCTCTAGGAGTCCTAGGCCAATATTATGGCCCATCCTTTGCCCCAGTAGCTTATCTTTCCAAGCAATTAGACCCCACAGTTTGGGGATGGGCCCCCTGCCTACGGGCATTAGCCACTGGACAGCTCTTGCAGAAAGAAGTTCATAAACTGACATTCGGGGCGCCCCTTACCATTCTGTCCCCACATCACCTAAAGGATCTCTTAACCTACAAAAGTTTACAGACTCGCCCTCCCTCCAGACTCCTGACCTTACTGTCCTCTTTTCTCCAAAATCCCGTTCACCCCCTTTGCCATCCATACCCGAATCATGACTTTTTCCTCCTTTACTGCTCCCTCACTCTCTCTCGCTTTTTTTCCTCATTCCTATTGTCTTCCCTGCCACCCCAGCCTCCTTTGTATGGCGATTCAAAGTCAGACAGACTTACACACAGCATCAAACAAAAATTACTGCCCTCATTGCCACATCAGACTGCCCTCTGAAAGGCTGCTCCTCCACTTTCCTCCCTCCACCGAAGTGTTCACTAGCAGCTACCTTTATTCTCCCTACCTCTGCTTCCTCTATGACAAAAAACAAGCCTGCTGCAGGAGATAGCCAGACACCTACGGGGATGTCCCTACTGGTCTTGTGCCATTCACTACATGGGTAACTCCCGGTACCCACAGTATTACTCCTCCAACCCATTCTCTTCAATACTAACAAACCCCTTCCTTACCTGGCTTTGGCCCATTGCAGGCCCTATAATAATCATTCTCCTCGCCTGTCTCTTCTTGCCTTGTAAAGTTCATCAAATCCCAAGTTGGTAAAATCGCTAATCAAACTTTCAACCAGCTTTTACTCAGGAACTACCAGCTTTTAGCCACAGAAGATCCCTCACCCTCGCGTAACCTCCTCACCACACGCTGCGATGGACCCCTCTCTCCGCTGGAAACTGTTCCTGGAAACAATGGCCGCAGACGCCTGGCTTCTGGCACCTGTATCCTCTTGGCACCATTAGAATCAACAAGTCCTTGACCTATAGTTACAGGGAGCCTTCACTGATTTCCAACCTGAAGAAGTCCACATCTACTCGTCCTTACTGTGGGGAGTCCTATCAACCCTTTCCTCCCAGTCCTCAAGCCCTCACTCCCTTCTCCGCCCCCGTTCAGCAGGAAGCAGTCCTCAGAGAAAGCAACGTCCACAACCCCATAGAGGAGAAAGGGGGGAATGAAGGGCCCCCACCCATAAGATGGCAAAATTCCTGCTTCTCTTCTGGGTCCTCAGTTCCCACCGGTGCCACCTGAACCCCAATCACCCCTCGTCCCCCTAATCCCAGCACCTAGCCAATAGCCACCAGCCCCGTAGAAGTGACACCACAATCACCCCATGCCCCTTCCTATATAACCCAGCACCTTTCCCTAATAAAGCAGAATTCTCCGGTGAATTGCTGCTGTGTGTCGCTCCTTTCCCTTCAAAGACAGTTGACATAAGGGAATTTGGATATTTCTGTAATATAAAATATTCAGTAACAAAATTTAGCAACATTCCCTTTGATAGTGCCTTCCACGTAATTAAGCAGGTAATTACATATCAGGTAAATAAGCCAAATTAGCTAAATATTTTCTTCAATGAGGAGAAAAAATTCTTCTGACATGTTCCAGGGGCCCTGTGAAAAATATCAGAGTGAACTAGAGGTAAAAGTACCTTTTTGAATTTGATTTTTTTTGGCACTTGCTTAAATAGGATTACAGGTTGCCATGAAGAAATACTTATCTATTTAACCAGAATGACAACAAAATACCTTAAAGGCAAATATAGAAGGTTGCACAGTTGTTAGCAAACTTTAGCGTTTAGTCCTTTTAATATTAAGATCTTATTTTCTTAAATATTCTGACAATTCATTGAGACTTTAAGCTTCAGAAACTGCTTTGATACAATAGAGAACTCATTGCAATTTTTAAAATATTAAGAGCAGATTAACAGTTAAGTAAACTTTGTCTTTTTAACTGAAAATAAAATTTTAATTTTGCTGTGTACTTGATACTGAGATTTATTTGCTACACTTATTTAGTTTACTTATTTTTAACTATGCTAGGTTATTTTCAAGACCTTTACTGAATATTAGACAAAGCTAAGCCTTTAGGCATTTATTCTTAAAAAATTTAGCAGATAACATCAACTTAAATGACATTAGGTAAACTTAGGCAGCTGATAACAAGGACATGCCTGCCTCAGTCAAACTGAAATTAGCATTAATGCTTAACAATTTTTATTAGATTTTCTGGAAGTTTTAAAATGCCTAATTTTTACAAGTGCTTGTTTTTAAATCAATTTTTATTAATACTATCCAGACATAGGAAAATATTTTTCATTTACATACCAAGACACACAAACATACAAACTGAGACACAACAACTATAGTCAGCAACACTTTTTACATAAAAACATATACACAGATAGACAAACTGATATAAAGACTTGAGTTACTGATATGTAATTGTTTTGTTTTTCTTCAGCTTCTTGTCTGTGGCTTCTGGAACTAGACGGTGGAGGAGCATGTTCTGGTGGGGGAAGAGGGTGGTGAAGGTGGAAGGAGCAGGGGAGGGGGTGGTGCAGCCACCAGAAGAGGAGAGCAGGACAACGGCATGGTTGAGAATGTAGGACTTTAAGATGGAGGTGACACGTGTGAAGACAAAGGACTTAAAGACGGTGGTGGAGAGAGAGGGAGGGGATTGCAAGCTGAGGGAGGCAGGCACCTGAGGTTTTCTGATGGATCTGAAAAGGAAGGACTAGGCAGAGTAAGAGGCTGACAATCTTTAACTGGAGATCAGGCCAGGAGAACCTGAGTTATTTAATGTCTACATAAAGGTTTGGGTGGGGGTGCAAAGTCCAAAAAGCCTGCACATATGGGATTTCACTCTACTCTCTGCTCCAGTGGCAATAATTAATCAAGGTGGTGAGGAGGCTAAAATTGAACGTTCCCTCAGGAGGCCAGCGAGATTGATTGTCCAAGGGATACTAAGGCCTGGCCTCAGAGCAAAGAAAGACTAGCTTCCATTTGCGAACTTCCCGGGACAAATATAGAGTAGCCAAATTAGAAATGAGACACTGCAACAGGGTCTGAGCCTCTGCTTTTGAGGGCTGGTTCCCCATGTCTGTGCCACTTCCCAACTAATCCCACTGAGAGGAGCGCCCAGCGTCCCAAGCGCACCAAGTCAGGGGAGATGGCCTGGGAGCCTGGGTGAGGGTCATCTCCCACACTGCAGGGCCAGGGGTGAGTATCCTGGATACTCACAACAGATGGGCGGAATAGCCAGATATGGATGTATGCACAATTTCAAACGGACCAGGTGAAATGGAGTTAGGAAGGGAAGCAGACTGGGGGAAACAGAGGGACTCACCAGAAAATAGTCCACGCAGCAGAGAACAGGCTGAGGTTCCGGGTCGGGGAAGGAGGGGGCAGGGCCACCGGTGGCCGGTCGGGGCCCCACACTCACACACCTTCTCAGGTTTCGGCACCAAATGTAAGATAAATTCCAGCCGAAATAAGCAGGCAAATAGAGGCAACAAAGGGCCAGATAATTTATTTGAATAACCCTGGGCGAGGTTCTGTGGCCTTCCTGTCACAGGCCAGGGAAGTCACGGGAAAGTAGACAGGCAGCGAGTTTTTAAAGAAGGTAGGGGGAGGCAGAGCTTAGATTTGCAGCGGCGTGAGGATTGGCTAGCCTAAGGCACATTTTTCAGGTCAGGAGGGGGCAGCAACCGGGGACCTTGGCACATCATCAGTGTCTGACGTGCTCACCCCTCCCCCTGGTGCCTTCAACCTTACAGTAGGATCTGTTTTTTCCTAATGGCTGAGTAATATTC
This sequence comes from Manis pentadactyla, assembly GCF_030020395.1. NCBI lineage: Eukaryota > Metazoa > Chordata > Mammalia > Pholidota > Manidae > Manis > Manis pentadactyla. Next base: position 15,390,490 of record NC_080033.1, read on the forward strand.
CATTGTGTACATGTACCACATCTTCTTTATCCATTCATCTACTGATGGACATTTAGGTTGCTTCCATTTCTTGGCTATTGTAAATAGTGCAGTGATAAACATAGGGGTGCATCTGTCTTTTTCAAACTGGAGTGCTGCATTCTTAGGTTAAATTCCTAGAAGTGGAATTCCTGGGTCAAATGGTATTTCTATTTTGAGCATTCTGAGGAACCTCCATACTGCTTTCCACAATGGTTGAACTAATTTACATTCCCACCAGCAGTGTAGGAGGGTTCCCCTTTCTCCACAACCTCGCCAACATTTGTTGTTTGTCTTTTCGATGATGGCAATCCTTACTGGTGTGAGGTGATATCTCATTGTGGTTTTAATTTGCATTTCTCTGATGACAAGTGATGTGGAGCATCTTTTCATGTGCCTGTTGGCCATCTGGATTTCTTCTTTAGAGAACTGTCTATTCAGCTCCTCTGCCATTTTTTAATTGGATTATTTGCTTTTTATTTGTTGAGGCATGTGAGCTCTTTATGTATTTTGGATGTCAACCCTTTATCAGTTCTGTGGTTTATGAATACATTCTCCCATACTGTAGGGTACCTTTTTGTTCTATTGATGATATCCTTTGCTGTACAGAATCTTCTTCGCTTGATATATCCCCACTTGTGCATTTTTGCTTTTGTTTCCCTTGCCTGGGGAGATATGTTCATGAAGAAATCACTCATGATTATGTCCATGAGATTTTTTCCTATGTTTTTCCTAAGAGTTTTAAGGTTTCATGATTTAGATTCAGGTCATTGTTCCATTTCGAATTCACTTTTGTGTATGGGGTTAGGCAATGATCCAGTTTCATTCTCTTACATGTAGCTGTCCAGTTTTGCCAGCACCATCTGTCAAAGAGACTGTCATTTCCCCCACTGTATGTCCATGGCTCCCTTATCGTATATTAATTGGCCATATACATTTCAGTTAATGTTTGGAGTCTCTATTCTGTTCCACTGGTCTGTTGCTCTGTTCTTGTGCCAGTACCAAATTGTCTTGATTACTGTGGCTTTGTAGTAGAGCTTGAAGTTGGGGAGCGAGATCTTCCCTACTTTATTCTTCCTTCTCAGTATTGCTTTGGCTATTCGGGGTCTTTGGTGGTTCCATATGAATTTTTGAACTATTTGTTCCAGTTCATTGAAGAATGCTGTTGGTAATTTGATAGGGATTGCATCAAATCTGTATATTGCTTTGGGCAGGATGGCCATTTTGACGATATTAATTCTTCCTAGCCAAGAGCATGGGATGAGTTTCCATTTGTTAGTGTCCTCTTTAATTTCTCTTAAGAGTGTCTTATAGTTTTCAGGGTACAGGTCTTTCACTTCTTTGGTTAGTTTGATTGACTCCTAGGTATTTTATTCTTTTCGATGTGTTTGTGAATGTAATTGTTTTCCTGATTTCTCTTTCTATTGGTTCATTGTTAGTATATAGGAAAGCCACAGATTTCTGTGTGTTAATTTTGTATCCTGCAACTTTGCTGTATTCTGATATCAGTTCTAGTAGCTTGCAGTGGAGTCTTTAGGGTTTTTTATGTACAATAGCATGTCATCTGCAAATAGTGACAGTTTTACTTCTTCTTTACCAATCTGGATTCCTTTTATTCATTTGTTTAGTGTAATTGCCATGGCTAGGACCTCCAGTACTATGTTAAATAACAGTGTGGAGATTCGGCATGCCTGTCTTGTTCCCCATCTCAGAGCAAAAGCTTTCAGGTTCTTGCTGTTCAGTATGATGTTAGCTGTGGGTTTATCATATATGGCCTTTATTATGTTGAGGTACTTGCCCTCTATACCCATTTTGTTGAAAGTTTTTATCATGAATGGATGTTGAATTTTGTCGAATGCTTTTTCAGCATCTATGGAGATGATAACGTGGTTTTTTCTTTCTTTTTGTTTATGTGGTGGATGATGTTCATGGATTTTTTAATATTGTACCATCCTTGCATCCCTGGAATGAATCCCACTTGGTCATGGTGTATGATCCTTTCGACGTATTTTTGAATTTGGTTTGCTAATATTTTGTTGAGTATTTTTGTATCTATGTTCATCAGGGATATTGGTCTGTAATTTTCTTTTTTGGTGGGGTCCTTGCCAGGTTTTGGTATTAGGGTGATGTTGGCTTCATTGAATGAGTTTGGTAGTATTCCCTCCTCTTCTATTTCTTGGAAAACTTTAAGGAGAATGGGTATTATGTCTTCCCTGTATGTCTGATAAAAGTGCGAGGTAAATTCATCTGGCCAGGGGTTTTGTTCTTGGGTGGTTTTTTGATTACCACTTCAGTTTCTTTGCTTGTAATTGGTTTGTATAGTTTTTGTGTTTCTTCCTTGGTCAGTCTTGGAAGGTTGTGTTTTTCTAGGAAGTTGTGCATTTCTTCTAGGTTTTCCAGGTTGTTGGTATATAGGTTTTCACAGTATTCTCTAATAATTCTTTGTATTTCTGTGCGGTTCATCTTGATTTTTCCTTTCTTGTTTCTGATTCTCTTGATGTGTGTTGATTCTCTTTTTCTCTTAATAAGTCTGGCTAGGGGCTTATCTATTTTGTTTATTTTGTCAAAGAACCAGCTCTTAGTTTCATTGATTTTTTTCTATTGTTTTATTCTTCTCAATTTTGTTTATTTCTTCTCTGATCTTTATTATGTCCCTCCTTCTGCTGACTTTAGGACTCACTTGTTCTTCTTTTTCCAATTTTTATAATTGTGACATTAGACTATTCGTTTGGGATTGTTTTTCCTTTACATATGCCTGCATTGCTATATACTTTCCTCTTAAGACTTTTTTTGCTGCATCCCACAGAAGTTGGGGCTTTGTATTGTTGCTGTTGTTTGTTTCCATATATTGTTTGATCTCTATTTTGATTTGGTCATTGATCCACTGATTACTTAGGAGCATGTTGTTAAGCCTCCATGTATTTGTGAGCCTTTTTACTTTCTTTGTAAAATTTATTTCTAGTTTTATACCTTTGTGGTCTGAATAGTTGGTTGATAGAATTTCTATCTTTTGGAATTTACTGAGGCTCTTTTTGTGGTCCAATATGTGGTCTATTCTGGAGAATGTTCCATGTGCACTTGAGAAGAATGTGTATCCTGTTGCTTTTGGATGTAGAGTTCTATAGATGTCTATTAGATCCATCTGTTCTAGTGTGTTATTCAGTGCCTCTGTGCTTTACTTAATTTCTGTCTGGTGGAGCTATACTTTGGAGTGAGGGGTGTGTTGAAGACTCCTAAAATGAGTGCCTTGCATTCTACTTTCTCCTTTAATTCTGTTAGTATTTGTTTCATATATGCTGGTGCTCCTGTGTTGGGTGCATATATATTTATAATGGTTATGTCTGCTTGTTGGACTGACCCCTTTATCATTATGTAATGTCCTTCTTTATCTCTTGTTACTTTCTTTGTTTTGAAGTCTATTTTGTCTGGTACTAGTACTGTAACACCTGCTTTTTTCTCCCTGTTGTTTCCATGAAATATGTTTTTCCATCCCTTGACTTTTAGTGTGTGCATGTCTTTGGGTTTGAGGTGAGTCTCTTGTAAGCAGCATATAGATGGGTCTTGCTTTTTTATCCATTCTTTTACTCTCTGTCTTTTAATTGGTACATTCAGTCCATTTACATTTAGGGTGATTATTGAAAGAAATGTAATCATTACCATTGCAGGCTTTAGATTCATGGTTACCAAATGTTCAAGTTTAGCTTCTTTAGTATCTTACTGTCTAACTTAACTTGCTTACTGAGGTATTATAAACACTGCCTGGTGATTCTTTATTTCTCTTCCTTTTTATTCCTTCTCCTCTGTTCTTTATATGTTGGTTGTTTTATTCTGTGGTCTTTTCTTTTTTTTTGGAGCATCTTTTCATGTGTCTGTTGGTAATCTGAATTTGTGTTTCCTTTAACTGATTTTGTGGTTAGTTCATTTTATTTTTTGCCTTTAGTTAGTATTTGGTTGGTCTGCTTTCTTTGCTATGATTTTATTTTCTCTTGTGACATCTATTTAGTCTTAGGAGTGCTCCCATCTGGAGCAGTCCCTCTAAAATGCCTTGTGGATGTGGTTTGTGGGAGGCAAATTCCCTCAACTTTTGCTTGTCTGGGCATTGTTTAATCCCTCCCTCATATTTATATGATAATCGTCTGGATACAGTATTCTTGGTTCAACGCCCTTCTGTTTCATTGCATTAATTATATCATGCCATTCTCTTCTGGCCTGTAAGGTTTCTGTTGCGAAATCTGATGATAGCCTGATGGGTTTCCCTTTGTAGGTGACCTTTTTCCTCTCTCTAGCTGCCTTTAAAACTCTGTCCGTGTCCTTGATTTTTGTCATTTTAATTATTATGTGTCTAGGTGTTTTCCTCCTTGGGTCCTTTTTGTTGGGAGTTCTGTGTACTTCTGTCATCTGAGCGATTATTTCCTCCCCCAGTTTCGGGAAGTTTTCAGCAATTATTTCTTCAAATACACTTTCTATCCCTTTTTCTCTCTTCTTCTTCTTCTGGTACCTCTATAATGTGGATATTGTTCCTTTTGTATTGGTCACACAGTTCTCTTAATATTGTTTCATTCCTGGAGATCCTTTTATATCTCTGTATGAGCTTCTCTGTGTTCCTGTTCTCTGATTGCTATTCCATTAATGGCCTCTTGCACCTCATCCTGTCTGCTCTTAAGTCCTTCCAGAGATTGTTTCAATTCTGTAATCTCCTTCCGGACTTCATCCCTTAGCTCTTGCATATTTCTCTGAAGATCCATCAGCATGGTTATGACCATTATTTTGAATTGTTTTTAAGGGAGATTGGTTAGGTCTATCTCCTTCTCAGGGGTTGTCTCTGTTAGTCTGGTCTGGATCAAATTCTTCTGCCTTTTCATGGTGATAGAGGTAGTTGTGGGGAGCTGGTGCATGTGTCAGCTGGGAGAACATCCCTTCTTGCTAGTTTGTGGCATTCCTCTCATGGGAGAACAGCGACCCCTAGTGACTTGTGCTGGGCAGCTGAGCACAGACAGGGTGTCTGATTCTCGCCCAGTCGCTGTGGAAGTAGTACTGCCTGGTTGCTGTGGGCATGTCCTCTGCCACTATGGCAGAGTTGCACCAGAGGGGGAATGGGCAGGAGGCTGTTAATCAATGTGAGCGGCCTCCGAGCTGTGCTGCCACCCAGGGGGTTGGGGCACTCAGAGTTCCCCGGGATTCCTAGTTACTGGGATGATGCACCAGTGTGCTTCCATCCAGCTGTGGGGACCCGGTCCCTTTAAAACTTTCAAAAAGCACTCACTTTTCTTTTGTCCCAGGGGCTCCAGCTGCAGGGACCCGCTCGCAGGTTTTACTGTCCCGTTTCCCTAGTATCCAGTACTCCACGCACTGTGTTCACCACTGAATTGTATCAGACATTTAGAGAAGACCTAATACCTATCCTCCGTAAAGTTTTCCAGAGGGAATACTTCCAAACTCATTCTATGAGGCCAGCATCACTCTAATACCAAAACCAGGCAAAAACAATACAAAAAAAGAAAATTAAACCAATATCCCTGATGAACATAGATGCAAAAATACTCAACAAAATATTAGCAACTCAAATTCAAAAATATGTAAAAAATATTATACATCATGATCAGGTAGGATTTATTCCAGCGATGCAAAGGTGGTAAAATATTAAAACATCCATCAACATCATCAACTACATCAACAAAAAGGTGGACAAAAATCACATGATCATCTCCATGGATGCTAAAAAAGCATTTGACAAAATTCAACATCCATTCATGACAAAAACTCTCAATAAAGTGGGTATAGGGGGCAAGTACCTCAACAAAATAAAGGCCATATACGACAAACCTACAGCCAACATCATACTTAACAGTGAAAACTAAGATCAGGAACAAGAGAAGGCTACCCACTCTCCTCACTCTAATTCAACATAGTTCTGGAGGTCCTAGCCATGGCAATCAGACAACAGAAAGAAAGAAAAGCGTCCAGATCAGCAAAGAGGTAGTTAAACTATCACTGTTTGCAGATGACATGACATTGCACATAAAAACCCTAAAGAATCCACTCCACAACTACTAGAACTAATATCTGAATTCAGCAAACTTGTGGGATACAAAATTAATACACAGAAAGCTGTTGCATTCCTATACACTAATGATGAACTAGCAGAAAGACAAAACAGGAAAACAATTCCATTCAAGATTGCATTAAAAAGAATAAAATATCTAGGAATAAACATAACCAAGTAAGTGAAAGACCTATACCCTGAATACTACAAGATACTCACAAGAGAAATTAGACACCAATATATGGAAATACATTCCATTCTCATGGATAGAAAGAATTAATATTGTCCAAATGGCCATCCTGCCTAAAGCAATCTACAGATTCAATGCAATCCCTGTTGAAATACCAACAGTATTCTTTGGTGAACTAGAACAGTTCTAAAATTCATATGGAACCACAAAAGACCCCAAACAGCCAAAGAAATCCTGAGAAGGAAGAATAAAACACGGGAGGGTTTGGGGAGGGGCAGGGATTTTGCCCCCCATCTTCAAGCTCTATTACAGAGCCACCGTAATCAACACAATTTGGTACTGACACAAGAACAGACCCAGAGATCAATGGAATAGAACAGAGAGTCCAGATATAAAACCACACAAATATGGCCACTTAATATATGATAAAGGAGCCATGATCATACAATGGAGAAATGACTGCCTTTTCAACTGGTGCTGGCAAAACTGGACAGCTACATGTTAGAATGAATCTGTATTACTGTCTAATTCTATACACAAAAGTAAACTCGAAATGAATGTAAGTCATGAAACCATAAAATTCTTAGAAGAAAACATAGGCAAAAATCTCCTGAATATAAACATGAGCAACTTTTCCCTGAACATATCTCCTTGGGCAAGGGAAACAAAAGCAAAAATGAATAAATGGGACTACATCAAACTAAAAAGCTCCTGTACAGGAAAGGACACCATCAGTAGAACAAAAAGGCATCCTACAGTATGGGAGAATATACTTATAAATGATATATCTGATAAGGTGTTAACACCCAAAATATATCAAAAGCCCACATGCCTCAACACCCAAAAAGCAAATAACCTGATTAAGAAATGGGCAGAGGATCTGAGCAGACACTTCTTCAAAGAAGGAATTCAGATGGCCAACAGGCACATAAAAAGATCCTATATGTCACTAATCATCAGAGAAATGCAGATTAAAACTTACAATGAGATATCACCTCACACCAGTTAGGATGGCCACCATCCAAAAGACAAGCAACAAAAAATGCTGGTGAAGATGCAGAGAAAGGGTAACCCTCCTACACTGTTGGTGGGAATGTAAATTAGTTCAACCATTGTGGAAAGCAATATGGAGGTTCCTCAAATAACTAAAAATAGAAATACCATTTGATCCTTGAATTCCACTCCTAAGAATTTACCCAAAGAAAACAAGATCCCAGATTCAAGAAGACATATGCACCCCTATGTTTATTGCAGCACTATTTACAAGAGCCAAGACATGGAAGCAACCTAAGTGTCCATAAGTAGATGAAAGATGAGTGGATATAGAAGATGGGGTACATATACACAATGGAATATTATTCAGCCATAAGAAGAAAACAAATCCTACCATTTGCAGCAACATGGATGGAGCTAGAGGATATTATGTTCAATGAAATAAGCCAGGCAGAGAAAGACAAGTACCAAAGATGATTTCAGTCATTTGTGGACTATAAGAACAAAGCAAAAACTGAAGGAACTGCTGCCAAGAATGGACTAGCGGTTACTAAAGGGAAAGGGGTTGGGGTGGGCAGGTGGGAAGGGAGGGAGAAGGGGACTAAGGGGTATTATTATTATTAGCACACATAATATAGGGGGGACACAGGGAAGGCAGTATAGCACAGAGAAGGCAAGTAGTGACTCTATAGCATCTTACTACACTGATGGACAGTGACTGTAATAGGGTATGTGGGGGGGGGACTTAATAATAGGAGTGAATGTAGTAACCACAGTGTTGCTCATGTGTAACCTTCATAAGATTGTGTATCTTTAAAAAAATCACAATTAGGTGTCACCTTACCAGTGAGAATGGTTAATATAAAAAAAGGAAATAATAACAAGAGTTGGCAAGGATGTGGTAAAAAGTGAACCCTTGTACACTGTTGGTAGGAATATAAATTGGTCCAGCCACTATGGAAAGCAGTGTAGAGATTTCTCAAGGATAGAAAAATAGAACTACCATACAACCCAGTAATTCCACTTTTGGGAATTTACTCCTAGAAAATAAAATCAGTAATTCAAAAATATATATGCACTCCTAAGTTGATTGCATTATTTTATAATAGGCAAGATATGGAAGCAACCTAAGTGTGCACTGATAAATTGATAAAGAACATATTATAACATAATACAATAGAATATTACTCAGCCACAGAAGAGAAATGAAATTTTGCCAGTTGTGACATGGATGGACATATATGTGAAATAAGTCAAGGACAAATGCCACGTGATTTCATTTACATGTGGAATCTGAAAAACAAAACAGAAATAGACTCATGAACTCAGAGAACAACTGGTGGTTGCCACAGGAAGGGGGTGGGGGGATGGCAAAACAGGTGAAGGGATTAAAGAGGTACAAACTTCCAATTATAAAATAGTCACAGGGATGGAAAGTATAGCAGCAGGCATATAGTCAGTAATATTGTAATTCTTTGTATGGTGACAGATAGTAACTACACTTATGGTGAACATTTAGAAATGTTTAGAATTGTCAAATCACTATGTTATACACCTGAAGCCAACATAACATTGTATATCAACTATATTTTAATAAAAACAATATATATGGTCATCCAAATGACCAAAATATATTTCTCAGATATATCTGGTCCTCATTCACAGTTCCTGAAAATGCTTCAGTCATAAAGCTGAAAATGGGTGTCATGTTACTAATGAAGGTGACTTTTGGACCCAATCCAAGGGTGGGTGTTGGTGGCAAGAGGGGCCAGCCATGTTCTTACAGGGTTGCAACTTTCAGTCTCACTCCCAGTCTGATGGGAGGGGAAAGGGGCTGGAGGTTGAATTAGCCAATGGCCAAGACTTACAATCATGACTGTAATGAAGCCTCCATACCTTTGGTTTTATATTCCTTTTCCTTTTACTGAGAGCTTCTACACTTGGGGAAACAAAGCTTCCATGTGCCATGGAGCCAGGCCCCAAGCTCTATGAGGACAGAAACTCTTTTGTTCAGTATCTCACCCTATGTACTCTTTATCTAGCTGTTGACTTGTATCCTTTATCTCATCCTTTAATACACTGGTAAGTGCTTCCCTGAGTTCACTCAAGCAAATTAATTGATCCTAAGGGGGAGGTCTTTGGAACCTCCCAATCTGTGGCCAGTTAGAAGCACAGGTCCAGCCTGTGGTTTAAGACTAGAATCTAAAGTGGGGGGTGAGGGATAGTATTGTAGGATTGAGCCCTTACCTGCAGAATCTGATGCTATCCTGGGTAGATAGTATCAGAATTGACTTGAGTTCTTGGGCAGCCTGCTGGTGTTTGAGAAATGCTTGGTTTTGGGGGAGGCCTCTCCCCATGTTGGAAATGGGTCTCAGAACACCCTATTGACATATTTATGCTCATTGTTCTGATCCAGCAAATAAAGTAGGTTTATTTTTTACCCCACTTCCTGTGTGTAATAAACATTAAGTCCCTATTTGTAATCTACATGCCATGACAAATGTACAACCTACAGACCTAACAAATATATCTGAGATATGGGCCCATTTGGGGGAACTCTATTACCCATAGTCCATCACTTTTACCACTCCTAACGAAGAGGAAAGTGATGGCAATTACTTCAACATGAAAACACTGTCAGTTAAGTGGTAAGTTATAGGATATTTTGAGCTGGGCTGCTAGAGTTCTTAAGACTTTATAGTGCTTCTCAGATGGGATTTAGATAATCTGTTCCACTGCTCAGTTACATCTGTTATTTGAGATGTGACAGACAAAGTAGGACCATTTTATATGAAAGGTATGGACCCACTTTTGGACTGTACTGTGAATTAATCAGCTATCATGGAAGCAGAAGAACCCTTTTATCAGGATTCAGTACAGGAAAATAGAAATCTCTCTAGGTATCCTAGGTATTTAAAGCAGAGGTTTAATATAGGGCATTAAATGCATCCAAAATCTTTGGAATGGCTGGAGAGACAAACATCAGGAGGTTGCCACTGGCTTTAAAGTCACACTAATAAACCGGCAATTTGGAAGTGAGAAATTGCAGGAAACTTGTCAACACTGCTAGTGATTTATGAGTCCACTACAGAAGACTGTATCTGTTGAAGGCTGTACATCACTTCTTTGCTGGAGAAAGCCCTCTTCCTCTCTTCCTTCTAATCAAGTATGAAAGCATCTTATTGGGAGTTACTAGTTTGTAGTCAGAGCCTTGGTCATAAGTAGCCTAGGAAATGAAGTTCTTAGATTTCCAGCCCAAGACACACAATTGAGGGCATAAAAAAGGATGAAAATCAGTATTAGAAATAAACAATATCCATCACTGCATCTACATATACAGGATATAATGGGAAATAAACCCTATAATCCAAACACAGTCAACTACGATAAAGACTTCAGGGGGCAAGTATGCCAAGTGGTACATTGTTGTCTACCTACCAGTGACAAGGCTAACCATCACTGTAGTATAATCCTTCACATTGCTTGAAGACCTCACAGTTGTAGATTAAGAGTAGAATGGGGGCTGCATAAGAATCCCTTGGGCCTGAACCCAAACTAAAGCAGTATGTCTAGTCCAAAACTTTTCTGTTAAGATGGCTCTGCTTATACTATTATTTCTGCTAGGTCTCACACATTTGGTTCTGTTTCCCTGCACGGCTAGTTATCTTTGACAGCTTGCTGGTTATTGTCCCTAAAAAATTATTTGTGGAGGCAGAGTCGTAATATAGTTATGCTCTCTCCTCCACTGTGGATTCTCATTCACACTGCCAGGTATTACTAATCCAGGCCAACTCAAAACAAGCCCACAGTGGGATGTATTGATTTAAGTTGAGTCTGTAATTTCCCACATCTGTTCAATTTTGAAAAGAAAAATAGAGCCTTACAACAAGAAAATAAACCAGAATTGCTAGGAGCTGATCCCAATCACTGGGATGTTTAAAAATCTCTGAATGATTTTAAAATGCAGCTAGAATTGAGAACCACCAGACTTGGGAGCAAGGTACAGGAGCCATATCGTAAAACAGACATCTTTAGACTTAAACATTATGTCTAAACATGATCTTTAGCTGCGGTGCCTGACTGTAAGCAAATTTGCTTGTATGAATGAAGACTTCCAGATCTGGGTGGGATGTAACTGTGCCCTGGATCAAAGTAGATCCAGTGAGTAGCCTGGAATGAGCAGAGGCCACACCCTCTCCTGGTGTGTATGTGTGTATGTGTGTGTGCGGTGTGAGCATGGGGGTCATGAGTGAAATTAAGTCTCAAAGTAATTCAACAAAGTCTCAACAAAATACTGACATGGCACTGACTGCAAGCATAAGACCAGACCTAGTTGGTTTTTATCTTTTAATGTAGAAAAAAATTTAAACATTCATAAAAATAGAGATTAATCACCATGTATTCATTACCCAGATTGAACAATTATCAACATCTTGTGAATTTTAAGAAAATTTATTAAAAACTAGGAAATAAGGAAACATTACTCTGTCATCTTGTACACCTCTTTGAGGTCATCCTAGACCACGGTGTAAAAGCCCGCCCAAGGTCTAACAAACCATTCTAGAGAAAGGTTTCCTAAATTCAGCACTGTTCACATTTTGGGCCAGATAATTCTTTATTACGGAAGGTTGTCCTCTCCATTGTAGAATGGTTGGAAGCATCCCTGGCCTCTACCCACCACATGCCAGTAGCATTCTGTTCTGTACCTTGCACCCCTTACACACATTGTGATAACCAAAATTTTCTCCACACATTGCCAAATATTCCCTGGGGATTAAAACTGCACCAGTTTGAGAACTCATTACTCTAGAAGAATGTACCTTTGTGAAATTGGCTTTTTATTACTAATTAGGATCCAGACTGATAGATGTTAAATTTGCAGACAACTGATCCATTTCATATATCTGTCTGTGGCAGATGCAAACCGATTCTGTACAAAAAAGATAACCTTAAAGGTTTTGATTATATTGCCTTATAGGACATTAGTTTTGTATCTAACTTTGTAATCTTATTCCAAGGTTCTTTTTTCCACTGACTATATACATCCTTGTTTATTTTGAATCAAATTTCCAAGCCTCCTAATTCCCCTCATTAATAAATTGATCTTTGAATATCATGTTTTACTTTTGAAAATTGTACTTTGTGACTTATTTCACTCATGACCCCCATGCTCACACCACACACACATGCATGCACCAGGAGGGGGTGTGGCCTTTGCTCATTCCAGATCTGGATCTACTTTGATCCAGGGCATAGTTACATACCACCCAGATCTGGAAGGCTTCATTCATACAAGGACAAAGCCCTATTACTACTCAGGTCAGGACAGAGTCCTTTCTGCTCCAAAGCAGGGAAGAGCTGTTAGACCAACTTGGGCCCTGCATTCCTTTAAATGACAGTGGCCAGGCCTACCACATCTTGTTATTGTCATCAGGCCAAGGGAGTAAATGAGAGCTGGCGGTCAGTGTAGGCTGGGTTAGCTCAGAGCTTTTAATTTGTCAAGCCATGAATCCTTGGAGGCTTTCTCTAATTCCTCTGCCTAGCAGAGACACTGTCATAAGCCACAGTGTAGATAATGGACTTGGCAGTCCCGTGTTTCCAAACTATGGTAAAGCTGTCACTTCTGTCACCCCTCTCTCTGTTCCCTGGCCCACATAACCACTCAATACTCTGAACACTGCTTTTTCTTTTTAAAATTAACATATAATTTACATATAATAAAAGCACAAATCCTAAGTGTTCACTCTGATGAGTCTTGACAATTATATAGACTCATGAGGCCACTACCCAAAACAAGATATAGAACATTTTCATAACCCCAAGAAACTCTCTTCAGTCCTAAGTCCCTAGCATCAATTGCTCTTTGATTTATAACTCAATAGATTTGTTTTGCCTGTTCTTGAGCCTCACATGAATTGAACCCTATAGTGTGTATTATTTTGTACATTTTTTTTACCCATTTCCTATTTCCATGTGTACTCTTTCCCCAACTAGACCTCAGCTCTGAGTATCCTCAATTTTTATTGGAAACCTCAGTTCCTTCTTTGTTCCCTAATTCAGTGCTTTAGATATACTCAAGTTCTAATATATTTTTAGTAAAATTTAGTAATGGTGATCCGTAGGTTGCCACCCATAGATGATTCTGTTTCTATGGGAATTGTTTGCCTTCCTTGTTGTCTGTGGTGCATGCCGCAGCTCACTAAATCTAAACCGAGATCTGTTTCTTGTTATCTCTACCCCCTCATTGCCTGGCGCCAGGGACGACTTGCCCCAGCGACCTGGAGGCAATTACATTCCTGGAGTAAAGCATGTTAATCATTGTGTCTAGAAACTTGTTAACCCGCTCAGGAATGTGATGCCTGATCAATAAATATGAGAGGCGCCTTTCCAGCACCACTCTTGAGCTGGTATGCCTTGAGTCCCCTGGCTGCCCTACTCAGTCTTTGATATCTCATCACATCGCCTCCTCTGTCTGTGGGTTGGAGACGGGGAGGAGGACAACAAGTGGCATCCGAACAGGGACCTGAAAAACTGACAAAACTCAGGGTGAGAACCTCTGCTCGGCGGCACTTGCAATTCAAGGGCGGGAAAAAGCTCCGAAGATCGTTGATCTGGTAAGATTCCCAGGAAAGTGTACATAGGGAACAGGATGGAGATGTCAGAGACACTATAATGGGCCAACATGAAACCAAAGCAGATAAACCGGAGGATTACTTAAAATTACTCTGTGCCCTCCTGAAAACACCAGGAGAGAAAACTTCTAAAAAGAACTTTGCTCAACCTTATAAATATATTAAAAGGTATTGTTATCAGTTGCCTCCACAGGGAACCCTCAGACAAGCTGATGGGAGTAATGCATTAAGAGATTTCAAAGAGGCTCACAGACAGGGAAACATTATCCCTGTGCCTGTTTGGGTGTGTAGAACCTGAAGAATCAAAAGTTAGCATAAGCACAGCCATTTTAAAAGCTCAAACACTATTTTCTAACCTAGAAGGAGAAAAATTACTAGAACTTTGAAAAACAAGTTAGTCAGCCAGTGTTAATTGTAGTGACCTTTAGTTAGCCAACTTCATTCAGTTAAGCTTATCTTGCTAGAACCACTCTAAACATTCCGAAAGTAATTTTATCTAATCAGACTCTCAGGATGAGGCGTCAGCCGAAAATTTATGTGTCTATGAAAAAAAACACTGTATTGTGACTGTAGAAAATACTGCCCCTTTGAAAATGCTATAAAAACTTCTGGCTTTGTGAGTTCGGGGTCCTCGCTGAGACCCACTGCGTCAGGCTAATGCATGGACCCCAGCTAGCTGGCCTCTGAATAAATTCCTCTTGCTTGTTGCATCAAGAGACGCCTTCCGTGAGTGATTTAGGGCGGCGTCCTCCTCTGGGAGAATCCAACAGGTGGATCAATAGCCCCTTAATAAAGAAAAAGTGGCATTCTTACACAAGTTAAAGAACAGCTTCAGCTAGATAGATCAGAATTTTCAAGCCCGTGGAATTCCCCTGTATTTGTTATAAAAAAGAAGTCAGGAAATTAGAGACTCTCACATGACTTAAGGCAAATTAATGCGGTTCTTAAACCTATGGGACCTTTACAACAAGGCCTCCCTTTTCCGGCAATGATTCCAAAAGACTGCACTACGGCTATCATTGACCTTAAAGATTGCTTTTTTACCTTGCTCCCCATTCAAAGCAGTCCTCTTAGGCCTGCATTACTTTCTCCTGTGTAATGTAAATAACAGTCTGTGAAGTAATCAAGCTGAACCCTCAGAACAACATGTAAATAGCTCTATTCTATTAACTGCTTCCCTTAGAGGCAGTCATCTTGGAGCTGAGCATTTCCTTGTCTGCAGCCCCAGGGAAGCAAAACAAGCTTGTAACTCAGATCAAGGCTCTAGTAGTGACAGTCCCTGCATTTATCAGACATGCAGGGGCCTCTCGAGGAATGACTAAAACTCGGGCAGAAAAAACTAGGAAAACTAACTGAGAGCAATTCAATCCCTAAACTCTAAAAAAGAAGTATCTTATCTTCTGCACACAAACCTGGCCCCAGTACAAACTCTCTGCTTAGAGAGGTTTGGCCCCTCAAAGAAGTATGCAATATAATGTTATGCAGCTAAATATATTTTGCCACAAGGAAAGAAAATAGTCAAAAGTCCCATGAACTACTACAATATGGAACTAGTTTTCTAAATTCTTTTAGTGAAAATCTATTCTACTTAACTTCATTGTTATCTTTGAAGATTGAGAAGCCTTAAACTAGACTCCCTGAGATAGAAGAAATTTATCTTCTGCAATACAGCCTGGCTTTAAATGACTGGAGCCAGAATTGTACTTGCATTTCATTTCCAGTCCCCTGGACACACACAGTGCCTATCATCAGTTCAGAGCCTTCATTGGCCCTGTTAGTCTGGGGCCATCTAAACCTTAACCCAGTTATGTAAACTGCTCGCCCTTAGAGTGTATTCTTGAAAACTGAAGTACTTTTAATCAAGTAAGCTAAAAGGAAAGAAGGCAATTAAATATTAGTAACTCAAATCTTTACATCAGTTTGTCTGTCTGTGTATATGTTTTTATATGAAAAGTGTTGCTAACTGTAGTCATTACGTCTCAATTTGTATGTTTGTGTGTCTAAGTGTGTAAATGAAAAATATTTTCCTACCTCCGGATGGTATTAATAAAAATTGATTTAAAAACAAGCGCTTGTGAAAATTGGGCATTCTAAAACTTTCAGAAAATCTAATAAAAAATATTAAGCATTAATGTTAATTTAAGTTTAACTGAAATGGACATATCCTTATAGTTATCAGCTGCCAAAGTTTACCTAAAGTCATTTAAGTTGATGTTACCTGTTAAACATTTCAAGAAGATGCTTAAAGAAAAGCTTGACTTTGTCTAATGTTTGGTAAAAGTTTTGAAAGTAATCTAGCATGGTTGCTAAAAATAAGTAAACAAGTGTAGCAAATAAACATCTTAATAATACTGTATTAATGTATAACAGTGTATGTATATGCAAACAGCCTGAGATTTTTTGTGGTAACCAAAGTTCTTAAAGTTTGCTAAGTTATATAGATATATTTTGTGCCTAATGAGAAATTGTGCTGTAAAGCACATTTCCAAAAATGATAATATATGTTCATAGATGTATCAATCTGAAGAATGCTAGTGTAACAGTTTACAGTGGCCTATTTTTCAGTGTTCACTGAAAGTTAAAGTATCAAATGGTTTTAAGTTCTAATGAAAACTACTTAATATAATAAGGAAAATAATTCGGTATGCTAAAGATGTGTGTTTTAATAAGAGAAAGTATAAAGAATGGAAATTCGTTTTGTTGAGGGTAAAAGAAGGTAACTGTTCTAAATTAAAGTATTTATTTAAAGGGGGAGAACACTGAAGGTAAAAAGAAAGTTGTAGAAAGCTTGTGGAAAAATTGATATAGTCATGCTATGTGAAATTAAAGCAAGTGGGTCTTGATATCAAGTACACAGCAAAATCAGAATTTTGTTTTCAGTTAAAAAAACAAAGTTTTCTTAAACTGTTAGTCTGCTCTTAATGTTGAAAGATTGCAAAAGGTTTTCTAATTGTTTTATCAAAAGTTTCTCATGCTTAGTCTCAATGAAGTGTTTGAGTATTTAAGAAAATGAGATTGTAATATTAAAAGACTAAAAGTTAAACTTTGCTAACAACTGTGTAAACTTCTGTATCTGCCTTTGAAGTATTTTGTTGTCATTCTAGTTAAATAGATAAGTATTACTTCATGGCAACCTATAATCTTATTTAAGCAAATGCCAAAGAAACTTTCTTTTGACAACTTTCCAAAATCAAATTCAAAAAGGTGCTTTTACCTCTAGTTAACTCTGATATTTTCCAGAGGGCCCCTGGAACATGTCAGAAGAATTTTTTCTCCTCATTGGGAAAATATTTGGCTAATTTGGCTTATTTATCTCATATATATTTACCTAGAAAGCACTGTCAAAAGGAATGATGCTAAACTTTGTTACTGAATGTTTTATGTTACAAAAATATCCAAATTTTCTTATGTCAACTATCTTATGTAAGTTCTCATCAAGTCTTTAACCATTGTCATTTGTAAGTCTTTTGTCATTTAAAGTAACTGTTTTATTACTCCTAAACTAGTAAAGAACTAGATTTCAGCAGAACAAGTATTGGTTACATAAGATTATGTAAACTAAAGAAGACGATTTTGTAGCTTTTTGTTTCAAATGTTGCTGACAAAATGTTTTAAGCTTTTTCTCTTAAGCTGACTGACAATGCTCCACTTTACCTCTCCTCTACACTAAAAAAATTTTTTTTCAGCTATATAATATCACTCATAAAACAGGTATTTCATACAATTCTACAGGCCAAGCTCTAATTGAACATTGCCATCCTACTCTTAAGCATTATTTTTTAAAACAAAAAGGGGGGTTACTGCCCTATATGATAAAATTAACTGCAAATCAATGATTAACACATGCTTTACATATCCTTCCTTAATTTTGGTCTTTCAAAGGGTGACAGACAATCAGCTATGGAAGTTCATTTTTCTAACTATTTTTTTTCGAAAGCAGCAGCAGTTCCTGTATGGTGGTCTCCAATAGGTTCTTCACAATGGTATGAAGGTCATATTAAGGTGTAGGGCAAAGGGTTTGTTTGTGTCATTACAGAGGACCAACGCTTGATCTGGCTGCCTAGAAAGCAGATCAAGATACGCTATAAAGAGGAACTCCCAGCAACATCGCCATCTGAGATGGCTGTCCCAGGTGATGTCCCTCAACCGGTTCCGTCACTGGAGGATCCCTACATGATAATGAAGTTTTTGATTCTAATCTTTATACACATATACATAACCCAGGCCTGTACTATTACTGCTAGTATTAGCAGTCCTCCGTACTTCAGCCGGGGAGTAGTACTTTATTGTATCTCCACTTGTTCAACTCCTGTAGGCCCAGTGATTTGGAAAAAAGATGGTAATGAAATATATAGACAGAAAGAGAGGGAAACTTGGTTGGGATAATGCTACTGATCAGTCTAAAAGAGACAATACCCGCTATGATATTTATAAGACAGTTTTAACCCGGAATGATATTGGCAATTAGTCTTGTGAAAAATTCCAGAAGGGAAGCCCTGATCAAATATATAAAAGTAGTTATGTTTATTTGGATATTTCACTAACTGCCGAGAATGAGTATTCTTCACCCAATATGTGGTTGCAATTGGCTAATCAAGGGCTTAACAAGACATCTTTTTGTGTAGCAGGTGATTCCTCTATTAGTGGAATCTTAAGGAAGAATTTGATAGGCAGAGGACTCCCCTTTTCAGGGTTTACTAATATTTCTGGAATAAATATTACTTTAGCCCCCAAGATTCTTATTCGAGAAATTCAACTGAATTTACCAGTTAGCACTACTATAGTTTCTAGTTGTATATGTATCGATGGCCATATGGATATAGACTCCCAAATGGCTGGGTGTTTTTGTGTGATAACAAAACCTATCAAGCCTTTTCCTCACATTATCAAGGCGTCTGTGGTATAGGACGTATTCTCCCAGCCCTTATAGATCATCCTGGATTTAAACACCGAAGAGTGACCCGAGTCCTGCCTCCAGATTGTGATGACAACTTGAAATTGTTGGACCCTGTTGCCGTTGCAGTCGCAGCTGCGTTTGTATTGCCTGTACCAGGACTCATTGTAAGAATGCAGAAGGAAATATCTACGCTGTCCTGTGCCTACAGCAAAACTACAAATCTGACTGCTTCCATACTGTCGGAACTTAATCAGGAACTTGGAGAAGTTCGAGTGGCAGTGCTTCAGAATCGTGCTACCATAGACTATTTGTTGTTGAAAGAACATTTGGACTGTGAACAATTTCCTGGAATGTGTTGTTTTAATATATCTGATTTTTCACAGACAATTCAAAACCAGTTGGATGATATTCACCATATTATTGATAAGTTTTCACAGTTACCTGGATTACCTGGTTGGTTCTCTTGGTTTCACTGGCTATGGCCAATACTTGTAGGCCTACTTCTTTTATGCATTTGCCTTCCCGTTTTGGTAGCATGGGTGCGCCATCTAATTGCTGGCTTAATAAAGCCAATTCATGCATATGCTATATTTCAAGAAGTCATGGCAAAAAATTAATAATTGCATGTTATCTTCTTGAGAGTCTGTGTGACAGATCACTGTATATTTTTAAATTCCGCAGCAATTAAGGAGATGACAAAGTGTTTGCATAAATCTTTTGTATGCCTCTTTGCTCTATCGCATTTATTCCCTGTAAGGCCCCAAGAGATGACTGGCTAGCCAGAGACGGGTAAGATTCCTCACGGGAGGAACAACCTAAGACAGGCACAGTCACGGGGTTCAACGGGTCGAGAGATGAGGGGGTCAACTTAGCACTTCACCCCCCCAGACGAGGCATTTCTTGTTGCCCCTTTACCAAGCTGCGGTCGAATAACGGACTTCTCTTCCTTTTTAATTTAAAAACGGGGGAAATGTAGGTTGCCATCCATAGATCATTCTGTTTCTATTGGAATTGTTTGCCTTCCTTGTTATCTGTGGTGCATGCCGCAGGTCACTAAATCTAAACCGAGATCTGTTTCTTGTTATCTCTACCCCCTCATTGCCTGGCGACAAGGATGACTTGCCCCAGTGACCTGGGGCCAATTACATTCCTGTAGTAAAGCATCTTAATCATTGTGTCTAGAAACTTGTTAACCCACTCAAAAATGTGATGCCTGATCAGTAAATATGAGAGGCGCCTTTCCAGCACCACTCTTGAGCTGGTATGCCTTGAGTCCCCTGGCTGGCCTACTCAGGTCTTCGGTATCTCATCACGTTGCCTCCTCTGTCTGCGGGTGGGAGATGGGGAGGAGGCCGACAGTGATAATCCTTTACCTTTGTACAAAACAGACATACCTGGCTGATTCCTTTTTTTTACTTACTGACTAAGAGACTATGGACAGGTCACCTCACCTCTGGGATGCAATTTCTGTAGGACAGTGATGATAACACTGTTCTCACAGTGTTTGTGGCCTTCTTTAATGTTGTTCCCTATATATTTCTAGCACTCCCCATTCCATGCTTACGGTAGGATTGTATTTCTGTCATGTGGTTGGGGGACTATTCAAAGAGTGAGAGGAAATGCCATCATGTATCACTTCTGAGGCAGAGCATTTAATCCCCAGCACAAATCCCTCTAAGGCTCTCTTTCCCTTTGCCTTTGTAGAATGAGAGCAGTTCTTGAAGGCAGCTGACCAGTAACAGACCAGGCATGTAACAGGCACTCTACAAATGGTCATTTTCATTAATCACTGTAATCACTTCAAATCACTGTCACATAAGCCACTTGTATTAATTCCAATGAAGCAAGACTCTTAAACTCTTTATTAAATGTTTAAAATCTAGCAGAGCCACAGGCATTTAATTTCTCCATCATGTAGGAGAGGAAACTGCTAATAATCCCAATTTGACAGAACAACCTCACAAGTTTAGGAAATTAAGGAATCTACGAGTATCAGTTACAGCATTTTTACCACAGCACTAAAGTTATCTATTGCTGCATAGCAAATTACTCCCAAGCTCAGAAGCTTAAAGCAAATATTTAGTATCTTACACAATTTCTATAGGTCAAGAATCTGGGAGCTGCTAGCTGCATAGTTGTAAATCCCTCATGTGGTTGCAGTCGATCTGTTAGTGGGGGCTGCAGAATCGGCTTCCAAGACAACCCACTTGGATATAGGAGGGCAGCAGTTCCTCCCTGGCTGTTGGGTCTCAGCTCCTTGCTACATGGGCCTCTCCATAGGCTGTCTCGGTGTCCTCATTGCACGGCAGTTAACTTCTCCCTGAGTACGTAGTTATTTGAGAGGGAGAGCAAGCACCTCCAAGGCAGAAGCCAAGATGTTATTTAGAACCTAAACTCGTAAGTAAAATGCCATTGCTTCTACTGTATTCTACTAGCCTCACAGACCAGCCCTGATGCAATATGGAAGAAGACTACCCAAGGTTGTGGTTACCAGGACAGGAGTCATTGGGAGCCATTTTGAAGGTCAACTGTTATACCAGTTGGTATGACAACCAACAGGAGTTGTGGTTTTTAAAAAGGTAGTTTCATAAGGCAACCATTTCTAGAGCTGTTCCAATGACTGTGATGTGTAGGGCATTGCTCTGATGGTATTAAACAAGCAGGACTGTTAAAGGCTGTCGATAGCCCGCCGCTTCCCTGGGCACTCACCATTCCCTTGTGCCGACAGCTGGCTTCTCCTTGCAGGCACCTACAGACGCTGCCTGAGGCCTGACCATGAGGCAGGCTGTAAGTGCTGGTGCTTTAAGGTCCCTTCAGTAGCGCTCAAAAGTGGGAAACAGGAAGATGATGTGTAAGTATCTAAGTTTCATCGGCCCACGTGTGGGACAACCTGGAGGTGGTTTCTGCACATCTACTATGGTTCCCCATCGGACTAAGAACCCATTGCTCACAGGGGTAATCTCATTGGTGCACTCTGTCCTGGTTTCCGTCCATCCCCTCGCACTTCCCCATCTCCTACCTGCGAAATAAACGGCCGGTATTCACATCCTTGTCTTAAATCGGCTAAAGTCACCTAACGTAAGTCCCCGCTTTCCGCAGCTCTTCCTCTCCGCTGTCTTTGTCCTTCCTCAGTGGGCCTCCGGCTCTCAAGGGAAGAGCCTCCCTCCTTTGCTGCTCTCCAGCCCCTACAACTGAACCAGAAAAAGAATTACCTGGCTTTACAGGAGCTCCTCTGAGAAGATGGCCGCGCCCATTTCCTGTAAAAACTGGTATACATGTACGCGGCCATCTTACCTCACTACTTGCGCTTCTGGAGACAAAGTTCAGCTTCGAGGTCCGTCATATTGGTCACAGGTTTGGGTTTCTGAGATGGAAAAGCAGCAGCAGCGGCTGTGTTAGGGACCCAGGAGCGCATGCTTCTCCCCGCCCTAAAACAGCCCAATCCTCCGGTTTAGGAAAGGCCCCGGTCATCCGCTGTACGGAACAGACGTAAGCAAGACCGCCCCTACAAACGCATCGCCAATAGGGCGGGGTCATCACGTCTCATTAAAATTCAGGAACCCAGAATCCTGTTCTCCGGAAGGTTGCCAGGTGGCGGCCGACGGCTTCGAAGTCGCGACTGAGTCTGCGCACCGGCCTTTCGCGCTAGGAAGTTTGTAGCGTCGTGAGGCGGCATGGTACGGAGAACAATTTGGGGTTACGGTCGCGCATCCAAGAAAAATGGGCAAAGTCACCGTGAGGAACAGTCAAAATTCAGGACCTCTGTAGGATGGTAATCGGTCGACTACGGTGGCCCGACTGGGTCAGTTATGGGTGCTCGTAAGAGTCAGAGACAAGGGGACTGAAGGGTTAAGTGGGCGTCTGAGCCTCGGTGGGGGTCGTCTGTGGTGGCGGGCAGAGGTTTGTGGGAGTCATTGGCAGTATCGTGAAGAAGATGGGTTGGGAGTATGTGGGAATCAATAAATAAGGGTTCTTGCTTTCTTGATTGGCAGAGTGCATGGGGTCAGTTTTTGGTCGTCTTCAGGGGTCCAGGGGCCAAGTGGGGTTCTTCAAAGACGCTGGCTTGAACGGCATTAGGGCTAAGTGTACAGAAGCCTGAAGGGGTCAGTGATTGGCGGTTCCAAGTTCTGTTTGGGTACCTGGAACTGGCGATTATGGAAACTTTGAGGTTTAGTGAGGGAACCAATGTTTGGAAAAGTGCTTTAGGCCGTCAGTGATGAAGACTTCCCTTAGGTCACCGATGGGAGGATCTGAAGGTATTAGCGATTGGACTTTTGTAGATCAAGGAATAGGGAATAGAGGAATCAATGGGGGTCAGCGATTGGGACTGTCAGTAGTTGTGGGGGACGTAGGCTTGTGGGGGTTAGGCTTGTGATGTTACTGGAGATATGTGTAGTCTACTGTTAGGCAATCAGAATGAATTAGTGAGCTTTGATACTTGGATATTTGGGGATATCAGGGACTAAAAGGACCCCGGGGGTTTGTAGACTGGGGACACCATGTATCTCTATGATGAGAAGGTTTAATGGTGTTGGTGTTCAGGTCCGGGATAGGGGAATCAAGGATTTGAAGCTGCAGCCCTGCGTAATGGGAACACACCTCACTCATGTGACGTACCTCAGCTGATGAGCAGCCAGTTTGGTCTAGTCCCTCAGGGCCAAAGACCATCTCAAAACTCGTTTTGAAACCTCTCTCCCCCTTTTTTATTTTTCCTCACATTAATCAAAGTGCATTGAAGGGATCAAATGTTAAACTTACCTAAAGTAACATGTTATTACTGTTGTTTTTGCCAAGGATTTAATGCATAATTCTTCTAATGTTTTCTTTAAGGTTCTTTCTGGCAAAGGTAATGACATGTCCATCTGTGACAGCATCCCGAGAGTAAGGCTGGTTTCTGCAAATCTATTCCGACTTCATGGCAGCTAGGATGGATGTGACCTTGCCTGTGGTTAGAAAACAAAGAGTTTACTGAGTAAGTATCTAAACTGATATTGTAAAAGATTTGGCTGAGGGAGCAAACTTTGAGAGCATTTGGAAAATACTTTTATCTAGGTTCAATTTAAAAACCATTCTCACCACACACACAAGAAAAGTAACCATGTGACATGGTGGAGGTGTTAACTAACCCTGTGGTGATAATCATTTTGCACTGTAAACTCATACAATGTTACATATCGCTTACATCTCTATAAGGCTGAAGGAAAAAAAAAGAAAGAAGGAAATCACATAGGGAAAAGAAACTGGATCTGGAAGTTACTGTGTTCTAATAATCTTTTTGCCTTATTCTGTATTTTTAGGCATAGCACATTTGACCTCCGAATCTGTTCCTTATAAAACCCTGGTAGAACAATTCAATAAAGATACCCCCTCCCCCCCACACACAAAATTAAAGCTCCTTTTAGAAACTACTCTTCACTGAAATTAAAGTCAAACTATTGGAGATTAAGATGAGCTGACAAATTATTACAAATAAAATCGAAATAAGATTTTGACCATTAGTTTAATGAAAGGGTGAAATGCCAAAATGATATTTTTTTTTCAAAATGATATTTTAATTATTTTTAAAGTATTATATTTGATCCTTATGTAGTCTTCAGACAAAACACAATGACTGTAACATTTTAAGAAAAAAAGGACACCAAGAGGTAAGCAGGTAACACTTTCAGAAGCTGTACATGTCAAGCTTTCATTTATAGAGCAGATGATAACCTGTTTTTCATTTGCACAGAATCAAAGACAGTTGTTTTGAAGCAGAAGTCATGAGCTTGAGTAAGGAGTTAGGGCATTTTTTTCCTCTAGCTATTTTCCTTCATCACCTACACTGCAGTCAGTGCCAGGCTTGGGAGCAAAGAATTTTTCTTTAAAAATTTTTTAACATAAACCTTTTATTGAGATATAAGATACATGCAAAAATGTACATAAATATACAGCTCAATAAATTGTCACAAGGGGAACACACCTGGGTAATGTGCTCGGATCAGAAAACAGAACATTGTAGCTCTGCAAAAGCCCTCATTATACACCCTCCCAGTCACTACCCAGCCAAGGGGAACCATTGTCTCAACTTCTAACACCACAGATTCATTTTGCCTGTTTTTGAACCTAAATTAAGTAGGACATTCATACATGATAGTGGGGTGCAGGGGAGGCAGTATGTGACTCTGTGTGAAAAAAATTTTTAAGTTTAAATTCGGATTATTTTATTTATACAACTAACATTCTTCCAGATCATTAAATATTCTTTTATGAGGGTATAACACACATATAGTCACATATGCTTATCTTAGGGGTATGTCTCAATGAATTTTTACATTGCAGAGAACCATGTAAACAAAACTTAAATCAAGGTGTGTATCATCTCTAGCATCCTGAAAGCTTCGTTATCAGCCAATACCCGCTGCCACCTCTGGGTCTAATACAATGGATTAGTTTTGTCTATTTTTTTGAACTTGAATTAAATAGAAATAATCTGAAGCCAAAACATTTATACCATGGAGAAGTTTTGTCAGAAATTCTGAAACCAGACAAACACCAGGTCAAAATTATGTAGCCTTGGCTTGGCTATTTGAGATAACTCTTTTGTGTTATTCCCTCTGGAAGTCCCAGGGTTTTGGGTGGACTTGGAGTCAGGGTCCTATTAATGACATCAACAAGTTGAGATGGCTCTTCTCTAGGTAGTTTGGAGGGATCTGGGCCCTCTGGTCGAAATATCTTATTCTTTGGAGACTGACCATTGGCAGCAGAGACGTGAATAAGGCCTCTTGAAAAAGAGCCTCTTTAGGGACTGCCTGCCCTGGGGCCTTGACACAGTGGCTCAGCAAATGGGTTTTCTGAGAGGAGTCTTTCTCTGGGAACCTGGAAGATCTGGTAGGTTTACTCTGGGGCAGAGAAGCCTCTGTCCCTCACATCCAACCTATCTCAGAAAGCTACTAACCTTTGACTCATAGCTCTTCCCATCTTCTCCTTTCTACAAACTTAGGGGTATTTGTTTTCAAATAATTTCAGACGTAGAAAAACAAGAATAGTACAAAAATTCCTATTACAGTCTCACCCAGATTCTGCATTGTTAAAATTTTCCTTTTATGTGCATATAACTTCATTTTCTTGCTATATATATATATATTAATTTTTTTTTTTTCTGAACCATTTGATAGTAAGTTGCAAACATGATGGCCCTTTACTCCTAATGTGAGTGTCCTGAGTGAAAGGACATTTTCTTATATGACTACAATGTAATTATCAAAGTAAGAAAGTTAACACTCAAATGGTATTACTATTTACAAGGTATAGTCTTTTCCTCCTACAAATATATATAACAATATTAATATTATACACAGCAGTAATAGTAGTATAATTCCATTCAGGTTCCCAGACCTGATTCCAGTGTATGTAAGCATATGGGAGGGGATCTTCCCACTAACACCAAGCAATTCTCAAACACCAGCAGTGTGTCCAAGAACTCAATTCTGATGCTACCTGCCCAGAGACAGCACCAGATTCCCCAGATTAGGGGCTCCATCCTTCAAGACTGCCCTTCATCCCCAAATCCTGACACTGGTCACAAGCCCCAGGCAGTTACCTGTGCTTCTGACCTACTGGCTATAGATTGGAGGTTCCCACAACTGCCTTGTTAGGATTATTACTGCTAAGGCAGCTCTCAGAACTCAGGAAAACACGTTTACCAGTTTAATAAAGGATACTGTAAAGGATACAAGTTGACAGATACAAAGGGCAAGGTCCAAAATAAAGGAGCTTCTGTCCTCGTGGA
Organism: Manis pentadactyla; assembly: GCF_030020395.1. Classification (NCBI taxonomy): domain Eukaryota; kingdom Metazoa; phylum Chordata; class Mammalia; order Pholidota; family Manidae; genus Manis; species Manis pentadactyla. The sequence goes on from NC_080033.1 coordinate 15,417,031, forward strand.
GCTTGGGGCCTAGCTCAGTGGCACGTGGAGGTGGTCTGGTTCCCCAAGCATAGATGCTCTCCCCAACTGAGATCCAGCCAAGCAGAGCAGGCAAAGCAAGAGAGCGGTAAGCTCCTCTTAGGGGTTTTTGTGAGGGCTTCATTGCATAGTCATGATTGACTAAATTATTGGCCATTGCCTGATGTAACCTTCATTCCTCGCCCTTGGATGGGGGTAGTCTCTCAATAACATGACAAACACTCGTTTCACCTTTAAGACTGCAGTGTTTTCAGGAACTGTGGACGAAGACCAGACATAAACTGGGAAATACATATGTGGTCATCTGAATGACCACATATGTATTTCTTATGACTCATTATATCACACTATTGAAAGAGTATTATTACTATAATAGTAGTAACATAATCCACAGACCTTATTTAGGTTTTTCCAGTTGTCCCAGTAATGTTCTTTAGAGGAATGTTTTTTCTGGTCCAAGATTCTCATCCAGGATTACATGTTGCTTTTAGTTGTCCTCTCTCTTTGGACTCTCAATTTGGAATACTTTTTCAGTCATTTTTTGCCTCTTGGACTTTGACATGTTGAGGTGTACAAGCCAGTTATTTTCATAGGGTGTCTTTCAGTTTGAGTTTTTCTGATTTTTCCTCATGATTAGAGTCATGTACATTTTTGACAGGAATACCACAGAAGTAACATTGTATTAATATAGTAACATTGTGTCAATATACTGTATCAGGAGAGGCATGGTGTTGGTTTGTCGTAATGCTGGTAATGTCAGTTTTGGTCACTTGATTAAAGTCATGTCCACCAAGGTATTCCACTATAAAGTTGTGTTAATAAGTATCTTACGGGAAAATAGTTTGAAGCTATGTAAATACCTCAGACTTTTATTCACGAGTGTTAATATCCATTAATGATTCTTGCCTGAATCAATTAGTACTGTTATGATTGCCAAATGGTGATTTTCTAATTCATCATTCTTTCTACATGTATTAGTTGGAACTTTCCTTTATCCCCCATGTAACTATCAGTACAAATATAATGGTGTGTCTTATTTACATATAAAATAGGAGCTGCACATTGGAAATGTAAAAGGCTGGTTAAAATGTCAAATTAGACCATGAGCCAGAGCTCAGACCTTCTAAATAGCACAGAGAACATCTTGGGAGATTGACTAGTTACAGATAAAGAGTTGTCAGATCATGTTGTTGAAAGGCTGTCCTGTCTGGGGAGGTCTCTCCTGCCGGCTAGGTGAAACTTCAGCCATAACAGGGGAGGGAGGGCTTTAGACTCTGTTTGGGAAAGAATTTGAGAACAGGTCCAAACAGCGCAAGCAAGAAAGGAGTCCATTCAAGTGAGCGTAGCAGCAAGTGTCAGAGTTGCATAGTGCCAGGAAAAATGGCCTTTTTATTTGTGCAGCCTTGTAGGTGGTAAACGGCAAGGAAGAACAGAGACAGAAGAGGAAAGTTCATTGAACTCCTGCTCAGCATCGGGTAAATCCCTTGCCAGTCCTAAAGCCAGAGTCACCTGACATTGTCCACTTGATCTGCACGGTGTGGGAACTACATCCCAACCACCACAGAACTTGGGGGACCCTTGGAGCACTAGATGGAGTGAGTTTATAATTTGAGAGCTTTCTAAAGGAAAGGAAAAGGAGACTTTCAGGCAGGCTGCGAAAGAACAAGATTGAACGGCTAAGGTTCCACGTGGGTCACCCGGGTGGCAGGAGAGTGCAAGCCCCTCCCTACTCTGAGGTTCCCGAGCCACTTCCCTACTTGTTGGAGAGAAAACAGAGAGAAAGACTTGCACTAAAGGCTTGTAGGCTGAATGAAATAGCAAAGTGAAAAAGACCCCACTGGTGGTGGATGTCAGTGAGTTCTTGTCTTTGCCTTGAAGAATTTAGATATAAAGTGCACTAGGCTTATGCAGCAAGAAAATATTTAAGCAGAGGATGCACTCAAAGGGGAAGTGTGGGCACCTCAGAGAGGAGGTGCGCTTTAAAGGTTTAGGGTTTGGGGCTTTGTGGGGTCTTCTGGATAGGGATCGGCATAAGGCATGGTGCATACAGATGGCTAATTATTCCTTTTAAGTTTTGTCTTAAGAGTAGGGTTATTTAGGTGACCGTGTTGATCCAGATCTTGGCATTTTCTACCCATGTAGGTTTGTTTACACTCCAGAGGTCTGTCTCTTGTCCTGGTTACAGTGTTCCTTAATTGATTAAGGTGACTGGTGAAGAGGGGGGAGAATAACATAAAGGTCATGTTAAAGAATAAGCTGGGTCTTTTTCACAGGCTAAGTAGATTTTATGATGGCATGACCCTTGTCCCATTTCCTTGCTCTACCTTAATGTGACAAAATGACCCACAGAGACAGGAGACCTGTAGTGGCCCACTCTGGGCCAGATAAATTTTTGCAGTGCTCTAGCAATGAAGGATTGGGAGCTGGAGAAGGAAAAGAAATAAGATATAGAAATGTGGTAGGACTATCAAAACTTGATGACATGGTACTTAAGTGTTAAGAACTTAAGTCGTGGTTTCATTTATTCTATGACAGTGAATCATATTGTTTATTTTAAAAATCAAAATGGAAAAAGCCAGATGAGATGTGGGATAGTGTCTCCAGCTCAGTAATACTGAACTGTGGGTAATTTTCTGTGGTTTAATTTTCTGTCATGATTAAATATTTAATTGAGGAAGCTAGAGAGTATATATGAAAAGCAGAAGAAATCAATAAATATAAAAGGAGAAATTAATGAGTTAAAAAAGCCAAAAAAGGAAAACAGAATAATCTGATTTTTTTTAAATCAATATATGTAGATTAAGCATTGTTAGCTAACATTATCAACAAGGATATTTCTGAAAAATAAGTAGTGAGACAACCTGCCAGAATTTCAAAACATGTTATGCAGTTTCAGGAGACAAAGGCTGTGACCCAAAGAAGAAGAACAGGATGAGGGAAGAGATACTAAGTTCAGTTCTGTGAGTGGCAAGAAGAAATACATGATCCATCTGGTTTTAAATTTGTGCCTGAGAGTTTCCAGATGATGGTATTTATGTGGTAACATAAGGCTTTTGAGTTAAAATGTTAGGGACTGGTGATAAAGATGTGTGAGTTACAATCACATGGGTAAAAAGGAGATGGTGGTCCTTCAGATGGCTGCTATTAGGGGCCTGACTGCATGGTGGTACCAAGACTGACTTTACCAAGAAAAATAATGGTTGACTTCATCCTTCATTAGATTCTCCCCAGAGGTGCTGTTTGGGGGAGAACTTGGGGCTGAGGGAGGAAGAGAACCTTGTTTTTTACATTTCCTTACTTAATCAGAGCATGTGGCACCATGACTTTGCTGTGTGCATATGGGCTCCTCTAGAAGAAAAATAATCTGCTTTTTAATGAAAACTACTAAACAGTTTTTACTTCATTGTTGAAGGAAACTGAAAAAAAATTCTCCATAGTTTCACCATATGCACCCAGTTACTGTTTTCTGCCCTTAATTTATTCTGTGTGATACTGTGATTTATAATAAATATATATTTGGTCTTCAGTCCCATTTCTGGCACAGAGTTTCTAAAGCCCTTGTAATTTCCTAAGTGATAAGAGAGATGAAGGTGTCTTTTGCTTCTCATAATTTAAGCCCTTTCAACCAAACCTGAGTATATGTTAAAAATGAGATAACTTTTGGAAAGCCTCTAAGGATGGGCTTTTAAAATTGTCTTTGTCATGTCATATAAGGTTTCTCTTTTTACAGGAACCTGAAGCCCAGGGAGGTAACTTGTCTGGCCTAGATTTCCTCAGTCAGTTAGAGGAATTACTTGGCTTTGAACTTCTGCCTGAATGACTCCCAGGCTCAGGTCTTTCTAGAAGTTCCTGTTGCACCAAACCCAGAGCAGTCATTACTCAACTATGTCTCAGGCAAAGTCCTCTGCAGGCTCCTTCCCCTTACACCCCAGAGAGTATTTGGTGAGGACTGTTGGATGACTTTCACCATGGGGTGTGCTTATCTTCAGGCTCCCTGAGTCTCCTGTACACCTTTGGGTCCCGCCACCTCACTGGACAGCAGGACTCTCTACAGGGCCATGGGACCTTCGTCACATGTATAGAAGGCCCTGCCTGGGACTGCAGCTGAGGGTGAGTTCCTGTTCAGAGATGGAGCTGTGAGGGTCTAGCAGGCCGGGTAAAACACCCTCTGATCCCAGAGAGGGGAACTTGGGACAAGAATCCCTTCTGATGGAGTCATCCAGGGTCCCAGACCTCTTGCCAGGGCAAAGACTCATAGGAACTGGAAATAGCATCATCCCTGAGCCAGAAGCTGAGCAAGACTCTTTCCAGGGACCCTCGATGGTTGCATGGTGGGAAAAGGGTTGGCCCCAAGATTCAGGGAGACAGACAGGAGTGAAGGGGCAGACAGGGAAGGCCAGTGTGACAGGCATGTTCTCTTAGGATAGGAGGGACATTGATCCAGCCTACTGCATTCTGCTGTTTTGTGTTATGGGACATGGACAACCCATTCCCTTATTCTTTCTGGACTCTTAGCTGCTCCTTTATAATTTTTGCCACCTTATCTGTCTTCTGGGAATACAGGGAGTTCACTCCATCCTGACCTAGGGGCAGAAAAATTCCTGGATTCTCAGGGTGGTGGTGGCAGGATCTGTAGACCTACTGAAGCTGTAGATTTTTTAAAAATTAAACTTTATTTGGTAAATTTGCAGGAATATTATTGTGGGCCCTTATCTATCCTTTATATAAGTTCACCCAGCCAAGACCACATTTACATCATCACTCTCTCTACATATTATAGGCATGTTGTTTCTTACCCCCAAAATACTTCAGTGTGTATTTCCTATGAATGAGAGCATTTTCCTATCTAATTATAATGTAATTTTCAAAATCAGGCAACTTACACTGATTTAATACTATTATCTAATCATAGTCCATATTCAGATGTCAACTAACAACGTTGTTTTATAGCACGTTTTCTTTCTTCATTCTAGGATCAAATTCAGGATCACATGCTGCCTTTGCTTGGCATATTCCTTTAGTGTCCTTTAATCGGGATTGGTTCCTCAGTCTTTGTCTTTCATGAAGTCAACATTTTTGAAGAGTACAGGTCAGTTATTTTCTCTAGTGTCACTCAATATGGTTTTGTCTGATGTTTCCTCATGATTAGATTCAGGTATGCGTTTTGGGCAGGATACCACAGAAGGATGTTGTGTCCTTCAGTACATCATATCAGAGGGCACGTGTTAATCTGTCTCATCACTTACAATGTTAACTAATCACTTGGTTAAGGTGATGTCTGCCAGGTTTCTCCAGTGTAGATTTACTGTTTTTCCTTTTTTAATTAATAAGTATCTTGAGGGTGGCTATTTAGGTTCTCTGTCAATATCCTGTTTTTCATCCAACTTTCACCAGTGGTTATAGCATCCAGTGATGCTGCCTTCTCATTTATAAGTGACTGGCTTTCCCAGACCACAGACCCACATGGTTACAGAGCCAGGACTGAACACAGGCCTCAGGGCACACATTTGTCAGCACATTGGCCACACCACCATTCAGTTGGAACCTTGCAGCCATGGGGACCAGGTGAGGTGGAGTAGCCATGTCAAGCAAGGTGAGGCAGGGAGTGCACTCTCTTAGAGGAGCCAGTAGTGAACCAAAGCAGGATTAACTTTCCCCACCCGCTGGGCCCCAAGCTTTTCCTGCCAGCTCAACTCCTAGTGGATAGTTCAGTTCTCTCAGAGAAACTCCTCCCTCTTTTCAGACCCTCCTATGGCTTTCATGATGAAAAAAGGCAGTAGACCAGGAATGAAATGTGTAAATAATGAAGTGTGTGTGTGTGTGTGTTGAAATTACAGTTAGAGGTAGAAACATTCTGCCACCCAAATTGAACCACCAATAACATTTTTCTACACATAGATTTTAAAAAATAATGGAATTGTGGTTTTTTTGTTTTTTAAAAACTTGTAACTTGCATAGAGAACAGTGAGTAGCTTAATGAATTTTTCAATTTGTTCACCCTCGTGTACTCACCACCCAGATCATGATACAGAATATTTCTTGCACCCCAAAGGCTTCCCCCATCCCTCCAGAACAGTGCCTGCCCAAAGCCATCACAGAGGTCGGAGTTGCCTGTTTCTGACCTTCATTCATATAAGTGAACTTCAAACAGTAGTAGCTCAGACCTTTTTAAAACTTTTTTGACTTACTTGTATAACTTGATTAATTTATTATTTAAGCAAAAATGTATCTGTTTTATTTAACATTCAATAATTTCACTTTTTAATTCTTCTGTAGAAGAGACAGGAATATAAATAGTTCATTTTAACTCCACTGAAACATTCATTACTATAGCTTGTGAACAGGGTGTTTCTTATCAAAAGGCACAAAGGGAAGGGGTTAAAGGAAGTTTCCAGGGTGATGGGAATATTCATATCCTGATTGTGTGGTGGTTACATGGGTGAATACATTTGTCAAAACTCAACAAATTATACCATTAAAATGATTCATTTATTATATGTAAACATTTTTTAAAAGAAACAATAAGCTCACTGCTCAGTCTTTTCCATTACTGATACCATAGTTAAATGCCTCTTTCACACTAATCATGCTTTTTGACCTGTACAGTATTTCAGAGCATTTTGATACAATAAAGAGATGAGATATTTATTGTCCATAAGAGAAAAGGAAATTATTAACTCATTTAGCTCTGTAGTGTATGAAATTTTCCATTATGTGTCCCCACCACCCAAATCATAATAGAGGATATTTCCAGCACTTTAAAATTATTATCCTTTTCAAAAGGTAATTTGTCAGTAGATTAGTGAGAAAGGACCTTTATAAAATAAAGCTAGGAAAATACTTATTTTGAAACAGGTTATTTCTCTAAAAACCAGTGTCTTCTGCTAATCACTAAACCAATCAGAAGCCCTTCTGCTTTGGTAAATATAGCCAGTTTTCCAAAATGGTTGAACCAAATTACAGTCCCATCAGCCATGTGTGGGAGCCCTCGTTGCTCCTAATTGTGGATTATCAGTTTCAGGCTGTTGCCAACACAAAGTATTTTCAGACCTCTATAAGGTTTCTTACCTCTGTGAGTGAAAAACTTGAACATTCTTTATTAATGTTTAGTACCAATTTAGTACCAAATAGTTCCATATTTCCTAATATGTGGATGTTTTGGAAATAGGAAGCCTCCTTGTTATAGAAGTTATAACTTTATATAACTATAACATTATATAAAATTATAGTACCTATTATTTTCAGAGAAAAAATTTAATAGTGTGATTGTCAAATATCATTACAAGTTCATAGTTTTTAAGAACAGACTGAAACTTTGTGAGCATATGAATTCATATTGAACTACTGGGCCATAATGTAAATGTATATTTAGCTTCAGATACAGCCAGTTTTCTCTCAGCACTTCTTCATGGGTGAAGCCCTTTGAGGCTGGCTCCTGTGCCCCCTTGCCAGGAGCCATTTACTAAGGAAGTGTCTTTGCTTTCTGATACTCAGGATTACAGAGGTGTATCTTGTGTTGTTTGCTCCAATGTGGACTCAATCATTTTTCCAAGGAGCTCTAGTTCTTTTTAATTAAAATTAGTGGTAGAGATAAGAATCTGGAGACCAGCAGGCTTTTCCAGTCTGATGACAACATCCCAGGTTATTTCAATGAAAACAGACATAAAAGATATAATTTTTAAAATTGTGAGTTATCTCCTTGACAATTTTAATATAGTTCTAAGATTAAATATGCAATTACATCATAAAATATTTACACTTTTAAACTATGGTTTTCCCTTTTTCTAATTTAAGCCATCCAGTTATTTCTTTTAACATCTTAATTAAAATAACAGTTGTTTGTTCTCATCTGTTGGATATTATTTTTTAATGACAACACTTTGTAAACTGCTGGATGAGTAACAAAGGTTTAGCCTTTCAGTGATTATTTGTACCACAGTTTAAGTACACATTAGCTTTACTAATGTTACACAGTTATTTACTTGGCTTTGAGTTCTTTATATTTTCCTAACAATTGTAGAAGCCCTTTTCCAGTAGATGTTTGGGCCCAGTTATTCAAGTTTTAGAGTTTTGTTTTTTAATAAGTTTCAGTTCTTACTTGGTTGTTACTTCCTGGGAAGTCTGTTTTATATGTCCATATTCTGAGTTGAATGGCACAATTTTTTTTTCTTTTACCACAGGGATTTAAAGCATAGGTTGTTGTACAAGACTTACATAGGGAATTTGCAGTTCTGAGACTGCTCTAGTCCCTCATGGCTCTGTCCTCTCTTTCTCCATCCTCCTCTTCCCAATCTCTGCCTTCACAGGTCTCAGATCTTTTTCCAAGAACAGCAGAAAATGATTGAGTACCAGGTAAGTAGGACATTAAGTAGCCCAGTTTCCCTTCTTGGAGAAACCATTCTAGAAAAAATGTATGCATTTCAAACATATATACTTTGTCATAGGCTGGGTTCTCAGGAAAATACTCAGGAATGAAGATTTGCACACCAGAGGCTTACTAGGGATTATTTGGGAACACGTGTAAGGCAGTGAAGGAAGCATGTTTGGGCAGAGGAAGTTGTTGAACAGAGGTGCCAGCTGATTTTTTATTTTTTTTATTTTGATATCGTTAATGTACAATTACTTGAACAACATTATGGTTACTAGACTCATCCTATTATCAAGTTCCCCCGACATACCCCATTACAGTCACTGTCCATCAGCATAGTAAGAGGCAATAGAATCATTACTTGGCTTCTCTGTATATACTGCCTTCCCCATGTTCCCAACCCCCTCCCTACATTATGTGTGCTAATCGTAATGCCCCATTTTCTCCCTTATCCCTTCCTCCCCACTCATCCTCCCCAGTCCCTTTCCCTTTGGTAACTGTTAGTCCATTCTTGGGTTCTGTGATTCTGCTGCTGTTTTCTTCCTTCAGTTTTTTCTTTGTTGTTATACTCCACAGATGAGTGAAATCATTTAATACTTGTCTTTCTCTGCCTGGCTTATTTCACTGAGCATAATACCCTCTAGCTCCATCCCTGTTGTTGCTAATGGTAGGATCTGTTTTCTTCTTATGACTGAATAATATTCCATTGTGTATATGTACCATATCTTCTTTATCCATTCATCTACTGATGGACACTTAGGTTGCTTCCATATCTTGCCTATTGTAAATAGTGCTACGATAAACATAGGAGCGCATCTGTCTTTTTCAAACTGGGCTGCTGCATTCTTTTTTTTTTTTTGGTATCATTAATCTACAATTACAGAAAGAACATAATGTTTACTAGGTTCCCCCCTTCACCAAGTCCCCCCCACATACCCCTTCACAGTCACTGTCCATCTGCGTAGTAAGATGCTGTAAAATCACTACTTGTCTTCTCTGGGTTGCATAGCCCTCTGCATACCCCCCCCCCACACTATACATGCTGATCATAATGCCCTCTTTCTTTTTCAACGCCCTTACCCCTCCCTTCCCACCCATCCTCCCCAGTCCCTTTCCCTTTGGTAACTATTAGTCCATTCTTGGGTTCTGTGATTCTGCTGATGTTTTGTTCCTTCAGTTTTCCTTTGTTCTTATACTCCACATATGAGTGAAATCATTTGGTACTTGTCCTTCTCCGCCTGGCTTATTTCACTGAGCACAATACCCTCTAGCTCCATCCATGTTGTTCTGAATGGGAGGATCTGTTTTTTTCTTATGGCTGTGTAATATTCCATTGTGTATATGTACCACATCTTCTTTATCCATTCATCTACTGATGGACATTTAGGTTGCTTACATATCTTGGCTATTGTAAAACAATGCAGCGATAAACATAGGGGTGCATCTGTCTTTTTCAAACTAGAGTGATGAATTCTTAGGGTAAATTCCTAGAAGTGGAATTCCTGGGTCAAATGGAATTTCTATTTTGAGCATTCTGAGGTACCTCCATACTGATTTCCACAATGGTTGAACTAGTTTACATTCCCACCAGCAGTGTAGGAGGGTTCCCCTTTCTCCACAACCTCGCCAACATTTGTTGTTGTTTGTCTTTTCAATGATGGCGATCCTTACTGGTGTGAGGTGATATCTCATTGTGGTTTTAGTTTGCATTTTCCTGATGATTAGCAATGTGGAGCATCTTTTCATGTGCCTGTTGGCCATCTGGATTTCTTCTTTAGAGAACTGTCTATTCAGCACCTCTCCACATTTTATAATTGGATTATTTGCTTTTTGATTGTTGAGGCGTGTCAGTTCATTATATATTTTGGATGTCAATCCTTTATCGGATCTGTCATTTATGAATATGTTCTCCCATACTATAGGATACCTTTTTGTCCTATTGATGGTGTCCTTACCTGTACAGAAGCTTTTTAGCTTGATATAGTCCCACTTGTTCATTTTTGCCTTTGTTTCCCTTGCCCAGGGAGATATATTCATGAAGAAGTCACTCATGTTTATGTCCATGAGATTTTTGCCTATGTTTTTTTCTAAGAGTTTTATGGTTTCATGACTTACATTCAGGTCTTTGATCCATTTGGAGTTTACTTTTGTGTATGGGGTTAGACAGTGATCCAGTTTCATTCTCTTACATGTAGCTGTCCAGTTTTGCCAGCACCATCTGTTGAAGAGACTGTCCTTTCCCAATTGTATGTCCATGGCTCCTTTATCATATATTAATTGACCATATATGTTTGGACTAATATCTGTGGTCTCTATTCTGTTCCACTGGTCTGTGGCTCTGTTCTTGTGCCAGTACCAAACTGTCTTGACTACTGTGGCTTTGTAGTAGAGCTTGAAGTTGGGGAGCGAGATCCCCCTGACTTTATTCTTCCTTCTCAGAATTGCGTAAGCTATTTGGGTCTTCGACGGTTCCATATGAATTTTTGAACTATTTGTTCCAGTTCATTGAAGAATGCTGTTGGTAATTTGATAGGGATTGCATTGAATCTGTATGTTGCTTTGGGCAGGATGGTCATTTTGACGATATTAATTCTTCCTAGCCAGGAGCACGGGATGAGTTTCCATTTGTTAGTGACCTCTTTAATTTCTCTTAACAGTGTCTTGTAGTTTTCAGGGTATAGGTCTTTCACTTCCTTGTTTAGGTTTATTCCTAGGTATTTTATTCTTTTTGATGCTATTGTGAGTGGTATTGTTTTCCTGATTTCTCTTTCTATTAGTTCATTGTTAGTGTATAGGAAAGCTACAGATTTCTGTGTGTTAATTTTGTATCCTGCAACTTTGCTGAATTCTGATATAAGTTCTAGTAGTTTTGGAGTGGAGTCTTTAGGGTTGTTTATGTACAATGTCATGTCATATGCAAATAGTGACAGTTTGACTTCTTCTTTACCAATCTGGATTCTTTGTATTTCTTTGTTTTGTCTGATTGCCGTGGCAAGGACCTCCAGTACCACGTTGAATAACAGTGGAGAGAGTGGGCATCCCTGTCTTGTTCCCAATCTCAGAGGAAGAGGTTTCAGCTTCTCACTGTTCTGTATGATGTTAGCTGTGGGTTGATATATATGGCCTTTATTATGTTGAGGTTCTTGCCCTCTATGCCCATTTTGTTGAGAGTTTTTATCATGAATGGATGTTGAATTTTGTCGAATGCTTTTTCAGCATCTATGGAGATGATCATGTGGTTTTTGTCCTTTGTTTTGTTGTGGTGGATGATTTTGATGGATTTTCGAATGTTGTACCATCCTTGCATCCCTGGAATGAATCCCACTTGGTCATGTTGTATGATCTTCTTGATGTATTTTTGAATTCGGTTTGCTAATATTTTGTGGAGTATTTTTGCATCTACATTCATCAGGGATATTGGTCTGTAATTTTCTTTTTTGGTGGGGTCTTTGCCTGGTTTTGGTATTAGGATGATGTTGGCTTCATAGAATGAGTTTGGGAGTATTCCCTCCTCTTCTATTTTTTGGAAAACTTTAAGGAGAATGGGTGTTATGTCTTCTCTGTATGTCTGATCAAATTCCAAGGTAAATCCATCTGGCCCGGGGGTTTTGTTCTTGGGTAGTTTTTTGATTACCATTTCAATTTCTTTGCTCGTAATTGGTTTGTTTAACTTTTGTGTTTCTTCCTTGGTCAGTCTTGGAAGGTTGTATTTTTCTAGGAAGTTGGCCATTTCTCCTAGGTTTTCCAGCTTGTTAGCATATAGGTTTTCATAGTAGTCTTTAATAATTCTTTGTATTTCTGTGGGGTCCGTCATGATTTTTCCTTTCTCATTTCTGATTCTGTTGATGTGTGTTGACTCTCTTTTTCTCTTAATAAATCTGGCTAGAGGCTTATCTATTTTGTTTATTTTCTCAAAGAACCATCTCTTGGTTTCATTGATTTTTTTCTATTGTTTTGTTCTTCTCAATTTTATTTATTTCTTCTCTGATCTTTATTATGTCCCTCCGTCTGCTGACCATAGGTCTCATTTGTTATTCTTTTTCCAATTTTTATAATTGTGACATTAGACCATTCATTTGGGATTGTTCTTCCTTCTTTAAATATGCCTGGATTACTATATACTTTCCTCTTAAGACTGCCTTTGCTGCATCCCACAGAAGTTGGGGCTTTGTGTTGTTGTTGTCATTTGTTTCCATATATTGCTGGATCTCCATTTTAATTTGGTCTTTGATCCATTGATTATTTAGGAGCATGTTGTTAAGCCTCCATGTGTTTGTGAGCCTTTTTGCTTTCTTTGTACAATTTATTTCTAGTTTTATACCTTTGTGGTCTGAAAAGTTGGCTGGTAGGATTTCAATCTTTTGGAATTTACTGAGGTTCTTTTTGTGGCCTAGTATGTGGTCTATTCTGGAGAATGTTCCATGTGCTCTTGAGAAGAATGTGTATCCTGTTGCTTTTGGATGTAGAGTTCTATAGATGTCTATTATGTCCATCTTTTCTAGCATGTTGTTCAGTGCCTCTTTGTCCTTACTTATTTTCTGTCTGGTGGATCTGTCCTTTGGAGTGACTGGTGTGTTAAAGTGTCCCAAAATGAATGCATTGCATTCTATTTCCTCCTTTAATTCTGTTAGTATTTGTTTCACATATATTGGTGCTCCTGTATTGGGTGCATATATGTTTATAATGGTTATATCCTCTTGTTGGACTGAGCCCTTTATCATTATGTAATGTCCTTCTTTATCTCTTGTTACTTTCTTTATTTTGAAGTCTGTTTTGTCTTATACTAGTATTACAACACCTGCTTTTTTCTCTCTGCTGTTTGCATGAAGTATCTTTCTCCATCCCTTGACTTTTAATTTGTGCATGTCTTTGGGTTTGAAGTGACTCTCTTGTAAGCAGCATACAGATGGGTCTTGCTTTTTTATCCATTCTATTATTCTGTGTCTTTTGATTGGTGCATTCAGTCCATTTACATTTAGGGTGATTATTGAAAGATATGTCCTTATTGCCATTGCAGGCTTTAGATTTGTGGTTACCAAAGGTTCAAGGTTAACTTGTTTACTACCTTACTGTCTGACCTCACTCGCTTATTGAGCTGTTATAAACACGGTCTGATGATTATTTCTTTCCCTTCTTTTTCCTCCTCCTCCATTCTTCATATGTTGGGCGTTTTGTTCTGTGCTCTTTTTAGGAGTGCTCCCATCTAGAGCAGTCCTTCTAAGACATCCTGTAGAGGTGGTTTGTGGGAGGCAAATTCCCTCAACTTTTGCATGTCTGGGAATTGTTTAATCCCTCCTTCATATTTGAATGATAATCGTGCTGGATACAGTATCCTTGGTTCAAGGCCCTTCTGTTTCATTGCATTAAATATATCATGCCATTCTCTTCTGGCCTGTAAGGTTTCTGTTGAGAAGTCTGATGATAGCCTGATAGGTTTTCCTTTGTAGGTCACCTTTTTACTCTCTCTGGCTACCTTTAATACTCTGTCCTTCTCCTTGATCTTTGTCATTTTAATTATTATGTGTCTTGGTGTTATCCTCTTTGAATCCCATCTCTTGGGAGTTCTGTGTGCCTCTGTAGTCTGAGCAACTATTTTCTCCCCCAGTTTGCGGAAGTTCTCAGCAATTATTTCTTCAAAGACACTTTCTATCCCTTTTTCTCTCTCTTCTTCCCTATATGCGGATATTGTTCCTTTTGGATTAGTCACAGAGTTCTCTTAATATTGTTTCATTTGTGGAGATCCTTTTATCTCTCTCTGCATCAGCTTCTATGCATTCCTGTTCTCTGGTTTCTATTCCATCAGTGGCCTCTTGCATCTTATTTATTCTGCTTATAAATCCTTCCAGAGTTTGTTTCACTTCTGTAATCTCCCTCCGGACGTCTGTAATCTCCCTCTGGACTTCATCCCTTAGCTCTTGCATATTTCTCTGCAGCTCTGTCATCATGTTTATGATTTTATTTTGAATTCTTTTTCAGGGAGACTGGTTAGGTCTGCCTCTGCAGATCCTTTCTCAGGTGTAACTATCTTGGACTGGACCAGATTTTTTGCCTTTTCATGGTGATAGCAGTGGCTGTAGGCAGGTTGCGGGTGTGTCAGCTGGGAGAAGAAAGTCCTTTCCTGCTTGCTGGATGCCTTTCCCTTCTCCTCTGGCTGTGACAGTTACCCACACTCTTGGAGCACCCACCAGGTTAGTCCCCTAAGCTGCTGTGGGCGGGGTGTCCATCAGAGCAGCGCGGAGCCCTGCGGGGAGTGGCAGGCATGCCAGGTGCGCTCCTACATGCTAGCAGTGCCCTGCCAGGCAGCTGTGTAGCAGCAGTGGCCTTTGGGTCTGGCCCGGGAGGCTGTATGTTGGGCTGGGATTCTGGTTGGCTGCTGGGAGCGTGCCTGCTCCCTACCGGGCTCCTCTGGCTTCATTGCTGCCGGTGCACGCGAGCCATGCCCAGGCTGTTTGGTCGCGCTGCTGCGGGCTAGCACAAGACTCTCCTTCGCCGCATGGATCTGCTCTCAGTCCCTTCTGGCACTGCCGTCCCCGGCACGTGCTGCCACTCTTCCGCTACTGGGCCCATGTGTCGGGGTCCACGCCAGTTGGAGGAACGACTGGCTGGCTGCTTAGTGCCGTGAGGGGCTTCAGAGCTTCACTGCCTCCATTTAGGGCGCCTAAGTTTCCCCGGTATTTCCAGCTGCCAGGACAACTTCATCCAGCTATGGGGTCCCGGTCTCTTTAAGACTTGCAGAAAGCACTTGCTTTTCTTTTGTCTCAGGGTCGCTGGTTGCGGGGACCTGCCCACAGGTTTTGCTTTTCCGTTTATCTAATATCCAGCACCCCGTGCACTTTGTGTCTGTGTTCCGGGTGAGGATTTCTAGAGCTGGTTGTTTAGCAGTCCTGGGCTTTCACTCTCTCCCTGTTCCGACTCCTTTCTTCCCGCCGGGTTTTGGGGTGGGGGAGCGTTCGGGTGCCACCTGACTGCGGCTTGTATCTTACCCACTTCGTGTGATGCTGAGTTCTCACAGATGTAGATGTATCCTGGCTGTTGTACTGCATCCACCAGTGTCTCTTTTAGGAATCATATTTATTGTATATTCATAAATATATATGTTTGAGGGAGGAGATTTCCTCTGAACTACTCACGCCGCCATCTTTCCGTGATTGGCTGCTGCATTCTTAGGGTAAATTCCTAAGAGTGGAATTCCTGGGTTAAATGGTATTTCTATTTTGAGTTTTTTGGGGAACCTCCATACTGCTTTCCACAATGGTTGAACTAGTTTACATTCCCACCAGCAATGCAGGAGGGTTCCCCTTTCTCCACATCCTCGCCAACATTTGTTGTTTGTCTTTTGGATGTTGGCCATCCTAACTGGTGTGAGGTGATATCTCATTGTGGTTTTAATTTGCATTTCCCTGATGATTAGCGATGTGGAGCATCTTTTCATGTGTCTGTGATGCCAGCTGATTTTAACAAGACACCCTGGAGCTGGGATGGCTCTTAGTGTTGTGTTGAACAGAGGCAAGGAAGCCTTTATATTCTGAAAAAAAAAAGTAAAATTACATGCCTCTCCTCTTCATCCCTATGTTTGGTGAACATGGCATGACCTTTTGGGTGCAGAATTACGTCTTTTCTATTTTGTTCTGTTCTGTTCCATTCCATTTTGTTCCATCCCATCTGATTCTGTTCCCATTAGTGCTGTTTGAGAAATACTGACCCAGAGCCTGTCTCCAAGCCAGGCCCTGTGTTCTATGATAAAGCCTAATTGGTGCTTTCCCACTACCACACAGGGTGTCTGGTTGGCATCTCCTCCAGCCATGGCCTTTGTGTCAGTCTTAGGGTCTCATGTGCCAGCCTCCATGGCCTTCAACCCTGGTTTTGGTCTTGCCAGGTCCATCTGCCTGGGCCATTGCTCAGGTGCAACTCTAAGGCCCAGCATTCTTTTCTTCTAAGAGAACTATAGCCTCCTGAGAGTGGAATGCAGATCTGGGCTGCCCTCTACCATTTCAGTCTCTATGGGATCTTGTCAATGCCAGCCATTCATAAGTTAGTGGGCTGTCACCCCTGGCACTGTGCAGTGTACTAGAGCTATCCACCCCACTAATGCCCAACACGCAGGCCCTGAGTCCCCAATACACACCTTTTTTTTCTTTTCGAATTATTTTCTCTTTCTTACAGATTTTACACTATTGATTTACAACAGTTGTCTCCTAAAATATACTAGGCACCTTTGTATAGTGCTGTTATGTGTCAGGCACAGTTTAAAGGCTTTACACCTATTAACTCATTTAAACATCATAATAACTAAGAGACGTCTACTATTATTATCTCCATTTAATAGAGGAGGAAACTGAGGCACAGAGAGGTTAAGTAGCTTTCCCAGGGTCACTCATTTAGTGGCTGAACTTGCATTTGAACTCAAGCAGTCCTACCCCCAAGTCCATGCCTTTAACCAATCTGTTGCATTGCGTCTCATGTCTGTCAGCCACTGCAAAGTTAGAGAGCAGTTCACAAGACCACCCTCACTTCTGACAGCAGTTGTAAGTTTGAAGGTTGCCAAGACCATGCTCGGGTTTAACAATTCAGTAGAAGGACTCATTGAATGTTGTACCTACAGTTACAGTTTATTATAGCAAAAAGATACAGATCAAAATCAGCCAAGGAAAGAGACATTGGGGCAGAATCCAGGAGAGTTCCACACACAGAACTTCCAGGTGTCTTTTCCCAGTGGAGCTGTGGACAGTGTTGAATTCTTCCAGTAATGATCTGTGACACAGCACACAGAGTACTGCCAACCAAGGAAGCTTACTTAAGCCTTGGTATTCCAGAGTTTTCTTTGGGTGTTGGTCATGTAGACATGACCGACCACTGACCTCAGTTTCCAGCCTCTGGAGGTTGAGCTGATACCTGCGGTCCAAAGCCCCCACCTAAAACCACATTGTTGGGATTATCTGGTGTGGCCCAAGGCTCCCAGGTAAACAAAGACACTCTTACCAAACAGGACATTCCAGGGGGTTAGAGATTAACTCTCAGGAGCTGAGGGGAAAGATCAGACCTGTCTTTGGGCAAGGTTAAGTTCTTACTATATAGTCCCTTGAAGATACAGTATTAAAGAAAAAACTTCCCTCTACTCACAGGAGTAGAGGAGTCCCGGGTCATTGTCCCCTCCCATTCTTCCTACCCCCACACTAAAGAGTTCTTTGATTCTCTGTGGAGGTGTGTCCTACAATTTAGTTCAATCAAGCTGGGTGTCCTACAATTTAGTTCAATCCGGAGTTAGTGCAGGCCGTACAAATTACGGATTCAGTCTCACATCACTGCCCGCAACTTCAGATGCCAATTGCAAATCTCAGGTTGTCACTTGAACTTTTGACCAACTAGCTATAAATTAGGGGTTCCTGTAACCTCAGATTCGATAATTAATTCTCAGTCTTGATAATTTGCTATAATGACTCAGAACTCAGGGAAACACTCTTACAGCTTTACTATAAAGGATACAAATGAACAGGCAGATGAAGAGATACATAGTGTGAGGCACAGAAGAGTCCCAGGAGAGTAGCCTCTGTCCCTATGGAACTTGTCATGAACATCCTCCTAGATGTGTTCGTCTGGAAGCTCTTCAGGGTTTTTATCAAGGTTCCATTATGTAGCGTGATTGGTTAAATCACTGGCCATTGGTGATTGGCTTAAACTCTAGTCCTCTGCTCCCCAGAGGTGGAGAGATAGGGGGGTGAAGCTGCCAATCCTGTAATCACTGGTTGACTCCTCTGGCAACCAGCCCTCATCCTCCAAGAGTCACATCATTAGCATAAACTCAGGTATGGTTGATGAGCCTGTTATGAATAACACAAGACACTCCTATTACCCCTTTCACTCAGGAAGTTAAAGTGTTTAAGAAGCTCTGTGCCAGGAACCAGGAATGAAGACCAAATACATATTTCTTGATATATCACAATATCACAGGTGCCCTCTTAGGTTAGGACCTGTGGGGTCTCCCTCAACAGCAGTCTGGTCCCAGGGCAGTGGGCTCTTTGGAGAATTTGTTCTCTTTGCCCTAAACCAGAGGACTGACTGGCCAGTATAATCTGAGGCTTTCCAGGCTGCAAAGCCTCCTTTCCAGACTGTATTCCTCTTCTGGGCCCCTAGCTGAACTCTTCTCTGCTGGCCTCTTAAATATTAATGTCACTTGAGCCCTGGCTTGGGCCCTTTGCTCATTATGTCTCCTTGCAGGGAGCTTCCGCATACTTTGACAACTAGCTACCACATGCGTATTGGTGGCTAACACAGTTTCACTCCATTCCTGATCTTGCTGTGACACAAGACTCTTACGACCATCCCACTGCCTGCCAAGCATCTCTACCCATGTGTGCCTCAGACGTGTCTGACACATGACATCCTCTTTGCTTCTGTTCTTTCTCTCACCTCTGATTACCACCACTATCACCCACTCGCCTTTGAGATACCTGGGTGCTTACTCTTCCTTCACCCACAACCAGTTAAGGTGCAATTCTCTTCTTCACAATGGCCCCTCAGTGTCTCCGTGTTACTGTTCTACTTGTGAACATTGTCTTCCATCTAGGTTTTTACAGTCTTTTCCTTTCACTTCCTTCCAGGTCACCCACCACATTTCTCTTCCCATTCATTTACTTTCAGGCTATCTGTGAGTGCTCTATCACTTGTGGGCAACATCACTTTTTTTATGCAGTGTGACAGTCTCTGCCTTTTTGGAGTATTTTCCTGTATATTAAATTACATTATAATTTAATATAATTTAAATATAAATATAATTGTTGGCATGGTTGGATTTATATCTGTCACTTAGTATTTAGTTTTTGTCTCATCTGCTTTTGTTGCTCTGTTTTCTCTTGTGTGTGTGTTTGTGTGGATTAATTGAATATTTCTTAGAATTCATTTACTTTATTTCAGAATACCTCTTTGCACTATGATTTTAGTAGTTGCTCTAGGGATGCCATACACATATTTAACTTTTCAATCAGCTTGGACTTATCAGTGTACCACTTGACACAGAATGCAAGAAACTCACCACATGCCTTCTGCAATGTGCTACATACACCTCTCCATTGGTATATTTCCCATTGTCTTGAAGTCCATCATCTCATCACTTAAGACCTCTGTGCACTCTTCTCTTACTAATGAGTGACTTGCTGCCCTTAAAGTCATGTTTTGCCCCCATGTCTTTGTTTATGCTGTTCCTTCCACAAGGAATGCAGTTTCTCCATTGTCCTACAGAGAAGACTATGCTCCATGTATCCCTTAGCTCTGAAAAGCCTGAAAAGTGAAATAGACCGTTCACTTCTCTGTCATACCCTAGATGGCCTGCCATCACAACTTTCATACTTGCACTACAATGGCTTTACATTATTGCTCTCTCTGCCAAGCTGAAAGCACCTTCAGGTCAGGAACCATCCATGAATGTGTCCCCAGCAACCAGCACTGGGTCAGACATACAGTGGGTCTTCGGTCAGTATATGTTGATTCAAAGTATAAATGACAATGGCCTCCAATGTGTTTGTCATTTTTCCCAACATATGTAGCCCAAGGTCAGGAATATAAAAGGCATCTGAGATAGATAAATGATCAGGATAAGCACCGACCTGTGAACATTATAAAAAAAGTCAGTGTTCTGCCTACATTTTTCCCACATGACTCATTGTTACTTCATCTTCAGCAGAGACCAGTGTCATTCAAGGACGTGGTAGTGGGCTTCACTCAAGAGGAGTGGCACAGGCTGAACCCGGCTCAGAGGGCCCTGTACCGGGATGTGATGCTGGAGACCTACAGCAATCTCGTCTCAGTGGGTAAGAACAGCTTTGCCACTCAATCTCAGTTGTGCTTGAATGTCCTTTTTCAGTTGCTGAAAGTACCTAGAGCTTCAGAAGTACCAAACACTTTCTATGTATTTAGCTTTCTTTTAAACATTTTCTCTATTTTAGCCACTTTAAAAATATTAAAATACAAGAGTCTTTATGAGGTAGGTACTTTTAGTACCACTATTTTGCACATTTGGAAACTGAGGCAGAGAAGTGAATTAACACCCAGTGTTACCCACCTCTTACATAGCAGAGCTGAAGTAGGATTTGAACCCCAGCAGTCTGGCTGCACAGTCTAGAGTCCTAATTGTTACGCTTTGCTGCCTGTGAGTTTGATCCAAGTTTCAGTGGTCTTGGATTACTAATTCCTTTTGGGTTCTGTACAAGGTGGGTGTACAGTCTCCTCCCAAGTACAATGACTGTTATGCAGCCTTTAATGCTGCCTGAATGGCCCTGAAGACCAAGGAGCTCAGCCCAAGGCCTGGATCATTTCCCTGGAACAGGTTATAAAGGCACCAAACCATATGTGATCCTCAAGCTGGAGCAGGAGGAAGCACCATGGATTTGTGAGGCAGCATGCTCAGGCTGCCACTGTCGGGGTAAGTATGATAAATACAGCAGAAGGGGCAGGCACTATGGGAGGCTGGCACCTTTGGAATTTTGTTCAGGGTCCAGCTCTTAAAAGCCTTCAGCCTTGATGCATCCCACCTACCTTATCCAGGTGTTCTTCCTCCCTCTACATTAACTGTTACCTCTCCCTGTGTACTTGTTCCATCTCCCTTTCTCCAGAATCCTTGGTCTGTCTCTTGAGGTCATCATTACACCTTCCCTTTCACATTCCAACATTCTTACAAATAAGCTATGATTCTCCTATTCCTGATGCTCCCTTCCTGTTCTGTGTTCTAATGGTTTCCAGGTAAAATGCCTCAGACCTGCCTGCCATAACCACAGTCTCACTTCCCATCCTTTCCCTATCCCTAAGCCCCTTAACTTCCTTAAGTCACAGAGGAAGAAGCAGTGAATTCCAGGAGGTGACCAGGGACAGCTGGGTGACGAGGGAGATGGCTTAGCTTGACCCATCTTCACTACTTCTCTAACATTCAGAATAACTGCCCCTCTCCCATCATCTCTGTAAAATATCCCAACAATACCCATGGTACCCTGAATGTTGTAGCCCACTCTTAAGGATGCCTCAGAACTTCTGTTTTTCCACAAGAGTCATGGGCTTAGTAAGAAGAGTCAGTACCATCTGTTCCCAGGTCTCTTTATGCCACTTCTACTTGGTGTTGTAATCACATAATTAGGTTAAATATTATATAAACCCCAAAACATGAAGTCATTTTAATGCATCTCCCCAAAATGATGTCATTGAAATTCCCATCATCCAGCTTTCACTGGTTGTATTAGTAGTAGCAACAGCATTAGAATTATTGGCCGACTCTTAGTGTGTGCTCACTGTGTGCCAGGGCTGTTCTCAGCCCTTTACATTTATCAACTCATTCAATCCTTACAACACCTGTGAGGTATCCAGTCTTTACTACTCCATTTACAAATGAGGAAACAATCACAGAATAGTTAGGAAACTTGTCTCAAAGCATATAGCAAAGTAAAGGACTGAATGGGGATTTGAACCCAGGTGGTCAGACTCCAGAACCAATGATCTTAACCATCACACTCTCGTGCCCTCTGGGGTATATTTTGCTTCATTAAAACTGTGCTTTATCAGCCTTCCTGAAACCATTGTAACCTGGCTGTCACTGCTTTTCTTTACCTTCTTTCAAGAATTTTATATAATTGAAAAAAAAAAAAGTGCAGTGTTCTAAGTGTTCTGTATCCTCTATTTCCCTGGTTGCAACCCAGCTTTTTCCTTTCATAGGGCTTCTACATTTTTCATTTTTCCAAATTTGGTTCCCTTCTCAATGGTGTAACTCCCTCAAAGAAGTAATTCTGAGATTACATCATGCTCACAACTGGTCTCTTTTTCATTTTGTGTCATTTTGTCCCCCTTGTACCACGTAGCCACCCATTTACCAGTCTAAGAATCATCTCCAGTTGTGTCCACTTACCCCTGCTTTATGTATGGCAAAACCTGACATCATCCTCATTCCTACTTGCTATCTCCTCTCCAACCACACACAAACCACACACACACACACACACACACACACACACACACACACACACACACACACCTCATTTTGTTCCAGAGCTTTGCTACCATGTGGTCATTTTGAATCTTCTGTCTCTGCCACCTTATTTGTTCTGTCCATATGTGCTGGTTTTGTTGATGGTTTTTCTTTGAGAAATGACTTAAATCTTCCTCCTCACTACTTTTCATTTTCCACTGACATCTACAATTGGACACAAATTACCTCATGCCTAAATGTTTAAAGGCATCCTTTTTGTGCCTTAGAACTCTAAGATATTCTGGTGAAGCCTAGTTAGACCCCTTTCTTACATATAAAAAATAAAATATCTAAGCTACAAAAGGAACAAATTACTAAAATATAGTAATTATTAAAATAAAGTTAGAAAATGTAATATCAAAATATTTTCAAAATGTCTGTATCTTCTATTTCCCTGGTTGCAACCCAGCTTTTTCCTTTCAAAGGGCTTCTACATTTTTCATTTTTCCAAATTTGGTTCCCTTCTCAATGGTGTAACTCCCTCAAAGAAGTCATTCTGAGATTACATGATGCTGGTAGTAGAAGTACTCCCTTATTTATATATTAAATAATAGGATCTAGCATCAGGTCTAATAACTGTCATGACCTGAAAGTAGAGGTGATTGTAAACATATTTCAACTATAATGTGACATGAAAATGCCATATTCACAAACTATTCCAAAGTCACAGGAACTAACACTACTGTTTGTTGCTTGCATTAACAATTGAAGGAAATGCTCAGTTGTAGTTAAAGCTTAGTAAAAATAAAGATATAATTTTTTTTCGCCATCGAAATTCACAACTCTCCTGATTTCTATCCACCAAGAGTGTCTGCTCCTTATCCAGTTCATCTTAGAGTCCTTGACATTTATATTGCAATAACTAGCTCAATTAATATGATAAGCTCTCTGGTGACTGCTATATCTTTGCTTGTCAGAAATCTTAATATGATAAAAGTGCCTGGGAAACTTGTTAAAAATGCAAGTTCTGATTCAGTAGGTCCAGGATGGGGCCCAGTATTCTACAAATCTATCAGCATATCAGTCCCCAGATGAGGCTGAAGTTGTCTACTGAGAACAATGCACTGAGTAGCAAGGTGCTGTATGACATTTAAATCCCTTTCCTCTGTAACAGTGGATAGTTTTATTAGAACATAGCCACACCCTTATGTTTACATGTTGTGTGTATTGCCGTGATACCATGGGAAAGTTGAGTAATTTGGCCAAACCATATGGCCCCAAAAGCCTGAAGTACTCTGTGGCCCTTTTAGGAACATGTTTGCTGATCACTATTCTATATCATCACATCTTCAAAATTATTTCTTTCTATATACTATGTGTTTATTTCATTTGTGCCAGTGTTCTGAATCTTCAATGCTCATACTCTTCCCTGCATGGTGCCTTTGGTTATGTCAGGCTTTCCATTCATATACTGTGCATCCTTTAAATTTTTAGGGCATTTCTTAAGTAGTTTTATTTCAAGTCATAATAATAGAAAGATTCATACAGAAAGGTTTGCTGTACTTTCTCCAGAAAACATTTGGCAAGTTAATGTCCAGAGGAAAAGACAGCAAGACATGCTTTTGAGGCAAGGTGCATTCATCAGCAAGAAAACAATACCCAAGGAAAGACGTCATGAATATAATAAGTTTGGGAAAATATCACGTTTGAGCACTGATCTTTTTCCTTCAATCCAGAACCCCATTAACTGTGGAAAGAGTATAAACCATAATTTAGACTCGATTGGTATTAAAAGAAGCTATTCAATAAAACAAGATGAGTGCTATGTATGCGGTAACTTGTTACAGCATACAAACCATGATAGAAGACCTAATGGAGAAAAACCCTGGGAATGTAGACACTGTGAGAAAGCTTTCAGTCATAACCCAGCACTTACGTCTAAACCAGCAGTAACCAATTCTCTTGTGTACAAACGTAAGAGGGTTCCACCTACAGAGAAACCCCATGTCTGTAGTGAGTGTGGAAAAGCCTTCTGCTACAAGTCTGAATTCATTAGGCATCAGAGAAGTCACACTGGGGAGAAACCATATGGATGCTCTGACTGTGGGAAAGCATTTTCACATAAGTCAACCCTCATTAAACACCAGAGAATTCACACTGGGGTAAGACCCTTTGAATGTTTTTTTTGTGGGAAAGCCTTCACCCAGAAGTCACATCGCAGAGAACACCAGAGAACACATACAGGAGAGCGACCCTTTGTCTGCAGTGACTGTGGGAAGTCATTTGGTGAGAAGTCATACCTCAATGTGCATCGAAAAATACATACAGGAGAAAGACCCTATCGTTGCAGAGAATGTGGAAAGTCCTTCAGCCAAAAGTCATGCCTCAATAAGCACTGGAGAACTCATACAGGAGAAAAACCCTATGGATGCAGTGAATGTGGCAAAGCTTTCTATCAGAAGCCAAACCTCAGTAGACATCAGAAAATTCATGCTAGGAAAAATGCCTATAGGAATGAAAACCTGATTGTGGGAAAGCCTTGAATAAGATCATCCTATTTCATTATATGTAGAGGAATTTATCCTTAGGAGAAATCTCATTGATTAAATGAATTTGGACAGTGTTTTACCATAAGGGATGTCATACTCTAATTGTGGTAGAAGGTTTTACACAAAAGGTTATAGAAAATACTCAATAAAACAAAAACATGGTCATGCTAGCTTATGAAAACTTAAAAATGTATTAAACAGAATCACAACGTGACACAAAATATATGTGAAAAGAATTAGAGGTATATGTTTCACACTGAGCCATATAATAACTACTATAGATATTTTGGAATTGTAAATGTGAAAGACATATGTCACATAGCATGTAGAATGCCATTCACCAAACTTTCCATTCTAAATATCATTATTGTCTTTGGTGTCTCTAACAATACAAAAAACAAAAATAACATGGCCAACTATTTTTTAAGAAACCTTAATATATTATACCAGCTACATTTTCCCATTTTTTTTACAATACACGTAAATGGCTATAATATTTGTTACTGGGCCCCCTTCTGAATAGTAAGGCAATGTTTTAATGTCTTTTGTTAAGTTAAGCAAAAACTTTATTAAACACTTTTAACATTAAAAAGGCACTTATCTTGCCTTCATTATTGTAATACATAAGTAATAAATATATTATTAGGTAAGTACACAATAAATTTATTTTGCCTTTATTAATAGTGAAAAGGAATAGTTTCACTATGGGCCATTTGGTGAACAAAATACTATAAACTTGATTACTCAGCACACTCATTATTTGACAGAAAGTGTGGCCCTGGCATATTGTACACTATTCCTATTTTCTTAGTCTTGCTCAAAATGTCTTTTAGCAGATTAGTAGGGGAGACATTCTAGCTTTTCATCATTCCAGTCTTTGAGAAAAGTACTTCCTTGAGCTGACATGTCATCCGTATAAGAAAACAAATGGCCACATTGTTCAAGATTTGACTCCCTGAAAGTATGCCTGATCCAGAATGAGAGAGGAAATGTATCACAGATAAATATATCATTTAAAAAATTATAAAAGATACTTCATGCAACTCTAGATCAACATTTTTAAAACAGAGGACATAGATGCTTTTCTAGCAAAATAATGTTATGCAAGTTGTAGTAAGTAGAAAACTTGATATAACAAGTACCAGTGAACAATTTGTAAAAGTGATTAGTGATTGAAAATTGCTCTAGGCCCAGATGATTTCATGATTAGTTCTAACTTTTAAAGAAAGAGTAATACTAATATTATTTAAAATATTTCAGCCCATATATTATGCTTCCCAATTTATCTTATGAAGTCAGAATAAGTTTAACACCAAAATCAAATAAAGGTAGTTAGGAAAAAGAAAACTCAAGACCAGTCTTACAAATATGGAAACAAAAACTACAAAAATAATAACAAATAGAATTCAGCAATATACCTAAAGAATGGTTTTATGATGACCATGATCTACTCCAAGAATGCACAGCCAATACAGTAATAGAAAATATATCAATAAAATTAACGGCTTGAACGGACATACTACTAATAGATGTATTTACTAGAATTTGCAAACATTTTTAATCGAATAAAATATAAATTAAGTTGTAACAATTTGTAACCACTTGAGTTCTTTACCAAAACCCCATAGCATATATTATTGCTGAAACCATTTTTTAAAAATAAAGAATTTAATAATATTAGTGATAAGGATGCCCTTTTCCTATTTTTACTGAATATTGAAGTTTCCAGTGAAGGCAATTAAATTTAAATAATATAAACAATGGAAAAGAAAAGATAAAACTCTTTGCTGATGATGTGATTATATACCAATAAAGTGACTAATATTTTTTTAAAGATAATTTTCTAAGAGGTAGGATAGAAAAATCGAGCATTTCTTTGTAGGTATCTAATAATTTAGATGCACTTCTTTTGGAATTACACTAAATCTCAAATCTTTTTATCTTCTCATGTGAAATGATCTTAAATTCCATGTGGAAAAGTAAATGCCTGAGACTCCAATAAGAAAAGTATGAAAAAAGTTTCATAGCTGATGTCAGAATATAACAATTGTTATTCTAATCAAATTAATACAGTATTGGCAACAGAAGAGATAATTAAATCAGTGGAACAGAATAGAAAATCCTGAAAAATATAGCTTAGTATATATGAGCTTTTCACGGATTGGAAATGTGGAATTTCAAGCCATAGGGAAAAAGAATAGTTTATTTTAAAAGAATTGTGGCTTTTAATCAGGGAGAAGGTAAAGTTGAACTAACAATGCAAATGGTATATATATATTTTAATTCCAGGTGAATTTAAGATTAAAAATTTTTTAATAATAAAATTCTTGAAAGAAAAAGACCACATGTACAACCTAGGAGCTGGGAGAGATTACCAACACAGGACACTCAAAAGCTATTAAGAAACAAATATTTTATTATATAAACAGTATAACCTTTGGCATGGCAAAAGTTGCCATTAAAGTCAGTAAATAAACAGTAATTCGGGTAACACATCTGCAGAGCCAATCAAACAAAGAGTGCTCTTCAGATTAACAGGGAAAAGGTAGCCCAAGAGGAAAACATGATAAAGAATGTTAATAGACAGTGTGACAAGAGCAAATCAAGTGGGCTGATGAGCCCATCAAGACATAGTTAGCTTCAGTAGTTGTGGAAGGACACAGATAAATTATAATGAGATAACAATGTGCAATCAAACTGACCAGCAGGACTGGTTTTTGCTGTCAGAACAAAGGGTGGGAACAAATTGTTACAGCTCTTTTAGAAAAACCTGGCAATATCGATTGTAACTTAAAATTCTTATGCCACTTTGGATACTTCTTAGAAGTAAAACTCTAATGCATAAAAGAGAGATGAACCTGGAAATTATTATAAAATTATTCCTAGTGGCAAAAAACACTAGAATTGAAATAAATGCTCTTTATTAGGGAAATTGGAAGAAAGAAAGCATATCCATTCCATAGCATGTGTTTATAGCCATTAAGATGGACAAATAAATCCACACTGGTGGACTTGAATGGAATCCCACAATGTTATCTTGAGCAAAGAAGGCAAGGTAAAAGTAATGTGTAAAATATGACCCTGTTTTTATAAGTCAGTGACAAAATACCTCTAGGTCTTTATGAATGATAAACTTGTGTTCATATATGTTTGTGTACAATTTTATATGCATGGAGAAAACTATAGAAGAGTATGCATTGGGTTGGGAGGGGAGTGGGTGATGCAGGTGGCCTATGGGGGCATTGGAGAGGGAAAATGAAAACCAAAAAGCAAAAATATATACATGACTGAACCAAGTATGATATCTCAAATGTGTGATTAATTAAAGAAATGTAAGGGGCAAGCTAGAACTCTACTCATTTGTGGAGATGTTCATGGTATATTGTTAAGTGAAAAGAGCAAATTGCAGAATTATGTATATGAACCTATTTTTAAAAATAAATGTGTATTTATGTGTATATATGCATGTATATGTTTATATGAACAAAGAAAACTGGAAAGATATACGAGGTGTTAATTAACATTGGTTACCTTGGTGAGGAAGGGAAATATAAGTGTTTATATATCTTTGTGTGGTTTTACTTGTTACGACATACTACTTTTGTAATTTGAAAAAATAAATGGGGAAAAGTTTCCAAATGCATGAAGCCATGCAAATGTTTCTATTTTCTGACAAGATGGCACCTTGGCCTGGTTTACTGCCTTTCTTGCAGCTCAATCCTTCGGATATCACCAGAGTAAAAGAAAGTGTGAATATCTGAAAAGCAAAAAGAAATACTTGGAGAAACCCCCAAGTACAGAAAGGCTTTCTTTTTGTTTTTATTTTGAAATAATTTTTGACTTCCAAAAAGTTGGAAAATAAAGTTCCCATATAGTTTTCACCCATCTACTCCAACATCTTATATAACCATAGCACAATTATCAAACCAGGAAATTAACATTGATACAATACTAGTAATTAAACTAGAGTTCTTCCCACTTCATTCTTTGTCTAGGCCAAGATCTTTAATGTTGTCTAGGCCAAAATCCAGTCCAGATCCCACACTGCATTTACTTGTTATTTCTCTTTAGTCTCCTCCAGTTCGTGACGGTTCTTCAGGCTTGTCTTTCAAACTTAGACACTCGTGAACAATACTGGTGTCGATAAAACTAATATTTCCAGAATATCTCACCTGGCTTTGGTGCATTTGCATATCCTCAGGGGTGGAGAGATGTTCAGCTCTGTGTCAGTGCGTAATTACCTGGGCAACCAAGGGCATGTCTGAACCTGATAGGTTAAGAGGAGGGGCTTGCTTGCTTGCGTGCTTCTTCTGGAGCAGGAGAGAGAGATGGTGCTGGACTGCAGTTTGTAAGCAATGAATGGGTTTTAAACTTTATTTCTCCCTTTGACTGATTTCGGTTTTTAGAGGTATTTTGCCCTGGGATTTCCTCTCCCCGGACTTTCATTCTGGCGGCAGTCAGCAGGGTTTCTCTGAACCCAAAATCTGTCATGATGTGACTTTGGGAGGGCTGCCCCTAGAAATGGTGGGGAAGTGCCCAGTAGCCACCCTGTGGATGACAGGGAGGCCTCAGTGGATGCATTG
Organism: Manis pentadactyla; assembly: GCF_030020395.1. NCBI lineage: Eukaryota > Metazoa > Chordata > Mammalia > Pholidota > Manidae > Manis > Manis pentadactyla. Next base: position 15,446,491 of record NC_080033.1, read on the forward strand.
GCAAAGAGTGCAGCTTCACCTGTTATTATCCTCCCAGCTGTGGGGCTTCCAATTTGGGAACCCCTAGTGGGGAATTGGTCTAGGGTAAAGTGCCTCTTAGATGGGTGGGGCCTTCCCCGGGGTTGGGGAAGGGTGGAAACACCGGAAGCTGCAGAATTAGCCCTCTGTGAGTTTGAAGACTGCTTGGAGAACTTAGGGGTCCTGTAGTGGCTGGCATTGTAGGTTCGCTTTTCATCAAGATAGTGGAAAATGGTATACAGGAGAGAGAGGGACTTAGGTGGGAGAGAGACACACTTCAGCATCGCTTGGAGGAGCTGGGCAATAACCTATGGGATGCTATTAAAGAAGAGAGAGAGTTACTGAAAAGACAGGTCATGCTCCTATAAGACTCCTTAGTGGCAAGGGGGGAGACAGCAGGAAAAGCTGCATTACAGGAGGCCATGGGGGAGAGGGAGTAAAGAATAGTGCCTTTAGCCCTGGAAATGGTGGAGGAGGAGCTGTTGGTGGAGGAGCCCAAGGGAGAAGAGGAGGAGGTGGAGCGAGCCACTGACGGATCTGCTAACCAGGCCACCACTGGAGGTACCATCTTCTGTTTTAAAGGCCTGCCCAGCTGTAATTAAGAAAACAAAAATGAAACAACCATGGGCTCTTCAGGGGGGTGGAGCAGCCCCTTCCCCAGATTGTGGAGGGCTCCATGCTGCACCCCTATACCCAGGATGAGCCGGTGGACATAAGCATCCAGTATAGGAAGAGGCAATCAGAATCTCTGCCTCCATGGCTTTTATGTCTGTGGGATATGGAGGTGGAGAATATTGTTATGTCAGGTACTGAGATGGGTACAATGGCTTCCCTGATGACTCACCCTTCCCTCCATCAGCAGTTGCAAAATGCCTGTCACGCAGTGCTCAAAACAAGGCTGCTGAGAGGATTAAAGATGGTGGCATGAGAGGAGAAACAGAGGCTTCCTCCTAAAACTGGAGCCCAAGGGAGAGGAGTAGGTGGCATTTCCCCACCGTTTCTAAGGGCAGCCCTCCCAAAGGTCACATCCATTATGACAGATTTTGGGTTCAGAGAAACCCTGCTGACTGCTGCCAGAATGTAAGTCTGGGGAGAGGGAATCCTGGGATAAAATACTTATAAAAACCAAAATCAGTCAAAGGGAGAAATAAATTAGAAAATATAGTTGGTGCAACTAATCCTGAGAGAGCAACAGGAAAGAGGATGGCGCCAGACTGCATATACCTGTAGAAAAGAGCAGACCTCACTGAACAGGGTAATGTACCAGAGCTGTGGCTGGGTGGGACCCGAGCCCTTCCCCCACCCCAGCTCACTGGCAGGAGGAAGAGAAACTGAGTAGGGAGGGAGTGGAAGGCCTGGGACTGCTGAATACCTAGCTCCGGAGATCTGCTCTGGGAGCACAAACCTACATTCCAAGGTGCTTTCATGATACTCTTGTGATTATGGGGTTGGAAAGCTGGCACAGGTGGAGTTCCTGGGGAGACTGGGATTCCGGGCACTTGTGGAAAGCAGGGATCCATATCCAGCTGTCTGAGACAAAAGCTTATATCTGTGTGCTCCGCCCACTGGTTCCAGCAGTGGAGACAGGCACAGCAGCCGGGAAGCAGGAAACAGCTCTTCCCTCCCCACCAGGCACCAATACTGCTCCCCTGCGACCCCCGACATTGCTTCAGGGGCTGAGCAGCTGCAGAATAGAGCTTCTGGACACTAAAGGGTGCCATATAAAAACATGAAATGCCAAAGGAATGTGGTCCAGAGTAAAATTAATATAACTCCAGTGAAAGACTTAAATGACATGGAACTTATGACTCTTCCTGAAAGGGAGTTCAAAATAAAAATCATCAACATGCTAATGCAGGTACAGAAAGATATCCAAGAACTAAGGAATGAATTCAGGTCTGAGATCCAATTACTGAAGAGCACGATGGAGGGTATTAAAAGCAGGTTGGATATAGTGGAGGAGATGATACATGAAATAGAAACTAGAGAAGAGGAATAAAAAGAAGCTGAGGCACAGAGAGAAAAAACGATCTCTAAGAATGAAAGAATATCGAGAGAACTGTGTGACCAATCCAAACAGAACAATATTCACATTATAGGAATACCAGAAGAAGAAGAAGAGAGAGAGAGAAAGGGATAGAAAGTGTCTTTGAGGAGGTAGTTGCAGAAAACTTCCACAGTCTGGAGAAGGAGATACTCTCTGAGGCCATGGAGATCCACAGATCTCCCAACACAAGGGACCCAAGGAAGACAACACCAAGATATATAGTAAGAACATTGGCAAAGATCAAGGATATGGACAGACTATTAAAAGCAGCCAGAGAGAGAAATAAGGTCACATACAAAGGAAAGCCCATCAGGCTAACATCAGACTTCTCAGCAGAAACCTTACAGGCCAGAAGGGAGTGGCATGATATATTTAATGCCATGAAGCAGAAGGGCCTGGAACCAAGATCACTTTATCCAGCACAATTATCATGTAAATTTGAAGGAGGGATTAAACAATTTCCAGATAAACAAAAGCTGAGAGAATTTACCTCCCACAAACCAACTCTACAGTCTATTTTGGAGGGACTGCTATAGATGGAAGTGTTCCTAAGGTTGAATAGCTGTCACCAGAGGTAATAAAACCACAGTAAAGAAAGTAGAACAGGGTTCATGGGAAGATGGCGACATAAGTAGTTCAGTGGAAATCTCCTCGCCAAAACATATATATTTATGAAAATACAATGAATACTATTCCTAAAAGAGACACCAGTGGATGCAGTACAACAGCCAGGATACATCTATATCTGTGAGAACTAACCATCACATGAAGGGGGTAAGATACAAGCCGTGGCCAGCGGGATGCGCTGAACACTCCCCCACCCCAGAACCCAGTGGGAAGAAAGGAGTCGGAATGGGGAGGGAGTGAAAGCCCAGGACTGCTAAACAACCAGCTCTAGAAATCCACACCCGGAACGCAGAACAAGGTGCACAGGGTGCTGGATATTAGAGAAATGGAAAAACAAAACCTGTGGGCAGGTCCCCGCAACTGGCGCCCCTGAGACAGAACAGCGAGTGCTTTCTGCAAGTCTTAAAGAGACAGAGACCCCACAGCAGGACGAAGTCGTCCCAGCACACTTAGCCAGCAGCTGGGAATCCCAGGGAACTTTAGGCGCCCTAAACCCTGGAGTGGCAGCGCAGCTCTGAAGTCCCTCAGCACTAAGCAGCCTGCCAGTCGTTCCTACAATGGGCATGGGCCCCAACACACCGGCCCAGTAGTGGGAGAGGGGCCGTGCACACCGGGGGTGGCGGCACCAGAGGGGACTGGGAGCAGATCACGTCTGCCGGTGGAACCAGAGGGTATGGGGAGCACCTTGTCTGAGCCCGCCACAGTGGCAACCGAATAGCCCGGGTGCAGCTATGGTGTGCCAGCAGCACTGGTGCCATAGGAGCCTGGGAGTGGTCCATGAGGGAGAGGCCCTTGTGCACCTACAGCAGTGCCAGAGGGAGCAGCCACACTCCCAGCAGCCAACTGGAATCACAGCCCAATGCACAGCCGGCTAGGCCAAACCCGAAGGCCGCTGCTGGCACACAGTTGCCCAGCAGGGATGCCACTATCATGGACAAGCGCACCTGGTGTGCCTGCCACTCCCCGCAGGGCTCTGCAGTGCTCTGATGGAGACCCTGCCCACAGCAGCTTAGGGGATTAACCCGGTAGCTGCTCCAGGAGTGCGGGTAACTGACACAGGCAGCGGAGAAGGGCAAGGCATCCAAGCAGGAAAGGACTATCTTCTCCCAGCTGACACACCCGCAACCTGCCTACAGCCACTGCTATCACCATGAAAAGGCAAAAAAATTTACTCCAGTCCAAGATAGTTCAGACAACACCTGAGAGAGGATCTGTAGAGACAGACCTAACCAGCCTCCCTAAAAATGAATTCAAAATAAAAATCATAAATATGCTGACAGAGCTGAAGAGAAATATACAAGAGCTAAGGGATGACGTCCGGAGGGAGATAACAGAAGTGAAACAATCTCTGGAAGGATTTATAAGCAGAATGGATAAGATGCAAGAGGCCACTGATGGAATAGAAACCAGAGAACAGGAACGCATAGAAGCTGACGCAGAGAGAAATAAAAGAATCTCCAGGAATGAAACAGTATTAAGAGAAATGTGTGAACAATCCAAAAGGAACAATATCCGCATATAGGGAAGAAGAGAGAGAAAAAGGGATAGAAAGTGTCTTTGAATAAATAATTGCTGAGAACTTCCCCAAACTGAGGGAGGAACTAGTTGATCGGACTACGGAAGCACACAGAACTCCTGAGAGAAGGGACCCAAAGAGGACAACACCAAGACATAATAATTAAAATGGCAAAAATCAAGGACAAGGACAGACTATTAAAGGCAGCCAGAGAGAGAAAAAAGGTCACATACAAAGGAAAACCCATCAGACTTCTCAAAAAGAAAATTTGCAGCCCAGAAGAGAATGGCATGATATATTTAATGCAATGAAACAGAAGGGCCTTGAACCAAGGATATGTATCCAGTATGATTATCATTTAAATATGAAAGAAGAACTAATTCCTGGAGAAGCAAAAGTTGAGGGAATTTGCCTCCCACAAACCACCTCCACAGGGTATCTTACAGGGACTGCTCTAGATGGGAGCACTTCAAAAAAGAGCACAGAACAAAACACCCAACCTAAGAATGGAGGAAGAGGAATAAGAAGGGAGAGAAATAACTCAATAAGAAAGTTAAGTCAGACAGTAAGGTACTAAACAAGCGGACCTTGAACCTTTGGTAACCACGCATCTAAAGCATGCAATGGGAATAAGCACATATCTTTCAGTAATCACCCTAAATGTAAATAGACTTAATGCACCAATCAAAAGAAACAGATTACCAGAATGGATAAAAAAAGCAAGACCCATCTATATGCTGCTTATAAAAGACTCACCTCAAACCCAAAGCATGCACATATTAAAAGTGAAGAGATGGAAAAAGATATTTCATGCAATCAACAGGGAGAAAAAAAACAGGTGTTACAATACTAGTATCAGAGAAAATAGACTTCAAAATAAAGAAAGTAACAAGAGAAAAACAAGGACATTACATAATGATAAAGGGCTCAGTACAAAAAGAGCACATAACTATTATAACCATATATGCACCCAATACAGGAGCACCAATATATGTGAAACAAATACTAACAGAATTAAAGGAGGAAACGGAATGCAATGCATTCATTTTGGGAAACTATAACACACCACTCACTCCAAAGGACAGATCCACCAAACAGAAAATAAGTAAGGACACAGACAGAGGCAGTGAACAACACACTAGAACAGATGGACCTAATAGACATCTATAGAACACTACATCCGAAAGCAAAGGATACACATTTTTCTCAAGTGCACATGGAACATTCTCCAGAATAGACCACATACTAGGCCACAAAAACAGCCTCAGTAAATTCAAAAAGATTGAAATTCTACCAGCCAACTTTTCAGACCACAAAGATATAAAACTAGAACTCAATTGTACAAAGAAAGCAAAAAGGTCCACAAACACATGGAGGCTTAACAACATGCTCCTAAATAATCAATGGGTCAACGACCAAATTAAAATAGAGATCAAGGAATATATGGAAACAAATGACAACAACAACACAAAGCCCCAACTTCTGTGGGATGCAGCAAAAGCAGTCTTAAAAGGAAAGTATATAGCTATCCAGGCATATTTAAAGAAGTAAGAACAAACCCAAATAAATAGCGTAACGTCACAATTATCAAAATTGGAAAGAGAAGAACAAATGAGGCCTAAAGTCAGCAGAAGGAGGAACATAATAAACATAAGAGAAGAAGTAAATAAAACTAAGAAGAATAAAACAATAGAAAAAAATCAATGAAACCCAGAGTTGGTTCTTTGAGAAAATAAACAAAATAGATAAGCCTCTAGCCAGACTTATTAAGGAAAAAAGAGAGTCAACACACATCAACAGAATCAGAAATGAGAAAGGAAACATCACGAAGGACCCCACAGAAATACAAAGAATTACTAGAGAATACTATGAAAACCTATATTCTAACAAGATGGAAAATCTAGAAGAAATGGACAACTTCCTAGAAAAATACAACCTTCCAAACTGACCAAGAAAGAAACACAAAATTTAAACAAACCAATTACCAGCAAAGAAACTGAAGTGGTAATCACAAAACTACCCAAGAACAAAATCCCCGGGCCAGATGGACTTACCTCGGAATTTTATCAGACATACAGAGAAGACATAATACCCATTCTCCTTAAAGTTTTCCAAAAAATAGAAGAGGAGGGAATACTCCCAAACTCATTCGATGAAGCCAACATCACCTTAATACCAAAACCAGGCAAAGACCCCAGCAAAAAAGAAAATTACAGACCAATACCCCTGATGAACGTAGATGCAAAAATACTCAACAAAATATTAACAAACCGAATTCAAAAATACATCAAAAGGATCATACACAATGACCAAGTGGTATTCATCCCAGGGCTACAAGGACGGTACAACATTTGAAAATGAATCAACATCATCCACCACAAAAACAAAAAGAAGGACAAAAACCACATAATCATCTCCATAGGTGCTGAAAAGGCATTAGAAAAAATTGAACATCCATTCATGATAAAAACTCAACGAAATAGGTATAGAGGGCAAGTACCTCAACATAATAAACACCATATATGATAAATATACAGGCAACATCATATTGAATAGCAAGAGGCTGAAAGGATTTCCTCTGAGATCAGGAACAAGACAGGGATGCCCACTCTCCCCACTGTTGTTCAACATAGTACTGGAGGTCCTACCCATGGCAATTACACAAAACAAAGAAATGCAAGGAATCCAGATTGGTAAAGAAGAAGTCAAACTGTCCCTATTTGCAGAGGACACGATATTGCACATAAACAACCCTAAAGACTCCACTCCAAAATTACAAGAGCTAATATCGGAATTCAGCAAAGTTGCAGGATACAAAATTAACACACAGAAATCTGTGGCTTTCCTATACACTAACAATGAACTAATAGAGAAATCAGGAAAAAAATTCCATTCACAATTGCATCAAAAAGAATAAAATACTTAGGAATAAACCTAACCAAGGAAGTGAAAGACCTATACCCTTAAAACTATAAGACACTCAAGAGAAATTAAAGAGGACACTAGCAAATGGAAACTCATCCCATGCTCTTGGCTAGGAAGAATTAATATCGTCAAAATGGCCATGCTGCCCAAAGAAATACAGAGATTTGATGCAATCCCTATCAAATTACCAACATATTCTTCAAAGAACTGGAACAAATAGTTCAAAAATTCATATAGAAACACCAAAGACCCCGAATAGCCAAAGCAATCCTCAGAAAGAAGAATAAAGTGGTGGAGATCTCATTCCCCAAGTTCAAGCTCTACTACAAAGCCACAGTAATCAACACAATTTGGTAATGGCACAAGAACAGAGCCACAGACCAGTGGAACAGAATAGAGACTCCAGACATTAACCCAAACATATATGGTCAATTAATATACGATAAAGGAACCATGGACATACAATGGGGAAATGACAGTCTCTTCAACAGATGGTGCTGGCAGAACTGGACAGGTACATTTAAGAGAATGAAACTTGATCACTGTCTAACCCCACACACAAAAGTAAATTCAAAATGGATGAAAGACCTGAATGGAAGTCATGAAACCATAAAACTCTTGGAAAAAAACATAGGCAAAAATCTCTTGGTTGTGAACATAAGTGACTTCTTCATGAATATATCTTCCCAGGCAAGGAAAACAAAAGCAAAATTGAACAAGTGGGACTATATCAAGCTGAAAAGCATCTGTACAGCAAAGGACGCCATCAATAGAACAAAATGGCATCCTACAGTATGGGAGAATATATTCATAAATGACAGATCCGATAAAGGATTGACATCCAAAATATATGAAGAGCTCATGCTCCTCAACAAACAAAAATCAAATATTCCAATTAAAAAATGGGCAGAGGAGCTGAACAGACAGTTCTCCAAGGAAGAAATTCAGATGGCCAATAGACACATGAAAAGATGCTCCACATCGCTAGTTATCAGAGAAATGCAAGTTAAAACCACAGTGAGATATCACCTCACACCAGTAATGATGGCCACCATCCAAAAGACAAACAACAACAAATGTTGGCGAGGTTGCGGAGAAAGGGAACCCTCCTACACTGCTGGTGGGAATGTAAATTAGTTCAACCATTGTTGAAAGCAATACAGAGGTTCCTCAAAATTATCAAAATAGACTTACCATTTGACCAAGGAATTCCACTTCTAGGAATTTAACCTAAGGATGCAGCACTCCAGTTTGAAAAAGACAGATGCACCCCTATGTTTATTGCAGCACTTTTTACAATAGCCAAGAAGTGGAAGCAACCTGAGTGTCCATCAGTAGATGAATGGATAAAGAATATGTGGTACATATACACAATGGAATATTATTCAGCCATAAGAAGAAAACAAATCCTACCATTTGCAACAACATGGATGGAGCTACAGGGTATTACACTCAGTGAAATAAGCCAAGCAGAGAAAAACAAATACCAAATGATTTCACTCATCTGTGGAGTATAAGAACAAAAGAAAAACTGAAGGAAAAAAACAGCAGCAGAATCATAGAACCGAAGAATGGACTAACAGTTACCAAAGGGAAAGAGACTAGGGAGAATGGGAGGGTAGGGACGGATAAGGTGGGGGAAGAAGAAAGGGGGTATTATGATTAGCATGTATAATGTGTCGGTGGGGGAAAGAGGAGGGCTTTGCAACACAGAGAAAACTAGTGATTGTACAACATCTCACTATGCTGATGGACAGTGACTGTAATGGGTTTGTTGGGGGTGGTCTTGGGATAGGGGAGAGCCTAGTAAACATAAATAAAAATCAATTTTAAAAATCCCTAAAGACTCCACTCCAAAACTACTAGAACTAATATCGGAATTCAGCAAAGTTGCAGGATACAAAATTAACACACAGAAATCTGTGGCTTTCCTATACACTAACAATGAACTAATGGAAAGAGAAATCAGGAAAACAATTCCTGTCACAATTGCATCAAAAAGACTAAAATACCTACGAATCAACCTAACTAAGCAAGTGAAAGACCTATACCCTGAAAACTACAAGACACTCTTAAGAGAAATTAAAGAGGACACTAACAAATGGAAATTCATCCCATGCTCCTGGCTACAAAGAATTAATATTGTCAAATGGCCATCCTCCCCAAAGGAATATACAGATTTGATGCAATCCCTATCAAATTACCAACAGCATTCTTCAATGAACTGGAACAAATAGTTCAAAAATTCAAATGGAACCACCAAAGACACCGAATAGCCAAAGCAATCCTGAGAAGGAAGAATATAGTGGGGGGGGTGGTTGGAATCTTGCTTCCCAACATCAACTCTACTACAAAGCTACAGTAATCAAGACAATTTGGTACTGGCACAAGAACAGAGCCAAAGATCACTGGAACAGAATAGAGACTCCAAACATTAACCCAAACATATATGGTCAATTAAAATACGATAAATGAGCCATGGACATACAATGGGGAAATGACAGTCTCTTCAACAGATGGTCCTGGCAGAACGGTACAGCTACATGTAAGATACTGAAACTGGATCACTGTCTAACCCCATACACAAAAGTAAATTCAAAATCGATGAAAGACCTGAATGTAAGTCATGAAACCATAAAACTCTTAGAAAAAAACATAGGCAAAAATCTCTTGGACATCAACATGAGTGACCTCTTCATGAACATATCTCCCCAGGCAAGGGAAACAAAAGCATAAAGAATGAGGGGACTATATCAAGCTGTAAAACTTCTGTACAGCAAAGGACACCATCAATAGAACAAAAGAGTATCCTACAGTATGGGAGAATATGTTCATAAATGACAGATCCAATAAAGGATTGACATCCAAAATGTATAAAGAGCTCACACACCTCAACAAAGAAAAAGCAAATAATCCAATTAAAAAATGGGCAGAGGAGCTGAATAGACAGTTCTCTAAAGAAGAAACTCAGATGGCAAACAGGCACATGAAAAGATGCTCCACATTGCTTGTCATCAGAGAAATGCAAATTAAAACCACAATGAGATATCACCTCACACCAGTAAGGATCGCCATCATTGAAAAGACAAACAACAACAAATGTTGTCGAGGTTATAGATTAAGCGGAACCCTCCTACACTGCTGGTGGGAATGTAAATTAGTTCAACCATTGTGGAAAGCAGTATAGAGGTTCCTCAGAATGCTCAAAGTAGAAATACCATTTGACCCAGGAATTCCACTTCTAGGAATTTACCCTAAGAGTGCAGTACTGCAGTTTGAAAAAGACAGATGTTCCCCTATGTTTCTTGCCACACTGTTTACAGTAGCCAAGATATGGAAGCAATCTAAATGTCCATCAGTAGATGAATGGATAAAGAAGATGTGGTACATAAACACAATGGATTATTACACAGCCATAAGAGAAAAACAGATCGTATCATTTGCAACAACATGGATGGAGCTAGAGGGTATTATGCTCAGTGAAATAAGCCAGGCAGAGAAAGACAAGTACCAAATGATTTCACTCATCTGTGGAGTATAAGAACAAAGGAAAAACTGAAGGAACAAAACATCAGCAGAATCACAGAACCCAAGAATGGACTAACAGGTACCAAAGGGAAAGGGACTGGGGAGGATGGGTGGGTACAGAGGGAGAAGTGGGGGAAAGAAGAAAGGGGGTATTATGATTAGCATGCATAATGTGGGGGGTGGGTGGAAGGGGAGGTCTGTGAAACACAGAGAAGACAAGTAGTGATTCTACATTTTGCTATGCTGATGAACAGTGACTAATGGGGTTTGTGGGGGGAGACTTGGTATAGGGGAGAGCCTATTAAACATAATATTCTTCATGTAATTATAGAGTAATGATAACAAAAAAGAGAGAAAGTAAAGGGGGATTACTCCCTGATAGGATAAAACTAACTGCAAATCAATGATTAATGCATGCTTTACATATCCTTAATTTTGATCTTTTAAACGGTGTCAGAAAATTAGCTATGGAAGTACATTCTTCTGATAATATTCCTTTCTGTTAAAAAAAGAAAAAAAAGCAGTTCCTGTGTGGTGATCTCCAATAGGTTCTTCACAATGGTATAAGGGTCATATCAAAGTATGGGCAAAGGGTTTGTTTTTGTTTATACAGAGGATCAAAGCCTAATTTGGGTACCCAGAAAACGAATTTAGATATGATATGAAGAAGAACTTCCAACATCAACATCCTCTGGAAGAGTCATTCCAGAAGATGATCATCAAAAAGTTCAACAAAGATCGTGGCGCTGTTGCAGTTGTAGCTGCATTCATCCCACCAGTTCCTGGACTTGCCATTGGAATGAAAAGGAGATATCTAAGCTGGCCTCTGCATACAGTAAAACAACAAATTTGACTGGATCTAAACGGTCGGAACTCAACCAAGAATTAGGAGAAGTGCAAGTTGCAGTGCTCGAAAATTGTGCGACTATAGACTATCTACTGTTAAAAGAACATATGGGATGTGAACAGTTCCCAGAAATGTGTTGTTTTAATTTGTCTGATTGATAAGTTTTCACAAATGCCTAGGGTACCTAACTGGTTTTCTTGGTTTCACTGGATATGGCTGGTAATTGTAGGTCTGTTTTTGTTATGTAGCTGTATTCCTATTATGTTAATGTGCATACGCAATTTAATTAGTAGTTTCTTAAAACCTATTCATGCTTATGTAATACTACAAGAAGATATGTCAAAGAAATAATCAATCTTCCCATGTTTTCTTCCATCTGCTACTTCTATAGCTTTTCTTCTTCCTTCCTAATTACAACCCTGTAGTAGAATTCGTGCCTCATATCGAAAATTACCGAGTATCATAATTCTTCCAAGTGGTAAAGATACCTCAAGACAAATGCTGGGCATAGAAGCCACAGAGCATAAATCTGCAAAGAAGTAAAAAGCTAACCTTTTCAAACAATATTGCTTCTCTCTCACTTACCAACTTTACATTTCCCTGTATGGCCCCGGAAGATGACTGGTTAACCAGAGACAGGTAAGATTCCTCAAGGGAGGAACAACCTAAGCAGGCACAGTCGCAGGGGGGCCATCAGGTGAGAAATTGGGGATCAACAGAGGTGAGGCTTAGAACCTCACCCCCCCTGTTTTGAGAGAAATCTTCTGCATCTGTGGATGTTTTGTTGCCCCTGTCTACTTTAGATTAATACTTAGTCTGTAGGCACAGACCTGATCATCTACATTTGCCCTCTTACAGCACTAAATTATGTTTTCTACCTTTATCTTGCATCTACCTACCACTTCAGCATTTTATTTAAAATAATAATAATAATAAGGGAGAAATGTGGGATTCACATATAAATCAAGTATAAAAATCAAACAAATAATCATATCTGACTTGATTGTTTATAGTTCATGATGCGTGATCAAAACTGAAAGTTTCTGTGATATGACTGCCCTTGGACTGTTCACCATGTAAGAACTTGTTCACCATGTAAGAACTTGTTCGTTATGCTTCAGAAGATTGGAGACTGTTGAGAATTAGGCTTGGGATTGATTAATGATTGTGCATTGAGTTCCCTATGTAGAGTTTTATTGTTGTTAAGAATCATTTGATCAGTAAATATGAGAGATGCCCTCTCAAGAAAAAAAAAGATAGCTATCTTTTTAGTTGTTGCAAAATATTCAATTTTTTAGTAGATATATAAATTTGTCATACATTTTCTATACTTTCCTATATTTGAAATGCTTCCAGAATAAAAATTTTTTAATTAAAAATTAAAAACAACAACAAAAAATAAACAGATCTGACCATTTGCAACAACATGGATAGAGCTAGAGGGTATTATGCTCTGTGAAATAAGCCAGGCGGAGAAAGACAGGTACCAAATGATTTCATCATATGTGGTGTATAAGAGCAATGGAAAAACGGAAGGAACAAAACAGCAGCAGAATCACAGAACCCAAGAATGGCTAACAGTTACCAATGGGAAAGGGACTGGGGAGGATGGGTGGGAAGGGAGGAATAAGGGCGGGGAAAAAGAAAGGGGGCATTACGATTAGCATGTATACTGTGGGGCTGGGACACAGGGAGGGTTGTGCAACACAGATAAGACAAGTAGTGGTTTTACAGCGTCTTACTACACTGATGGACAGTGACTGTGAAAGGGTATGTGGAGGGGACTTGGTGTAGGGGGGAGCCTAGTAAACATAATGCTCTTCATGTAATTGTAGATTAATGATACGAAAAAAAAAATTAGAACAGCTAATTACTAAGCAAATGCAAAATTAAATTAACTATCCCCAAACTCAATCAAGGGATAGAGAAAAAGTCCAGAACATGATACCTAATATATAAAGAAAGGAGGAGAAACAGGAAAGAACCTTTAGGTTGTGTTTGTAACAGCGTACTAACTGAGTTAAGGTAGACTCTTAGATAGTAAGGAAATTAACCTTGAACCTTTGGTAAACATGAATCTAAAGCCTGCAATGGCAATAAGTACATAGTTATTGATAATCATCCTAAATGTAAATAGACTGAGTGCACAAATCAAAAGATATAGTCACTTAATACATAAAAAACAAGACCCATCTATATGCTGCTTACAAGAGACTCACCTCAAACCCAAAGACAAGCACAGAATAAAAGTCAAGGGATGGAAAAACATTTCATGCAAACAGCAGGGAGAGAAAAGCAGGTGTTGCAGTACTAGTGTCAGACAAAATAGACTACAAAACAAAGAAAGTCATGAGAGATAAAGAAGGACATTACAAAATGAAAAAGGGGTCCATCCAACAAGAGGATATAACCATTATAAATATATATGCACCCAACACAGGAGCACCAGCATATGTGAAACAAATACTAACAGAACTAAAGGAGGAAATAGAATGCAATGCATTCATTTTAGGAGACTTCAACACACTATTCACTCCAACAGACAGATCCAGCAGACAGAAAATAAGTAAGAACACAGAGGCACTGAACAACACACTAGAACAGATGGACCTAATAGACATCTATAGAACTCTACTTCCAAAAGCAACAGGATACACATTCTTCTCAAGTGCACATGGAACATTCTCCAGAATAGACCACATACTAGGCCACAAAAACAGCCTCAGTAAATTCAAAAAGATTGAAATTCTACCAGCCAACTTTTCAGACCACAAAGGTATTAAAGTAGAACTAAATTGTACAAAGAAAGCAAAAAGGCCCACAAACACATGGAAGCTTAACAACATGCTCCTAAATAATAAATGAGTCAATGACCAAATCAAAATAGAGATCAAGGAATATATGGAAACAAATGACAACAACAACACAAAGCCCTAACTTCTCTGGGATGCAGCAAAAGCAGTCTTAAGAGGAAAGTATATAGCAATCCAGGCATATTTAAAGAAGTAAGAACAAACCCACATGAATAGTCTAACATCACAATTATCGAAATTGGAAAAAGAAGAACAAATGAGGCCTAAAGTCAGCAGAAGGAGGAAGATAATAAAGATCAGAGAAGAAATAAATAAAATTAAGAAGAACAAAACAATAGAAAAAAATCAATGAAACCAAGAGCCGGTTCTTTGAGAAAATGAACAAAGTAGATAAGCCTCTAGCCAGACTTATTAAGGGAAAAAGAATCAACACACATCAACAGAATCAGAAATGAGAAAGGAAACATCATGAAGGACCCCACAGAAATGCAAAGAATTATTAGAGACTACTGTGAAAACCTATATGCTAACAAGCTGGAAAACCTAGAAGAAATGGACAACTTCCTAGAAAAATACAACCTTCCAAGACTGACCAAGGAAGAAACACAAAATTTAAGCAAACCAATTACCAGCAAAGAAATGGAAGTGGTAATCACAAAACTACCCAAGAACAAAACCCCCGGGCCAGATAGATTTACCTCGGAATTTTATCAGACAGACATAATACCCATTCTCCTTAAAGTTTTCCAAAGAATAGAAGAGGAGGGAATACTCCCAAAATCATTCTATGAAGCCAACATAACCTTAATACCAAAACAAGGCAAAGACCCCACCAAAAAAAAATTACAGACCAATACTCCTGATGAACATAGATGCAAAAATACTCAACAAAATATTAACAAACAGAATTCAAAAACACACCAAAAGGGTCATACACCATGACCAAGTGGGATTCATCCCAGGGATGGAAGGATGGTACAACATTTGAAAATCCAACATCATTCACCACATCAACAAAAAGAAGGAAAAAAAAAACACATGACCATCTCCACAGATGCTCAAAAAGCATTCGACAAAATTCAACATCCATTCATGATAAAAACTCTCTCAACAAAATGGGCATAGAGGGCAAGTACCTCAACATAATAAAGGCTATATATGATAAACCCACAGCTAACATCATGCTGAACACCGAGTGGCTGAAAAGTTTTCCTCTGAGATCGGGAACATGACAGGGATGCCCACTCTCCCCACTATTATTCAACATAGTACTGGAGGTCTTAGCCACGGCAATCATAAAAAACAAGGAAATACAAGGAATCCAGATTGGTAAAGAAGAAATCAAACTCACTATTTGCAGAGAACATTATATTCTATGTAAAAAACACTAAAGACTCTTCTGCAGAACTACTAGAATGATTATTAGAATTCAGCAAATTTTCAGGATACAAAATTAACACACAGAAATCTGTAGCCTTCCTATACCCTAACAAGGAACTAATACAAAGAGAAATCAGGAAAACAATTCCATTCACATTATCATAAAAAAGAATAAAATATCTAGGAATAAACCAAACCAAGAAGTGAAAGACCTATACCCTGAAAGCTACAAGACACTCAAGGGAAATTGAAGAGGTCACTAAGAAATGGAAAGTCATCCCATCCTCCTGGCTAGGAAGAATTAATATCGTCAACATGGCCATCCTCCCCAAAGCAATATACAGATTCAATGCAATCTCTATCAAATTACCAACAGCATTCTTCAATGACATGGAACAAATAGTTCAAAAATTTATATGGAACCGTGAAAGACCCCAAATAGCCAAAGCAATCCTGAGAAGGAAAAATAATGTGGGGGGGATCTCGCTCCCCAACTTTAATCTCTACTACAAAACCACAGTAATCAAGACTATTTGGTACTGGCACAAGAACAGAGCCACAGACCAGTGGAACAGAATAGAGACTCCAGACATTAACCCAAACACATATGGCCAATTAATATACGATAAAGAAGCCACGGACTCACAATGGGGAAATGACAGTCTTTTCAACCAGATGGTGCTGGCAACACTGGACAGCTACATGTAAGAGAATAAAACTGGATCACTCTCTGACCCCATACACAAAAGTAAATTTGAAATGGATCAAAGACCTGAATGTAAGTCATGAAACCATAAAACTCTTAGAAAAAAACATAGGCAAAAATCTCTTGGACATAAACATGAGTGACTTCTTCATAAATATATCTCCCTGGGCAAGGGAAACAAAGGCAAAAATGAACAAGTGAGACTCTATCAAGCTAAAAAGCTTCTGTTCAGCAAAGGACACCATCAATAGAACAAAAAGGTATCCTACAGTATGGGAGAATATATTCATAAATGACATATCTGATAAAGGATTGACATGCAAAATATATAGGGAGCTCACACAGCTCAACAAAGAAAAAGCAATAATCCAACTAAAAAATGGGCAGAGGAGCTGAATAGATAGTTCTCTAAAGAAAAAATCCAGATGGCCAACAGGCACATGAAAAGATGCTCTACATCGCTAATCATCAGAGAAATGCAATTTAAAACCACAATGAGATATCACCTCACAGCAGTAAGGATGGCTACCATCCAAAAGACAAACAACAACAAATGTTGGCCATGTTGTGGAGAAAGGGGAACCCTCCTACACTGCTGGTGGGAATGTACAGTAGTTCAACCATTGTGGAAAGCAGTATGGTGCTTCCTCAGAATGCTCAAAATAGAAATACCATTTGACCCAGGAATTCCACTTCTAGGAATTTACCCTAAGAATACAGCACTTCAGTTTGGAAAAGACAGGTGCACCCCTACTTTTATCACTGCACAATTTACAATAGCCAAGATATGGAAGCAACCTAAATGTTCATCAATAGATGAATGGATAAAGAAGATATGGTACATATACACAATGGAATATTACTCAGGTATAAGAAAAAAACAGATCCTACCATTCGCAACAACATGGATGGAGCTAGAGGGTATTATACTCAGTGAAATAAGCCAGGTGGAGAAAGACAAGTACCAAATGATTTCACTCATATGTGGAGTATAAGAACAAAGGAAAACGGAAGGAACAAAGCAGCAGCAGAATGACAGAAACCAAGAATGGATTAACAGTTACCAAAGGGAAAGGGACTTCTGAGGATCGGTGTCAGGTAGGGATAAGGGCTGGGAAAAAGAAAGAGGGCATTACGATTACCATGTATAGTGCATGGAGGGCACGGTGAGGGCTGTGCAACACAGAGAAGACAAGTAGTGATTTTACAGCATTTTGCTATGCAGATGGACAGTGACTGTGAAGGGGTATGTTGGGGGGGACTTGTTGAAGGGCAGAGCCAAGTAAACATGATGTTCTTCATGTACTTGTAGATTAATGATACCAAAAAAAAAAAGAAAATAGAACAGCTAATTACTAAGCAAATGCAAAATTAATTTAACTATCCCTAAAGTCAATCAAGGGATATACAAAATGTACAGAACATGATACCTAATATATTAAGAATGGAGGAGGAAGAAAAAGGAAGAGAAACAGAAAAGAACCTTTAGGTTGTGTTTGCAACAGCATTCTAACTGAGTTAAGTTAGACTCTTAGATACTAAGGAAATTAACCAAGAACCTTTGGTAACCATGAATCTAAAGCCTACAATGGCAATAAGTACATATTATTGATAATCACCCTAAATTGTAATGGACTGAATGCAGCAATCAAAAGACATAGAGTCACTGAATAGATAAAAAAACAAGACCCATCTATATGCTGCTTACAAGAGACTCACCTCAAACCCAAAGACATGCACAGACTAAAAGTCAAGGGATGGAAAAACATATTTCATGCAAACAACAGGGAGAGAAAAGCAGTTGTTGCACTGCAAGTATCAGACAAAATAGACTTCAAAACAAATAAATTCACAAGAGATAAAGGAGGTTACAGAATGATAAAGGGGTCCATCTAACACAAGGATATAACCATTGTAAATATATATGCTCCCAACACAGGAGCACCAGCATGTGTGAAACAAATACTAACAGAACTAAAGGGGGAAATAGAATGCAATGCATTCATTTTAGGAGACTTCAACACACTATTCACTCCAAAGCACAGATCCAGCAGATAGAAAATAAGAACACAGAGGCACTGAACAACACACTAGAACAGATGGACCTAATAGACATCTATAAAACTCTACATCCAAAAGCAACAGGATACACATTCTTCTCAAGTGCACATGGAACATTCTCCAGAATAGACCACATACTAGGCCACAAAAACAGCCTCAGTAAATTCAAAAAGATTGAAATTCTACCAACCAACTTTTCAGACCACAAAGGTATAAAAGTAGAACTCAATTGTACAAAGAAAGCAAAAATGCCCACAAACACATGGAGGCTTAACAACATGCTCCTAAATAATAAGTGGGTCAATGATCAAATCAAAATAGAGATCAAGGAATATATGGAAACAAATGACAACAACAACACAAAGCCCCAACTTCTGTGGGATGCAGCTAAAGCAGTCTTAAGAGGAAAGTATATAGCAATACAGGCATACTTAAAGAAGTAAGAACAAACCCACATGAATAGTCTAAAAACACAATTATCAAAATTGTAAAAAGAACAAATGAATCCTAATGTCAGCAGAAGGAGGAACATAATAAAGATTAGAGAAGAAATAAATAAAATTAAGAAGAACAAAACAACAGAAAAAATCAATGAAACGAAGTGGTTCTTTGAGAAAATAAACAAAATCGATAAGCCTCTAGCCAGACTTATTAAGGGAAAAAGAGAACACACATTAACAGAATCAGAAACGAGAAAGGAAACATCACGAAGGACCCCACAGAAATACAAAGAATTATTAGAGACTACTATGAAAACCTATATGCTAACAAGCTGGAAAACCTAGAAGAAATGGACAACTTCCTAGAAAAATACAACCTTCCAAGACTGACCAAGGAAGAAACACAAAATTTAAACAAACCAATTACCAGCAAAGAAACGGAAGTGGTAATCACAAAACTACCCAAGAACAAAACCCCCGGGCCAGATGGACTTACCTCGGAATTTTATCAGACATACAGAGAAGACATAATACCCATTCTCCTTAAAGTTTTCCAAAAAATAGAAGAGGAGGGAATACTCCCAAACTCATTGTATGAAGGCATCACCCTAATACCAAAGCAGGCAAATACCCAACCAAAAAAGAAAATTACAGACCAATATCCCTGATGAACGTAGATGCAAAAATACTCAACAAAATATTAACAAACTGAATTCAAAAATACGTCCAAAGTATCATACACCATCACCAAGTGGGATTCATCCCAGGAATGGAAGTACAGTACAACATTCGAAAATCCATCAATATCATCCACCACAGAAAAAGGACAAAAACCACATGATCATGTCCATAGGTGCTGAAAAAGCATTCGACAGAATTCAACATCCATTCATGATAAAAACTCGCAATGAAATCGGTATAGAGGGCAAGTACCTCAACATAATAAACACCATATATGACAAATCCACAGCCAACATCATATTGAACAGTGAGAAACTGAAAGCTTTTCCTCTGAGATCAGGAACATGACAGGGATGTCCACTCTCCCCACTGTTATTCAACATAGTACTGGAGGTCCTAGCCACGGCAATTAGACAAAATGAAGAAATACAAGGAATCCAAATTGGTAAAGAAGAATTAAAACTGTCACTATTTGCAGGTAACATGATATTGTACATAAAAAATCCTAAAGATTCCACTCCAAAAGTACTAGAACTGATATCGGAATACAGCAAAGTTGCAGGATAGAAAATTAACACAGAAATCTGTGGCTTTCCTATACAGTAACAACAAACTAATAGAGATATCAGGAAAACAATTCCACTCATAATTGCATCAAATAGAATAAAATACCTAGGAATAAACCTAACCAAGGAAGTGAAAGACCTATACCGTGTAAACTATAAGACACTCTTAAGAGAAATTAAAGAGAACACTAAAAAAGGGAAACATCCCATGCTCTTGGCTAGGAAGAATTAATATCGTCAAAATGGCCATCCTGCCCAAATCAATATACAGATATGAGGCAATCCCTGTCAAATTACCAAAAGCATTCTTCAACAAACTGGAACAAGTAGTTCAGAAATTCATAAGAAAACACCAAAGACTCTGAACAGCCAAAACAATCCTGAGAAGGAAGTATAAAGTTCTGGGGATCTTACTCCCCAACTTCAAGCCCTACTAGAAAACCACAGTAATCAAGACAATTTGGTACTGGCACGAGGACACAGCCACAGACCAGTGGAACAGAATAGAGACTCCAGACATTAGCCCAAATGTATATGGTCAATTAAAATACTATATAGGAGCCATGGACATACAATGGGGAAATGACAGTCTCTTCAACAAATGGTGCTGGCAGAACTGGACAACTACATGTAAAGATACTGAAACTGGATCACTGTATAACCCCATACACAAAAGTAAATTCAAAATTGATCAAAGATCTGAATGTAAGTCATGAAACCATAAAACTCTTAGAAAAAAACATAGGCAAAAATCTCTTGGACATAAACATGAGTTAGTTCTTCATGACCATATCTCACTGGGCAAGGGAAACAAAAGCAAAAATGAGCAAGTGGAACTATATCAAACTGAAAGGCTTCTGTACAGCAAAGGACACCACCAATAGAACAAAAATGTACCATACAGTGTGGGAGAATATGTTCATAAATGACAGAATCAATAAAGAGTTGACATCCAAATGATATAAAGAGCTTATGCACCTCAAAAAACAGAAAGTAAATAATCCAATTTAGAAAAGGGTAGAGGAGCTGAACAGACAGTTCTCCAAAGAAGAAATTCAGATGGCCAACAGACACTTGAAAAGATGCTCCACATCGCTAGTCATCAGAGAAATGCTTATTAAAACCACAATGAGATATCACCTCACAGCAGTAAGGATCGCCACCATCCGAAAGACAAACAACAACAAATGATGGCGAGGTTTTGGAGAAAGGGGAACCCTCCTACACTGCTGGTGGGAATGTAAAGTAGTTCAACCATTGTGGAAAGCAGTATGGAGGTTCCTCAGAATGCTCAAAATAGAAATACCATTTGACCCAGGAATTCCACTTCTAGGAATTTACCCTAAGAATGCAATAGCCCAGTTTGAAAAAGACAGATGCACCCCATGTTTATCACAGCACTTTTTACAATAGCCAAGAAATGGAAGCAACCTAAGTGTCCATCAGTGTATGAATGAATAAGGATGTGGTAGATATGTACAATGGAATATCATTCAGCCATAAGAAGAAAACAAATCCTACCATTTGCAGCAACATGGATGGAGCTAGAGGGTATCATGCTCCGTGAAATAAGCTAGGCGGAGAACAACAAGTACCCAATGATTTCACTCATATGTGGAGCATAAGAACAAAGAGAAACTGAAGGAACCAAACAGTAGCAGAATCACAGAACCCAAGAATAGGCTAACAGTTATCAATGGGAAAGGTACTGGGGAGGATCAGAGGGAAGTTAGGGATAAGGGTGGGAAAAAAGAAAGGGGGCCTTACGATTAGCATGTATAATGTGGGGGGGCATAGGGAGGGATGTGCAACCCAAGACAAGTAGTGATGCTACAGCATCTTACTACTCTGATGTACAGTGACTGTAATGGGGTTTGTGGTGGGGACTTGGTGAAGGGGGGAGTCTAGTAAATATAATGTTCTTCATCAAATTGTAGATTAATGATAACAAAATGAATTTTAAAAATGCCCATCACCCCTCAGGTAATCAGACACTCGTGGAGTGACTGACAGGTGCCATCAGGCTAGTTTGGCCTAATCAGGGTGATTTACCATATTTTTCCAGTAGTTGGAAAACATGCAGAACTCCATCAGGTACTGTGGGAATTGTGTATGAAAATATCATCTATCATATGGACCCACAGGGCTCTGATGAGGAGGTGTTCACTATAGGAAGGAGAAATCTGGTACTGCATACAGCGCCCACATCTCTCTTTGGGTCCCTAATGAATACTCTTGCCCCCACCTAGGGCAACCCATAAGTGAGGATGCTCGTACTTTAGCAGATCTGGGTAAGATTGAAACAATACAGGCCCAGAGGGAAGTAAGGGCCATGACTGAAAGGAGAAGTACAAAATGCCCCGTGAAGGTCTCGAGGACCCAGATGTGGGTTGATTTGATAAAGGCCGGGATAGTTAAAGAAAAACTTGATGGGCAGCCCAATAGAATATTGTTAGAACCGTGGCACCAATTAAAGCCAGAGCAGCAGTTCCAGCTGCTGAGGTCTAGGCCATGGAAACCAGAGTCAAGTCCTCATGCCCAGCCTCTGTCCCTGCAAAATTTCATGGGATACAGTACTCAGGATTCACCTGAGCCCTCACCCCCACAGGAGGATGATTGGGCATCACGGTTCGACTGGGGGGGGGTTAAAAACCTTACCTTGGGGGACATGGTGGGGGCCAGAGGCCACATGTAGAATTAGCAATTCATTGGTCCCCTGTGAATGTACAATGTGTCCTGGCACTGGTGGACACAGGAGCTAAGTGTTCTCTGATTCATGGCAACTCTGAGTGGTTTCCTCGGATCCCTGCTGTGATAGATGGTTAGGGGGGTAAGGCAGTTAGAGTGAAGAAAGCCCAAATCTCACTGGGGATAGGGCATTTAAGCCCAATGGAGTATACTGTGTATATTTCTTCCATCCCTGTATATATTTTGGGGGTAGATATCTTGCAGGGCCTGTGGTTACAGACCACTACAGGTGAGTTCAGATGGAGAGTACATGTGGTTAAAGGCAGTTCTGAGTGGCCATGCTAAGCATCCACCTGTAGCTCAGCCTGTACCTCAGCAGGTGACAAATATTAAGCAGTATAAATTGTCTCGGGGGCACAAGGAAATTGAGAAACTCTACAGGAGTTGGAGAGGGTGGGCATCATAAAGCCCACTCTTCCTTTTAATTCCCGTGTGGCCAGTGAGAAAGCCAGACAGCTCCTGGCTTATGACTGTGGACTACAGGGAATTGAATAAAGTCACACCTCCTTTCCATGCTGTTGTACCCTCTATCGCAGACATTCTGGACACCCTTAGCCATGAGCTGGGAACATATCATTATGTAGCACACCTTGCTAATGCTTTCTTCTCTACTGGCATAGCACAGGAAAGCCAGGAACAGTTTGGCTTCACATGGGAAGGCCGGCAGTGGACATTCACTGTCCTTCCACAGGGATACCTCCAGTTCCACCATCTTTCATGGGCTTGTAGCCCAGGATTGGCCACGTGGAAGAAACCTCAAACAGTGTGGTTGTATCACTACATTGGTGATATTATGCTCACATCTAATTCTCCTTCAGATTTAGAAGGTGCAGTTTCTAGACTGCTGTAACATCTACAGGAAAAAGGATGGGCTGTGAACAGCACCAAGGTTCAGGGACTTGGTTGTCTGTGAAATCTTGGGGGTTGTCTGGTCAGATAAGACTAAAGTTTTTCCTGGAGCAGTTATAGATAAGGTCCAGGCTTTCCTCACCCCTACAACTGTGGCAGTATTACAAGAGTTTTTGGGTATTTTGGGCTACTGGAGAGTGTTTATCCCACACTTGGCACAAATTCTGAAGCCATAAAAGACATCAGGTGGGACTGGGATGAGACGTGTGCAGCTGCTTTTACTGCTGCCAAGCGGGCAGTCAAGGCCGTACAGTCCTTGAATGTAATGGGCTCATCAAGGCCCTGTGAACTAGATGTTCATGTAACCAAAGATGGTTATGGATGGGGTCTTTGGTAGCAGCTTGAATGAACACACCAACCTATTGGATTCTCATCACAACTATGGAAAGGAGCAGAAGTCCGGTACACCTTGATAGAGAAGCAACTGGCTGCTGTGTACCATGCCTTGCTGGCTATAGAGCCCATTGCTGGAACAGCTGCAACCAAGGTAATAACCACCTATCCCATCGTGGGGTGGGTGCGAGACTGAACTCAAAGGCCATGGAGTGGCATGGAAGACACCTACACTGGCCAAATGGGGCGCATATTTACAGCAGCGCAGCGCCCTGTCTACTAGCCTCTTAAGTGGAGAACTCCAAAGCTTATTGGGGCCAGTGACCTATATAAGTGGAAAGCAGGAAGAACTTGCTTTTGAGCTATTGGTAGCTGAGACTCCTTATCAGTAGGGAAAAGCCCCTATACCTGAAGATGCTTGGTACACAGATGGCTCTAGTCATGGGCAGCCCCCAAATGGAGGGCTGTGGCTTTCCATCCTAAGACTGAGACAACATGGATGGAGGATGGAGAGGGGAAGAGCAGTCAATGGGCTGATTTGCAGGCAGTATGGCTTGTGATCACCCAGGAGGCTTCCCCCATAGTTGTCTACATTGACAGCTGGGCCATCTATCAGGGCTTGACCCTGTGCCTACCAACGTGGTATGCCAACTGGATGGTTGGTCACCAGTCCCTTTGGGGGCAAGAGTTGTGACAAGACCTATGGGCCTCTGGTCAGACTAAGACAGTTACTGTACATCATGTGACTGGCAAGTTGCCTTTGGCATCCCCAGGGAATGGTGAAGCAGACACAGTGGCCCAGGTGTGCTGGCTAGAAGGAAAGCTGCCTCTGATGTAGCCCAATGGCTACACCAGCATTTGGTGCACATGGGGCAAAAGACAATGTGGGCTGTAGGCCGTTGATGGGGCTTGCCATTGACATTTGAAGAAGTCAGCAGAGCCCAGAAGGAGTGCCTTGTGTGCTCTAAGAGGGACTTAGACCAAGTCCCACAGTAACATGGGACAATAGTAAGAGGACCAATACCCCTTGTCAGGTGGCAAATAGACTATATTGGGCCTCTGCCCATATCAGAAGGATATCGGTATGCCATGACTTGTGTGGACATGGCTACTGGACTATTGGTTGCTTTTCCTGCATGTCCTGCAGATCAACAAACCACCAAGAGGGGCCTGGAGTGTCTTTGCAGCCTATGGCTGGCCACAGGTGATTGAGAGCGATCAAGGCACCCACTTTACTGGACATGCATTACAAGAATGGTTGTAGCAATTAGAAATAAAGTGGAAATTTCATGTACCATATAATAATCCTACTGGGGAAGGCATGATAGAGAGATACAACAATTTGTTGAGAGAACACCAATAGTCTATGGGGTTGGTCAGTTCGCCTATGAATGGTGCTGCGGCATTTGAATAAGGAGCCACGTAAAGGAGCTTTGAGCCCTGTGGATATGCTCACAGACCTTGCTGCCTCTCCTATACAATTGTATGTCCAAACCAAAGAAAAGTTATTGAAGCCAGGATATGGTCAGCAGAGCAACATCCTGCTGCCAGCCCCTACTGCATTAAACCCTGGAGACACTGTTAAATGGCCCTGGCCCTGGACATTTTGACACATGGACCAGCAATGATTGGCCCTTCTGGCACCTTGAGGGAAAGGCCTGGAAGCTGGCCTCCTGTGTATTCCTGGAATAACAGCTGAATGGCCCCCAAAGGTCACAGTAGTGTACCCAGAACATCCAGGAGGTAAGAGTATCTTGCGGGGAAGTTTTGTTTTATCTTTATGGCCAGCACACGTACCTCCTGTAGCCCTATGTACTGACCCATCTGTAACTCCCACAGGGAGGGGGGTGAAAGTCTGGCATACTAGACCAGGATGAGACACCACTCCTGCCACTGTTTTCACAAGACCACTCTCTTGTATGTATCCTACGTGGTAGACAAGACTTGCCTATGCTGGTATCATTAAAACATGTATCTTATTGTCCTTAAGGTTATTTTCTCCTTCACTCCTTGTAGCCTGAATGTGCCCCCTGGCTGCAGCTGCCATGTGATGATTGTTATGAACCGTCAGCTACTGCCTGCCTATGGAATGGATGAGCCATGGACTTAATCTGCATAAGACTTTTATCCTAGCCGAATCCTCTGGCTTGAGGATTGTCATGATTTTTTTGCTGTTGCTATTGTTATGTCATTAGTCTGCTCACAATGCTACAGTTTTCTCTCCCAGGGACCATTGCAGAAGAAGGGGAGCAAGTAGATTGTAAGGCGAGATTTCTGGAGGGGTAGCCTGTGGGTAAAATTGTAATATTTTCAGAATATCTCACCTGGCTTTTGTCCATTTGTATATCCTCTGGGGTAGAGACAAGTTCGTCTCCATGTCAATGGGTAATTACCTCGGCAACCGAGGGCATGTCTGAACTTGAGAAGTTAAGGGGAGGGGCTTGCTTGCTTGAGTGCTTCCTCCAGAGCAGAGGAGAGAGAAGGCTCTGGACCGCTGTTTGCAAGCAATAAACGGGTTTTAAACTTTATTTCCCCATTTGACTGATTTTGGTTTTTAGAGATATTTTGCCCCAGGATTTCCTCTCCCCAGACTTAGAACTGGCTATTTTGTAGATTATCTGTCAATTTGGGTTTGATCCAGTGTTTACTCTGATTATAATGAAGTTATGTATTAATATTACAGAAATGATGTATCCTCACCTTACTGCATGGTAGCAGAAGGTACATCATGCTATGTCTTATTGGTGATATTAACCTTGATACTTGATTAAGGTACTCTGTCAGATTTCACCACTCTAAAGCTACTATAGGGATACTTGGGTGATACTGCAGGTTTGGCTCCAAACCGCTGCAATAAAGCAAATATTGGAATAAAGCGAGTCAAATGAATTTGTATATGCTGTTTCCTTGGGATATAAAAGTTATGTTTACACAATACTATATCATCTATTGAAAGTGTGTAACAGCATTATGTCTAAAATAATGCACATACCTTCATTTAAAAATATTGCTAAAAAATGCTATCAACCAAGCTTTCAATCACTGACCACAGATCATTTTTTTATTAGTGTCACTGAGAATCTTACATTAGTTTCAAATACACAATACAGTGGTTCAACAGTTACCCACATTATTAAATCCTCACCCCCTCTAGTGCAGTTACTATCTCTTAACATATTAAGATGTTACGGAATCACTGACTATATTCTACATGCTGTACTACCATCTCTGTGACCAACTTATATTGTGGTTGTGAATTATTGTGTCCTTTATCCCCTTCACTCTCTTACCCCCAAACCCCAAACCCTCCCCCTTGATATCCATTAGTCCCTTCTTGGTGTCTGAGTCTACTGCTATTTTGTTCCTTCTGTTTTACTTTGTTTTTATACACCACAAATAAGTGAAATCATATGGTATTTGTGTTTCTCCACTGGCTTGTTTCACTGAGTATAATACCCTCTAGATCCAACCATGTTGTTGCAAATGGGAGGATTTCTTTTATTTTTATGTCTGAATAATATTTCACTGTGTATATGTACTACATCTTTATCCATTCATCTGTTGATGGACACATAGGGTGCTTCCATACCTTGACTATTGCAAATAGTGCAGTGATAAACAGGGGTGCATATGTCTTTTTGAATCAGGGATTTTGTTTTGGGTAAGTTCCTAGGAGTAGAATTCCTGGGTCAAATGATATTTCCAGTTTTAGGTTTTTGAGGAACCTCGATATTGCTTTCCACAATGGTTGCATCAATTTCTATTCCCACCAGCAGTGGAGGAGGGTTCCCATTTCTCCACATCCTCACCAGCTTTTTGTTTCTTGTCTTTTGGATAGTGGCCATTCTAACTGGTGTGAGGTGACTATTGTGTAAACAAACAAAACTCATTTCCCTGATGATTAGTGATGTGAAGCATCATTTTGTGTGCCTGTTGACCATTTGTATTTCTTCTTTGGAGAAGTGTTCATGTCCTCTGTCCATTTTTTAATTGTTACTTGTTTTTTGGGTGTTGAAGAGTATGGGTTCTTTATATGTTTTGGATGTTAAGCCCTTATTGGATGAGTCATTTATGAATATCTTCTCCCATACTGTGGGATGCTTTTTTGTTCTGCTGGTGTCTTTTGCTGTACAGAAGCTTTTTAGTTATATGTACTCCCACTTGTTCATTTTTGCTTTTGTTTCCCTTGCCCAAGGATATGTGTCCAGGAAAAAATTGCTCATGCTTATACTCAGGAGATTTTTGCTTATGTTTTCTTCTAAGAGTTTTATGGTTTCATGACTTATTTTCAGGTGTTTGATACATTTTGAGTTTACTTTTGTGTGAGGATTTAGACAATAATCCAGTTCCATTCTCTTACATGTAGCTGTCTAGTTTTGTCAACACCAGTTGTTGAAGAGGCTGTCATTTCCCTATTGTATGTCAATGGCTCCTTTATTGTATATTAATTGATCATATATGCATGGGTTTATATCTGTGCTCTCTATTCTGTTGTTGCATTGATCTGTGGGTATGTTCTTGTGCCAATACCAAATTGTTTTGATTATTGTAGCTTTGTAGTAGAACTTGAAGTCAGGGAGCATAATCCCCCCAGCTTTGTTCTTCTTTCTCAGGATTGCTTTTCTTTTCAGTATCCTTTGTGGTTCCATATGAATTTTAGAGCTATTTGTTCTAATTCCTTGAGCAATGCTGTTCATAGTTTGATAGAGTTTGCATTGAATATGTAGACTGCTTTAGGCAGCATGGACATTTTGACAATATTAATTCTTCCTATCCATGAGTATGGGATAGACTTCCATTTATTGGTGTCTTTTTAAATTTCTCTCATGAGTGTCTTGTAGTTTTCAGGATATAGGTCTTTCACCTCCTTCATTAGGTTTATTCCTGGGCATTTTATTGTTTTCCATGCAATTGTAAATGGAATTGTTTTCCTGATTTCTCTTTCTGCTAGTTCATCATTAGTATATAGGAATGCACAGATTTCTATTTATTGATTTTGTATCCTGCAACTTTGTTGAATTCAGTTATTGGTTCTAGTAGTTTTGAGTTGGATTCTTTAGGGCTTTTTATGTACAATATCATGTCACCTGCAGTGACAGTTTAACATCTTACTTCCAATCTGGATGCCTTTTATTTCTTAGCGTTGTCTGACTGCCATGGCTAGGACCCCCAGTACTATGTTGAATAAAAGTGGGGGGAGCGGGCATCCTTGTTCCCGATCTTATAGGAAACGCTTTTAGCTTCTTGCTGTTAATTATGATGTTGACTGTGGGTTTGTCGTATATAGCCTTTATTATGTTGAGGTACTTGTCCTCTGTACCCATTTTGTTGAGAGTTTTCATCATGAATGGTTGAATTTTGTCACATATTTTTCCAGCATCTATTGAGATGATCATGTGATTTTTGTACTTCTTTTTATTGATATGGTGTATGAAGTTGAAGAATTTTAGAATATTGTACCATCCTTGCATCCCTGGGTAAATCTGACTTGATCAAGTTGGATGATCTTTTCAATGTATTTTTGAATTTGCTTTGCTAATATTTGGTTTTGTATATTTGCATCTATGTTCATCAGGGATATTGGTCTGTAATTTTCTTTTTTTGCGCTGTCATTTACTCTGGTATTATAGTGATGCTGGCCTCATAGAATGATTTTGGATGTAATCCCTCATCTTCTACTTTTTGGAAAGCTTTAAGGAGATTATGTACTACGTCTTCACTAAATGTTTGATAAAATTCAGCAGTGAAGCAATGTGGTTCAGGTGTTTTGTTCTTAGGTAGTTTTTTGATAACCAGTTCAATTTTGTTTCTGGTAATTGGTCTGTTGAAATTTTCTGTTTCTTCCTGAGTCAGTCTTGGAAGGTTGTATTTTTCTAGAAACTTGTCCATTTCTTCTAGGTTTTCCAATTTGTTGGCATTTAATTTTTCATAGTGTTCTCTAATAATTCTTTGTTTAACTGTGGTGTCTGTAGTGATTTCTCCTTTCTAATTTCTGATTCTGTTTGTGTGTATGCTCTCTTTTTTTCTTAATAAGTCTGGGTAAGGGTTTATCTATTTTCTTTATTTTCTCAAAGAACCATCTCCTGGTTTCATTGATTTTTCTCTTGCTTTAGTCTTAATTTTATTTATTTCTGCTCTGACTTTTATTTCCCTTTTTCTACTGACTTTGGGCCTCATTTGTTCTTCTTTTTCTAGTTTCATCAGTTGTGAGTTTAGTCTGTTCATTTGGGATTGTTCTTTCTTGAGGTAAGCCTGTATTTCAATACACTTCCCTCTTAGAATGGCATTCACTGCATCCCACAGATTTTGGCATGTTTGTTGTTTTCATTTACCTCCATATATTGCTTGATCATCATTTCATTTGGTCATTGATCCATTGATTATTTAGCAGCATGTTGTTAAGCCTCCATGTGTTTGTGAGCCTTTTTGTTTTCTTTACATAATGTTTTTCTAATTTCATACCTTTGTGGTCTGAGAAGCTAGTTGGTACAATTTCAGTCCTTTTGATTTTACTGAGGCTTTTTTTGTGGCCTATTATGTAATCTGTTCTGGAAAATGTTCAATGTACACTTAAGAAGAATGTGTATCCTGCTGCTTGTGGGTGGAGTGTTCTGTAGATGTCTATTAGGTCCATCTGTTCTAATGTGTTGTTCAGTGCCTCTGTTTCCTTATTTTCTGTCTGGTTGATTTCTCCTTTGGGATGAGTGGTGTGTTGAAGTCTCCTAAAATGAATGCATTGCATTCTATTTCCCCCTTCATTCTGTTAGTATTTGTTTCACATATGTAGGTGCTGCTATGTTTGGTGAAAAGATATTTATAATGGTTATATCCTCTGGTTGGCCTGACCCCTTTATCATTATGTAATGTCCTTGTCACTTGTTACTTTCTTTGTTTTGAAGTCTGTTTCACCTGATACAAGTACTGCAACTTCTGCTTTTTTCATCCTATTGCATGAAATATCCTTTTCCATCCTTTCACTTTTACTCTGTGTATGTCTTTGGGATCAAAGTGAGTCTTTTGTAGGCAGCATTTAGATGGGTCTTGCTTTATAATCCATTTTATATATCTATGCCTTTTGATTGGTACATTCAGTCCATTTACATTTAGGGTGATTATCAATAGATATGTACTTATTGCTATTGCAGGCTTTAGATTTGTGGTTACCAAAGTTTCAAGGACAGCTTCTAACAATCTAACTTAACTCACTTATTACGCTATTTGAAACACATTCTAAAGTTTCTTTTTTTTCCTCCCTTCTTTTTCTTCCTCTTCTCCTCTTTATATATTAGGTGTCATATTCTGTACTCTTTGTATATCCCTTGACTGACTTTGTGGGTAGTTGACTTAATGTTGCATTTTCTTAGTAATTAATGGGTCTACTTCCTTTACTGGTTTTATTTTCTCTGGTGACAGCTATTTAGCTTTAGGAGCACTTCCATCTATAGCAGTCCCTCCAAAGTACAGTGTAGATACAGTTTGTGGGAGGTAAGTTCCCTCAACTTTTGATTATCTGGAAATTATTTAATCCTTCAAATTTAAATGATAATATTGCTGGATAGAGTGTTCTTGGTTCAAGGCCCTTCTGTTTCATTGCATTAAATATATCATGCCACTCCTTTCTGGCTTGTTATGTTTCTGCTAAGTCTGATGATAGCCTGATTGTTTTTTCTTTGTATGTGATCTTTTTTCTCTCTCTGGCTGCTTTTAATAGTCTGTCCTCATCCTTGATCTTTGCCAGTTCAATTATCACATGTCTTGGTGTTTTCTTCCTTCCTTGGGTCCCTTGTGTTGGGAGATCTGTGCACTTCCATGGTCTGAGGGACTTTTTCCTTCCCCAGATTGGGGAAGTATTCAGCTATTATTTCCTCAAACAGACTATTCCTTTTTCTCTCTTCTTCTTCTGGTATCCCTATAATGTGAATATTGTTCCATTTGGATTATTCGCACAAGTCTCTTACTATTCTTTCACTCCTACAGATCATGTTTCTCTCTGTGCCTCAGCTTCTTTGTATTCCTATTCTCTAATTTCTATTTCATTTGCCTTCTCCTGTACCTCATTTAATATGCTTTTAAATCCTCTGTTGTATGTTTCATTTCAAATACTGTATTTTTCAAAGTTTCCTTGAAGCCCTCCCTGAGATCTTGAATATTTTTCTGTAGCTCTATGAGCATGTTTATGAATTTTATTTTGAAATTTTTATCTAGAAGATTGGTGATTTCAGTTTCATTTAGCCCTCTTTCTGGGTGTTTGAGAAATTTTGGTTTGTATAAGATTCTTTTGCAATTTCATATTTCTAATTATTATGGAATAATAACTGTGTGTAGGCAGCATCCTGTAGTGCCTAGAAGCTGTACTCTATGGAGATGCCCAGCACCTGGAGCGATGGCAGGGGTTGCGGTGAGTGGCACCAGTGCCTCCCAGGAGGAAACATCTCTTCCCTTTTACATGGCTGCAGTGCCTGTCTTCACTGCCAGGGTAAGGGGGCTGAGCATGCAGGGATGAGCCTTCGTGTTACACCCTTGTACCTGCTATAGGTGGGGTTGCCCTCCAGCTGGCCTGATATGATGGTGGGGCCAGCAGTTTGGTGAATTAGTGCCAACTGGGAGGAAGTAGTGGCAGGCTGTGTATTGCAGTGGCAGGCCTTGGTGCTGTGTTTCCAGCCATGGTGAAGTTGCTTCTGAAGCTCCTGAAAGTTCCCAACCTGCTAGGCTGAGTGTACTGGGATGGTTTGTCTTCCTATCCTTTCTTCTGAGCCACAAACTCTGTGTAATCCTTGTTTCTTTAGCAGCCCTCTCACTATTGGGAAATCTTTCAAAGTGCCTGCCTTTCTTTTGTCCCACAGCAGCCAGTTGTGTACATCTGTTCTCCAGAAGTGGTTGGAATCTCAGTCTGAGTATTCTTCCTGTGTTTGCTTTCAACACCACTAATCTCCAGAGCACCATGTAATGTGGGTTTGTCCTCCCAGAGCAGATCTCCAGGGGTAGGTGTTTAGCAGTCCTTGGCTTCTGCTCCCTCTCTGCTCCATTTCCCTCCCTTCTGAGTGTGAGCTGGTATGGGGGAAGGGCTTGGGTCCCACCGGATCACAGCTTTGAGACTTTGTCCTTTTCCATGAGATCTTTTTTCCCCAAATGCAGGCCGTCTGTTGCAGTCTTCTCTTTGGTCACTCTTTCAGGATTAGTTGTATTGGTATATTCGTGTTATATGTGGTTTTGGGAGGAGGTTTCTGCCTCACTTGTCACACCGCCATTTTTTTTACCTCCAGATTTTCGAGTTCAATAGTTTCTGATTGTGATCAATATCTGTATTATTTTTTATAATTATAGTTGAGATAGTATACTTACAATGTAGTAATATCTGTATTCTTTGAACGGCTGCTGGAATAAATTCTTGTTGTATAAATTCTTAAAAGTTATGTCACCATGTTACTACAGTTTAGTGATCTAGTTATTTTGACATCAGGATTATGAAAGACTCATAGAAACAGATGGCAAGTTTTTATTATCTCACTTGATTTTAAGTTCCTTGAAATAGTTGATAAATTCTGTGCATAAAATGATCTGGCTTGGTGATCTCTTTATGTGGAACTATTTAATGACACTAAATTTTTTTTCCTGTATTTGTTTTGGCCCATTATGGGTTTACATCTCTTGAGTTTATCTTGACAAATTACATTTTCTTACAAATATCATGTTATCTAGATTTCCATCCCAGTAAATGTTAATCTCTCTATACATGAGCATGTTTATATTATACATATTCATCTGTCTTCTACTTTTCATATACATATTCATCAATCTTCTACTTTCTTACAAATATCATGTTATCTAGATTTCCATCCCAGTAAATGTTAATCTCTCTACACGAGCATGTTTATATTATACATATTCATCTATCTTCTACTTTTCATCAGAATTACCAATGTTTGTACTATATATTATAAGGAAAATATTCAACACAGCCATCAAGGTCAGCAAACCACTTTTTTCCTCTGATAGGCAAAGCCCTCCCAGCTCCCTCCTCCCCTCCTCCAGGCTCCCCTTTTGCCCTGCACATGCCAAAATGCCACATATCAAAATAATATAAATTGCTCCCCTTGCTTGTGCTCAGGGCTCAGACTTGGGAGATTACTCCCCTCTGAGCCTGTCAGTGTGAAATAAAACCTCAACACTCTAAGACCTCCAAGTGCTGCTTGGTTCTTCCATCAGTGATCTAGTCCAGGTTTTCCAGTATTTTCCATAATATTTTCCATAACATTTGGTTCCCTGACCAGGAAACCCAACCATGCTGGCCCATTGTTGCCACCAGTTTGGGGCAACAGCGGGGTGGTGATGGAAGAGGATATTGCAACAGAGATGGCACGCCATGCCAGATCTTTTGGCAGTCTCCCATCCAGTCACCCTAAGCCAGCCCTGCTCCGCTGTTCCTGCTGGACTCAAGGAGGCTTGGCAGGTGAGGACCTGGTTCCAACGTCGAATCCAGTAAGGCCCCAGGGCACCTGACCCAGCCAGCCTATTGGGGTGGAAGGGGAGCCTGATCATCTCCCGGAGACTTCTTAGAAGTCTCACTGGTAGACATTCCAGGGGGGGAATGTTTAAACTCTGGTGTGTGTGTGTGTGTGTGTGAGTGTGCAGGGTGGCTGACTTGGGGGCACATAAGTTGAGGAGGTCAGTCATGGAAAACGGTTGATAGTAAAGCATGGACCGGTCTGGCTGGGTGGTCCCATCCTCATCACACCTCAGGCTCCTGTGTCTCTTGCACCGGCATCTAGAGGGTTCCTGCTCCTGGCCGAAGGCGCAGTCTGACTCCCGGAGACTTCTTAGAAGTCTCACAGGTAGACATTCCCAGGGGGGGCATGTTCAAACTCTGGTGTGTGTGTATGTGTGTGTGGTGCTCAGGGTGGCTGAAGTCATTCAGTCTGCACTGAATCTGTGATTCCACAGCCTGCGCTACAGAATCTGAGTGGGCCCTTATCCACATTCGCAGTCAGCCATTGTGGCATATTGGTGATTCAGTTTCAGCTGACCTGGCCTGCCACATATATGGGTGCACCTTAGTCAAGGCAGACCAAAGTCTCCGCAAGGAGCACGAACCGATGGACATCTGACTGGTCTCCTCTCTAGAGGAGGCACCCCTCCCTTGTCTGTTGTCATGGCACCATCCATGGACATGTCATGGGGTCAGGGAACAGTGAACCCACAGTCCATGTATGATCAAGAATATCAGGAAGGGATTTTAAGAAGACTACGGAGTTAAATGAACTCTTGGCAGGTTGAAAGCCCTGTGTGAATCTGAATGGCCCATTTTCAGTGTAGGTTGGCCTCTGGAAGGGTCTCTAGATGTCCCAACAGTCCATTAGGTCTGGTGGGTCATCACTGGAGATCCAGATCATCCTGACCAGTTCCCATACATTGACTCCTGGTTAGGAATTGCCTAGACTCTTCCCCCTTGGGTGCGGTTCACTTGCAACAGGCAGGGACAGGGTAGGGTCTTAGTTGCCTCAACAAAGAAGCCTGCAAAGAATCAGCAGAAGCCTAGGTCTCTGCAAATTTTTGCTTGTGACCAGGAGGAAGAGCTAATATTGCCTCCACCTTATGTGCCCCCAAGACCATCAGCAGCCAGCTCCCAGTCCCAGACACCCTGCTGCCATCAGCCTCCCTGCCAACTCCAGAACCAGTGGATCCACTTTCCCCTGGACCAGCAGTCAGACTGTGCCCTCGGCCAGGAGCAGGCACCCTCTAGATGCCAGTGCAAGAGACACGAGAGCCTAAGAGGCGTGATGAGGAGGGACCACCCAGCCAGGCCGGTCCATGCTTTACTACCGTTTTCCACAACTGACCTCCTCAATTTGAAACACAACATTCCATCATAACTCAGAGAAGCCACAAGCCTTGGTTGATCTAATGGAATCCCTCTTCCAAACCCATCGGCCAACCTGGAAAGACTGCTAACTGCTACACCCTGTTCACAATGGAAGAAAGGAGGCAGCTGGGTCCTTCATTGGAGTGGATGGGCTGAAATCTCTGTCCCTGAGGAGTGCCCCAAGTGGGACTTCACCACCCCTGAGGGACAGTGCCAGATCCATGGATATCAGGATGCCCTCATCCAGGGAATCAAAGCCAGGTCCAAATAAAGCCTATGAACATGATCAAAGTGTCTTCAGTCACTCAACTACCAGGAGAGTCTCCTGAGGATTATTATGAAAGACTGTGTGAAGCTTATCGCATCTACACCCCCTTCAATCCTGAGTCACCAGGGAGTCAACAAATGGTCAACACCTCAGTTGTAGCTCAAGCCACCCCAGACATCAGACAAAAGCTCCAAAAACTTGAAGGCTTTGCCGGGATAAATATCACTCAACTGATTTAAATTGCCAACAAAGTATATCTAAACAGAGAAGTTCAGACCGACAGAGAGGTTGAAAGAAAAAGGCCAGCTTCCAAAGATGACCAAAAGGCAGAGAAAAGCCAGCTGCCAAGAGGGGGGAAGCATAGGACACCCCTAGCCAGGGACCAGTGTGCTTACTGTGAGGAGAAGGGGCATTGGAAGAACAAATGCCCCAACTGAGGGAAAGCCCCAAAGCCTGGTCGCTGCCGGTAGGAGCCTCACATGGAAAGGCTCTTTAGTCTGGCAGGAACAGACTCAGATCGACAAGGACTGGGCTCTCTCACGCTTGGCCCCCATGAGCCCACAGTCAAAATGAAAGTTGGGGGACAACAGATGACTTTTATGGTTGACACAGGGGCAGAACACTCTGTGGTCACCCTCCCTGTAACTCCCTTCAGTAAAAAGACTGCAACTATTCTTGGAGCCACTGGGACATAAGCAGTCCAGCAACACTTTTGCCAAGCCTGCCAATGGGAACTTTGAAGCCCTAGAGCCTGACATAAGTTTTTCTACCTGGCCGAGTGCCCTGTTCCCCTCTTCAGCCAAGATATACTCTCAAAGCTCAGAGACCAAATAACTTTTGAACCAACTGGATGCACCAGCCTCAAACTAAACCCAGGCCAACAAGAGTCAGGGTCCCTCATACTGGCAGTAACCGCACTTAGGGAAGAGGAGTGGAGGCTATTCTGTGCCCAGACCCTCTCAAGTAGCCCACCTGAATTCAGCACTGCTTCCCCTCAGTATGGGCTGAAGACAACCCACCTGGACTTGCTCATAACCAAGCCCCTGTCATTGTAGAATTGATTCCAGGGACCCCGCCACAAAGACAGCAGCAGTACCTCCTCTCATAAGAGGCGAGAGCAAGCATCCAGGAACACCTGATCAGACTCAAAGAGGAAGGCATTCTAACCGAGTATCAGTCACCCTGGAACACCCCACTTCTACCAGTCAAAAACCCACGAGGAGGGCACCAGCCTGTTCAAGACCTGCAAGTCATTAACAGAGTGACTGTTTCTTTACACCCGGTGGTTCCAAATCTGTATACCCTCCTCAGCCAGATCCCCAAATAGTTCACTTGCCAAACTTAAAGCATGCCTTCTGCTGCCTCTGGCTGGCCCTCCAAAGCCAGCTCTTGTTTGCCTTCGAATGGACTGAACCGGATACAGGGCGGCAGATGCAGTTAACATGGACGCGGCTTCCGCAAGGGTTCAGGAACTCACCCACTCTCTTTGGAGAGGGCATTAGCTGCAGACCTTGCCAGCTTTCCGAGGGAAGCCCTGTGTTTTGCCCTCCTGCAGTATGTAGATGACCTCCTCCTTGCCAGTGACACCCAGGAAAATTGTGCAAAAGGCACAAAAGCCCTCCTACAACTCCTGTCAGACTCAATAAAAAAGGGCACAAATCTGCCAGCACCAAGTCCAGTACTTGGGCTTCCTCCTTACCCAGGGCAAAAGGGCACTAGGGCGGAGGAAGAAAGGTCATTATCTCCTTAGCCTGGTTCCAGATGAAAAAAGCATAAAAAGTTCCTGGGGACCGCCGGGTTCTGCAAAATCTGGATTCCCGGATTCTTGGCAATGGCAAAACTCCTCTACAGCCTCCTGGGGGTGGGGCATACCGAGAACCCCCTGTCTAGACAAAAAAGGCAAGAGCCACCTTCCTGGAAATAAAGGCTGCTTCAGAACAGGCACCAGCCCTAGGCCTGCCAGATACAAAAAAAGCCCTTCAGTCTCTTCATATATGAAAAAAATAGCCCTTGAAGTTCTCACATAACTGTTAGGCCCTGGCAGCGGCCGGTTGCATACCTGTCAGAAAAAAAAAAACCTAAAGCCGATTGAGGCAGGATGGCCACCCTGCCTCAGGACACTGGCAGCCACAGTTCTCTTCATTAAAAAGCAGATAAACTTACTCTGGGACAAAAAAATAAATGTCAAGGTCCCCCGTACTGTTGTGTCCCTCTTAAACACACAGGGACACCGATTCCTCTCCAACTCTCAGCTGGCACAATACTAAAATTCCTCAAGGCTGTCTGGCTCCCAGAAAAAGTAGCAATTCTGCATTGCAAAGAACACCAAAAAGAAAACAACCCTATAACACGGGAACTAGCTGGCAGATAAGGCAGCTAAAACAGTGGCCAATGAAAACAGATAAAGCTCCTTCCCTCACCATGGCCCTAAAGCCCCCAGTGGAGGCCCCTCCAACCAAGTACACTGAAAAAGAGAAGGACTGGGCCATGGCTGAAGGAGCCAACCTAACTTAAAAAAAAAAAAAAAAAAAGATGGTTGCTGCCTGACAGACACATCTTTGTCCCAACTGCAACTGGAAAGCATCTAGTCAGCAAATACCATCAGCTCACCCACCTAAGAAAAACTGCGGTAGAAGCCCTCCTCAAAAAGCAATACTAATCTGCCTTTGTAGCAGATGCAGTACAGATTTTAACTAAATCTCTCAATATTACCTGGAAACTCCACACTGCATACAGGCCACAAAGTTCAGGGAAAGTGGAGCAAATAAATCGCACCCTCAAAGGAACCCTAGGTTTTGCCAAGAAACTGGCCTCCCATGGCCAGACTGCCCCTGGCTCTCCTGCATGCTTGCTGCACACCTGGGACTCAAGGCTTTTCCCCTTTTGAATTAGTGTATAGACACCCTCCCCCATGTCTAGGAAGCCTCCCAGGGAACCTACACCAGATAGGAAATAAGGGAGTAACAGCTCCAAGCCTTAAGAGCCACCCTAAATAAGCTGCAGCAATATACCATAGAAAGAGCCCTGATCTCCTTAGGGACCCCAGTACATTCCTTCCAGGCTGGGGACTCAGTCTGAGTCAAAAATTGAAAAAGGTAACCCCTCAAACCTCAGTGGACTGGGGCCCACATTGTTGTTCTAACTACTCCTACTGCCCTCAAAGTTACAGGCAATACTCTGTGGGTCCATCATTCCAGAGTGAGAAGAGCCCATACTCTGGACCGGACAAAGATACATCAGTAGAAAGCCCAGCCAGACCTCCAGATTCTCTCCACCTCCGCATCTGACGATTACTCTCTAATGAACACCTGCACGCTGTGAATCCTGACCCTCACCAGAATGGAATCTCTCATCCTGAACATTAAATTCTCTGCTGCTGCCCCCTCTAAACTGTTCCTCAAAAAGTTGCCCTTTCTATTGTGTATTGGGTAATCATTTTGCTGTGCTTACCTGTCTCTCAGCTGAACTCAAGTCTCAGCCTGCATTTCCAAAGTACCCCTCTATAATGTTTAACTGTACAAAAGTTATAAAGTGCATGGTCTTCACCCAAAGGAGCTGCCCTCAGTAGCCCTACACCTTTAGCACCTGTCCTCTCACACTCAAATAAACCAGCCTGAGTGTAATGCTCAGCTGCATAAAAATAAATTAGGACTGAAAAAAAAGACTTTTTGTTAAGCACAGGCTTATCAAGAGTCTGAAGGACTCATTTCAACCTGTTCACACAAGGCCCATACAGACAAATGCATAAAAACATCATCATTTGTGTTCTTCACAAAGTACTCAGGTCTTTAATGAAAAAGTCACAAGGAAAAAAATCCTAGCTCAAAGCTATTAGAAGTATAAATACAAGCCATTATAACACTATCATCAACCAAAAAAGATGATGCCCCCTAAAACGAAGTGTTTAAAGGGGCATCAGAGGAGGGAGTGATAAGGAAAATATTCAACACAGCCGTCAAGGTCAGTAAACTGCTATTTTCCTCCAGTTGGCAAAGCACTCCCAGCTCTTCCTCTCCTCCGGGCTCCTCTTGTCCTGCGCATGCCGAAATGCCACATATCAAAATAATATATATGCTCCCCTTATTTGTGCTTGCTCAGACCTTGGGAGATTACTCCCCTCTGGGCCTGCCAGTGTAAAATAAACCTCAACACTCCAAGACCTCCAAGTTCTGGTTGGTTCTTCCGTCAGTGATCCAGTCCAGGTTTTCCAGTATTTTCCGTAACATACATATTTTGTCAAAGAATTTTACTTCTTGAATTATTTTTGCCTTTTATTTTTACTGAAACTTTTCTATATTTGAATTTTTTGCTGTTATTTTCTAGCTTTTTGTTTCATACATTTAGTTCATTTACTAATAATTTCTTGGTGGTTAAATACCAGATGACTGTTGGGCTATACATTTTAATCTGAACACAGATTTGCCTGCCAACTCAGGTTTTTCCAATATAATGTGCTCATTTTCATTTATTATAACTTAGGAGTTGATTTATGTTGGAAGGTTACTATCAACATTCAGATATTTATTGGCTATCATATATTAAGTTTTCCACTCTGTAAAAGAATGTGACCTATGTATGTTCCACTTTTGTGGGGAACTGATTAGTATTTATTCTTTGTCTTTTGACAAATGAATATTCAACTATTCTCAATATGTAATTAGGTTTTTTGACCTATGGAATTACAGGATTCCATTATTGGAATGTGTAGAATTTTTGTGCAAGATGAAATATGAAGGCTTTTTTACCCACTCTTTTTCTTTTATTTCCTAGGAATTTCCTCCCCCCCTTTTAAACCAAGCTGAATAAGGGAGAAGCATTTCTACAAATATTATACCCACTGGTATTTCTCATTATGAATTCTTTATGTTAATTAGGTGTATAACAGGGTTAAAGTCCTTCCCTCAAATAATAATATCCACCAGATAGTTACTATGTAGTACTAACAGTCCTAATCATTTTACATTTCTGAACTCATTTAATCCCGACAGCAATCCAACACACAATTAGTATATGTATACAAAAAAAAAAAAATTATAAAGCAGCATTAACTTTTCTACAAGTATTCCAAATATTTATGTATTTGGTTGTGTGTGCACACATATTTAAGTAGTATTTAAAAAGATATGGAAGGGTAAATTGATAACAGTGATTTCAATGAGGGGACTGGAATGGTTCACAATATTTACAGGGAGAAAATATCCATCACTTATGTAAAATGTAAGGTTCCTAAAGAAAAACAAAAAGCATTAAGGTTATATTTGGAAGCCAACTTTTATAACTATGAAGTTTTAGCAAACACTATCTTTTGTAGTATTTTGCAAAATGATAGCCACAGAAAAGACACTATAAAAAGAGCATTTATACATTTTTTTCTGAGACAATAGTATGATAAAGGCAGGTTATAGTACAGCATATATGTCATGCTTACAGTAAATGAAGTCTGAAAGGTATATTGTAATAATTTGAAAGTAGTCATCTCTGGTAGGATTACAAATCTTTATTTTTTTGTTTTCTTTTTTACAATAAAACACTAGTTTTACAAAAGGAAAAAACTGAGCTGCCTATAAGGTTACAATTCTTCCCATAATAAAAAAACACCTTAAGTTATACTTAAAGTGTAGTATTGGCAGCACAGATTTATATATCAAAGGAATACTTACAGTGTAGCAGTGGTAGCACAGATTTATATATCAAAGGAATAGGAAAGATGACCTTAAAACTAAGCTAATGCAAACACAAATATATGACCAAAGAGGAGAACAAAACAATAGGGAAGGAATTAGTGAATAAATAGTTTGAGATAGAATCTATCTTTGGTGTGGAGGGTAGGTTTAATTTAGACCTTGAGTTCACATTTTAAAAATAATTTAATAAGTTATGTATAAAAGAAAAATTTTAATGTCAGAAAAAACAACTTATTGAAGCCCTAACCCTGATACCTGTGAAAGTGACTGTACATGGATATAAGGTCTTTACAGATGTAGTAAGTGGAGACCTAATCCAGTTATGACTCATGTCCCGTATAAAAAAAGAACAGGAAGAGACAGATATACAAGGAGAATGCAATGTGAAGACGGAGGCCAGTGACTGGAGTGATACATCTATAAGCCAAGGAATGTCAAAGATTTATGGCTGTTACTAGAAGGTAAGAGAAGGCCATGGAATGGATTCTTCCTCAGAAGGAACCAACCATGACAACTTTGATTCTGGATCTCAAAGTTCTAAAGCTGTGAACAAATAGATTTCTGTCATTTTAAGTCACCCAGTTTTGTGGTACTTTGTTACAGTAGCCTGAGAAAACTACTACATAGGGGAACCTTCAATCATGTATTATCTGTTG
Source organism: Manis pentadactyla (assembly GCF_030020395.1). NCBI lineage: Eukaryota > Metazoa > Chordata > Mammalia > Pholidota > Manidae > Manis > Manis pentadactyla. Next base: position 15,489,104 of record NC_080033.1, read on the forward strand.
TTTTTAATTACTTTTTAATATATATATTATAAAGATTATCAGAAGGGCCTATCATTCATCCAGTGTGAATTCCTTCATGGCGAATGAGGTCAGAGCGACTACCAAAGGTCTTTCCACATTCCTTACAGTCATAGGGTTTCTCACCAGTGTGAACTCTTTGATGTCTAGTAAGGTTTGAACCTTTATTAAAGGCCTTCCCACATTCACTACATTCATAAGGTTTTTCATCTGTATGGATTCTCTGATGCTGAATAAGTTCTGAGCTCTGAATAAAGGCCTTTCCACAGTCTTTACATTTATAGAGTTTCTTGCCAGCATGAATTCTGTGATGGTTAGTAAGTGTTGAGGCACTACTAAAGGCCTTCCCACACTCCTTACATTCATAAGGTTTCTCACCAGTATGCATTCTCTGATGTTGTATAAGCCTTGAGTGTTGAGTAAAGGCCTTCCCACATTCCTTACATTCATAAGGTTTCTCACCAGTATGAATTCTCAGATGTGGAAAAAGTTGTGAGCTCTTAGTAAAGGCTTTTCCACATACTTTACATTCATAAGGTTTCTCACCAGTGTGAATTCTCTGATGATCATTAAGGTTTGAGCAATAATGAAAGGCTTTTCCACATTCCTTACACTTATAGGGTTTTTCACCAGTGTGAATCCTCTGGTGTTGAGAAAAATATGAACTACAACTAAAAGCCTTGCCACATTCCTTACATTCATAGGGTTTTTCACCAGTGTGAATCCTCTGATGTCGAGTAACAAGTGAACCACGACGAAAGGACTTCCCACACTCCTTACATTCATAGTTTTTTTCAGCAGAATGAATTCTCTGATGCTGAGTAAGTTGTGAGTTCTGATTAAAGGCCTTTCCACATATCTTACATTCACAGATTTTCTCTTCATTAATAGTTTTTTGATGTGGAGTAAGAAATGGCTGAATAAAAGTGGGCATGTCTTCATGGGTACTTATTACTTGACTAAAATGTCTCTTCTTTAGAGATAATATCTTGGTCTCACACATCGATACTAGATCTGAAAGAAAGTAAAAAGGCATATGTTCACTTTTTCTATCCTGAGAGAGGTTATATTTCTTAAAAACATGGGAAGATTAAGTTGAAAATTATATCTAGAAAAGTAAATACTTATGACAGAGCTTAAGTATGGCCAAACAGCTTATAAAACTGATAAGAAAAGCAAAGACATTAAGAAGTAGCAACAGGGGAAATTTAAAAGACTAGGTAAACAGATGATCTCTATAATCCTTAAGTAGTTCTGGCATGAATGAAAATTACCTGAAACTTCAGTGAATAAACCCTGTTCTGGGCCATTCTCCCTATTATACAGCAACTTAAATCATGTTTAAAAGCGTATTTTCTCCCACAAAGCCACATACTGTATGTTTTATAATTTGTGAATAGTTGCCAGACCTACTAAAAAAGAACTACTGAGAAATGTGTTGAAATGTATAAATTGGAGTAGGAAGGTCAGAGCTCTTGTGCAGAGTGTGTTGGCAAAATCACATCAGGAGACAGCCTGCAGCAAGTCTAAGGTACTGAATGAAACTGGCAAGAACAGTAGTAAGGTAAATCTCTTCCATGGAGAGAACCAATTATGTTGGACATTACCTAAAGATAGTTTGCCTTGGAATTCTGTGATACTGACTTGGGGAGAGAGAAATGGAATCTCCAAGTCATGGTGGTGACTAAGAAGGGAAGTAAGAGAATGTAAACTTCATGTCAGTATTTTTGCCAGTCTGCACATGTCCACCAATGACCATGGAAGAACCTCAAGTACTGATTTTGGATTTACAAATAAATTTTTTAAATAAAAGCACCAGAAGTATTGACTTGGGCTTTACAAATAAATTTTATTGAATAGATGAATTTGCAAATACCAAATCTGTGAGTAATGAGGATCAATGGTACTTTTAATAAAAAAGGGGCATGATTTCTGTTAAAAATGGCAGACTACATATGAGTTTACCATTGCTTATGTATGAATCCACAGGATATATACAGTAAAAACTGAAGAGCAAAGAAAACCCCACTAGGACAAAGGATACTGGAGAAGAGACAGTAGGGATAAAACCTGGAAACTAGAAAAGCTAATGGATGAATGTAAGTGACTGCAAACTGGAGAAAGTCAGACTGAGCCTATAGGAAACATGAAAAAGAGCCCTAAACAGGACAAAGTATGAAACAATCAATGCAAAGAACAGAAGAAAATGTCAATGAAATATAATGAATAGCCTCAGAAAGTTGACAGAATTTAACAGAAATAAGATACTAAATAAAAACACACACAAAAGTTAAGAAATTAAAAATATAATAAAAATATATTTCAAAATTCAACATTTCCTGTCTAGAAATTGAATGTGCACAAACTTCTGGTTTCCTTTCCCAACTGACCCTGGAGAAATTATAAAGAATTTGGTTTGGTGTAATTGATCCAATCTGAAAAATATCTGTAACTTCATAAAAGTTATCAGAACTATGGCAAAAATTACACTTGAGTGAAGAAACTTTAGAAATGCTCCCTATAAGTTGGGCGGTAAGAAGTGGATGCCTACTACCACTGTTACCAATTAAGACAGTCTTGGCTACCATTATAAGCAAAGAAATAACAAGTATGAGAATTGGAAAAGAAGTAATAAATCCAATAACATGCAAATAATATGGTAATCTAACTAGTAAAACTAAAAGAAAAACTAAGTTCAGTAAGTTGCTGGATACAAGAACAACTTAGAAAAGTTACTAGTATTTCGAGTAACATTGTCAAGACATGGAATAGGAAACCCTAAACTTTCCATCCCTCCATGGACACAATTCAACAGCAACTTATGGATCAAGTTTCTTTGTGCGAAATCTAGGAACTAGAGAGTTCTGCACCCTGGGCAAGTATAACACTAGCTATATCAGAACTGGTAGGAAAATTGGAGACACCCTATCACTATAATGAACACTCCTGGCATAGTGCCATATGATTGAGAGGAAACCTTAAGCTTTCAACTTCTCCCTAAGGATGGAGAATGTTGGACTGCACATCCAGTGTTCTAACTTTTCCAAGTGACTGGCTTCTATCTTGAACATCTGGAGCACTGATGCAAGGCCACTGGTTGCTACAGAGAACAAAGTTACTGGTTTGAACTAGTATGCAGGCACTCACCAGAGCTCCTTTTCCTCATCAATGCAGAGTGGGAGAAAAACTTCAGCTCCCAGTTTCTCCCCACAGAAGGAAAGAGTTGGATTGTATATCAAACATTCTAAGTTTTCTGAAGGTTGACTAAGGGACTGGCTACTGTCTCACCTCTTAGAGCACTGATTGGACCCAACCCATTCAAGATACCTGACAGCCACTGAGAACAAAGGTGGTTTGAACACAAACACTATATCTGCAGCCTAGAGCAGACTGCATGGGTGAAAAATTACAACTTCAGCCATCTCCCTGAAGATAAAGAGTTGGACCATGTATCTAATGTTCTAAGTTCTGTGACAGCTGTTTGAGGGATTGGCTTCTATCTCACCTCAGAGTATGGATGGGACCTGACATACGCTAGGCCCCTGGTGGCAAAAGAGAACAAAGGGAGTGATGTGAACAGCATGCAGGCCCTTATGACAGCTCCTCACTCAGTTTAATATAGAGTAAGTGGGAGAAAAACCACAGCTCCCAGCTTCTTCCTGGGGATGGAAAGAGTGGACTGTGCATCAAATGTTCCAACTCTCCCCAGGGTTGCCCAAAGGACTGGCTTCTGTCTTGGATCACTGATGGGACCCAGCATATCCCAGACACCTGGGGGACACTGAGAACAAAGAAGTTGATTTGAACTAGCACACAAACACGCACCATAGGCCTCCACCCAGCCCAAAGCAGAGCTAGCAGGAGAAAAACTCCAGCTATCACCTTCTTCCTGGGGAGGGAAAGAGTCGGATCACATATACAATATTCTGATTTCTCCAGGAGCTACCTAAGGGATAGTGTTTGTTTTAGAGTACTGATGGGACCTGGCATACCCTAATTGCCTAGGGGGCACTAAGAACAAATACAGTGGTTTGGACTAGTATGAAGGCTAGAGAGGCTCAAACAAGCTCTGAAGGGTGAAGGCCTTCTGAATGAGGCCAATCCATGAAGGATGGGACAAATGGTGACTTTTTCTAATGTATACATATCAACAGTGTATCAAGGAAGGAAAAAGAAGAAAGAAATAAACACAATCCAAACAAAGGAAGAACAAAAAGCACCACAAAATGACCCTAATTAAATGTAGGCACAGAATTACCTTTTGCAGAATTTGAAGTAACTGTAATAAAAAAGCTCAGTGAGCTCTAAACAAAACATACGCAAAGTGAAATTTCAATAAAGAAACAAAGTTTAAAAAATAACCAAAGAGAAATCTTGGAGCTGAAGAATATAATAACCGAACTGAGAATTTCGACAGAGAGATTCAACATCAGACTAGAGCAAGCAGAAAACAAAATTAGAGAACTCAGACAGATCTTTTAAAATTAAGTCAAAGGAACAAAAAGAATGAAGAGTGAAGAAAGCTTAAGGTCCTTATGGGATACTATCAAAGAGACCAATACAGACATTATGGGGCTCTCAGAAGCAAAAGAGAGAACCAGAACACTTACTCAAAGAAGTAATGGATGAAAACATCCTGAATCTGGGGAAGATGAAAGCGGACATCTAGACTCAAGAAGCCAAATTACACACAAAAAGATATACCCAAAGAAATCCACAGACATATTAAATCAAATTCACGTTGTGATTACATTGTCACACTGAGACTTCATTATAATCTCTTTGTCAACAAAGGCAAAGAGAATTTTGAAAACAGCAAGAGAAGAGGAATTATCACATACAATAACTCCCATTAGACTATCAGTGGCTATTTTTCAGCAAAACTTTCAAGGCCATAAGAGATAGGAATAGTATATTCAAAGTGGTGAAAGAAAAAATCCTGCCAATCAGGATTATACCCAGAAAAACTGTCCTTTGTGGATTAAGGAGAAATACTTCCCAAGAAAGACAATAGCTGAGGGAGTTCATCACAACTAGATCTGCAGTACCAGAAATGAGAAAGTTCAAAAGGATGCTAAAATAGCAACACAAAAGAATAAGAAAATATAACTTGTTGGTAAAGATAAACATATAGGCAAATACAGAATGCTGTATTAATATAAAAATTGAGTAAAGCACTTTTACTTCTAGTATGAAAGTCTTTAGAAGTATTAAATATAAGTAAAACATGTTAATGATATACAATGCAAACCTATGTAAACTGCAAGGTCCATAACACATGAGGGGTGAGAAATGTTTTTCTATGTAATTGAAGTTATCATATTATTAACATATATTTTATGAAAACCACATGATAACGACAAAGAAAATAGAGGTTACACCAAAGAAAAATAGAAAGGATCCAAAGCATATCAATTCAAAACAAAGAAACCAAAAGAAGAAAAGGGTGGAAAAACAGGGTTAAAAGAACTATAAGAAAACAACAAAATGGCAATAGTCATTCCCTATCAATAGTAACTTTAAATGTAAATGGATTAAACACAAACCAAAGACAGAGTGGTTGAATGGATAAAACAAGAAGACCCACATATATGCTGTCCTCAAGAGACTCGTTTTCTTTTTATTGAAGTATCATTGATAAACAATCCTATATTGGCTTCAAATGTACACCACAGTGCTTCAACAGTTACCATATTATTAAATCCTCACCCCCTCTAGTGCAGTTACTATCAATGTAAAAAGATGTTATAGAGTAGAATATATTGTCCATGCTGTACTACCATCCCCATTACCAACTAATATGTTGATTGCAATTGTACCCCTTTACCCCCTCCCCATCCCCACCCATCTGCCCCAAACCCTCCCCCTTGATAAAAGTTACTTCTCAGTGTCTACTGTTGTGTTCCTTGTTTTGCTGTTTTTGTATTCCACAAATAAGTGAAATCATATGGCATTTGTCTTTCTCTCCCTTGCTTATCTCACTGAGCATAATACTCTCTAGGACCACCCTTGTGGCAAATGGCAGGATTTCTTTTCTTTTTATGGCTGAATAATATTCCATTGTGTATATGTATCACCTCTTCTTTATCCATTCACCTATTGATGGACAATTAGGTTGCTTCCATATCTTGGCTACTGCAAATAGTGTGGTAATAAATATAGGAGTGCATTTATCTTTTTGAACCAGTGATTTTGTTTTCTTTGGGTAAATACCTAAAAGTAGAATTACTGGGTCAAGTGGTATTTCTATTTTTAGTTTTTTGAGGAATCTCCATACTGCTTTCCACAGTGGTTGCACCAATTTACTTTCCCAACAGTGTAAGAGGGTCCCATTTGTGGGGAAAATGGAACCTCCTGACCAGGATTCCCATCTTTCCTTAATAGTGCCCACTGTATCCTGCTTGCACATCTATAGGATGTTTTACTAGGGACAGAGTAGCTGGTCAGTCACAAGATTGCTGGTCCAGGGTAGGGATGGAGAGAAAACACCCATTCTCTCCTCTCCGCTGCCCTCCTTCCCCCATTCCTGGTATACAGTTGGTCAGATGTCTGCCAGTCACCAGGGCCCCACCCACATAGTTCCCCAGTGCAGGAGTAGAGGTCACTAGTGTGGCAGAGAGCTTGGGAGCTATGTGATGGGTTTCTGAGCAGTGAAGAAGAGAGAGCCAGGCAGCCAAGGTTCAGAGCCATGATAACAGGGAGGGAGCTGAGAGAGGCACCAGTGAAAACCGGGAGAGGCAGCCATGAGAATAAAATCCTTTAATTCCCAACCTCTTGCCCTTGTCTTTATTCAGTCCCACTGAATTCATAGCGAACTTACCCCAGGCAGGCAGACCCTACCCCTACCCCTCCCAGCCAAAGTTACACCATTTTTTAGCATCCCCACCATTTGTTATGTCTTGTCTTTTGGACAGTCGCCGTGGTATCTCATTGTGATTTTGATTTGCACTTCCCTGATGATTAGTGATGTGGAGCATCTTTTCATGTGCCTGTGCCATTTGTACTTCTTCTTTAGAGAATTGTCTGTTCAGGTCCTCCGCCCATTTTTTAATCAGGTTATTTGCTCTTTGGGAGTTGAGGCATGTGAGTTCTTTATATATGTTAACCCATCAGAAAAATCATTTACTAATATATTCTCCCATACTGTAGGATGCCTTTTTGTTCTGCTGGTGTCCTTTCCTGTACAGCAGCTCTTTAGTTTGATGTAGTCCCACTTATTTTTTGTTTCTCTTGCCCCAGGAAATGTGTCCAGGAAAAAATTATTCATACTTATGTTCAAGAGATTTTTGCTTGTTTTCTTCTAAGAGTTTTATGGTTTCATGACTTCCATTCAGGTCTTTGACCCACTTTGAGTTTACTTTTGTGTACGGAGTTAGACAATAATGGTTTCACTCTGTTGCATGTAGCTGTCTGGTTTTCCCAACACCAGCTGTTGAAGAGGCTGTCTTTTCCCCATTGTATATTCATGGTTCTTTCACTGTATATTAATTGACCATATATACATGGGTTTATTTTATCTGTGCTATTTTGTTCCACTGATCTATGGGTTTATTCTTCTGCCAATACCAAATTGTTCTGATTACTGTAGCTTTGTAGTAGAGCTTGAAGTCAGGGAGAATAATCCCCCCAACTTTGTTGTTCTTTCTCAGAATGGCTTTGGCTCTTCAGGGTCTTTTCCATTTGAATTTTAGAACTATTTGTACTAGTTCATAGGAGAATGCTGTTGGTAGTTTGATAGGGATTGCACTGATTCTGTAAATCACTTTGGGCAAGATGGTCATTTTGACAATTCTTCCTATACATTAGCATGGGAGAGACTTCCATTTATTGGTGTCTTCTTTAGTTTCTCCCATGCATGCGTTACAGTTTTCACCTCTACAGAGACTATAGCTCTTTCACCTCCTTGGTTAAGTTTATTCCTAGATATTTTATTCTTTTTGATGCAATTGTAAATGGAGCTGTTTTCATGATTTGTCTATTGATTCATTGTTAGTATATAGAAATGCAACAGATTTCTTTGTATTAACTTTGTATCATTGAACTTTGTTGAATTCAGTTATTCTAATAATTTTTTAGTGAAGTATTTAGGGTTTCTATGTATAATATGTCCTCTACAAATAGGGTTTAACTTTCTCCTTACCAATTTGGATGCCTTTAATCTCCTTGTGTTGTCTGACTGCTGTGGCTAGGACCTCCAGTACTCTGCTGAAAAAGTGGTGAGTGGACATCCTTGTCTTCTTCCTGATCTCAAAGAAAAAGCTTTTAGCTTTTCAATAATCCTGATGGTTGGCTGTGGGTATGTCATATAGGGCCTTTATTATGTTGAGATACATACCTTCTAAATCCATTTTGCTGAGAATCTTTAATCATGGATGTATGTTCAATTCTGTCAAATGCTTTTTCAGTATCTATTGAGGTGATCATGTGGCTTTTATCCTTTTTGTTAATGTGGTGTATGACATTGTTTTATGAGTATTGTACCATCCTTGCATCCCCAGAATAAATCACAGTTGGTCATGATGGATCATCTTTTTGATGTAGTTTTGAATTTGGTTTGCTAATATTTTGTTGAGGATTTATGTATGTGTGTTAATCAGAGATACTGTTCTGTAATTTTTTTTGTGTGGTGTCTTTGCCTGCCTTTGGTATTAGAGTGATGCAGGCTTCATAGAATGAGTTTGAAACTATCCCCTCTTCTACTTTTTCAAATACTTTAAGAAGGATGGTTACTAGCTCTTCTTCTTCTTCAATGTTTGGTAGAATTCAGCAATGAAGCCATCCTTACATGGTATTGTTTGTTGGGAGTTTTTTTTTTTTTTGGTTACCAATTTAATTTCATTGCTAATTGGTCTGTTCAGATATTCTGTCTCTTCCTGGGTCAATCTTGGAAGGTTGTATTTTTCTACAAATTTGTCCATTTCTTCTAGGTTGTTCAATTTATTGGCATATAATTTTTCATAGCATTATCTAATAATTCTTTGTATCTCTGTGGTATCTGTTTTGATTATTCCTTCTTTGGTTCTGATTTTTTGTGTGTACACTTTTTTTCTCGATAAGTCTGGCTAGGGGTTTATCTATTTTTCTCAATCTCCTAGTTTGATTTTTTTCTATTGTTTTCTCTTTTTACTTATTTTTGTTCTGATCTTTATTATGTCCCTTCTTCTACTAACTTTGGCTTCATTTGTTCTTCTTTTCCTAGTTTCTTTAATTGTGTTTAGACTATTTGGAATTGTTTTTGTTTCTTGAGGTAGGCCTGTATTGCCATGTACTTCCATCTTAGAATTGCCTTTGCAGCATCCCTCAGATTTGGGGCTGTTGAGTTTCTGTTTTCATTTGTCTTCATGTGTTGCTTTTTAATTTGTTCATTGTCCATTAATAATTTAAAACCATGTTGCTAGCTTTCTTGTGTTTGTAGGCTTTTTGTTTTCTTTGTGCAGTCCATTTTTCTTTCATATCACTGTGGTCTGAGAAGCTGGTTGGTACAATTTCAATCCTTCTTATTTTACTGAGGCTATTTTTGTTGCCTAGTATGTGATCTATTCTGTAAAATGTTCCATGTACACTTGAGAAGGAAGTGTATCCATCCTGCTGCTTTTGGGTGAAGTGTTCTGTAGATGTCTGTTAGGTCCATCTGTTCTAATATGTTGTTCATTGCCTCTCTCCTTATTTCTGTCTGGTTGATCTGTCTACTGATGTTAAGTGGTGTGTTAAGAGTCCCCTGATACGAGTGAGTTCACCTATTTCTCTCCTTAGTTCCGTTAGTATTTGTTTTATGTATTTAGGTGCTTTGTTGGGTGCACAGATATTTATCATGATTATATCCTCTTGTTGGACTGACCCCTTTATCATGTAATGGTTCTTTGTATCTTTTTACTTTGTTTTAAAATATAGTTTGTCTGATGCAAGTACAGCTACTTTTTTTATTTGCATGAAATATATTTTTCCATCCCTTCAAGTCTTTGTTTTTAGATCTAAAATGGATCTGTTGTAGGCAGCACATAGGTCTTTTCTTTATCCATTCTTCCAACTATATCTTTTGATTGGTGTATTTGGTCCATTTACATTTAAGAAAATTATTGACAGATAGGTATTTATTGCCATTTCACTAACTGTTTTCTGATTTTTATAGCTCCTCCCTGTTCCTTTCTTCCTTATACTCTTCTCTTGCTATTTGATGGTTTTCTTTAATGTTGTGATTTCATTTTTAATTTTTTTGTGTATCTATGATAAGATTTAGTTTTGTGGTTACCAAAGGTTCAAGGATAGCTTCCTTACTATACAACAGTCTATATAGTTGATTTGTCTATTTCAAACACAATCTAAAGGTACTTTTTTTCTTCATCCTCCTCCAAACTTTATGTATTAGATGTCATAATCTGTACTTTTTGTATATCCCTTGACTGATTTTGTGTAGAGTTGACTTTGCTTTTGTTTTGTTTTACTTTCATGCTTGCTTTTTAAATGGTCTACTACCCCTACAGGAAGCTATTTAGCTTTAGGAATGTTATCTACAGCAGTCCTTTAACATATCCTGTAAGGCAGGTTTAGTGGTGGTAAATTCCTTCAACTTTTGTTTATCTGCAAGTTGTTTAATCCCTGCTTCAAATTTAAATGATAATCTTGCCAGGTAGAGGATTCTTGGTTGAAGGTCCTGTTTCAGTACATTACATATTTCATGCCACTTCCTTCTGGCCTGTAAAGTTTCTGCTAGGAATCCTGCTGATGGGATTTCCTTTGTAAGTAATCCATCTCTTTGGTTTCAGTACTCTTTCTCCTTGATCTTTGCCATTTTAATTATTATGTCAGTGTTGTCTTCCTAGGGGCTGTCTGCATTTCCAATGACCTGAGCATCTATTTCCTTCCCCTTATTGGGGAAGTTTTCAATTATTTCCTCAGAGACTTTTTACCCTTTGTCTTTCTCTTCTCTTACACCTATTATGCAAGTATTGTTTCATTTAGATTGGTCACACAGCTCTCATTCTTTCATTCCTAGAGATTTATTTTCCTCTCTGTTCCTTGGCTTTGCTGTGTTGCTGTTCTTTAATTTCCATCTCATTGTCTTCTCTACTTGCAGTAATCTACTCTTTAATACCTCCATTGTATGTTTTGTTTCAGTTACTGCTTTTTTCAGCAATGTGTGACTCTTTTTCAATTCTTGTTTGTTGAAGTCCTCCTTGAGATCAATATTTTTCTGTAAGTCATTGGGCATCTTTATGACTTTTACTTTGAAATCGTTATCAAGAAGACTGGTGATCTCTGTTTCATTTAGGCCTCTCTCTGGTGTCTTGTCCTGTAGTTTTGTTTGGAATCTATTCCTCTGCCTCATTTTGTTATGGTTTCTGTGTTTCTTCCTTTGTATTAGATGGATCTGCTATGCTATGCCTATAGAGTAATAATTTTATGAATGAGGCATCCTACAGTGCCCAGAAGCTCAAGACTCTTACTCTCCAGTACCTGGTTCTAATTTATGGGATCCTCAGCTGTTGTTGGGTGCAGTGGGCAGGACCTCCTGTCTGTCTGCATTGCTGGCAGTTTGCCTCAGCTGCCTCTGTGATCTGAGCAAAGCCTCTACTGGGATGATGGTGGGGCTTCAGGGTTAATATGGGCAGGCTAATGTGTGGCTCTGGGGCAGGATGGGATATGCAGCACCCAGCTTAGACACCTGCAGGGAGGAAGGAGCTCTCATGGCTGGTTCCTGCAGGCACCTTCTCAGTTGGTCAGTTGGGCTGAAACAGGGTTAGAAAGCTGGGAGAATTTCCCTCTGCTTGTTAGACAGCAATGTCTGATGCTGCTGCTGGATCAAGTGGGTTGGCTCACTGGCAGTTCATGCAGGGAGGTGGGCTGAGTTGCCAGTGAGGGGAATGGAGCATCTGGGGCTCCCAAGAGTTCCCAAACTGTTGGACCGAGTGAGGGCTGAGGGGGTATTAACTGCCTACCCTTTCTCCTGAGGAGAAAGCTCCATCCAACCCTCACCCTTCTGGCACTTCTCCTATTGCTGTAAAGTCTTTCAAACTGCCACCTCTGCTTTGGGTCTCAAGACTGGCAAAGTGTACCAGTCCTCAAGCAGCCTTCCAGAGTGTTCCAGCCGTCTCTGGTGTTCAGCCCCATTAATCACCATAACCCAATGTGATGTGGACTCGTGATCCTGGAGCAGATCTCCAAGGTCAGGGGTGCAGCATTCCTGTGCTACCCTTTCTTGACTACATTCCTCTCTTCCGCCTATGGACTGGGGTTGAGGGAAGGTGTGGGTCCCGCTCTATTGCAGCTCTGCTGCTTTACCCTTTTCTGTGCGGTCTTCTCTTCTTCCCCAAGTGTAGGCGGTCTGTTCTCCAGTCTTCAGGTCATTTTCAGGTTTAGTTGTATTTTTTGCATTGTCTTTTTTCTCTGTATCTGGGAAAAGGTTTCCACCTTGCTTTCCTACTCAGCCATCTTTTTTCCAAGAGACTCACTCTTGATCAATCAAGGACACATATATCAGCTGAAAATAAAAGGATGAAAATAGATATGCCACGCAAATGGTAATCTAACAAGGTGGATATATTTATACCTGACAAAACAGACTTTAAGTCAAAAGAGTATCACAAGAGACAAAGAAGGATATTGTATAATGATCAAAGAGTCAATTCATCAGGAAGGTATACCAGTCATAAATATGCACCCAACATCAGCATACTTACATATATATAAAGCAAATACTGACAAAACTGAAGGGAGACTTAAACAAAATAAAATAATAGAAAACTTCAATAGCCTATTTTCAGTAGAACCAGATAGGAAATCAGCACAGACTTAATACTATAGATCAAATGGGCCTAAAATATATATATATATATAGTATATTCCACTCAACAGCATAATATATTCTTATCAAGTACACATGGAACATTCTCCAGGATAGGTCGTATAGGTCACTATGCAAATCCTAAGAAATGTAAGAAAATCATACCAAGCTTTTCTGGCAACAGTGGAATGAAATTAGAAATCAACAGAAGAAAAACTGGAAAATTCACAAATCAGTAGAAATTAAAAAACACACTTTTGAACATTTAATAGGTCAAAGAAGAAATAAAAATAGAAATAAGAAAAGATCTTGAGACAAAAACATAACATATCAAAACTTATGGCATGCATAAAAAGCAGTACAAAAAAGGAAGTTATAGTTTCTACATTGAAAAAGATCACGAATAAACAACGTACCTTTATATACCTCAAGGAACTAAAACCAATTTAGTAGAAGGAAGGAAACAAAAAAGATTAGAGCAGATATAAACAAAACAGAGAATATAAAGACAATAGAAAAGATCAACAAAACCAATAGTTGGTTTTAAACAAAACTGATAAACTTTTAGTAAGACTAAGAAAAATGGAGAGGAGACTCAAAATAATAAATGAAAGAAATAATGCAATTGATATTATAGAAATAAAAAGGATCATAAGAGACTACTATGAACAATTATACACCAAGAAACTAGAAAGCCTGGAAAAAATGGATAAATTCCTAGAAACATACAACTATACTAAGACTGAATCATAAATACAAAGTCTGAACAGACCTAACTAGTAAGGACACTGAATTGGTAATCAGAAACCTCCCAACAAAGAAAATTCCAGGACCAGATGGTTTCACTGGTGAATTCCATCAAACATTTAAATAAGAATAATGCCAATACTACTCAAGCTCTTCCAAAAACTGGAAAGAGAGCACTTCCAAATTCATTTTATAAAGCCAGCATTACCCTATTGCCAAAGACAGAAAAAGACTGCATTAAAAAAAAAAAGGAAAAGAAAAACAATTACAGGCCAAAATCCCGGATGAATACAGATGTACAAATTCTCAACAAAATACTAGTAAACCTAGTTCACAGCACATTAAAAGGATCATACACCACAACCAAGTGAAGTTCAACATGTAAAAGTCAATACACACATTAACCTAATGAAGAATGAAAATCACACAATCATCTCAATAGATGCAGAAAAAGTATTTGAACTTTCATGATAAAAGCTCTCAACAAACTAACAGACGATATTATTTCAACATAATAAAGGCCATAAATGAAAAGCCTACAGCTATTATGCTCAATGGTGAAAAACTAAAAGCTTTTTCTCTAAGATGATAAAGAAGGCAAAGATACCCACTCTCACCACTTTCACATCTTGTATATAAAAAACCATAAGGATCACATTAAAACTGTTAGAACTAATAAACACTTAGGTTTTCAGTTTGCAGCTGCAGGATCTATATATAAAATCAATACATAAAAATCAGTTGATTTATATACAGTAACAATAAGCTATCTAAAAAGGAAATTTGAAAAAGAAACCCACTTACAATAGCATCAAAAGGAATAAAATACTTAGGAATAAATTTTATTGAGGAGGTGAAAGATTTGTACACTGAAAATTACAAAACACTGATGAAAAATTAGAGATACACAAATAAATGTAAATAATATTCCATGCTCATGGACTGGAAGAGTTAATATTGTTAAAATGCCCACACTACCCAGAGCAATCACAGATTCAATACAATCCCTATCAAAATCCCAATGGCAGAAAAAGTTTTTTTTCAAAGAGCCAAAATAATCTTTAGAAAGTACAACAAAGCTAGAGGTATCACACTTCCTGATTCCAAAATATATTTCAAAGGTACATCAGTTAAAGCAGTATGGTACTGATGTATAGCCATTCATATAAACCTATGAAATAATAGAAAGCTTAGAAATAAATTCATGCATATGTGGTCAGTTAATCTGCAATAGGGGAGCCAAGACTCCATAATGAAGAAAAAAAGGCATCTTTACCAAATAATGTTGGGAAAACTGGGTATCACATACAAAAGAAATTGAGCTCTCACTTTATACCACACAGAAGTCAACTCCAACGGATTAAAGACTTAAACGAAAGACCTAAAACTGTCAAACTCCTTAAAAAACACAAGAGGGGGAAAGTTTTATGACATTGGTCTTAAAGATGATTTCATGGATATGACATCAAAAGCAAAGACCTATGTGACTACATCAAATTTAAAAGCTTCTGCACAGCAATGAAAACAATCAACAGAGTGAAAGGCAACCTCCAGAATGGGAGAAAATATTTGCAACCATATATCTGATGAGGGGTTAATTTCTAAAATATGGAAGAAAAAAACTAATAACCTGATTTAAAAAGTGAGCTAAGGACTTAACATTTCTCCAAAGACATCCAAGTACTCTAGAGGTAAATGAACAGATGCTCAATATCACTAATCATTAGGGAAATACAAATCAGAACCAAATCAAAATATCCTATCACTGTTAGGATGGCTATTATCAAAAAAACAAAGACAAGTGTTGGTGAGAATGTTGAGAAATTGTAATTCTTGTATACTATTGGTAGGAATGCAAAATGGTACAGCAGCTATGGAAAACAGTATGGAGGTGCTCAAGAAATTAAAAATAAAACTATCATGATCCATCAGTCCCACTTCTAAGTATTTATCCAAAAAACTGAAATCAGGATCTTGAAGAGACATTTGCACTACTGTGTTCATTGCAGCACTACTCACAATAGCCAAGATGTGAAAATCTCCTAAATCCATACAGATGAATGGAAAAAGAAAATGTGGTATATCATACAATGGAATTTACTCAGCCTTAAAAAAAGAAATGCTGCAATATGTGAAAACATAGATGAAACCTGAAGACACTGCTAAATGAAATAAGTTAGTTACAGAAGGTCAAATATTACATGATTTTACTTTTTGAAGTATCTAAAAGAATAAAAATCATAGAAGCAATGAATAGAATGGTGGTTGCCAGGGGCTGAAGTGACAGGGAAATAGGCAGTTGCTTAACAGCAAGTATAAAGCTTTACTTATACAAGGGGAGTAAATTCTAGACATCTGCTTTATAGTAGTGTGTCTACAGTTAATAATATTATACAC